>NC_072853.1:114585773-115937383 GCF_028858705.1 Grus americana
ATTAAGCAAAGTTATTAACATTTATTGTTTCTAATTGTGATGATTGTTATAGGGTATGGATGTGTCTTGGTCAACGTTTTTATAACTCTTAAATAGAGTCTATATAATATGACTAATTCTGCCAAGAACCACATTTCCACCAATGTTAATTTGCTTGCATTGGTTCTACTGATTTCAGTGGCTTCAAGGAACCCGCACGTGTCAAGAGAGAGTTGCTCGGTCCGTTTGTCACTGCCCTGTACGATTACATTGCTGCATGGAGATGGGCGATTTGAAGGCCCTCCCAACACCGCCGCTTTTGCATTCCTGCAAATTGAGGCAGTAGCACTAGAGAGAACTGAGGAAGGATCAGAGTGAGAAACCTTAAACAGAGACTCTGAGATGCACATACTGCTCTGGAATGTGAAGGCATTGAAACAAGCCTATCTCAGTCCTGTGATCACAAAGGAAAAAATTCAATTTTTTTCCATGAAGAGATAATCTAATCTGAATTACAACAGGAAGATACCAAAGATGTCATTTTGGGGCTCTAACTTGAATTCTTATTTTGCTAAATTAATCACACGGATTTGTAGCATGTGGTTTAAGGATAAGTGGAACACTTTTAAATATTTTATTTATTTGCAGCTTTACCTTCTTACAATAATTTGAAGTTTCAATGACAATAAAAACATTGGCCAAATGTTTATTTTTATACAAAATTTACCATTTTTATTTTGGGACTCTGTAACACTTCTCTCTAAATAGATAGATAGATACATAGATAGATAGATACATAGATATAAAAGTTAGGTTACTTTGAAATTTAAATCTCAGTTAAAAGAACAATCCAAATATTTTGTTTTGAAATTTTAAAGGAAGCATTTTGACTTCTCAGGAAAAAACCAAACCCTTTTGTCAGCTGAGACTGTTAATGGGCTTCAGTGCGACTGTGAACAGGGTTCTGCTGGTTTTTGCAATGGTTTCCAAGCTGCTGTTTTGATGTATTTTTTTATTCAGAGAAACAAAACTCCCAGCTCTGAAGCTGAGCCTGGCAGATCTGCCCAACACAAGAGCAAGCGCGAGCCCAGGGTCGGGGCTGGAGCTCGGGATTTCTCCACTCCTTGTCCCAGCGGCACGCTATGAACCCAAGACTCCAGCTTTCCTTCTCTTTTACTCACACAAGAAAAATAAGACCTGCTCATTCTACACCCTGTGGGGTAAAACCCACCAACATCTACCAGGGCTGAGGCTGCAAAGTGCAAAGTGAGCCCAAGTTACGTGGCATTACCACCCGCCTTCTCTTCAGGGGGCGGGCATAAGAGGCGGGTGAGGGTAAGGAGAAAGGCCAAGAGAAATTGCTGCCCCAAACAGAGCAGAGATCTGCATGTCTTTGGTGCTCTGCTCCCTCTCCACACGCTGATGTCAACAGGCGAGTTTAGGGCAACAAGGGAGAAAATAGTATTGGAGTACAGACTCTCATGGAGCTGACAGAAGAGTTTTGCCCGCAATCTCTTTCAATGTTAATTCCTTTGCTGCCCTATGTCTACCAAAGGATTTTCCTTTTATTTTCTAGCTAATTAAAAACTTCACTTCATCACTACTAATGGCTCCCTCTTCATATTCACTTAATGAAATTAACTGTTTAAGAGTTTCATTTGTCCAGTACATCATGTTTTGTAGAATAATGTTTGGGTTTTCTAAAGTACATAGCATAAGCTTATTAGGAAGCAGAGAGACTAGTAGAGATCATGTCTGCTAATTTTGTGTGAGAGAAGAAAAGGAGGTGACTTTGCATCCTCCACATGGTGTTGGTTGATGCTTTATTTTATATGCACATGATTATCCAAATTTGCCTTTTCATTAAAGAGGAATTACCTAACAACTAATGTGTAGCTTATAATAGTGAGGAAAATTTGGGTGCCTTAAATGTGTGACTGGCCATTTGGATCTAGCCTGTGGTACTGTCAGTTAGAGAATACAGGTCTGTTTTCATAAATGGATCAGATGTGATACGGATCACAACTGTATCACTCGTCCGTACGTTTGTGGGATGTTGTTAGACTTACTATAATGCACCTTGAAGATGAGCAGGGCTATGGGTATTCAACAATACAACTGTTATAGGTATTTTTACTATTGCCTGTTTTACAATGAGGATATAGATTTGACAACACTAGGCAGCCTTGCTATAGGTCTTGTTATTTATCTGACTTGTGCTAAAATAATCCTGACAACAACTTCTCTCGCTTGCAGCTGTGAAGGGTTTGTGCCATGAATTGTGATTCCTTGTCTCTTTCTGAGCTGCTAGTATACACTGCTTACCACTAGCTTCAAAAGCACATTGTAATTCATAGTTTAACTTGCTTCTTTTCACACTTTCAGTGGTTTTAGCTGGACATGTTCTGTCTACTTAATACCTGCCGGCATGGTGACAGGTATTTTAAAAGCTGAAAAAAGCAGTTTACTCTTACCATCCCCTTACTTTTGTACTTTCAGTACCAAAATCACTCACTTGACGAGCTAAACGTTCCTTGGTCTGCTTATTATTTGTAGTGTCCTTTATGATTATCAGGAAGTTTTAATACATAATAAATAGCTACTTTGATGTCATTGGAAAGCAATTTTTAAATGTGATGTCTGCAGCCAGCCTTCAGGTTCTGCATCTCAGGGCCTGTATCTCAATCGTTTGGAATAGTATTTATCCAGGATTTGGCTGGGGATAGTGAGGAAGCACCATCTCGACTGTTGGCTGCTTCTTGCTGCTGCGTCTTGCTGCAATTGCCTTCCTACTGCTGTCAAAAATTTGGAGGCAGGACTATCTCACCTAGCAGGAACATTTAAGGGTCAACTTGAGGAGCTGTGCTTTTTGCTACAGGAAGGAGCAAGATTTGGAGTAGGGGTTGAGGTTATAATTTGGTACCGGGCAGGGGGGCTTGAGAAGAGGAGGGCCTTAGACTATATTGTAGCTTTTCATAGAGGGAATAGCCCTGGCTTGCTTTAAAGCCGTGACTGGATTTTTCTGCATACCTGCTGCTTTCACTGACTCGCCAAGAGGTATGGAGCCTAAATCTGTCAAGAGTCTTCGATTAAATCTTTCGATTTAAGATCAGATGCCGCCAGCTCTTTCCTATTGGTTGTGTCTCTAGTAGTAAACTAAACGTGGCTAGGACTACTGTCTGGCCCCAAGGTCATCCAGCACTGGGAAGCCGACATCTATGTTATTGATACTTGAACCATGCTGAGGAATGGCTTGGGGGGTTGCTGGTTGGCCCAGGCCAAAACTGGGCTGCAGACTGTTCTGGGAATTACACATTCAGCTTTCAGTGGCAGGGAAGTTTCCTTTGCACTATTTAATTTAGTAGCACAGGCTAAGTAGCACCTTAATTGTCTGTTTTGTCCACTGAATAATGAAAATAGAATGTGGTAGCCAGCGAATGAACAGTAGAAGCAGAGCTTTGGTGTCGGATGCAGGCAGTCAAAATCAGGATTTCTGTGCTCATTAGGAAAACACATGGGAGCCTGGTAGGTTAGATGGCCTACACTCTCCACTGGTGTAAACCACCTGGTGATTTAACCTTTATCTATTGTCAGCAAGAGACC
This sequence comes from Grus americana, assembly GCF_028858705.1. NCBI lineage: Eukaryota > Metazoa > Chordata > Aves > Gruiformes > Gruidae > Grus > Grus americana. The sequence continues at coordinate 114,589,356 of NC_072853.1, forward strand.
AGAATACCAAGCCCCATCCAGAGCTTCATATTTCTATTTAGTGTGAAAATAAAAGCCTCTGGCAATAGTAGAGAGAGTCTTCAGGTTACAAGAAAATGGGTACTTTAGAAGATGCCTTACTTACTCAAGAACAAATAGTGTAGTAGGCAGCTTCTCAAACTTCTTGGTAGGATTTTTTTTTACACCATACTTTGTGCATTCTTGTCATGCATTGCCAACATGCCATATGCTTACAACACATGGTAAAAGCATGGGTAAGAAAATGTGATTGTGACATGTAAAGACAACTCTGGATCCGTAATACTTTTGAGCTAAAATACATTTGTGCATTTGTTATATAAGTTTAGAGGATTTTTTTATCGAGCGCTTGGGATGAATATCACTGGAAAGGATAGAGTCACTCCAACTTAGCAGTCTCCATACAAAGAGAACAAGGACTGTATCAAGTGGTTAGCAGTCAAGATTTCAAGGCTGTAGTCCATGCTTTGCCACTGATTCTCAGAAATTAAGGCTAGTCACTTGAGAGTCCTATGTCAGTTTACCACTCTGTAAAAGCAGATTTCACTAATTACACGTGCATACTAAAGAACTGAACTATATTTATGATTTAATCATGTAATGGCCAGCTTAGGTCTCCTGGTTCTCTGTGTGTAAAGAATGGCAGCTCCTATGTCTATCTCCTATCTTCATGCTACAGCATGGAGAGATAAGATAGAAAATGAGTGGGAGAGAAAAGGAGCTAATGAGAGGTAAAAAAGATTTGCCTAAGGTCAGTCACACAACACTTCATGACAGATTTGGAATAAAATCCAGTCTTTCTGCATCCCCAACCAGTTTCAGACTCACTAGACCTTGCTGTCTTCAGCTATCACTGTTACTCCTCTCCCTGGAGAACCAGGGAACCTTAGTAGCTGTCCTTGGGTACTGGCATATGGGGCAGGCTCCTCTTCAGAAGTTGTTGCAGGAGTTTGTCGTTCCAAACATGCCATAGATAAACCCAACTGCATTCAAGAAAAGTAGGTGGTAGAAGAAAATGCAAGATAAATTGCAGTTAGGGACCTTAACTTACTGACAAAGGTAGGAAGATGGTCTCCGTAGGCTCCGCCCGTGGTCAAGCAGAGAAAGGGGCTCTGTTATAGGGATATTCAGTGAAAGAACATAACTAAGGTGCCTCAGTCAGATTGGTCTTACATCTATACATATGTGTAAGTGTGGACATTGAGGCTTGGAAATTAGTGGATACAGTTGGTTGAAGAACATGATATTATTTATCCCCACTAAAGACAACAGTACGAATGCAAGATTAACTGCCACCAAAGAACATGCAGCCTTCTCAGAGATGACGCATATGATACAATATTTATCACAGGCAGAAGACACTGCAAATCCAGTGTCAGTCCAGACCTCGTTTCTCTCTCTGCCTCCCTTCTCTCAGCAGGCCACTGGGCTCATCACAAACTCAGAGAAGAGAGAAAGGAAGGCTACACTTCATTTATCATCCCTTCAAACTTTAAAACCCAAGCGGTCCCTCAGATCAGACACGTTTGATTTAATTCATTCATCTAACAATAGAAAACAGAGCCAAGCCTAACATACATTTTTGTTCATTTACTGTGCCCCCAGAGGGTTCATAATGGAGTTTACTGATACCTTGTTGGCAATGATGGTGAAGTACTCCAGACTTTTACCTCCAGAGATTTCAGCTTTCACGCTGACAGGAGTGCAGATATAAAAAAAAATCACAGAACTGATGTCTTCACTTCCCTATCTGCATTCCTGGGGCATAATACATTTACTCACGTGCAGTTTCATGGCTTGCTTGAAGAGACTGTACTGCAAATATCAAATATATGTGTCTGCTCCTCTCTGGCTGATGAGAAAGAAGGTTGTGAAGAACTGGTGCCACTCATGGCCAAAACTCATGATGCCTTTCTCAGGAAAGGGGGCTTCCTGTCCTCCTTTGAAACTGGAATAATGCAACCCACACTGAAGAAACTCATTTTGGGTATGTCGATGCCAGCTTTAGGTTCTCCCCGCAGAGTGCCTTCCAAAAATAGTGGAGGGTTCACCTTTGTCCCATAAGGACATGAGTTTTGTCCCTGCAGAATCTCCATATGCAGGTATTAGCAAAATGTAAGGCAAAATAAACTCAACCAACAGACATATACAAGTGACAGGTGAAGACCTCAATTGCCTTTCACTACATGTGGCTCGCATTTTCTTCTGTGGTGACCCACTGCTTTAGGACAGTGTTGGCTGAAGTGATGTTTGAGAAGCTGCATGATTTATGAATGTTTGTGGAGTTTTCTTGGAAAGGTTTCACATAACTTCATTTTTCAGTATTGACTTTTAACATTTCTGCTTGGCATCTGTACGTGTTGGCCAGTCCTTACTTAAACATGTTTCTGTCGCTTTTGACCGAGCACAGTGCAGATATCCAATGTGGTCTGGTATTTAGGAAACCACCAGCAGGACTCAACACTGGAACATATTTAAACAACAGAGATGTCGCATAGATGCTATGCACTTTGAAGCCAGGTGACTTGGTGAAGAGCAAATCTATTCTCAATTTTTGATCCCTTGTATTCAAGGCACTCAGTCGTTGTCTTTTTATTTCTAAAGCAATCATTTACAGCTCCAGAATAGAGACTGTAGTAACAGCTCTGTGTTTAGAGCCCCTGGGAGCTCTTGTAAGACTAAACCTCATTTGTGCAGAGCTAACAACATGGTGGTGGTGAAAAAGTTAACAAGAGCCTGAGAACTCGATTATCCCCGAAGCTGTTCAATCTGATTGAATTACTGACATACCTGATAGAGCAAGAGCTGGGAGGAGAGTTGATAAGAGGCTGAAAAAAAGGGAATAAGCGTCCAGGGCTTTGACCTCACCTGGTTTTGTTTTGTGACCAGTGTCCTGGCTTCTGTGGTGTGCTCATCTCCATGGGCAAAGTAATCCTGTGTGCTCTCCAGGCACCTCGGCTTTGGAGTTACAGGGGGCGTTTGCCTAAATTTTCCAGAAAAGTGAGTCCCGGAAGAGCCATCCAGCATAGAAGACTTAGACGGAACAAGGTAAAGCATTTTTTGTTATTTGTTTTTGTTTGGTTGGTTGGTTTTGTATTTTTAATAAGCAATGGAAAATAGACTGTTATGATACTAGTTAACAGGAAAAATTAACCAAAAAAAGAGCTATTTGGGACACTATAATGTTAGAATACAGTGGGCAGGTAGCTGCTGGTTTAATTAAAGATGTACTTACTCTGAATCTGAGATCTTAAAACAGAAATTTAGAGATTGCTTAGACCCTGAATACAAAAGGCCAAAATCAATTTCCAGGCTTCAGCCTTGGTGCTACATCTGGTCCTCTGTACACAGATCTTCTCCTAATGCTTTCCCTGGCCTCAAGCTGCAGGAACGGGGTGTCACGAGCCTAACGGGAATGAATCCCCAAAGGTGACCACAAGCCTCTCGGTCCTCTAGGACAGCAGTGCTAACCTGCACCCAGCCGTGATGCAGCTTTCTAGGATTAAATCCCCCAGATCGCCATGGAAATACTTATAATGAGAATTTTGCTCTTTTCATTTTGTTGTCAGATTCAAAACTGGATCCCTCCTGTTGTCAAGGTTTTTGAACCTTGAATTTTAATTTTGATGGATTTATCACCAGCCACCCTTTGCACACGGTTGTTTCCATCTATTTCTGGACATACTGGCTGTGCTGGGATAGCAAACGGTAGGAGAAGGTATTAACTTAAATGAGCTACATGAAACAGATTTCTGTCCGTGTCCCCTCGGCATTTCTTGATAACAACACTGTCAACAGATCTAAACATTGTCAAGATGTGTGAAAAGAAGCTAAGTTTATGCCTGTGACTAGAACTTTTCAGAGAATGGGCTTCAGAAAGTTTTCATGTTTTTATTTTTTCAACAAGCAGGCAAAATTTCCCTAGAAAGTAGATACTTTTTGTAAAAATTTAATTTTACTCAGGAAGCTAGTTTTTCTGTTGGAAGAGTTTTGTTGGGAAAATGTTGACAGCCTCTTCTTGGTGAGTAAGTGGTTTCAACATTTCATTACATAAATTAGTATGTCTGCTAATGGAAAAGAGTTCAGCTTAGACTATTAAGAATTTTAGTGGATGGCTGTGAACACGTTTTCAGCAACTACTCCATCTTTTTTTTACAATGCGGATGACTCAGCCCTCATCAGGTGCTCTGTGGAGTAGATATTTAGGGTAGGTCGACAAGAACCAAAAACTTTGTATATAAGGCTAAAAGATGTTTTTACACAAAAGACAAAGTTAATCTCTGCATGGGCTTGTAATTCTTTTGCATAAAGCTGAGGTGCCATCACAGAGTTTATCGCCTTTGGCACTCACACAACAAGCGAGCACCCTCGCTTTCCCAACATAAATTTTCCCCAGCAGTCTGTGTGTGCAAGAAAAAGCGAAAGCAAAAACACCACACACAATTGTCCCCTTAGGGAGAGGAAGAAAGAACAATCGTGTGACACATGATTGTTGTGTTGCTTACTGCTTTACTGGAAGGTGCTCTGATACTATAGTGATAAATGCAATGCAAGAGATTGAATAGAAGTACTTCTTGTTAAATTGTTAAATTCTTACTGCTCTTTTTCTGGGATCTTGTCAAAATGAGATATATAGGTCCCCACATACAGTTCTCCAAGCAAAGCTTTTATATAACTAAACAATAGATGACAATGTGTAAATGCATTTCACTGAAATTCTTAGCTTGTCATTGTAGGTAAAGCATTTCTGCTAACATAGGAAATGCAATTGCTTATGTAAGTTTATATACATTCTTTACTGCATTAAATACATTCCACCTTATTGTATACAAATGTTTTGCATTTATATACGTTTCTGTAGTAGATACATTTCTGTATGTCTGTGGCTCAAAGAAGTTTTGAGCTTTTATGCATGTTGATTCGTTCCAAATTGTGGGCTTGATCCAACACTTAAGCAATGAATGTCAAATTTCAGAGAACAAGCAGTTTCTCCTCACGCCTTTCCTTCCACGTGCAGAAACTTGCATTCCTGTAAGTTAAATGGGGCTCACTTTGCCTGCACCTCTGCTCTGGTGTCCTAGCTCTGCTGTCTGCTCAAGTGCTTCTGAGCAGCCCTGGCGATGGGATGGGGGAAGAGGAGGTGCTCTTGCCCATAAGCAGGAGAAAGGGCGGTAATTAAAAGCTTTCTTTACCCTGCAGTGAGTGTAACCTATTTGATAAGAGTGGTTTTAATGGGCCAAATCACAAAGACTAAGGTGCGGAATTCAGGTTGTGCTGAACTTCAGTGAAACTCCAAAGGTGAGCCAGCCGAACAGGTTTTATATATATGTGTGTGTATATATATGTATGTATGTATATAAAATCAGCAATAGCATATAACACACATATACTGATGATTGCATTTTACCTCTGACTCCAGAGAGGGCTCCTTGGCACTTCTCCGTCAAATATCTCAACAGTCCGTTTTCAAGAGGAAGGGTGAGTTTGAGGTCCATTAAACACAGTGAGATTTCCTAATGTATCACAAGTACAAAACCACCTGTGCTAGGCAGAGTAACTTTTTTGTTGAGTCACTGAATTAGACTCTAAGTCAGCATACTTATGTTCGCTTATAAATCACTTTAACAAGTAAGCAGCATCCCAATGTAATTTGCTTTCTTTAGATAATTTGATAATTGCTGCAATCCTTACAGTATTTATACGAGGAGATTGGCAATTCATAAATGTTAAATTATACTGTATCTTCCTATTTGCCAATTGCATAAAATTAGTGAACTAAATCTTGCAGCTATCAGAGTAACATAGCTTAAGCTACAGTAAATTCTGAAATACAGCTATCCTGTGCAATGCAGCTCTAAATAAACTAACGTCAAATAGTGTGAAGAGTCACTACCCGTTATCTGGAATGGGTACAGCCATGTCACAATTGCAGTGCACCGGGGTAATTTGCTCTGCTCCTCAGGGTTGTTAAAGACTTTCTAACTAAATTTTTCCAGCTGGTTTCATATTGTTAGGAAAACTGCCTTTTGTTCATGCTTGGTTTTGGAGAACTACCTTGTCTCAGTCGTTTTATAAAACATGCTCCTGTTCTTTATTATTCCCTGTGACTAGATTTTTATGCTTATTTTTTTTATTTGTTTAATTATTCAGTCTGGGTTCAAAATATCTGCTGGTATGGTTTTTTCTTGAATGCTTAATCAGTGAACGCATAAGAAAAGCCCAGAATTGCAGTTTTGCAGCAATTCCAAGTTAAGGGTTTTTTTGCCAGAGGAAAAATAAAAATATATATTTATTATACAAATTCTAATGATCAAAGACCTAGATAGGCTCCTATGATGTTCTCTAACAGCTCGCAGTTATTGAAATATGCTTATGACTAAAGCCATCTTCATTTCAGAACAAAACATGTATATTGTGTCTTGCTGGAATCCCACCTACACCCCTCCTTCCCTGAAAAACAGAGGTGATGTCCTCCTGCCTCTGGTATACCTTTCCACAGAATCCGCTCGTGGCCCTTTCCACGCCTTAGAAGCTCTGAGCTCCCTTGATAATAAAAGGAGACAGAATGGAATATTTTTCTTTTTCAATTTGGCTTTTTTTCTCACTCAAATGTGGTGTCCAGAAATGCCAGCGACGAGCAGCGCAGCCCGGGCTGAGGCGAGCGAGGCAGAATGTCAGCATATGGATTCCTCAAGCACCAATCTGGTGCACAACTCTGTTATTAAGCCAGAGAACAGGACAGGGCACTTGACCCATCAACGTTACTTTGCACAGAAATTGCTCCCTGGAATTGATGATCGCGATAGTCTTGAGTTTCCTGCAGTGGTTACAGGCTGAGTTGGTAAGTTGCAGAAGTGTTTCTTTACCATCAGATCCCAGTGAGAGCTGTGGCATGTAGAGCTGCTTTTGAAGGTCCTGTATTTGAACCCTGTTTTATTCTTTTTTTTTTTTTTTTTTCCTTTTGAAGATAACACAAAATCGAAGTTGCAGTCTCATTTCTTGAATACAAGCATACAGTTAAATTTTCAGGCAGGAGTTATTAGCATTTTGCCTTTGTAGTCATTTTCTAATCATTGTGCAGATGAAGTATTTCAGGATGAGAAAGTTACTGTAGTTTTTTAGCAAGTACCTCAGGCAATTTGCTGACATATATCAGTGCACTTGTCAAATGCTTTGACACAGATGTCTAGTTTTGGCAACCACAGAATTTGAATATCCTACCCTGTACTTATCTATTCATAGAGTCAATTCAGATCCGGTGTAGGTGGGTGCAACTTCATTGACTTCAACTGTGAGGCAGCCGCCTGCACTCGAGCTGAATTTAGGCTTAGAGAAGTATGCCCGAGAACAGCCTGGAGAGCACTCAAAATGGTCCTCCGAGACCTGTTGCTGTCTCCACCTGCGAGCGGGGATGTGTCGCAGGCGTTACTGAGCCAACGGGGCCAGCCGCGGCGGCGATGGGTGGGCTGGCCTTGCCCTTCCCCTCCTCTGCAGGAGGGTAATTCGGAGTCGGAGCCAGCCCTGGGTGGTGGGGTGGTCTCGGTTGCCCTCATGCTCCAACACCCATCCTTAACCTCTGGCTGTCACGTTGCTTCTCCAGTCGGCTCGGGAGCAACTGTAGAGTGTTGGACCCTGCAGAAGGTTTTTTGGCCGCTGTAAATATCTCGAACATAAAAAAACCTCTTTGTTCTCTCTCTGGCCAGCTATTCTAACTTCTTGCGGCTACAAATCCCCAGGATTATTAATCATTACTATTACTCACTTAACTGAGCTGCTCACTAGTTTCCCAGTAGGCACTGAGAGGGAGGGTTTATTTTCCACTCTTGGAGGAGCAGCCACCCCAAACTATCCAAGTGATGGAGGTGCGGGCTGGTGGCACAGAGGCCCTTTGTCTCCTCAATTGGTCCCAGTCACTTTGGGTACCCGCCAAAACATACAGCTTCCCCTCCGCTGCCCCAAAACCCTTCCAGGGAGAGTTTCACATTGCAGAGAGGACAGCCAGGAAATTAATGCCGACAGGATCAGCCTTAACGTACCTGCTAATATCCCATGGGTCTGTGGTGGCTGGTGCTGCCTCTGCAGCTGTCACTTCCCCACTCAGTGATCCTCCACACCGTGAAATACATTAGCGTGGCTGGAGGAGAGAGGGCGGGCGCGTGTCCCTCGCGTTGCTGGTGATCGCCGCCTTCAGCTCCATCCCAATCCAGAGCCGTTGGGTTCCCTTCCTGTCTGTCAGGTCAGGGGGGCCCTGTGAATGCATTGCAATTTGGAGTAAAACCCCAATATTAGTGTGTTAATATTGCCAGACACTCTGGGATTTGCTAAAGGTTTGACTTGTTTTAGCAGTGCTGTGAGCGAAGAATAAAAATGTTCTTGTAGATGCTTGTTTGCTGGTAGTTAGAAACACAATTGCCGTGGTATATTTGGGTTTGTCACTGCATATCGTGTCCAGATTTGATTTTTCTCAAGATGGTTGTGAAGTGAAACCCAGTGGATTGACACAATGTCTTCGCTTGTAAATCATTGCGCTGAGCTGCCCTGCTGCTATCGGAAATAATCACAAAATACAGTGCTACATGACACAGATCATCCTTTGGTTTGAAGAACACAGTGTTAATTTTATGCTCTCCTTTCACATAAACACCCTCACTTGCACCTTAACAAGCCCCCAAACATTGGTTACCAAACGACCATATTATATCAACCCCCCCCTTTTGTTCACTCGCTATAAAATTGAACAACTGGGACTGAGAGAATTTGGCCTCGGTCCAAAACATGGCTAGATGCATCTGCATTTGGCTCTGTGCCCAAAGATATAATATTCAAATGTGAGTTGTTCTTAATTTTTGTTTAAATCATCCTTTTTACATTTTTTTTTTTCTGGGGAGGGTACAGTGCTTGCAAGATGTTTTCCCCTCTCGTTGTCAGATTTTTTTTTTTTAAATGCAATTTCTACCTCTTCTTTCCCCATGGAATTCAGAAGAGATGAAACCCAGTGGGACTATTTAGAAATTAAATAGGCCCCCTAGAAACTACTCTTTCAGAAACACTTAACATTTAATAAAGAATGTTACTATTTCTGTAGTTTCATTTAAACATCCTACAAAGTATAGTGGGGAACCTTATTTCTCTGATTTTTTCATAAAAAGGGCTCTTATTACCTATGAAATTCTAGGGGGTTTCTAACTCAAACAGCTTTAGTTGACACTGCTGATGGTTAATAATTATAAATGTGCTATGGACAATAAGGGCTTGGTACAGATTGTCGGGGTGGACCTTCTCTGACTGCAATGGGCTTTGAGTCAAACCGGAGTAGATCTTTGCTTGCAATGGACTTGCACGTCAATCCTTCGTGCGTGAAGCTGCCCGCGACTGAAGCAGGGCAGGACCTTGAGAGGCGGCACAACACAAAATCAGCTGCAAATTCAATTTTGTCTTGCACTTCGCTGTTCATGCTGCCCGAAATTCAGTGACATAAAGGCATGGTGCAGGTCAACAGAGAGTGTGACCTTCAGCTGAGGAAACATTTGCTGTATTTTCCGTGCTTTAGTTGCTGTTATTAATACTGATAATGCTTAGCCGCAGTACCAGTTAGATTGGTGTAAGTAGAGATTATAATGTGGTTAGGGATAACACAATTGACGATACGTGTATTTAGTAAACAAGACTGTCAGTATGTATAAAACATCAGCAACATGTTAAAGCTTGATATTTCATAAGACAGCAGAGCATGGGGATTGCTTTGAGACAGCAAGCTGAAAAAACATTTCATTTATAAATGAAACGTGTTTTAGTGTTATAAACCCCAGCAGGCAATTCACTCATTGGGGCTAATCATTCAAAATCTGCTCTTCTTTGGTAACAAGCTGAAAGAGAGACTGAGCGGCATTTCCAAAGACATTGGGGGTTTTCTTAGTCCTTAAGAACAAGTTTATTTTAGCTTTATGTTTTTTTCAGATTTAAAAAAATGCTGTCTTCTATATCTGGAAAGTTGTCCTAAAAGACTACATTTATTAATATTTTCCAGATTTACATGAACTGTTATGTAAATAATGACAAATACGGAGACTTAAAATATACACCTCGTGATGGAAGAATTAAGCATCTTCCTTAGCTACCTGACCAACAGCCTTGAGTAAGGTATTTAAAACCAGGTATGGTGAGTAATTGTAAATCAAGTCCTTGAGTGGCTGAAGCAGTTAATGAAAGAAGTTTATTCTTTTTGTCAAACTATTTCAGAGACTGAATTTCTTGCTGTCACGTCTTTGGCTGTTGTTACTGCTCTCTTATGGCATCAGGGCTGGCAAGGTGGGCTACCGGCATGCTCAAGCAGAAGAAGAGGTTTAAGTCGTAGTAGGTGGATGTAAAAACTTGAGTCAGTGTCAGTTAAAGCTGATCTCCTAAAGGAAACCAGGTGCAAAAAATTTCATCTCATCATTTATGAGGGATCAGCTTTTAATGAAACTGACTCTGAAAAATCACCCACCCCTGGCTTGGCATTTTCTCCTCCTCTTTTCTCCCTATCTCCCTGCAATGGTACAAGACTTTTTTTTCCAGCTATAATTGTAAATACAATATGAACTTGGGAGACATACAGTAGCCATGCACGTGCCATATTCAGCATTTGAAAAGAATGCGATGAAGCAAAGTCCCAAGTGAAACTATTTAAATACTGTAAAATTCTGGTCTTGGTTGTCGCATGGGTTGCAGTTGGTCAACACTGGGAGGAGACCCAGAAAAAAACCAAATAACACTATTAAAACATATTGAGCATAATAGCATGTTCCCTGCTCCTTTTGCTAGGTTCAAAAAATGTCTTAGTACAAAATGGAGTTTTGCTTAAAGATACTGGCAAGGTGACTCTTATCTTTAAGTGGTGTAATGAAGGTCACTTAGAAATTGAAAAATGTAAATGGTATAACAGAGTTCTTTTGTACTGACCTCACAAAAAAATAAATGTTGGAAGTTGTTGACGAGGCCAGAAATATAGCCTAATCTAAGAAAAAGTGCTGAACCTAGTGATAGGGAAGGAAAAAAAAGCAAAGTAGACCTACATCTGCATGGAACAAAGTAGTCATACATTCATATAAGTTAGGAGGGAAAAACTGGGTATTTCTCCTAATCTGATGTTTTCACTTTCCCAAGATATTCTTACTAGAAGATCTCATAGCTAAATATTTGTTCATATTAAATCTATTCCCTATACATTTTATGTCTGGCATGGCAACTTCCACAAATGAATTATCACAAGTGTGAGCCATTTCAGGTAAAGAATTTTACCAGTAACTGCTACTCTCCATTAACCACTAGCAAGGAGGTTGCTGGAAAAAAAGCATCAAAATAATATCGCCTCTCTTAAAAAAAGACAGTGGAGGCAGACCTAATTTGTATACACTGCTGTTAAATTATAGAGCAGCACCAATGAAGCATGAGTTGTCACCTGCTGACATTTTGTTCAACGGACGGCTGCAGAGCACAATGTCTGCACGGTTACACACTGATGTCAGGCTCAGTGGAGGCGTAGAGATACAGAAAGAATAAAGATCAGAAAAACAAATGCTCAGTATTATTTGAGCACCTGGGTCAAAATGTCAAAGATTCATTACATTTCTCCAAGGAGCAACATAGTTTGCATCCACACCAGGAGGCTGTAGCTGCAGATGATGGGGATAGCGTACAAGGTAACCCTCCAGCTGCATGAGGCTTCCACTCCCACCTGCTGTGGGTCTCCTGTGGAAAAACATGTAGCAGCTCCTCAAAACATCAGAGCAGCGAGGGCACAGTATCGGTCGTTCCTACCAAGAGGCACTGAGAGTAAGCCAAAGCAGAGATCCCTGCCAGAGCTGAGCCCCGGGACAGGGAGGTAGACTTGAGTACTTCTCATTGCTGCCTCCCAAAAGTCATGTGTGGATGTGGAGGTCCATGTGCCACTGCAACTGAATGTTTCCGCTTGAGTCAGCAGGTTGCTTATAAGCAACTGCAGATGTGCATTGTGTTCGTATTGATTCATCAGTGTTATTTTTAAGTTTGACATGGAGAAAAAGTGGTGGGGAACTGTCCCTGGTGAGACTCTGCCATGAGAGCTTTGGACCCAGCAGCTGTGTTGCTCAGAGGCTTGTGTTTTCCCATGCTGACGGGCTGCCACTCAGTTACAGCCTGTAGTGGGCTGCTTAGCTTCAAGTCATTTCTGAACAGCGCAAGTATCGTGCAACTTCTGCTTATTCATTATCAACAAGTGCAGAGGCTGAAATGCTTATGATTGTGCTTCAGTGCAGATGTTTTCTTTTTTTTTCTTTTTCTTTTTTTCCTTTATTTTTTTTTTGCTGCTCAGGCTTATTATGCATCTCTTGCCCAGCTGCTATCTGGGTCCTTCCCACAGCACCTTCTCGATCCCACTTCCAGTGCAGTTCCCTATGGCAAGAGCTACGCCGGCTCTCCTTTCAGCTGCCTCCGCAGCAGCAGTCAGGATCCTGTGAAAGCAACTCAAAATCCTTCCATCAGATATTTGAATGACTGCATTATGGACATCATGGATCACATATGCACATCGTATCACTGGATTGTGCTGTCTACTGCTAATTTTAGGTTACAGATTTTCTCAGGAATTAATGAGCTTTTCTATGGCTCGGGCAGCTCTAACTTCACCTTTGGTGCCACAGGGTTACTGAGAGGCAGACACAATCTCTTCAGCTGGCTAGTTTGACTGCCATTTTTTTCTAGAAATGGTCTAGGTCTAGCTCATGACAAATCTTTTCCATCCATTTTTCCCTCTAGCATCTTTAACTTTCATTTTCTCATTAAAGCTTCTCATGGCATGTCTAGAGAGACTTTTTTTCTTCTCTGTGGGAATGAAGGACTATTTCACTGTAACACTTCCCTTTTCCTGGCGATTTGCTTTCCCTTAAAGCCATGGCAGCCATTTCTTTCTGTCCCTGCCCAGTAAAGTCCTGAGAGGCTTCACAGACTGCAGCAAATGCCACTTTCTTTCTGAAATCCCTCTGCGGTTTTAAGGCAGCTGTTGAGTTATTTCACCCTAGCAGAAGAGGTCATGTTTGATCCTTACAAGATAGCTGTTCAATATTGGATTACTGTTCCAATATTCCAGTTAAAGACAAACATGGAAAGTTCATTATCTAACATACATAATGTAACAGCCACAAAATTAGGATAATGTAACAGAAATTATGTGATTTCTCAGTAGAAAAAAAAAATCTAAAACGAAAATCCAGTTACTTCTCAGTAACGGCTTTCGAAAGTAAATCTTACTCAGAAATTTTAAAGTTGTTTCTCAAAATCCGATAACTGTTTTAGGAGATCCCAGCAGCCTGCTATAAAGGCTCTTTCCATCTGGTTTCCTCCATCAGCCCGTAGCAGGTTACAGAGCTGTATCTAGTTTTGCCTCGTGGGGTCCAGCCCTTGCTCTGTGGCTGGCGACTCCCCCAGCTCACAGGCAAATGCCTTCGGTCTCCTCTGTCTGAAGTTCACGGGCAGCCAAAACCTCTTTGAACAAGCCTTTGATGCAAGTGGTGTTTTTATGTTCCTATCCCGAAACACAACTAGCCCCTGCCTACCACTAATGAGAAGGTTAAGACCAATATCATGCCAATGCTTCACATGCAAGGGCCAGTCCCGTGGGCATGGCAGGGGTCAAGGTGAAAAAGTGATGGTTTAGTGCTTTTTCACCTCACAGATGCTTACTTGTCATTGAAGAGAGCACACTAGAGAAGTGATGCAGAACTACTCATCCTTGCAACTCCTGCATGGTGTAAATGCAAGTTACCCTGTGGTTTGTTACTGGAATAGGGACGCATCTGACTCTCTGAATGCAGACCTTTATTTTAAACCCTGAGAGCTCTTGGGTCTTCCAAAATAGCTCAAAGAAAAGGCCTATGTAATTTATAAAAGAAACAGAGATTCTTTTGGTATTTTGGACTCCTCAAATCAGGGAAATGAAAGGTATTGTTGCTATTATTTCTCCTCTGTTTTTTCCTCTTCCCACCTCCCCAGAGAATAAGGTTTTTGATGAATAAGCAAATGATAATCACACTATTTCTCTAGATCCTCTTTGGTAGAAGGAATATCGAAAAGTTAAGAAACAAAAATGCTGTAAGGGTGTTTCTCCTCCTCGTTAACTTTCCTCTGTATTTCAGCTTTACACCACCAGTAATTCCAGAGGAGATTTGCATTCCAAAAAGGTAATTTTAATCTGGCATTTCTGCTGTTCCTACAAAGACCCACTTATCACAACATACACAGGGATAGATAGGGGTTACTCACCTGAAGTCCATCTTAATTTAGTTTATAGATACATTTTCTCCCTTCCCCAACACCTGCCCTAGGGTGGTGAGTGAGATGTAACGCATTAATCAATACAAGTTTTCTGTGGTGGTCTAAAAAGAAGTATGGGAATAGAGTTGAGAGACTGTACTGTAGTTGCTAAAATACATATGAAACGCATGACTGAGGTCTCCTGCAGTATGTTGTCAGCTTTTAGGAGTCTGTAATTCTTTGTCAAAATGACCCTAGAGGAGGGAGGGAGGGAAATCAGCTAAAATAAATGAATATTCAAATTCTTATTCCTGTTAAGCATACAATTCTTCACAAGTTTCAGTGAGTTTAGGTGCCAAGGCAGAAATGCGAACCCTGGATGATCCAGAGGTAACTGCGTGGCCTCCTAAAGGAACTTCTGACCAGCATGAAGACAGTTCCAGTCCCCACAGGAGAGGACTCTTACCCTTGTGGGATGTGATTCCAAGGTCTCTCATCTGTGTAAAATGACTGCACAGCAGTTTGTCAAAACAGTGGTGGTAAAATGTTATTTTAACATATGCAATAGTCAAATGCTTTACTGGCTTGACTTCTGAGGAGGTAGGACCCTACCTTGGAGTGTACACCTGGACCCAGTCTTGTCATAGGGATCTTATTTTACAACTTGTGTTTGCTTTTTAACAGCCACGAAGAAACCCCTGGTCACACACAGTATTTATCTGTTTTGGCACCTTTCTTCATATTTGCCTGTGAGCAACAGGTCAAGAGCAAGACAGTTAAATACCTCTAGATGGGATCTAACCTCATTAATTTTAAAATATTCTTCAGCTCAGAAACTTGATCATAAAAATAGTATTTGCATGCTTCCTGCACGCAGTTTTGTTCCTTGCTAGTTTCTGTATTGTGTAAATTATACTAAATAATTTTTTTTTATAAGAACTACTCTTCTAAGCTCAGCCTGCCACCCGAGAGTCCAAATACCTCCTTCTCTTGTTAACCATCACCAGTGGCAAAAATGCAACAGGCCATATTTTCCACTGCCACAGCTTTTCATTCAAGGTTGCACTTGACACAAAGTTAGGGTTAACACACTGCCCATGTATTTTGAAATTAGTTGCCAATGCTGCTTCCTAAAAAAGAGATAACCAAGCTCATTCTTTGCTGTTTTGTCTCTGCAGGGCAGGCAAGGAGCAGAAGCAACAATAGCAACAACAAAGATTTGATGCCTAAGCAGATATAATTTAAAGGTAGTGATAAAATATTTTCTAAATGGCTGCTTTTGTTTTTCATTTGGTGACAATTACTCTCTTTATTCCAAATACTTGTGGTATTGAAGGATTTATGCATAGTTTCTTTAACAACATGAAGGTTCTGTGTGATGTCTTCCCCAAAATAAATAATATCACCACATATTCTTTCCTTTGTGAAATACGCAGCTTTCCCATAGGAAAAATAATAAAATTCCCTAATAACTTTGTTAAATTGTTTGCAGGTGTCAGTCATAAGAATAGACATGAATAAACCAAAATAATGGTTGTATAATATTAAAGAATCATAAAACAGAAATACAGCATGAATAAACTGAAACATCAAGGGGTCTTGAATGCAGTTCTAGTCTTTTGTTGCATATGGTAATCTCTGGACTGTGCATGCATCTCCCTTGTTCTAATGATACAGCAACCTGCTACAATTTCATTTTAATAGGGAGTAGATGTAGTTTTTTTGGAGAAAAAATATTCTGCTCCAAAACAGTGTCAAGAACTATGTTCCTGATATATTACAAAAGATATTTAATAATGTGCTCTGTCATCTAACATAGAGAAGTATTTTGATTCCCTAACATAAATTGTAGTAAACTTTCTTTAGCATCTGTGTATATGTGTATTTTCACCACATAAGCTTTCTAGAATTCTTGACATTTAGCTTCAAGCATAGCTTTTTTTTTATTATTTTATTTTTGGATGCTGCAATGGCTTTCTTAATAGCCAGAGAAAGAGTGTTTCTATTGAAAGGTGGCTATCTCACTTTTCCATGTTGACTCATATACAAATGTAGTTGCATGGGTTATTTTCCTTGACTTCATGTACGGTACTGCAGGTAAGAGAGACTGAATGAGTATGTTCCTGCTACAAAGAGGTAAAATAGAAAAAAAATCCTTTCTGTGGTACTTTGTTAGCTAACTTAATTTTTCATTTTCCACACTCAAGATTTCAAGAACAAATATTCAAAACATGAAAAAGTTACATGCCTCAGTAAAATGTAAGAGATATTGCATATTTCAAGCAATTAATCAAATGTATTGTCCAGACTTCCAACGCTGTACACAGCTGTGTGTGCGCAGCAGGACACCCATCACCAAAATATTTTAGCACTTGGACAAAACCCACCATATTGCAGAGCTCTCCGTAAGCATGGTGAGTGATCTGCACTTATCCAGGCTCAGGCTTCTGGTGACAGAGGAGGGTACAAGCAGCTGACATTGCAGCCCTGAAACTGCTCTAGCCTTAGAGCAAACTAAGCCTTCTGCTGAGCATTTTTAGAGTTTAGGAGAGGTTTTGGCTGTGGCGAGGGGTGCTGCAGAGTATCCTGCCACTGCCGGCATGCCCTCTGTTCCTTCAGGGTGGGCAATGCAGGTGCTTCGGCAGAACAGATCCTTACAAGGAATACTTTCCTAGTCTGCAAAAACAAGACCATCGCCCTTCTATACCACCCTTACGACACCCTGACAACACCACTCCCCTGAAGAGCCAGAGGCTGCCTTGGTGCAGCGATGCTATGCTTGTAATCGTAAGAGCAAGGGCTAAGGCAACGTCAACCTGGCCTCACCAGGGATCCTAGAAATATCTTGCAGGAGTTCTCCCGACATTGCTGTGTGCAGAGTACTTCCATGGAAAAGGCATGGCTTTGTTTCAATGAAATGCAGAGTGCTAAGAAAATGCCGTGTGTAGATAATATTTCCCATCCACCCTGTCAGCAGCCCATTCTGTACTCATCCTGGAAACTGCTCTGCTAATAGGTTGGCTCCTGATATGGTGTCTGCAGTCCTTGAGCAATTATTTTTGCTCATTTTTTTGGCTCAGAACAAGGACAGCTTTCTGTAAAGTAAGTGCTGGCTCAAGCATTATCTGCTTTTTCCCTGGGTGTGTTTGCATGTGTGTGTGGTGGATATATAATGATGCGATATCTCTGCATCTAGAGCCTGGTGATTTTCTCTTGCAGCCTATATCAAGTCATCAGGCATAGCTGCGTGGTGCCATGACATAAATCTCCCCTCAGAAAATCAGTATACCGGTTGTAGACTGAGCTGAGCTTAGCACCCATCAACAAGCAACAGCCGTATTATTCTGCTGCGGCATTAACTCATCACTTCCCTCCAAGACAGAAACGTGAACTGGGAATTGGGGGGCAGCACCCATGTAGCGGGGTCGCATTCAGTCCAGCGATTCATCCACAGTACTGGAGAAAAGCCTTTACACCCGGGGGTCACCTGGGCTGCTCTGGGGGATGGTCTGATCTTCGATGGAAGAGGTTTCTTCAGCGTCCTACGACCACTTTGCAAACGTATCTGGTTGCACAGGTGGGGTTTTATTTGCACGCCTGGCTTTTATTTGTGACAGTATGCAAATACGAGTGTCCTGCACCTCCAGCTAATGACAAGGAGTGGAGTTAATTTTTAAGGAGAAGCTGTATAAGCACGGCACAGTTAAAGTTCTTGATGTAAAGAAAGTCACCAATTCACAAAGGAATTTGATTACCTCTATCCATTATACACACACAGTGAGTGATCGTGCTACTAACCATCTGTCATCTATTTCATTTGCATCATCAACACCTGCCCTGTTTATCTGCTACATTCTTTTCTTCGCTGAATTCTTACACTGCTTTAATAAAATACAGAAATGTTATTGTTAAAAACCAATTAATTTACAATCCTCCATAGAGATAGTATTACTTATAATTCAATTTAGCTTCTAATGACCTGCTTTCTTGCAAAATGACTTAATTCTAGTGTCAAAGATTAGTTATTAGACATTACCCTGCTGCACCAGTCATGTACTGCTGAGACAGGCAAAGCAGCTCTAGGTGTCCCTGGTCATTAATCAGAACTCGGAGACATTTTCCCTTTAACTCATTACAGAACCTGATTTCATCTGCCACTTTAACTCTTTGCTTTACAGTGTATTTTGAATCTACCTTTCCTTGAGTTTCCATATTTTGGGCCTACAAGGGGGAGAACAGAGCCTGATCGCTTTGGAAGAAGCTGCTGTTGCCCCGCGCTTTCTGCTGACCCTCCACTGAGGAGTTCATTTTGCATCCCAACCATTACGTGAATGAGGCTTGAAAAGCAGCACGTGTTTTTCCCTACATCAGTTTTGGGGAAATCAACACAACTGGATTTTCTACACAATTATAGCGCTGGGTGTACTTTCCTTTTTATCACGAGAAACGGTATTATAAACATACACCACGGAGACCAACCTGCTTCCACGCGAGTGCGTTGGCAAGGCACCTACCGCTAGCCACCTCCTTCCTGGGCTTCACAAAAAGTGTCGTGAAATCCAAAATTGGCCAAATCCAGCCAATTCTCACAGCAGCAGCTGGGCTCGTGGTCATTCAGAAGAATGGCTGGGCTTGCAGTTCACACATTGGTGCTTCGTATGAAAAATATTACATGCAATCTAGGACTGGGTCAAATACTTCTTTCTCGCTATATCCCAGGCAAGGGTTAGCTTTTCTTACTCATTACAAGTACGGCTTCTTCCTTCTTCTCAAGTTGCGTAGCACTTTACAGGGAGTAATCCGATTTGTGGGGCATCTGCAGACTGATACGACAGTAAGGATGGATTTGATCTTTGGAAAACAGTCTAAAGCGCTGTTCTGTGTCTTTGTGGGTTTTCTTCTGTGTCGCGCAAGAGAAATACCTGCCATTCAGTTAAATCCCAAATCTTTAGAGCATTCTGGTGACAAAGGGCATAAAAATTGCATATACAAATGGATGTATTATATATAGAAATGAAACCTTTTAAACAATTTATGACAACTTAAGCTTTCGAACAATTACATGCAGAGTATTTTTAAAATGCATAATGAAGTTGAAACTTCGGGCTCATCAAAACCTATTCATGGAGATGGCACAACTGGCAGGATTCAGTGTGGGAAAGGTTATTTCTTCTATTCACAGCCAAGTCTATATGCTGCAGTACTACTTCCAATGAAATATTATTTTTAGCATGTTTAAGTGGTGCAGCTTAGAGTGGGTGAAATTTTTTATTTTCCCAAAATACAGTCACTTCTGTCTTTCAAAAAATGAGAAGCTACCTAGTGTTATAAAAGGCAAATAATGTCTCATCTGACTTCTTGACAACTGCATGCCACACTGGAAGAATAAGAGATGCTCATTATTTTCCTAAAGCATAGGAATTGGCTGTACAGTGTAGGCTGACGAAACTTCAACAGCTGTCTTCTAAGAAGCAGGTTTTTTTTTCACAATAGACTATCAAGGGACATGTGAATAGTACACCAGACTAACTCTTAAACAACAGGCATTCTTACAAATGATCAAACTCAGCTATGAGCGCCTAAGAATAACCTCCTTTGGATGGCAGGGGTGGGATGTTGCTCTTCACGTACTGCAAGTGCTAAAGCCTTACATAAAACATTTTGTTGGGTGAATGCTCTGTTTATATAGCTTATAATATTTGCAGACAAAATTCATCTGAAACACTAATATCTTAAATACAGTCAGGATCAGCCCTTTGGACAATATGGTAAATCTCTTTGTATGAGCATCCTTAACAGCACTGCTTTCCAAATGGTATAGACTTAATGCTTCAATCAGGCTAATAAATAATTCACATTTCTAAATGCTTTCTACACAGGGTGATGGAGCGTTGTGGTAGGGTAGGAAACATCCAGCTAGAGCCTAAAATGTCTTCAGACATAATCCTAAAATAATTCTGTTTTCAAATGGTAAAAGTTCGTGCCTCCTGCTCAGGCAGCACATCATCAGCATCCAGATCAGGAGTTATGCCAAACTAGCTGTAATCTAATATGGAAATGAGATGTTGGCCTTGATATTGTGTCATTCTTCTGAATGGGATCACCTGCACCCATATCTCCTAGGAGGAAATTTCAAACAGAGTTAGCTCCTTAAACCTTCTAATTAAAATGAGAAATCCCCAGGCTTCCATGACTCAGCCTCGGAAAAAGATTATTAGGAATTTAATAGGGAAAATATCGCATCTCAGACCATCTGTGACCCAGTGCTCTGTGAGAATTTAAAGAAAACTGGAGGGAGGAGGTGCACGCTCCAAAGCACACTCTAGGAGTACTTTGTTGGAGCTGCAATAAATCAACATAGTTAGAGTACAGCCTTTTTCAGATTTAATTACTGTTACATAATTATTAGCAAAGCAGTCTCCTCTGAAACTGTAAAACTCATTACATCAAAAATCCCCAAGCTCCTGATGGAATTTATGAACTAGTTACTTTCTTCCTAGCTCTGGGAAAATGCAATAGGATGCATTTGGTTTTGTCTCCAGCATTTTTGTTAGTGTGCTGAGCTATTCTATTCTTCTTAGTTTTGGGGAACATTCCCTATTTGCCTTTTTTTTTTTAATTTTTATTATAAAACATGTTAATTTTAATTTGTTTGCTTTTCTACTCCTGGCACGGAATCTAGAGATAAGCACATGGGGACAAATACCCTTTCCCTCTCACTGAAAGGGATTCGCATCTCATTTCCTCCATCACTCTAGTAGCCACTGATTGAGCTAAAGTACGGATTCCCTCATGGACATGCCACAGAACAAAATTTTCATTGTCTTTTCCCAGAGGTTTTGCTGTGAATACACAGCTTTAAAACCTGCCAATGATCTGAACAAATTGCCACCAGGGAAGGCCATTTGGAGTCTATATCAAGCAAGCCTGAGGCCAACCCTTCCCTGACCATTGCTGCCCAGTTTGTGAGCCTTGACAGCTGCCTCCTGGCTCTCCTGTAGGATAGCAGAGAGACGGCACGATGCACTAATGGACAGGCTGACCCTTAAATCCATGACATCACCTTATAGATAGAAGTAATAAGAGACATCTCCTCAGAGAGCTGAGAGAACAAGTGAAGAATGGCAATGGCTCCTTCAAGGTCCCATTATTTCACAGCTGGTGGGGCTGGGCTGAGCCAGCAGCAAGGTCTCAGCCCAACCAGGAGAAAAAAACTACAGCAATCCTCCTCCTTTTCCTACTTCTTCCCTCAGCCAGGAAACTGCATTTCTTAGGAGATCTTGTGCTAGCACAGCTCAGCCATCAGCCCTGGGAGGTGCTCCTAAAGCTAAGCCTGACTTTGGCTGCTTGTGAGCTCAGGAGTCACAAGTCTAGGGAAAGTATCATAGTATGTTCAGGGATTATTCACAGATAATCAATGCTTTTGCACTACAGCACAAAGCTGAAATCACATTTACCTCTTGAAATTGCTATGATAATATCATCGTCAGATGGGAGAAGACTAGCCTGCTTTTTCTTGAGCTGCTTTGGTAAGTTTGTGGCATCAGAGAGTGACTGCTTTCCCTGCATTTACCCCCTCCAAAATATGACTTTGTGGTTGTATAAGCTGACTTGCTCTTTTATGCAAAATTGCAAATCTTATCATGGCAATTTTATAAATGCCCACAATTTCTTGGCTCAATCCAATTTTGTTTACCTGTGGACATAATAGTGATATAACATTTGCCCAAAGGTTTAAACTAGTGACTTAGAAAACTTGAGATACTGAGCTACACTGGGTCAGGAATATAGGGATATTCACTTTTGCTCTGCATTTAATATAATTTAATTATCTTCACAGATATTTCTCTTGGTAGATATTACAGGTTGCAAAATAACAAAAAATCCATGCAAGACAATAAAATATAACTTAATTTTGCATAACATTTTAATGTGATCTGAATCCTAAAATGTTTAATAGAGTTAAATGATACTTTTATAATACCCCAAAAGAGAGATTAGGGAAGCAAGCAAGAATGAATAAAGCCCTCTTTCCAAAAAGAGGGATATGGCTCAAGGATCAGGATCTGCATTCCACATGGCACCAGCTGAAGTGAAGTTTCCTGCACTACATTGCTGGTAGACAATAGATGAACAGATGGTTCAGAGAGGAAGAGAGAAGGATAGAGACAGTTTGGAAATGGATTTTTAAATGAAGGAGGAGTCAGTAAAGTTTAATGAAAATAGGATTATATGGCTGATTTTAAAAAAATATATATTTTTTTTTTCCTCCACTAGAAAAAAGCAGTTGCTTGAAGTGTTCTGGAGAAGTAGGTCTTGAGGAGATCATGAGGAGAAGAAATTACAATAGTTAAGGTAAGAGGAATAAATAGTGTAATCCTTGTTGGTGGGCTGAAGAAGAAAACATTGTATATGAAACAGAAGATAAAGATAGTCCTAGTACCATCCATGGAGTTTATTTGAATTGAAGAGAGCTCTGTCCAGATCTAGGTCAGGGAGAGAATAAATAAAAGCGTCCTTGAGGGTTCTCTCCTTATCTGAACAAATCTTCTTCTGAAGCATCTCACTGGAAAAATTGTACTGCGCTTATTTTCTTGGGCACGTCCTTACTTTGTGAAAGATGGGCTCAGGATGTTTATTGGCATGGAGGCAGAGAGCATGATTTGGGCAGTTATGTGGGCCACTGGGTAAAGCATCAGACTGAGGTCTCAGACACTTGAGCAAGTTACCATGGCTTAATGAGTTCCTGTGTAGCAGCTGAGCTGTTGCAAATGTAGGGTAGCACGCGCTAATTTAAACTGTTTTCACTGGGGCTCAGCTGATGCGTGGCAACCATTAAGCCAAGGTAGCTCAGTCATATGTCTGAAATCTGATTTAAGGAATCTGGGTTCAGCTCAGTTCAGGAGCTAAGTCATCAGGCTTCTGCTCACTTTGTGACTTCTTTGGGAAACCATTTCATCTTGGTTTTCTCATGCATATAGCAGTAGTAATGGTGCCAACTGACAACTGCGAAGTGCTTCGAGGGAGAGGAGAGGAAAAAAGGGGAAATGCTGTATGAGCAGGATATTTCTATCTGTTGCTGGGTAGAAATGTGGAGTATGTTGAACTTTGGCTGAGTTTAATGCAAAGTTTTCATGCTTGTCCTCATTAATACCTGAGTAAATCCAATGTGTTTTAAAGGGTTTTGCTGGTATAAATGAGGGCAGAATCTTGTCATAGGGACCTAGCCTTCTGTGGGTGAGCACGCATGACCTCAGCCGAGATTTATCACAATTCCTGGGAAGTGCTGAGAGAAGAGCAGAAGAATCAGGAAATGTGCCTTTTGCTTACTACTTACGCTCTTCGCGTGTTTTGGAAAGTATCAGGCGCCCCTATCCTCCCAGGAAAAGTGCACAAGTGTCCACTTTTTTAAAAAAATATGATATGCTTTTTAATCATTTAATATTGAGAGGCTTGGTTTCTCCCTTGTTTAAAATGAAGGTGCTCCCCTGTGGAAGGATTTTTATTCTGCCTTTGTGTGGTGATCATAACATGTGGCACTCCAGACAGCTATTCTGCTCAGAGCTGAAAAACACCAAGCATTTCCTTTAATACTACCAATAAACATTTGTGTTATTTTTTCCATAAAATGGTACTCTAAGCATCGTGCCAGTTCTTCAAGTGACAGATTCTTTTGGAGGCGAAAGAAAAGTATCAGTATTTACTGGTTACCATAAGTATTTCCAAACAATTTAAGAAGCACGAAGTCCTAAAATATTTATGTATGCGCATCAGTTACAGTACTCTGCTACCATTTATTGGGCAGAACGACAAAATACATGTATCAGAGTTACGACTGCCGTGATAATTACTTGAGGGAATCACTCCATAATGAAAATTAAAAATAAAACCACAGTATTGTGTACAGTGATTAAATATTTGTGGAATGATTTATTCTACAGTCATGGAGGTGGTTCATATTTCAAAATATTTGATCCATAAAATTAACATCTTGCTGCAAAAATGGTCATCATATTCTTACAATAACAAGTTTAGAAGTTGCAGAGGACAATGCTTCTCATGTACTCACAATCAATTTCCTGTCTTGCCCCACCTGCTACAAAGGACTCTCAGACAATAAGCTCGCAAACTGCTACAAAAATCATCTGATATCACTCACGTGCGCATTTACAGAGGATGATAATGGGGAACAACAGAGCAAGAATCAAAGATCTTGGTTTGGGGGTCCCGCCTCGTGAGCATAGGCAGCCTCTGCCTAGTTATTCATCAGACTAAAGATTTTCAACAGCGCTGTGCTAACCCCCTCAGCTACCGCTTCTGGGCTGGCAGTAGCAGCTGTCTCTTACCATTATGCCCCGAGGAAGCAATGGCATTTGCCAGCAACTCCCTTTGTGTCTAACTCATTTCCTACATTCTCTTCTTTCATTTGCATAGTCAACTGGTCCTTACGCCTCAAGAAAATCAGGAGAGCATCTGAGGAATAAGTTGTTAGAAATGGAGTTTTTAAACATCACACCAGGAGGTGCGTGCACAGACCTCATTATATTCCCAACAGGTCTGCCAGCTCACGAGAACATAACACACCAGAGAGAGACTCTCTGTACTAACAGTTGACAGTACTAAAATAAAGAAGGCAGCTCCCTCCCTCCCATCTCAGGAAATCATTGTGTAAACGCAGCGATATATTTCTATGAGCCCGCTTTCCATTGCAACGCCCTTCTGGACAGGACTTATTGATGTCAGGAGCGCTAGAAAGAGTAGGACTTAAGTTATAATAGACTGCCTGCTTCTATTGTTCTTCCCTCCATCTGTCTCCCTTCTTTCACAGTAATTTAGCCTGGGGTTGTCCCAAAAGTGTCAGTTAGAAATTAGTCAAAATAACCTGAAATCCTAGAGGAGGTTAGATCAGAGACTTGTTTCACTGAACCTCTTCAGAATCAGGGCTTCGGCACTGTTAGTGCTTTGATCTCTGATGGTTTTTCCTATCTGTGGTTAGCTGGGCTGCAATGGCATGCTGATACCTTTGCTGCCCAGGAGAGATCTGGCAAAGATGTTTTCCAGGTGAGGGACTGTGTTGACATCAACCACTCTGAACAACCAACAGCTAATGATGCCTCAGAGGTGTCTCTGACAAATGACAGTAATCGAGACCTCCCCTTCTCATTCTTTTTGACTGGCCCAGTGGATATTTGGTAAGCCTGACCTCCTAGTTCTGGGTGCTGTTCATGCCTTTGTTAGGTGCTTTCAGTCTATTACTTAATGTGTTGTGGTCTCACGATGTGAAAGGTTCTTTTTTTTTGCCCCAGCCCCGTGCCTTCTTATTCTGAGTTTGGATATGACCGGGGCTGTGCTTATGTGGTTTCCCAGCTAGAAGAGGAACCCAGGCACAGCTGAACAGTGCTGAACCAAACCAGCTGCTGACTTATCGAACAAGTGGCAAGGGTTCAATCGCAAGTGCTGTTAATGACAAAATGGCAATTCTGTGCCTATGATCTTGGCCTTATTTGCCGTTGACCTGATGCCGACTGCCATGCCACAGCTGATGCCGGTTGCCTGTTTGAAGCAACAGAGAAAGCACACCGGGAGTCTCCAGCAACGTTACTAGCAAAGCTGGTCAAGAATACTTGCAACAAAGCAAAAGTGCTTTGAAATATCTTGCTTTGGTTATGAGAAAGACTTCATTGGGAGGGTTTTTTGGAGGAGGGGGAAAAGGGATGGAATGAGTATTGCTGTGACCTGTGTGGGCTTGCAGCCTAGTGACTAGAGCTGTGGTGTGAGATGCCAGTGTTCATGGCCTGCTCTTCTTTGGAAAGGGCTCAGTTTATCGTTCTTGCTCTCAGTCAGGCAATTGATCAATCAGACTTGAATCTAGGAGCATAAATCCACTGTAATCACTCTTTGGTGGGCTTTGTTAGGCAACGGTGAGCTTGGTGTTGCTGGAGTTTGGTGTGGTCTTAGTACCTGAAGTAGGTAAGAGATACAACTTTGAACAAGCCCTGTCGCTCATTCAGACATGACAAGGTTCTGCAACAAGCCTAGTGAAAATTAAATGTATGTGCAACATACTGCCTTTATCTAGTTGATGTGTTCAAACTAATCACAGTGTATGCACAATTCTGTGTACATTATGCAAAAACTCAACAGTACTCCGCTAACAGCCAACCTGTATGTCACTGTCAAAATTTAGGCTCTTTTTGGTTGTTTTTAAGCTTTGTAGTCAATGCTGATGTATCATCTTGTAACTATTTTTTGGTCCTGTTGGCTTCAAAAAGAGGTACTGGATGCTCAGTGCTTTAAAAAAAAATGTGTCTTCATGGTCAGGAGGCTGAACTGGTAATAGCAGTCTGACTATGGATGACTTTTTTATAAACACTGGTGTTGTGGTTTAATCTGGCCAGCAGCTAAAACAAACACACAGCTGTCCGCTCACCACCACCCCATCCCCCCCACCCAGTGGGATAGGGAAGAGAATTGAAAATGGAAAAAAGTAAAACTCATGGGTTGAGATAAAGACAGTTTAATAGGACAGAAAAGGAAGATAATAATGATAAAAGAATATACAAAACAAGTGATGAACAGCACAATTTCTCACTACCCGAAGCTGACACTCAGCTAGTTCCTGAGCTGCCCAGCCTCCCAGCCAATCCCCAGTTATATATGGAGCATGACATCATATGGCATGGACTATCCCTTTGGTCAGTTTGGGTCAGCTGTCCTGGTTGTGTCCCCTCCCAGCTTCTTGGGTGCCCCCCACCTTCTCGTTGGCAGGGCAGTGTGAGAAGCTGAAAAGTCCTTGGCTGCTTGGCAACAACTAAAAACATCAGTGTGTTATCAACATTATTCTCATCCTAAATCCAAAACATGGCATTACACTAGCTGCTAGGAAGAAAATTAACTCTATCCCAGCCGAAACCAGGACAACTGGTTATATCTGTGGTTCTATGAATGCACGTAGATATTCCTCAGTCTTATGTAGGATATGATAATCCCAAAGGGCATTAGTGGGTTTGGACCTGTTTGGACTGTTGTGCCTATGTGGGAACGTCTAGAACAGCTTTTCTGCCAGTAAGCACAAGCTGACTTCACATGCCTACAGACCATTCTGCAAATGAGCCTCTGTAGTGACCAGGGAACCTAAAATTGAAGCCATATGGAAACTTACTGTGCATATTAAATTGCATGCAGCAGTGTTAACAGCATTTTGATTTGTGGCTGCAAGTAATAAATGAATTATATTAATTTTGTAGCTGCAAGCTAATTTCTCCAGAATTACTTTTTAATAACCAGCATCATGTTCACTGGTAAGATTTAAATACATTTAGGAACAAATCTGAGGATTTTTTTCTTTAAAAAAAATTAATGGTAGATTATAATTTGAGACTGAGTTTATTTAATAATTCTCTAGATATTTCAAAGTAAAATGTCACATAGCAATTGAGTGACCTGGAGACGAGATTAGCTATATATGATGCAGAAGCTGCAGGTGAATCACAGGTGAAAAGGGTAAACTAAGGAAAGACTGTGTTGCCTACTGCTACCTTCACACATACTGGCCTGCAGGACAGAAGGTGCAGGTATAACACTGATCTAGGATATCGGAGTACAGGAATTATCCCTCCTTGTGTGCGGTCCTTCCTTGCCAATAACATCCTTTTTGGAGGAGGAGTTGCTTCCCAGACATCTTGTTGGTGACTGTAAGAAGGCAAAGGATGATGGTGAGTGTATGCTTGCAGTCCTGGATTGCTAGAAAAGTGTGTGGACCCATGTGGAATAACTTCTCTTATGCCTTGGTCCTTTAATAAATATTTAATATATTAATACTGATGCTGCTAGTATTATTTTTGCCCAGAACAGTGCTGAATTTGAAGGGAGGGCACGTCCCAACACACGGATAGGAAAAAGAGTATAGGGAATATGACCACAGTAGCAGTGAGATATTGCACTCAGGCAGCTCGTACTGTTAGTCTCTCATGGAGGCCACTAGGCACAGCCCGAATGAACCACTGAAGAGCTTTTCCATAAGGCTGTGCCTGTGGTAGAGGCCATTACTCATGGCGGAGTCACCATCTTACAGAACACGCTGACATCTGTGTGAGTACCTGAGGGTACGGGGAACCCGTGATTGAGTAAGATGTGGATGTATTGTACAGCAACATATCTCCTCTAGGGCATCTTTTGCAGGCTCAGCTGTTGTGAAGTGCCTGTTAATCCAGCATGAAGGCTGAAGTAACTGTTGTGGGATAGATGACCTGCTGTGCAAAGCAACTGCGTCGTTCGAAACAGGGATAGGCGGAGTTGTAGCCAGGACACTCTTGCTGTCCAGGCAGAACACCCCAGCACCCCAGCCCATGTTTAACATACCTGTTCCTGAAGAGGTAATTCTCTGAATTTGTTATGACCATGAAATTGCTTTTTTTCCCACGCAGAACCCAAGTACTACCTTAGCAGCGTTTCCACTGGGTGCCACGGTGCATCCTGCACTGAATTGCTCTATGCGCTAGGACATCCCTGGTCGTACTTCTGGTGGCGTTTATTTGCATCCTGCATCACTCACCATGTTTCCGTGGTTGCAGTATTTGTCGTTCTGATTTCTGGGTTTAGCTATCTTAAGCCTCTCCTAAAAAGAGAGCGTGAGATGAGGCTCAGGGGCAAGGTTATCTTTTTAGCTACATTTGTATTATATTGTTGTATAAGGGAAAAACCTGTGTGTTTAGAATAAGTAAGAATATATGAAATTTAGGAGTGGATGGAACATGATGGTTATGACTAGTTTGAATCCATGGACTGAAAGTATGTATAGCTAAACACCTGGGAACTGGTGGCTGGACATACATACGGGCTATTCACTCACTGTCTCACACTAAATTTTGAGCCCTTTTGACATCAAAATTAGTATAACTACATGCATTCAGTCAAATAATTTCCCCACTTCCTGATGGAGCTCTGCAAAATCTGCCTCTCAGTGGGTATAGGCGTGACTCTGTGTGTGCACCGATGGGTGTGAAGTCAACCAAAATGGTTATTATATCTGTTGTGGGGAATATATTTACTTTTCTGAAGTAATACCCATTATCAAGACAAAGATGCCAAGCATAAGCTCCATAAATCCAGAGGGAAAGGGCTTTGCATCGTGACTGACACAGACTCTCCCTCAGAATTTGGAGATGGAATCTCAATTGCTTAATTATTAAAATTAACAAGAGTCCCGCTCCTGCTGTTCTCGATGCCTGGACAATGCTTTTCTTTCCTGCATGCGCTTCTCCTGGCACAGGCCAAATATCCACTAGTACTCATGTGAGCTTCCCCCTGGATTCTGAGGAAGATCCCATCATACTTTCTTTGTTTGCAAGCTGTCTGCCCAACAGAAATGTCATTTCAGTTGCATCTAAGCATTATGCATCTGCTCATGTGGCTGTAAATAAATAACGTGGTGGATAAGGCTACGTTTAGCTTCCCGTGTGATTTAGTATCCAATCTGGTATCTGCTGAACTCCCATGGAACAAGAGCAGACCCAAGCCCTCACGTTCCTGCTTTCAAGAGTACAAAATTTATGTTATAATCTCTGATTTAGCCTGGATTCTCTGTCTGTACAAGGACCTCCAATGCAGTTGATTATTATAATTTTAATTTGCAAACAGAATGTCCAAGCACTTGAGAATTTATAACCTTTTAGATATTGGTATACATATAGACCAGGAAATTTCATCAGTTCGAAAAATATGATTTCACATATTAATCAACTCCAACTAAAAAAAAAAAAAAAGAAAAAAGAAAAAAACAAGAACCTGCTTAGTAATACTCTACAGAAATGCAAAAAACCCTCACCCCAGAATATGAGAAAGTACAATGTTCACTAGGGTGAGGTTACACTGTATATCCTAGAAAAATGATAGAACATAAAGGTTGCTTTTCTGTTTGAATTTTGGGGTTTTTTTTAACCTCCTGAAGTAGTCCAGAATTTCAGCTACAGCTAGATCTGGCTTTTTTCTGTATGGTATGTTCTACGTACACGGTGTCCTAGCATTAATTAGTGCAAGTAGCACAGTTACAGGGATCAATGTGGAAGTCTAAGGAGATAGTGACACAGAACAGCCAGGAGAAAAAAATGTTTTGGGGGAGAAGGGAGAGGAAACCTCTTTCCAATTCTGTAACAACCTCTGTGGATTATGCCAGTTCAAAGCCAGTTGCAAGTCAGAGGGACTTCACGCTGCAGACATTAAAAAAAACAAACTTTTTTTATTCGTTGCCCCCCCCCCCCCCCGCCCCGAGCTCTTTCGCCTGTGAATTTGGCTTTCCTTTCCCTTTTCCTAGCTCTTTCTTGCACATCCTCTGGCGTAAGGTGAGAAGCTCCGCGGGAAAATAGGCCACCCTCTTGGCATAACGTGCAAGGATATTGTGAGGCGACTCGCTCAGGTCTGATTGTGCGGTGGAAAGGGCTTGGGAGTGCGATTCTGCGTGGCAGCCGCGTGCGCGGTAGTTAGATGCGTATCAGCGAGACACGACAGGTCTGCCCTTGAGAGTCTGCCGTGGCACGGCGCCAGCTGCTCGCCACGCTGATCTGTGTCTCTCCAGAGCAAAATCACAACCTGCTGCCGTGGTTCAGCTCTGGGTCAGACCCACAGCCAGATTACTGAGAGGGTTTTTTTTTTTTTATTGGTTGGTTGGTTGGTTTTGCTTTTAATTTGGAAATTACTGAAATTTTATAAAGAAGGGAGCCGTTTTCATGACAATTCAGCCCAAAGCAGTAATATCTCTGCTACTTGTACATCAAAAGCTGGAGGATTTTGGTATCAGGATTAAACCTGCTTTGACCTTGGGTACAGACCATAAAATATAACCATAGTCTTGAGTTAAGCTAGATTCACAATCTGAAAAACAAAACCATGCAGTTACTTTTTAATTTAGGCAAGTATTATTTGCTTTTGCAGGGAAAGATTCTGCGATGTGTTTCACTGGGATTTCATTCATCTTTATTGATGGCATTTCACTTAATTTGCTGCCATTTGAGAGCCCTACAGGCAAAGGGGAGAAGAGAAGAGTAAAGTAGGGGTAAAAATGGGAGAGGGAATTGCTAGTGTAGAAAAAACCTGCCGTCACGTTTGTGCCTGTGCAATCTTCATACATTTTAAAAATCTTTGTGCAGATAGCTATGAAGTGAAAGAATGCAGACAGTCCCAAAGGGAGCACAGCCAGGAGGATGTGTCCTAAAACGAGCGTATTCCTACTGTATCGCAGAGGAGCTTTGAGATCTCTGAGCTCTGGCAAAGCAGTGGCTACCCCTCCCTCTCCCTTTGTGGTCGCACTGGGATTTGTAGGACTGTGGGGCTGGGGCCACTGGTTTTAAATTTTACTCCTGATGAGGTGTTTTTTTGAGACGGAGTTCAGAGGTACAGCCTAGCGTTACCCAGTCCATCCTACTCGGTGATTACTGGTTCACCCAGTGTTGCAGAGGAAAGGGTGCAAACCCTGCAGTAAACCATCATGCCTCCCACCCCTTTTCCAATTCAGGCGCATCCCTGTCTTCAATGGGGCTGGCTAAAATCCTGGAACATGATGTTTAGTTTCTTTTCCATCATTTTTATTAGTAAAACAAATATTTTTTTTTCCCTCACCCTGTTCTGACATCTTTGGACGTCTTTTTTTTTTTTTTTTTATATCCTCATGTAAGAAACGGTGTTAGGTTAGGTGGATGTTTAATCTGAAGCAGTACAGCCATTCTTAAATAATTAGTCTATTTCTGATACCGTAAAAACATACAGTGCTTTTTAAAAATCTCACTAAAATGTTACTCTGGGAAATAATAAATGGCAAAGAGTTCCGCTGTGTAACAAAACAACATATGAAATAGCTTTTCTTCTGCCAGCTTTGGGGTTCCCACCTCTAAAACTGACAGAAGGCTTCATTACTCTTGTGCTAGAGGACAGGGGAGAATAGAAACTTCTCACCTAATTTTTCTGGAGCAGTTGTTATTTTACATATTTCTATCCTCAAGGAAGCGAAGGCAGTTAAGAGGAGAACAAGGCAGGCAGAAATGAGCAGCTTTGTTTTGCTGTGTGAATGGGGTTGAAAGGAGAAAAACCTTATAAAGCAGAGATTGGGTAAAGAAACCCACCGGCTTTTATTCGCATGGGTTTAAAGACCAGAACTTTCTCAATGCTCGTATTTGTTCTCTAAAATAAGGTGACTTCAAAGGCTTTTATAAACGACGTCAGAGCTCGGAACACCTTATGTTCTGTGACTGGCCAGCGAAGGAGCGCAGAAATTTTTGTCGTGTGCGTGAAAGAGAAGGTATGCAAGAGAGCCTGCTCTCAAGGGAATCCCCTAGCTCCATATCTCTAAATAATCCATACCCTTCTAGACAGGGAATGTCGGGGTTTTTTATACTGTCTCAATATTTTTCTATGACTTGCTCCGTTATTTATTCTGGACTGGCTTTCCAATTTGCAATGCCCTGAGCAAGCGTGGTGCCTGCCTTGAGCTACCAGAGGGGGAATCTGGCTGTGAATTGCCTCCCCATCTGTCATGGAGTGAGCGAGAAAGATCCGAACTGGCAGGGATATGTTTTTTTCCCCTTTCCCTTTGCTCCTGCTGCCAGAAGGGGAAACTGGAACTGGCCCATGAGTTATTGAGTTAATATAGGGCCACAGAGCTGGAGACCCCCAGATTGCAGAGCCTGAAGTCTTAACACCCCTCGGGTGCCTGCTGAATGTATTGCGGCAGGCATTTCCTTCCCTTGGTGCCGGACTTTACAGCTGCTTCCTCGCTTCGCTCTCAACTTATGCAAACGCACCCTTCCCTGGTGCAGCAGCACTGCTCTGAGGCACTCGGCTAACTTTCAGCTTCCTGGAGGAGGCTCTTCTTACAAAACTTGGTTAGATAAGTTTTCTGCTACTGCTCAGTGGGAGGACATCTCCCTCCCCTGTTTCTGGGCCCACTTGCTTATATATCCTTGTGATATATTAGTATATCTCAGCATCTCTTCGTGTGAATCTGTGCCCAGTTCTGCATGCTTTCTTCTCCTTGAGTGGCTTCTTCCCTCTTCTGCCCCCTCCTGTCACCTTTCCATGCTTTGCTGAACATCAGCTAATTCTGAATAACAGCAAAAGCAATCTATTTTACCCTCTTCTCTTTCCCTAAGCCTCTCCTATATTTGGTGCAAAACACCTGGGGATACTTTTGCGTCGGCAGTCATCACCATCACCTTTCATCCAAGGCAGAAAACCGCTGCCTGTACCTTCCACAGTTCCTGACCCTGATGGAAGGTGGGATAATCCTAAGCCAAACCCCCTGAACTGTGGCTGAAGACTCTGCTTCAAAAGGCTCTGTTCTGGGCCAGATATTTGGGTCTAGAGAGGATGCTGGTCGAGCAGAACCCCATGTCCACCCCCCCTCCCTCTGCAAGCTTGGGAGCATTTAGAGCCTGATCCAAACTTTGGGACTTGTTACCCCTCTCCTGCACTTGGGGTAGCCTGGTCTTATTTAGAAGAGATGAACGTCAGGCTGTTGTTGTCGTGAAGGAGCTGCAACGCTTCACGGCTCAGACTGTTTACAACAAGTCCCGCTTGTGAAATTAGGCAAATTATCAGGTAAAATTGGCCCATCCCCTCTTTATCAAGCTGCCTACTCGAGTGAGGGTCTGAGGTTCATGTGCCATTAACAAACTGCGACCCAGACTGTGATTCAGCTGGGGTCTCCAACTTGCAGGTGGAATTTGCACTTTTTATATAGTCTTTTTTTTAAAAAAAATTATTCCCTGCTCTTTCACAGCATAGCATTTTGGAACTTCAGGTGAATGCTTGTCAGGTGGCTGCTATTTCTCCCTCAAAATCAAGAGGTCTTGCTCACTCACAGGTTTAGAGGCTGTTGGCTTTTAGCTCAACTGTTGATTCATTTTGTCACTCGCGTAGCTTATTGAGAAATAGCTCTGAGTGGTTAGAGAACGACCAAGGCTCAGCTGAGTTCGACTCTGTTAAGGTGCGAGGGGCTGTGTAGACCCCCGTAGCTGCTGTACTAACGTGGGTTGCTGACACATGTGGAGTTTACTGGTGCTGTTTATTAGCCAAGACTAAGTTTAGCAACGCTCAAGGAGTCCTTCCCTCTGCAGTTTTTACGCTTCCCGTGCTCCAGCACCCCTCCGCGAGCCAGATCTGGAGGGGCAGCTAGTGGCCCTTTCCTGTATGAAATTAGGCGTTTCGTTGAGCTATAAAGTTAACCTCCTTCCTCTAACCTGTGTTTCATTTAGCGCGCAGCTGTTTCAGTGATATTTTGGGTCTGCTTTTGCTGTGTTGCTAATACATCCTTCTGAAAAGAGCGCGAGGTTCGCCCTGATAATTCATAATTTCCATCCCCAGGCTCAAGCACTACAGGGGTGCGGGGAAGAAAGCTGGGTAGGCAAGACCAAAGGCAGCTGTATACTGTGAAATAATAAGTATCAGGCAAAATACAGTATCACAGCTAATAGATGTATTTTAAAAGTGGAAACATCTATGTTTAATTGCATTTAAAGTACGTAGTGAGAAACCACAGTTATACATTGTTATAACAAACCTTTACATCTGAAGTCAGAATAATACAAAAAAAAGTGCTGATTATATATGGTCAAAATAACTGAGGCAAAATTTCGACAACATCTTCTAAAATATTAGCATGTGGCCCCTGCCAGCAACACTCTAAAGGTCAGGCTGAATAATGTCAGTGACAATCACTGGTTTTCCTTAGCTTACCCCAAAACAACAACCCAAAAAACTATTTTGTTTTTTTGTTTGCTTTTTTTTTTTTTGCATAGCTTTCAATATTGCTGCACTCTCACCTCTGCATATTGCAAGCCCATCTCAGTTCTGAGATAATTTCTTTAAAGTTCTGAATATTTTTAATCCAGTTCTCCTCAAATACATAATATATATTTTCTACCAATTATAAATACATCATTTTTATTAATCTGATTTCAATAACATGCATTTGTATAATTACTGTACAATCAAAATAGACATTGACTTTACACAGTGTGTATGCTTTTATTTCAGCGATATTGTTCAGACACACTGCTCAACAAATCAAGCAAATAGGGAAATAAAAAGAAAAAAAAAAAGGAGGGGGAAATAACCTCTGGGAGGAAACAGAATCTCACAGTGTTTACAGACAAAAAAACGAAAGGAAAAATACTTATCGGAAAAAGGGTTTATTAATACATAGAAAATCCCCACAATAGTTGAAACACACTTTAGGAACTAGTAAACACGTTAAATAGAGTTGTGCCAATTACGCAGTGCCCAAGCATCTGCTTGCTCTTAATTAGATGGGGAGGTGAATGACCACTGTTTATTTTCATTTTCCTCATTAATTATGAAAAACTGCATTTAATTCATCTTGCATGGTGAGAGACTGGCTGCGCAGATGTAAGTCGTAAGGGAAGTGGCTCTCTGTAGGCAACCTGAACATAGAGCTCTGCCCAAGGGGACCCCTGGGTGGCACTGCACAGTAATGCATGCCGTAATTGTAATTTTTGCCATAGTCCAAGCTTTCTTCTTGCTTCAGGGAAAATATCCCATTATAGTTAATTGGGGGAGGACTTAAGGGACCTTCAAACTGTGGGCTGGCGCACTCAGGGGAAGTGCTTTCATAGAAGGACTCGTAAGCACTGCAGTAATTGTAAGGTTTCATGGACTTGGAGTTGTCGAGAGTCCCGTGCCCCGGGGGGGTGCCGAGCTCGGGGCTGTGGTAGGGGGGGTAGAAGGTGGAGTAGGGCGAGCGGGTGTGATGGGCGCCTTCGCCCGCCTGGCCCATCAGGAAACTTCTGGCATTCAGCTGCAGGCATCCCGCCACCAAGTTTGTAGTTGGCTGGGACAGACCCTTGCACAAGTTTTGGACGAAGGTGAGCAGGTCGGGTCTCTTGCCGATTCGCAGGATTTCAGAAAGAGCCCAAATGTAGTTCTTGGCTAGTCTTAAAGTTTCTATTTTGGACAGTTTTTGTGTTTTAGAATAACAAGGGACCACTTTCCTTAAATTGTCCAGGGCGTCGTTAAGGCCGTGCATCCGGTTCCTCTCTCTAGCGTTGGCTTCTTGTCGCCTGAATTTGATCCTTTCCATCCTTATCTTGCTCGTCTTTTTTTTCCGAAGGCCCCTTCGCCTCGGCAAGCCGTTCTCATCCTCCTCTTCTCTCTCCTCCTCCTCCTCCTCTTTTTCTGTGTCTTCTCCAGGAGATCTTTTAATATTCTTTCCTCGGAGCACGATCTGCTTCGAAAAGCTTTCTGGGTTCTTCATTTGCTTTTGGTCATCACTTTCTCTGGAAAACTTTCTGCACATCTGGGATTCTGGCATTACAACAGACTCATCAAACGGTAGTGTTAACATGGTTCTATAATCTTAAGTTACCTGAAAAAATGCCAGCACAAGATTTAAATATTTCCATTTTTAAAGTTTGCCGACTTACACACACATCCTCATGCACCTTTCATGCGTCTGCATGCACGCTCTGTAAATATGAGTGTGTGTGTATATATAAATGCACAATCTATATTTTTTGCATAAAATGCCAGTTGCAAATGCTCATTTTTTTAAAAAATAAAAGCTTTCCAGAATTTCAATATCGCTCGAAACATTTGCAACTAAAAATCCACGTTTCTCACAGATAAGTGTAGAGTAAATCAATATTTAAAATGTACAATTAGCTCCCTGCTCATTTATCTTATTTTTAAACAAGCCCTTCGAACCCTCGCCACCGTGGAATTCAAAGAAATGCAAAACATGATAAAGCAATACAGAAATTTCATTAATCTAAATTCCCCTGGGTGAAAAAATGAGGAGAGCGAAGGCAGCCTTAAAATTGAAAAGTGCCATATCTCTATTAACTGATAGTTAAATATTTTAAAATCACTTTTTGACTTATATTTCAAAGTTTGGTTTGGTTTTTTTTTTTTTTCCCATCCACATTTCTTCCCTTATGAATCAAGATATTAAACTCTAGTAAGTTAGAGTGGATGAGAAAAAAATTAATGGAACATCCCCCCTCCTCAGCTAGTAACATGATTAAAAACAAAGAATTTTTTTCTAAAGATTTGTATGAAAATCACATATTACTTATTTCATCTTAAGACAAAAATCAGAATGATCTAACCCTAAACGTATTCAGATTAGAGTTAGGAAATAAAATCCCCCTACCTTTTTTTTTTTTTTCCCTTTTTCTCAGCAAAAATTCTAATTGATATTACCTGTTTAGTTAGAATCAATTTATTTGCTTTTTATCTTTTTCTTTCCTCCCTTTTTTTTTTTTCTCCCCCATCAGTAGTGGTGGGGGGGGAGGTGAAAAATTCCCTGCACGCTATAACAGTGTTTATGTTCTGCGAGGCTCAGACGTCTCCCTCCAGCTTGTAGCTGACAGGAGCGGTCTGTAGATTCTGACTGCAATCCTGCACGTGTGCTAAGAATCCAGCCTGGAATAGGAAAATATTTCCCTTTTCCCAATTATTTTGCTTTTGTTTGCAGTTTGGGAGCAGCAAAATCTTGGACCCCCACGGTCCTCAAAGAGACAAACAAAACGAATGCAGGGACTTTTTTTAATAGAACAAAACTAAACAAAAACCCCAGTCAAAGACTAACTCTATCAGTATTGTCTACACACTTGCAATATTACATAACACCAATGAAAGTATGCAATTGCATCAGAAGAATAAAATGTTAGGAGGAGTTATTAGACAGTAAATAGCATACATAAAATACAAGACAATGATACTGTATCTTTAAATACTTGCATGCACACCCAGCACCAACTGAAATATATCTTTATTTGTATTACCTTAGCTTTTTATTTCATTCAACAATCAGTTTTCATTTTTTGCCTTCCAAATCTTTTCAGTCTGAATGTCGCATCGTCTCCTGGAGTCTAGATCTGTGTATATCTGCACTATCTCATTGATCTCTAAAAAGTGACATTGATGCCAACTGCCAGAGCTGGTACCCATGCCATCTGCTAGTGACGTCACGGGGCAGAGAAAACCACGTGAGCCTTTCTCCTGGGACCTTCATTCTGCACTGATCATCTGGCATCCCTCTAAGTGGGTACCAGCATTCATGTATCAACACAGAAGGTTAGAGTGATAGAAAAAAAAAAAAAAGAAAAAAGAAAAAAAAAAGAACGAAAAAAATCTGCACCAGCATTTCACATACAGTAGGTGCATTTCCACTGGAGCTGCTTCTTTTTTAGCAGTCTAGCTGCACAGATAGATGTGCCAACATTTGGTGCTATCCCTGCCTACAGGTACGGCTGTCCTGTGGTTGTTAATACGGTATTGTTT
The DNA here is from genome assembly GCF_028858705.1 of Grus americana. Lineage (NCBI taxonomy): Eukaryota > Metazoa > Chordata > Aves > Gruiformes > Gruidae > Grus > Grus americana. The sequence goes on from NC_072853.1 coordinate 114,627,933, forward strand.
ATATGAAAAGTGCTGTCTTGTATTGATCTGAGTCCCTCCGGTGCACCTGGTACCAGGGGGGGGAAAAAAAAAAAGCAAGGAAGGGAAGGCAGGAATGGGGAAGTAACGCCTGTGTTATAACACACAGCACAGTCACAAAAAGTAGTTTTTGTGTGATGCTGCTGGGAGTGATTTTTGCGGTGTGGGTTATTTTGAGTGCGGTGTGTTGCCCCAGAGCGCAGGATAACTGGAGCAAACCTCTTGCTGGCTCTAAGAAATCCTCCCCTCGCATCCTCGTTGTTTTTTGACATTCCCGAAAGAAAAGAGGCATTTGTGGGAAACTGGACGTACAACGTGAAGCTTTAACAAGCGATGCCTTTTTTCGGAAGCTCGTGGCGGGGCTCACTCGTCCCTGTCCTGCCCCGGTGCGATGCAACTGGGGTGCACCTGCTCCTGGTGGGGCGGCACGCTCACGGGCGTAACTCGGGGTGCTTGGAGGGCTTCCCGCTCTGCCAAATTGTCTCCGCCTGCCCGGCCTTTTTGCGAATCCTTCCCCGAAATCTCTTTTAAAAACTGAGTTATTTCCTTTGGAAACACACTTCCTCCTCCTAAAATTTCCCCCCTGCTCTTCCATTTGCCTCCCTGGCTGCTCCTTTCTTCGCGCCCTTGTTCCTGTCGGCTGCCTCTCCTGTACTCCCTGCTCTTCCTCCCTTAACCCTTTTGTCTCTTTCCACGGGCAAGAAACTGTTAAACGAAGCTAACAAAGCCTCTCGGCTCAGCCTTGCCATGGAGCTTATGGCAAACCCCACCTTGGTGTGTTTGGGGTTTGTGGTTTGGTTTTGGTTTGTTTTTTTTTTTATTTAAGGAGTGGCGTGTCACATATAAGGGATATCAAGAGAGTTACAGGGGGAACGACGTGTCATCTTAGAAACATTTTTTTTAAAGTTTGCTTTCATTATTATCGCATATCACTGCTTTTTAGTGACTAAGTAATCTCTCTCTTAAAAAGTGAGCGACTGAGTATGCTTTTAGTATTAAAATAATCCCTGGCAGAGCTGCTATTGTTATGGGTCTGTGTCAGCGTTTCCATTATAAATCCTGTTTTTGAAGGGTTTATAACTCATCTGCTTTAATTCACATTGGGCCCAAGCTTGGCATTAATGTTCTCAGCCCCGATCCAATTATTTTGTTTTCACAAAGTTTCATTTAAATCTGTTTGGGCATTTTTTGATTAGAGAGGGGAACAAAAAATAAGGCAGCAGCAGAACGATGTGTGTGTGGAGAGCGTGTTATGTACATCTACGAGTGTGTGCTCAATGATTTGAGAGTCTTTCATTAAAAAAAAAAAAAGCCCTCCCCCCCAAACTTTGCATTTTTTTACAGAAGTGAGAAATATCGGGTCATTCATTCTTCACAGAGCTCAGGCCTCTTTTTTTAAAAATTTTTAATTTTTAAGGTAAATGTATTCAAAGTGGCAAAAATGTTAAAACTTAAGTGGCAACTGTTCAAAAGGAGCAAGAGCTGTACTATTCATAGCATTTGTTCCATTTTATCCCGAATATTACAATCTGTGTAACAGAGGAGAGGGTAGAATCCCATTATTCTCAATAGGAATTTATGTATTAAGATTTATATTGTGGAAGGTCCTAAGGGTTGTCAACCTTTTCAAGGATTTTGCATATTCAGAGTATTATACAATGCACGATAATCTAAATATGCAAAGTCCTGAGGAACCAAACCCTGTTTCGATGCATACTAAAAATACTATGAGAAATTGAAGGAAAGGTTGACATTGTAGTGGCTCTGTGTAAAGGCAAGGACCGTTAAAATTTCCAGTTTTATCACCCAGCCTCCAAAATACACTTTTATAAAAATATTTGCTCCCTCTTTTTTTATTGCTGAAGTAGGGTTTTTTTAAAAAAAACTACTTAAATGTTATTGTAAAATGCATTTTTGAATGGCTTTTCTACTGCTACTAAAAACAAAATAAATGAATTAGTTTGTGTTGAAGGATTCCCTCTGTAGTAGTAACATTACATTTTTGCAGATTCTTAATCCATCATTTGACCTTTTTAATATTTTCAAATAAATAGTGGAGAAACAAAATAGCTGAGATATCAAGGTTTAAAAAGCCTCTACTGTGCATGCATAATAACTTTTCATAAGGATTTTACTACGCATTTTGTATTATGGATCCATGATATGCAAATGTGTACTGCTGTTAATATGCATTCACAGCATACCCCATAACTGCTGCTTTGCTGTCTACTGTGAATGCATGTTAAGAATAATACACAAAACACAGTTAAATGCACTCTATAGAACGGCTGCACAGCACCAAATATGTTACTGAACACATACCACAATTTTTTTCCTGTGCCCAAGCTGTATAGTTTTGAATTATAAGTGACTCTATTTCAAGTGCAATATTATTATAATACATTTAGCACAGCCAAACATTAATAGGTTCACTGAAATAATATTGAGTTCAAAGGACTGCAGAACCTCCACAGTGCATCAGGGGGGCTGACCCAAACTGCACTGCAATCAATGGGAGTCCTTCCAATAACTTCAATACACTATCATCGGATCTCTAGGGAATGTCTCTACTCTTTTCTTTTTTTATCTTTTTTTTTAATTTTAATTTTTTCATTGTTGTCTCCCACCCTCCCTGGCCCATATCTCCCAGTTGTGCTGTAACGGGAGAACTGCATCAGAATTAAGGAACTCTAATGATGTTTGCTCAGGACCAGTTTGGTGTGCTGTGGTCTGGGTCATTCACTGGTAACAATGGGACCTCGTGGGCGGCGAGGGACTGTTCAGAAAGGGAAGAGCTGGCTAAATCTTTTTCTTTTCCTCGTTTCCTCATCTTCCTAATGTAAGCACTAAAAAGTCACAGCAACGCTGCTCCTTGCACATGTAAAGTCACGGTGACAATCCTGTGATGCCAAACTCCCTCCCTCACGACCTGGTGAGAGTTTGCCTTCCTGCCGCAGCACCCAATGCGCAGCCCAAACAGCTGGGGAGGACCAGAAGTCGCCCCTCCAAACCTCTGGGCAGGCTCCGGTGGTCGGCGTCTATGCCAGAACCTGATTGTGCGCCTGCAGCGAGCCTGGACTGTCACCTTCCCTCGGTGGGAACCTCTGCTGCCTTGGGAGCGAGACTGGGGGGGAATGTATGTCTAGTGCATCCTAAATTGCAAAGCCAGACCACGAGGGGCAAACACAAGGGTATAACGGTGTGAAAAACGGTGGCTCCTGGCTCCAGTCTCCTCCCGAGTTTAGAGGAGGTGGGAATACCTGTGTGGGGTTTTTTTGTTGTTTGTTTGTTTTTGTGTGAGGGGTTTTGGGGGGTTTTGTTATGGTTTGGTTTGGTTTGGGTTTTTTACAAAAATAGAGCAAAAGAGGATGGTGTCTTGGGCAGGGACTCTGGTCTGCCAGCCCCAGTGAGTCTGGCTGGTCAGAACTGTGACCCTCCGGTGAAGGCAGGACCGCATTCCCACAGAAGGAGCTGCCAGGGAAGGAACCAGACCAACGTGCCATGTTGCATGCCAGCCGCATATCCTATGTGCAATTCGGGGACCAAAGTGATGTGCATCGCCGTTCAGGGGTGACCCAGCCCTTTTCTGTCTCTCTGTATCCCCAGTACACCGCCACAGACTGTGAACTGCTTTGTGTTCTGAGGGGAACCTGCCGTTCCCATCAAGTTGGCTAAGCCCTCTCCCACCAGTGCTAATATGATGGACAGGGATATACGTCCTTCTCCCAGGAGAGATTAAGGAAGACGCTAATAAGGACCCCTGGCTTCAGAGAACTAACCTACATTAGTTCAAGAGGATTCGGTTTAGTCTGCAAATGTGATTTTTAACCCATCTGCTAATGCTGCAAAATATTATAAATATGCTTTGCGCTATCTAAGCCCCCGTGATGAAGATGTACTTCTTGCTCTGAGCAGACACCCTTAGTTTTATGTTTTGAATAGACTGTTAAGGACAAATATGAAAGAGCTGCAGAGGGGTTAGTTACTCTGTTTTAATGGGAGTTGCTTGAGTAAAACATGAATTTAGAGTCTGAAAATGGACTCTAATACTAATTGCTTATGGTTAACCAAAAATGAGTTTGTGACCAGAAATTGCTCTAAGATTTCTGAAACACATGGCTAGAAAGGATCTGATTTTGATATGACATACATTTGGCATAATCCTGTTAATTTTGAGCTGCTTCTGGCTTACACTGATGTAAATGAGTTGAGACAGAGTGGGACTAAATAATCTTAAGATGGAAAATATGGGGTTTTTTTTAAAAAAAGTTTTTCTACCCTAGAAAAGCATTGGCATGATATAGCTCGAAAGTTTTATTACCAGATTAAGAGGTGATATGTACCTTGCAGCAATATGGGATTTAAGGTACTTCTCTCCCTAGTGAAAAATGCTCTAATCAGGCCAGACACGTAGCTGTGTCTCTTCTTGAAACTGCAGGGGGTTAAGATCATTCCTATTGCTTTGTGGTGTGAAGCGACCCTATAGTACATCTGAGAAACCGGGGGTTTTTTATTCATGCTTGGTGACTGGGGTTGTCACATTCTCTGCTACCCTACCTTGAGGATCCTCCGAGATCAATAAGTTTGGGAGCCTTTAGAGGCTGCAGCAGGGACACTTGGCTGTAGCACACATTCTGATGCTGCTGATCAGCATCTACTCTTTAATGGCAATCTCTGTCAAACAGCTAGTTAGCAATGCTGCTTTTTTCCTCCCTTTCTTCCGCTGGTGCCTACAGTGATTCACAGGCACGCTTCCTCCGTGTTTCCATTTTGAGAATGTCTCTGTCCCCATCAAAGCATGTTTTTTGGGATGGACCTTGCAGCCCGTCCCTTCTAGAAGAGGTGGTGTGGGTGTGCGTGACCCCAGAAGAGACCTGCACTGCTTCCCCTTCCTCAAGCAGACCCCATAGCTATGATGCATGTTTTTTTCTTCCATAAACTGGGGCACTCCTTCCTTACAAAACCTCTAAGGCTGGTGGGCTGCTTTCCTCTCGCCGCTGCAGATCTCCCCCAGCAAGAGGCACTTGAAGGGACATTCTCTTTAGATCACCTGTGTGGTTGTTCCTGATATAATTTTTCTCCCTTCCTGCAGCCTTCTCCCTGTGAGAGGATTATTTGCCGCGCAGGGAGAGACAACGTGCTGAGCCCCACGTGGTGAGGCGGTGCTGGGGCAAAGCCCCTCTGGGAAGCGGTGGAAGCTCTGAGCGTGTGGTGACGGTGCTGACTCGGTTAGAAGAGCAGAACGGCCTTACAGAAAGCACATGCTGAGATGAGCAGTTTGCTTAGGACCATGCAGCATGCTCTAAATAAAACGCGAGATGCAAGGAAATAGAGAAGTTGAATTAACACTGACTTGATGGCAGTGCAAAATAAAAGCTAAGAGTAAAGTCAGCTTCTGGTGGACAGTTCCCTCCCAGGAAATTATAGGATGTTTTATAAGGGGAACTTTGTAAAAGATCCTTGCAAAGTTTACAAAAAACTCTGACATTTCCATTATTTGCAGCAGACCTTTGAAACTCAGCAGGGAGAAAGCCCTCAGGCTAGAGAAATGACTTTTCTTTACCCCCATGAAATTTTATCCAGGTTCAGGTGAGCTGTAAGCTCCTAAGAATCATCATTTCCTTTCTCTTGCATGCACTCCTCAGGCAAATTTTAGCAGCGTACTCAAATAATATCTGAACATCTAAGGAAAAAAAAAAAAAGATGACCTTAGAAATAACAATTCCTTTAAACTTATTTTGAAAGCACATTATTAAAGTTGAGAAGTGGAGTAGCTGACAGTAGGAAATGCCAGAGCTATAGTTGCCTATGAAATATCAATTCTCTCTCTTATGTACAAATACACAGGTAGTTTCTTAACAGCACAGCTCAGCAGAGGTGCTTGTTTTTATGAAATAATATTAAGTGTGGGGCAGGATGACTCAGGCTTACTGTAATGGGAATATCTCCTCATTTTGGTTTGCTTTCTATTATCTGAATTTATAACCCTCTTTGGACAGGGCTCTTCCTGAGATACTGGTCTGATGAAGATAAGTAAACTTTCCATTCAAAAAGCAGAAAAGCTGTGCGATCAGGCATCCCAAGCTGTTAATGAACTATGGCCTCCCTCATATTTCCCAAATCTGCGTTACACTTTTGACTCCTCCTAGCACCTACGATTGCCAACCAGCATCTGCAACATGTGATAATGCATGCGCTTAAAGAGCTCACTGGAGGTCTTTTCTTATCGAAAAGAAAGGTAACTTTGGGTTAAAAAACCCCCTAAGCCAGTGTCAGAATTAAATGTTTATAACACTCCTATGAAGCAGGGAACTGCTACTTTCCAGAAGGAAAAGGATCTTACAGCACAGATCCTGAACTCGTTCCACTGATTTAAAATGCTCGATGCAAATGTTAGGAGTAGTCAAGAACCTGATGTCTGATAAACACTCCAGAAATTATTTTTCACAAGCAGGTTAGATGCAGTGTACAGTCACTGAATCCTCTAGCCTTCCTGCTTTTTCTTGCTATTTATCTTCACAGGTTTGAAGGCAGTAGAAGAGGGACAGTAATATATTTTGGAGGCTCTTGACCATCACGTTTTACCTTCAGACAAAGAAAATTTGTCACAGCTGAGAGGGGAAGCCGGGCCATTTGAGATATTTTACCCACAGGATCAATTTTCCCTTGACAGTACTGGAGATTTGGTGGCAGAATTTGACCGCAAGTAGAACAGGATTTTATAAAACTGTTTTCTGGATTCAATCCCCAAGCTTCTGAGAAAGTGAAAGGCACAGCCAATTTCAGCTCAGCTGTAAAAGGGGGCTGAATTCAGATTGGGCTGTAATGATCTTTTTCCAAAAAACAGTTTGGAAAATTGATGTTTAAAGAACACTTTTTCAGTGATGAATGAACAATTCTATTACTTTTAGCTGCAGATCTACTTTTAGAGTAACTGATGTTTCTCATCTTTATAAAAATCCGTTTTATTATGTTTTTCACCAAGTTTCCAGGGCAAGTGGACACACTGATGTTGTAAGCTGTAAATTTCTTAGATCCCCATTGCAAGCCTAGGACAGCTTAAAGAAGACAAAATTAAGAATAGAGTGATGGTTCCAGTCTATTCAAGCACACACCTGAAAGAAGTAGAGCTCAAGAGAGGGTTTTGCTTCTACCTGCATAGATGTTTTTGGTAAGATCTGTGGACATCCTCTAGGAAGCAGCATTGTCTAACAACAGTCAATAAAATTTACCAAAATCAACAAGAAGTTATGATTTGCCATAAAGGGAGGTGAGGTTGTCACACATTGAAGTACAAGCTGAAGTAAACAGTAGTTTCAGTAATTTCCATCTCCTATGTCTGCGTAACCTCTAAGGAGTTGTGTAAGCCCTACAGCGTGCCAGCTTCCTCACCCACCATGCATCGTGAAAATCCGTGCTTCATGCCACAGCCTTGAGCACACAGCGTTGTTTTTGGAGGTAACTGCTCTGCGAAGTGGTCTCACCGTACAGGGTGTGTGAAGGACATAGAGCAGTATCTTTTGGCAGCCTGGAGTTTTCCTTTCACTTCTTGGGCTGGCTGAGGGCTGCTTTGGATCCCCAAGTAGTTTAAAGCAACCATGGCCAGAATGCACCTGGAAGTTTGGCAAAAAGCCCTTTTCTCTGGCCAAATTCCCTGTTCTAAGAAGGAAGCCTGAATCCTGCTTGCATTTCCGCTCTGTTGTGCTAGTTGCCACGTAAGCTGACTTTCTACCTGGCTTGCGTGGCCTTACTTGGGGGCCTGACCCTTTAAGCTCTTGAGGTAATGGGAAAAGGTCATAGAACACATAGTCTGCAAAATGCTAAAACAGTCAGTGATCAGCAGAAAGAGTACTGAATATGCATATATTTTTGCAAGTTAGGAATCTTTTCCTTTTTTTTTTTTCCCCTCACCCTGGTATTGTTCATCATATCAGCCACTATGTATTTGGTATTATTTTGGTTTCTTTGTCATCATCTTTAATTCAATTGCTATTTTTGGAGAAATATTTATTGCAGTTCATTTCATTATTATTGCAGGATGACCAGGAGAGAAAAAATATGTACTTTACAAAGTATTCATAGATATGCATTCTGAAGAGCATACTATAGTAAGTTCAGGGCCTTATTATTGTGTTCAGGAATTTTATGCATGGCTTGGGTTGAAATCTGAAGTGCACTTTCTGCCTAGAGAGGCGTGCTGGCTTCTGCGTTCTGCATTTGGACCTGTAAGGCATCTCACTATGTAAAGCCATCTAGGCAAAATTTATCTCAAAAGGGTACTTTGCTATGAATTTTGAAGACAGCCGTGTAGAGAACATTTGCTGTCACCAGCAGATGGTGACTGGAATAGCTGTCTCTCCCCGTACCTCTAAGCCCTGGAACAGTGTGAATACAGGCAGTGCAATAATGATTTGGTGAAGCGCTGGAGGAAGTACACTCGGCGTTACAGCATGGGGCCAAACCCTGAGAGATTCAGAGCTCCTGCACTATGCCTTGAAGTCTGGGCGCTGGAAGAGTAAAATCAGTGAGGTTCAGGTTGGTGGGGTTTGGAGTAAATATTGCTTTCCATTGTCTGTAGCTCATTTGCTTCTTGCAGCACCAACTAACACCAATGAGTTTTTTTGTAAAGACTGCAAATGCTCTGCCTTCCGTGGAAACAGAAATCTTGATTATGAACAAGATATTTGCAGTTTGACCTTGTAACATAAAGTGGCAGAAAAAGGAACATGTTTTCTTTCAGAAGATTGCGTCTTCTTTTTGACATAAAACTTTGTGTAATAAATGCATGAAAATTAAGTTTCATTCTGAGAATAAGGCATTTAGGAAAGGTAAGAACTTGAATTCATTTCAAAGGGATTCAAAAGGATTCTTCTTTTCAAAATCACATATAATACATAAAATCAAAACCAGACCTTTTTTTTTTTTTTCAAAATGAGACATTTCAATTGATATGAAACAAATATTTACTGGAAATTTTGCATTGTGAAACACTTTTTTCTTTCTTTGCTTTTGGTTCATATCTGAAGGAAAGCAAATTTAGAAATGTGAGCTTTCTCCAAACAAAGGAATGTCTCAGTTTGCCTATTGCACCAACATCCCTATAGCACCTGAGCTAAATCAGTGCTTCCAAAAGGCAGACCTCTTTCAGCCATGTATTCTGGATTTGCAGTTTTCACTCTATTAATCCATTTCTCTGCCATGTACTATATCCTATAATTCAGATAGCCTATTCTTGTTATTTAACTACCATATATAAATGTTTCTACATGCTTCTCAAATCTTTCTTTTTTTTTTCTTTGATCATCAGCAATTCTCTGAAGTAGCAGTTCAGACTCCCCTATACCCTCAATTCCATTTTGCCAAACACAACACAAAAAAGATAGCCTTTGTTAAAAAGTTTAATGTTCTTAATTAGTAGAATTGTCAGACTAATTAGAATACCAATTAGAATTGGCAGGGCTATCGTTAATTTAGAAGTGCTGTGGTCTAGTGTTAATCGCTATTAAACCTTATAGTTTGTGAAAGAGAGGGAGCAAGGAGATGAATACACACACACACACAACCTCCCTCCCCTCCCATTTTAAATGTTAAGGGTCCATAACCATAACAATCCGTGCTGTCAATGTGTACTTAGGGACTCTTTAATCCACGGAGACGTTGATGCAAAGTTAATAACTGTTTATGCACAAAAGTAGCATTGCAGAATAAAAACTTGGAACTTTTTTTGTGTGTGTGCTACTATTAAAATGGCAAAAATCCCATCAGTGGCTGGAACAGATACTCAAAGCGCCAAGTTCTTATCAGAAATGTGCAAGACAAATCCACTTTACTTTCTTTTACTTTTGGTACTGTGAAAGTTACTTTGCACTTCTTGCAGCACATGGCAAATAGAGATCTCTCAGCACTGTACATACTGAAATTAAGCTTCAGTGCCTGCTGATTCAGTGAGTTTATCAGTGTTTCAAAGACGGAGGAGCTATCGCTCAAGTTCCCATGGTGAGTCAGACGTACAGTGGGAAATACACTGAGAGCTCAGCAAATTTCGGTCTCTGGATCTCACACACATGCACATGTGCTCTTCCCATCGACCTAATTCTAATTTTTAAGTGGTGAGAAGATTGTGGAACAAAACAATTTTATTTTTTCAACCTCAAAGGAAAATAAAGGAACTTCTATTCAAACTACGTACTTAAAACATCTGTTCCTGACTGAAACCATAAGGGACAAGTTCCCAGAGGTGGATGCTGTGAATATTCCTGTGAATTCCATGCACACCACTACCACATGCACAGAGCCCAATTTATATCTGCAAGTGATTAGGAAAAAAGGGTGCTCAGGTGGCTAGAGAAGCACGCGAGAGCCCGATGTGTCCAAGTCCCAAGCACAAATGTAAAGTTTCCTAGGTGCAAATGTATTTTCGACTTCGATGTTTTCTCCAGCTGGGCTGATTGTCTTCTGAAATCTCTTGCCGGTGATAGACTGAGGCAAGAGTGATGGTACTGATTGTAATTTATCTGGGGCAATGGTGGTGTGAGCTAGAAGAGGATAGACTGAGGGCAGAGCAGAAAAAAGAAAGGTCAGTGACACTGTTGTCTATGGAGCACGTGGGTGTCCTACTGATAATGCAGCACAGCGTAAACATTTTTCTGTTCCTCTCCAGCCTGATCTAGCTCAAGTATTTCTCTATTTACAGCACAGCTAGTTCACAGTCTGATAAAATCCATCCAGACCCAACTGTCCTGCCTCTTCTATTCCAGAGAAACTGAATAATTAATTTTCAAGGAAGTCAGTTGTTCATATTGCATCTTGTAAGTGTGTGGTCAAGAAACCTTTGCTTGGTCAAATGGCATCTTGCACGCTAGTGCTTTATTTAACCTCTGTTTATGTAAAGCTGTAGTCAAATATGACATGTATGTGTGTCTTTGCTCCTGCAGGAAAAAAGTGTGAATTTACATGCTTTATATAGGAAAAAGGGATGTAAGAATCAGCTACAAACTTAAGCTTCATAGTTCCTATCATGTTACTGCTCGAAGCTAAGATTTGATCCTGGATAAGTAAAATGCTGAAAAAAATAATTAAGATGCAATAAAAGAAATTAACTGATGAAAAAAAGATTTAACTGAAAGCCAGAATTTTAATTCAGTTTTTCACCAAGTAACCTAGGTAGTGAATGTTAAAGAACTACTTACAAAACCATTTTGCTCTCTGCTCTTTACATTAGAGTGTAATTCAAATGAGAAATTAAAAGAAGAACTAAAAATTAGTAATTAGTTAACAACAACAAAACCTTTTCTCCCAAAGCAAACCTTTTTAAGCATATAAGAATCCTCCCAAAATTTTAGCTGATTTAATTTTTTAGGGATTTTTTTATTGACCATACGTCTTTTTTTTCTTTATTTAAGTATCAGTACACTCATTTCAAGGCTTTGGTTTTGAGCTGCCTAAACACTGTAGGCAACGTAGTCAAGCCAACTTGAGACCACCAGGGCATTTAAAATCCCATCAAAAGTTTACTCCAAATCTGTCAGTCCCATTTTTGGTGAGAGTTTTTCAGATTAGGGAACAAAAAGGGATTCCTGTCATCTTAGGCTGCTGCAACTTTTGCTCTCTGTCACGTATTTCATGCCATAGCTTCAGGTCTTTGCCACTTAACCTTACAGAACCCTAACCATTATTACTTCTGTTTTGTCCAAGCAGACACATGCAACCATGATGATGCAAAGGATGACCGTGAAGGCAGGGGCTTTTCACTGAGCTCAGCTCCAGGTGGACTTCACTCAGCAACAGCATCACATTAGATGGGTGATGAATAACAACCCAGCACGTACATGTGAAGCTGTGCAAGGACTCGCATACCCCCAGCTTCCTGCTCACTAGCTGCCTGAGTGAAAGCCAACTGTCTAAGCTTGCTTTTAGAGGGTGGGAAGAGGAGGCACCATCTTCTCCTGGGGTGTCTAAACTAAGTGCAGTGAATCACCTTCTACTACTTTCCATTAACTCTGCATGTGTTAAACAACATGCTTAGGACAGACAATTTTTCTCATGGCTGATGTTAGTTAAATACAGGATCATAGGATATCCTGAGTTGCAAGGGACCCATAAGGATCATTGAGTCCAACTCCTGGCTCCTCACAGGACCAGCTGAATCAGAGCATATGACTGAGAGCATTGTCCAGACGCTTCTTGAACTCAGTCACGCTCGATGCTGTGACCACTTCCCTGGGGAGCCTGTTCTAGTGCCCAACCACCCTCTCAGTGAAGTACCTTTTCCTGATATCCAACCTAAACCTCCCCTGTCACAGCTTCATGCTGTTCCCTCGGGTTCTATCACTGGTCACCAGGAGGAGAGCAGCACCTGCCCCTTAGCTCCCCCTCGTGAGGAAGCTGTAGGCCGCAATGAGGTCTCCCTTCAGTCTCCTCTTCTCTAGGCTGAACAAGCCAAGGGACTTCAGCCTCTCCTCATACGTCTTCCCCTCTAGACCCTTCACCATCTTTGCTGCCCTCCTTTGGACACTCTCCAATAGTTTTATGTCATTTTTGTACTGTGGCGCCCAAAACTGCACGCAGTACTCAAGGCGAGGCCGCACCAGCGCAGTGTAGAGTGATCACTTCCCTAGACCGGCTAGCAATGCCGTGCTTGATGCACCCCAGGATACAGTTGGCCTTCCTGGCAGCCTGGGCACACTGTTGACTCATGTTCAACTTGCTGTCGACCAAGACCTCCAAGTCCCTTTCAGCATGGCTGGTCTCAGGCGTCTCATCGCCCAGTCTGTATGTATAGCCAGGGTTGCCCCTTCCCAGGCGCAGAATCCGGGACTTGCCCTTGTTAAACCTCATGCGATTGGTGATTGCCCAGTTCTCCAATCTGTCCGGATCTCTCTGCAAGGCCTCTCCACCCTCGACGGAATCAACAGCTCCTCCCAATTTGGTGTCATCTGCAAACTTGCTCACAACACCTTCTAGTCCTACATCCAAGTTGTTTATGAAAACATTAAAAAGAACTGCCCCTAAATTGGAGCCCTGGGGAACCCCACTAGTGACTGGCCGCCAGCCTGAGGTAACCCCGTTTACCATAAATCAAATTCCACTGTAAGTCTTTGCAAGGTCAGGACTAGAGCTGGTTGGAAATCCTTTGCCAGAACAATTTCCTCATGATAAAGCTGTTCTCACAAATCAGACTTTTCTTGGGTGTGTTTCATCATTAGTGAAGTCTGTTGACTATCTGCTCAGAAAGCCGAAACAAGTCCTTTGTGGGTCAATAGATCTGTTCACTAGGCTGCCCCAAAATGTGTATTTCTCTAGTCAGTTAAATGTTAATGTGCCCTGTCCTAGAAGACACATTGGGTCCCAGAAGCTGTGGTATGGGTCCCAGTTCTTCTTTATGGCTTTTGTTCTGTGGCCATAATGCATTTTCCAGGGTGCAGTGCAATCCTGCCTCTGGACAACCATCGCTCTGTACAATGATGTGCAGTTGGGGCAGGAAGCTGGGCTTGCAAGGGGCACTTGCTCCTGAGGAAAACTCCCACAACACCAAGTGTCACTGGAGAAATAGGCTTTTCTCTGTTTTAAGTGCCTCGCACTGTGCTGCTGTTTCCTGCTTTGTACATCAAAGCTGAAAAGGTTCAGTGTCTGAAATTTAAATATAGTTTTTCTGTTGAAAGTACTGTTAGGGAGTACATCAACCAAATATTGCAACGTTGGGATTGAAAACAAACACAGAAATTTTGGGATAACTCACTGGAAGAATACTCTGATTTTCTTTTTTCTTTAACTATCTCAAGGTGCCTTGCAGCCACAACTCCATTTTAGCCTGTCACATAGCTGGCTCAGTGATCCTGCCTCAGTGTAGTACAGCGAAGTATCCCCCAACAAAGGTGAACAAAGGACTTTGAAATACAATAAAAGATAGTAAGCCAGAACTTTTTATCTCTGGTAAGGCTGTGGTCATTCAGTTCCACTTTTCTGACCTGCACCAGTGGAAGTCCCTGTCCCTGAAGAACTGACCTGCTTCACACCTTGATTTGCATCAGAGATGCTTGTTGCTACTGCCTTCCTGGGCAGGTGCAACCGCAGCATCCAAGCCCTGGGCTCCCGCTGTTGCTATATATTGCTATATCCCCCTGGCCCGGCCTCAAGTCTGGTTCCCCATGCAGCTGCCCTCTCTGGGCCATGGTGGTGGTGCTGCATTGATGTGGAAGCAGAGACGGAGACATCACTCTGCTCCTCTACATGAGATGAACAGCAGTCTCTGCTTCTCCAAATATCTTACCACTTGGGTGAGAAGGCATCCTTGTGCTTGGAGTGCCTGGAGGCAAAGAGCTGTGGTTGTGGAGCTTCGGTATAGACAAATGATTTTCCCATTTTACTGCTATTTCCCCAATCGTTATTTTTATTTTTTGCTTAGGTGGTTTGCAGTTACCATACTTATTCATTCTATTGTTTGCCTTTAGGGCTTCTCTGTGCCTTTTCTCCACCATTAGTCTGTTGTCCTTTTTTTCCCCCAGTGATTTTATATGTAATCTTCATTTTAATCTACCCTGATAGTTGTCCTCTTGTCCATTGTAGATGCAATTGTTTCTAAAGCGATGAACAATATTAATTAATTTGCTTGGTGCAAAAGACTTTGTGTATTATGCCACCTCTTTTGCTCAGGAGATCAAGTTTTCCTTATCGTTTTTTCATCCCCTTTTTATTCTAGCTTTATAAAGAATTAGGAAAAAGACTAAATCAACTGCCAAAAGCCATCCGTTCCCATAAAAGGAAGGACCATGTAGAAATATAGTCCACAGCTGAGAACACAGGAATTTTTCCTGTTTAGACCTAAGATTGGTCTCATCTCGTATTTATTTTCTGGCAATAGCCATTGCCAAAGAGAGACCCCTAAAGTGTATACATGAAGGTTAAAAAGAGATTACCCTTGTTAAGTCTCAGACCGTTCTCTAACAGTTGCTGAATTCTGTGAGCCCTGAAGCATGACCCAAAAACGTTATTGTAATTAATTATGGTAACTCTGATATGCATATCAATTCCTTTTTGCAAACATACATTTCTGAAATCCACTTCTTGTGGC
Source organism: Grus americana (assembly GCF_028858705.1). Classification (NCBI taxonomy): domain Eukaryota; kingdom Metazoa; phylum Chordata; class Aves; order Gruiformes; family Gruidae; genus Grus; species Grus americana. The sequence continues at coordinate 114,643,021 of NC_072853.1, forward strand.
AGTGAGCTCTCTAGCCTAAGTACATATTGAGCACAGTCCATTTAGGATGCTTTATTTTGTTTCTTTCTGTTTAAAACTCCTAAAGTGTATGAGCAAATCAGTCACATCACAGATCTAGCAAACCAGCAGTGTTTTAGCCTTCTTTTTCATCACTGAGCCTTTTATTCCTCAATTTAGAATGAACAGGACCTTGTTCAGAACCCATCACAATTCTTGATGAATTTCTGGCAACGGTTGCTGTACTGCCATAAGGTTTCCTACTTCTGCGCCCTTCCTCCAGACATCACTGAGTCAGTGCGCAACCGAGGACAAGGCTGCAAATTAGCTCAGCGTGGTACGCGTTCTGTTGCGCTGGGGCCACCCGTCCTTCCCTCAGCAATGGAGGGGGGTCTTTAACCCTTAAAAAAAAAAAAAAAAAAAAAAAAAAAAAGAGAGATGCTGGAAAGCGGTGCCCCAGCGCTATGCGTGTGGAAAGCATTTGCCTGGAAGAAGCAGAGTGACTCTAGGCAGGTGCCATCCTCCTCCAGAGCGGGGCAAAGGCACATCACTGTAGTTCTGGTTTGTGCTTTGCTCACGTTAAATTCTTTTTAAATAGGGCACTAATAAATAGTGAATAATATAGAGCAAAACTCTAACAGAAGTCAATAGCGAGTACGCTGGTTTACTTGCCAACAAAAAACAAAAGTGAAAATGTTAACATGTGAATGCTGCTCTCTGTATGAAGAAGTGCCATGTTCCAAGCATAAGTGCAAACTAAAACCCCATTTGTGTGAATAGCTAATTATAAGGGTGAAAACACTGTCAATCTTAACACTCATCTGGGTTTCATCTTGGATGCCAAATGGGTCTTGCTGTCCTATATGTTAAGAAAAGTCTTAATTTCACAGCCCTGACAGGAAAATAAATATCAGCCAGAAGTATCTGAAAGGGAATAAACATAGACTATCATGATGGAATTTTTATTAGCATCATTTTTTTCTGACTACATGTAAGCATTCTTCAGAATTAAGTATTGACAAAACTTTCTTAGCTATTACACAATTTTTAAAAAAAAGAAAAAAAAGAAAATTTTGCTCACAGCACCTACCATGAGGAAGCCTGCTGCAAATTGCAAAAGACTTGTGTGCTGTTGAAGCTTCCTAATTCAAACTAACCTATCAAAGGGTCTAGAGACTTTGTCAAATATCTTAAGTTGTATCTCATGTCCCAGTGCAATTCCAATTTAAATGTAACTCTTTTAAAGAACACTACCGACAAGCAGAACAAAGTCCCATTACCTCTCATACCTATTCATTATTAAAGAGTTAACCTGTGGAGTTTTGTTAAAATCTTTACATATTAATCTCTGAAATATTGTAGGGTTTAAAAAACCCAACCAAACAAACAAAACAAAACACTTGTTTTTTAAATATCATGCAAAACCCGTGGCATGTGGGGAGGACCGTACTGTATAACAAACAATTTGGATCCCAGGACCCTGCAAACCTAGAAAGATCACAAAGGTGGTTTGCTTTTAAATAAATATTTTAATTTACATGATGTTAAATGGCATATCCACTAGTGCATATTAGTATTTCAAGCAAAGGTGGCACCTTTTTAAAAATAAATTTTATCTTTGTTCTATAAACTGCCCTGTCAATTTAAGTTGTTTTAGGGGTTTTTTTTGTTTGTTTCCTCTGTTTCCTGGAACGTAAGTCACGGAACTTCAGATTATCAATTCAACAGTATTTTATTCCAGTGTTTGGATAGGAAAGATAAATAAATAAGAAAGAAGCTACCCAGGGTTCCAAACTATGAGAAAAATATACAGCTCAAGTTCTGGTGAAACCTAGCATGATAAAGGCTCTTGGAATTTAATTACCTGTAAACCTCATTTATTGTTTCAATTTAAACCAAATAATTTAAAGCATAAAGCAAAACATTTGCTAATGCTTTTTTTTTTTTTTTTTTAATATCGGAAGACTTTTTACATGCAAGATGCCTGAATCTCAGAGATACAAGAGCAGCACTGTTGACTTTTATAACATCTTTATCTGCTTTTCAGCTTATCTCTCTGAGGCGGATTAACCCACTTGATCACATACAAACTCCCAAGAAAATGCTCTGTGAACATTTCACATTTATTGAAATGACGGTATGTAACAGTGGAAAGTAAGCAAGTGGAGGACGAAGAAACCTTCTGAGAGCTGTGGGAGATGCTGCGTTTCTATTTAGCCCTAACTTGCGTGAGATCAGAGGATGCACCTTGCTTAACGCCTTTCCAAATCTCTCGGGAAAGCCTTTGGCTCCTAGGACGCCTGTGATGAACCGCGCACCATAGCACTGCTCTGAATTGGTGTAGCTCTGTATGACGAGGGGACTCAGTGACTCTCTTTTCACAGCCAGGTGCCGTTGGGTTTGTTTTGCTACGGGGGGGTGTTTTTTTCTCCTGTCCTAAAAGGAGGAAGATGTAGAATAAGCCCTGACACACTGATCTCTGCACCCTGACGGGCTTTGGTACCTGATCCTCCACCAGCATGCCGCCCTGCGTGCTATTGCCAGGGCATGACGTCAGTGCGAGGACCTCTCTGCACCTTCCAGACATCGGCACGGGGAAAGAAGATCACGGATCCCCTGGGCAGACCACCAGTGGGGGAGGGCAGCGGAGTGACCCTCCCTATCCCGGGGTGCGCTGGGGAGGTGAGGGGTGCAAGGGAGAGGTGGCGCTGGCTGGGGAGCTGAATGTTCCCCGTCGAAATGGATCAGAGCCAAAGTAAATTTCAAGGCCAGGGAAGGGCTCTGCAAGCAGTTTCTTCTTCAGCTACTATTCATTTTTCCTGACAACCCATTCAAATACGATCTAGTGAGGCTGCAGGACTAAAGCATATATAGTCATGATGGTTTTAGCAGATCCAGCTTTCTGGGATTTGAGCGCAAGCTTTAGCAGTCCATTCAGGTAGAGCAAACCGAATGCTTTCCTCCAGATTATCTTTCATGTATGTATAAACAGCATTTGCTGCAAAATGTGTGAACTACGGAGCTCAGAGTCACAGCCTGCAGCACAGCAAACTGGCTTTTCCTGGAGCTCATAATGTGATAATTAAATTGCTAACAGGCACCTTAGTGATGGCATTTGCTGGAGATGTGAAAGCCTTCTTACAATCATACCTTTCTGTAGGGGACTCATCAGTAGAAGCAGAGCTATCAGAATCGGGGGGTTTTTTTATATATTTTCTTCAATGAGTACATTAAATTTTTATGTGGAGTGAAATGGGACAGGACGTGTTTCCCTTCCACTGCACAATGATTTATTACCCCAAAAAGACCGCAGAACTAATTAGCAGAGTAATTAATTAATATAAATTTGCATATTTGCATTTGCAATTAGTGCAGCCGACTGATTAGTCTGAAAATGGGAAGTTTGACTCATTAGATGTTAGTGTCTGCTGGACCGGAAAGCGGCTGCCAGATGAGGCGAAAAAGCATAGAATAAGCATGAGCGTGTGCGTGTGTGCGCGCGCGCGCAAGCTCATTATGTCTTTTGTTAGAAGAATGGAGTGCAAATATGTGGTCTAAGATACTAAGACTGCTAATTTTTTAAATTTCTTTTTCTTTTGATTTTTAATCACCTTTTCAGCTGTTTTTTCCCATTAACTTACTTCCTGCAATGAGCCACTGCAACCGTGAAACTCACTGATGCTTCTGAACAGTCAAATCTTTAAGGGAGGGTAGCTGCTGCAGATCTCCTGATTTAGGTGCCGAAGGGGAGCTGTAAGGAGCCTCCTTGCCGTGTGATAGATGGGACGGGGATATTTCCCCTCTTCCTAGTTACATCGTCTAACCAATTGCTAACGCTGAGAGGTCAAACTCAGCGGAACCCATAAAAGCCCAGGATAAGCGATTAGCGTTCCAGGTTGCTGTGCTGTCGTCTTTTCCTCCTTGGACACCCTTGTGGGTGTGCCTCTTTCTATACATCTAAACGGCCCTGCTCTGCATACCTGAGCTTGGTATGCCTGGACAGCTGTTGTCCCAAGTTGTAGTGAGGTTTGAGAGAACATTGAAGAGAGACATGTCTGTCTGTCGGGTAATATATCCAGATGCCAAAATATCTGTAGGCTGATTGCTAATGCTTCTCTCAGGGTGCTAGAGCAGAGCTGGTTTTCATGAGGAAACTTTTCAGGTTTTCATGGGGCACCTTACATCACTCTCCCCACTAGAGCTGGAGGAAATCTGCAGTCCTTTCCCAGTGAGACTCATCGTCTCCTCTTTAAGATTACTGTGACTGGGAATGGGGGATGAGTAGGGGCTGGCCCCAAAACAATCCTGTGAAAGCTCACTGGGCCCTTGTGCAAAAGCTCTGATCAGATTTTAGCCGTTGGTGCCTCTTTGACGCTTGCGTGGGTGTTGTGGAAGATTCAAATGGGTATTGCTCATCACTTGCCATCACCGTGCATTTACAGCATGGTGGAGTTCAAGGCTTGTAGCAGCTTCTTCTAGCTCCTTTGCTGTATCACAGCAAGTCACATTGCTCTTTCTGTTTTGATTTTTTTTTTTATACTAAGCTTGTAAGTTTATCTACAGCAGTTAGAGATGTAGTATATATGCAGTTATACTTTCAATAAAGTATATTTCTATTCTGTTCAAGGAATGAGTTTAAGCTAATGTACACTTTGCAGGTATAAACTCTGTCCCTTCTGGTATACCTTCATTAGTTTGTAAAATCTAAGTGCAAACTGGGCCTAAGTCAACAGGAATCTCTTATAAACCTGAATCCATTCATTTTTGCGAGATTTGCAGGTGTTGATTTGCTCCCAATGTGCCCCTGGCATATTAGGTGCATGCAAGATAATTCAAAACATAATCATCCCTATGAAATGAGACAACCCCTATTTTTCCTTTATACACCTACACCCAGGCACTATAATTTGTTATTATAATGTCTGTTTGGGGATTACAAGCAAAATTACATTTTTCCTGCTACCAATCAGTGAATTTTAATTCTACATTTACAAAAAAAAAAAAAAAAGAATAAATTCCATTAGTATTTGAAAATAATTACAAGATGAGTAAATATTATTTCTATTACTATTACTATTATTTCTGAAATATTGTTTCAATTATGAAATCCAGTACTAGTAAGAAAGAATTTGTGAATAAACATTTGATGAAGAAAGAACTAATATGGATAAGGAATGTTGCTTAAAAGAATCTTTTTACCACTACAGGTGAAGATATAGGTTTTACAGTCATTCTTTTAATAAGAATATTTTTCAAAAATTCTGTCATACTCAATTGTATCATAAACATCTAGGAGAAAGTATGAGCAAAGATAAAATTTGTCCTTCATGAATGTCATCTCAGGTAAAAATCGAACAATTTGTAGGACCAAGTAACCAAACTTACTTTTGACCAAAGTCATTACTATGCTTGAAACGTAACCGGATTTCCAAACACATTCAGGACCTATAGAAGCAAATTGGTTCCCACTGCTGTTTCCAGTGCCTCGCTCCCATCAAGTTCTCTATCTGCATCCTTTGGCACTCTTTAAAAATCTAGCCCTGTAGGCAGGTGAGAGTCTTTTCGGACATGGTTGCACATATGTATGTGAGGCAGCCCTGGCCTGGGAGCCATGGCATGATGCTATGTAGGTGTTCACCCTGATGTAGGATACGCTGGCTATTAGCAAGGCGTATTATTGGGACTCAGCACCACACGCACACAGCTATCCTCCCGGCGGGTTAGGATTGCTTGGTACTCCATCAGCCTGAAGTGTGGGCAGATGCACGGCTCTACATGTCTGCAAGCTCCCAAGTCACCGAGCTGTTCTTTGTTTTCATTTACAGACAGCTGTGAATTTGTTTTTGGATTTAGATTGAAATAGCATTTTCCCATGTTTGAAGCTTTGCGTTCTGATAATGTCTCCAATTCTGACCATCGAAACTGTGCTAAAAGAAAATAATGATCTGGCCGTTTAGGGAGATCCTTTCCCCCCTCACCCCCCTAAATGCTGACTCAACAACTGAGCTGTTCACCTTCTTCCTAAACTCCCCCGTGCAAAATAGCAAAACATTCTGTTTTTATGAGGTCCAAATGTTTCATTTCAGCTTTATTGAAGAGTTGCATTTTGATAAGCCTGTTTGATTCCAACCACAAAGTAAACCATTTTGCAGAAGCATGACGCATAAGCAAACAGAAAAGTACAGGGCGTACGGTGCCTGCAGTTGGAGAGCACCCCCAAAGAGACTCGAGCAGCAGCAGTGACACAGCACTCTTCTTGGCTACAGTACAGTACAAAGAGAAGGATCACAATGCAGCAAGCTTCCTAGGTCTAATTAGCTGCATAAGGCCAAAGGAAAACCTGTGACATTCAAAACTGATAACTGGGGAAAGAGTAATCTGCATTCATGAGATGGAAAATGGGCAAAAGCCAGCTTCCATTTGGACTCTAACATTGCCTACATCAGTAGGACTAGTGAAATATGGAGGTCTTCCACCCCCCAAGTGTTGGAGAAATACAGATTCAATATAGATGCAAAGAGAAAGGTCAGAGTCTCTCTTTCTATGTGATTGACAGGCTGGCACATCAGTCCCAAGACAGGAAATGGTTTAACTTGATAAAAAGCTTTATATCTGAGCAATCGATTTCATAGCGGAGGCAAGTAAAATGGGATTTTTCTAACAGCTAAGAATTGTTTCCCCACAAGCATGGTCTATAACTTGGCAACTGCAAAAATAAGTCACCTCCCAAGGTTCTGGTACCAACAACTCAGGTATTTCAGCAGCCACTTCCGCGAGCAAGGTGCAAAGAGGTAAAGGAACCTCAGTGTCTGACACAAGAGTGTGATTTAGAGTAGCCAAACCTCTAAAATGGGTACAACAAGGAAGAAAATTACAGTCTAGATACGTACTGATCACTGCATAAAAGCAACTCAATATTTCAGGGAGGCAGCAGCTCCCTATGCTATAGACTATTATTTATCAAGACTCCGCAGCATATTCTGAATATAACCTGCCCATCCTGGGTGAGGCAGGTGAGACTGGAAGAAGATGATGAGCAGCCACAACATTTGGTAGGAAACACCTGCTGGTCTGTTATCAGCACATGAGATTTCCTTGGAAAAGGGTGTGCGAAGCATGAATGTTGACAGGAAGTGAAAACATATATGACAACTTAGAGGTATGTGACCAAGACGAGAGGGAATACCGCCGCTCAGCCAAAATTTGGGAAGCATAAACTAAACCTGGATGACAGCAGAATGTAAATCACTGCATAGCAAATGAAGGACTTCAGGCACCATGAATGAAGTGAATGCCATAAACCAACCTCCTCTAAGAAACTGGAAGCCATGTGTTGGGTAAGTACTTACCGATTAATACTGGGTACCAAGATCAGCTGAAGTCACAGTGCCTCCATAACAGCCAGGATGGGGCAGCGATCTGGAACATGAAGGACGCTGTTGCCTTGGGAAAGAAACAAAATACTTTATGAAAACAAGGGAAGTCCCACCACAAGAAAGTGCTTAACAAGCAGCAGTGGGAACAGCATTAGTGCAAGAAGAAGTTCCACAGTGAAAAGATTGAGAGCACAGATGTCAACACAGCAAAATAATGTTCAGATGGAAAAATTGGATTATTGCTGTTGTCCCTGGGTATCAGGAGCTTAATCAGCACATATATAGCTGTGCTGCTACTGCTGAAACAGATCACAGGCCCCCAGAGGACATTCCTGACAAACCTCTGGCATCTGCATGGCCAAGACTTCATTGCAGCACTTTTAAGCTGCAAAGGTGGTCCTTGAAAGCACGATACAAGCCCAGAAGAAAAATTCCTTTAGGAGATTTTTCTTGACTGCAGTTGTATTGGGCAGCATATTGCAAAAGGGGAGGAAGAATTAAAGGAGCATCTATGTACACTGCAGCAGCACTTACCAGGAAAGAAACAGAAAGTGACGATGTAATCAGTCTTTTGAAAGAAGGGATCATGTCAAGTGGCTTTGTACAAGAATAAGTTCCTTTTACTCCAGAGTCAAAATGCAGTGAATTGTGGAAAGTGTAGCAAGCTGAGTCCAAAGAAGCTGTGGCTAGAGCCAGAAAAAAATATTCCCGGCAGACACCTCCATATAGTACTATCCAAAACACAGTTTGGAGACTCATCCTCCCAGTTCAACATTTGTGCACTGATAGGCGTGTGCTAGCACACAAAATACTGGGCTTCCTCCACATGGCAGGACTGTTGCTGCAGGGGACCTTTGAGCGCGTGTGTTGGAAAGTGAGGCAGCAGCTGGTCTCCTCTGACACAGAGGAAAAACTATCTGATGGTGAGTGAAGACAAGAGAATTTTTTTGAGGCCGCTTCAAGAAAAGCAAGGCCGATAGATACCGTATTACCACCAAAGTAATCCCAGAAAGCAAAGAAATTTTGCCTGAAGGCTCTTGAAGATTTTGGAGGATGGGTGTCTGATGCACAAACAACTAATGGTTTGCATGCCACGCCGTCCCAGCGGCGGCTAGCCCGTGTGACTGAAGATCAGATCGTTTTCTCAGACAGCTGAATGACTTCAACATACCTGATGAGGTTTTCCCCTGACTCCAGCTATGAAGGTGTTGCCCATTTCATGGCCCAGCGCCGGAAAGCTCAGCAAATTATTACAACTTCCTGGCCGGAGGAAGGAGGAGGGAAACCTCCTATGACTAAAGGTCATAAGGAGGAAGAAAACCTCCTTTCTAGCAGAGGAAAACCCTATTGGACAGTATTAGGCTGATGTGGTAGTCGCCCAGGTGAAATGCAAAACATTCAGTTAGAAAAAGTAGTTATCAAAGTGAAGCTGCAGGCTCCAGGGAATTGCTAATATTAGTGCGACTGCTTCTGATAATGAAAACTCAGGCTGCAATGCAGAAACTGTGAGTGAGATTGCTAGCAGCGAACATAAAAGCCCAGCAAGAAGAGGAAGGGGAGAACACAATTATAACCTCTGTGATCACGATCGGTCGATGACACTACCAGTGTGTATTCAGCCACCCAGCTTTCTGTAACTGCCCAACTATAGCCTCATTTTCCAAGGTATCATCCATAGTCAACGAAGAGAGAGAGTGTGACACTTTTTTAGAGGGCAGTCCTGAGCGCTTGCCATAGGGTCCTGGACTATGCCTTTCTTTGACGATGCCTGTTTCCCGTTGCTGACCATGGAGAGACCTGGGGAGTTCAGCTCTGTGCTGGGTGCTCTGTAGGAAGCTGCCTCGTGGTAGGTGTTGCGATAACTCTTCTTACCGTGTCTTTGCATTCAGAAAGTAATACGTGCTCCAGACATTGGAGGAGTTTCCAGCTCAAACTGTTCTGAAGTAACAATGTCACCAAACTTCCTTGACTTCTTGATGGGGAATAGTTCATGTCTATGCCCAGTGAGATGGCTGATGTCCCTCTATTAGAGGGACAGGCTCCTTGAATGTGGGTGCCTATCTGGGTTGCAGAGAGCAAGGGGTCTGCTTGTGAAAAGACTTATTAAATCAGCCCTTCTTTTCCTCTGTCTTGTGTAAAATCTTCATGGCTGGGAATGGCCTGAACCCAGGCAATGTCGATGAAACAAAAGGGTCAAAGCCGAAATGACCTTAACTGGTGGCCACTCTGCAGTATTCCATAGAAAACCCCATTATTGTGAATCCGAGACAGAGTGCTCTGCAGGTCCTGGTAGCTCTCTTGGCCTGAGCACTTCTAAAGAGATTCATCAAAATGTCTTACTTACGCAAGCAGGTGTCTTCCTCACCCCAGGGAGAAGCCTTCCAGTGGCAAGCCTTGCGGAGGGGTCAGGGGAAAGCTAATTAAAGATTAAGACTACAGAGTTCAGCCCTAGACCAGAGGAAAGGCTGCACAGAGTTCCCCAGCAACAGCAGCCTTAACCAGGGGACTTCCAGTGAAGGGGAACCCCCGAGAAATTTCCTTTCAACCACAGCACCAAACACCGCTGTGTTTCGTGAGAGAAGGAAGGCATCTGAATGCAAAGACAGGCTCACAGAGAAGAGCACAAGTAGTCAAGGCTCATGCGTTTGGTGCAGGTCTTACACAACCAACTTCTGCCTCTCATTCTCTCAGGATTAGGTCTCGTTCTCATGCATATGCAGTACAGCCTTGTGGTTTCCCTCCTGATCCATCAACTACCAACAACACAATGCATATGGAATCTCTGCGGGAAGGAGAGACCATGGCAAAATAGGGGGATGGGGGTATCATTTCATGGAGAGTGGGCTGGAAGTACACTTTCTCTCTGGGTTGCTCCAGCATGTTTTAACACACCTGCCATGGCTGAGCGTGCCAGAGCTGCATCTCCCATGCGTGGGTGGCATGTGCAGGAGATAAAAACTTTGAGGGGTCCAGAAACACTGGTAGTGGCACAAAGAGGCTTTCTAACGCAAGGTTTGCAACTTCATCCAAATTGTACTGTGAGCTTGGCAAAAATGGTTTCAGAGAACCATCTGGTGGTGGTTTGGCATCCTGTGGGAGCTGAGTTCCTAGTTAGTGGAAGATCTGGCCAAACAAGAAGATAATCGTGGCTACCACTGGTTTTAAAGATCTTCTTTTGTGGTTGCTTCAGCACAGATGTTTCGATCGGAATGAGAATGGAGGTTGAACTGTCTTCTCCTTTTTGATGATGACTGTGGGTGGGGAAAGCTTTGTGGTGGTTTAGATGGGGAGGTGTATGGAACATGAATCTCCATACAGCATTTTTGATGGTCAAGCATTTGACGTTCGGGCTCCAGAAACTGCTACTCTGGCCTTTCTCATAAGAGTCAAGAGATATCAGGCCAAGTATGGCTGAACATGTATTTTTCTTCCTGCTTTGTACATATTATTACATATATTACGCGTGATTAAAGCAACAGTACTAGAGCGTTAAAAATGATGCTGTAGGTCTTCATACGAATACCTAATTTCAATGATGACAGAAAGCAAGAGTTTGAAAGATGTACAGTACATCTTTTCGTCTTTTTCGTCCTTTCTTCCAGGAGAGAAGAAGAGAGGTGCTGAAGAACCATTACATCCCACTGGCAAAATAAATTAAGAAGTCTTCTATTACTCTGCTTCCTATGTGTACCCCTTCAGTGGCTGCAAATATTCACAGTTAACAATTATTCTGCTGTGAAAGAAAAATAATTTACTTTAAAATAGCACAATTTGGAATGTAGTGCAGCTACCCTACCTGAATGTTGTGTTAGAAGATGAACCAAGCTTCACCGACACCTCACACCATCCAAATTATGGCAGTAGTTCTGCTCGCTGTTCTGTTGCAGAAGTTTGCTAATCACACCATAATCTCTATAGTCAAAAATACGGAACTGTTTTGCAAAAGCTTGATTTGACCTAAAACTTGACAAACCAAGTCTCAATATTATAGCAAGAGCTAGATGAGTAAGGCTATTTTTATAAAGAAGATGATGTATGTCAGAGTGGCAACAGTATTTGATTCTCTAGCTCCCATCCTCCCGTGCTGGGATGTGATGGTGGTACGAGGTCAGAGGGTGGAAAAAGCCCACATTGCTGGTCATTGAACCTAGAAGGCCTTAAATAATTTAGTTTAAAATGCTACTTTATGAAATACTTGTTTGCAAAATTATCTTAGGAAATTTCCTTTCTATATTTATTCCAGTTCTTCACTGGAGCCAGTTCTTCACTACCATTCTTTCATTTATGTGAAATAATCTTTTTTTTTTTAAGGACATCATTGTAAAAAATATGGTCTTGAATATAAGCACACAAGCATTGTCACAACAGAGAGGCTGCAATCTTTGACAGGGAAGCAGTGGGAATGGGAGGTTCTGGGGTGGTTGTAGGAAACCCCTTCTTGAGCCAGGTCTGATAGAGAAGGGTTCATAGCATGGGCCTGCACTTTTAAAATCTCAAGTCCAACTTTCAAGACCAGCAGGAATATAGAAGCCTAAAGCCCACTGACTTTCAAAAAGGGAGAGTTTTTTTTAATAAGACACATATTATTTTTTTCATTATCTAGGTAGAGAATTATGCAAGAAGACCCCTCATTAGATTTTTTAAAAATGTCTGGGGACTGTTTTGAGGTGAACTATTATGGCCTAAATACCAGAAAGGGGTAAGCAATCCAGGCCATTTGCTGTTTGAAGTTGCCAGATCTGAGCTCTGTATACAGTCATTTGAGAGCAGAAGCAACCATGCCTAAGCTGGCTGATGGAGTGGGTGGTCAGAACATGATCCTCTGCAATTAGCTGTGTTTCAAATCAGTCAAAGTCAAGAAATGAGGTGTTTTTGGAAAGCTCCATGAGATCTGCCAAATCATGCCACAGTCACTTTTTCAATCACTGAGGTATTTTGGGAAAGTTATTACTAGTGACTGAACCAAAGAACAGATGAGGAATGAGCAGAAGAGGCAAGAGAACACATAAATGGTGACATAGGTGACAAATAGGTGATGATTAAAGGGAAAAAGGAAGACACTTCCTCAGAACATATCCTGATCGCACAGCTGTTTTCTTGTAGATATTTGTGATAGAGTGAGGTCTTCCAGAGTTATCTGTCAAGGGACAATCTAGAAGAAGAGTTCCACACAGTATATAGTATATAAAAATTGTCAGAAATGTCTGTTGGGCAGTAAATAAAAATCTGTCTATTTAATATATATATATATATATATATAGAAAGTGAATATCTCAGAACATATCTGGGGGCTTTCTCTTAGTTTAGTGGCATTAGTAAATTATGTCTTCCCTTGAATGATGATCGTGATTATCTTGTGCATATTTTTTGCTGTAGAAAATAGATGGGACATACTGCACTTGTGAATACGTTCTTGCTACACCCATATCTGATGACAGGGTACAAGAGAACTACAAAATCATTCTAGTGAGTATTAACTGAAATTTATATGACTATGTTTGCGTATGCAAAATATCTTCATTGTATGGCAAAAGGTACAGTGAGGAAGGCTTGGCATTCCTATGGATATGAACTATTTACTTCAACACATTCACAGAATCTGAGTCTTGAATTTATAAATATGAATACAAGCTCCAGAAACCTAAGTCTCATATATAGACAGGAAGAAGAAATTAGAATATTGTCTAGAAAATCACTCTTGTTCTGAATGAGCCTCCACTGTAATCAGATTAGTCAAGTCTACTGTAGAAGAAGCTGTTTCCCCTCCCAATTTCAGTCAAGTCACATTTATGTTTTGATGCAAGTTCTGTTCCTATAGACATATTTATAATACATATCTATCTGAAGAGTGTCTAGGAGAGCCTTCTTATAACTACTAGAGACTCTGTATTTATGCATGGCTCCATAAAGAAACTCTGTCTTGCACATGTAGTTGGACCAGACCTACTGCACAGACAACGCAGGAAGTCCAGACGTGCTCACCACTCAGCTGTGACACCTTTATAAACTGGGCTCATTCCTTAATGCATTAGTGTGACTGTGAAAGGCTCTCTGTTAGGGTGTGTGGACAGCTTACACGCCTGATCGTGCCTAATGACAAAGTCAATCATGTTCTGGAACCATGAAGGGCTATGTTATGTACTACGTATGACATGAACAGAACAGAGGAATCTGGGGTCTAAGTTGCTAACAGCATTCTTACTACGAAGTTGGCTTTAAAATTTATTTACAAATCTAGTCCATTTTGTTTATGGTCATGCTTCTGAGCCTAATGTAATCATTTAAATCCTAAAACTGAGACAAACATCAAATATTGTGAAACTTGCTGAAACCATGAGCTCGGGCAACACTACCTTTAAGCTGGCTCTGCAGTTTTATGTTAATACACCTACAATGTTTTTATGCACCATTATTTAGAAAACCTACCAAAAAAAGGGTATATTCTGACATTTTACCTGTTTTCTACTTCATTTTACATTTCACTTCAAAAGGGCATAGTGTGATAAACATTATCTGAAGGCCAGGGTCTGAATTCCTGGCTCACACTGAAGAACACCTTGCTCCATCAGCAATTCCAGAAGAGCCAGGCTTTAGGTGGAGAAGGTCACTAAATCAGTGTGAGGGAATGAGCATTAATTGTCTACCAGGTTAATGCACTCCAGAACGTGAAAACCAGTTATGTTGCCAAAACTGAATTGTTTAATTTTTCAGTTTCTTGGCAGGGATTTGGTGATTTCCCATATGCCCAAAGCATGACTTTGAGGCCTAAAGGATTTGAGTAGATGATCCAATAGCATCAATGTCAATGATGCGTGAGAGGATCCTAAATTGGTAAGGAAATAAAGGCTGCTTGTGTAGGCTTTTTCCAGTGCTAACTCCTGTGGTACCAGGATAATTTTATTCAAGTATCACAGTATGAGAAAAAAATCTGCCCTGGTAATTGAAACTTTACATCAGGCAATCATTCATTTTAATATGTCAAATGTACACATTACAAGAAACTGTTGAAAAACCCAGACTGGAAAACCCCAGGCCAAACCATATACCTCAAGATTGAAACCGATTTAAATTCCAAGAATAAGTAGCTGACAAAGATAATTTTCATAGATTAACATTTTTCACCTGGGTTTTATATATCTGGAAGAAATATACACTGCATTGGTTATGCATTGATCAAACTTTTATTGTGCCAGCTGTACTTCATAGACCTGAAAAAGTGATTCAAGCAAAACAAAAGAGAACATAAAAGCACAACTATAATGGTTTTAAATCCCAAAGAGGCAATTACAAGTTTGATTCTAGTGATGCAGCTGGACTGCATTGGAAAACTAAACACTTTACACATATTAAGTAGATATGAAGGCTAGGACTAGGACTGTAAATAATAAATCCATCCTGCAGTTTTATTTGTAAAGTACAGCCCTTTTAATAAATTGGGATAATACAGCAATAAAATTCACGCCAATTCATGTGTAAAATGTAGTTTAACAGAGCCAAGGTCTGGTAAAACATCTTTTTAAGAATAATTTTTTAAAAAGTTGCACAATAACTAATCATTTAAATAAAACAACTGGAAAGTGGACTAAAATAATGTTGCAATAGGAATGAATTATAATTCTTTAACCTCTGCGAGTGCGTTAGGGTACAAAATAGTGGTTTATATTCAGAATATTTCTTGGCCTGTTTTAATAAAGAAACGCATGGTAGATGGAGTACCTGATATTTATCTTTGCTCTGGGGGCTAAGGAGAAGAGTAAAGGGCAGGGCGGCACAGCACCTAATGAACCCCCCCAAAGAATGGTGCGAAGTTTAAAAACCTAGCGATGCTGATGGCGACTGGCTGGTGAGAGCAGAGGGGAAGGATGCATGCAGTCACCTCAGCACGCTCTGTTCCCAAAAGCAGCCTTTGCGTTCAGGGTATGTGCACGGGGTCTTTGCCTTCAGGTCAACCACGCCAGCTAAATGCGACACGCCGAGTATAAACTAGTTCTGCAGGCTGCTTCAGAAGGCACTCGAGAGACATTTCTGGAGGGCAACTCATCCTAAGGGAAACTGCTTCAGGCTCAGATGGATCATCACTCTCTACTGACTACTGAGAGACCCTACATGGGTGGTTTCAACTGGATATCTCCAGCTGCGTGAAATGAGTCCTTCCCTCAATAGGTATTATAAGGCTGATCCATCTTTTCTCTGCTGCTTCTTGTGTGCTGGGCATATGGCTGGAGAGAGCAAGCTGAGGCAGTTCCCGGGCTGTTTGGGGAAATTTTGCATCTGTCTGGAGTAAGGTTGGCCTTGTAGTTCTCTCTGGATGGAGCAGGGTGTTAAGAGTAACCTCCTTTTCTAAAGGCCAGGATCGAACACCAGAGTTTGGGGGGGGGGGAATTAAAAATCTAATTATGCATTTATTCTCCAACATTTTGGCTCTCAGAATTAAAGCAAAATAAAAAAAAACCCCAAACCCCGAAGCACAAAATGAAAGAGAACAGAAGGGTAAAAATTAGCAGATCACAAGAAAAAGAAATAGGACGCAAAATAAGACTGACATTTTAATTTTAATTCTTTTTTTTCTTCTTTTGGAAAATGTTCGTTCATTGAAACAACAATAAAACCTGCTTGTAAGGAAGGATCAGCTTTGATTGTTCTGATCTAATCTGAAACATTTCTGGGGGAAAAAAAAATTTTCTTGAAAGGTTCCCTTTTAATATTTTCAAGAAGAGTTTACTGTTTTATAATTCAAAACAATGCTTTCATCACAATATTTTAGTTAATTTATACTTTAAAGTGTTAAAAAATAACAAAAAATAAAAAGATAATATTATTTACATTATATATTTTAACAATTTAATCTTAGCTATTTCTATTCATTTTTCATCTCGAACAGCATTATTTTTCAAGTTTTTGGCTTTTTACCAAAATTCTGAAATTTCTCATGTGACGGGAAAAACATTTGTGGCTTAGCTTAATGGTTAAAATCTAGAAAGGTCTGTGGCTCAAATAATAGTCAACGTCTCACGGTCAATTTTTGAGCGAACTTCAGTGAACTGTGGGTTGATGCTGCTTTCCATGGGAGCTTGGTGGGTTTGCTGCTTCTCTTCACCAGAGGCAAGTCTGGGAGAACAATGTTAATTACGCCCTAATATTTATAAAGCCACCTTTCCTGAGAAGCATGATTCAAGCTGGTATTTGCCACCGTTTGTCCTTAACGTTTGAGGACACCCAGAGGACACGGATGTACGCCCAGGCGGTGGAGGTGTGTCAACTGGCAGACATGGGGACAGTTTGTTTCTTGCGTTATAAATGCATGTTTAGTTTGTCTGGAGCTGCTTCTGGATGTATTTAAAGTTTGTGATTAATACCTCTATCGATAGCGAGGGAGAAATCGGAGAAGAAGCTGCAGCCCAGGTCTGCAGAAGTAACGGCAGGCGTGGGCTGAGATGTTACAAGCATAGCTAGTGCCACCTATAGGTACAAGAAAACTAAGCGGTGGAGCTGTGGTCTGCTTTGCTGATCAGGAGCACCGGAATAGCATCTGGATTTTGGCCACGGGGGTGGTTGTCTGTACTATTTGCAAGGTTGGTAAATGAGTTCTATTTCTTTATTCTTTCCAGGTTTTTCTAGTATGGACATGCTATTGCTCTAGCTGGTGACTTGAAGCTGCGGAAGTAAATTGGGGAATGTAGATGACTGAAAGGGAAATATTACATTGAATGGTTTCCTTCAGAGGAAAGAAAGAAGAAGAAGAAAAAGAACAACCTATGATTTCACATTTTTACACTGTAGCTAAAGGAAGCTACAAACATCTGACATGAGGGGCACGCATTTAGGTTCAGTTACTCCTTCTCAGCAGGACCAGAATAGAGCTGAGAATAGCTGAACTAGAGTTGACTAAGAAGGAAAAACAAAACCGGACTAGGGGCACAGTGAATTTTTAAGAAAAGTTTCAAGGGCTCTTCTCTAGCTTTGCAACTATTATGATTGTTACTACTATTTAAAAAAAAAAATCTCAGACCATATAAAATATTGGTATAACACGCTCTTTTGCAATTAGGTAGGAATAGTTTAAGGCTTGACATCTAGCCCTGGGCACTATTTCCACTTCAAAATTTTATCATTTTCTGTAGATTTTAAATCACATTCTCTTATCCTCTTTTTGGTGAAAGATTTAGGGGATCAAGCCGGATAACATGAAACTCAGATCATGATAAGATTTGGTAGAGAGGTTTCTTGCTCCCACTTTGTGGGATCCTGTGAAGGTTTGGGGCCAAATATGCTGGCAGTTGCAGAACCAGGCCCTGGTTTCCTAGGCAGGAGAAATACTGAAACTGTTGAGCTCTGAGTGTTCCTACAGGTTACGTGTGGATTTAGGCAAGCTCAGTGCCACTAAAAATGAGAACAAAAGTGATGCCAGATTTTATGTGTGGGGACACTCATTCAATAAAGAAAACATATAGAAAAATATAAACTTCACCTCCTTTTTCAATTATATTTATAATAATAACAATTTCTTTAAAATCTTGACTGGAAATGTGAGTCTAAAGTTGACTTTGTCCTATGTTGCTTTTTTAGCAACTTTCAGCAGAGTTTTACAATTTGTTTTGCAATGGGGGGGGGGGGGGGTTTCCAGCATAGGTCAGGTATCTTGTCATTTTTCTTTAGTGTTTTCTTCTGTCCCTGTGTGAGGAATGTGACATACCTCCCATGAGATTTTGTGTTGCCTTTCCTTGTTTCCTAGTGTTCATCCTTGGTATGTGCCACGGCACTATTTTTTGGTCACTCTTATACTCTGTGTTCTATTTCTTGGTGTGTACGTACCACGCTTTGTACTACGCCTCGCATTACTAAGGCTAAAGACAAAAAAGATTTTACTTTTCTAAATCTCAGGACATCTTCCCTATCTGACACTTTGTGTGTCATTGCTTTTTATTATCGGCATGAAGTGTATTATTGCCTGTGGGATAAGCCAGAAAAGAAACCAGCGTGGCAGGCCTTCTGTGAACCTTCAGGCTTCCAGTCTCTTCTCTGATCATCTTGTCTCCACTCTTATCTCTAGCTGATGAAACTTTGAACATGGTTATCCTTTTTTTTTTTCTATGTCTTTTAAAAACAAATTGGGCTACTGTTTTGTTGGTGAGGATAAGTAGATATCTTCTAGCTTGCCAAATAAGAAAGAGTGATCCTCATATCTGTAGCAAGCACAAGTGATAGTTTTAGTAGAGTTGCTGTTAAATATCACTGTCTGGATTTAAATGTTTGGACAAAGATTAGCTGCCAGTACAAAATAAATAGCATGAATGTTTAATCAAGATCTATCATTCCTCCTGGTCAGATACTGCCTTTTTTGTTTAAAAGCCCAGTATAATGGAGACACAATGCCTACTGAGAAGTCCTATGCCTCTGTAAATAATTGGGTTGTTTTAAGCAAAATCCATTTCATACCTTGGTGCACAATCAGAAGTGAAAGAAAAAAGAGCTTAATCTATGGATAGAGAGGTAGAAGTGTACTTTACAGCCCCTTTAAAAATTACGTCTTTAAAGTTGGGGTCACGACTTTCAAAAATACAGACATTTAGTCACTAGAGGGAGACATGATCTCGTATAACCTAGAGCACATCTACCACCACGAAGAGATCAGCGATAAAAATTCCCATTGCGAGGAGGCAGATGTCAACCAGGCTGGAGTGCTACCGCCCAAGTGAAAGGCTGCCCGTTTGTTAAGCAACGGGGGGCGGGGGGGGGTTGGAGAGAGTGAAAGGAGCTTTAATGGACCCACCTGATCCTCCAGGACAGCATTAGCAATGCCTTTCCATAAGACACATCTCATATGGGTTCCATTGAGAAGATCACCTTTAACTGAAGTGAGCAGAAACAGCTTTAATCACATCTTCAGCCAGTGCTGGTCTGCGCCACGTTGTTCATCTTTCTCAAGAAACCTGCAGGGTAAGACACCATTTCTCACCCCAGAGCAACAGGGCTGGGTGGAGAAGTGGAAGGTCAACGCAGAAAGCCCTGTCTCTCCTCAGGAGCTCTTCTGCTGTCAGAAGCGGGCTGGCACATGTTACCGGCTTCTGCCGCGTGCTGCCCGATAACCGTCTATTCCCCCACTGCTGCCTTTGGGCTGAGCAAAGGCGTTGCTCGGGGGGAAGCCAGTGAGGGAAGGAGGTGCAGAGAAAGCTCCTGGACCATTTGTTGGCATGGATGGGAAAAGACCTGTTTTTCTCTCGGTTCAAGACCCTGTAGGGGACAATCTGTGCAACCATTTGGCTGGAGAGAGTGGTATGTAAGGCTGGATTGACAGGGTCTCACCCCAGTGAGTTACTTTAAAATGAAAGCTTAGGTGCAAACATTAGAGGCAGATTTTGTGCCCGCTGGGAAGTGCTTTGATCAAAGCACCAAGCCCAGCATGAAGTCTGCACAAGTGTTGTTATTCATCCAAAAAACAAACAGAGCAAGCCAAAGGCCCTGTCCACACTGGGATCAGGATTGGGCTAGCACCAACCATGTTGCTGCTGATAAAACCACAGGGAAACATCTCTACATCTGGAGCTTCTGTTTGGTGTTAATCCATACTGGGATGCTGTTTAATAATGTATTTAACTAGAGTACTGCAAATGTGTGGTAAATGACATTTTTTACCATTACATTAATAATAGGTGTTATTTATCCTTTATTGCCCTGAAATAGGGCTGCTGTTAATATTTCCTCGAAATAAATGTTTATGGAATCATTAACTCTGGTTTTATTGGCCATATTTCTCACAAAGCTTCTGAGTCATACCTTCAAGTCTGCTAGGATTTGTGGTCCTATTTTCTGTTTGCTTTGTACATTTTGTCTGTCTGTGTAATGTGAAGAGAGAATTGCGGAGTGTAAGATGGAGGCAAGTATTCTTTATTTTAATTAAAATGCTAACATAAGAAATTATCTTATTGAGTGATTGTGTTGTAACACAGCCACTTGCTCTGCCATACAGTAGTTAAGTGTGATTTGATGCTTCCTCTAGAATGCTTCCTATTCTCCAGGGCTTATACTGTAGCCAAAAAAATTCCCTTTAAGCTGAAACTTGGCACGCAAAATCTCAGCTAAACTTCAGTGCTGCTTGAAACTTAAAACACGAAACTAACTTTGCTTTCCATGTTCAAGTTGCTTTGGGACACTACACCTGGTGGCTCCTCGTATCGTTTCTTTGTGGAGTGATTGAAGAGCTCAATGTCTTTCTAATATTACAAATGAAATGTTGCTGACATTAATTTGTAATGGGAATTCATTACTGCTGACTGCGGAAAAAACCTGAATCATAGGCCAGATGAGTTCTGGATGGACATACATATGTCACTGCACGTGAAGAAAAAAATAATTCTTTTTTTGGCAGGTTTCACCTGTGTTGCCCTTTCTAAATGGAAGTCTCTTACCGCTTGTGGAGGGGCCGTGACGCGGCCTCCATGGCTGGCCCTGCTTAGAGACAGCCGTGTCAGCTAGTTGGACATTCGGTCTGACCCAAGTGAGAGCCGTTGTCTCTTCTCAACAGCACAGTGAACAGGGGGATTGAAGAGTCTTGATACTGTGACAACAGCGTAAGTATAGATTCTGCAGTAGACCTTAACGAGTATTTCATCTGTGGTTATTTATGTGTAAATAACAGCAAGCCTAGCTCAGCACACTGCCTGTTCCCGTGCCTCTGACTACAGAACGCTGGCCATAATAATCTGATTAGCTAGTTAGATTTGGGTAGATTTTTAATCTTTTGATGAACATATATATGATGTATGCATACACACGGGAGAAGAGAGTCAAGCCTACTGTAACCTGAGGATACGGAAAGACTGAGTCTAGCACATCTTGCACACCTAGGGCCAACAAGTATCTGTGCAGCAAGGTTACAAAGTTGAACAGTATGCATCTATCTAGTCTTTTTTTTTCTTTTTTTTTTTCAGTAAATTGTGTACCCAATTGATTTCAAACTGTTTTTGCAACATGCTTTTTCAAGATCTTTACCATAAATTTAGTAGTTTCAGATGACTGGGAAGTGTTTTCTAACAAATTTTTCCCCCTGATTTTATTTATATTCACCCTTTGAAATGTCTTTGCACATAAAACATGGAAGAGATGGTGTTTATTTGACAAAAATGTCTATGACTATGAGGTGCCTATGAAAAAGGTTCCTTTTGATAGAAATAAGGAAAAAAAATAATTCTTTTAGTATAGGAGAAAAGGAGCACTCAAAGTTCTTGCAGTTGGAGAAGTACTGACTGGCATTTAGGAACAGGGAAATAAACTATCAGGTAGAAGAATTTGTAGTCATTTAAGCCAGTCAAGGGTCATAAGGAAAATCAGAAGGACATGACAGGACCTAACACAATGGCAGATGAAACTGGAAGTTGATAAATGCAAGTAATTTTTCTTGGGATAATGAAGGGAGAATGTGAAATAGCTCATCCATTTTTGAGATTACAAATTAACTTCAATACTCAGGAAAAACACTGATACCACTGAACACAGGTCAGTTAGAACTAGTCAGTCTGTAATAGTAGCTCAAAACTAGGCAAAATGTTAGCACCTGTAAAAGTTGGACTATAAAACTATGTCTATCAGTTGCGGTTACAGAACAGTGTGAACCTGATAATGTCACTGTGTGGATCAGCAGTGTGTTGTCACCTGCAACACAGGATCAGAGATGGGCTAATACAGGAGACGCAGAGCTTTGCTTTTTTTTTTTTTCCTTTTTTCTTTTTTTCTCCAGACACCTCTTGTATTGCATTTGTAAGAGTCCAGTGCTTATGTGTCAGTACAGCAGGAAACCTGCTTTTGGCAGCAGAGACTCAGAAACTGATGTGGATCTTCCTGGTCTACCATTTCCACACCCATAGGGGTACAAAGTTGTATAAATCCAGAAGAAAGCCTCAATTACCAGTTTCTACCTTTCTATGAGTCACTCATTCCCTTTATGTGTCTATTTGCAGACAGGAAACCTCCAGTGATTGGAAGGAGGCCCACTTCCATGCCATGCCACTGATCCTAGAAGCAGCGGAGCATTTTCCCACCTTCTCCAGCAAAGTATCTACTTACCTGCTCGGCTTTGAGCACATCAGTGACTTGAGGCTTCTTGCAGGAACTCATGTGCATGAAAATCCTGGGCAGGACCTGGGCAAGCAGAAACTCGTAGGACCTCATGCTGATGTGGGAACGGTCTGTCAGAGGACATCGGGGTGCACTAGCGGGCACGCTGTGTTTATATGGAAGAAGAATGGCTGTTAAAAAAAGAAGCAATGGGGCCTGACTCTGCTCTCAGGGATTATGGGAATCACTGGCCTGAAAGAGATGGAGCGACATTCATGCAGAAGTGGCTTAAGAGCAATAAAACCCTGGTTCGCAGCCTTTATGGGGTTGGTCTTTTCATATTTCTGAGAGCAGAATCGGTGAACAAGGTGAGTTAATAGTACATAAGTAAAATTGAAGCCTACAGCAATTAAATTAAAAGCTAAAAAGATTTGGAATGGTAAAACTGAATACATTTTAATTGAACATAATTCTATTGAAGACTATTAAATTACCACAGTGGAATAGAAGCAGAAAAAAACATGATAATGAGTTCCTGAATGAAAATTTTAAATGGATAAACTGAAAAATTGCAGGTACCCCGGTGTATGACATGCAGAGTGCTCATGATATGAGAACATGAATTATTTATATCTTCTTTAAATGTAGAATGTAAATTTGTTTTGAATTAATTTCTATTGGGAAATCACTACACAGTAAACATAACTGTCTCTTAGGGCAATGTTTTTTTCCTTCTAATTATTATTATTATTATTATTTTATCATATTGTTGTTTGGAGAGGGGAAGAAAAAATGGGAAATTTTATGGTAGTAAGTCATTTAAGTAATGGTTATATTGCAAAAAATTGCAGTGCTTTACTTTGGGGTGAAATACACTGTAAGCTAGACAGCTGTTACAGTAACTTAGGACACACAGACTCCAATTTGATGTTGCTGTGCTGGGGCAGAGAGGTTGGCATCTCCTTGTTTTTCCTACAGCAGCACAGTAAGTTGGTAGACTGGTATAAGGCATGAAAGGGTCCGACTAGTTCCTTAATACTGTTGTGGTCCGTGGGATGCAGAGGCAGGTGCCAAAGGTTATGCTAAGGCAATAATGACTATAGAAATAATCTAACAGTGGAGGAAAAGCTTTTGTGAGCAGGGAGAGACTTGTTAAAGGAATGAGCCACCATTACTGTTACTTTTAATTTCTTTTCTTTGTTTTTACTTGTACAAGTGTGTTCAACAGTAGGGGAATGTATCACTTTAGGGGAATTAGGGCAAACAGGTTTGTTAATACACAGATATGCTCAAGGCTTGCCTTTTGACATTATTTTATTCACGTGATTATTGCTTCACCTCTGCAATACTCCCGCTGGAGCAACGTGCAGGTAAGTCTGGAGTAAAGCCACTGGGGAATTACGCCTTCCCAGCTGTGTTTTGTACTCCTAAGTTTAAAAAATTTGAGGCAGAGAGCTCTTTCAGTGGGGCCTTGTGCTTGGGGGTCACTCAAGTGTCTGTGTCTAAAGACAGAGTTACCAGGACTGAAGCTTTTGTAGCTTTCCCTGACCTTTGCAACCCTTGCTGCTCATTTGTCATGGCACTTTATTGGGCCATCTCTCCCACCCCAGGGAATAATGATACCTTGTGGATAATTTTACGTAGCAAACAATAATTTTGAGTCGCAAGTGGAAGATTCAAAATATTAAATTATTTTGCTACAGATAATGCACTATTTTTTTCAATACTTGTAACTTTGACTTGCAACCCATCTGGATCTGCAATTCCTTACTAGCCGCAAACTATGTTCTGCCCATTCTCAGTCCTCTGACAATGGGAAGACGATGAGCTAAAAATGTAAAGATTTTTGTTCTTATTATTTTGGAACAACTGCTCTCCCGTTTTCTGCTGTTTTCTTTTCATGGACCATTAGTAGCTTCCAAAGGCAATATCCTTTCACTGTCACACTATGCCATGGGGTGCCATTTCAACAACTTCAGACGAGGGCATTAAGTACAATTCTGGATGAGAGTCAGAGCATAACCAAATAAAAATAATAAAGGAAAGCTTGTAAGAGCAATTTGGAATGCTGTCCTGTGCTGAATTCATTTGCAGCTTAGCAGAGAGCTACCAATCACTGGTGATCAGCGCAATACTCCGCAGCACCTTATTTAATTGTGAAGTATTTCATACCCTAAGAAACATCACTGTTCATTTGCTTTTCCTTTTTCGGTGATCATCTTAGCTGAATGCCGAGCGGTGAATCAGTGGGAGGGGAAGAAAATTCATGTTTCTAATTCGAGGAGAATAAAAATGGACTTCTTGTTGTTCCTCTCCCTTCCCCCTCGCAATTAATCTAGAGTTATGCATTTCTTAGGATAGTTTAAAAAAAAAAAAAGTCATGGAGGGAGGGAAAAAACCCTCATAATCCTTTGGTAAGTCTGTCAATGCATCAAGGCCAAATTGTGGTGGACATTGCATACAGGTGCAAGCCAAAGCATCCTCCTGGCCAGCAGTAGGACTGTGGGGTAGGAGCAATTTCCTATAGCTCACCTCCCAGGGAGACAGAGGAAGGACCATTCCACAGGTCCTCGCAGCATCCCACGCTTTGTGGAGGACTCGGGCTACCTACATTCATTGAAATAGCCCCTAACTTGGCACTGACTGATCTGGCACCGGCTTTTGTGTTCAGTGCTTGAACATATTATTCATTCTTTACAGTGGTGGAAAATCCATAAGGTGCACGATGAACGGGCTGCTCGGAGCTGGAGTCGAGGCAACCACTGACTCTGATGCTGCATTCCCTCTCTGCACCTCTTTGGTGGTAATGGATATGCCACTTAGCAAGCGCTGCTTGGAAGCGTGGTGTGGAGATCCGTGTAGAGCTTGTCAGCTGGAGAGCAGATCAGTCAAGAGGCTTAAGCATAGGACTGGGAGGTAGCTGGGATGGTTGCTGTCTTGGCTATGCTGATGGATCACTTTGGGCTAGGTACTTAACATCTGAGTATTCTGCTTTCTCCTTCTGTAAAAGAAGGCTAATCTCTCTACTCCTGGATGTCAGAGTTTTCTCCGGTGCTGGCCTGTGTATAATATCTTAATGCCAACACAGAAAGTGTTGGGAGACTCCATGAAGGTTTGTAAAGCACTATGAACTTGTGTCTGGCTAGGGGTTACGTGTTGCCACTGCCTTGCTACCAGAGTGTTTGCATTTGACTGGCACCTTACGTAAAATACAGTTTTATACTACTCTCTGTTCTGTTGAACAACGTTGAGGCTCATGTAATTTTCTCCCTAATATAGTAACTGTTTCACCTTGACATGGTAGGCTCGACAAGGGTGTCCAGTGCTGGAGCAAAAGGCAGACTGGACGTAAGACTGGAGATGCCAGAGCTGTAAAGAGCAGGCTAGGGCAGTCATTCCCCTGTCTCAGTAGTACAGATTACTGATCCTAATGAGGTGGTCATTTTGCTTTTTTTTTTTTTTTTACTTCTCTGAATCTTTCCAGACCCTTTCTGAACTCATGCAGACTCTGAGGATCTCCAACACCCCTCCACACAGAGATCCGCAGCCTGACTACGTCCTGTGTGAAGAAGTATATCTTTCAGTTAATTTTGAACCGGCCATTGCTAGTTTTATTTCATATGCCCTGCTTCTTGAACAAGAAGACAGAGCAGAGGATCATTCCCTGTATCACAGCAGCACTTACGGTTTTATAGATTTCTTTAGATACCCACACCATCATCCCATGCCCAGGTGGAAGACTCCTAGTGTATTTAGTCATTCATCTTACAAAAAAGTATGTCATACAAAAGCTGCATCCTACTCTTGACCATCCTTGCCACTGTTCCCTTTACCTTTTCAGTTCCACCATATTCTTTTAAGGGAGGGGGGCACTAGAGTTGCAAACAACATGCATAGGACCAGCACGTTCTGAATATATAAAATGCTATACATGTGTCTTTGTTTTGTCCTCTGTGACAAGTCTGTCATTCATGTGCTTGCATTGCAATTTTTTCAGGTGTGGCAATAACGTTGTCACAGTGGCTGGGTGTATATAAGAGTCCTGGTGCTGCGTAATAGAACAGATACTTACTGTCACTGTAAGTCTGAGCATGGGAGGAAGGAGCCGTCCAGACCAGCATGACTTCCTCTCCGTTCTTCTTCGTTTGCCTCTCTGCCTGCTTTATGATGCCCCACATTTTATTCGTCACCTTGGATTGTTTTCCTCTAATTGTACATTCGCTAGAAAAGCAAAAAGCCTCTCTAAAACTGCTGGACTGAAAATGAAATATAGGATGGCTGCAGGCTATGTTTTTCTTTGCTGGGAAGCACTACCATGATAATTGTTTCTACAAAAAGAAACTACTATTCTGGCAAAAAAAAAAAAAAAGAAAAAAGACAAAACAAAAAACAAAAACCCAAACACCCTCTGGTTGCTTGAACCTACCATAAACTATTGCTAGTAATTATAGAAGCCGACTGCACAACAGCTTAATTTGACTTAATTGGCAATTTTTTAAAGCTGCAACACAATAAAAATAGAAAACGAACTCAGTGCACAGGTTCTGGAGATGTTAAATTTCACTTTACAAAAAAGCTGTAAACCTTCATGCAACGTGTTGGCTTGTAATTCGCTTCAGTTGGTTACATTTTTTTTCTTTTCTTTTTTTTCTTCTGCTGTGATGTGGAAGTGTAGAAATATGCAGCAGTGTCTGAAAGAAGACTAAGCTTTGCCTTTTGCACTCAGTGCTGGGTTCCAGTCTGACAGAAATGTTTCACAGTGAAAGATTATCAAGAGGAAGAGAGATCATCTGCTAGCCTTATTACTTTGTTAATGGCCACAAGGTTGGGTTGTTGGGGTTTTTTGTTTGGTTTTTTTTTTTTTTTTTAAAGTGACTAGTAATTCTAAACGGAAAATTCTTTTGTTCTCCCCAAACATTTAAGAAAATGGTGGTCTACTAGAGAGACAAATCCTTTTTGAGTTACAAATTTACCCATTGTGGGTTTAACTTTAAATAGATTACTAGTCCCCTTTAAGTCAATTGAGCTTTAGTGGGTATTACAGAAAATTAAGCCATCTGTACACACCACCAGTGAGATGATTTAATTACACAATGTTCTGATATGGTAAGAGAACAATTTATATTAAGTCAATGTTTATTTATTTGAGTGTGAGCTGAGGACTGTATATTATAATATACAGATATTATACAAGTTGATGTGATGACAGAATGAATTGATTTATACTGCGAGTACCTAAAGGATGCAAATCTATGTACATAGTTAAAAGGATCTGCAAAAGTTAAGAGTTCAGACTTTCATCCACCACCCCATTCTATACCTCTCCTGTCCCATATGAAGCATTAAATCTCAGCTGCTTGGAGAGTGGCCATGGCCACAGCAGTCCCTCAGAGGTTGCTGAGGCCCTTCTCCGGGGAAGGTGCTGTAGACAGGGGGAACTTGGGAAGGACTTGAGGGAATTAGCGGTATTGGAGGTGATCTATAATAACCTGGATGACAACCAGGCATCCAAAAACCCAGATGAAATCCAGCGCACGCAGTCCATGTGGTGAAAGTGTGTACGAAATGCACCAATGTCATACACCCACACCCTGGTGATAATGAGCTGGACAGACACAGAGGCACCAACTATAGATGAACTGACCAGACAACTCTGAGAATATGAAGATAATCTCATTTCCTCCATGCGCGCCTGTGTCTTGGTTGTGGACAGACTGAACCAAAAAATGTCGAAGCAAGCCGAAAAGGATAGGTCTTCCTCACGCACTCCAACCAAGGTCTCAGCTATTTTTCTGTCAAGTGGAAGGGTACTGGTGGTGCACACCATTGTGGAACCCTGTGGTTCTTCCTGTGTGACCGGGGGAGGACATGAGGAAGTGGGATGGTGAACATACCTGGAGACTAGAAGCTCAGGTACAGGAACTCCAAGGAAAAATAACAGCCAAAAAGAATCCATCCAGGAAAATTACTGCTCCAGTGTCTGTTGGGTGTAGCAGAAGGGCAGATTGTACTTTTGACCCTGATGAAGGCACTTCTGGTTTGCAGTTACAAAAATCAAGCAATGAAGACTCTGACTAGGAATAGAGGGGTCCTGCCTTTGGCCACATGGAGGAAAGGGACAACCAGTTTTACTGGACTGTGTGGATCTGATGGCCTGGCATGTGGCCCCCACGGGAGCATAAAGCTCTAGCGGACACTGGTGTACCGTGTGCTCTAATACCATCAGATTACAAAGGGGCAGAATCCATCTGTATTTCTGGAGTGACAGAGGGATCCCATGAACTGTCTGTGCTGGAGGCTGAGGTAAACCTAATTGGGAATGAGTGGCAAAAGCATCCTATTGTGACTGGTCCAGAGACTCCATGTATCCCTGGCATAGACTACCTCAGGAGAGGGTACTTCAAAGACCCAGAAGGGTAACGGTGGGCTTTTGGTATAACTGCCTTGAGTATGGAGAAGATTAAACAGCTGTCTAGCTTGCCTAGTCTCTCAGAGGATCCCTCTGTGGTGGAGTTGCTGCACGTTAAAGAACAGTAGGTACCAACTGCTACCATGACAGTACACCAGTGACAATATCGCACCAGCTGAGACTCCCTGGTTCCCATCCATAAATTGATTTGGCAACTGGAGACTCAAGGAGCGATCAGTAAGACTCATTCACCCTTTAATAGTCCCATATGGCCAGTGCAAAAATCTAATGGAAAGTGGAGGCTAACAGTAGACTGTTGAGGCCTGAATGAAGTCACACCACTGCTGAGTGCTGCCATACCAGAGATGCTAGAACTCCAATATGAATTAGGGTCAAAGGCCACCACATGGTATGCAACAATTGATAACACCAATGCGTTTTTCTCAATCCCTCTGGCAGCAGAGTGCAGGCCACAGTTTGCTTTCACGTGGAACGGTGTCCAGTACACCTGGAATCAACTGCCCCAGGGGTGGAAACACAGCCCCACCATTCGTCATGGATTGATACAGACTGCACTGGAACAAGGTGAAGCTCCTGAACAACTGCAGTATATTGATGACATCATTGTGTGGAGCATCACAGCTGAGGAAGTGTTTGAGAAGGGGAGAACAATAATCCAGATTTTTTTGAAAGCTGGTTTTACTATCCAGTTTTTAGGAATAAAATGGCAAGATGGGCATCATCATATCCTAATGGATGTGATCAATAAAATATCAGCTATGTATTCACCAACTACCAAAAAAGAAACAAGCTTTCTTGTGTCGTGCGTTTCTGGAGAATGCATATTCCAGGTTATAGTCTGATCATAAACCCTCTCTATCAAGTGACCCAGAAGAAGAATGACTTTGAATGGGGCGCTGAGCAGCAGCAAGCCTTTGAACAAATTAAACAGGAGGTAGTTCATGCAGTAGCACTTGGGCCAGTCCAGACAGGACAAGATGTGAAAAACGTGCTTTACACTTCAACCAGGGATAATGGCCCCACCTGGAGCCTCTGGCAGAAAGCACCTGAAGAGACTCGAGGTTGACCTCTAGGGTTTTGGAGCTGGGGATACAGGGGATCTGAAACCCATTACACTCCAACTGAAAAAGAAATATTAGCAGCCTATGAAGGAGTTTGAGCTGCTTCAGAAGTAGCTGGTACTGAAGCACAGCTCCTTTTGGCACCTCAATTGCCTGTGCTCAACTGGATGTTCAAAGGGAGGGTCCCCTCTACACATCATGCAACTGATGCTACATGGAGTAAGTGGGTGATGCTGATAACGCAACGGGCTCAGATGGGAAACCCCAACTGCCCAGGAATTCTGGAAGTGATCATGGACTGGCCAGACGCCTGAAACTTTGGAGTGTCAGCAGAAGAGGTGACTTGTGCTGAAAAGGCCCCTCTGCATAAAAAATTACCAGAAAACAAAACGCAATATGCCCTGTTTACAGATGGATCCTGTCATATTGTGGGAAAACATCAAAGATGGAAAACTGCTGTGTGGAGTCCTACATAACAAATCTCAGAAACTGCTGAAGGACAAGATGAATCGAGTCATAAACACCTGGGCTAAGGAGCATGGCATTGAGTGGGTGTATCACATCCTCTATCATGCACCAGCCTCCGGGAAAACCGAACAATACAATGGTCTGTTAGAAACTACACTGAGAGCAAGGGGTGGTGGGATCTTCAAACACTTGGGATACACATTTAGCAGAAGCCACTTGGTTAGTTAACACTAGATGATCTGCCAGTCAACCTGGCCCTGTTCAATCAAAACCCCTGCGCACTGTGGAAGGAGATAAGATCCCCATAGTACATATAAAGAACTTGTTGGGGAAAATAGTCTGGGTTATTCCTTCCTCAGGAAAGGGTAAATCTATTGTTGGGATTGTTTTTGATCAAGGACCTGGGTGCACTTGGTGGATAATGCAGAAGGATTGGGTAGTCCAATGTGTACTTCAAGGTCATTTAATCCTGGTTGAAAATAATCCATGATCTGAGTTTTATGTTATGGGGATTACTGTAGCAGGAAACCCTTGTTGCTAGCCAGGCTAGGAGCAAGGGGAGTTCATTGCAATGTTAAACCCTATAACCTGGCCCAAAGGGGCCAGGGGTGGAGAGTGTATTGGAAATACCTTTAAATTGTTGTAACCCATAATTTGAGAGGCATGTTACAGCAATTACTATAGCAGGAACCACCTGAACCAATGGAGGACAAGCCTTACAAGAAATAGTGCAAGGGCAGCAGTGACCTGACCTGAACTGGCTTTGATGCCCAGTAACTCCACACAACACACCACCTCTGATGTCCTGAATGCCCACCGTAACAGAGGGAGCCCAAAGTCATGGACTGAATGAACTCAATGGACATTTATGGACATTTTACAGACATTTCACAGAGGTGGTCCATAGACTAAGGGAATGATATCTGTGTATTGTGTTAAAGGATGGTAACAGGGGTGGTGGTTAAGAAGGATAGAGTGGGACCTGAGCGTGAAGTAAATGGTGTGGAATAAGGGGTGGAGAATGTGCTGGTTTTGGCTACGGTAGAGTTAATTTTCTTCATAGTAGCTAGTATGGGGGTATATTTTGGATTTGTGCTGAAAACAGTGTTGATAACTCAGGGATGTTTTTGTTATTGCTGAGCAGCGCTTACACAGAGCCAAGGCCTTTTCTGCTCCTCACACCACCCCACCAGTGAGTAGGCTGGGGGTGCACAAGGAGTTGGGAGGGGACACAGCCAGGGCAGCTGACCCCAACTGACCAAAGGGATATTCCATATCATATGACATCATACTCAGCAATAAAACTGGGGGGGGGGGGGGAAATGTGTGTGCTTCTCGGGGACCGGCTGAGCATTGGTTCGCTGATGGCGAGCGTCCTGGTTTTGGCTGGGATACAGTTAATTTTCACAAGGAACTGGGACGGGACACAGCCAGGGCAGGTGACCCAAATTAGCCAAAGGCGTATTCCGCACAGTATGACGTCATGCTCACCATAAAAGGGGGCTAGTCGGGGAGGGGCGGCTCCGGGACGCCTGGGCGTGGGCTGAACATCCGGTCTGTCGTCGGGTCAGTGAATTGCATTGTTACCTGTTTTGTCTATTCTGTTATAAGTACTGTTGTTGTTATTTCCCTCTCCCTTTGCTGCCCCAGTAACCTGTCCTTACCTAAACCCATGAGTTTTACCTTTTTCTTCCCATTCTCCTCCCCATCCCGCCGGGGGAGGGGCGGGCGATCGGCTGCGGCTGGGGCTGAGCCACGACAGGGAGCGACTGTTTTCATTTGCATCACTTGTCTGTCTTGGGGTTTATTTCTCTCTTTTTGTTATTTTCCTTTTCATTACAATTTATTACCATTATTATTTTTGTTGTTGTTATTCAATTATTAAACTGCTCTTATCTCAACCCACAAGTCTTCTCACTTTTACCCCTTCCAATTGTCTTCTCCCCCTCCTGCTGGAGGATGAAGTGAGCGAGTGCGACACTAGGGCACATTGCAGCTAGTGGATGATTCCTAATGGCTGTTTTCCAGTTGACTGGTTGACCTCAACTGCAGGCCAGGCAGAATATCAAAGAGTCAATCCACTCACCCAGTTCTGTGGAGAATCTACTGTAGACTTTGATGTTAGTCCTCTATTGGCATCAGAAACCAGACACTGCATTTGGCCAAAAGAGTTCAATCTCAAGAAAGATGAGTATGTGAAGCTGATTTTAAGCTACATTTGAACTTCTTAGTCCTAGGGCTGGTGCACATTGAAGGCCATTTTAAGTTGCCTGGCTTCATTTGACCTAGCTAGTCACCAGTACATAAGTTTGCTCTCCTCCTGTGTTAGTGGCTGACAGGATCTCCAGTTCCCCAGTATAGCTTTTGTAACAATGATGGTTTGACTTGATGGCCTAAACTGATTCAAAAGGTGTCAACAGAAACACAAGAATCATCCCAGGTAATGAGGAAAAATGAGTTGTACCTACAATAAAGCGCATACAAGATGCACACTTCAGTGGAAGATGGGTATAGATGCCATAGCACTCAGGCATTCCTGGAAACGGACTTTAACTACAGTCCCATACTTGGTGTGCTCTGTGCTTATTTTGAAAGAGTTATGCTGGATCATTAGTTCTCTTATTTTATGGGACTCTCAGTTTGGTTTCTGTATGAGCTCCCTACACTGATGGTGCTGAGTACCTTGTTGGACTATGGTTTAGTCCTGAATCAAAGAGGTACTGCAGGTAAATTCTGACATCATGTGGTGATACATACATACATATGCCATTACTTTGTTGTTTGTTTGGTTGGTTTTTTGTTTTTTCTTTAAAGTCTCATTGCATTATGGAGAAAGGAACCATTAAAACATAGAACTAGCTCTCCCATACTGTCCAGTCAGCATTTAAATCCTATGGGCCAGATTTGTCTATGTCTTTATGGCTACAGACTTTTCAATAAGAGCAGTAGCATGCTGAATACTCTCTGCACTAGTTAGAAAAGAAACGGGGAGGAGAACATTTGAAACTCAGGTGCGGTATGAAGCTACAGGAAATTTCTAGTAGAAAATGGTAGGAGCTGCCACACAATCTAGCTTTTCAGAGTGAGTTTTAGCTTTGTTTTATTGGGAAGATGTTGCTAGCAACAGGACAGGACTGGACCTTTTAAATCATTAACACTCCTAACCTGCATATTTATTACCTGCCAACTGGCAACGACAAAGTGATTCATCTGATGTGTTCATCGAGCAGCAGAGAACCATGCAGCCTGATTCATAAGATAAGAGAACATAATGGGGAACGTGCTGTTATCCACTGAAATTCGCAGAGGGAGCTATGGGAGAAAGTAGCAAAATCCTAGCTTAAGGACAGTGAATGGACAGGGTCCCCTTTTATGGGTACCCTTCATACTATTCCCAAGGCAGATGCAGGTATTTGTGTTGTTCTGATGAAATGTATCTCAAGGCAGCAGAGGATAGCATACATGATATAGAAGTTACATGACAAAAAAGTAGATATGTTGATGTCGTGAGGATACTCAGTCAACCACAGAAAACTCTGTACTATCCAGACCACTTTCCCAACGTACAGTCAGGTCCTAACAACTGTGATCCCAATTTAGTGGCTTAAAATGGCAAGAAAAGTCCAAACCTGGAACATTCACCTTACCTTCATGTTGGCTGCATTTTAGCCAGTAACCTGTTCTTTTTTATTTCTTCTAAACTAGAAGTACCACAGAGGTGGAGAAAAAAATCATTAGTGTTTGCACTTCAAAGGAGTAAAGCAGTATGTACTCAGAGGTTCACAGAGAATTAAATGATTGTATGATTTTTTTTTCAAGGCTCGTGCGAGGCAAAATATGGATCTTGTTGAAAGTTATTGTCAGGGTTTTTTTATGACCTGAGATAGTTTGATGTCCATAACTGGGATATTCCAGTTGCCACACAAATGAAACACTGGAAGTTTGGATCCAGGCATGGCTTCATTGTTAGTGAAGATTAATTTACATGTTGATTTGCATATGCTTATTCTCTCTCATCCCCCCTCTCCCCCCCATTATATCTGTCTGAAAAAAATTTTTCTTAGTGTGTGCGAGTGGTTCCCCTAACCTAAATATTCATTTCTTTTCCCTGTACATTGACATTGCCTCTGGCTAAAACAACTGCATAGAGCCAATGTGTGTGTAGGGTGGAGAGAAGAAGCTCGTCTTTCTGGGTTTTTTCCCCCCCAGACATTAAGGTTTCATTTTTTATTTCATATGGGAGTTGCAAGCACATGCTAAGAGAAAAGCATGACCCCAACCATAGCAAATATTCAGCCCTATCAATTTTGCTACCAGGTTTCACTTATACCTGTCCGGAAAACTGGACCAATTGACCCAGAACCGCAGCTGGACTGAGTCAGTGTTGCTCTGCTATCTTCAGGGGACTTATAGCAGCTACCGTCATTGCTCTCTGACTTACCACAACTAAGGATGTGGCCCCACTCTTTTATAAATTATTTCAAGATGTTCAGAGTTGTACTTCTGCCAGTGAGTCAGCGCAGTGGGAAGCATCTTGGACATGGTGTCTCTGTGCCTTTTCATTCCTGTTATTGAAACATCTCTTGTTCCTCTGAAGGGACCGACTCTCAAGAGTGATCACGTGCGGTATGGATAGCATGGCTGTAACCCAAGGAGGTTATATAGGTGGAAATGTAGTGCAGATAGGGTAACTTCTTGACACCTCAATGTATGGTTATGTTTGCATTTCCTGGCATATTGGTCTTTTGTAACTACTTCGGGGTTAATAGTCTTTGACTCAAGAAGCTTGTTTGATTCTAACACTAAAGTTTTGGCTTTCTGCCTATACTCTGTAAACTGTTGGGCTTTTAGGGGGATGGGAAGGTTTAGCAGAATGTCTAGCAATACTAAGTGCTGATCTGAATTCTCTTGGATTTAAGAAAAAGTCAATCTATTTATTATGTACAGTGCGTTTTTCCTAGCTTTTCTGACTCTACATAAAGCTTGGCATGATGTGCTTAAACTAATACAACGGGAAGAATTGTTGAAAAACTCATTTGTGAGTTGTGGATCGTTATTTGTTATTACCTCACTCAGAGTCCTCTAGAAAGTGAGCTGCAATTTACCGTGTGTTATTATACTACTCAGGTGTTGTAAAGAACTCCATTTTTTAAAAAAATGCAGAGAAGTAGACCACCAATAAAAGGCAGTATTTCCTATTTAGTTCAAATAGTTATGTGCCAGAGATGTGTCCACAATGATCAGAAATACTTTGTAGTGATTTTGTACTCCTTAATGTACCATAGGTTTCACGCTTGGATTCTTTCCCTTTCCCTTTCCTTTCCACATTTGATCAGAATAGGATACTCAGGGTCTTTTCTTAAATTTCTTAATAACCAGATGGGATTTGGAGGTTATTCTTGAATTTCGTATTTCATGCTGGGTGCCATTATAACCCAATGGCTTCTGTTCATGCTCCTCCCATACACAACCCTTGTTATGAAAGACATAGCTCCTGCACTCAGGAATTAATTGCAAATTAATTCTTTGACCATTAATGACAATTCATTCTCAGAGGTACCATGTAAATTTGTTAATGGAATCAGGTTGAGATGTCTCCAAACAACAAACCTAATAATTTAAAACTCCACGCCTCAGGGACAATTCATCTAATAAACCCTCCATTTCCTTCCACCCATCCAAGAAAGTCTTGCTTAAACAGATTTCTTGTAAAAATTTAAGACCAATGAAGGATATACTTTTTTTTCTGATCACTGGATTTTTAATGGATTTTTTCCTGGTTTTGGGTTTGGGATTTTTGGTGAGGTGTTTGCCTCAGGATATTTGTCTCATACTCAGCAGATACCCTTTTGTGATGTTCATTTCATAGCAGACATCTCATTATTCTTCACCTTCTAGGATGTCCAGAGAGCTTCCAAAGACTCAAGTGGGAAAGGATTTTCCAAGTGTCAGAAGCTGCAGTGAACATGCAGGTGAGAAAAGAGTTTCTCTTTCAAGTTTTAAGGGGTATGAGAAGCAGTCTCAAGGGGGGGACCATTTATAAGTGTTTTCTATGGGAAGAAATATGATTCTTTTCCCAAACTATGAGCATTAGATGTACAAGCTGGTGAATAATAACAAACTGCGATATACATTAAATTTTGGAAGTAATACTTTGGTGATGGCTTTAATGCATGCATTATAGCAAGTACTGAGAAACTGATGACCTGATGAAGTAGGTAATAGTATATGGTAGGTGGTCTTCTATCCCAGGCAGAGGAGGACATCTTGGAAGACCTTGATTTAATTCTTGGCTCTGTCACAGTCCTTTTATGTGACCATGGACAGGACGTTTCATCTGACAGTGACTCAATTTTTTTAATTCTGTCAATTTATTTCTTGTTTCATTTCCATTATGAACTCCGTAAGAAGGAAATGCCTTACTCTGTGCTCCACAATGAAAAAAGAAACTTGAAGAACAATAATGTAACATAACCAAATTTTATCATTTTAAGAGGCTGACTCAGTTCAGTGAGTAGCATGATGAACTCTGAAGGGCATGTACTTCATGACGCTGTGTGTGGTCTGAAATCCTATGCAGAGGCAGATTGAAATCCTGATATTTTAATGAAGCTTTAGGTATGAGGAATAATACACTGTCATATTAAATGACGGTAGTGAGTTATTTCACCAATTTGCAACTTCCCATAACACTGTAAACAAAAATTAAAAAGCCCTACCCTTGGAAGACTTTGAAAAAGAATCAAATCACACAAAACCCCTTGTATTTGAGAATAGCCTAAATAGAAGAGTTGCAATATTATCACAATAATTTCAAAGTAAAAGGATAAAGCTAGGAAGCCAAGTATTTCATAATGAATGCAGCATATAGCTTTTAAACAGGGCTAACATATGGACCACTAATGTGAATGTGAATGCAAATTAGATACTTTTGATTGCTTGAAATA
Source organism: Grus americana (assembly GCF_028858705.1). Taxonomy (NCBI): domain Eukaryota; kingdom Metazoa; phylum Chordata; class Aves; order Gruiformes; family Gruidae; genus Grus; species Grus americana. The sequence goes on from NC_072853.1 coordinate 114,680,351, forward strand.
AAGTCAGCAGAATCCAAGCTTCAAAAAGCAAATTGTGTGGATTTAACTACCTGAGTGCCACAGAAAGAATACTATTTCTACAATATTTCCATATGAAACAAGGTAATGAAGCTAATTAAGCTAATTCTAAGGCAAGCTGCCCTAGATAACTTGAAGATGAATTGTATGTTTTCTCTGGCTTTTTTTTTTCTTCCCTTTTGGTTTACCTGAGTTTCTCAACCCTGTTTGTCTAACCTTTTGAGGCTACTCCGCTGATTTTGTCACCTAAAAACTACAGGCGCTTTACAAGGTATCTGTCATTTTTAGAAGTGATACAGCTTACTACATTTATCTTGCTTTTGAGGAGAAGCAGCACAACTGGTGCTGGCTGGAATAAGCAGACGTTGGGAACTCCTCAGCTCATAAAGTATGACAAAGCAGATAGTGTGATAGGGCTTCTAACATGTTCTGGCTCAGATAAATAAAAGGAGAAGATCAGAGGTTGCCCTAAACCTTGGAAGTGCTGGTGTAATGTAGCTCAGCAGGACATACCCTGTACCCAACCTTGCTGGGCTGTGAGCAATGGGAAAACTGGAGAGTCATATTTATTTTCTCTGTGAGCCATTGCCCTTCATGCAAAAACAACAGGCTGCTTTTGGTGAGAAAGAAAAAACAAGAGGGCTGCCTACAACCCTGCCTCTGGCATGGCTCACCCCTAGGCAGCAGTGTGCTGGTTTTGGCTGGGATAGAGTTAATTTTCTTCATAGTAGCTGATATGGGGCTATGGTTTGGATTTGTGCTGAAAACAGTGTTGATAACTCAGGGATGTTTTTGTTATTGCTGAGCAGTGCTTACACAGAGCCACGGCCTTTTCTGCTTCTCATACCACCCCACCAGCGAGTAGGCTGGGGGTGCCCAAGGAGTTTGGAGGGGACACAGCCAGGACAGCTGAGCCCAACTAATCAAAGGGACACTCCATACCATATGATGTCATGCTCAGCATATAAAGCTGGGGGAAGAAAAAGGAAGGGGGGGATGTTCAGAACGATGGCATTTGTCTTCCCAAGTCACCGTTACAGGTGATGAAGCCCTGCTTTCCTGGGGATGGCTGAACACCTGCCTGCCCATGGGAAGTGGGGAATGAATTCCTTGTTTTCTTTGCCTGTGCCTGCAGCTTTTGCTTTACCTGTTAAACTGTCTTGTCAACCCACGAGTTTTCTCACTGTTACTCTTCCAATTATCTCCCCCATCCCACCACGGGGGGAGTGAGTGAGCGGCTTACGTGGTGCTTAGTTGTTGGCTGGGGTTAAACCACATCAAGCAGTGATGTCATACCCTCTCTGGGAGCAGCAGTTTACAGGTTCGGCAGGAGCTGCTGCCAGGAGCTCTTGTGTGATGGGTGCCCGTGGGGCTGCATAGCCTGGAGGGGGAAGAGCAACCCCAGCCAGTGGGAGCTGGGATATCTCCATTCCAGCTCCATGTCCTGCTTGCCCGTTTTACAGCAAAATCTTAGCCTCTACCAGAAGAGTCAGGAGACGACTTATTCACCTTACCTCCTGATCCCACAATCTTCTTCTGTCAAACCATCTCTCCCTCATACAGGGACAGCAGGCTATGCTCCAAACCACCATCCCCCGGAGTGAAACGAGCTCTTTAGCTCCCCTCACAGCCAGCATTGCTTCACACCGTCAGACATCTCAGCTCCCACCCTTGACCTGACCATGCTAAACACGACCACATCCACACCCGTTTACTGCTGAGACTTCTGCAGCTGCTCTGGGTACTCCCCTGACACCTTCTTACCACATCTGGAGATCTCCTCAGTGTGTTAGCAGCCAATGCTGTTTTCTAACATCCTTCAATGCTCAGCCAGGTCCATGGGTACATTAACTAGTCCAAACACCTATTAGACCTGCCAGGTTTGGGGCATTTGCATTAATTTCCCCTTATCGCCATAACTTAGGGAAGGGTGTACTGATCCCAAACTGAAGTTTAAAGGAAGAGGAAAATGACTAAATGAGCTCATTTACATCTTTGCCAATCACTTGCCAATTTGCAAATATGTGAATTAGCGCATTCTGAAATTTGCATAAATTCACACATGGAGCTGTGCAAGACTTGGCAGCTATGAAACAAAAAAGAAAAAAAATGTATTAATGGCTGTGCAAAAAGGAAAGGAAACTGGTTCCAGAATATAAATGTCTTTATGACTATATGAAGAATGGGGAAATGACTTTTGAACTTAAGATTGCTTGTTAGATTCAGAACTGGTAAAACCAGATGCAACTCTGTTAGTATCACTGCTACCCATTGATACAAATCCTGAATCTGGGCTTCATGATTCAAAGCATTGACTTGGGCCCTCTTCTTTCTTGGGAAACCATAAAAAACAGTTGCAAAGACTAGGAAGAAAAATTCTTACAAAAAGAAAAACACAGCACACAAGGCATTGACTAGTGTTAGCAAAGTGTTTTGAGGGATTCTCTAGCTCTTACACTGCATGTTTCACACCAGCATTACTCACCCCTGGGTGCACACTTGCAATCTGGAAATTATTTTGATTAAAGCAAATGATGTTTCTAACTTATGGCTGCTGAGTTAAAATTTAAATTGAGCCTGAAGGGCTTCCTGGACCACTGCTGTTGCATTCATGTTCACATGTAGGGCTTAAGCTAGTGAGGCCACTGAGCCCATGCTGCAGCCTGACTTGCAGTTTTCCTCCAGAGATATCCCTGAGAGCAAGCAGGTGTGTGGTGTCTGCAGCTAGATCACCTCAGCTGGTGATCGGTCTTATTTGGGGCCATTCCTTCCCTTGCTTTCAGAAAGCAGCTTGAATTGGCAGCGGGTCTTTCTCCCCACAGGATGATAACTCTGAAGTAGGTGTTTGCATCCTCACCTATTTCAGGGATGGCTGCTTGTAGATAGACAGGTAAAGTGCAATCCTCATGGTTTGTGCCTTTCCAAGTGCTGCTGTCTCCACGTTGTTATTTCTCAGCAGGTAAAATCGGCTGATAATGAATGTCAATGACTTGGGCAGTGTCAGTCAGTACTACGCACTTTTATTAGCAGAAGTGTAACTGCCATGGATAGGCAGGGCAAGGAGTGATTTATGGCATGTGTAGCTATACAAGGGGTAGCTGATGTTGTTTTCTTCTAACAGAATTGAGCTTTTGTCAGTATATTCTGCTTTACCTGTGGAAGTTGGATTGCTCACTACAAAAAAGCATGTTGTCGCTTTCAAAAAATGAGAAGCAGTTTGCTAGTCCCAGATCCTGTTATTGTTACACAAGCTGCTTCCTTCATCAGTGGGTCTGACCTTTGTTGTCAGCACCACAATCTTTTATGAGTTGAAGATAAAAGGCTCAGAGCTGTGTGCAATGTGACGAGGTAGTATCAGTGTGAGGGGTCACAGAAACCTCTTCTTTGAAAATGCCTTTTCATAAGCAACTGCTTTTTGACTGGAACGAAAATGGTAAGTTTGGCTGGAGTTTTCTGAACTCTTAAAAGCAGGACAGAAAAATAAAGTCAAACTTGCTGTTACATAAAAACTCATTTTAGATTAACACTGCCTTAGTTTTGCAAAACTATTATTTTACTGAGAGTGTTGGGGTGGGGGTTTGCATTATAAAAATACAAATTAGGGAAATTTAGGAAAGCAGGAGAACTATTAGATATTGTAGGCTGAATTTTTAAAATTCAACTGAAAATACCAGAGCATCTTCATTCTGAAGTGCCCTGATACCATAGACTTCAGGAACCTTGCTAAAGCTTTTTAGACCATTAGATGCATAACATCTAAAGATTTGTTTTTCTTGGATGAAAATGGTTGCAACAAGTTAGTCCCTGGTTACTCCTGTTACGGGGGTATGCATATTTAAAGGACTGTTTATTAGGAAGAATGTAAGGGTATGATATATGGGGGAAAGATGGTAAAAAAGCTAGCAGTCTGTTGTATTTCCAAAATATCTGATGATACTTGCAGACCTCAAAGTCTTACAGGTTTTTCCCTTCCTGATTTATACATGTCATAATCCATGCTGAATATGTTTAGATAGTACGGTCACTGACTGCCTTGTAGACTACAGTAATTAATCTAGTAATGCTCCCCTTGGCGTGGATGACACAATTGGAAATCTGTCCGGGTAGAGACAATTATGTAGAAGGAGAGAAACATAATCCTTCTGTCCCTGAAGTGACACAGTACTTATCCGCCACTGTTCCTATGTCTCTTCTTCTGAGAATCAGCAACTATTTCAGTTTCTCTCATTTTATTTACTTTCAAGTCATGATTAGATTAGAGAATTCTGTTGTTGCCTCCCTCCCTCCCTTAAAATCCAGGAAGCCAGAGCTGAGCCAATTCACTTTTTAAAGACCATTTAATTGCCTTAATGAGTTTGCTTGATTCTTCAAACCTCCAGTGAAGTCATAGGCAGAAGTTGAAATAGTTTTTTTTTGCCTTGGAGAAAATACATCCACTTTGTACTGAACAAGTGGTTTATGTTTGTAATGCCAAAGCATGCACAGCCTCATCTGTCCACAGCAATGATGAGGGGGCTCCCATACTGCCAGTAGCACCTGGTGATATGCACATGTGAAATCTAGTTTGTAGATAGAAATGCCCCAGATTTTCAGCAATGCTAAGTATTTTGAACCTGAAGCAGAGAGGAGTGGCAGGTGTGCATCATCCTGCCGGAACAGGAACATGTTATGCAAAAGTATTCATGCAAATATCCACGTTTGGGATGGTCAGCTCTGGGCAATTTGTTCTTGTATAGGTTTTATTTCTGATCCTCTGAGAACAGATTCTCTGCTCTTCAGAGAGGAAGGGAAGATGATGGGCCTGAGAAGGATGATGTGCAGAGTCTTGCCCTGCTCCAGACTTCCCAGGTGGTCTGAAGCAGGTCATTTATCTTCTCTAAGACTTTGTTTTCCACTCACCTAATAAAAATACAGTGCATAAAGACAAATCCATTAGAGGTTGTGGGATGTTCAAAAGCTGTTATAAAGGAGGAGATGTATATTCAAACTATTGCAGGAATAAGTACAACTGGCCAAGGGTTATGCATAATCTCCATACCCTTCAAGTAGGTAGGTTAACTTTGGATAAAGATTTCTTGTCCAATTTCTGAAGTAAATAGGTGCCAATGGGTCTAGCGATGCTTGCAGGATTTAAGACTCTCCAGGCTTTTTGAATTAAAACACAGGAGAATTGTTTTGCATATAGCACTAAGAAGTATCCTGTCTGCTCGTGAGGCACATAGCAGACATGGAGTTGCTGTGCAATCACTTAAAATACTGATCTATAACAATTTTGGAAATCCCATATGTAATCTTATCTGTGAGACAAAATACAGTATCGTTCTGCTGAGACACAAAATTTCCCTGCGTGTAGACGTTACCCTAGCTGAACAGGGGCATACTGGATAACCAAGCGGGTAATCGACTCGGTGCATCTAGATAAGCATCTTCCCAGCAGGCGTTTGAGGGCAGTTACCAAACATCGTTCTGTGCTCAGGCTCCCGGCTGAGGCTGTTTTGCAAAAGTCAGAAAGGGCATGAGTGATTAACCAGCGATTTGGTCCCACAGCGGGAACAAACGGGGGCCGAGCACTGTCAGAAATGTCCCCAGGCCACGTGAGAAGATGGGAGCCTAAGGGCAAAGGCTGACCCAAGGCAGGCAACCTGGCAAAGCCCTTTAGTGGGCTCCTGCGCTTCCCCGAGGGTGAAACTTCTGTGCGGCCAGTAACACGACCATCGTTGAGGTTTTTTAGAGAGCAAGGAAGCAAAGGCACGCAGTCAAGCACTTCAATGCCTGCTTTGCCTTTTAACCTACCTCCTGGCCTGCTGAATTATTTGGGTGTGGAAAGCAGGAGCTCCAAGCTGGGGTGATGGTCACCCCATTTCCCTTAGCTGTGCTGGGTTGCTGCACCTAAGACCGCCAGCAGCCAAGCCTGGCACTTGGGTCTGCTAAAACCCCGTGCTGTAAGGCTGCTGTAGTACCAGATGTGCAATGCAGGACTTAAAGCAACTCCTCTTTCTCTCTTGCTTTATTCTGTTTCATCTTCTCTGGGAAACAAAAGACCACATTTCAAGCGCAATAAAGCACTTAAGCATGTATTTACAATAGCTTTACATATTTAATAAAGGCATTTCACAATGTTTTTGATGCTTTAGCCTGTCACAGTGAGAACATACTTAATAATGTTTTCTTCTTCTGTATTTCAGCGCTGGCCCTTCCTGTCTTGATCACAATTAGAGAAAACAAGGATAAGAAATAGAAAACAATCAAATGCAATCTTTTACACTTCCTCAGAGGTCTGTGATCTGATTTGTTTCAAGTTCAAATAAAAGTTTGTGTCATTTCTTATTTAACAGCATTGTTTTCCCTTCTCTGAATTAATTCATCCTAGAGGCAGAATTGTCTTTGGATCTTTCCCGGTTGCTTTTTAACTCACTCATAGAGCATACAATGTTCCAGCGATGCACTGGTTTTTTCAACAGTTGCCTGTAGTTTAGAGGTCTGCTGAGTTTAACCCCTTTGGTCTCTGGAATTAATGAGCGTTCACACTTTGCTTGATCTCTCTGTATCCAGGTTGGACTAAGCAATGACGATAGTTCTGATACCAAAAAATGCATTTACTTTTGGGATTTAAATTCCATGTCTAACCGTGCAGTGAAGTGCTAAACTGACATGGGGCATAGAGGAAACTAATCAAACTGTGGGAACTGCATTTTATAACAAGAGCGAGCCTAGCATGTTTCCTGGACAGAAATACTTGCACACGCACTGCCCAGTAAGCGAACAGTATTTAGGGAACATCAGGTACATTGCACGTATGTAGACAGTCTTTGTGGTAAACACCATGTGAATCGAATGTATCCTGGAAGTGACAGATTCAGTATACCTGGACTATAAGATTTATCCGTACTTGCTTATTGCTCTTTGCCAGGCACATATTAGGAAAAAAAATTTACATTTCACCCAGTGTGGGAAGACAGGTCTGAAGGACCTCAAAACCAGAGTAGCTTTATGCAAACACCAGGTGTAGGGTTTTTTTGTTTGCAGAGAATTTAACTTCTTAAGGGTGACACTTGAGATTGTTTATTGAGTGAACGTGCCTTTCCTGTCTTTGAAAGCAACAAAATCACCATGCGGAGACAACTGAAAAATGACAAGAGGCTTTGTTTGTGCCGCTCCACTCCATGCACCTAGAAGTGTATCCGTGCAGCTTTAAAATTTAATTTAAGATCTTTTTAACTCAGATAGAACAAATGTCAAATGAAAAACAACTGGCATCCTTACTAAAAACATAGGATGTAGCAGCCAGAAAGAGTTTCTGCAAATCTTTTGTGTAAATGGTGGCACTGCTATTGCTGGCATTGCTATATGAATTATTGAGACGCTTGCTGGTAAGTGGTAGAGATGTTTTGACTCTTCTACAGACTTTTGGCAATAAAGTTTATAACTTTCATATATTGCAGATGATGTAGGTCTAATATTCTACACACAATACAAGCAAGTACTGTGGTCAGCTGAATCCACAGACTGGGTAAATTAACATACTGAGGAGTAATTACTTGTATTGTGACTTTTGAGGTATATCTTTCCATCTCTGCAAATAGCACCTTGCATGCAGAAATGTGTATTTTACAGGTGGGGTTTTAGTTTTAAAAAGCATGCCAATATGAAATGTCTGCCATAGTATGAGGGAATCATGATCTCAAAACTTTGTCTCATAGCTGCACTAGTCATTGCTTTCCTTACTGTCTGCTGCCCGTTAAAACTATGTCCTAAATATGCCATCAGAGTGGACAAAGCAAGTTCAGGTAGGTTGCACACAGCTGCAGAGTTTGAGTTAGCCTGTCAGAAACTGCTGGTACTCAGGTTTGCCAGCTGATGTGCATCATCTTTTTATCTAAGTTCGGCGGTTTGTGATCCGTGAGCTTGCAACCAGCCTGTCGTGTGCTGCCCTAAAAGCACAGCATCCTGCAAGGACCCTGCATTGATGCAGCAATGCTGTAACAGGGAGTTTTAGCACGAGATGGGAGCTTTCTTCCCCAAACCTACTCCCAGAGAAGGACCTGTGGGTCATGCTCCAGCTGTGAACAAGCTCAGATCTGGCCAGGATGGGCTACTGCAGTGCTGTGGGAGATGTGGAGGTGTCATGGGCTGTGCTTAGAAGAGCCTTGCAGCAGGATGGGGACAGTTATCAAAGCACTTGCTTGTAAGTTGGACCTTGCAATGCAAGAAAAAATAAATTTTCTGCTCCAGTGAGCTTGTGTTTAGAGGCAAGACGTTTATCCTGAGGAAGAAGAAGCAGAAGGACCACGTTGGCCCATGAGACAGCCAAGTGTTGCAGGCAGAGCTGGAAAGGCAGGATGAGCCTTCCTCTCATCAATTAGAAATGCAGAGGGAAAAAAAAAAGTTGTTCTCCCACTAAAATTTTTATCCCAGAAGAAGATGAGAGAATCGTACTCTCATTGCTGTACTTCAAAATGGTTTCTGTACTAAGTATTTCAGGTGAAGTTACTGGTTCTAGACAGTATTGGTACCTTATGATTCCGATGTGCTCTAAGGTAAATATGTTGTTAGTACTTAATATCCAGATTTGCTATGTTCAGTAAGTATTGGGTAGCTATGGTGTCTTTCCAAACTCTTTAAAAAGAGGTGTTCCTCTATCTGTATGAGAGCGTTAGGAGTGGGATGCATCCCATCTCATTCCAGCTGTCTGGAGTACAAATTTCGGTGCCTGAGCTAGTGAGCCTGGCTCCCTTTGCAGTCAGTCATTTGGACAAATGAATCCCCTTCTAGATATCTGAGTTTTAGTCGATTTAATCTTCCTTTTAGATTTCACGTGAGCAAGATCAGTGGTTTTTATTTTTGGTGTTCCACTTTTCCTGTTTTTGAACTCTATCACTAGATAAACCCTCTCTCCCATCAGAAACTTGGTACTGCCCTATGCTGCCATTTGCAAGAAAAGGTTTGTACTGATTTAGTTTGTAAATATAGTACCAGTACTTTATATGTACTAGCTGAAATATATTTACCATATTTCTAATTCTTAAAGATCTCAAATATTTATTTGTATTAACGGATGAGTGAAAACTAGAGATTTATTTTTTCCCCTCTAATGCCCCACACTTTGGGGGAGAAAAGGCAAGCAGATAGGCAGTGTAGATGTTGTCAAGCCCTTTGCAGTTTTTGTGGCAAAGGTAGTTTTTGATGGGACGTTTGCTGGAACAAAGTAAGGTAGTTGTATGAATGTTAAGTCTGAGGGAATACACAGGGGATATTGTGATGGGATTTGTTTGCAAAGATGGCACCAGATTGGAGAAAGATGACCTCCCATTTGAAGTATCATCCCTTCCTCTTTTTCTTGATCTTCTGTTCTCCCCAGGCATTCAGAAACCATGAGTCAAGCCTGGGGAGAACACCATGAAAAGGAATGGAAAATAACTGACTTGGCATGCTTTTCCTTTGTCCTTTTGCAGTTGATTTTGCAAGCTTTTATTGTATCGAGGACCACAAACTCACTTTCTGTTGTTAATGAACAGCTTTCATTCTTAAAGACTCACGTGATTCCAGTACCTGGAGCTTTAGGAATAATACCGTGATACAGTCATTATAATTGTGATATATTCATGGGAGCTAGCAGCTATGAAATAGACCTGGAGCTGAAAATGTAGGAGTGTGCTTCCGCTTTCTCTAGATACTTGGGGCTAATGGAGCTGTGGCCTCCTGCCCTTGGTACTTCCTTGGGAGACTTAGCAGGGTCGGGAAGAGAGCACAGTCTCCTCACCAATCACCTGCACTGCTACTGCATCCAACTCCAGCTCTTGCTTTCAGGTTTTCCTGCAATGTCCTCCCCCCACACTGGTTTTAGAGCATCTCTTTTCTTGGCTGTACAATCAAAAAGTCTAGGGCTTCCTCTGTGATGGGAGCTCAGGCAGCCCAGGAAGGGCAGAAGTACTGCTTCCAGTTTGAAACGTATGCACATTAAGGGGTGATCTCTGAGCAGCAGTGGGACTTGTAATCATAATTTCTTGTGTGCCGCAGTGACCGTTTACATTTTGTGAAAAAGTCTCCCTACAGAATTAATCTTCAGCTTTGGGGAAATATGGGCAGCTTTTTATAGTTTGATAATAATTTATCAGCCTCTCTCCTGCAGTCCTTTGCTTGCTGGCTGCTCTAAAAGCACACAATCAACAAGAGAGCAGTGAACAGAAAATATTTTCAAGAGCAGATGGGATGTACCTTCAAAAACCAGGATTGTCCCAGTGAAACTGGGACATCTGGCAACCCCCAAAAAAACCAAACTAGATGAAATAAAAATTATGAGATGGAGGAGCAGAAAAATATGTCTTTGCATTGATTAGCAGGCAAAGTAATTAATCTCCTTCAACTCCCCTTTCAGTCCTTGGTGTAAAACGAGGAGAAATAGGGACATTATTGCTTTGCCAAGCGTTAATTCCTGTATAGCGATTGCCGAGCAGTGTTTCCAGACTTAGGTTATTTCACATCCTTTCCTCCCCCTTTCCCGTTGCCCCAATAACAATCTTCATGACATTTATAGACAAGACCCATCCCTCGTGATCTTTGTCTCTGGGCCTAATGCAAAGTTTTCCCATTGCCTTTCAGGTGCTTTGGATCAAACTCAAGCCCATCTTTGCTGACCATGTTATTGTGCAAGACACCAGCCTGTCCACAGTCCAGTTTGGAACTGTCTATTCTGGGGATGGCTTATAACAAGTCTATGTATACCAGCCTTCTCAAAACACCAGGCAGACAAAGTGGCATCATCTCCGCAGCTTCACATGCGTCATCTAGTCCCACAGTAGGTTTTTGGGGTAGAAAATTCACCAAAATGCTGAGCGTGAAAGACAGGGACAATTGATCTGTCAGTTTGAGAAATTAATGTTTCTTGCTAGAAAAATGTTCTAGAACTCCAGATGAACTATAAAATTATGTTCCTTGTGTTGCAATGATTTAGAAATTATTTCTATGCATTTAGAAGATAGTACGTGCTTATAGCATTTACGCAGTGCCTAGTGCAGTGGGATCCTCACCCCTGTTGGGGTGGGGAAAAACTCACGTGATGTTACGGATTATAAGCTCTGTGGGAATGTTAAACAATACTGGGTTTGTACTGTGTTTCTTCAGCAGATAGCACAACATCTCCATGGTGGAAACTTGTAATTTCAGTAAAGTAAAAAATTAAATACTAGAGAGGTATTTGGCCAGTGAGTGCAGGTGTTTTAATGGCAGTGAGACAACATAGAGGGAAATGTTATTCCAAATGTCTTGTCACCCATAAGATGCCAAGACAACCCAAAAAATCAAAGCTCCCTGATAGCCAGCATAGGTGTGTTTCCCAGTATGATTGTATGACAGTTAGTTACTATCAACTCTCCTCTCACATGTGTCTGCTCGTTGTCTGAATCATTATGTTATTCTCGATGTTTATTTTGGACAATTGCACATTTTATCAAATTTCTCATTTCCCTTTGTTTCTAATTTTAATTTGTTACAGTACAACAGTTTAAGGCTTTCTCAGGTTCATGCGATAGCTGTGCCTAACAGGTATTTCGTAATTTTTAACTTTTTTTTTTTTAAATTCCAGGTTCCTTTTCTAAATAACAGCTCTTACCTTTGCTAAAGCTAAAAACCTAAAATGCACCCCATTCCTAAAACTGTAAAGGTTGGCATGTATTAGTTCATACTTTCACATTAAGGTGAATGGTATATATGTATATGTCCTTGTGAACGCAGTCCGTTTGTCGGAGCCGTGCCACCGAGGCAGAGTATGGGCGGGTGGGATTTGTCCCTCTGGGGAGGGAGTCGCAGATGATGCTGGTAGACATGAGGAAGAAAAGGGAGAAAACAGATGGCTCCCATTTGCCCACTGCATTTTTACTGAGACTCGTACGAAGTTTTAGTGTCGCATAGGCAAGTTTTTCCCAGACAAATATAATTGCTCGGGAAAAATGTTTAGGCCATCAGGGTTGCTTAAACTGACCAATCCCATATGCACAAGAAATGTGAAAGCAGGGGGTTTGTTGATATTTCACAGCACAGACTGAATTAGTTTGATCAAATTAAGAGCATTTGCTTAAGCTTTTTAACATTCTTTATATCCCGCCCCAGATTACTTGATTTGATGAAGAATACCCTGGGCATTGGGACTGTTTTTAAGATATTCCATTAGATAAAAAGACAGAGCTTTTTATGAGCTCCTTAATTCATTCTGGAGTGAAAATGACCTCTGCTGGTGGAAATTCGCACGTCTGTTCAATTAATCAAGTATTATCCAGGTCTTTTCATAAACATTTGTGTCCAAATGCTGTTGCCCTGCTTTCTCAGTGTATTTTATTGAAGTGATCTTCTAAAGGGAACTGGAATATTTCAGACATGCTGTATGTTAGAAGATTGTCAGCTGTCTTCAGTACCAAAAAAGATATGGGCCCAAGGAATATTAGGGAGGATGTCACAAATGGAGAAATACCAGAGAAAAGACAGAGTGACCCCAAAATATTTGTTCTTACATAAAGCATTTTGCCTGTGGCACCCATTCCTGCAGCATCCTTTCCTTAAAAATAATGAACAGACTCCTAGCAAGGATAAAATTAGATCACATAAGTGGTAGTAGAATAATTTTACTCCTTTCTGTATGGAAGATGGATTTGATTTGGAAGAAGATCGTCATTCTGCACTTACTAATAGATTCTGTCTTTCTAATCTTTCTATAGGATCCAAAAGGTTTATGATCTGAATCATGTTTATAAAATATGTAATTTTCTGTCTCCTTTTCTATCTCTCCTTATAAAGGACACTTAGTGAATGATACTAACCAACAAACTTTGCATAGACAGTGGTATTAATCTGTATGTAAGCATGGAGAAATAGAAAATCATAGCAATATAGATTTCCCAGATTATGGCAGTTTTGAAAATGTTACCTGAAGTCACAGTACCATTTTCTAGGCACCAGCTTACTGTTTTCTATGCCAATGTCTGCACACTTTTGTTATTGACAGAGCTGAACTTAATCAAGAAAAAAAGGAGGGGGGGGTTTACCCACTTTTTGTAGTTGCTGAGCAATGTTTGCCAGTTGTAACAGAGTAGCAAAGTGGGAAAATGGGATGTGAAAACACTAGAGTGTCTTTATAAATATGCTTGTTTAAAAACAATTAAAAAAATAAAAAAATCTCAGCTTCTGAAGGCTTCATTCTCATAAGAATCTCAATTTCCACATAATCCCATTTTTCACTGGGGAAAGAAAGTTCTTCAGAAATTTTCCATCCAGACATCCCTAGGGAGCATGCAGTCACAGGACAGGGCAGACCCTGTCATTTATATGCTGTTTTCCCAAATTGTCTTTAGCACTCTGACTTGGAGTCTCCCGTGTGACAAAAAGGGGGCAGAAAAGACATGGCAAGAGCCCAGAAGGAGCTCTTTGTGCCATGGGTTGCAAGAGAAACTGTATTAGTTGTTTCCTCATCCAGATTTGTTCTTTGTCATGTTTCTAGCTAACTTCACAGAGAATGCTAGAAAAGTATACTTTCAGCACTTTCTTCTAATTTTGTACACTCGCTGTACACACCCACAGGAAAACAGACACATGCAAATAGTTCCTTATTAATGACTGTCCTGTTGAAAAATGTTCTCTTTTTTTTTTTCCCTAGTATTCTAGAAATAGCTCCGAGAGGAATAGTTTCACTTCAGTGTCACAGGTCATCAACCAAAGTTTTAGATTTTATTTATACAGAAGGCATCTGCGGCTTTAATTCTCTGAGGAAGAAGCTAAGCTATTTGATTTTTTTTTTTTAAATTTTTTACAGGAGATGGGGAAGGAAAATTTAAAAGACTATTGCAGAAAATGTAACAGAAAATCTACCACCGAAGGGCTGAGTCCAGCTTGCTTAATTTCAAGTGTAAGTCTGTCTTTTTCAGCGAACCAGTGGAAGCTGTGTATAACTCTAAGCACATGTTTTCTGAGCCTCAACCATGAGCAGCAGCTCTGTTGCTCTGGATTCCACGGGGCTGCACTGAGATAAGGAGGGAAACCTGGCCATTGGGGTGTTTGTGCAAATCCACTCTGTCTACCGAAAATATAACCTCAGATTTGTCGGTGCAATCCCACATCCTTTGCAGTGGGCAAGATTGAATGCGCCCAGTGGTGAATGTGCAGCATTTTAATACCCGGTCTTTGGGATAGTCCCCTCTTGTGGCTCGTACAGAGCTGAGGTGGCAAGTACGTGCCTTTCATCCTTGCCTTACCACCGCTTGGCCGTCATATTCATCGTATTGCGTCTCTCAGGAACTTATAATATTTGCTTCTGAAAGACAGGTGTGTTTTTTAACAGGACATGACTCCCCTCAAAGTAATTTGAGATTGAGGGAGAAGCAGGGAAAGGAATTGGAGATAAAGCTGGTTAGAATGTGGGGGTTTTTTTAACATTTTCCTCATTAAAAATGTTGATCTGCCAATACGAGAACATTTTATACAAATAGTTCATCTTGATCAGCTCTTCATCTGAAACTGTTTAGGATAGCCTTTCTTCTGGACTAGTTCAAAATGTGTCATTACAGCCTTTTCATCACAGTCTGAGAGGTGTTTTTTACATAGAAATAGAGTTTATAAAAATACATATTTTCAAATTAAATTGTAACAAAAAATTAGTTGGTTTGCTATTACTAAAATAGAAACATTTAATGGGTTTGAAAGAGTTTGTAAAATTTCAGTTGGTACTTTTTGGGGAAAAAAGGGGAAGATGTTAGATAAGAATGGTGGAAAGGTCAGAAATCTAAATAAAATCAAATGATTTTGTATATGGAGAAAGTTTAGAGAGAAAACTGAGAATGCTGTTTGACCCAGCAGTTACATACTGGAGGATAAGATGTTGTCTTTGAAATCCAGTTTCTGAATCCTGATGAAAATCATCATGAAAGGTTTTTTTGCATGTTCAGTAAATTGTGTTCATGATAATGATAAATTACATCATAATGGCTGTTGCAAAGACATTGGGATACGGTTAAAAAGCTGTGGAAAAGAAGCTGACTTATTTCTATTGGCCTCTCTAATTTGATTTTTCTCACTTACCTCTTTAGTACAATGGTCCACTGAATGCTCTGGAAATAAAGGGAGGACAAGGGCAGATAAATTTCTAATCCAGGCTGGGTGATGTTTTCCCTCTTGAAGAGGCTGGGATTTCCCTAGGGAAAATAACATAATTTTGTGAGGGTGAGTTTGCTATATGAATATCACGCAACGCAACTTTGTGTTTAGAGACATCCCTGCAGGCTGTGCTGGGCATCTAGCTGCATCTTGCAGCAATATCAACTAGTGTCGTTAACTTGTTTATCTCTGGTAAAATGCCACGCAGTAGTGCAAACTAGTTAGTTAGCACTGTATACAATGAGTTTGATGGAGCTCAGTGCAGCTCTGTTGTGCTTGTGTTATTTCCAGTTTTGTACATCTATCCCCAAGTCTGAGTGAGGAGGGATAGCGAATGGACTGAAGTTACACGTAAAACAAGTGGTTTGTGGTTTGGACTTCCTTACTGACAAGGTGGAAAGCCAAAAAGTGTAGGAGAAGATCGGGAGGAGGAAAGAGGGAAGGATAAATTACCATTAATGAAATCATGTGCTATTTATGTCTATTCACACACGATAAGTAGCTCCCCTCCAGGAGCTCTTACAGTGATCCAAGTTGGATTCATAGGGTTTTCCCTTGATCTTGTGGTTTTTAGTCTCAGTGTTTGTTTAGTTAACCTACTTGACTACATTTTCATGAAGCCCATCCAGTATGAACTTTGAGCTTTCAATACATGTGGAGGGAGACATTATGAAGACTTTTCTGGTCAGGATTTCTGGTCAAAGGGCTGCTCAAGGGCATCCTTTCCTTCATGAGTGTTGCTTTCCAAATTTGTAGCATGTGCTTGCAGAGGAGATGTTTCATCCCCAGCGAGGACTGACTTTAGATGGCCATAGAGAATATATAATATTAATGTGTAAAGTGGTATGCATACCTTAATATACATGTGCCAGGTTGCTAGAATCCTTATTTTACAAGGGGTGCAGTGTAGAGACAGAGGAGTCAAATGACTTGCCCAAAATGCTTAGTGTAAGTCAGAGGCTGAGCCAGGCTGAGGATATGAGATTTGCCCACTGTGATAGCCATGCTAGCTTGTCTGCGCAATATCTCTGGTGTACTGGGGCTATTGAAAGTGCCCTTGCCCCCAGCTGCAATGGCAGTCTCTGCAGCAGTTGTGTGTTCGGGAATATCGTGCTGCTGAGAGTAGCTTCGCAAGGTTGGATTTGTTGTTTGTCAGGCTGTTTGTTTATTTTTTCCAAGTCTGATGAGAGCAGCTTTGTAGGCTTTGGCTGTGGTGTTATTTTCATTAGTTTTCAAGTGCTGAGTTTGTTTTTGTTTGCTCGCCTATTTGTTTTAAAAGTCTTGTTTGTTCTTGGGATTGATGTTTGAGAGTGCTTTGTGCCATTTCCATGAGTTGTGAAGGCACCAGGAATTTTTATTGTTCTGATGAACTCTGCGGTCGCCACCATCCCCGGGCACCTGACTGACAATTGGTCAGGCTGGCTTCTTGTGGACATCTGGAACTTCACACCTGTAGAAGATGGCATGGACTGACTACATTAAGGCAGTCCAGTTTTGGACATCATCGGGACCTCTTCCCAGCCTGTGTCTGCCTCATCCCACAGGATTGCCCAGAGCATTTTGCATTCGCGTACAACTGTGTGCACAGATAGGTTGGCTTGTGGCATCAACAGGGCAGCAGCTCCCTCAACCGGTCTCACGGGCCCTGAAATCTGTGCCACGTCAACTTCCAGCACCACTTTAAGAAAAAAACTTAACAGTATGAAAATTCCTGAACACGTCTATTCTTGAAAACACTTATGTGACACAGAGTAGACAAAGCATATTTGAAAAACAGGTTTCTTTTTTGCATGAATGGGTGGAGATTATGAAAATATCAGCCCAGGTTAGGCAAATGTTTGTCTTCTCCTTTAGGAATGGGAAAGCTGCGAGAGATTTTCAGAGCTGTTGAGCTGAGATGGGGGAGCTGCTGGAGACTCTCACCTGTCCCTCCTCTGGCTTCTGAAGGAGCGTCAGAGCATGCTCTGCGGTACCCGTCCTGGCCCAGGTAAGCCTTCTTTATTTTCCCTTATTCTTTATTGAAGCTGCATTTGTATTGTAAGCCTGCCCCAGATGAGCGCTGCTGGCAGAAGGGTGATGCCAAGGGAAGTGTCTTTGGAGGATGGACAAAATTCCTTTTCTGCTGTTCCACTGTGTGCAAATGCATCTAATAGAGAGGGAAGGTGTGTCTTAACGCGGCACGACTGTGTCTCTCATAGTACATTACTCCATGTGCATGAGACAATGTTACTACCAGCAGCTAAAGCTTGAAGCTTATGTCACTGAGTAATTAAATATACAGTGTCTAATGATACCACTATCTAAGATATTGAGCCATGTGGTTTTATTGGTCAGGATAAAGTCAGATGAAGTTATTGACTTGCCAACTATATTCTTTGTTTTCTCAGACACAGAGATAGGATTAGCAATTGTTTAAATGACATCTCTGTTTGACTAAGGGACATAAAATATGGCCTACAACACAAAAGATTACATATACTTACAGACCCCCCCCCGTGCATTCCCGGTACGCAAAGCATACTCTTATCAACACAGAAAAGTAAAATGTTTGCCCTCAGGGTTTCCTATGCCAGTTCACAGATGGGAGAAACTAATGTTCGTGATGGCTCTCAGAGTCCAGTGTGGACAAAGCCTGAGCCAAATTCTCAGTGGGTAATTTTCAGTCGACTTTTTCTAGTTTCAGAACTAGACCTGAAGTGACTGTCAGTTAAATCGGAAATAATTTGGGGCAAAATCTGTCTACTTCCAGATGAAAGAAAAATCCATTGAAACTTTGTACTGAAGGGAGAAAGAAGGGAGTAATTATGGCTAAACAGTTGTCAGAGCAATTCTGGTGAACATGTAGTATCTCTAATTGGAGATAGGAGATTGGCCTCATCTGATTTCTCTCCCTATATGCTGACACATACCAAGCATGCTGGCTTCTGACTGAAGTCAGCCCGGCTGCTTGTGAACTAACCTAAAGCTATGTGATTTTTTTTTTCCAAAACCATGGCAAAATCAGGTATGACTACCTGCAAGCAAGCAGAATCAGTGTTTGCTCCTCCATGTTAGGATGTTACTGAGATATTTGTGAAATGCGTACCCATCCCATAACTGGTACTGGCTTTTTGAACTATTATCATCAAATAAGAAGTCTGAGCTCATATGTAAGGGTGGGGTAGGGATATAAAGGTTGGTGAGAACCAGATTCCACTTGAACTGCATTGCTATAAATAGCAACAAATGTAAAAATAATTTGCACTGATGCTATACTTTGAAATGAGCCCCGTAAGAATGACATTGCAAGGGCCAAGACACTTAACTATTGCTGTATCCTTTATGACTTAAAGATCCTAGTTTTACTGAGACAAAAAAAACAAGTGTTCTAAATTCCAGTTATGCAAGTTTAGCCTTGTCCATAAGAGTCAGGGTGAGTTATTCCTGGCCCTGACAATGCTAAAAATAAAAATAGCAGGCCATTTATCTCTTCTGGAATATCTCTTTGTAGCTCTCTTGAAACCAGTGGAAATAGCAGGATGTCTACCATTTATAGATTCAGCATTACCGTATAGAATTTGCGGTCAGGCTGACGTGAGGAGGAAGGGAATGCTGCTTTTCCCATCCCTCTTGTGGTTGTGCAGGATTAATAGAATTAAAGCAACAAAATGCTTTTTACTAAAATAAACAGAGGGCTGAACACAGAGAGGGAACAGACCTATTGATTGGAGCACTGCTTTTCATAGATTATTCACTCTGAGTCATTTTGTCATTCAAGAGACTTACCATTCTGCCTACCTCACTACATCTTTACTGGCCGGTGTACTAATGTTTAAAGAAATGCCAAGAAAACTGTTTCCTAATCAATTTTGTTGCAGAGGAAGGAAAGGATCCTACAGGGCAGGAGGCTGGGACTGAAAGTAAACGAAATGCTAAGTTCAGTTTTCGAGGAGACCTTCGTGTACTCAGGATTTACGTTTGCTTTGGTCTGACGAGACGGCCTGGCACTGGCGTTTCCTATGCTTTCCTGTTGCTGCTGCAGGGTGCATCTGGAAGAGCCCTAAGAGCAGCCCATGGGCAACGCATCCCCACTCTGCACCGCTGCAAGGGGAGACTGAGGACTGGGAAGCCCTGGAGAGTGTTCGGAGGCATGCGGAGAGAGCTGCCAGTCCAGGTATTTGCTCCCATTTCGAGTCCCACCTTCCTCCTCCTCCTTTCTTGACCTGCTTCGTGGGCCGGTGCAGAGAGGGAGGAGGAAAGAGTAGATCCAGGGCTTTATTTCATTGCCAGGTGCTCCGAAAGGGTAGGAAAAGACTGAAGCATGTGTATATAAAGTCCAGTGGTGCTTACTCAGACACCCCAAGGCTAGGGCAGTATTTCTGTGTTTAACACTTGTCCCTCTCCCCAGCAGAACATTCACTGAAGGACCTGGCAGATTCTGTCCCATGGGTAGTTAACTTAGGTGTTTCCGGCAGCCCTAATGGTGAAATAATCCTCAGGGTACGTGAAGACCTTGGTCTGGTGATGTTGCTGTGTGCCTCTAAAACCGGTCTCAAGGGTGCATATTATAGTGCTGCTACAGGGTCTGTAGAGACCCTCTGTAGAGGTGGGACAGCAGAGCAAAGAGGTAACTTCACCCTTTTGCAGAGCTCCCTGTTCTTTGCTCACGATGTTTCCTCAGGGACATGACAGCACTGGACTTGATCTTCCTGTGAACAGTGTTAGAAAACATTCGGGGCTAGGCATGCGCCAGTTGCTTGCTTTAGAAGAAAGACAAAATGCATCTGGGTCCGATGCTTCTCTTGCTCCTACAGCCACCTGTAGGAAACAATTCTGCCGATGTGAGTGGGATTATATTGGTGCAAAGCTACTATTTTATGGACCCTTTGGTGGGCAGCTGAAGGGTTGGTGGTCTTAATTATCCCCACGTACCCACAGACAGTGGTGGTGTAAGGAGAGAGGGAGGTCTGACTGCACCTTCCTTATCAAAGGAAAGCTGCTTATATGGTGCTGGTGCCCTGTCACCGGCTGCGGGCCACTCTCCTGAAGTGGGGAGCCAAGAAGAGTATCCTGGCATGATTTAGCTGCCCTGGCCCCATCAGAGATGTGCCTAGTCCAGTGTTAAGGGAGGAAACAATGTTTTTGTCAAATGTCTGATCTACTGTTCTGGTTAATCCATGCCTAAGATCCTTTGGAAAGAAAACCCTTGATGCATGGATGTGGGCTCACTCTTTGGGATCCCGTTCTTTTTTCACTCAAACCAATGGCAATTTGGCAATTTCTATCCATAGAAGCAGGGTCATACTGTTTGTATTCCATGTCAGTTGAAATAAAAATGATGTGTAACTATATATCTGGCAGAGTTTAAAGCAATAAAAAAGAATTACTGACAATCTAGCAATCTAATAGACAAACAATCATCTGCAATTTGTTTTAGGGAAACAAGACAATTTCCCTGTTCGCTATTAACTGTACTGCACTGGTTCCCACTAGGTCTGCTTAGGGGACCGTTCATTTTGCTCATTTAACTGGATTTTGTATAAAATTAAGGTACTTTATACAGTACTTCTGCAGAATGAAGAGGACACTCAGCTAGATAAAAACTGTTGCATGAAAGCCCAGCAATCATAAGACTTGGCCGCTTCCTATTCCATTCCAGTGATTGTGGAAATTACTTATTCCAGATTACCAGCATATTGATTCAGCTCTAGTACCCCGGGGGGGGGGGGAGTTGGAAAGCTAAATGATCACCATACCTATGCGTTAACTATTTCACAGTAGGTAGCACAAGAAATGCCATTTATTGTGCAGATGTGCAAGATTCTGCCTCTTCCTTCTTCATCTGAAATGCAACATCCTTTACCCTTGTTCTCTTGGTACCAAAGCTGGTGGTTGTTTTACTCGTGATCAGTCACGAGGAGGAACCTGGGACACTCTGTGGCCAGAATATCAAGTTGGGTGTCCTTCACTGCTCCTGGCTGTTTGCAATGCAAATGGGAGGCTTTGTTTCACATAGTGCCATATCCATGGTAACCAAATGAAGACAAGTTTGCATTACTTCCTTAGTAAAGTGTAATCCTTCCCCTGGTACATGTGCCAAAGAGGCATTCAGAGTTAAAGGGACAGCAATATATTTCTTGGAAATGGAAGTAACCAAAGCAACTTCTAGCTATTTTTTTCTCTTTGGATTTTTTTTTTCCTGTTTCAGTTATCGCTGCCCTCACTCCTCCACCCGCTCTTCCCCATCCTGTCTTTTTCTAGCGTTCTCATTGTTAAAAACTAGACTAGTCCCGATTTCTGCTTTCTCTTTGCCCAGAGGCTAAGCAAACATCATCCCTCCGAACTGTCAACTTAAACACCACTTCTTGGCAAACAGCCTTTCCTTGCCCTTCTTGGTATCTTTGAAAGCCAAGGGTGGAAAGCCAAGCCAAGACGACCAGTTCTTGTCCTCCAGTTTTTCAGAGTTTGGGTCTGTGGCAGAGCAGAGGCGCAGATGCATCAGCCTGCAACTATTCCATTATATTAACAACTGGATCAAGCCATACAGGTTGGAGTTATAAATTCTTTTTCATTGTAGTTGTTAAAAATTTTAGAAAGCCTTCTTTTTTTTTTTTTCTTATGATCTTAAAGATATGATAAAAATAATATTATTATTTCTTATATTATTATTTCTGGTTTTAGTTCCTGTTAGAAGAGCTTAATTCCAGATTTAAAGAGCTTTGATTTTTTTTCATAGCTTCATAGACTGTTTCTTTTAACCAGCCAGGGGATGTTTTCTAGCAAAGCGACCAGGCTCAAACTGAGTGTACCTCAAAATTATTGTCATTGTTATTGTTTTCACTGTTGTTTTGTTTCCTTGCTTGTGACAACCTGTGCGCTGAATTTATGCCCTTTCCCTTGTGTATCTGGGAATCTTAAAATACACCTCTTTCTCTCCCTCTTCAGCACAGTCTTATGCTGTTTCAAATGGAAACATCTTTAGCTATTGTTATTTAGCATTATCTGTTATGTTTCTTCTCAGTTAAGAGTGAGCTTACATTGTGATTAAAATGCAGCATGATGATACCATCAGCTTCCAGTTCGGTTATTCACAGTAAGCAACACTGATTGAGACAATCAGCCCTAGGACTTCTGCTTTGAAAAGAGCAGAGCAAGTTGATATTGTGGCCTCCGAGCAGGAATTTCACCAAAAGCTTCACACAGACAGAAACCTACCCAAATTTATATTTACCAACATATGAGGAGGCTTGAAGTGTTATTACAAGCTTTCACTACCTGGCATGCTTCCAGAAAAGCTTCATTCCCTGGAGTGACTTCACTTGTGAATTTTCACATGGATGTTCCAGGGGTGCTTTGGATATCAAACCAAGTGTCCTTCATTTCTTTCAATGCAAATGGCAGGCATGCTGAAGAGACAAAATGAATTACTATCTTCCTACAGTAGCTAGGATTTCAGCGTGCTTAACCAGTCGCAGGTTGATGGGCAGGGAAAGGGGACCTCAACTTCATTTAGTTGCCCAAAGTCAGGGACTAAAGTTGAAGACTGAAAAGGTTTTTGTCATCTCCTTTTGCTTCTAGTAAGACATAGAGAAAATAAGTCATCAGTCTTCAAGCAGTGATTTGTCCCAGTAAATGGCAACTGAAGTGTGTGAATACTGCAGACCAGAAATTTTGATGGCTTCTGCTTGAGGGCACTGTGCTAGCTGCATCTTTCCTCTTGTTTACTGGAGCAGAGGTGGGTAGATAGATACACCATGAGCTTTCTCCCTGATGGAGCTGCTGTAAAAAGCATAGCTAAGCCAGAATGCCAAACACAACTGTGTTACGTGAATGACTCCGCAGTAATAGTATGAAGGATCTTCTTTGCTGTTTTCCTTGCATTCTTTTCTTTTTTTAAATAGTTACCTAAATGCAGTGATTGATTCAGGAACTATATATATGAGTTCATAGAGTTGATACTAGAAACACTTATCATCCTAGTTATGGGATCTGAAAAAAGCATTTGTTTTTTTTCTCCATTCTGTAGTGCAAAAGCATACTTTGTGTTGTGCTGTCATGCCAAAACAGCCTGGTCACCATAAATATGCTCAAATACTTTTCTGTACGGAAATGGAATGTCTTGGGAATTTAATGGCCTTCTTAAGTCAAAGTATTTGAGCTTCGCTGCTACCTCCTAATTCATATCTGTAGAACTACAAGTTTAGTTGCATATTTGTCAATATTAAAGTTAACTGTGTGCTGTCTCCTGCAGTATTAGTGCACCTGGATATGGAGATGTTTGCATTCATAGATGCCTAAAGAAAGTGGATAAATATTAACCAAGTGTGATTGAGTAATCACTTGACAAATGGAAAGGGAAGAGTAATATTAACAGCGCTATCCAGTAGGTACCGTACAGTGTGAGGAATATGGTGTGAAGCTGATGAAGTTCAAGATCCTGTTTCAGTGAAACAAACACACTTTACTGTAGTTGGTGGCAAGAAGAACGGTTCTGTTAAATGCTGGCAACCAAAGTGAGACAAATCTGTCTGGGAACCTGCCATAAACTGTTTATGTGTTTTTTTCAATTTTTAGAAACTTTTAATTTCTTGCATTCTGTAGTAAAGATCTGGTATAAATTTCTCACTGATGCAGAGTTCTCAATTTCTACCTTGAAACCTCCTTGGAGGGGAGGGGGAGAGGTAAGAAAGAGGGGGGAAAAAAAAAAAAGAGGTTTCCAAGATGTTCTCAGTGTGTTATCAAATGAACAAAACACACAGAACATGGAAACCAGCCAGTCATTCATTCCATCGACAGATTTGCAGAGCTAAATTTGCTTCTGGAGAGCAGTTAGAAATTAAAACACACAGATGATGAGTGGTGCTGGCACCCAAACTGTGATCAAGAGGACACTCTTGTCTGAAAAGATGTACCCTATCAGATTAATCATTATGTGTTAATTAATTTGAAATCAAAAGGATGTCTTCTGCTGTCTATGCACAGGAAATTAATGGTGATAGCACTAATTAAATGTAATGGAAGTTACCTCTGTACTTCCCACATCTGGGGCCAAACTCTTTATTGCCCTTCATGTTGTGTCATTTATAGTTCAGTCCCATTGTAGCATCTTACCCTCGTTGTGCCCTGCTGTAAATGGCTGTGCAAGACATCAGGCAATGGAGAATCAGGCCGGTGGATTACTCAGCTGGGAAATAAGCTCATTTCAATTAAACTAGCTCTAAACTTTGACTTCTAACCCTGAGAAGGTGTGTCACTGTGTGTCCTCTGCTGTGAGTCATCCTATCATGAAAAAAATGGTCATTCTGCCTCACTCTCCCCCTTTACTCCCCAAAAACACTACTGTCCTTTCTTTGACCTCCTCCTGCTGCCCAGGCATTTCTCCTGGCAACTTCACCAACAGGTGGGAGGCTCCATTTCCTTAATTTTTTTTTTTCTCTGACCGAATGCAGCTACAGGTATTTTTCTCACCATTCTTGTGTAACTGAAATGCTCAGACCGAAAGGAATTGAAGAGGCCACAGGAAGCAAGAAAAGACTCTGGACTCTCTCTGCCAAAGGACTCGGGAACACAGTTCCTGCTGTATATCCCATCCTCTGCAAAAAGGAGATTGCTGACCTGTTCTTTCAGTCTGTTACTTACGGCTTTTTATTAGTCTTCCGGTCTCCTAAAAAGCAATAATAGAAAATGTACACCCACTGATTTCAACCCTGTTATGAAATGACAAATGACTAACTAAAACTAAAAATCTAAGTTATTTCAAAGGATGTTAAGTATCTTGGTTTATTTGTCCTGAAAAACATCCATAAAAGGGACAGCAAAGCAATTTTTTTCCCACCTTAACTGTTAATAGTTTTCTCTCTGGCATCACATCTGGCTGTTGTATGTGACTACAGCAGACCTAGACATTGCTGCTTTGGCTTCTCAAGCCAGGACAGTCATAAAACCACTTCTCTGTTAGCTGCAGCTCATCTTGGAGAATGAGCTCTTTGCTCAGGAAGTGGTGGCAGTGCCCCAGGTAATGCAGATAAAGTAAGGGCAGGGGATCTTCAGTTTTCAGGCTTGCTTTGTGAGATGGCATCAGACCCAGGCCAACGGATCGGCCATAGCCCTGAGATGGACAAGGGAGGGATTCTGTTATACCGCAGAGCATCGTGGACATACCTAGATGAAGACTCTCCACTGTCAAAAGTGGTAGACCACCACTGCTTGGTAAGACTAGAAAAAAGGATTTTGCAGATTCTCAGCATTCCATGGCAACTGAGGGTAGTGTCAGGGGTTTTTTTTTTCTGTACTAGTGTGCTCATACTGGTGACGAGCATTCGTGCTTTGCTTTTAATCACTTAACTCTATATTCATGGTTATTCTCTATCTTTTGTTCTTGCCCACAGAAGTTCTGGTGGAATCTGTGCACCTGTTTGTAGTCCCTCTTAAAATGTTGAGTTTGCATAAATCGATTGTTTCCCCAGGCCAGTTTATAAGTGTCAGGTACTTAAATCGATACTCAATGTAACACTTGTGGTTGCGGTTTGCCTCCTTTCTCTTCATTGGATGGGGAAAAAATCACCATGTGTTGCAAAATCTCATCTTGTTTTCATCAAAAATTCGCCTTTGTTCTACTGTTCTCACTTCTGCCAGGGTAGATGTGCTGCTTGTCAGGTTATGTCACCTAACACCCGGGATCGTCTGACTAGCCGTCCCAGAGCTCTGTGTTTAGTCCAAGGCTAGGCCGCTGCTTTGGTCAGTGGAGAAGAAGCACTCCCAAAGAGCCCCTTGTCTCTTCCTCCTAATGCAGGTGAACTGCCACTTTGCATCAACCATAAAGGGAACCTAAAAGACTGGTTTAGAGTAAATATGCTGGTTTAATCTGCAGTGCACCAGTAATGAGCTTTCATGGTTACAGCTAGGTAGAGATTGACAGTGTTAAAGCAGCTTTGTTGTTCTGTAGTGTATAAAAAAAACCCCAAAAAACCAAACAACCACCAAACCCAAAACCCAAAAGACAGGGTAACCTTGCAAATCCATATATACTGTATTCTACACATCAAAGTTAGATCTCTGAAGACTTGAGTGTAAAGACTTCTGATTGCTGCAGCCTTCCCTTGTCTTTTTGCTGTGTTAACGAGAGTTGCACCATTGAATCGTGATAATGCAACGAAAACGCCTCCCTCTTTATCTTACCTCTGACTGAGCCACCTTGCAGATCAGCACTTTCCTCCCTCCCTCCTCTGTCACAGAGAGCAAGGTGGCTCCTTAAACTGATGGTCCCCGTGGCTTTGGTTAAACCTGAAGGAAAAGAAGCCAGCCCGTAGCATTTTTCAGCAATGAGCTAAATACTTCTGAGCCATCTTAGCTTGCCTTTGGGTTGAAAAAAACCTGAATGGAAAGGCAGGAGAGCTGGGATCTGTTCCTGGCTCTGCTGCAGGCTTCCTGCATGGCCTTGGGCAAACAAGGTTGATGACTTGTGCTGCGCTTACCCTGCATGGTAAAAAAGAGGCAATAATCCTCCCTCCGCACAAGAGTGGACTGTCTCTCCCATTCCAAGCTATGCAGGAACTGTGCATCGGGATGCATTCATGCAGAATCAGAAAAGCTAGTTTTCCATTTTCTGTAGGACTGCTGGATACTTCCAGAATATGGACAACTGGCAGATAATACAGACAAATGAATAATTCAGGATTTTATTTTGCCTTCCAAATTTGGTTAAAAAAAGCTCTCAGATTACTAATGGAAATTACTATATCCTTCTCCCAATATTTCTTGTGCATTCCAGGATTCACCAAGAATGAAGCCGTACAATGAGGTGGTTAATTGCTGTAAACTGATCTGGCAATATTTTACCTAAGTGCTCTGCTTTTTATTTTTAGAAGACCCTATAGAAGAAAATATTCATCACTGGTTGAATACTTGTGTTTTGCAAGTTTGGATCACATCATTACTTAATTAGTTGTTACCTGATTTCTACAATAGGAAATACAAAATCTGCAATATTGAAGTTTCCTGTAGGAAAACAGTGACCCCCTGAAAACTCAGAACAAAGCTTTGGCTGATTTCAACCAAGGAATGAGCTTTTTCTTTTGTTGACCTACATCAAAATACTCTTTCACAACTATTCAGTCTGAACTGACGTGTTTGCTTATGACCCAGTGCCTCACGAGAAATGTATCTCGGCACTCTGTTCAGTTCCAGAGTATGCTTTGAAGGGTAGCATTTCCCATCCTGTGTCTGGATAGGTTTCTGCTCAAGCTGCCCACTACATCATGGGAATTTTACAATGTTGGGTGCCCCAAGGGAGATGTAGCCTGCTGCAAAAGCATAATTTATGACGCAAACTGTGGTTACACATACCTACAACTCCATGAGGCGATGTGCTGCTTCAGGGAAATATAGTTTAACCTTGTACTTACTTAAACTTGAATATGTTTTTTTTAACCAAAATTCTGAATTTTTTTTAACTTTTTTTACCTTCTTTGGGATAAAAATAAAGTCTGAAAGACTGGTATTTCCCATGAACTCTTCAGTAAGACTTCATGCATTTGCCGCTTAAGCAAATGTGGTTGAAGTGTATTTGGTTAGAGGCAGGGCTGTGCCAGAGAAGCAAAAAAAAAAAACAAACCCCAAAACCCAAACCAAAACAAACAAACAAACAAAAAACCCCAAAAAACAAAACAACCAGCCTTTTGAATGATTGGAGGTGTGGTGAGGAGCAAAAAATAGCAGTAATCTTATGTAACAGCATAGCAGCATTTTCCAGTGGCAAGGTAAGGCCAAGTCAACCAAACTCATGAAGTGTAGGGCTTGCTATTATTACTGGTGTCGATAATAATTACCATGTCACCATGCAGACATGGATCAGCTGAGAGCTACCGTACAGCTGCCTCTTATGTGATGCACTGAAAGGGCTTTTTCTTCCCTTCCTCTCACTCCTGCCCTGGATAAGCTGATTTAATTAGATTCTTAGTAAAATTTAAGTTCAGAAGTGACAGACTTTACTCATGCAGAACGCTAAAATTTTACGGTCTTTGACTTCAGCACAAACGCGAGATTTGAATCTCAACACTTAACGGAGGCTGATGTATGTTGAGGAAAAAGTAGATGTGTTCACAGGCAGGAAAGAAGGTGACCCTATGGCTTTGTTTTTCTACCAGCCATCCCCACGCAGCTCATCCATGCCCTGAGTGCCCTGTGCTGTGCGTGCCCATCGGGCTGCCTCCCTCACCTCACCTCTTCTCAGAAAAGAGCAGCTGTTCTTTTGAGGATTTAATGTCTTTGTCTTTTTTTTAATGGTTTTAATCTTACAGTATATCTACAAGTTGGGGATAAACCTCAAGGTCAAGGGCAGGCAGGTAAGACAGAGCATCGTTTGTCATTTCTAATAAGGACTGCTTAACTACAAAATATCGAACACCACAGACCTCTGAGGGGGGGAGTTATTGGGAAAAGCTGATATTCATGGGTAAGCTGTATATTTTTTTCCTCTATTTAGAGCCCTAATGAGAAGATTTTCACATGAGGTCTTCAAGAGAAGTCTTAGGCTTACTTTCTCCACTGGCCTAATTTGATTCTCTTCCATTGAAGGAGTGGAGGTTTCTAGGACAGGTTGGCACAGTGGTCTGGAAGTTATGGTACAAGAGTTTCAGGTGACTGAAATTCTGCCTGAATGCAGAACTTCTCACTTGTTCTCACCTACTTTCCTGATCTGCTGAATGTAGTGAATTCAGAGATTTTTTTTTTTTTTTTTTTTTTGGAAAGGAGCCAGAAGCCCAAATCACCTCACACCTCCTTATGTATTCCTGAAAATGTTCACATTTTTAGCACTTTTGGAAGCCCAAAATATTGTTTAACAGTGCTTCCATATTTACAGTTTTTGTTTATTGGGTTCATAAGTAAGAGATGCAGTTCAACAATATGTGGTTTAATCTTTTCTCCTGATAATCAGAGATTACTGAGGCTAAAATGCTCTGTCTTCCCTCAAGTATCAGAGGCCACATTTTGCTTCGCAAAATATATTATTCATAAGCAAAGATATACTTAGATGTGCAGTAAACAGAGCACCAATTAGCACCACAGTTGGTTTACAAAGTATTTTTTGTTTGTTTGTTTGTTTGTTTTCATAAGGTTTTCTGACAGATTTCTAAAGGGCATTATTTCCCCCAAAGTATCTTCCAGTTTGGTAATGAGATTCAGTGTTTCTTGTGTCAGGAACAAAATACTTACACAGATCAGGAAATGTAAATACTGTACCCTCCCCATTACTATTTGTGCGACCTCTTAAATATGGAGAAAACAATCTCTATTATTTCAAAATGTCAAGCTCTCTAATGAGGAACTTCTCATGAGAGTCATCTCATTGGAGAAAGAAGCGGAGACTCTAACCATGAGTGAAGTGGCCCATCTTGCACTACCTGCAAGCGCAAAGTTTGTCCAAGTCACGAGGTGGACACGGGATCCTGAGCAGTTTACTGTCACTTAACAGGTCGGATGGCTTAGCCTTGGTCGCAGTACGTTGGCATGTTCTTGACCCACAGCAGTGCAGGACAATTCAGCTTACTTTAGCCTACAACAAAAGATAGTTAAGGTGTCGTACCCAGAGTTTACCTGGTTTGAGGGTACAGCCACACCAGCTGCTGCCTCTCACCCAACCTGCAGCAACCTATCAAGTTCTGCCCACCCGATCACGAGTCTCAACCCTTGGTTTTTGGTGACCTGCTATTTCCTACACCTTCTGCAAACACCAGTATTCTCATCATTAAATGATTTACTTAACACCCTGACCAGTGTTTCAGAGTGCTAGGTTTTTAACTTGTATTCATTCAGTCCCAACAGTATGAGATACTGAGGAAATCACAGCAGCAGCCAGTTTGTGGTATAATGTTCTGTTGCAGAGAGGAGTGCCTACGTGCTGCTAGGGAAAAATTGTATTAAGTCTCACTTTAAAATCTGATTTTTTACATTCTTAAGCATTTTTATAGTGAATATACAGCTTCTGTTGGCACGTGAGTAGGAAATGGCATACAGCAAGAAGCTGATTCTTATTCAAATTATGCTCGGTTTGCTGCTAGAAAGTCTGGTTTATGTTACCACAGCGTATTACAGGATGTCAGTAACCTTTATGTTCTCAATTTGGATGGATATCCTTGCACTGAGTAAGCCAGAAGGAACTTATGTTAGAATTTACGAGCGGAAGAATAATCCAGTAGAGAATGTGAAAGGATGTTTTCTCCTTCTTTATTGACACAATTTTGTTAAATAGAAAACTTTAAAAGCTAGACAGAAAGTACTCTTCTTGTGGAACGCAGAAGGATATCTACTGCGCTCTTAGGCAAATGCTACCCCAGATTTCAGAGGATTAACAAGTGTGTTATTTCAGTGTTAGGAGGGGAAGTGATGACTACAGGGATTGCATATTTGGATCTGACTTATTCCCATTTCGTCATCGTGAAATGATGAAATGTATACCTTACAGCTTATAGGTATAGCACACTTGGGAGTCCAGTAAACAATGTTAGCAGTTCTTGGAGAAATATTTTCTCCTCCAGAAACTTGCAATTGTCCTGCAACTGTCTCACTCTGCTCAAACACGTTTAGAGCATGATGCAAAGCCCGGAGAAATCAATAGTAAAATACTCACAATATTTCAGTGAATTACACCTGAAAAGCTGTTATACACAAAAAAGTTGTACCAGCACGTGCTGGAATGAGGATTTAAAATAATATATTTTAAAAGCATTTCTTTTACTCAAAAAGCAGGGATTAAAAAGCATTTTCATCATATTTGCTGTATGTATATCTTCAACAGCTCTGCAGCAGATGGTGGAACCCAATTCATAGTGTTTACTTTTAAATAGCAGGGGCTTAGGGTGTACCACTACCTGTTTATGAAATATAAAGGTGCCTGTTTTCCCCTTCTTTGAATATGTATTACCTTTATTTATGACTAACGTCTACTGTGAGTTGAGCTTCCCACAATGCTATTGTTCTGCAACTTTGATACTTGGTTTAAAATGTTTCCTTATATAATACAATCAGTCTTTTGGTCTTTAGTTTGACACATTTCTGTTTTGAGGGGAAAAAAAAAAGGTAAGAAAATAAATTATTTTTATTTCTTCTTGTTTGCAGTTTCCTTGTCAGTACCAGAAATGGTACAAATGACTGTGCAATGCTACAGGAGGTAGGTGTCAGATACCATAGAGATCTATTATAAATTCTTTTTTTTTTCCTTTTCTTTTTGACAAAAGGAGGAATTTTAGGTTTTGGGGGGTTTTTTCTTCTCTTGAACTGATAGCAACAGTGTTAGTTCAAAAATCTACATATCCCTCAAGGCCTGCTTCAGATGTGAGCTGATGGATAACCTGCAACTATAAAATGATCAATGCAATGCTTCCGCTGTATATACACATTTGCTACTGATCTTGATAGGTATGTGTAGGTAAAATTAAGCTTGGGTGTAACAAAAGCATGTCATCTTACCTATTGAGAAAGACTACCATGTTGCAGGATGTTCTTTTTGCAGTGAGCGGGCTCTCAAAAGCAGTTATTTCTCTGCAGATTAGCAGATACAAACACAATGAGCAGCAAACCACAGAATTGTTCTCAGGTGCTGCTCCTGCTGCTGCAACTCATTGTGCCTTGTCTCTCCAAAACTTTGTTAAGAGCAATTATATCTTTTGAAGTAGGTGGCTAGAGAAACCGTGCTCCCTAAAGGTTCCCCAAAGATTCACCATCTGTCAAAAGTGAGCCATTCTGCCACCTTTATAATTAGCATTTACTGGTACCTCACACCTACGTTCTCACACCTACTGTAACATACTGTTCTTGAGAATAAGCGTATTGCCACGCTCTCATGCCGACTCTTCTTCTAAGGCATTGCTATTGTGTGCCGTTATAAACCAAGACAAAATGCAAATGTTTACTCTAGGAAAGAATCATAATGACATCCCAGAGGAGCACATGAGTAAACACATTTCATTGTTGCTTTTTTCCAACCAGGTCCCTGCAAGAGTTTTCGGAAAGTCCGGTTATGTCAAGATGCAACAGTCTCAGCTCTTCCCACTCACTCACTGGTGCACCCCAGAGGTTAGTTATTTCCATGTATTTCCAGCGAGGAATACAAGGAATTAGCCCATTTAGAGGCCAACAAATGTATGACTTTGAATAAGCAGTTCAAGGTCTTAGTTTGTAAAAGGCATCTCCTCTTTCATCTTAACAAGATCAAAATGACCTTCTTAATAACAGGTGTCTGATCTCAAATGTATTTGTACCAGTAAAAAAAAAAAAAACTACACACAAAACCAAACAACCTACCTGAAACTTCAGTGGGCTTTGAATCCACGTGAAGGTGAAAGGCTGCAAGGTCTTACGGCAGCTGCAGCATGCCTTGTCTGTACTGCGTCTAGAGAGAAGTAAGCCTGCAGAGCTGTGAACCCACACCTTTTATTAATGTTCCTCTTGCGAAGCTATCTAGATCCCATGCCACCAAATTCCTCTGGGGGGAGGAACGTGTGTTAATCTCTTAGCAAAGTGGCTGAAAATTACTCCTTTCACTTAAGCAGTTCTCCCCACAAGAGGGGGAAAAGAAGTGAAGAGAATTATTTAACAAATACAAAACCATATGAAAGCTACTGCAGGAGAAAAGTGGTACCAAGACAGTGGTGTAAATAATCCTGATGTTTTCACCACAGCATCACTGAATGGCTGGCACTCTGGGAGAAGGATCCGGTGGAGATTCTTCTTGATTTGGGGTTTGGTACAGAAGAACCTGATGTCTGCACTAAAATCCCTCCTCGGTTCCTCAGTGGTACTTCTGTAGCAAAAGGGATCAACGTCCGAGTGTTTTTGGAAGCTCAGAAGCAGCGAATGGATGTTGAGAGACCAAACCTATATGGTAAGGAAAGACATTTTGGCAAAAAGAGGAATTTTAGCCAGGAGGTAAAATAAATAGCAGGGGGGACTGAGAGGGTAGGGAAGAAGAGGCTAATGAAATAAAAAACATGAAAAAAGGACACGTATTCAGGAGACATCGAAGATCCTCATATATGCCTTTGTGGCAATGATACTTCTTAATGTGTACCTCTCCTCAGCTGTGGACTCTGATTTATGTGCTGAAGCTACCAGCTTGTGGCATTTTAAAACATAACTGCCCATCCCTTGTAAGACCTACCCCACCACCAGAGATTGTCGTTGGTGTCGCAGAGGTTGCATAATTGAACATGGGTCCCCTGCCCCAGTCACTTCACCAGCAACGCATACCCACCATCATGGGCGGTGCGAGCCAATACACAGGATTTTGAATTCAGCCAGGCCAGACGTGGGCTTGCATTCCGTTTCCCCCTTGGTGAGAGCAGGACCCCCCTCACAGGGAAACATGGTGAGCAGATGACAAGGTCTTAACTTCCCATGACTAGAGCTGCCAGAGCTTGTACATCAGACTCACAAATCCTTAACTAAAACCTAACAGTTTTGTGGTTCAAATATGCCCTAAGATGTAGATGAGGATTGTATTTTAAGAACAATAAAATCCCAGCATTTAAGGCACACAGTCTTGATTTTTATTCATTTAGATGGTTTTAGTTCTCATGTTGTGTATTTTGCAGTTGAGAAGGTCCTCACCCTAAAGATATATCTGCGTTAAAATAGCATTGTTAATTTGCTGGTATATCACCCATCTGAAAAGTCCAATTTTGACACCATTTCCCCTCATGTTCACTGCACAGGATAGCCAGATGGCTCTTGAAATCTTCTGTTTATTTAAGATGCTCAGCGAAGCAGGATCTCTCGCAGAGCCCATGCATTCCCATTTAGAATTACACCAAGGAAGCAGTATGGATGGAATGAGAATTGAAACAGAAATGTCAGAGCATTGTGGAAAATGTGTTTTCCTCTCTCTCTGCTCTCTTTTTTTTTTATAGCAAGCCCCGTGCACACATTTCAATA
Source organism: Grus americana (assembly GCF_028858705.1). NCBI lineage: Eukaryota > Metazoa > Chordata > Aves > Gruiformes > Gruidae > Grus > Grus americana. The sequence goes on from NC_072853.1 coordinate 114,714,413, forward strand.
TTTACAGCAAACTGACACATCAAACAGGTTTCTCAGCTCTCACTTTCTCTCTCTCTCTGTAATTCCCCAGAGAGAGGGAACAGAGGTAATCAGTATGAGTGGATGGTGGATGGAGACCTCAGGGAAGAAGGTAGCGAACTAGGAGGGAATGAGAGCAGAGAAAGAGCCTCTGAGGGAAGGAGTTTGCAGAGTGAAGGCAGGCAGTGGTAAGCCAAGATGTGAATTTAATGACTCGTCTTGCAGTCATCCTGAATGGGAGCATTCTTAGTACATGTTAATGGCTTATCTGTATGGGGGAGTTGCTGTGAAGTAAGATAAGATTTGAATTTCTGTTTCGGTGGCTGTAATGTCCATCAAAACATATTATCTTGCTTTTGACAGTTTGGGAGGGGTTTTTCACACCATCTGCTTAGGCCTCCTAAGTATGTGCCTGGGCTGGGAACATTTAGTCCAGAGAGGTGGGATTCATCCTTCAGAGATACTTACCTCTTTCCTTTTCACTGACCGCATATTTCCTTAATGCGGTGATTAACCTCAGCCTGGTTCACTGCGCCAAATTACAGGCATTTAGCTGAAGCACCATAGCAAGGAGCTTAACCACTGTAGAGTCTTTCTATCTCCATAGCAAGTGGAGAGAGTCGGGCAAGTCCTGCGGTGATCATCCAGCCACCACTTAGAAGAAGCCAGTCTGTCTCAGTGACCACGTAGGTAATCTTGCACAAGTACCTTCTGCAGCTGGTGTTCCAGGAGAGGACTTACAGCTAAAAAGGGATGTATCAGGTTTAGTATACAATCGCCTGTGGAATATCCTCAAATGGCACTTGTTTGCAAACTGTTTTTTTTCCAATCTTGCAAACCTTAGGTTGTCTAATGATTTTGCAGTGAGGTACAGCAAGAAGGAGGAATGGCAAATTTATGTTTATTAGATTTTAAAATGAGCCAGCTCTTCTAAAGCAGAAGCCTACATTCCCTGTAATGGCAATGAAAATAGATGCTTTTGAAGGCCTCCAGTAGAAGACCCAGAAAAAGACCCTTCTCTGTTAATTAAGTAGAAGGTTCAGATCTGGAGATGTTCCATGGCATTTACCTCTCCAGGAAAAATTTAGGGAACTCCAGACTCCTTACTCTCTGAGAACTGCTTCACCAGGGTACTGAAATGAAAGTGCCAAAATGCGGCAGACTCTAGAGATTCCAAGACCGTATTGAACCACTGTACCCGGAGACGTGCTGGATGAATTCAGTTATTGTCACCCTGTGGTTTATTATCACTGAACAATTTCAATGCAAATACAGTCTGAATCCCTTTCATTTGTCTCTACTAATGGAAAAGGAAGAAATTGTGGAATCTGAATTAGTGAATGCCTGAGAGGTTATCTTATTGTCAGTTTACTTTCTCCTGTTCTCTGAATCAGCAGAGAAAGTTAATTGACTTAGTGTGCCGTGCATTACTCTGAGAAAGTGAGAGATAAGGAGAAAGATTATAAATATAATATGGAAGACAAGAAACCTGGAGGAAAAAAGGAGGACAGGGAGGTGAGAGAGACCAAGGACTTCCATAGCGGAGTGATCCCTCTCCATTTTCATATTTCATTCATTTCCTACTGCAGTCCTTTTCTGTTTCTGTCTGGCTTTTTCCTGCTTGTGATGAATATAGTTCTATAGACCTCTTTCACTGCTGGTTAGACCTTTAAAATACATGTTTCTCAGGCAGATCCAAAAGAAAAGAAAAGCTTATCCCCATCATTTGCCAGTGGTGAAAATTTAATTACCTCATTAGAAGTGGTATTTGACTTCCTAACTGAAAAAATAAAGCCACTTGACAATCAGAAGTTATGTTAAGTGAAAAGTGATTATATTTCTGAATATGTTGATACCCAGAGTTTTTGAAAACTTAAAGCTTCCGAACATCTTAGAAATGTTGAAATGTTTCAATCTGATGCTTAATAATAATAATAAACCCCACCATATTTCAGTATCACCTATCCATACTGCCACATCTAAATCTTCTTGGGGTTTGGAATTTTATTTCTGGGGATTTTTCACTCTCATTTCTGTCTGTCTCAGCTGCTGCAAGCCCCTCACTGGAGCTGTAGTTCAAGTCTCGCTCTCCTCTGTAAGATGAGTGTATTAGGTAGATGCCATTTCCCATGATACACGGTTGTCCTGTGACCACCACAGGTCAGCTAGGAGAGAGGTGCACACATCATTGGAGATACATACCAGCTAGTAAATCCACCCCCTAGACGAGAAATGAAATGTAAATTGCTAAATACCTTTTCTGAAGTACAGCTTCGATTCAAGCAAAGGCAGTATTGCCAAGACTCAAGATGAAACAATCTTAAAAAAGAAAATATTTTAATATATGACAAAGTAGACAATGTCGAGATTTCATTTTTACTTTTCCTGAGAAAAACTGAGCAATTTCAGATGTCTTGATTTTTCCCACTGAAAATTATGGGTTTTTTCCAAATTCTGCCATTTGCTGTGAAAAAAAGTTGTTGATTGAAAATTTCTTGCTGGCTCTGGAAATGTTCTGTGTTCCTTCATTCCACTGTGAGCCTACTGAAGACTTTCCAAATCTTTCATGTAGATAAATACGTCAGCCTATGTAATACACAGTAACAAAACTGTCAGTTTTCCCTTCTAAATTATAAAATGGTTGATCATAAAGTCATTAGAAGCCCTATAAAGATACAGATTCTATTGAAGATTCATTGATCTTGTTTTCAGCGCAGCCATTTGCTGTTTCGACTGAAGTTTCTAGTGAAAATGAATCCCTGCTTATGTCCTTTAACATCTCTGTGCTGCAGATTTAGACTATTTTGCAGCAGTCTGCAGGGACTACAGAGATCTTATCAGCCTCTTGCCTATTTGAGGCACAACCCTTGGGGAGCACCCCTAGAAACTGAAGGGACTGCTTGCCTGGAGAGAAATAGTCCACGAAGCAAAGCTGTCCCTGACATAATTTCTTCACGACCTGTGTATTTATTACATTGCACATGAGTGAGGGGATTTTTCGTGTTGTTCATTTATTATATCTCTTGTTGTTTGATTTGTTCTTTAGGTGTCCCAAGCTCTTTGAAATAATTTACCAAAGCTAGGCAGTGCGTAAAAACTGTTTCAAATCACAGCAAGTTTGGTTCTGGTTCAAATCAAAAGGAGGACTGGACTGCTCTGCCACTGTCAGTCAAAGGAGATTAGCGCTTGGCATTTTTATGGCTTGATGTAGTGGGAACCAGATGAAATACTGAGGATAAAACGTGTTTTACATGGAGAGCGTGTGGTAGCACAGTGGGTGTACAAAACCAAAAATTATTTACTCTGACACCACAAACTTACACAAATAGAAACTATACAGCACTGTGTAATGTGTGTACTGATAGATCAGATAAGTCCTTTAAACAACATCAGGTGAAACCTTAAACCATGTTTTAAAAAGCAGCAGCAATGGCAATGTTTTCCTCCAGTGTTAAAAATCAGGTAATGTCTGGAGCAAAGAAAAAAATGAGTATTCTTGAGTTATAGTAACTATCAGGAATTATATGTTACGGTATGGGCCCCTGATGCAAAGGACCAACTCTGATCCATGTTAAATATCCCTTTGTTGTCTAATTGTCAGAGAAGAAGCATTACCAACAGCCTGTGTGCAGACTGTATTAAATTTGGCTGCTCTCTAAGAGAAATGGCAGCCAAGAAAGTTAGCATTTTGCCATCTACTGTCCTCAATGAATCTCTCAAGGAAGGAGGAGTCCTGGTGACATATTCATTGCCTCAGGATAGGTACAGACACAGTCTGCAAGCAAATGTGTTGCGCTTCTTTGTATAAATAACTTCATAGTGTTGTAGTGATGGAAATCTCCAGGATCCCTTAGAGAAAACATTATTTGCTTCTCTTTCGATGTTATGTCATGGAAAAAATGACCCAGAAATTACAAAGGGTTGGCACAATGAAAAAACTCTGGGAACCTTTATACATCAGCTATGCGTTTCTGGGGTACAAGTGTTTTGCTTTGTGCTGCTATGAAAATGAGAACATAGCTTCTGTGGTCAATTTTTATCAGTTAATGTCTATATGCATTTTGCAGTTATCCTGGACAGCTGCCAGCTGTAAACATTTGAGATCAGATTTTAATAACTTTATTCACATGAATTTTAATAAGTCCTCAAAATGGCATCCAAGTCTGGCCCAGCCAACCGGAGAATTTCAGGCTGTATTCTGTAACCTTTATTCACACGGAGCAGTATTCAGCTGCACTTGACCCAATGAATTCAACATTGCATAAGTGTTTGTCTAATATAAAGAACTATGCAATGACGTCTGTATGAAGCCTGAATGGATCTTCTGAAAGCAAATGGAAAAATTTAGCCACTTTTGAATGAGGTACTTAGTAAGTTTCTTGGCAATGACAAGTTTGAATAATCATTGTAGCTGATTATTTCAACTTATATTTTTAATAACCATGTTGCCTTCCATTCTGCCAAACTTAAGAACGTTTTCGACAGCTGGAAGTACTTGACCACGTAACCAGTGCCCTTTCGTCTTTGCTGACTGACGTCAACACCCAACAGACCAAAGCACAGGACACCGGCGGGGATGAGGCTGGTCTCTTACATGCTGTGAAGAACAGACCTGCAGTCACACGAGCAAAGTGGAGAAGAGTAGGTCAGCTCCTGAAAAGGGCTTCTCGGCAGACAACGCTGCTCAAACAGGGCTCGCTGGCACATGGGGAGGCCAACTCGCCCGGCAAGAAAGAGCAACCTCGTTCTTGTGCAGATATTGCTGAGAGGGGAAGAGTCCAGACGGGCTTTTCTGCACCTGTCACCTTGGGCTGTCTGACCCAGGAGCAAATCCCCAGAGACAAGGGTGCCTTGGCATACCCCACATCCCTTTGTCCACCGAGTCCATCGGGGAAAACCTGGGCTTCATGGCATCTGGTTGCAAAACAGCCCCACCGTTCTCCTGCATGTGAGGTGCCTGCCAAAGACCAGCTAAGACAGGAGCCACCTTTCCTTGTGTCCCACACACTCAAAAAATTGGCCGACCTAAACTGCAAGCTGCCAGACTCATTTGAAATGGAAGAGGTGAGGTGGATTTTTGTGTATCGCTTGCTAGCAATGTATCTCTACCCATATTTATGCTACAGGTTTGGATTCTCTTTTTCAGGATCGAAGCTAGAGTAAATTACTTAAGCAAAAGCCATGCAGCAGGATCATGGGGAAAACCAGTAGGATTTACAGTACTCATTGGGGGTTTGATTATTTTAAATTGTCTTTATGTTAGGATACTGTCAAAGAAGTTGGCACTGAAGTTACTGAGGTAGGCTTCATTCAACCAGTATGATAGTGTAAGATGCTAATGTGTTTCATGCAGCGCTAGGTGGTTTTTTATAGAAGGAAGTTGCAAGAACACTAATACATATGGTAAAGGATATTTTTACAGATCCAGTCATTAACCAAGGTTGGAGAGGTTTTTTTCTATCTGTTTTTTTTTTCCCCTAAGCTCATTTTCTGGTGTGCTCTTTCAGAAAGTTGCATCACAAAATTAGCCTTGGTTTTACAGCAGTGTTTGAAATATTTTATTGCTCTGTAAGCTGAGCATCCTAAAACCAGAATAACTCAGAACAGCAGCTTGTTCTCATATCCAGTCTGCAAGGTCCATGATACTCAGCTATCTGTATGTTTTAGCAACCGTGGGTTGTTAGTGGGGGTTCAACATGCAGTAGCAGAGACCAGGATACTTGCCAGACCCTTTCTTACAACTAGAGTTGTTTTGTGAGCAGCAGTTTTTCTGGCCATACTACTGCAGAAAAAGGGCCATGGTAGGATAATCTCCAATCATACAGACTCCACTGGGATGCCAACAGGAATAGTCTTTCCTTTCCAACCATCCTTCAAGAATGAGGAAAAGGAAGGAGTCCAAAAATTAGGCTGTACTGTAGGAATCAAAGAAAGGAGGAGAAATGGGATGGTTGGCAGCCCCGTGAAAACATATGGAGCATGGGAGGGAGGGAGGGAGGAGCGATTGGCTGGAAAAGGTGGGAGGCTTAAAAAACCTTTCCAGTTTTTAAAGCATTGGAAAATGTCATGTTAAGGTAGTGGCACTCTTCTAGAGGAAAGGATATCTATCTTTTCAAATCCTTCCAAAGGTGTACTTTTCTGTGAAAGGTTTGGTTCAGCCTTCATGTCAGCAGAGCTGACTCAAGAATCAGAGCATGGGCCTGATTGTCAGCCTCAGTGGGGGAGAGAGTGTCTTTTGGAGATCTCCAGCACAGCAAATTTACAGTCCCGAAGAAGCCCATATGTCTTTGTAAAGCACTAGCATGCTGGACTTGCAGCTCTGGGACGAGAGGCTCACACAAAAGTGAGGACATTGACAGAGGAGTAAATGCAGATGATTGTAAACTGCCCAGTTTGATGTCTAAGACAATTTGGTGAATGCTGTACGTTCAAATTAGAGTATGTACTGTTTAACTTCTGAGTATTCTCTACCACATCATTAAATTAAGGCTGTAATAACTCTGTAGTGGCTGAAACCATCAGGCCACCTAAATCATTAGTCTGGCAATGGCCAGTAGCAGATGTATGGGGAACAGAACAACAGTCACATATAGTGCGATCCTTCTCCTGTATTCTTCTAACCTTTGACAATGATGGGCTTAGAGATCTCTTGAGCTACAGACTGCATGGAGGATCAACCTAACATGCATGTTCATGTGTTACTCGTATCTAACAGATCCGCTTTTCTGTAGTTTTTTTTTCTGAAGGAGTTTATGGAGCATCATGACATGATGTTCCCCTTGATACTATGAAAAAGGTCAAATGGCTCTTCATTCCTAGAGGAAAAAAATTCTGACCTTACATACGCTCTTTGGTGAGAATTTGCCTCCATACAGTTACATGTCCTTGAGTTTCTTCTACTAAGTCATATTTTTTTCTAGGGACATTTCTCTGAGGCTGTTCAAACAAGATTGTATTGTTGTTACATGTTAGGAACCCGTATGTATTTATTGATTGCTTTGGGAAAGGCTTGGGAAGGTTCTGAGACTAGACCCTAGTTTATGACAAGAACAAATATTTTAAAAAGGAGACAACAAAAAAGCAACCATCTGAAAGATTTCATGTTTTCACTTTGAAATGTCCAGAATTCTTTTGGGTTTTATTCCTGCTCCATTACCATCAATAATAATTTTTCCTCTTCTCTTCCTTTTCTTTTCAGATTCAGAGTTTTGAGGATGAAACTCCCTGTGGAAATGCTCCTGACACCACTTCGGGTGAGCGTTAAGAAACAGACAATTTGCCAGTTTTTAAAACGCTGTTCCCATGTAGCTGTTTCTAAAGCTTATCCTAACAATACATTTTCCCTCTCTGTTCCCATCACCTCTGGCATTTGGATGCGCTATTCTAGATATGGCAGTCTAGATGATATGACTTGACAAATCATAGAGCTGTAAAATACACTCAGCTTGTCAGAGAGACACGCTGAGTGCACATGAAGAGGGTACCTCACATGCACAGCTTTGAGTGTGTGGGGTCCTTGCCCGATGCTTTAAGCAGACCTCTCTACTCTTCCAAGCGACACCAAAGCTTTGCTCCTGCTCAGTGAATTATTTGCCAGACTCAGATGACCCTTTATCCACCAACTCTCAGATCCCTAGGAGAGAAGTCAACCAGGAGGCTGGAGGTAGTGGCTGTGCAGCCACTCCGTACGCAACTCAACCAGGACTGTGCAACCAGGGCGTTCTGGTGGCAGCGTGGCCTCCACCCCATCATTTAAGTCTCCTATATCACATAGACCGTCATCACATGAGCTGACAGAGCATTGAATCATGTGTTAGAAAATAAGTTATTTGAGGAGTCTATGAAAGGATTAAAAGCAAAGCTGTTAGACCAGATGTTATGCTGTCATTTGGGGCAAGCTGAGTTTGGATCCTGAGAAGCGTTTGCTGGCAGGGGTGGTGGTGTTGGAGAAACGGCTGTTCAGCCTCCAGAGCAGGGAGCGCTTGGCCTTGCTCTCTAGTGACCCTTTCCAACTAATGCCGAGGAAGTTGGATTTTTTAAATGGGACAGAAATTTAATGTGAAAGAACTAATAGGTAGTAAGAAGCAGATAGCGAGGGACAAAGGTGAAAGTTTGATGAGCCCTCACCTTTTGAGGACTACATTATATAACTTTTGGGGAGCCAGAACAAATAATTAAACAACCCCAGTTCATACACAGGTATCTAAAAAAAAAATTCAGATATCCACTGGTGCTGGTCATTCACATATGCCATTGGCTGGAGTGACAGCTGGATTTGCAGGAGAGAAATCATGAGCCTGTTGAAGGCAGTGACAGAAGTCCCACTGAGTTCAGGGAGGCCAGTGTTTTCATCAAAGTGTGTGGGATTTTCCTGGTAAATGCTGGAGCTGAGTAAATGCAATGGAGTATAGCATGAATTTCTCAGTTCTGGAGGGTTTATTTTTGGTTTCAAATTATCTGTAAGCATACATTTGCTGTTTCGCTAGCATTTGGGGTTTTTTTAACTGTGTAATAGATTGCATAGCTATGGCATTTAACTGCTCTTGCCACACCTTCTGGCAGGATCGTGTGTGTCCAGTCTGTCAATGCGCGGCTCCAGTGACTTTGGGGATTTAATGTCAGGTTCTTCTTGCTACTCAGACTGTATGATTTGTCACCTGAGTTACATGAGGTTACTTTGATTTTGTTTTCCCATGGATGTCTTGATCTTCATGAACAAAGACGAGCCCCCATACCAGTAGTCTTGCTCACAGCAGTATCTGTACAAAGAATAGCAATTCCCCAGGACTGGTGCAGTGAAAACACCATTTGGACAAACATTCAGTGAGAAATTGAAAAAAGATAATGTGGACATAGCCCAGTCCGGAAAAAACTGAAAAAGTAATAACATACCCACAAATGCTTTTTTCCTTTCTTCGTCCATCTCTAAAACATGACTGTGCTGTTTAATGATGAAGTGTATTAGTTAAAGGATTTAGCAGTTTGTACAGGTATATCAATCACAATGTAAGGGGAAAAAATAACACAGGAATAAGCATGTATTTAGTAGTGGTTTCACAACAGAAAACACAGAAAGTAATTATTTTTTCTTAATTCTGGTAAGACTGTCATCCAGTTAAGTGATCAATTAAAATCATACAAATAAACTGCACTTCTGTAAGATTTATGCCTTTGCAGAACCGTAATACTATTTCAGAGTTTTGTTTAAACACTGGAATCTCTCTCTCTCTCTCTCTCTCTCTCTCTTTCTTTCTGTTGTTTCAGTGTCATTGATGCTTGGCCTAAATATAAAGAGATTTCTGAGTTTTTTCTACAGGCTGTTTTCATATTCTTTCTCTTTTTCCCACTGTTCTTAAATGGCGTACCCCCACACACCCATGGGAGTTTTATTGCAACTTCAACTTGCTGTGCATCATGGAAAAGGTCTAAAAATTGCCGGTTATGAACGTAATCCTGTAAGTAGTGAATAAAACCTAGCTCTTAAGAAGGTTCCTACCAAATTCAGCAGAATGTGCCTCAGACCCGTAAGCAGGGGTCCTCAAAGTAGGAGTGAGTGGGAAATAGACTCCGCCAGGAGCCTACACGAGGAAAACCTCAGCTCCCAGGAGAGCATGCCCGAATTTAGATTTGGCCTCTATATTTCCTGGGGCACAGGCTGCCTATTTTTCGAGGCTCCTGCAGTGCCCGATACCATACGGGCCCACCCTCATTTGTTTGTGGGCTCCGTTGGAAATGGGATGGGTGATGATGAGGATGGGAGAGCCTGACATGACCCTGCTGAAATGGGAGCTCACCTGAGCGGGGAAGTGCGAGGTGCCCACAATGAGAAGAAATAGAGATAGATAGGAACAGACTGCTTTGCCTGGATGGAGCATATTAGAGACGGGTGACTTATGGAAGTACTTGTCCCAGTGGTATTGTCCCTTGGCTCTGTAGCCTGGCCTCAATTTTAGTCCAATTGCTTAATTTTCTACACTCCCCATGAAAGCCAATTCCCTGGCTGCTGTGTGTCTTCTTTATATTTCTCCATAATGTAGATTCTGGCTGTTTAACTGCAGTAGGCTTTATGATAAGGCTTTTTTTCCCTCTCTCTTGGCAGAATGCTGAGACTTAATTTTAAAAGACGCTCAAACCCCCCAAACATCCCTGAATGACTTACAGGGAAAGCAGAGTGTTTTCTAGCTCTGTTTTAAAAAATATTACAATCTTTTTTATTAGGCAATTTTATCATTGTTATAAATAAGTAATTGTACTGGGGAGAAGGGATAATCCTTATTTAATTAAATTCATCTATACTCCCAGGTTGGCAGCAACCAGACATATGTGAGACTAATACCCACAGCCTGCCTGTATGCATGTGCAATTAAAAATTCACTCTACAGTAGCACTGGCAGTTTAGTGTTGCTTTTGGCATTTACAAATTCTTTTATTTTGTGACTTTTTTTTTACCATACACATATGCTGGAGCAGATGTTGCTTATTTGTTGTTTATTCAAATCTGTAGGCTCTGGCAGCTAACTCCATTGTTCTGTAATGAAGCTTTATTCACTGTCCTGTATTAGGACCCAGCAAATGCATGACAGGCAGAGTTAGCTCTCAGCAGGAACTACAGTTATTGTCCTTACTTATTGGCTGTTTATATTCTAAAGCTCACAGTTGAGAAAGCTGGCTGGGCAGGGTAAGGGGCTGGGGATGCTGTGTGCAGAGGAAAATTACTTGACTTCACTCACTGCATCTTTGCCCTGATGAGGTGCAGGCTTGCATGTAAACTCATCTGTTGCAGGGATTTCATATTCAGCACTTGAAAAATAGAGCTGTTCTCCCCCCCCACCCCCCCCCCCCCACCCCTGCTGCTCCTTCCTTTTTCAATTAGCCTTTGTAAAGCACTGGGTTTAACTAAAGGATGTTTCAATGTTGCTCACCCCCGTTAACGCAGCACGTGCCTGAAAATTCATTAGCAGCAACATCTATTAGGGAGGCATCGGAAGTCGGGGTTATTTTGGTGCACATCGTAGTCGCTTGCTCCTCCTTGCTCCTTATTTACTCCCCTCTCCCTCTGTGGGGCGGCCACACACCCGAAAGGCAGGAATTCCTGCACGGTGCTGACCTAAGCGGACACGCTGCTCCCAGGCGCTTGAGTGCCAACAGAAAGGCATTAGCCTGCTGGAAAAGCCCTTGGTAGCCCAAGAGGCAATCAATCAGGGAAGTAACCACCTCCATCTGGCTCACTGTGACATGGTAGCACGCTACCGAAGCACTTGTGATTCATCTTGTCCCAATGAGTGGTGCCAGGGATCGCATAGACCCAGTTTTTGCGGCAGCTGGGAACGTCCTAGCTTCCCCGCATGCTGAGCTAACACATTAGCTCCTGTGACTTATCAAGTAGCAATTCTTTCAATTATCACACCTTCACTCCTCCTACTCACCAACTCCTCTGATGGTTTGGCACCATGGGAGTATTCACAGAATGCAATTGGTATTTCTTTTAATTGACTGAGTGCCAAGAACGTGAATCCTGTTTATTATCCATTATCCATTGTAACGTCTGCCTGCAATTGAAGCAGCAATGTCTTCAAAAGTGCAAAAAGAAAACATGTATATTTCCTATGCTTCAAAGAGTACAGGATTTTCCGGGTACCTTTCTCTATTTTCAGTATAAAGAAGTAAACAGCTATTTAGTATTTCATACTTGCTGTAGTGCCTACATCACACCGTTTTTCTTCACGTATAACACAGCGACTTTTAGTTTTAAGTACGGATTAAAGGAAAGGGAAAGGCAAAGAGACGGCCAAAGTGAAGACTGCTAAAGCTGCAATCAAAATCAGGAGCCGAACTTAAAAATGTCCTACAACTACTCTTGTGTTGATATTGCCTGATATTTATGTTAAACTTTGGCATTGGTTAATGATCACATACAGCCTCCAAATATGAGTTCTTCCTTCATGAAGCTCGAAGAATAGAGCCATAGTAGATAGATCCCTCTTTCAACAGTTTTATCTTCTGCAGGTGACCTGGCACAAAGGAGACACCCACCTTCTTTAGCTGCTTTGGGTTGCCTCCATTAGTGTTATGATCCCACAGCCCATATTTTTCCTATCTTCTAAACGTGAACCATGTAAAGACCTTCTTATTATTTCCCGTTTCTTACATAAGGGAGCTGTAAGTGAGAATAAGAGGAAGATGTATCATTTTAATGCATTTTTTGGCCTGAAGAAGTCTGGAGGGAAAGTCCTGTGGTCCCAGAAAGAAGCAGAAACTGCCAGAAAGCAGAGACTGAGACAAAAGACCAAAATGAAAAGCAAAGTTGTGAAATGATGAGTCTTCAAACCTTCCTGCACCTTCTCCCTGTCCCGAAATATCCCGAGTTGTCTGGTCCCTTCAGAGAAGTCCACCTAGAAAGGCAATTTACTTCTGCAGCTCTTGAGAATACCCTAGCTGCTTTGCTTTGCTACAGTCCTCTTTGGTGTATCTCACACACACGCATATGTCTTAAGTTCAGCAATGGATATAAAGATGTGGAGACCCAGGAGGTGGTGATGCCACGTTCACCAGTGCAGAAACTAGATGGGCAGCAAAGAAAGAAAGTCTGGCAGATTTTTTAAACGGCATCTGGGAGGTTGCACCACCCACCGTTGGTGTCAGGACACCCTGCCCGCGGCCTCTGGGTCTAGGCAGCCATCCCAGGAGCTTTGTGGAGTTGTGTGATTTTCAGTGAGTACATTCCTAAAAGTCATTGTACATTCATAACATTTCATTGCACGTATGTGTCATATTTTAGGTCCTACTGCAGCAGGCTGATTCATCCTAGTGGGAAAGGATATGCACACACCACATACTTAAGGCAGAAGTGAAAGTTATAAAACCTGTTGTTGTTTAAATCTTAAGGAGAAGAAAAATCGTAAAATACCTTAGGTATCCAGGAAGACAACCAGATACTTTGACAACCAAACACTTAAGAGACATTGGTTTAGATTAACAATGGTAGCCTTTTAAACAAGAAAACTTCTGAAATGAAATCTAGTTGTGCTAAGTTGTGCTCAGACCTTGAAAGGTATTTTCTAATATTTCCTCCTCTGCCTTTTCTTCCCATGCCCTTAACAGATCATAGGAGCATCAGAGCCTTGCCTATGCCGTCATGGATTTCCATGTTGCTAAACTAATTGTTCCTGTTGACAGCCTGACCCTCTGAACCTTGCTGCAAAATTAAAAATCCCAACCCTGCATCTAGCTCAGGTGTCAAGGCAGCTTTGGGAGAATGTACATACTTCTGATGGCACCACGTTGCTTTGCTATGGCTGCTGTGAGAGGTTTGATGCCCCTCGCTGTCAGTGACACCTGTGAGAAGGGGACCTTTGGTGTTATCCTGGGCGTGTTTTTATGCTCTGGAGAACTCTGATTTCTTTGTGGATGAGAAACATGAGTCCTATTCCATAGATCTTCTACATGCTTGTCGACCACTAATGGTTACTTAGCATTTCTCCTTGGGAAAATATCACTAGCAAAGAGAGACAGGCTTACTAAGCCTGATGCCCTTAGATCCCCTGAACACAGTTTAATGGCTATTACCATGGAAATAGAGCTATTATAATTGGCTGTTGATCTCTAAAAGGAACACCCAAAGGCCAGACACCTGTTCTGGCCTCCCAATTGCTTTGGGCACTGCTGACCAGGCAGAAGTTGCAGGACCTAGCGAAAACATAGGGGCTTTGAGAAAAATCAGTGAAAAGGTCTCTGTAAGGGTTGCTGGAAGCCATCCTCCCTGTTGTGAGGTGCTCTCAGTTGCAGAGCACCCTACGAGGCTCCCTGCAATCGCTTATTTTTTATTCATTATCTCTGTGCAGCTGCTACTGGGAGAAGTTGTGATGTAACGTGATCTACAGTGTAGGCTGATGACATTCAGCTCTACCTCTCATTTTCATCAGAAGCAGACACAACCATCACCCGTCTCTCCCGACATTTGGCAGCAGCACGAATCTGAATTAATGACAGTTGGCTGAAGCTCAGTTGAAATAAGATGGAAGTGATACTGACTCTCAAGGAAAAGTAGGAGGAGGACCTGGCAAAGTTTGAAGCTGTTTCATCAGCTGAGGGAAGATAAAAGACCATTGTCAAAGTGACTGCAATTTCAGGTTTTGACTAGATTCATCACTACTCCTAACCCCCCAGACTGCAGAAACATCATTTATCACAGAGAACTGCCTACAGTGTTCTCTCTTTTCCTGTCAAATTCAGCTCTTAGATTACTCATTTATACTTCTATCATTTCTAGGGCAGTGTGTTCTTGTGTAGGACAGGCAAGAGATGACGGGAAGCTCTGAGTCGCGGGGAAGGCAGCCGCCTTGCTCCCGAGCGCGGCAGTTTGCAGGGGTCCATCCGCCACGCTCAGCAACACCGTGGGAGACTCACGATGTTGATCTGTATTACCAAACCTGACATGACCTCTTTTCCCAGCTACTTTAAATACGTTCTGTAGCTCCAACCAACCTATTAAAGGGGGTTTCCGGAGTTGTGGACTAAATTGTACTGGGGATGTTCTTGAAAGGGGCAAAGGTGGAGACTTCTGGATGGTGAAACTCACCAAAGCCCACGGATGTCAGTTCTGACCCTCGCTAGAGAGGCACAGGGCGGTTCACTAGTGCAGGAAATTACATCCTTTTCAGTGATGTACAAGGTAGAGAACATGCTTCTTCCCTTGCCCGTATTCATCTCTGATTTGGGTAGGGAGGAGGGGAAATGCACATTTAAAAAAAATAATTAAAATGGTTTAATTTTTTCTTTGATGAGTAGCTTAATAGAATATTATCAGCTAATTCAGTTCTCCAAAGCTTCTACACAGGAGCTTAGGACAACCTGTAACATGAGAGAGCAAGCAAACCCAGCCACCCACCAGCCACAGGCATTTCACAAAGGAGTATATTTATACCTGCTGTTGCGGCACTGACTGTAGTGCGCAGCAGATGTACTGAAGCTAGTTTAAAATCAGTAAATATGTGCACCAGCTTTAAAGCATGCTAGCGTCTAGTGCAGGTACCAGCGGCTGTCTAGCCACAGCATCGGGGAACTGACAGTGCACCCTCTCTGCTTTTCAGACAGGTTTTGCAACCCGGGCGCTGCTCCAGGCTGCTGTACTCTGCCTGCCGGCTGCGCTGTGCCACGAGCACGCTAGACATAGCCATGCTATACACGCTGAATCTTAAGCCAAAAACTTGGCTGGAATTTGGTGCAAAACTCCTTTTTTCCTCGCGTGTTTTGGAGGAGGACTGAATCTGAATGCTCTGACAATAGATGTAGATTTGCTACCTTGCTATTTCTGTCATGCTCTGGGCCAGCGCAGTTTGTGTCTTTAATGCTCCGTGACCTGGTTCCCTCAAGTGCTTGTGGCTGATATCTGGAGAGCATCTAGGCCAATGTCCTCCCAAGAGGACGTAAGCACCCAGAGCTCTGTGGGGGGCCGGGCCCCGGGCGAGGAGCGGGACGCTGCGCAGGAGGACGTGAAGCACGGTGTGTGCACTCCCAGTGCCCCTGGAGCTACGCACGTGTCTCCTGCTAACGATGCCTGTGACAGCCAGACCACACAGATAACCGTGTAAAGAACTGCAGGCTGAGCGTGGGGATGAAGCAAAATATCGGCAGCTGTCACACCACGTACGTGCCAACCACCTTTTGTCCTCTCTGGCCCTGTCTCACCTCCTCGGGGTGCAGGACGCGTGCACTCATGTCCCACCTGAGGTCGTTGCAGGCATGGGGACTGCAGAGCTTTCCACTCTCATTCACAATGAGTTTGGCTTCACCCCCACAAAAATAAAAGTATACCTGAAGCCCTCCATATGCCAGTGGTACCCAAAGTGATGGGGAGAAGAACATTGCAGACTGGGTGAGAGATGGGGGAACTGAATTTTGACAAGCAGGAGGAGATACCTGAGAGGAGCCAGGTTTTGTTCACCTTGTAAACACTTCTGGGCATAGACCGTTCTTTTGTTCCATTTATACGGCACCTACCAGCACGGTGGGGCACAATTAATAATAGAAATTGCTCTTTGTAGAGCTTTTTCAAAATATATTTTCACCCAGTCACACTGTGTAAGATGTTTGATGTGAAATTCCCCTTCAATTCAAAGGGAGCAGAGGATAGACATATTTCATAGTTACACTTGGTTTTGAGTAAGAATAGGAGTTTTGGCTGCATCTGGTGTATTTTGGAGTGTATTATTTGCTTTCAAATAATGTTAATATTCTAATAAGATGGTTTATCTAATTTCTGCTAGAATGTCATTGAAAAGTAAAATTTGCAGAAGGATGTGGATACAAACTCTAGTTTGTGCTGGCCCTTGGAAACACAATTTGTGGTTTATGTGCTGCTGCCATCTGGTGATTGTTCTCCTAAAATGCAGCACAAAACTGAGATGTAGCTGTACAGAGAGGGGTCGATGCTGCAGCCCTGCCCCAGTGACAGGCAGTTCGGGACTGACCTCTCTTACGGGCAAGCTGTGGAACTGTGTATTGCATTTCACTAGAAAATAAATGTAAACTAGATCTTTCTCATCTCAGTTTGCTTGTTCATGGCCATTTCTGCAATGGGGAAAGTGAATCAGTATTACGGAAGTTGTACAGGGATATATACCAAAAAAAAAAAAAAAAAAAGACTTTTCCTTTGAGTTTTCAGTGGCGCTAAATGAAATGTTTATCTTCATAGTCAACAGTCAGTAATAAGTGCAGTTGCCTATGGGGAAGCTACTTCTTAGACTATGCTGGGAACGAACAGATTTTATGGAACATTTACATAGGATCAAGTTTTTCCACATACATGTGAACCGATATGAAGAATGTTTCTTTTCCTGAAAGTTGTATAAAATAATTTCTTCTGGTCTACCAAAGTTGAGTGAGCTTCAGAAAGTCCACTGTTCTGGATAGCATCACTGAAAAAAGTGTTCTTTTGGGCTTATGCACAATACATATTTTCAGGGGAGTTTTATTAGCTCTTACTGGCCATACGGTAGAGTATGATACTTAAAATTGATGGCGCCTATACTCTCTTAGTAGCAGGAGAGGGGAGTGAGCTGCAGCAGTTCTCCCATCACAGGACTGGACCATCTGTAACTATGCCATGCAGTTGATGTATTCCTCTAGCACATAGCCAGCTTGTCTTGCAATGTCATTTTGTGCGATGCCGTAGGCATGGCAGCGTTGTTAAGGATTTACCAATTTGCAGAGCAGGTACTGTGACATGCCTAAATGGGAAGGATCCAGTAACTACTCAAAGTGAACCTCTTTCTATTTTGAAAGTACTGTTTGAAAAAGTATTTTTTTAAAGTCCTTTTTTGTCATGCAGGACAGAAAATCTTGATTTTGTTGCCTTGTGTGTTGCAAAGTTTTGGAGAATCAGAGCCTTCACATTTTTGACACGCTGCCGCTAGAGCCTTAGTGCTGAGCAGCTTTGGTGACTGAGCACTTTTGAGTGCTTGATGCCTGTGATTGAAAAGCAAAACACAGAACATCCAGAACATAATAAAATATCTGTTCAGCTCTGGCACTTCTGTGGACACGGTGTCACCTTCATTCACCCCCATCTCTTACTGCATTCGACTACTGTTGAATCCAACTAGTGTTGAATAGACATGCTTCCCAAGGCCCAATCAGTGAGATATTTGTGTGTCCATTTAAGTCTGGGTGTGGGAATATTATGCATAGACTTAATTCTGAATTTAGTTTCCCTGCTGAATTTAGCCTGTTTAAGCTGTAAGGAAAGTAATGCCTTGAGAGTTTTGTGTGAGAGACTGCAAAATGCCTTTGCTTATACAGTGAAGTGGAAAAGCCTTATTCTAAGTCCTTCAGGCTTCTTTTTCAAAATATCTGACTAAATTGTGGCTTCTGTGCATTATTTAGTCCCATGTATGTAGCAGATAGTTTCAGAAATATTTATCCACATCAATGTCCAGCAACATTTAAACAGTTGCAACAGCATTGCTAGCTTGCAGTTGGCCATTCTGCTTTTTCCTATGACAGGATGAGCAGTCCAGATCTTAATTTGTGAATTTAAAATTCAAATTGGCATAAATATTCTTGCATTTGAATTTTTTGTGCCTATGCTTCCCCACATAATCAAATCATGTAGAAAAACAAATATTGAAGTACATTCATCAATGTTAATGTGATGCAAAAGGCATGCAAAAAATGTGTTATTATTTACGAGCAGTGCAGTAGCTCTCATGGCATCTTCTGCAGTTTGCAAGTATTCTCCAGGCTGGAAACTAGAAAGAGGTTGTGTTATTTGCAGCCGAGTCCACAGAAAACCAGCTGTAGAGTCTTCAGAGGAACGCAGAACTGTGCTCTGGCGCTTATTTTTTTTTTTACTAATTAGGGAATATTCTTCCATTAATGGTGAACCTAGGAGCCCAATAGTTTCAGAAAGTTCCTGCATTGACGGCTGCTGAAAATGGAAGCCACTGTACCTGCATGCAAATAAGGGGAAAGAAAAAGTCTGTTAATGAAATTGGATTGATCATTTAAAGGGCTGGAAAGCTGTGGGACCTCTGGGATTTGGAAGGCATGTACTTTCTTACACGATACAAAATGAAGCAGAAACCTGATTAGTAAGTTCCTCTAACCTATTTTTATTTAAAATTCAGGCAGAACAGAAATGGGATGCAGGAGGTAAACTCTCCCAGTTCAATTAGCACAGAAAGGCGAAGAGCCAAGGTTTTCCTCACCAAGGTCTTCAGGGGCGATTCTCAGGTTTCCTCTTTCCAGCATAGCCAGATGTATTCTCCGCACAGGGCCCAGAGTTGTAATTTTTAGTTCATAGTTGAATACTGGTCTGCGTCTCTACTTCTTCTCCAAACATACTTTTATTTCCTTGGTGTGATGCTCTGCATGTATTTGCAGAATCTCTACAGGTTTGGGTGTCTCCACACACTAGGAGAACTGAGTAGAGCTACATGAATAATGGATATTTTGGTTCAGTGGCTGAACCAAATGATCAGGGAAATATGCAGTTTGGGTAGACTAGAAAGGAAAACATGTTTTGCCTAATGTTCAGGTGATTTAACCCATTCTTTTGCACCTTTCTGGTTCAAATTAAAAATGCAGTTGCTTTCAGAAAAGAAAAAAAAGCACATTTGAAACAGAAAGGCGAAGGCATTTTTAAAATGTCAGAGCAAACTATGTAAATTTTGGCCAACTTGTAGCCCTCCTAAAGACAAGCTTCCAGTTGCTAAAAGACTTTAGTTCTTTTAAACATAAGGAATTGTTGCTGTGAGGAAGTGGTGTCCCTAAGGTGACCTTGGCCACTGCTGAATGGACTAGCGTCTAAAGCCCTTTCTGAGACAAACCACCAGCAGCTTCCAGCCTGGACATTTTCAGAAACCTGGTAGATAGAGGAATTTTTCCTAGGAGACCTAGCAAAGACCTGCTTTGGACTCCTGCAAAGAGTCAATCTCCTAGTAGAAACTTGGGTGATGGGTATCCTTGCTGGGTATTAGAGCCTGCCAAGAAAAATTGTACTGTTACCATTGGCAAGCTATTACCATTACTGAAAATTTCACAAAGAGAGAAACTCTGTTCCTTCTCAGGACAGCATCAGGCATGGTCCAGTTTGCAGTCTCACTTAATCCCTATGTGGGACACTAAGAGGAAATGAAGTGATAGATTGGCCCACTCCTCACCCAAAGCACAGTTTCCCCAGTATGCGAATGTTGTCCTCCATTATGCGAACATTACTTGGCTCTGGTATACACCATTAAACTAAACTATGTTTACATAGGTTGAAACTGAGCTGTCTCAAATTGAAAAGGCTGTCGTGTCTAATCTAGTTTCAGGACAACCCCAGCCTGCAGTGCGACCTGCCTTCCCAACGCAGCCCTGCTCCGCCTTTCTCCCTGGAGCACGTTGTTCAGCTTGAAGTCCTTGAGGGAGCACTTCAACAATCTCTTCATAGCTTTTTTTACCTCACCTTGAATTGGAGGCCCATATTAGTTTTTACCAAGTCTTTTTTTTTTTTTTTTAAACTCAGACTTCCACTAAAATCAAGGGAATTTTGACTGGCTTTGAATAAAGTGTTATAGAGTCAGAAAAACATCTCAACATCAAAACATCCTTCTCTTCACCTGCCTACCTTCATCAGGACCTGGCACACTGCGTAGGATCTTGCAAGTCAACATGGGATGTAATGATTAAATTAGGCATCTGAATGTAGTTGGAAAAGAACTGCAGCTCAGACCCTCAGAGACATTGCTTTGCACTGGCTATATGGGGAATTTAAGCCTTTACTCTAGGGGTATTAGTTCATTACACATCTAATATGAAGGTAGGCGCGAATTGGATGCCTAACTCGGACGAAGGTGATTACTTGGTCTGAAGACAGGAAATCACAGTTACAAGCACAGGTGAACTGTGCTTAGCATGGTTCTCCTTCTACAATACTTTTCTTCTCTTTTATAAGTTTCTATTTTACCAACATAAAAATTGTAGAAATGGGATTTATGTTCAGAAAGGTCATTAGGTCCTATTATATTACCATTTTAAATACATACACAGACAGCCTTTCAGAGTGGTTTGAGCCTTGATTGATGTACACACCTTGCATGTTTAATCAATGAGAGCCCTGATAGCAGAGCACACATCGCACCTCCTTCCATGGCAAGTCCAGGGAGGCACATGGGGGTCTTTCTGTAGTCTAACTGTCGTGGTTTTAACTTGATCTACAGACATTTCATCCAGTCTTTAATTTTTCACCTTGTTCCTAAAGATCAGCCTGGAGCCTGCTGCCACATGTTTTGAGTAGTTCCCTAGCTAGCCTGGGAATGTAAAAGTGGGTGGGAAGGCTGTGTGGCTGCAATACACAAGCACAATTGACTGTTGCTGGAACAGATGCATCACATTTACCTTAATAAATGGGTCAAACCTGGCTGCAGCTACCTCGTTTTGACCACATCAGAAGATGAATTCTAACCGCACTTACTCTTCCATTAAAAGTTACAGGGTTTTTCCCTACACGTAATTTCTAGTAGTGTGCTAGCTACTTTCGTGTCCTGTATGTCTCAGGAGAAAAGCAGGCACCTTAAAACCCTGGGTAAGCAGATAATGTGATCCTCTGACTCTGCAAACTGTAAAGCCTGAAGATCAGTTGCTATTATTGTAGAATATAATTGAGTGTTTGAGATTCAAATAATTTGAGTCTCAAATTGTTTGGAACTACAGCAGCTGAAACATTTCAGCTTTTGAAAATTTTTCCTAAGCTTTTCTTTCTTCATTTTTTTGTATGGAAAACTATAGGCCAGACTGACACACTGGAAGCAACAGCTGGCAAAGATGCAAAGGGTAATTGAAACAGCTTTAAAAAAAGTTTAGAGAATCTGTAGAGCAGTCTCCCTGGGGGAGAAGCTGAACCATGATGTCGTTTGTGGGAAACTGCAAGGATGAGTTTTGAGACCACCCACAAACCAGGCAATTTTCAGCAACATCACTGCAGATTTTGTAATGTGTGAGATGGGAACCACATATTTCTCATCCAAAATAAGAAGCGACTGACTGACTGATGTGCTGCTGCTGCTACCAAGATTGACAGTGCAAGTAATTAATTTAAAAACCATAAAATGATATCTGGTTTTGATTTTACAGTTGCTGCCTACAAATAGATTGTGTGATTTTCATTAATTGATGCTGAAGATATATTTTTATAAAGCCTGTAGTCTGTTAATGTGAGAAAACATAATTTGTAGACTTTTTTTTTGCATTATCTAGTTCACACAAATGAGAATTAATAACTCAGGTCTCAGAACTGCTAGGTGAATTGTCATATTTTCACAGATATAACCAGAAGATAAAAAGCCCTAGGATTCAGTAGTGGTTATGTATGCAAGGAACAGGAGAGGAAGTGTATCCAGAGTGTCTCAGCCTCCATCCTTTCCCTTTCCCAGCAGACTCCCTCAGCCCGCTCCCCCAACTCTACCGCTGTTTGTGTGCCAGCTATCTGGGAATGAGGGCATTATCTGAGGATGAAGGTTATTTGAAAGTGCAAATTATCCAAGAGCTGAGAGGGATCAGGATGTACAGGACAGCTGAGGGTTTACTTTCAAGCATTTGTGTTTTTAAAGAGGGTTGGCTTTTTATTCGTGATACCAGCTAGTTAACGGTGTATAACTTATTTAATTACAAAAATTGGGGTAAGAATTTATTTGGCCAGATGATGCAGCTACTAGATTAGAAACCTTCTCTGGAGTAAATCTAGAATATCTTCCTCTTGCTTTTATGTCTTGCTATGCAACCCTGCACCATCTCTGCTTGTTACTGTGATTTCCTGTCCTCAGACCAAAAACCAACAGATATGACACATGTTGCCTGAAAGTAGAGATAAACTAGTCTAGGCAGAGGCTCAGGCAGCTCCCTTTCCCTGCAGGAGTCACCTCATTGAAGCCATCGAAACTACGTAGGTATGAACGAGACTTGGTCTGAGCCAGTTCTAACCATCAAAAGTCAATATATTTAGCAAAGAAAAACAAGTGGTTGGCTGCTTTATAGGTTATTTACATTGTGTATGTTGTGTGAATATATCAAAATCTGAAATCTGCAGTTGATGATTACACTGGTAGATAAGTCGACTTTAGTAACATCAGCAGTAGCTATCCTGAGCACATTTTGGCTGGGAACTTCTTTCTGTCATTCTTCCTAATTTTTCTTATCCTTTTGGCTTCCCCAGCAGAGGTGATGGTGACGAGAACAAGCAGCTGCCAGTCAGACAGCAGTGGCTTCATGGAGGAGCTGCCAGAACCTGTAGTTTTGCAAGTAAGAAATTAGCAATAATCATTGGTAGGTCTATGAAAACTCTTTAACTCTGACAAAAGTAACATTAAAAAAAAATCATGGAGTTGTAAAAGCTTCATGAAGACAAAATTATCCTCCTAGAAAACCTCAGAAGGCAAGAAGCTTTGTCAGAGCTTTGTGCAGCTCTTCCACCACACTAATGCAAGATTTGTGCAAGGTTACAGGCATTAGAGAAGAAATATTACAACAATCTTTTATTCTTTGGCTCACTGGGCATTTAAAGATGTAAACATGTCCTGGGGGTGTCCAGGGCAAAATAGGGGTGGGCAAAGCAGTGTGATAGAACAAATGTAGCATTTCAATTCCTCTTTTTTTTTCCCCCCTTTCAGAATGCATCTTTGTCAGGAAAGATTAATTTTATTTCTGATATCCATAATCAAGAAACAACTCTGTCACATAGGACAGTTTTTCCTATGTTAAATCAAGATTTTCAACAAAAGCCAGATGACTGTGTTGCTAAAGTCTTCATCACAGCTTGTGAGAGCATTTTGGCAGTACCTAGACCAACGAAAACATTCAGTGACCAGCGAGAAGAGACTCATCTGCTGACTGCAGAAAATGGCAACTATCAGGCCTATAATGCTGAGCCACAGACTTTTGTACAAGAAATGTTATGTGACATGGACAAGAAAGAGGATAAAACTGGAAGAAAGCAACTGGAAAAAGAGGAGTGCATAAAAGAGAATAGTCCTTGTTTTCAGGGTGATACTCTGGATGAGGGAGATACTAGCTCCTCAAAATTTGATCCTCATTTATATTTTAATACAGAACACAAACAGCTGAATGTAACCTTCATTGAACTGAGTGATAAAAACCCTGCAGTCATCAGTGAGAGCAAAATCAGAGGCGAAGATGAAGGTGAGAGGTGCCTGACTGAAAAGGACGTTGGAGTTGCACATCATGGAAGTTCCCATCAAGGTTGTACAGGATGTGTTAAAGGACCGTGGTGGGGAGTGGAAGTGGTCAGCAAAGATGGTACCCTGCTTGCAGTGAATGAGGTGACAAATGGGCAGAAGTTCTGCAAAAGGGACGGTGATTCAAAAAATACAAGATGCTTCCCCAAAACGGGGCTCCCAGAAACTCCGCAGCAGGGCTCAGCAGTGCAAAGTGGGAGCAGGGCTGCTTCAAGATGTTCTCTGCAAGTATCTCGGAGGCATCCCTCCTGCCTAGCAGAAGGGCCTGGATTAATTTCTTCTGAACATCAAGAGACTGGTAGCGTAGGGGAGATGTTAGGTGCCAACAAATCAGAACAGGGAGACACTGTCCAAAACAGTGAAATGGCTTCTGCTTCTCTGAAGTCTGTAACTGTTCAGATGTCTTCAGGGCTGGAGTTTACTTCAAGGGTGAAGTGCACAGGACAAAATGCTCCTGTCAGCGAGAGCCTTGCTAGGGAAGATCTTGTGGACTTGTCTGACATGTTAGCACACCACTCTGAGTGTGGTCCTCTCATACAGTCAGACTCAGGGGCTTCAAAGGATGGTGTGAAGCAGACCACTGAAGCCTCCAGCCAAACTGACATCCATGCCAGAAAGCCCAGGTGGCCACCACTGCTTCATCCACCCCATCATCACCTGACAAAATCAGCCTCTCTTGACACCGTGCTTTGTGGCAAACACAGGTCACACAACTGGGGTGAAGCCCCTGGTGCTGGGGGTGTGCAGGGCAGTCGCTGCTGCTGCTGCCACGGCTGCTGCCCATGGACTTTACCTTCGGGTGTCTCTCCCCACCGCCCTGCGGGCTGCTGCTCAAACCATGCCTCCACCGAGCTGCAGCTCTTGAAAATGCTGATGCTCCTACAGGACACTGCAATGCGTCATCTTTCCCCGGTAAGTAGGTCTCTTTGTAAACGTAGACAGCTGACACTTATGAGCTAAATGCACAAGCTGCCTTTTCCTTTTCTCTCCTGCCACACTTGCTTCTTTAGCGAGACGTATCTTGGGAACTTATCTGAGAAAATGGATGGGGAAAGAACCATTGCCTTCTGGGAGAAAAATGGCAAACATATCTGTGGACCTTCAGTTTTGTTGGGCTGCTTCTTTTAGTAACTTATGTACATCAGTTCAGCCTTAAAATGGTTCCTGCGAACTGGGTGATAAAGTTTACAGGTCAGATGAAGAGCTCAGAGATGAGAATGAGTTTCAGTGAGTTCCTGTGAATCAGCTGAGTTACAGTAACTGAGTAACTTCCTGGACTGCAGAAAATGCAAGGTTATATAGTGTAATCTTCTTTTACTGAAAACTAATTTAGGTTATGTTACGTAGTGGTTTTCAAAGATTAACCGTGAATACCCAGATATATACCATAAGCCAAACTGCTCTAAATCAAAGTGAACTGCAGCTTCTCAGAGCCTCAAGCCATTTTACTATGATAGAATAAGAAGCTTGCATTAAATCTAAAGTCCTGCTAAGATGAATATTTGCAATAAAAATACTGATAGTAAAAAGTCATGATATTTTTATTTCTTTGTTCAGAATAGCTGAGGATTCCCAAAAGTTGTGAAAGACTCAGGGTGTGTTGGGGAAGAAAGCAAGGAAGGAAGGGAGTCAGGAGTGGTTTTGCATCCTGAGAAAAATGCAGAAGGAGCAGCACACCTCGTGCTGGTTTGCAAGCATTTTTCCTCTTCTCTTTGCCCTTCGTAAGGAAATGAAACTTGAACTGTTGTACAAATTGGGGAAGAAAAGTATTAGATAAAAGTTCCAGAAAGTGAAACTGGTGAGTTTTGTGCTGCCACATCATTGAATATATAAATCTGCAATGTCTTGTCTTTGAACAGTATATTGGATAATAATGTCTTTTCTCGGATATCTTGCTGTTGCCACAAGATGGCAGTGAATCAGTACTTTATGCTGGGCCGGGAAGCCTTTTCTCATTGGCTGACTGCTATTTTATCACCCCTCTAACGGGGGCTAATGGTGAGTTGTCTTCTCTAGTCTGTGGACAGGGAATGTGGGAGGAACAGACTTTGCACTGTACTGTTATCCGAGATCTGTTCTTAGGGATATCGCTCCACACCCAAGTCACTGTGCAATGAGTGAGTGAATTTACTGAATATTAGCCACTCTGCAATTACAACTATGTCTAGTTTGTACTTAGCATTAAAGGTAAGGTAGTTTCTACATCTTTTACTGAGAGAAGCTCGCTCAGGTTATGTCCCATTTACCGAGGACATGCATGGGGAATCACAACCACCAAGAAGCAACTGTTGGACAGTAAATTTACCCTGTTTATGTGCACCTTACCTTAACAAGGTCTTGCATGAGAGTAGTCCTGGAACTGTTACCCCCCCCCCCCCCATCCCTCCTGAGCCTGAACTCTGAATAAATCTGTGTGAACATGTGCTCTGTGATACGCTCAAAGAGTCAGCGCCGTGGAGCTGCCCATACCTCACCTGTAAGGGCTGGCACAACTTTTTACCAAACCTACCCACATTGTGCCTCTTCTATCTTTTGCATGGTGCTTTCTAGATTTTTGTTAGCCTTGAGGAAACAACTAGAAATTTGTCTGTGGCCCATTGACTTCTCCCTAGTGACCTGAATGACAGGAGCTTTTCAAGCTCATTTGGGTATGCTTTTTTGATGTCCAGAAGTCCTCGCTCTGATTGTATTTGGCAGTGGGTAGAAGAAATCATGATTACTATGTAGGCACTCCTCACTTGCACCCCACACGCTCACATTTAGAACAAGAAAACTATGTGAGGATCAAGATTAAAGTTTGGGGTGTGGGGCAAATGAGCAATCAGCCAACACTTCATTTAAAGGTGCTCATAACACATCTGACTGCCTCCATGGGGTGCGATTTCTGCCCTGGCCCACAGCATTAAGAGCACCAGCTGTGCTCCACATGGAGCAGACACTTAGGAGGAATCACCTCTGCTGCAGTCACAGGACTGGCCCTATCAAACCACTATTAGTGGCTATGGCTGTTGAGGCTAGATTTTTTTTTTAATTTGTGGCTATGGAACAGTTTTTCCCTGGGTCACACACATCAGGAGTGTGTCTGACACAGCAGCTGTGTTGAAATGGAGATTGAGATGCATTTCTCAAATGCATGGGGAGCATCTTTTGCCCTCTAGCTGAGGCTGATCCCCCAGCAAGGAGGGCTCCCTCATGTGTCATGCCTTTCTGGGACTGAGGGACACATTCAAGCACACACACACAAAGAGATCATCAAAGGACATGATTGCAGGAACCCAAAGAGATCGAGCATTTCTGTGCTTTGCGAATGTGCCTCTTGTTCCTTATCAGTTACAGTGGTCAGCAGTGGAGTGTGGTTTCTACACTGTCTTCCCATGGCTTACAAGACACCTTCTTGCACTCAGAGCCGTTTCAGCGTAATAGGGGAGCGTGTTTTCAGGAGGCAGACAGTATTGTCTCCAAAATCATTTGGATGATGCTGTCTGCATTACTGCCCTGAACAAGGTGTGAAAAGTCAAGGGAAAGTATTTAATGTGGCTAGAAACTTAGACATTTTGATGTCACTTAGTGGGCTGCCATTGTATTAGTCCTGTGCTACAAAGGAGTAACTTGCAAATCTTCTTAGCATTTTTGATGTACCATTCCTGCTTATTCATCTCCCCTGCCTTGAGACATTCCTGGTGTAGGTGGCTACATCAGGGTAGATGTAGATGACCAGTCATACTAAATACCTTCTCTCAGTGAAGAGTAATGGTCACAGTTATGGCATAGATACTCTGAATTTTGGATCAGAACATTTGCTCTGTTGCAGTACTCGCATGTATATCTGTTGCAGTAAGTGTCTGCATTTGGTTAGATAAATCCAATTCTAGGTTTCTAACTGGTAATAGATGAGAAATTATCAGTGTAATACTTAGCAGAAACCATCAGGAAAGACACTTTTCCTTCTCATAGTTCTTACTTATCTTCTCTCCCTTTTTGAAACAGTTTCTAACTTCCAGTGGACAGTACTTTAACCTAAGATTAACCCATAGCAACTCATCCTGCTCAAATATAATGTCTGACAACAGTGCAAAACATCAGAATTTGGCACATTGCATCAGATCTTTGATCAAAGTCCTTTTCAATGGCAAAAATGAAATTCTCACTGGCTCAAGTAGTGCCAGCACTTAATCCTACATGCTTTAGGAGAAAAGGTGGTGACTGGGATGCGAGTGATGCCCCCAGAGCGAACTCACTTGAAGTGCCATCTGGACTTTCACGGCAGCTGTTTACAGACCCCCTGTTGTGCAGGTCAGGCGAGGACCCATGCTGTTTGGGCTGTCAGCTTCAAATGCACTCGACATGGAAGTGCTCAGAGAAAAGTGGTAAAGTGGGGTGTTTTCTTGCTTTTCTGTGTAGTGTACCCTCCATGAAATAGAAGTGATGAAGAGCTCCTGCCAGCACTTCTTGGAGAAGCTGGATGAGATTGAACAGCACCTGACCGAACAGCAGGTGCTGTTTTCCAGCGCAATGCCAGATGAAGGAAGGTAACAGCAACCCAACACGCCTAAATCCAAAGCTAGTATCAGCAACAGCCTGTGGGCACGTGCAACATGTCTGGTCACTTGGGT
Source organism: Grus americana (assembly GCF_028858705.1). NCBI lineage: Eukaryota > Metazoa > Chordata > Aves > Gruiformes > Gruidae > Grus > Grus americana. The sequence continues at coordinate 114,742,776 of NC_072853.1, forward strand.
TACCACAGTACCTCTGGTCAGTGAGGTGCAGCTGTGGGCATCCCACCAGTGGAGGAGAAATGTATTGTGATGTGATTTTTGCTCAGAGGAAAGTCCAGCTTCTCTCCATGCTGTTCAAGGTGCTTAAACATGAGCATTTTGAAGGGAAAGATTGCTCCATAGATGCAGGCTAGATTTTTTAGTGTGCAACTACTATGTTTTAATAGCAATAGGAACACAGGAACAGATCTCCGTCACCTGGGAGCTCGGTGTCCCAGGTCAATGCTGGGTTCAGGGGAGCGATCTCTGACAAATCAGTCCCTTTAGGCCATGTACTTAGTTCTCACGATCAGTGGCGTGATGATACAGGAAAAATTGAACTATCTCTTCATGGACTCAGCCCAAGTTCACAGGGATTACCGAGAAACCTCAGGTTCACAAAAAGTTACTAGGGGCTTCCAGTCTTGAGCTGCCTGAAAGTAGCGCATTTATGCACTCATTGTGCTGGCGGTAAATCAGAAGTGATAAACCCGCCCAGACTCAAGCTGGCTCTGCAACTACAACGTGTTTAATCTTGCAACTGGGATAATCAAATAAATGACAGTCAAGCAGACAATGGCTGTTGTTTATTATTTTGTAAGGTATCCTGTGGTCATGGGTAAAAACAAGACTGCAACAGAGAGGGGGAGATACAGGTGTCACGCTGGGGCTGAGGAAGAGGAGGTTATTCCGTGCTCACTTGAATGGGCTTTCACTGCTGTCCCTACAGCGAGGAAGGCAGACACCTGCAACTCTTACGGCAAGCCGTTCGTCAGGAGGTTGCAGAGCTGGAATTTCGGCTGAATGATCAAGCTTGCCAGGTCAGGGAAGGCATCCTTACGGTATGTTGCACAAGCCACTGCTCTGGGTCGCGTGGGGAGAGTTTAAAGTCTGTCCTGCTATTCAGTGTTCAAAGTGTTAACTCTGAGGTACATCTGAATAAACCTTTCACCACCAAGAATAGGAAGATTTCCAATAACAGACTTACAGTTTACATCTTTGATTCTCTTTGACTATGCTGCTTGAGCTCAACCACCCAGGAAAAGTGCCAATACTTATAGAAGGGACTGTACTCTGCTCTATAAAGGTCCCGTGATTTCCAGAATAAAGTGACAGGCAGTCAGCCTACAGAATTACTGATAAATGGTTAATGGTCTGATTCTTTTCTGGAACAGCTCTCCATTTGATAAGGAAAGGTAAAGAAAATGTAATCAGGGGATCGGTTACTTGTCTTTGATTCTTCCCTGACAAACTTGGGTTAGAGGGTCAAGACTGCAATAGTCACAGATTGAAGTCCATTTGGAGATTTTCCATTAGGCAGTTAGATTTATCTGGAATAAAATGTCCTTTAGGCCTTTCTCCTCCTTTTTACGGCAACATCTCCTTTGCCAGATATTGCATGTCTTCTTCGGACCAAGCAGAAGAAGCAGGCATGCTTCATATACTCTTGTGTATCCTTCTTGATTCCTTTTATTATATTTTTATTACTGCAATATGCTTTTCCTTCTATTTTCTCTGCAGCAGCTGGACCAATTACTAGTAGAACAATCCCATCTGTTTTCTGAACTTGGACTCTCTGATTGGAAGGGAGAAAGAAAAGCCCAGAATAAACAAGCGTTTCCAGATGCTGCTGATACTGCGCATCCTCGAAGCAGGTTCTCAAAAATGGAGCTCCAAAGAGCTCCTAGCAAAACCACCACAGCAACAGGCTCGCTCTCTGCACCCCCAACGCAGTTTCCTACCAGGACAACACCTGATCTGAATTCAGCCGAGTCTGACCCACAGGAGCTCTCCACCAGTAAAAAGGAAATAAAAGGACCTCCCCAAGCAAAAATGGACTTTAAGGCATTTTTACACAATGTAAGGAGATGTTTCAGCCTCACCCTCAAGGTTTTCAGTGGAAGGGATCGCTGACCCCGCAACGTGGTTTTACCGTTCTGTGTCTCGTTGCCACAGCCTGGGTCAGGAGCCTTTCCCACTAAGCCGCGCGTCCATCCGAGGGGATGGAGCCTGTGTTTCGGGGCACTTTCACTCTGAATAGGCAACACAGGTAGAACTGGGACTGGACCTGCCTTGATATTTCTCAGTAAGCTGTGGCAATGATCTAGATGCTCCAGAGAGAAGGACGTATAAATACGTGGATGGTATTTGCCTGGCTTGCTTGAACTTTGAATGTGACTGTTTGACTAATTAGTATATTCAACCTTCTCCCACCGTGTGAAATTAGTAATTTATGGCTTCAATTTGCAGAGACAATTATCCAGTTTTATAAGGGCAGTAAAGGCAGTGAACTGGAAGGTTTGTTGTTTTTCTGAAGAAATTTGAAGTCAGCATTTCTGACTATCTGATCTCACAATGTAACCATAAAAAAAATGTTCGCCTGCCTTTTTTAATATAAAATATGCCTAGAAGATCTCTTAGATAGCTGCTTTGTCATTTAATGGTCTCTTCCACATAAGCATATGTCCCAGTTTTTAAAGGATCGATCATTCTCTTAAATGAAAAATGTAGGGTTAAATTCTGCATAAACACCATGGGAGTGAATGCTCTTAATTGCAGACTTATACTACTTTCTTGATTTATGTTGATATTACTACTGATATTATCAAGCAGAATCAGGTTCCTTAGCACAGAATTCAAAGAATGAGAATGATAGACAGGGAGGAACAAGGAATTGAAATATCTGAGATCATGTTTTGTCATCTTTTGCACCCATTTCCTTTTAAGACTAGTCTTGGTCATTCTCTCAACATACAAAGAAAATAACACTTTTCTCCTTTTTTTTCCAGTTGAAGAAATCTTTCCAAAATTCTTTAGGTAATGATTCAGCAGAAGGAAAAGACTGAAGGAGGACAGACTGATGGATTTGGTTTTTAGTAATTGTGGCCTTTTTCCTGAAATGCATGGTATGTCACAGAAACAAATGAACACGACGTTGCATTACAGAAGGTTCTGATCACAGCAGTTTCACTTGCAATGAGATGACTGGCCAGAAAAGCAGGCATTTTTAAAGGATGTTTCAAAGAGGGGTGCTATGTATTTTGTTGTTCTGTGATTGCAAAACTTAGCATGCTCCTATTGGCAATCACATGGGATAGGGCTGTTCTTTGCAAAGCCATTTAAAAGGAAGAGGTCTTATTTTTGGGAAGAGACCTAAGAACTTGCAAACCGCCCAGGAGATACCACTAGTAGGTATTCTCCTTATAGCCAGTTATTTTAACACAGTCCTTCAATATTAAACCTCAAGCTCAAACTACCTTGTATAGTCCTAGCCACTTTCTAGCTTTTAACTTGCTACTAACTTGGCTCTGACTAATTTTGTGAGGCTTGTATCTACTGTCAGTATCAAACCAGAAGCTTACTGACAGTGTATAAAATGTTAAGTCCCCCCTCTGTCAAACTATTATTGAGGATAGTCTCCTGGCTGTCCTCTTCCTTCTCAAATTTGCTTCACATAAATCCAATTAAAACCAAAATTAGATTAGAAACACAAGATTTTCTATGTTGTTTATCATTGAATCAGAATCCTGGTTCAGTTTTCTGGGGAGGGCACAGAGCCTGGATTCATGCAGAAAAAAGCCACAAGAAAAGACCTCTCAGGTTTGGATCACAGCAAAGAAATTCAACTGGTTCATTTTCAAAGCAGTGCAGTTTGTACTACTGCTTTCAATTTAGCACTTCCCAGACTGTGAGATGTCCTATTGGCTTGTTTGTTTAATGCTCCGGAGGGATCTTAGGTGTCATTTAGGCTTTGGTGTTGCAAATCACAGCTCTGCAAAGGTGCAAATAGAAGTAGCATTTGCACATGTTTAAAGAGAAAATGGAGTTAAACATGCTGAGCAGCCTCGAGGCTCCCTGCACCTCCATGTTTCCACAGATGTTCAGGGTAATAAAATGATTGGGGGAGAGAGGTACATAACATAGGAACTGACAAAATCCTCTACAGCCTTCTGGGCTATGAATTTTACTGGTTGAAATTTGCCCCTTTCTTGAGACCCCACATGGGATTTGTACACCACTTCCACACTATCAAGTGTTTAAGAGTTTATATGTCAAGATTTGTGATTGTGACAGTATCTTCAGGCAGCATGCAAACAGGACCAAAGCATTCTTCACCTAAGTTTTGGTGGAACAAGCAATAAATTTGGCTTAGCGTTTTCTCCCTCCACTGGCATATGAACTGCACTTGCAGATGTTGTACCTCAGTTTGTGGAGGAAGGCAAATAAAGAGCATGGTGAAGCATACACAATGACACCAGTGCTGAAGGTTTCCTGAAGAGAGGACAGCTAAGAAGCTTCCTTACCTCAGCCACACCAGGGCTGTGATTTTCTCCCATGAAACAAGATGCTTTGTGCAAGTGTCACTGCAGCACGATGTGTAAAAGCTCTGTAGGTATGTGATGCTGCAACCACTGTCTGCCTGTCCGCGTGTACAGAAGACAGAATTGGCAGGTGGCAGCTGTTCTTGATCAGAAAGGTCATGCAGGACCTCTGGTGCCATTTGAATTCTACCATTTGTGTTCTCAACCAGGACTGAATCTGACTCTTCCTAACAAAGCTTTCCTGTTTGAATAGTCTCTAGGTTGGTATGTGCAGTCCAGTTCCTCATTTAAATTTAATTATAAAATCATTTCATGCAAGCCATGGGCAGGACAGGGTTCCCCCATATGCAATGCTTAAACACCCACAAATGTTGTTACCATGAACTTGTTTGCATTTATAGCTAGATAACCTTTCAAGTCTTCAATGTTGTTTTAACAGTTAAGCTGTAACCTCGTAGCAATAAAAACCATACTAAGCAATGGGAATGGGAAAAAATCTTCTGACTTACCCTGGAGCAAGAGTGATGTTTCACTTCATAACTCCTCCAAGCATGTTACAAGGATGGCTGGACTAAGCCTCATAATGTGGCTGTTGAAGATGGAAGAGAAAAAAACCCACAGTAATTTTGTGATCAGGAAAGTCTGGGGGTAGCACTGGTGAGCGTGGGAGCCAGCCGTGCACCCACTTAACCTCACAGTGTTACCAACCTTTTAAACTCTATCATTTATTTCCCTTTAGGGCAGTCATAAGCAAATAGGGTGGAAATCTTAATGATAACTCCACAGAATTAATGAAATAATAACATATCTGATTGATAATCATAATTGCCCTAGCTAGCTAGAACCATACAGATTAGCTTGCAAGGCTCACAAGGCAGTAGGTCATATCTTGGGGGTGGGGAGCTACATTACTTATGAAAAGCATTAGCGCTAGGCAGTTTGCAAGTTTGACATCTGAAGAAAACTGACCCTGTGACACTGCAGCCCTGCAGGACTTCTGACCAAAAAAAAAAAAAAAAAAAAAAAGAGGAATGAGGAATGGAAGTATTTGAGCAAAAGGCTGTTTTCCTCCCTATTCCACCTCTCCAAAACTGAAATAGGTAGAACCATTGGCTCTGTTTCACAGGACTGTTGAGGCCCCACAAAGGTCCAATGCAATATAGATCAGACCTGCTATGGAAAAAGCAGGTTCTTCTCCCTGCTCTCCAGTGCTCTTTCTGCATCTCTTGCCTGCAGAAACCTAAAACTGCTGCCTGAAATCCTTGTAACTCCCTGGTAAAGGCTCAGCATTTCCTTTGCCTTGGTCACAATTTCTGGAGTGCGAGGGCAACACGCAGCCTCACCAAAGCACGAGGGAGTAAAGGAGGGGGGCAGGCAGAGGAAGGTCAATAAAAAAATGGTTCCCTTACAAAGACAGAAAATTCAAAGCCTAATGATTGCTTTTGCCCACCCTAGTTCAGTAGCAATTTGTGTCACTTGGATTTTACTTCTTTTGTCATTGTCTTTTGCGTTCATTGGTTTTCCCTGATGCCCCATAAATCTTTAAACCCTGAAGCTAAAAGAGGCTGCATTGTGCACCAGCTTGAATATTGATTTTGCTAGAGAGTATAAAATCTAGAGAGATAATAAGGAAATCCATCTAAGGTACCCTGCCAAGGGCTCCCATTAGTTGCTTTACCAGGCATCAATTCAATAAACCCTCGAGAGCAGCACATGAATAAACATCAGAGCCTCTCTGGCATGTTAATGCATCAGTTGCCTAATTGTCAATGCTGCCAACAGACTCCAAGAAAAGTAGTATCTTGGGAGTTCAGCCCCTTCCAGCTTCAAGTCCAAAGAAGACTTGACACTGGCTTAGAAGAAGGCAGGGCTCAGGAGAGGGGGCGTGACAGCCAAATAACGTAGGCACGACTGCTATGAACGTGGCGCTGACCTGCTGGATGCACAGCCCAGCTCTATGCACGCCGGGCGCGCTGCCTCCGTATTGCATTCCCAGCACGTAGTGATGAGGTGCCCCAGGTCGGGCCTATGGCTTTCCCTGTGCAGGACTGAAATTTGTGTTTGGGGGAAAAAAAAAAAAAAAAGTCTCAAATTTTGGCCTCAAGCAATAGGAATAAACTGGCCCTGAGCTGCTAGATATGAATTACTGTCTCCTCTAGGGCTGCCAGTGAGCCTGGGTGGCAACAAGCTGGAGTCTTATTCTGGGCTCTGCCGTGTGTTTTCCCTGTGACCAGGTTCTTTTTCTTTACCCCGTGGGGACCCTTATTCCTGGCACAGCTTCTTTCTGTCTTATCTAATGAGGTTTTAAATTCCTCGCAGAGAAGTTATTCTCTCCTAATGTGTTCATACGGTGCCTGGCACAATAGGGGCCTAATATCAGTTGGGACCTCTACTTGCTGCTGCGATAATAATTTTATGAGCAGCCTTTCATTAAGATCCATCGCTACTTAAGAAACAGCTGCACTGTCACTTTATAAGGCTGTTGACTGGTTTAACTCCCTCTGCTCCAGAAACAAGGTTCTGATCTTCCCTGTAGAAATGGATATGGGTAAAAGAGGCCAAAGCATGAACAATAAGGTAATTTTGCTATCAAATGGGAAAATTCAGAATCAGAACATCTGAGACTTCCAGGAATTAAAAAAAAATGAAACAACGTTGTTCTCACCTCGCTAGAGAGGTACATTTGAATTCATCCATCTTCATTTCATTCTTTTCCATTGTCTTTCAATGGGCACATCGCTCACTCAATTAGCACAGATCACAGCTAGTAAGAGGGACACAGGTGTGTCCCATTGAGGCTATTCAACCTTAATATGGGAAACATTTATTACCATGACAAATAATACAGAACACCGGAAGCCTTTTTCTGAATTCCCCTCCATTAAAATGCAAAAGAAGCCTGTTAGAACATTAAAGCTTATAGTTAATGATAGTCACAGAAGTAGTGAGGAGGCAAGAAGCACGAGAGAACAAAAGTTAGGAGCTAAGGAATTTTTTTATTATTATTTTTCTCCTCCAATCCTAAGGGAGCGTGAGGGCTCCCTGTGGCCTCATCTGAAGATGTTGGCGTATGTATCCCTTGCATGTCGTTGGCAAGCTCTGGCCCTGTCACCTGCAAAAGGCTTCTGCAAATAGGCAGGTAAAATATTCTCTCTTTTCTGTTCTCTGCTTAGTCAGCTGTCTCCAGGAATGGCTGCACTAAGTATTTATTAGAGGGCCTTTAGGTAAAGCAAGCATCTGCTAAGGGTGGCAGGCTGCTGGGGATCCCAAAAAGAAGCAGAATGAGGGTCCTGTGTTCCAGAGGGGTGGTGAGGAAAACTGCGGTGCCTATCTTGACATTCCCATACACCACCCCGTTCCAATTTCACTGTATGTTTTTTTGGGAGATTGCTTTACAACAGCTCCCAGTCTGTGAAGATACAGTGAGATATAACTTTCACAACAAGTAGAGCTTCCTTTTTAACAGACAGCTCAAGTCAAGCTATTGTAGCCCTACTGTGAAACAAGGGGTGTGGGGGGGGGGTGTGTGAACAGACTGTAGTTAGGTATTACCTTGCTGGTAAAGGTTGCCTGGACTTTCTGGAGGTTTTTCTAAACTACTGACTGAAAGAGAAATTATGGGGAGTAGGAAATAGTTGCAGTCACATAGGAGGGGGGGGGGAAAGAAAAACCTAATTACTTGAAAATGAGAGTCTGTTATACTAGTGACACTTCTGTAGTGTCCTGCATAAGGGCTCCACTGCCCTTAATTTTTGATCTACAAGGAATAGCAATAATGAGAAAAATGTTACTCTTATTACATCAGGAGAGCTGTTCCAGATCTAGGGTCGCTTTAATCGGAGCAGAGCACGTTGGAAGCAGGGTAGCCTGGACTCCTCGCATCCTTGTCCCATTTAACAAACAGAGAAGTGGAAGCAAGGGCACCCGAGTCATCCCAAACCAGGCCAGGCAAATGCGAGAGGAGCCTTTCTCAGGGTTCTTTCTTGGGTTTCCTGCTGAGCTAACACACAGAGGAGTGAGAATGTGTGTGGCTGCGGGTGGAGGGGAGCTGGAGTGAGGTCCAGGGAAATTTGGAGCAGCTGATGCCAAAGAAATCTCATTCTGGGAGCTGATGCAATAGCCTCGTGGTGTCAGCAGGCCGTATCCAGCTGTTGCCTAGCAAGCCCATCCTCAGAGACAGGCATCGAATTGCTGCCAAACCAGGCAGCAGCTGGGCTGACTGCCACCCGGGCAGGAGGTGAACAAAGGGGCTTGTGAGCAGCAGGGGGGAAATGTCGTAGCTGTGGATGGGACAGGGGAATCTGAAAACAAGGGGCAGGCACAGAAAGAACGACAGTCGAGCAGGTATAATGAAAATGAGAGACCTGAATTGAGACACCTGAAACTAGACAAAGGAGGAATGAAGCAGAAGTTCATCTATGTGTAGATTCATCTGTTTAAAGGTAGCCCAGAGGTAGTCCAGTACACAGAATTCCTTCAATGAAATAAGTAAGCTGACTTAACCCTCACTTAGAAACCTGGGGAAATAAATCCACTTGTTGCTCTTCCCAAGGACACTTATGAGAACTTCAGGATCACAGACAAGCAAAGGGGTTAAAGGCCATGGTCAGATTAAGACAAAGCACAGAAGAACAGTCAGTTTAAGGCTATCCAAGTCCTCAATATAGCACCCAGTGGTTAAGAACGTAAGAAATGGGCTACAGGGCCAGACCACCTGCGACAGGACTGTATCTTTGACAGAGAAACTAGGAAATGCTTTTCAGGGAGAGCCTGACTACTTTTTTGCAGGCTGCTCTCCTCATATGTCCCCAGCAGCCACAGCAACTGGATAAGGGACATTAGAATGTGTGTTCCTGCCTGTCTCCATTAGCATCTGTTAATGTTACAAAAAATCACAGAAAGACAGGTAAAGAAGGACCTCTAAGATCATCTAATCCAACATCCCGTTTAATGAGGGACTAGCCTGCTGCCTTCTCCATTAAGATGTCTGATCCTTTTTATACCCTCCTACCATGAGCTCCCACTACTTCCTGTGAAATAAAGTCCAGAAATTTGCTACTTGCTGTCTGAACTCTTCTGTTTTATCAGTTTTAAACTGATCTACTACTTTTGATGAATGGCCTCTAACTCTACCAATCTGCAAGATTTGGTGCAAAAGCATTCTGCATGCACCTTCACCACCACTTTCCCGATTCTGTAACCCTGAGGAGCCTAGCATCTCCAAGCCAAAGAGCCCCGGCCCCTTTAGTCTTTTCTCTCCAGGTGGTTCCTCCATCCCCTTAATCTTTTCCGCCCAAATCTGTCTGGATACCAACAAAAGGTTTCTGGATTTTCAACTTTCTACATTTGTTTCCGAAGTTGTTAGAAATTCCAGGGAATTTTCTCCCCCAGTCCAATTTACAAAGTCATCTTTATTATAGCTACTTATTTCTGCTGCTATTTTCCAATCTTACTGGAAAGAGCTGAGTCTGAAGCTGTTGCCCTCTTCTATCAGAAATATCCTAGAGGAGAGCTGAGTCCTTATGAATTTTGAGCAGAATCATCATAGCCTGCAAACAAATGCTCTGCCTCAAGCTCTGTTTTGCTCTTCTGCATCTTCTCTCAAAGTTCAACTCTTGCCAAATCCAAGTCTTTACTCAATTATAAATATTCCTCTGTCATCACTGGAAGTCTTATGGAAAGTATACAGTCTCTTCTCCTTATCAAAGTCAAAAAAATAAATACTTGGAAGAATGAGGAGATGTTGGGCTGACAAACGATATGGGATTAGAATGAAGACAGAAGGAAGAGAGAGAAGGACGGTGTGAAAGAGAGAGGACTGAGGAGAAAAGCAGAGTCAGATGTACAGGTGGCTGCAGACAGGAAAAGCAGGAAGCCTGGGTCTCTGTGCGAGGGGCTGTGCTTATGTGGCAGAACGGCTATTGGGAAAGGGTGTTCTGTCTTTCCTGGGAACCCATGAGGAAGGCAGGGAAGGTCACAGATGCTCCTTGCCCACCTAATGCAGCTCCTGGACAGTAGACACCTATCTATGGTGAAGAAAAGCCAGGGATGGACTTTAACAAAGCATCCGGGCAGAATAAATTTGCAGATCCTGGCTAGGACTGGCAGATGGATAAATGATTCTCCCCATGTTCTGTATGATTGTGCAGACACTTTCTGTTACTGTTTTCCCCTTAGTTCATAGTTTTACTCCTTCTTTACTCTTTTACTCTTTACTTCTGCTATAAGAGCTCTGTAGATTTATTTATTTTTTTTAATATCATATCCTCTCAGATTCAGTCTTTTTTGTGCTCTGAATTGTAGCCAGCCTGTCAGGTAAAGATTTGGAGTCCACAAAGACAACCTCAGAGAGTCTCATTGGGAATATTTAAGCAAGAGGATGTGTTGGTCTTCTGCTAGGCAGCTAGCAGTGTGAGATCGCAGCAAATTCAATACAAGAGGGATGATGTTAACACAGTTAAGCATGAATTTAGACATGTCACTGCTAATCCCTAGATTAACAAGAGGGAAGGAAATGTGTCAAAATAATAAAGTACCTATTAAAAAGGCTGTTGAGACAGACACTGATCCATAGTTAGCACCGATAGATGACAGAACATCGTCAGTGAAGCGTGAGCCGTCATCTGGCAGCACTCTGTTCTGCAGAAACCAGATGAGTTAGGGACTTATGTCAGACTCGCTGGGGATTTCCAGATACTGAAAAAAGAAATAAGGAAAGAAAACTTGGAAGAAAAAAAAATTAATATTTTTCTTAAATCTTGACCTTAATTTGGAGTCCTTAGGACTTCCTCCTTTTGTTCTCTGGCTCCACAGGGGTAAATGATGATCCATCAGGGTATTCATACGAACTCTGTAACACTGCTGTCATAGTCACTGAAGCCCTTTGGAGGAATAAATTAATCACTCTCTTTTAGATCATACAAGGAAGGAGGATAAAGGTCTCAGAGGAAGACAGGTAGGAACCCCAGAAGTCTAAGACATCTGGAGACACTTGGAGACTGTGAAGCATAGGACTTCTCAGGCACTAATCCCATGCTGCTGATTCAGTTCATCAGCTAACAGCATGTATGTGAAACTCTGGCTAATGCTGCTGCTTAATGTTTGTTAGTGGTTATGCTTTCCAGAGGGGAAAGCAGAGTCTGTAAGTTGGTTTTTAAAGATGCCCTGGGATGAGCCCACCATCCCCCTCTGGGGGGGGTTGTGGGAGAGCCGTGCTACAGCCCAGGGCAGCAGAAGGCAGACGGTGGTTGGGGCCAGAGCCTTGGCTATGCCTGGCTTCTGGATGGTATGCTTGGCACCAGCAAGAGCTCAGAAATCATTAAATGAAAAAAAAAAAAAAGTGTGTGTGGTATTTTTTTAATTGCCTTATGGTTTTGAGCCTCATTCAAGATTTTCCCTATAAGCAGGAGGTCTAGGAACTTAGCTGGATGTGTCATTCTATATCTTATTAGGAAAGTAAGTGGCATACAGTATTATATGTGCTTAGGCATAAGGTCCATGGCAAAATGAAAGAGGAACCTATCCATCTCTCTTTGGTATGACTTAAGAAATACCTGCTTGCTATCCTTTGAAGCTGTCTCAGCCCAGCATTCATTAATAGAGCATCACCTTTCAGTGAAAGAAAAGGGGTTTTTTCCAATCTCCTATGAAATAGTTTTCTTACTTCTCCTTTCTGTGCTCTATGTTCAAATCTGCCTGTACTTCTCAAAAGAAGGTTATGTATCTATTGGTGTTTTAAGGTATAAATTTGATATCTGATTGTTTTTATAGCTTGGGTTCTTAATTATACCACTCCAAAAGAAACATTTCAAGGATAAAGATTAATTACTTTTAATGTTGCTTCATATTTGCTGTGCTGCAGATAATGTTTTGTTTTAAGTAAGTGGAAACAGGTGTGTAACAATTGATTAAATTAAATTAAACAAGCAAATAGGGAATGAAATGCACATGGCTATTTTCAAGGCGAGATATTGTAAACACTAATTAAGCAGCTGGAAATCAATAACTACACAAAACTATTCCCTCTTCCCACTTTTATGAGATGGAGGAAGCCCTGATGTTTTCAATCATGACATTGTTATTTATACCTTGCAGAGGTATAAATAAGAGGTGCCCATAACCAGGCCAGCCATAACATGGATGCAGCCACCTGAATTTTCTTATCTGGGCCCTTCTGAATCCTGTAGAGGCCCAAGAAGCATGATGTAGTACCACTTTCACACTGCCCATTGATTCCCAAAAGAGAGAATGACTTGTCCAAAGTCAATCATTTTCAGAACTAATTAGCAAAAATAATCCTCCATTCCCCTTCTGGCTAAAATTAAGTCCTTTTATATAAAATAAGGGATGGCTAATACCTTTCTAGTGCTGAATTACCATGCAAGACTACTGTAAATTTTGTGTGTATATGAATAAGAAAGAGTTAGAAAGGGGAGAAATGGATTTGCAAAATTCTCCAAAGGCCTCAGTATTAATTTCTGCTCTTAGAGAGTTCCCATTAGCATTGACCTTCTTAGTCAATAGATGTGCTTCCTGCAGAAGCACAGGCAGGCTCTTGACTTTTGCACCTAAAATCAGTTCGATGGGTTTTTCTACTACTGCTAGCAGAAGTCAACACAGCTAAGTCAGTGCAAGAACCTACCTTCCAGTCTGTTTTGTGCAATCCCACACACAGCTGTTTTTACAAAGCTCCTTGCAGCTCCCCATGCTCTGGCCCACAAAAGGCAAATGTTGGATGCACAGAGGATCCACAGCAGATAACTTGCCTCGTGGTGTTGATTTCCCAGGTGTCCCCGTGCTGGTTAAGGAAGGAGTTTCCCTGTACCCAATGGAGCGAGGCCTGTGCTGGCCGAGGAGGGGCAACAAGTCCTGCTGCTCAGAAACTGGTGGCCAGCCCTGCCTGCTTAGTATTTGCATTCACAAAGCCTAGTTCTGAGGTCTATGGGAGATCGTTAAAAATAATAATTTAAAAAAAAAAAAAAAAAGTGTGTGGAGAGGACAGAGATGCAGTCTTCTCTTTTTGTCCCTGGGGGCCCCCGGGAAGGTGAGTGGAACAGGTTCAATCTCCATCCCATGCACACCATCTCCAGCTGTTCCTGAATCAAGTCTGGGTATGTTTCAGGGACAGGATGGGGAGTGTCACAGGGTCTGGATGGATGGAGCTGTTCCACTTGACATAAACAATTAGAAATTAATCAGAACACAGAGTGGACTATGCCCACGTTTTCCTCCCTGCATCTTCCTACCACCATGATCTCCTCTCCCTGCTGCTCCAACAAGGAAGCCATAAAAATATTATTCCTGAGGAGCGTGACTTGGAGGGGCAACAGAGGGAGCAGGGAGGCTCGGAGGCTCTTCTCCTCTCTTAGCTTTACAGGTATGTACCTGCAGCTTTTTTTTTTTTTTTTGTTATAAGTATATGCGGACGTTTAAGTGGAAGGCTAGGTTTACTATCACTGGAGCACCTTCAGCAGGGCCCCGTGCTGCTGCATTCACAAGGTCTCTGGTCCTACTTCCACATGTATAGGAGCATTCGTGACAGTGGCTGTAGAAAGTGGGCACCATGGTATTACTCTTCCACAAGATCCTCATAGAGGTTTGCTTGCGGCTGGAAACTTGTGGTGTTTGGTTTAAACATACGTCATACCTTTGGTGGATGAGAGTTTATCTAATGAAAAGAGGGTTTAGTTCAACTTGTTTTCAAAACCTACTTGCTGGAACATCTATCAGCCTTTTCTGTCATGTTTTATGTTAATAATTTCCTGGCCCTGCTGAACAAAAATAAGTCCTCTGTGGTCTCACTGGACCATTCTAAAAGAGATGCGGCTCTCACCTGCCTCTGCAAAATTTCCTGATATTAGCAATTATTGTTCTGATGTTTCATCACTGATAAGTAGGAAACCTACCAAAGAATGGGGATTTAATTAAACTACAGGCAAAGAGGCACTTGATGGTTGGGCACTGCTCGAATTGAAGCAGTCTTTAATAAAATAACTGAAATAGATACCTACGACTGCATATCAGCTTCACAAACATTCCTCTCTATGACATTACTCTGGCATTGTTCTCTTCACATAACCTAAGTAGTCTCTCTTCACTGTGATATTACTTCAAAAAAGATGTTTTTCCAATGCCTTGTGGGCCTAAATAGTCATGGTGAGAGTGAATATGTGCGTGATTGCCCTCAGAGGAAGAAGAGTCGTCCAGCTCATTCTGGTGATGTCAAAACTCTATGTGCATAATGGAAATTGTATTGCGTTACTTGATTAATCAAGCACATTTTCTGTGTATTGTGGCAATGCTCCTTATTCTAATGGATGCCTCATTAGAAACATCTTCCTGGTAAGGTATAAAATTTGCATTTCTGAGACAATGGAGAGTTTCACCTCCTGAGGTCCAGACTCCATTGAAGTCACTCTTCTGGGAGAGTTTCCAGTTTTTATGTTGTGTTGGGAAATTAACTTTGTGCCATCTTGGCCCCATTAAACCAGTGGGAGTTTTGCCTTGGACTGCAGTAGAATTAGGATTTTGTGCACTCTATAATAATTGAACTGGAAATTATAGGAGCACAATCTTCCTTCTGCCCTATTAATGAGCTTAACAACTTGCTAGGAGCAAGCTTCTGCAGATAAGGAATCTGTGCAAGTATTTACACAAATCCCACATGAAGCAAAGCTTATATGTCTCGAATGAATGAAATGTAATGTACCCATGCTGGGCTCAGTGTTCAGCAGCTTGCTGCCAAACCTTCAGCCGGGCTCGAATCTATTGATGTTGTAGGAAGAATGGATAGAATGCTAATGACTAAATACACATTTTTTGTATTAGAATTGCAAGTTTGAAATGCAGGCACTGAAATTAAGGGGAATTTTAGACTTGGTTTCAATGGAAGTAGAACTGCTTCTACAAATCTCATCCAGCATGGTTCGTTCTTTCTTTCCTCCCTCCTTTCTTTCCTCCCTTTGAAATATTTTGTGCTATCTCCTTTGTACCATCACTTGTAATGGAAGAGATGTCCCAGGCCGAGGACACCATCCTGCTCTGAATAGCAGGCAGTAATTTGCTTAGCAATAGGAACCAAGCAAGGACTATTGGCACACTTTCTTCCTCCTTCCCTTCATTTTGCTCTATGGGCTGGATTGGCAATCTGAAAGTTGAGGGATATGGGATGAAGACAATGGCCTGCACAAGTGCTGCCGCTGGTGCAGCACCACTGCTATCCTCTGGGCAATCTGGGATGTCTCAGGATCCACCATGGCATGCAACAGCCTCTTATTTCCCCTCAGCACAGCTATGCTCCTCAGGAGGCAGGGCCACAAACCAGGCAGCTGTCAGTCAGTTGCAAAAAATCCTTGTACTCTGCAGAAGACAAGAGTGCTCTTGTTCTGACACCTTCTCTCAACAACACAGCACAGAAAGGCCTTGTACAGATCTTTTGAGCAAGCTGTTAAGGACAGAGGCATTCAAATAAGTGAACTAGGAGATGTTTTGATTTGCTTCATTGATCAGCACAATATGATCTCTTTATCATCTCTATTATAGCTCCTTAATTGTGGAAGTAAAAATGTTTTCTCAAAAAAACCCCCCAAAAAACCAACAAACCACCAAAACAGTCACAAATTATAATACTCACAATACACACACACACACATATATATTCTGTAGGTATGAAAAAAACCACAAACCCAACTGTTTTCTTCAAAAGCATATCCTGATAAGAAAACTGCAGTCCTCAGCCTGCCATCATCACGTGATGGCCATCATGGCTCTGACTGGGTCAGCCAGATGACTAGGCAAGGATTTACATTAGACATTAGTAAATGATGACACCCAGAATGCAGCGGCAAAGACTTGGCATGTTGAAGACTGCTTTCTTGAACTTTGACCCTCTGTCTTCTCTAGACAGCAACAATTAATCTATTACCATTTCTCATCTACTGAATTTTTCAGGACTGTAAGTACTGAAAATTAGTTTTCCTTTGCGAAGTCAAAAGAAAAAAAAACAACCTCAGGGTATGGAAAGATATGTTCTTATGTCTTTCTGCAGAGGGGAGGTGCTGAGAAATACCAGAGATGCAGCTCAATGCTTGCCGCTGACTGAGCAACGCTGGACAAGTCAGCATCTCTGCCCAGGTCCCCCCTTGAGACCTGAGCCAGCCACAAACTGAAGTTTGTCAGCACAGCGATGCGCTCTCGTCGCACCGTAGCACCGTGACTAGCAAAGAGCTTGTGGTGCTGCTGTAACACAGAGAATAAAGAGTGAGTAGGCTTTTTCAAGGTGCTTGCAGCAAACTGGAAATTCCCAGGGAAGTTGAGAGGAGGCAGTATTTACCTTCCCTGATTTCTTTGAAAACCCTCCCGCGCAGATCACTCAGCTCCTTGCTGCTTTGTTTCATACCCTAGGTTGAGAGACGTGTGGTCTGGTTTCAATCTAGCCTAGTTTATTCCTCTTTTAATAAAGTGTTTACTGGATAACACATGCTGAAGTATCCTTTGACAGGAAAGTTCACAGGCATTGCCTCAGATGTCTACATCTCTTTGCCATCCTGCTGGGAGGCACAGACAGGGAGATCCTGAGTTTGCTAATGAGCCTGCGTCTCGTCTCTAGGCTGAGAGATAAGCACATGTGGTAGGCACTGGCATTTGTCACAACCATGCATGTAATTTCCAGACAGAAAACATATTTTCTTCCCAGGTTTGCAGTCTAGTAAAACAAGGCAGCCAGCGTGGAGGGGGTTAGAAAGGAGAACAAACACAGCGGTGTTTTAGAAGCTGTTTAATATTTTAAGCTATGAGTGCAGAAGGGCTGTGATGATGATATTTAAAAATATAATGCTCGGATGCATAGTTAGAAATGCTGTAAACTTGTTAAGTCTATAGCGTTTTAGCAGAAAGACCCTGTGTGTCAATGCACGGGGAAGACACTGATATCTGCACCTAATTAACATCAGACATTAGAGGGTAGGGTGAGGAATGGCCGTGGGTGCTCCAGGAAAAGGAGCAACATGGCAGATCTAATGCCCCTGGAAAGGGAAGGAGAGAAACTTCTCTCACAGGGGGAGGGCAGCTTTCACCCCACCCCAGCTCCCACCTTGCTCCATGCTGCATAAAAGTGATTCATTTAAGGAGAAGCACAGGTTACATGGGCCAGAGGTCATCTGCTGCTGCTTTGTCCCAAGTCCCCCTGGCATATAGTTTTCCACTACCATCTGCCATTTGCTGGATTTTTACATCTGTCTTTCCCTAAAAGTAACCCCTCAAAGCCCCCTGACGTAAGGATCAATCAAAACCATGAAACAGAGTCTGTAGGAGCATCAAACTTGAAAACTTCACTCTGTTATATAAAGCCACATATTCTTTCCTTGTTTTCTCCTGGCTTACTCCTCCTGAAGCAAGCAGGAAGACTTGGTTATAGACTAGATATATGAGAAAATGTTAAATTAACTATCTAAATGTAAAAGCACAGGTTAATCTAGAATCATTTTCATGTCAATTTAGTGTGATTGATAGGTTTTTTTCCCTTGGCTTTGCACAACGAGCCTTGGCATGACACTGACTCTTGACAGAGACACTCCCTTTGCCACTCTAAATGGGGTTATTTTCTTCCAGCCTTTTAGGTCTCCTTCGTAACCCCCCTAAACCTTTGCAGGGGCAGCAGGACAGACGTTTGCATGAGAGCCATCTGTCAGGGTAGAGAGAAATCCCAGACTCCTCTGGGCCTCAGAGACTGCTCCAGCCTCAAAGGTTTCACTCAGCAGTACAACAAACACAGATGGTTTCCCTCATGGACCTGGGACAAACGTGCTGCCTTTCAGGACATGGCCGTGATTTTCCTCAAGTAAGCCTTCTGTTTAAAACGCATGAGCTATCTATATGTTTGGGTCTGTGATAAATGCAACTTACGCCCCTATACCCATATTTTTTTATTTATAAGGGAAAATGTAAATGTTTATGATCATTTGTGTGAAAAGTTAGGCACACTGAGTGCAGGTTTCAATCTATTGCACTTTTAACCTCCACAACTTAAAGAGAAACCACCGAGGACAAGTTTTGACAGTACATCAAGCAATCTGTTTGATAAAAAAAACAACACTGCACATTGATCTGTTGATCGAACTGCTCTGGCTGCCAAGTAACTTATTTAATCAACCATAGTCTGTTTTATACCTATGACAACATTTATAAAGTGACCAAATGAATAAATTGGTCCTTACAAGATACAATTCCTTAATTCTCCTTAAAACCCCCCTGGGACGGTTTTACATGTGAACGTACTGTGATAGGACTCACCTGATGGTCTCTGGCATCTTGTTTCTCTCCTATGCAGCACAGTCTCACCTCCTTCCCAGCAGACTCATCCTTGCCTCTGCAGGCAGCATCAGCTGCTCTGCTCCACACCCGTGCCTCGTAGGCTGCCTCCTTTGCATATTTGCCATTTTTTCCAGACCATAATGTTTATTTAAAAGACAGTGTTTTTTAAAGAGGACCAGCATAGAAATCCATCACAGTAGAACTATTTTAATGATGGTACAGAGGAGAGCAGAAAAGGAGAAAGCACAAGCATTTTAAATGTCCCATGGAGCCTGAGGTTTGCTAGCCTCTGTGTTCGGCCAAGCTGAGTGATCTACTTGGAGTAATTCCCCTCCCATCCCAATTTTGGGATTTTTATTTAATTTAAGACTTCTAAAAAAACAAACTTCCCCTCCATGTATTATGAATCAAGGCATAACAACAGTGTTGTTCTACCAGGACTTCCTCAAAAACCAACCCTCCACAACCGTCACGCTAGTCCTGTTTCATTTATCACATATGAGCTGGCCCAAACTCACTTATGCCAGAATGAGCATGGCACCGGTAATCTGTAAGGAACAGAGCTTTATCTGGCTTCCCCTTCTATAAATGCAGTGTTTTAACTGGTTCATACTGGACTGGTACTGCCATGAGTGAGACCTGAGTTTGGTCTTCAGTTTGAACAGATTCAAAGAGTTCACTGCAAGCAAAATTGCAGCTGGGAAATAATCTTTACTAGTTACCACAGTGTTGAAAAGCCAGCTGTGCTTGCATTGCAAAACCAACTGTAGACCCACTGTTGACCAGAAAGCATAACATCAAGGGGCACCATGCATCTTTCAAGAAATCACGCTTTTAGGCCATGCTGAAAATCTTCAGTAAGCCAACGTTTCGGTATAGAAAAGGGAAGTTCTGACGAAAAAAGTATCAAAGGAAGACCAAATATCTCCCCTTGGACATTTGAAAATGTGACCCTTAAGTTACAAACCAAGCCAGAAGCAAATATAAAAATAACAAATGCGTAGGTAGGTAATAGTTATGTATACATATATATGCATATATGTACATATGTGTGTGTGCGTCTATATATGAGTATATGTGTTTGCGTATGAATCTGGTTTCTACTTTCCCATCTGTCAAAGCTGCGTCGCCTGTCTTCTAAAGTACTAGCCTGGAAACTTTTAGACATGTGCTTATCTTTAATTACATGAGTAGTTCCCCTAGCGCTGATGGGAATACTTGTGTACGAGGGAGGAGGGTTAAAGCACAGATTTATTAGAGACTCAGACTATTTTCCAGGCTGTGTTTGTGAAATAACTGAGCAGGAAGGATTAGAAAGCTGGAAGCAGTCCCAACCCTCTTACAGTCAGGACAATAACTGTAAACATTTAAAAGATCAGATTTGGGAGTTAATCCTCCATCACACTGGTAATGTGACAGCCCCTCTGGAAAAACTGGGATAAATCTGCTGCTGCAGTAAAACGCTTCGTGGCATCGTGGCACCTGACAAATGTAAGAGGTGACTAGGGTTGGATGGGTGATCTTGCTGAGTGTGATAGGCCACTTTCCTCATGATTAAAGCTATCCTGTAATATTCCCAAAGCATCCATGGTATCTGGTGGCTAGAACAGGAAATTTTCTTCTCCTTGGGGAATTTTTCCAGTGCTATAAATGACTGACTGACTTTTTCAATCAGGACAATGAAAACATAAAAAGGTAATCTTCAGCTGAGTTTCAAAATAAATTTCTAATTTGAGTGTTTTGTTTCGTGAGCCCATTTTTCACTGGCGTCATTCTGATTTTTCTGAGTTCATAAGAAAATATGAACTTGTGTTTCTAAGTAAAAGACATTTCAGTGTAAAAATAAAGAGTGTTTTTATTTAAAATTCACTGCAACAGAGAGGTCTTGACAATGTTGAAAGGAAAATCAAAGTTATATAGAAATGGGCAATTCATAAAAGACAATTCTTTTATGAGGAGTTTGGGGGTTGTATGGTTTGGAGGAGGTTTTTTGGGGGTTTTTTTTCTTCTCTTAATTTCTTAGAATTTCTCATAGAAATCTTAATCTTGCCAAAAAATCCTTAGTGCACTTTACTTAGGAGCCTATGCTCCATTTTTTAAGGAGCGATTTAAGCATTTATGAGCTCGCTTTTAAAAATGGGTCTCTGAGACACCTAAACAGGCATGACTTATACTCTGCGAGGTAATGAATGTGCTTGTCTCTCCCAGACATCGATGGGGAAAGCTCACAGTGCTTCCAGGTGGTGCCTTTAGAGCATTTTAATGTCCTCAGCACTCTGCAGAACCGCACCTGAAACATACAGAATCTGAGGGTGCCGCACAGTTCACAGAGCTGGAAATTAGCACTTTGCCCCTTTGGGCCTTCTGTACAATATATTATTTATGAAAGAAACCGTGACTAATTTAAAGTATGCAGTGCATGCTGGTGCTGTTGAATTGCAGTCGCTGAGATGGGGAAAAGAGAAGGAGGAGATAACCACAACTGTGAGCAGTCACAGTTTTTAAAGATGTTTTAATAAAAGGACATAGACAAAGGCATTTTTGTTGCAAATGAATACTAAGAGAGGGCTAGTTCACAATCCCACCACTGAGTAGAGTGTTTCTCCCAGAGCTTTTCCAACATCAGGCATGTTTGTATATTTTTCCCTCAGTTAAAATAACAGCTCCATCCAAAGGCATGGGCTAAAATAGGAGAGACTGGTCTCCACTGGCAAACAACTGGCAGCCACAGAAGACTCCCTGCCTGGCCCCATAAATACCACGTTTGTATAACTAGTTGTGGCCAGGTACATACACAAACACCGCAGTCATTGCTGAACCTCAGTTCTGGAGAAGATATCCATCACTTTTAGTGCTTATGGTGCTGCTCCTAGACACGTGCCCTGCCTCCTCGCTCCACTTTTATCCTCAGCTCTCCCTTGGGTCCCAGACAGCATCAGCCTCGCTCCCTCCCCTTGCCTTTTTCCTTGCGCCTCTTGACGCGGCGGCTGCAGCTCGCCTTTCGGCTCTCTTTGCCGAAGCTTTCTCATCCTCCCCTGCTTCTCTGAGAGCAGCAGCGTCTGCGGCTCTCGGTCTTCTGGCAGGAAAGATGCCTTCGCCTTGAGGCGCTGCCGGTCTCCCCCGTCCTGTTCCCTTTCCTTCGGCCTCAGCAACTCGCCGAAGAGGAAGGAAACACGGTTAAAACCCGCTGGCGGGGCCGGGGAGCGCTGATGCTGTTCCCCAGCCCCCCGGAGGACGCCTGAGCGCCGCGTTGCCATAGCGACGGCTCCCGCTGCTCCCTAGATAAGGCGGGCGGGAGCATCAGCTGCAGCCCCAGCCCAGAACGGTCCCGCTCCAGCGAGCCCCGGCGCCGGATCGCGCCCTCCCCACCGCCTCGCACCGCTTCGTAAGTACTTCATCCACGCACTTCCCTCCCGCCTGGGTGGCTTCTTGCTTTGCTCTTTTTTCTTTTTTTTTTCTTCCCCCCCCGCCCCCAGCAGCCACCACCAGCAAGGCAAATCGCCCGTGTCACCCGTGGGGACTAGCAGGAAAGCCCGGGGTCCTCGCTTTGCGGGGAGTGGGCTGGGGATGGTCCAATGTGGGAAAAGTTGGGGTGCAACCACACTGAGGCTGGAATGCATGGATGGGGTTATGGGGAAAGTTGGGGTGCGACCGCACTGAGGCTGGAATGCATGGATGGGGTTATGGGGAGGAAGGTGCTTTAGAGACAACTACTTCAACTAACTTTAACTGCTGGGACAGTTCACAAGCAGATAATACAAGCCAGCAGAGTGGGAACTGGTATCGGGACTTTTTGTCCCACTACAAAGGGTTGGCATGTACAAGGGTTAGTTTGTACTTCAAGGAAATAATTAAGGAAGACTTTGTATTTCTTATTTATCTCCAAAGACAAAAACTTTCTGACTAGAACCTGTGTGAAAGTATCTTGTGGTTTTTTTTCCATAGACCGAAGTTTAACTGTTGAAAATTTTTTTTTTTTTTTTACGAGTTTATGGGAGGTAGTGGAAATCAGTCCAAAGCCCAGTTTGGGTTTTGAACTAGCCCCCAGAAGCGTACTGTCTGTGAGAGGAAACTGCTCTGAGACAATTCTGTGGGATTTCTGCATCCGTGCAATTATTAGTAGCAAAACTTTTGGGTGGAGGGTGACAACACAATCAGGCTTTCAAATACTTAAGTGTTTCCTAAGAAGTTTTAAATATGCTTTAGAAAAAATCAAAATCAGACTAATCTGATAAGAATGCCTGGAGAGAGCAGCCTACTGCCCAAATAATTGAAAAAGAAACTCTGTGCAGGACCATGAGACTGTCTTCTATGCCCAGGAAGATGTCACTCCAATAGAGTAACGTTAAACATAAAGTAAAACTTGTAATGAAAAGTTTGGAACACAAAGCAGGAACACGCAGACTTTCCACTTTTAGGGCATCTGTTTTCTACTCTGACTGCAGTAGATGCATTGCCTTGCTTTATTCACAAGACTTGCCCAGGAAGCAGTTGTAACAGGGCTAGGATAGGACCGGGGTATGGGTGAAGGTGCATATTTGCTAGTAAAGGAGCCAAGGCTGCCTGCTGAGTGCAGGTGGAAGGAGCCAAATGCAGCCAGGTGTGGTATCATTCCCCTTTGCCCTTGAGATGTTTCAGATGAACTCTGTGTTGGGAAGGTGGGTGCAAGATGATTCCATCCAGATGATAGTATCTTACACCTTCTTTACACATTTGTAGATTACTTTGTGCAAATAAGGGGCCTATTCACACTATAGGACCCCGTAGAGGATATGCAGCAGAAGGAAGGACAGGTCTGTCTTTGCCTCCCACCTAGGTTTAGGGAGGGAAGAGAAGAGCAGGTAAGGAGGCTGGGAGCCTGTCTGTCCCTCCTTGCTCATGTGCTCATTGCAACCAGACTGAGAGGGGCAAAGCAATTAAAAATAATTTATTAATCAAAACCTGTCAGAAGACCGTAAGTGTGTGCATGGTGGGAGGAGACACACCAGTCTTAAAGGGTAAGATGCCGGAGCAGCTCTTTGGGCAGGGTAGCGAAGCGCTGCCCTCGGTGCAGGCTGGACTGTGGCTGTTACAGTCCAACCTCTGCCTGGTGTCTGCGTGGGGCAGCACACTGTAAGATATTGTTCCCATTTCCAGCTGTTGAGGAGTGCATCAGCCTCAGCGAGGCCAGGCCCTGCCTACGGGAATGTGGACAAGCACGTGTGCGTGCTGTCCCACCCCAGGGCCCTGTTGCCTCTGTTTCTGCTCTTGAACTCTCCTTCTTTCAGCTCATGGTAAAAATATGTTCTTGTGAGGTGCGCTGAGTCCAGGTGAAGAGAGGTACATAGTGTCATACAGGCTTCTGTGGCAACATCATTATCAACCTACCAAAATAAATACTCAATAAATTCAGATTGCCTGCTGCCACCCAACATGGATGCTGTTAAGAGTATTTTTATTTATGTAGCATCCGTGTCAGCATGCCAATGGTCATGTCCTGCAAACTAGTGCATGTTTTTTCCTTGGGAATTTTGTCAATTGAGGAAACAAAACATTCCCCTGGGGGAAAAAAAAAGGAAAAAAGAAAAATCCACATACTTGTGGACAACACCACGTGGTCTATTGAAGTACTCAGAAGTACAGTTTGTGGAGACCTTGCAAAGGGTCAGTTCACAAATTCCAAGTATTCAACATACAAGGGAATGACATGCATGTGTAACAAGTCATGCCCTTGATGTACAATGGTGAGGACTATTGACATCGATGCCCATTTAGCCCCTGTAAACTTTGATAAGAGTTGCAGATCAGAAATTTATTTCTCCATCTTACAGGTAAGAATGATTGCCTACTGATGACTCATTTGAGAATTGCGTTGTGCCTTGAGGCTGGATATGAATATACATAGGTAACTAATTTCTGTGTAGCTGAATAGCACCTACAACTATTCAAATCCTAGGAGAAGACAAGAAATGGAGATACAACTTTCCCCTGTTTAAAGCCATTTCTGTGCCTAGTTCAGGTTCGAATGAAAAAAGTCCATCTCTTTAGCTTTGTTTTCAAAGCTTTGGGCTTTGATCTTACAAGGTAGGTTTTTCTCATGAGATTTCATTTCAAGTTGGTTTAACTGTCACATGATCAGATGGCCTCAAAAGATTCACAGCATTTTGGTAGAAACACATAAGAGTAGCTTTGCTGAATATTCTCTAAGGTCTAGCCTGATTATTTTAGACAAATATTTACATTAAACCAACTGCACATTATAATAGTAAACCAAAACTGGTTTCTTTGTCTGGCAAAATATTTTTACCTAATGGAAGCGTAGAACTGGTTGCACTGGTGGACTTCTTGATGAAGCCCCACAATTCAAGCAAAGAAATAATCCTATTATGTGCATGAATGTGTGTGTGGTTTAAGACTATGCTAGTGAGTGGTAGGAGCTGTACATTCTCCTTTCTCTGGATACCTTTATTTGGGCATCTTAATCAAGCATATACAGCAACTGAGAATTATGAAAAAAGTTTTAGAGTGTGCTTTAAGCTACCTAGAAATCCATCAGTACCAAAGGTGATATCTAGAAAGTGAAAAGTGCAGACACTCGTGATCTGAATTGCCATCTCCTACAAAGGAGCCCTGCTGTTTCCTGACAGTGACCCAGCATGAGGGCTAATCCACATGAAACTGAAGTAGCTTTTACTCACACCTGCACTTTTCAGTCTGCCTTATCGTTCCTTGCTCTTCTCCGTCTGTAAGCAGAGCCAATCCTATTGAACGCCACATGCTTTTACGAGGAGCGAATGCAAAACTGTGTAGGCAAAGCTAGAACTTGTCTCAACTTTTAGGGAAGCATTTAAGGTGTCTCTATCAGTTCTGGCTTTTTCCAAAAGTAAGAGACTCCAGGCGACTCCCTTAGGCACATATCTCTGCAGGGGGGGTGGTACAGCCTAGCTGCATTGTACCAAAGTCTCAGGCTAAATGTCTATTGAATTCGTATGGAAAAATCTATATCCATTTCAGGAAGCGTTTCCTGCTGAGTGTGATTTAGAGCTCCACTGAAACCATTACAGTTGCACAAAGGATGAATGTGGCTCATTATGTCAAGAGATATAACAGAGTGCAAGGTAAAAAAACCACCTTAGTCCATCAAGCATTACCTACCAAGGTGACTGACTGCAGCAGAGGGTGCAGACCGTGCTAGCGTGAAGGCTGGTAGGAAAAGAGTTGCAGTTAACACACAAAAACCCGTGAACGTGCTTCCATTTGTAAAGGCATATTAATGACGCCACACAGTCCCCATAGCAGTCTTCCTTCCCACGCGAAACGTTACTGGGGAATCTGTTTCTTTAGTGGCAGGAATTGATTTTAGTGGTTTGGGAAAGCACCATTACAACGCTCACATACATCACCTCTCCTTTGAATGAGAGCTCTGTGCGTAATGCAGAGCGACAGGATGTAACAGCACTCACGTGTTCACACATCGTATGCAATGTATACCCCCCCCCCCCAAGATACTAAAACTCGTGATACGTTTTGGTAATCTTTCTCTTCTTCTTCTTTTGTCACACAGGCTGTTAGAATATGCTTTTGTAAGCAAGGCAATGCTGGCTGCAGGGCAAACCTTAAAAAATAAAAGGGAGCGTGTGTCAGAAGTTAGGCTGTAAAGCTGTATTTTAAAGCACTAAAGATGCCAAGGGCTTGGCATCTGGGACTATGAAAACATGAAGACAGATCTAAGAGATTTATTTTAGAATACTATTTTTCAAACTACTGTATTAAGTAAAAATAATTAAGGAAGTCTCTCATAACCTGCATATATGATTCCTATATTAAGTCTGTTTACAAAGCTTAATTTTTATTAGGTGAAATAACTCAATGAAACAACTTAGTGAAATCAAACCAAAGTTAATCATATTTTATGAGGCATTTCCAGTCAGTATCATGTACTACCAATTTTACATTTAAATTTTACTATCTTTCTTCAGCTTTTTTTGCCTCAAGACTTGTTCAAAAAAAGTCTATAGTGTCTGAAATGGTATCCCTGATTTTACTGAAAACTTTCTAAACAGAGTACCCTTCAGAAAAGAACATTTTCCTTACAGCCATCATATTTAGACAGCGTGCCCTAATCAAATCTGATAAAATCAAGTGGCACTGAAGAAAAAAACCTCCCTCAAATCACTAAATGCAGTGTGAGCCTTCATAGGGCCAGATAATAAGTTTTTGTTTTAAATGAAATTATGACTGCTTCATTTTAAACCACAGCTATAGCTTATTTATACAGTGGATAAACAGAGCAACCATACCATGCTAAGGTGCGTTCAAAGATTTCTTTATGCAGGGTCTTTCCAAGTGGAAGATTATTTTTTTCTGTAAATGCAAATGAAGCCTCCAGGCAGTATAATCCTTGAGTACAGATGTGAGGCTAGACTGGGACAGTTCTGCAATGAACAGCTGGAGGTCAAGCCCCTTATCCAGGTCTGATTCAGTAAGGTATTTAAGAATTTGTAGAATTTTACAAATTTTTGTGAATTTTGAATACTGAAGGGTATGGGAGTAAATCCCATATGTACATTATGAGTCAATGTTCCTGACCTTTACCACTGTCAAACAGTGTTGCTCCACTTACTTTGAAGTCACTGGAGTTTAGGACATGTTTTTCCAACCCCTGAAGAATTAGCTCAGCACACAATTATGAGTGCGACCTTTCATATTTTGTTTGGCAAATATTTATGTGACTGGATTTTGCTTGAGGGTTAATTGTTCTTTATATAGACACAAGTTTAGTCATAGAAATGAGGTTAACTCCTCTGCTGTTCTGTTTCTTGTTGACAAGCAACCATTGCAATTTTCAGAGAAATAATATAGGTAATTTCTTTACCTCCAGGAAGATAAAAACAAATTCCCACAGTACAGTCTCCTATTTTCTTATCCTCCTTTCCACTGTTTGACTGCCTTTTCTTTCACTTTTTTCTTTTATTTACCTTTTCTTCTCCACCTCACCTTCTTTCCTCCATTTTTCACCATTCCTCCTGTCTTTCTTCTACTATTCATTTTGTCTCTTTTTTTTTTTTTTATCTTCCCTGTTGCTTTCCTCGTCCCTACAAGGAAGTCACAATCTGCTCTTATTCCCCAAAAATGGAGAGCAGATGTTGTAAGAAACTACTACGGCTGTTGCTGGCTGAAGCGAGGTACACAGATCACTCAGACTGCACCTTCAGCTTGAAGATTTTTTCATTTCTGCTGAGCAACCATAGAAATGATCAGCAGTAAAAAAATGGTCTAATATCCTTCTTCCTATGATGGTATCTGGGGTGGCCCCAAAGTGGGGAAGTCCAGGATCAAATCTCAGCTTGGGGGGATGCTGGGGGAGCTCAGATAGGAGGCTGGACTCCAGGACTCCCTGCAGTTGTGAGTAAAGGGGGATAAAACAGCAAAACCAGCAATCCAGTGAGACGTACAGAGCATGGGTGCTTCAACAGCTTTGTGAAATGGGTTCCCATGCTCTTAACGAGGTGATGAGTAAGTCTACATGCTGGTTTTGGGGTCTGCGGGCACTGGCCATCTTTCAGAGGCAGCACTCACACCTGGGTCTTCAGCAGTATCCAAGCTCTCTTAGAGGAGCTGAACTTTTAAGACCAACTCAACAGCATTTGTAATTGAAGTTAGATTGTATAATAAACACCAAATATGATCCTTAGTTTACAGTTGAGAAAAAATGGAGAAGAAATCCAGAACAAAACATCCTATTTCCTAGCATTTACTTTGTGTATGTGATAGCACTTTCTGTATGATCAAAGTCAGTATTCTTCTGTAGAGCTGACATATTTCCCATGCTAGTGTGGGTTGCTTACAGCAAGGTAGGTGGAAAAATGGAATATTGTGTGTGTAATGGATTGAGAGCAGCTCTGAGGAGAAGGACTTGGGGGTGTTGGTGAACAAGAAGCTCAGCATGAGCCAGCAAGGTGTGCTCACAGCCCAGAAAGCCAACCATATCCTGGGCTGCATCCCAAGAAGTGTGATCAGCAGGCTGAGGGAGGCAATTCTGCCCCTTTACTCTGCTCTTGTGAGACTCCACCTGGAGTATTGAGTCCAGCTCTGGGGCCCCCAACATAAGAAGGCCATGGACCTGTTGGAGCTAGTCCAGAGGAGGGTCACAAAGATGATCAGAGGGCTGGAGCACCTCTCCTATGAGGTGCTGAGTTGGGGTTCTTCAGCCTGGAGAAAAGAAGGCTCCAGGGATACCTTATAGCAGCCTTCCAGTACCTGAAGGGGCCTACAGGAAAGCTGGAGAAGGACTGTTTACAAGGGCATGTAGTGATAGGACAAGGGGTAATAGCTTTAAACTAAAAGAGACTTAGATTAGATATTAGGAAGAAATTCTGTACTGTGAGGGTGGTGAGGTATTGGAAGAGGTTGCCCAGAGAGGTTGTGGAGGCCCCATCCCTGGAAGTGTTCAAGGCCAGGTTGGATGGGGCTTTGGGCAACCTGGTCTAGTGGAGGGTGTCCCTGCCCATGGCAGGGGGGTTGGAACTAGAGGATCTTTGAGGTCTCTTCCAACCCAAACCATTCTATGATTCTGTGTGACCAAGGCAGTGAATAAATGCATCTCTTAACATGTGTGAGCAAAGTCAGGCCAGCAGACTGCATGACAGAACAGCTGGAAGACAAAAACTTATCATGATCTGGCTAGCAAGTGGATACATAACACCGATTATGTCGACAGAACAGCTGGAAGACAAAAACTTATCATGATCTGGCTAGCAAGTGGATACATAACACCGATTATGTCTGTTTTATGTCATGCTGCTGCCGCCTTTTTTTTTTTTTTTTTTTTTTGGTGTAGTAGCTTCAAAGGAGGAGAAAAGCCCGTTTCAATGATGTCAACAGAATGTGTTCAGCCACTTGATATCCCAGAAGACAGACTGGACAAGCGAGATCCACACTGTAACCATTTAGGTAAGTGTTATTAGATGATGTCATTGCAGTAATTAGAGAGGTGTTGTCTTCACATCATTAGGTCCTGTCCAGTGCCCGTTTTTCCCCTCCAGCAACACAACTGAGCCCTCATGAAACCCGATAGATTACACCTTCTGCTGACACTTCTGATGCCAGATGGAAAGGCAAAGAGCATTTTTCCTGCATGTAAATATCAGCAGAAGCTCTAGAGCGAAGTTAATTAAAGCAAAGAAAGGAAAAACAGTCATTGTTCTTTTCCCTGGCAGAAAAAATAGAGCCGTTTCTTCATTTATACCACAATAAACTGAAAGCTAGGATATAGCTTTTCATATGCAATTTCAGTAAAATTTCAGTAAAAGATTTCAAACACTTCCTTTCCCTCCACTGGGGTGGCTTTCTAAATACTTTTTCTCCTTCATTGCCAATCTGTTTCCTCCTTTGAACCTATTTCATACATAACTTTTGCACTGAGAGTACCAGAGGCATCTTTGCTCCGCCACACTCCTAAATACCAGACTTCATACTTGATAGATGTGCTTTTTGCATATTCATGGTCTTTGCCTCTGCTTCAAATTCTATTACTTCACTCTCGCCTTGCAAAATTGTCATGAAGATTTAGCAACCCAGAAACAAAAATTTATTTGCTTGTTGTTACCCTTGTGATGACAATAATGAAACACAAATGCAATTTCACTCGCTTGTCAAAAAAAGTGTCTCGCCACAGGCAAGCATAATTTTATAAACTTTGTTTTCTGGCCTGCAAGGAAGGTTCTGCCTCTACCACACAAAATTTCTAACCACAGGCACCACTTTTACAACTGCTGGCATTACAAATATAGTTGTTGCATAAAATTACTTATTTAAATAAGTACAGAATGAGACCCATTCTACAATCAGGAAACTGAGTGAGTGGGAGGTTAAATGAGCTCATTAGGACCATGCAGGAAGGCTGTGAAGGTCAGAAAAAGACCCCACATCTTCCAGAGACTTCACCCGGAGGTTGTTCTTCCCATGCCTACCTGCAGGCTCGCAAACTATAGCTGCCTCAAATAGTGTGAGAGAGCCTGGAATGAATCCTTTTGCACCCAAGTAGGGGTAGGGGACCCTGCTGAAGCCAAACAAGCAGCTTTTAAGAAATCAAAGCATTGGTTTGTGTGATGATACTAATGACAGGCTATATTCAATATTTTCAGCTTGCATAAGCACCCAGAAATGCAGATCCTTGCAGAATAAACATGCTGACCATCTGAGTCATCTGAGTCAAGGCTTGTTTTAAGGGAAAACCAAAAATCCGGTGTAATGTTAGGTAAATCAAAAGCGAATACCAACTGCTCAGTGGCTCTGGAAATAAATCCAGCTCTTGAAGGGAACAATATATTGGCTCGGTTTACCGACACCTAAGGCTGACCCCCCCCACATAAATCTTTCCTTCACAAAAGTGCCCTTGTAACTCTTGAAGAGAGCCCGCACAGTTTGCGCTGAACAAAACAGGGATGGCCACAGGACTTCTGCACACGATGGTGCAGCCTTCCCTCTGCCATGTAACACGCAGCTGCCCACAGCCTTCTCCCACGTAGGCCTTCTCCTTCTCTCTCTCACAGTCTACCACCTACAAAGTAGAAGGACCACCTAAGTCACTTGACTCCCACGTAGTATGGTACAGAGGCCTCTTTTACTGACTTTTGATTTAAGAGATCTTTCTCCACAGGCATTTTAATCTACTTGGATGAAAGCAGTATTATTAAAGCTTTCTTTTTACCATCTGGTTTATTATTTCCCCTCAGTTTCAATTTCTATTAACTTTTTTTTTTTTTCCCTGCAGAGGATCTTTCAGAGCAGCTGATTAAGAGCTGTGACCTCAAGAAGAAACCAAGAAAAGGTAAAACCATCCAGGCTTCCCAAAACACTGAACAGGAGCAAAAAAAGCCAAGGAGAAAAGATACACCGGCTTTACACACACCACCACCCCTAACAGGTGAGCAATACATCTCTTGACTTCGAAATCCCAATTCAGCTGAGGGGCCTGAATCTGGGCGAAGGTCCAGAGATCCCTCATTCACTTAGGTCCCCTTGGAGGTGGGCAAGAACGCAGCTGCACGCCATGTGCAGCTGGGAAGGCAGGCAGGCAGAGAGGCTGACTTTCTCAAAGGCATGCCCCGTTAGGCAAAGGGTTTTCTCACAGGTCCTGGGAATACCAGAGTGGGTGTGTGCTCCTGAAAACGTGCTCCCTTGGAGCTCACAGTGTTACTGCCTTTACATGATAAATTATGCATGCTTATCTCTAGCTGCTGAGCCATGCTAGATGCCCAGATTTGATTTGGTCCACTTTCTTGTGTAGCTCGTACTCAGGGCCCGAGGGGAGGCTGAACAGGAGTAAGGCTGGCAGGGGACGGGAGAGGCACACAAGCTGGCTGTGGGTTGCTCCTCCTGGAAATTGCAGGGCTCTTGTGCTTATGGGGACTCTGGCACAGGGCGGGTGTTATGGGAAGCCAAAAACCATCACAGCAACAAAGGGGCTCCTTGTAGGGTGCTCCCTGCTGCTGTGCATCTACAGACCTCTGAAGTTCAAGAGCCAAATCCCACCAGCCTGGGGAAGGGAAGAATGAGCAGGAGACTGCCACTGAAACCCGATGATCTTCCAAGACCAGCAGCTGGAATAAACATTTGTTGCTTCTCTCTGCTAACAAGCACCCCTTGTTGTGCTCTCCGGGGAGAGAGCTGTGCTCTTGTATCCACTGCGTTGAGTTCTTCTTCCCATGCTGCACATACACAGAGGAGTTAGCCAGGAACTACTTGCGTGGTCCCCTGTGTACCCACAACAATTCACCAACTCAAAACCGAGCAGCTGGGATTTTCCAGTATTTGTAATCCAGATATTGAACTCAGCACGTTTGATTCTGTTCAGCTCTTACGTGTTTCTGCCCCTCAGCAAGTCTATCTTAGGGGAGAGTGGCTCAAAGGCTGAAGAAGTGCATTTTGTGACCACAGTAACCATATCATAAAGAAAACAGAGCTTTACTAGTTAAAATAGGCCATTTCTGTGTGGTCACATTGCCCCAAGCAGAGGCTTGAACATCTGTATGACTGATCTACTTTTAAGATGTCTAAGCTTCTGGAATAGAAGATTGCACTCATCTTTACCATGATTTCTGATGGACTGCAGTTTAGTCCATTAAGTACAACCAGAAACCAGGTAGCCTGATAACATCACTGTCTCTAGCCTATGGGATATAATTGACTTGGAGGAAATGCATACCATTGCAAAACCTGACGAGTGGGTACACCATGCAGAACAGATCATCCACTCGTGCAGCCTTACTTCAGAGTAGTGTTTGGGAAAGTTACACAGGTGCAAATTTCTTGTTGAAGTGGCTTTTTTTTTTCTTGACTGCAGGCATACTTTCAGACTTTTCTGATAATCTGCTGAAAAGATATGGTATCACAGAGAAGCCACAGAGAGAGAGAGTGAGTCCAGGTTCTCAGATCACCGAACTGGAGCAGAAAAAGCCCAGGAGAAAAGATACGCCTGCAATACACATCCCACCCTTGATAATAGGTAAGATACTTAGGTAAAGGTGCTCCAAAGAGGAAGCAAAATGTGGCTACCATCAAAGGTATGTTTGGGAGAAGGCTGGAAGGAGGTTGTTCTGCCCTGTGTACTTAGCAGTGCCTGCCAAACTGGACCTATTCGGTCAAAGTACATAAAAACAGTGGTGGCTCATGGAAATTCTTTTCTGTATTCCCTACCCATGTTTTTGGGATAGAAGGGGAGTAAGAGAAGACATTAGGTCACTTGATTCTCTCTTGCAAACATGATCTTACTTTTGTGAAAGGCCAACTACTGCCCTGCTTTTCAAATTGAACACATGCAAGTTTTTAGGTCACCAGCACTAACATAGTTTACACTGCCTCAAACAACCTGGAACAAAGCTGTCCTGATTAACCTCCTCTTAACTCCGCAGTCCCTAACATGCACTGAGGAAACCAAGCTGTGATGAATTTCTTCTTAACAGCACCTTAAAGACAGTTCTGTGCTTCTGGCATGATACACTATGCAGTAGCTAATTCGCTTGGTGACCATATAAGTCAGCCAGCCACGTTTTGGTCCTAAGACCCTTTCTTTGTTGAGTTTCCCACACTCCTCTATCACAGAAGAGCCTCAATTCATCAATATTTCTGAAGGTCTTTCAAGATGTAAAGCACAGTGCAAGCGTTAATTACTAGTGTTAGCCAGGAATGCAGGAAATAGTGCAAGTTTGTATGCTATGCACCAGCCCTTTCCAGATCACAGGATGAAGCAAACAAATGAATGAATGAAAACCAACCAACCAAACAAACCCCAGATCCAAAACTAGTGCCAAAACTGGAAAACACTGTTCCCTTAGGAACCTCTTGTATGAACCGGTTCTGCAGTTGGCTGGCACTACTGAGCAGTGAGACACACTAAATGAAAAGGTCCTGAGACAGATACTTTAGCCCTGAGTGACTAGGCAACAGCTCAGTACATCTAGCACCTGAGTTTCAGGTACACTTTCAGTGGAATTTCCTGTACACCTAATAATTATATGGTGTGCAAATGACTTCATCAATCCAAATAGGCACCTGTATTTGTAGACATCTTTCTTTGTGAGCCTGAACCTTCATAACCGACATCAACATGTGTAAGAATTTTTTTCATTTAATCGGTATGGGGCTCCCAAAAGCAGAGAGGAGTGTGACTAAGTTTGCAGGATCACAGCAGCAAGCATGGTGAATACTAGTGCTTTGCATATTGATCTGCCTAAGGAAAACACATTTTTTATTTGCTCACTGAACTCAAGCATCCCAATGGCTTGCAGCATCAGAGCTGCTGTGAGTCACTTGAAACCTGGTCCAATCACTTGCTGGGGGAAATGAAATCTATCATACAACTGCCGAGCCCAACTGCAAATGCTCCACTTTTTGAGATATTTACTATAGAGCACTGATAATGACCTGCTTGTATAATTGCTGGAGGAAATTACTCAGCAAATTACCTGGAATTCCACATGACAAATAAATTAGGTGG
Source organism: Grus americana (assembly GCF_028858705.1). Classification (NCBI taxonomy): domain Eukaryota; kingdom Metazoa; phylum Chordata; class Aves; order Gruiformes; family Gruidae; genus Grus; species Grus americana. Next base: position 114,777,405 of record NC_072853.1, read on the forward strand.
GAAAAAAAAAATCATAGTCTTTTAGGGATTGACTCAGAAACAGAGGCAAAATTTATCAAACCATTTGTAATAAATATTAGTCCTGTATATTATACTTGAAGCCTACCCTTCCCATGAACCTTGGAGGAGAGGTGAGACGTTTTGGTCAGTTCAAAAACACTCCCAAGAAAAGTTGCCTTTGGCCACTTGTAGCACCTTTGAAGATGCTGTATGTCCTTTGCACTTCAGGGTATATGTGGAGAAGGAGAATCTGAAAGCAAAACTCGTTTGACAGAAATCAAAGATGAAATATGTGACAGTGAAGCTGAGAGGCTTGACTCTTGTTTAGTTTAAACGTAACTGCTAACTAAGAGGATGCAGCAAAGGTGAATTATTTCCTTGACCTTTCTCAACAACACTCTGGTTGGATTAGCATCTAGTCACTTATTCATGTTTCAACCCTAGCTTTAACTAGCTCAAGTAGGTACTTAAGAGAGAAATAAGAATCATGGTAAGGGTCTTCACCTCCTGCATCCCATGAAGACTTTCTCTTCAACTTTTAATAATATTCAAAACAAAAAGAAGCTAATACAAGTTATATGGTAACAGAAACATGTTATAATCCCCAAATGATTTGGTAATCAAAAAACTCAAAAGGGAAAAGCACAAAAAAGAAAAGTGTAGTGACCTTCAAATGTGTGACAAAATTCAAACTGTGTGCATTTGCTGTTGGGGAATGATAGAAACTAATGCATTTTTCAGCTGTTTGCAATTATACCTCCAATGTCTCTTTCTTGCCTACTGGTGAAGCCACCTTCCAACACTCAGCATGGATTCCGAGCAGCCTGCTAGATGCTGCCTCTCCCTGCGGACAGCTTTTCCAGATCCTGTATTCTGGGTCCATGTTCCAGCGACTGACCGCTTGTGGCAGACTTGTGCCTGTATCAGGGGCAAAGCAGCCTGTTTGTTTGAATGCCTGAATTTCATTCCCTCCCTACCCTAAGGACGCATATTTTCTTTTCAAGATACATACCAACATACAGCATTCTGCTGGTTGAAATTTGCCAGTGGTGGATCCATGATTTGCTATGAAAAAGTGACTCATTGTGGCTTAGGTCTGGTCCAATATTTACTACTTGTTTACTTTCAGGGTTATGCCATCAGGTAGCAGACAGAGCACAAACAAACAGAGCTCTTGCGGAACTGCTGTGCAAAATAGAACCTGAATTATAGACTCGGAGACCTGAGAAGCCCTGGCAGGGCTATGTGCGCTAAATAGACAGGCCTTTCTATCCCTGTCTCCCTGTTACTGGCCCTGCCGCAGTAAGCAGCACACTCGGTGCCGCGTGTATCCCTTGTGACATGCTAATGAGGATTGTCCCGGTTTCTAACATTTCCCCTTCAGATCCCTCCCAAACACCACTTCCAGATGCCAATTTGAAAAACTCCGCTTAATTGTTTGTAGTAACAGAGCTTAATTACTAGATTATCTTTTTAAGCAGCTGCCCACACAAATAGCTGTGGTGTAAATGTAGATAAAAATGGCAGCTGTGTTTTCTCTCTCCATTTTGACCAGCTGGTTATGAGCACTCTAGGATGGTCCTTTTCCTTCTTGGAAGGCCACCGAGACTCTATCACAAATAACAGCAAGTCACACAGCCCATACAAAGTGATAAAAATCATATATCTACTGGACAGCATGGGATCCAAGTGAGAAGTAGAATCAGTTTTACACCTTGCAAATGCCCAAGAGGGCTGCTCAATAAGCAGCTTAACATTTTTGCCTGGAGGAACCTGTGGCTACCTGTTGCCTACCGACAGAGGCTAAGGAAATCAGTCCTTACACAGCTTAAACATCTACACCTGGGCATCACAAACCCCTTCCCTACAAGGGTCAGACTTCTAAATGTATTCAGGCTTCAAACTCCACTGAAGTGGTGCAAATAACGTTGTGCCGTGTGCATACAAATGAGCCATGAGCAGAGGTCTCCTTGAGTGGCCAGCTCCCCTACAGTCAGCCAACACCTTGGCTTTCTGAAGGGATTAGACCAGAAGACAAAATATAATCACAATTCTAATGTTGGTTTTTTTCTTCTCATATGAGAGTAAACTATTTGAATCTGATCCAAAGCCTTTACTCGGCTCTGGAACACTATATTGCCATCCCCACTTAGCAATATATTCAATTAACTGAAGTATTTCTGAGAGCTCTTCATGCCTGTGGGTTTGAGTAAGAATGTAAATACATGTGTAAATATGGGAACGTGGTTCCTGAAATGTGGCTGTTTAGAGTTTCTTAATCAGATCAGAGATAACTAGTCAAACCACAATTTCAAACCCTCATTCTCCCTTATGCCCTAGAAAACTAGTTAAGGTAGCTCCTTTAGGATAACATCAAACCCCCAGTGAAAAATTTCTGAGTGACACGGAAGTACAGCACTTTAATGTCTCCTCTTGTCCTTTTCCAGTGCAAGGGATGTGACTGGAGCACTCCGATACTCTTCCAACCTGGCTGCAGGAGTTGTCTGTAGGCAGTCACTTGGAACTGGTGCCACCTTGGTTGGTTTTCTGATTTACAAACCAGTAGGAGTGGTGTAGATCTAGGTGGCACCTGGCAAATGGTTGATGTAAGCCAACTTCTGCCTATATTTGAGCTTCCTAACAGAAGCTCTCATGTCTCTGTGAGCCTTTGAGGTCCTAGTGTCTAGCTAAAAATTGCAAGTAGTTGCAAGTTCTGTTGGGAAAATATGATTGCATTGTATTTCTACTCTGTTTTCTTTAGTCAGATCCCTTGGCAGATATTAACAGAACCTACCAATCCTTAAAACAGATTTGCGGGCTGAGCTGCATTTCATAATACACACAGCTGGGAAAACAGAGGCAGGGAGGCTAAGTGATTTACTTAAACAGCAAACAGAGAAAGACTGACTTACAAATGTTCCCCAGTTCCAACATCCTGCTCGCTCCTTTAAACCCAGAGTTTCCAAACCACATTCAGTAAAGCACACTTTCTCCACAAGTGATCAGCGGCATCGTATCAAAGACAAAAATCCTTTCCTTGTGTTACAGAAATAATTCCAGCTAAGACAACCCATTTGTATACTCTTTCCACTGCATTAAAAGGCTGATTGTAAAGGCGTGTTGTTAGTCCTGGAAGTTGCTGGTGGACCATGGTCTGAAAAGTTAATAACCTGCATCTCTAGGCTATGTCCTCCTCTGAGCTTTGAATCCTGAACTCTACCAGAAACTTTTGGAGTTCATCAGTCACCATTTGTTGCTAATGATGCATGATCTTGCTATTGATTGCGGTAAGCGTCTGGTACGCTACTGATGTGGGTGCAGCTGAGAGCTGAGAGCTGAGAGTCTGCTTGGCTGCTACTCTCCAGCTGTCTCTAGCATCTGCTCTAAAAAGGCTAGTTTATGTGCTATACCCAGACCATCAGAATTACATAAACATACTTTTCCTTCATCACTTCGTAATTCAAATAAGAGAGTGGACATGATCATAAAGCACAGTGCAGCTTTATTTAGCTTGCATTCCTGAACTCTTATTCCTGAGTTTACCTAAAAAATAGGTTAGCTGTCATCAAGTGATCCATTGTAGCTTCACATTTTAAGAGTATTTTAGTTATGTTCTCCTCATTCCTCAAATGCTCCATGAAGAAAAACAACAACAAAACCCCACCCTCCCCTAAAAAAAAACCCCCACAACCCAAACCCCAAAGACAACAGAAAAATAAAAATTGCCTGTATTTGTCTAAGTGGTCTATATGAATAGAAGTCTGGGTGGGGAACATTTACATCTATGTCCATAAAATGGCATAAGTCTTTGCAGTTAATGGTGGTTACTCCACTGCTGCTTGAACAAATGAAGTCCTTTGTGCTTTGAAATAATATTCATTCTTGCCTTTCAGTTTATCTCACGGTCCCGCTGAAACCAGCTAGTTCACAAGAACTGCATATAAATGAAGCAGGAGTTAACTTAAATGAAGGGCAGTATAGGTTAATATTTTCATTAATTCATCACCTCTTGAAAAGACTCCAAATTTGAAGAAAATCTTCCTGTGTGGTATTGCTCTATTTTCAGAGCTCATCAAGAGTGAAAGCCTTCTCTGTCAGAGGGCTTTCGATGCAGAACGAAGCAAAACAGGTTGGTTTGACAGAACAACTCAGCTGGTTAGCACAGACTGAGAGCAAACAGCAGGGGACCAAATTAGGGAGAGATTTCGCGGGTCTTGACACAATGGTAACCCTCATCCTGTTTTTAGACTATGTTAACCTCCACATCAAGGAACGTGGGCATAAAATATGTCTTGCAGGTCACTTGCTTTTTATTGGGAACAGGCAAAACGAACACAATATGTTAAAATAGGGATCAAGAACATTTTCTATCTAATGCATTGTCCTCTTTTCACTCAATTTAATTTCTAATAAAGAGAGCAGTTACAGTAATTGTGATATCTTGGCATCACATAGAAGCCTCAAGAATGGTAAGGGGTGGACGTAGTATATTTTAAGTATGAGAGAAAGAGAAAGAGACAGAGAGTAGGAGGGAGAGGCAGATATTTGTGGAAGGTATGATCCACAAGCTATCTAGGTAACAGAGAAGGACTTTGGAAGAAGGCAACACTTACACATGGAAAGGTACTTCACATAGCATACCTACAGCTGATGAAAAGGTTTCTGGAATCCCCATGGTGTGCTCGAACTGTGAAATCAAATTCCTTTCAATATCATCTCATATTGTTCTTTGGTGCTTTCATGATAGGGATGAAGCTTTAAGTTTCTTCTAGGATGGCTGGGCTTCAAGGCTTGTTAAGATCCCAAACCTCAGTAACTCTAATACTGGCTCAAATTCTTCAATAATATACCTAAGTGTTTTAACATTGATCTTAATCCGGTTGCTTTTGGAATTTATTGATACTATATAACTTCAGTGGGGATGGCACTTGGCATGTGGGTATTGTAACATTCGTCTCTTTTGGCATCTGCATTTGCAAAATCTAAGTAATATCGCTGTATACATATAGAAAACAAACATGCATACACGTCACAAAAATTAATCACAGTATTTATTTCATTATGCAAGCTCTTTCCCTTTTTTAGCTTCCCAAACACTTTTAGAAACAGGTTCCCAGATGAAACGTTGGTGTGTCTTTTCACAGGTAGCAGAAATACGCTGGATTTAAGTGCCTGATAAATTCAGCTAAAAATGCAGCAATCCAATTCTAGTTCGCTAAATATCAGGAGACTGATATGCCAAAAATAAATGAGGAGTAACTCCCATGATGTTGGAAAACTACATTAGGATCAAGAAATTAGAGAGTACTGAAAGATTCTTCTTATCCTGATATTTTCTAAAGCAATATTTTAAATCAACTCCTTTTCTCTCTCTTTTTTTTTTTTTTATGTCCTTCTGTTTTTAAGGCACTAAGCTGCTTACAGAAGAAAAGCAAACAGTGATTATGGAAGATGAAGAAAAGGATGGAGACACAATCCACAGTTAGGATTACAGTGATATTTCCAATAATGCAGTGTAAATAATTCTGGGTCATTCAAAGTGGCAGCACATAGAAAAACCAGTCCTTTCATTTTTATAAATAATAGTTTTCTCAAGCATACACTTGAATTTAAATTCTCTTCAAGTGCTTATCTGCATCTCATGAAATCCCAGCAAGCATCATAGGAAATGATGACAGAAATTTCACTTACACATGGGATTGGAAGAATTCTCTTGGTTTACTAAAAGCAGCTTCCCAGGATGCCACCAATCCACTGTACCTGGCACCAGATACCGGAGAGGTTGGTAGCACAGGGCAGTAAAACATCAACTAATGATTCAAACTGCATTTTTCTCCTGAGCTTTTCTCAGCTGGAATAACATTGGCCGCAGTGCAAATTCCCACATGCAGAGCTTATGGAATAGACAGAGGAAACAACTCTAGAGTCCCTGAAATGCAAAGCGGACGCTTCCTCTGCCTGTATCTGCTCATGACTTGTATTTGTGAGGAGAAAAATAGAGATTTACGGTAGTACAAAACTTACAGCTAAGGACCGTCAACACTGGCACATCAAATAGGATGAAGGGCAGAGCTCTCAGAAGAGAAACACAGAAAGTGCAGCGCCAGCCTGTTACACTGGGGTAGAATATGGATTTTTTTTTTTTTCCTTCAAAGGTTTTATTCCTGGGTTGGTGAAAGATAAACTAGTTGGATAGTTGATCCTTTTACTCCATATTTTTTCTTTTGTCATCTGCTTTTTAAACTGAGTCCGAGGCTGTCAGTTAGGAGGGGCTGTAAAGATTAAAAATCACAGTGGTAGAGAAAAAATGGAGTAAAAGGAATAGTGTTACTCAATGACATATGCATACTGCGAGGTGGGACAGCATCACGCCTTTTTTTTAATAGTTTACCTCATTGATTCAATCAAGAATTGTTTTCACAGCCAGCTACAGCCTTCAGCATTTACACAGTGACGGGTACTTGTAGAATATTATACAAAATAGGTAGAACTGGGTAGTTTTGTGCTTACGTTAATAGCTCTGTGCGCTAGATGCACCAGCACTGCTGGCTCGACCCATAGGGACCTCAGTAGAGAGGTTAAAGATTATCTAGCCTGGCAGACTGGATTTAGTTATCTTTTTAACACCCTTAGGCAGCCAGCTAAGGAGCATGCTAGTTTGGACTTCATTTGCCACAGTGACTGACCCAGCACCTTTCATGAGAACACAGTCCATTCGTAGATAGTCAGCTTCAAGATGTAATCAACAAGCTTATAATAAATAATGGTGTATTAAAGTGTACAAGAGGCCAGTTATATTATTAATGGGATGCCTGATACCTAGGAGGTGTACTTTTCTTTATCTGGTTACATCGGTGAGACAAGATAATATTTAAAATATAATCAATCAGTAATTCATATAACAACATTTGTGTAAGGTATACAGTAAAGTATTTCACAGCAAATACGTGACAAGAAATACATGCAATTTGAGTCTAGCTTTACCAGTGAAGTTGGTGAATATTTTCAGTGCACAATACAGCAAGACTGAGAGTGTGGAGTCCTGAAAAGATTCAAATGAACATCAGCAATGGGTTAGCTGTGAAAGTGTACATGTTTAGACATGAAGGCCCTTTTAACAACACAAGGCAGGAGCACAAATAGGATGTGACTGACTTCACTTCTCTGAAGAGGATTTGTTTCCAAACCTGGGGAATGCTGACACAGCTTAATATGAAAAAAAAGAAGGAAAAAGAAAAAGAAAAGCACCCTTTAAGCCTAACACTGCATGTTCTTCGCCAAAGAGGAGTTATGGTTCCAGTGACATCTCTGACGGCACAGCAGACTAATTTACCATCCCTGTATAGAACAACTTGAAGCCCAGCCATAAAAATGCCGTAACATACATCATTTGCTGCAGTTCATTTAAAATTGCATATTCATAGCTTGGTAATTCAGCATTTATTGTTTTTCCACCCAGGAGCAACATGAGCAACTAAATTTTTTTCATTTGATCAATTAAGTAAATAAGAGTTTTTGCAATGTTCCTGGGAAGCAGTGCAATGAATCATTTCTCAAAGCTTACACCTGCCTTGCTGCAACCCGTGCAAGTGTTTAATGTTACTTTATTTGGGCATAAGATATGATTTTTTTTTTCAAATCAGATAAACACTGCCCATCCCCCAAAACAAAGCCTTTAGGTGTTGCAGAATTGTGTGTGGACTGTCCAATGGCATGGATGTGGTTTATTTGGTTTATTTATTGCTGTTCAGGCTCTGAATTCTCCCTTTAAGACCAGATAGTGCTAAAACTGCACAAACTGGTCTCCTGGGCAAATGGCTGGAGTTGGTGTGTTCTGGGGCAGAAACGCTTTTGTACCCCATGTCCCCGAAGGTGCCCCATGGCCATTACAGCAAAAACTAAAGGAAATGGAAAGCATGGAATCAGGCTAAGCTTTTCCGTAGCACCGTTAGGACTGAGATGCTCCAGACTGAAGTCCGCGCACAGGCATTGCCTGCTTTAGGGCCTTAGCAGCTGGCTTGTGTTCAGATATTTAGCTGGAACTGCATCTCACCCCAGAACTCTGCACTGGGCAGGACAACCGGTCCGAGGCCTCAGGGGAAATGAAGTGCTTTGGTCAGTGAATAAAAAACTGACTGCAGTCGGGAGGTTGTTAATGGCTAATAATTTTGGAGTGAATTCTCAATTAACCTCTATCTAGAAACTACACATGACCTTGCAGTGTTCTTGTATTTCTCTGAATTCCTCTGTATTCCTCTGCCCAGCAATTGCATCTACAAGTGAAAATTGAAAATGCACGTCTCTGAAGCACATCAGAAATTTTGGCTTCTCACTTATATTTAGATAAGTTCATAAACGCATATTATTCTGTTCCTTACATCCCCAAAAAAGCCATGGGCCTCTCAGAGTGAGGTGGTGCAAACAGAAATACCAGTATTCTGGAAGTGTAGTTCTACAAATAGAAAGAGCGAACATTAAAAGCCAGTTTCTACTCTGTAATACCAGCTCCTGGTCCTGTGGAAGGAACCCATGTCAGTCTGTCAGACCCAGGAGCTCTGAAGGGAAGTTTAATCCATCCTTATACCCAACATCCTGAAGAATCCTGAAAAGACATGGACTGGACAGATGGACAAGCAGCAGCAAAATTAGAAAGCACATGCCAGAAATAAAAGAACTGCTTTTGATGAACCATTTGTGCTTATTCTCACAGGTGTGATGAGCCTATAAAATGCAAGCTGTGTATTTATAACCATGAGACACTTTGCCATAAGCTTTAGATTTTTCCAAGCTGTCAAGTCTTTTCCAACTTTCAAAGTAGGTTTTAGGCCCCAGGTGGTCTTAGGGTCTGAGACAAAGTTATATCTATCCCAGGTTTGTTTTTCTGTATTCTGTTTAGCCTGGAGAAGAGAGGGCTTAAAGGGATCTTATAAATGTATATAAATGTCTGACAGGAGGGAGTAAAGAAGAGGGAGCCAAGCTCTTCCCAGTGGTACCCACTGACAGGACAAGAGGCAGTGGGCACAAAGTGAAATACATGAAAAGCCACTTACAAGTAAGAAAACCTGTTTTTACTACTGAGCACTGGCACAGATAGCCCAGAGAGGTTGTGGAGTCTCCATCCTTGGAGATTTTCAAAACCAAACGGCACAGCCCTGAGTAACCTGCTCCAGTGGACCCTATTTGGACTGGCCGGCTTCAGAGGTGCCATCCAGCCTCAGTGATTCTGTGACTATAGCCCAGGATCCATACCAAGGGAGCTGCTCGGTGACGCTTAGTAGGTCTGTGAGAGATCAGGAGAAAAGTTTGGGGTAAAGGGAGGATTACCTGCAAAAGGATAGTGAGAAATCGACCAGAAGGACTCATGCCGGCCAGATACCTGAGCAACAGAAGTGAACAATAGGTCTCAACAAGGAGAAAGGAGGTGGGGACATGGCCAGTCCAGAACAAAATTTGCTTTATGAACCCAACTGTCTACCTCATGACCTAAAGAATTGAAAAGGCCCATTTAAGCTGCTGAGCCACAACTACTCCTCCCTCCTCCATCTCTGCTCTGGCTGCTGCAATTGCCCTTGAGGACGTTGGAGCCAATCTTCCTTTCCAATTCCTGTTTATGTAGACATAGAAATACATAGAAATACAAAAAATATATAAATATATATTAATACTCAAGAGTCTCTCTATGCCTCACTCACTGTGAATTTTAACATTCAGATTTCTAATTCAGTCTTTAATCCTTTTCTAAAGAAATAAACAAACAACTCCCTCTGAAAAAACAGAGCACCAAACTTCCTTGCCATAGCAAAGTGATCCAGTGATTAGAGCAAAGACTTAGTTCACAAATGGACTGAACAAAACAAAGGCTAAATTTGCAAGTGTTGATAGTTGCAAGGAGTAATTTATAACAATTCTAAATGGCATCATAAGTCTGAGATCATAAGACTTTCCAAGAGGGACAGATTACTGAGCCTTATTTCTATGCTGGCAGCAAGTGGTTAGTTATCTCAGAAATCAACAATGCAGAAAAATGTTGAGTGCATTGCAAAGCCAGACCTCCCCCAAATAACACAGATTTCATTTTTGAACTTCACACTTGGAAAATTTCCCTTTGGTGTACGCTAGATGTCAGGGTTGGACTGAGAGGATGAGCCCATCCACTCCATCACACAGCTCTGTGCATGAGGCTGGATGCCATCAGCACAACTAGTGTTGATTAGGAATTATTTTAGTGATGCACCTGATATTTACAAGGAGTAGTCTGCACAAACATCCTCTCTCCCCAGTTTTGCAGTATTTCATTTAGGCCAAAAGCCCTAGGCTTTGGAAGACGGAAAAGACATCCTCAGAAATCTTTCCAATACCAATGAGTATCTGCCGACATTCTTCACCTTCCCCAGCTCCAGGAAAAATAAAAAAAATCAAAGCCCTCTAAACCACTTGGGTGAACAGACACTCTCAAGAGGGGCCTCTAACAGACAGCAACTTGGCACAGCATGGACTTAACTTGAGAAAAGTGCGAGCAAAGAGGAACCTGATCAGAACTACGTTAAATTTGTAGGAGCCATGTACACTCCCCATGACACCTCAGGTAGGTCATTTCATTTCCCTGTGCCTTGACTACACAGCAGTAAATTCAAGATGACATCTTATCTCTGCTTCATGGCAAAGGAGAGAGTGTGGACCAGGAGAGCAAAGACAAAAAATCACTCTGTGAGATATTAGTAACACAAAAACCATAACCCCAGTAAACTGTTGGTAATAATGAAAGGCAAAAAAAGAGGTTCCCCTTTTAACTTCTGTAAGTGATCCAGTGCTGTCCACTTGTCCAGAGAACAATCAGGTAGGACTCTGCTAGGTAAAGTGTTACCAAAAGTGTGCTAAAGGGAAGGAAATGATACAGACAGAAAGTGTGTTTGGAAGGATAGTATAATTTTGCATTTCTATATAGCCTATTTGTGTAAACAATTTCACAGTATTCTACAAGGAAAATACAGTTTTCAGGGAATTCCTAGAGATAAATCACTTTTCATAAGCAAGAGGCTTTACAGTGTGTTCCTTTTTGCATTTCATTTAGGCAGTGATCCATCCTGGCTGCTGGCATCACAAGTTATGATGGTGGTTAAGGTCAACACCACAAACAGAAGCACAGGGTACAGACGACAATAACTGAAACAAGGTGACATCAGAGCACTCAGGCAGTGGAGATGTCTAGCAAAACACTGTGAAAAGATGTCAGACCACAGGGCGAATGTGCCCAGAATTGTAGTGATCTTCTCAAAGGGAGCAAGGGGCATCCGTAACACTGGAAAAACACCCCGTCTCTTTTCATGCAACAACTAGCCGTGATTTTAATGTGACTGTCACATAGCAGTGCTACACACACCAGCTGGTGCAGTTTTGATGTTGGACATGGACATAGTTACAAACCTCTAGTGTGTAACAGAATGTGAATTCACAGTGAGTGAACTTTTAAAAGATATAAATAACAGAATTGGTAGGTAGCAGGGACACTTATAACAGAGAGGTCAGCCTAGTTTTATAGAAGAAATTTTGTCTCACAAATCTTTGAGACTTACTTGGAGGAGCCAATAATGGTTTGCATTTCTCCATTTTGATAAGGTCCTGCTCCAAAATGCTATGAAAACTACTGAGCTGTCATGGACTGAATGAAGATTGTAATATATGATCTTAAGATGGGTAAATAACTGGCTAACAATGGGGGGAAGAAAAAAAAAAGTGCAATGACATGAAGAAGAAAAAAAGAAGAAGAAGAAGAAGAAGAAGAAGAAGAAGAAGAAGAAGAAGAAAGGAAGAAACAGGAAAAAAGAAGAAAAGAAGAAAAAGAAGGAGAAGAAGCAGCAGCAGCAGCAGCTTACTTCAGTGTAATTGGCAAAACCACCAATTCACAGTCAGTAAGTGCAGAACAATGCACATAGGGAGAGGCAACCACAACTCCCCAGCCCCATATGTGCATTTGGGCTATAAATTAATTAGGATATATTATAGATAATTCTACAGAAGCTACTACTCAGTGCTCAAGGAGGTTCAAAAAGTAACGTACAACTTTAAAAACTATTCAGAAAGGCATGGAAGATGAAACAGAAAGTGTCATTACGTTACTTTACAAATTTCTGCTATACCTGCATCTTGAGTACTTTGTGTAGTACTCTCTTTCAAAAAGAGATTAAAAAAAAAAAAAGAGAGATAGAGAGAAGAGCAGCAAGGAAGATAAAAAGTAGAGTATGTTTGCTTGTGAGAAGAGTACAAACAGGACAGAGTTCAATGGCCTGGATAGGAAGAGCTGAGGTGGTACGTAAATCACCAGGGTCCTGGAGAAAGAGGGCAGGGAGTGATTTGGCACTGTTCCTCATGGTGTAAAATCTGGGAGCAAAAGGAACTTTTTCAGAGGGGGCATGTTCAGCTGTGAAACTGGGGCCCATGGGAGACTCTGTGCACAAAAAGAGCACATGGGATCAAACTCAATTAAAATAATGCCATAGAAAACAATCAACCTTATTTAACATTCATCAGAGTTCATGCAAAGAACAATCTTAACGTTGTGCTATGTCTTCTTTTTCTGACGAGTGAAGCGACAGAACTCTTTGTACTCCAGCCTCCTACCTTCATCCTCCTGAATACCTATCCCACTACAACAGGAGGACATTTATTCTCAGTACAGCTAGGCAAGAAAAAACTTTCTCATGCTGTCTGAAATAGGAGTTGTTGTCTTACCTGTGGTAGGTGGAAGGTCACATTGAGAACACCATAAGGAGCCCAACAATCTAGGAAAGCATTGGCTTCCTTAATTTGACAGGAGATAGGGGCATACAATTACTTCTTTTAAGGTAACAGCCCAATATTTCAGTACTAAGTGTGTGTATGCTGCAATAATAAGGTGGCTATTGAGAACATTTCTAACAAAATGTCCATTATATTGTTTAGCTAAATCATACACTTGCTTTTATCTAGAATTGCAGCTGCTGTACAACGCAGTATGGCCTGTGCAATGGTTACACAATATCCTCTGTCCACCTGCAAGGAGTGTCATTCAAGATGATGCCTCTTTATCTCTTCTGCTATTTCCTATTCCAGCTCTGGGAAATATGTTGGATCTTCTTCATCCTTCCCCTCTGGTCAAGCAGCTTACATCTCACCAAATGTTCCTCTGATTTCTTGTGGAAGACTGGGAAATAGTCTCCTGAGCTGTGAGTAGGCCTCCTGAGTTGATGCAGCTGAGGTTTGATGGCTGGCGGTGACAAAAGAAGAAGAACGATGGTTACCATACCTAGCATTCGCTCACTGGTGGACAAGAAATGAGTTCCTCAGAAGCTGCGTCCATCCCACTTGGCACAGCCTGCCTATGCAAAGGAGGGTTTCTCAGCCTGAGAGCCAGGACTCTTTTGTGTTAATGGGTAGTTACATAGGGTTAGGAAAAAGTTTAGGGAAAAAAAACGATGTGAAAATATAAATCATAAATATAGATATAAAACTCTAGAATGAAACATAGACATCTCCAAAATTGAAATTTGGGCAATTAAGCACTTGAAATCATGCCCTTATTTGGACATCCCAGAAGACTACACCAACACAGATGAATCCCAGGGAACGTTCTCAAGGTTAGAAAACAAGTTTAGACAGAAGATGAAAGTGCCAAAAGTCTAAATGAAGAAGCAACTTTATACTTACCTATCTACATGTAGACAGCTAAACACCTCACTGTTTTCCAAATGTCATTGAACAAGGTCATTTTAAGGCAATAAGTCCCGACTGAGATCATATTTCCCAGAATTCAGAAATAGGTGGATCTGAGGCATTTCATATGATTTTCCAGTAAACTACAGGTCACTGTGAAAGTCACAGGTGGGCTACATATGAATCTGACTATTCACAACTTCTTGACTCTGTTTATTTGAATCTATGTATTGCTTTCTTCCATCTTTACATAGGTAGAATAAAAAATTAAACATGGCTATGACCAAAATGTATTAGTCTTATGCTTAGTTATTATTTGCAAAATAACCAAGTAATAAGTTAATAATTAGCATGATAAGCACTTTAAAAGAAAAGTCATTGCTCTCAGCATGAATCTTAAGAAGCAAAAGTGTGAGCTAGCTAACATCAAATGCTAGAACAGTCATGCTCTCATCTTGTTAAACTCCTTGAGTGATTAATCGTACTTTAAAATGTCTTTAGAAACAAAAAAAGCTATGGATTTAATAAACTTTAAAAATACACATCCAGATTTCGGCATAGTCATAATCTTTCCAGTTCTCAACTAGACTAGACTGACTTTCATTAAAGGCTTGAAAAACATCCACGTGAGCTACTTTTCTTTAAGGTACATTCACTTTTCAGATTAATTCCATTTTCTGTATTCAGCATGGATTCAGCCAAACTATTATTGGCTTTTCCATTGCTCAGCATGGGGGAATGTTTATTGTTAACTGGAATTTTACTGGAGTTGTTGCCAGCAGAGATGACTTGGCTAATAGGTTTGAGGGGGTTTATCCAGGACACTGACAGTGCTGTTTATCATCCTCATACAGGAGATGATAAAGTGGATCCATGACATTTAATTTCTTCAGGCTTTAATGACTCAAAGTGATAGGGAGAAGACGATCTCTCAGGACTCTAGAGTTCTCTAGAGTTCTTGTGTGACCTGGACTGTAACATTTACCCCAGTTTTTCCACATGTAAAATGGGAATACAAATGATAATACTTGCCTCACAGTGGTTTTGTGGCCTTCAATAAATTATGTCTCTCAGGAGCTTCATGCATGGAGTGATGTAAGTATTACAAACTTTTAATGCTGATGACGCTAAGGCATGAATTTACTTTTTTTTTCATTTTCCTTTAGGGAAAATAAATAATTATTTGTTAAGACCATGGCTATCATGAAGGAAATAAAAGCAGAGAACAGGCATTTGGATAGTGCCAGTGCAGAATACAATAGTTACACAAGTAGTATCATGCAGAGAGACTATCTGTGTATCATTCACACACTGATTTAGCAAGGAGGCTAAGAGTGCGTTACCCTATCTGTCTGCTATGCCCAGAGGGACATGCAACCCAGCAGCTTAGAAAACAGCATCTGTGCAAACATCACATTGGGCAAGGATGGCATTCACTAAGTATTTCCTCTTGTACTTTCTTTGATAGAAAACTCTCTTGATTTTAGAGAGAGTGCAGGACTCTCTGTAACTGCTTCATACAAACACCTGCCATATATGAACATTATGTCTTAATGTGATTAAGATATAATGCTCATCACAGATGAAGGAATGCATGCCAGAGCTACAACTTAGTAAAAAACTGCAAATGAAAAAGGAGTGTAGACTAGGGCCAGCACCCAAAAAGGCTGGCCTGCCTTCCTTCCGTCCTTCCGTCATTCCGTCCTTCCGTCCTTCCGTCTGAAGGATACTGGGCGGATTCTCAGGAGAAGAGAAGAGAAGAGAAGGGAAGGGAAGGGAAGGGAAGGGAAGGGAAGGGAAGGGAAGGGAAGGGAAGGGAAGGGAAGGGAAGGGAAGGGAAGGGAAGGGAAGGGAAGGGAAGGGAAGGGAAGGGAAGGGAAGGGAAGAGAGAAGAGGTGATGCTATGTTGTGCCTGAAAAGCTGTGACCTGGGTGTGAGGGCTCCATCCAGGAGAGGGGCTCTCTGCAGTGCAGGTGCCAGGCCCATCCAGGAGATGGGGTCAGAGATGAGCACACCTCACATGCTCTCCTGTAGACATGGATGGTTGGCCACGCTGGAGACAGAGTCTTGGGCCAGATGCACCTTCTCTCCGATGGAGTACGGTCGTTGCCAGGCTCTTGTGTTTCAGCAGGTTGGCTTTTTTAGCTTTCTCCACTCATTGCCCCAGTTTTGCAAACTAATGACCATGTGTCTGCTAGAAGATTGTTTTTCATCATTTCTTTCATTTATTAAAGAAAAAAAAAACAAGTTCCTTTCTACCTGAATGGCGTCATCGGTAATGTTATCACACCGACATTCTCAGGTGGAGTCAGGTGGGCATCTAAAAAGCAAAGGCTTCAGTCCTCCTGCGCAGCTATCGTACGGGCGCTTAGGGCCTCGTAAAGAGAGGCTGTTGCCTTTTAGTGTCGCATGGCCACCTGGCCAGCCACCTCCTCACCCATATCAGCGTTCCCAGCAACAACCTTCCCCTTCACTAAATGCCTGCACAGGTCAGTTCAAAAATCGTCAGCAACCGTTAGTCACGCTCCTGGGGACTAGAGCAGATCCCCGCAGACAGCAGTGCCACCAACTGCGTCGCACTGACCCGCCAGGGTCGCCTCTCCTATGGCTTTTGCAGCGCCTGGGCTGCTTTGGCACTTTCGCCAAGGAAACCTCCACAACGGAAGCTGGCTTTGTGCCGGCTGGGGCTATTTGCTTCCCCAGGAGGCAGACAGGCACTTGGGAAGTGACGGGACTGACAGCACCAGCTTCATGTTCGGAGCCCACCCAGACAGCCCGCCTGGTGCTCTGCGGGCCAGTGCGGGGCTGGATCTGCTGGCCGTGACTGCCTGGAGCTGGACTCCAGCAGGCTACCGCTGGGCTAACACATCTCTCAGGCGCCGCCCTTTATGCTTGGCTCTCATCAGCTGTAGGAAAGAGGGGAGGTTCGTGGTCAGGTCTTTTGAATTTGGATTGCAGAAAAGCATCGCCCAAGAAAGGTAGGTTTCCTTGTCCACATCATATTCTGGATTCCATGGCATCCCCGAGGCAGAAAAGGCTCTGTCTCATGGTATGCTTCTATGGCCCCCACCCTCCCGACCAGCTGAAGCTCTGACAGAAGACATCTCCCCGACACCAGTAAACCCTGCTTGAAGAACTGCAGGGTAGAAAGAGCTAACACGACATCAGGGGGAGCGCCATGAGTTTCTGCTCCCCTTTGGAAACCTTGGAGTAGGCCAATGTTCCTGGAGGCATGAGTAGGTCACAGGGGCACTAGGAGCCACCACCAGTGTGATCCAGGCAAATGCATTCTGGTGTGTCAGGCAAGAAAGGCAAGCAGCGTGCAAAGCCCTGCTGAGCACTCCTGTACCCCTACCACTACGGCCGTTTTGCGTTCCTCGGGTTCGAGAAAGACAAATTCCCCAGTTCTGGGACAAAGGCAGACAAAGACTAAGCAGTTGATGAGCGGCATGGCAGGCCTCCAGGAGAAGATGACGACTGGAAGGAGCAAGACAAAGGCTGAGAGGGCTTTCAAGAAAGGTATCAAGGATGAAGGCCAAAGGAGGAGAAGAGCTATTGAAGCGCGAGGGAAAATATGGTCAAGAAGACAAAACAATTCAGGCCTTCTTTCCCAGAAGAAGACCTCACCGTAAAGAGTGTAGTAGCAAAGGTCCCTTGGTGCATTGGGAAGGAATGCTGAGGAAATCATGCACGCCCTCTGTGTCTCTGCAGAGTTCATGCAGAGGGAACCAAAGCCCTTTCTCTAAGCTCTAGCATCACCACGACCAAGCAAATGCCTGCGGTACAAAGGCCCTTCTTTATTGACATAGCCTGCGGGCACAGATGAATTGCCAGGAGTGCCCAGCAGCTGTGCCCAGGGCAAGGCCACCAAGGCCAGGGACAGCCCCCTGGGCCTCCTGGGCATGGGGACCGCCTCGGGGCCAGCACCCCAAAGGCCGGCCTGCCTGCCTGCCTTCCTTTGTCCAAAGGATGCTGGGCGGAGGGGCGGAGGGCAGGGCTGCAGTGGGCGGGGCTGTGCATGGGGGGCCTCATCACCCCCATGTCACAATGCCACCGCCCGGCAACGCAGCAGTCACAATGCCCCGGGGCAGGATAAAAGGGGCATCCTCCCGTGTGCCGCTGCCAGAGCTGGCCCACGGGCAGCTCAAAGGCATGCGAGAGAAAGTTCTTGAGGAGCCGGTGGAATTCCTCGGCAGAGGCTGAGGGAGGACGAACGGAAGCTAGACGAGCCTGCTGGATGGAGATTCTCCGCTGCAAGGCCAGCTCCTGGTGGGGCCACCTTCAAAGCCCATCTGATGGATGGATGGAGGGACGGATGGATGGAGGGAGGGAGGGATGGAAATCCTGTTTCAGCCTTAGGGGAACAGACGCAAGCCCCTCAGGAGACGAGAACCACCAGCAACCCCTGGAGGTGCCCAAGGCTATCAGGCCTTTTCCGCTGGATAGCCATGGCCAGAGCAAGGGAACGTCTTCTTGAGAAGCACTGCAGAGCTCGCCGTCCTCATCCCCCGTGGAGCCAGGGGCAGCAGCCGTAAGAAAGGGAGGATGCAGAGAGGTTGCAAGGGGTCCCGGTGCTTTGGAGCACCCGCTGGTGTCCCACTGGACACCTTGCCCCCAAGGTCGATCAGGCCAGGGGCTCTTGGCCACTCTGGGAAGCCCCTGAGATGGCTCCAGGCTGAAGGAGACCAGGGCTTGGGCATCTCTCTCCTGGGAGGCGTGACCAGCCTGCCTGTGGGAGGAGGAGGAGGCCGGTCTTGCTCACATGCTCAGGGAATAGCCGATCGCCAGCGCCGCTGGGGTCAGGAAGGAATTTTCCCCCGGGGCAGATTGGCACTGGTCCCCGGGGGTTTTTTGCCTTCCTCTGCAGCACTGAGCACGACCACTTGTTGTCAGGGCTCCTCCGCTCCATTTTGGCTCGGTCACTGCCTGCTGCTCATGCACCACGAAGATGGCCTCTCGTGCCCTGCAGCTGGGGGGAGGAAGGCTTTTTTTTTCCCCCGGTGGGCTAGCAAGTGTCCCCGGGGGTTTTTTGCCTTCCTCTGCAGCTTTGAGCACCGGCCCCTTGCCAGGCCTGCTTTGGGCCATTTTGGCCAGGTGCCTGCTGCTCATGCTCCACGAAGGTGGCCCTCGTGCCCCGCATCCGGGGGGAGGAAGCTTTCTAGACCCCCAGGGCGGGCCCCAAGGGAGGCCCCCGGGGATTGCTTCTTGTCCTCTGTAGCATTGAGCACAGCCCCTTCGCGGGGCTCCTCTGGCCCCTTTTGGCTAGGGTCTTGCCCGCTGCTCTTGCACCTCCAAGGTGCCGCTCTCTCGGGCCCTGGCTCTCTGGGGCTCTCTTGCCCCGTGCAGCTTCACAGCGGGAGCGAGCTCTGCTCTTTCCTTGGCTCCCTTTCCCCAGGGGTTCTTGCTTCTGCAAGGCAGCCGGTGTTTTTGGAAGGCCTCCAGCCTTGCTGCACCACCAGCAGCAGCTGCCACTTTGCAGCTCTCCCTGCAGGCAATCCAAGCGCAGGGCAGGCGCAAGAGCGCTTTGCACGCGTCGCTGGACGAGAAGCACAGCGCAGCAAGCTTTGGAAAGCCAAAAGTATGCTTTTGTCATCGCTAGGCGCCAATCTGCACAAAATAGCCCACGGTACCACACACCTCCTCTCTGCTTCTGCTTCAGCTACTTCTTCTTCTTTTGTGTGTGGTCGGTCCAGACGCTCATTCTTCATGCGCTCTCTCTTCAGGAAACAGGGACTGCTTGGCCTGTATTGTTGCTGCTGCTTTCTGCAGCTCTGTGCCTTGCCTTTGCCAGACTGCAAGGGATGTTTTTTCTAAACGGAAGAATGCGTCAGCCTGCTCCAGGCTACACATGCGCATTGTCTTCATGCTCATGAGCAGTGGCTCTGAAAAGATTCAGGAAAATAAAATAAAATCCCGTTTCCACTTGCGACCTTTGCGTGATGTGTCCTTGAAAGCGTATTTAGAGCTGAAAAGCCCCTGCCGTTTCAGGCAAATAACAGTCTCATCGCTACGCGACTCATGGGGAGCACGGTGAATAAACAAGGGAAGGGAAGGGAAGGGAAGGGAAGGGAAGGGAAGGGAAGGGAAGGGAAGGGAAGGGAAGGGAAGGGAAGGGAAGGGAGGCGAGGCAAAGAGAGAAGAGAAGAGAAGAGAAGAGAAGAGAAGAGAAGAGAAGAGAAGAGAGAGAAGAGAAGAGAAGAGAAGAGAAGAGAAGAGAAGAGAAGAGAAGAGAAGAGAAGAGGAGAGGAGAGGAGAGGAGAGGAGAGGAGAGGAGAGGAGAGGAGGGAGAGGAGAGGAGAGGAGAGAAGAGAAGAGAAGAGAAGAGAAGAGAAGAGAAGAGAAGAGAAGAAAGAGAAGAGAAGAGAAGAGAAGAGAAGAGAAGAGAAGAGAAGAGAAGAGAAGAGAAGAGAAGAGAAGAGAAGAGAAGAGAAGAGAAGAGAAGAGAGAAGAGGTGATGCTATGTTGTGCCTGAAAAGCTGTGACCTGGGTGTGAGGGCTCCATCCAGGAGAGGGGCTCTCTGCAGTGCAGGTGCCAGGCCCATCCAGGAGATGGGGTCAGAGATGAGCACACCTCACATGCTCTCCTGTAGACATGGATGGTTGGCCACGCTGGAGACAGAGTCTTGGGCCAGATGCACCTTCTCTCCGATGGAGTACGGTCGTTGCCAGGCTCTTGTGTTTCAGCAGGTTGGCTTTTTTAGCTTTCTCCACTCATTGCCCCAGTTTTGCAAACTAATGACCATGTGTCTGCTAGAAGATTGTTTTTCATCATTTCTTTCATTTATTAAAGAAAAAAAAAACAAGTTCCTTTCTACCTGAATGGCGTCATCGGTAATGTTATCACACCGACATTCTCAGGTGGAGTCAGGTGGGCATCTAAAAAGCAAAGGCTTCAGTCCTCCTGCGCAGCTATCGTACGGGCGCTTAGGGCCTCGTAAAGAGAGGCTGTTGCCTTTTAGTGTCGCATGGCCACCTGGCCAGCCACCTCCTCACCCATATCAGCATTCCCAGCAACAACCTTCCCCTTCACTAAATGCCTGCACAGGTCAGTTCAAAAATCGTCAGCAACCGTTAGTCACGCTCCTGGGGACTAGAGCAGATCCCCGCAGACAGCAGTGCCACCAACTGCGTCGCACTGACCCGCCAGGGTCGCCTCTCCTATGGCTTTTGCAGCGCCTGGGCTGCTTTGGCACTTTCGCCAAGGAAACCTCCACAACGGAAGCTGGCTTTGTGCCGGCTGGGGCTATTTGCTTCCCCAGGAGGCAGACAGGCACTTGGGAAGTGACGGGACTGACAGCACCAGCTTCATGTTCGGAGCCCGCCCAGACAGCCCGCCTGGTGCTCTGCGGGCCAGTGCGGGGCTGGATCTGCTGGCCGTGACTGCCTGGAGCTGGACTCCAGCAGGCTACCGCTGGGCTAACACATCTCTCAGGCGCCGCCCTTTATGCTTGGCTCTCATCAGCTGTAGGAAAGAGGGGAGGTTCGTGGTCAGGTCTTTTGAATTTGGATTGCAGAAAAGCATCGCCCAAGAAAGGTAGGTTTCCTTGTCCACATCATATTCTGGATTCCATGGCATCCCCGAGGCAGAAAAGGCTCTGTCTCATGGTATGCTTCTATGGCCCCCACCCTCCCGACCAGCTGAAGCTCTGACAGAAGACATCTCCCCGACACCAGTAAACCCTGCTTGAAGAACTGCAGGGTAGAAAGAGCTAACACGACATCAGGGGGAGCGCCATGAGTTTCTGCTCCCCTTTGGAAACCTTGGAGTAGGCCAATGTTCCTGGAGGCATGAGTAGGTCACAGGGGCACTAGGAGCCACCACCAGTGTGATCCAGGCAAATGCATTCTGGTGTGTCAGGCAAGAAAGGCAAGCAGCGTGCAAAGCCCTGCTGAGCACTCCTGTACCCCTACCACTACGGCCGTTTTGCGTTCCTCGGGTTCGAGAAAGACAAATTCCCCAGTTCTGGGACAAAGGCAGACAAAGACTAAGCAGTTGATGAGCGGCATGGCAGGCCTCCAGGAGAAGATGACGACTGGAAGGAGCAAGACAAAGGCTGAGAGGGCTTTCAAGAAAGGTATCAAGGATGAAGGCCAAAGGAGGAGAAGAGCTATTGAAGCGCGAGGGAAAATATGGTCAAGAAGACAAAACAATTCAGGCCTTCTTTCCCAGAAGAAGACCTCACCGTAAAGAGTGTAGTAGCAAAGGTCCCTTGGTGCATTGGGAAGGAATGCTGAGGAAATCATGCACGCCCTCTGTGTCTCTGCAGAGTTCATGCAGAGGGAACCAAAGCCCTTTCTCTAAGCTCTAGCATCACCACGACCAAGCAAATGCCTGCGGTACAAAGGCCCTTCTTTATTGACATAGCCTGCGGGCACAGATGAATTGCCAGGAGTGCCCAGCAGCTGTGCCCAGGGCAAGGCCACCAAGGCCAGGGACAGCCCCCTGGGCCTCCTGGGCATGGGGACCACCTCGGGGCCAGCACCCCAAAGGCCGGCCTGCCTGCCTGCCTTCCTTTGTCCAAAGGATGCTGGGCGGAGGGGCGGAGGGCAGGGCTGCAGTGGGCGGGGCTGTGCATGGGGGGCCTCATCACCCCCATGTCACAATGCCACCGCCCGGCAACGCAGCAGTCACAATGCCCCGGGGCAGGATAAAAGGGGCATCCTCCCGTGTGCCGCTGCCAGAGCTGGCCCACGGGCAGCTCAAAGGCATGCGAGAGAAAGTTCTTGAGGAGCCGGTGGAATTCCTCGGCAGAGGCTGAGGGAGGACGAACGGAAGCTAGACGAGCCTGCTGGATGGAGATTCTCCGCTGCAAGGCCAGCTCCTGGTGGGGCCACCTTCAAAGCCCATCTGATGGATGGATGGAGGGACGGATGGATGGAGGGAGGGAGGGATGGAAATCCTGTTTCAGCCTTAGGGGAACAGACGCAAGCCCCTCAGGAGACGAGAACCACCAGCAACCCCTGGAGGTGCCCAAGGCTATCAGGCCTTTTCCGCTGGATAGCCATGGCCAGAGCAAGGGAACGTCTTCTTGAGAAGCACTGCAGAGCTCGCCGTCCTCATCCCCCGTGGAGCCAGGGGCAGCAGCCGTAAGAAAGGGAGGATGCAGAGAGGTTGCAAGGGGTCCCGGTGCTTTGGAGCACCCGCTGGTGTCCCACTGGACACCTTGCCCCCAAGGTCGATCAGGCCAGGGGCTCTTGGCCACTCTGGGAAGCCCCTGAGATGGCTCCAGGCTGAAGGAGACCAGGGCTTGGGCATCTCTCTCCTGGGAGGCGTGACCAGCCTGCCTGTGGGAGGAGGAGGAGGCCGGTCTTGCTCACATGCTCAGGGAATAGCCGATCGCCAGCGCCGCTGGGGTCAGGAAGGAATTTTCCCCCGGGGCAGATTGGCACTGGTCCCCGGGGGTTTTTTGCCTTCCTCTGCAGCACTGAGCACGACCACTTGTTGTCAGGGCTCCTCCGCTCCATTTTGGCTCGGTCACTGCCTGCTGCTCATGCACCACGAAGATGGCCTCTCGTGCCCTGCAGCTGGGGGGAGGAAGGCTTTTTTTTCCCCTGGTGGGCTAGCAAGTGTCCCCGGGGGTTTTTTGCCTTCCTCTGCAGCTTTGAGCACCGGCCCCTTGCCAGGCCTGCTTTGGGCCATTTTGGCCAGGTGCCTGCTGCTCATGCTCCACGAAGGTGGCCCTCGTGCCCCGCATCCGGGGGGAGGAAGCTTTCTAGACCCCCAGGGCGGGCCCCAAGGGAGGCCCCCGGGGATTGCTTCTTGTCCTCCGTAGCATTGAGCACAGCCCCTCGGCAGGGCTCCTCTGGCCCCTTTTGGCTAGGGTCTTGCCTGCTGCTCTTGCACCTCCAAGGTGCCGCTCTCTCGGGCCCTGGCTCTCTGGGGCTCTCTTGCCCCGTGCAGCTTCACAGCGGGAGCGAGCTCTGCTCTTCCCTTGGCTCCCTTTCCCCAGGGGTTCTTGCTTCTGCAAGGCAGCCGGTGTTTTTGGAAGGCCTCCAGCCTTGCTGCACCACCAGCAGCAGCTGCCACTTTGCAGCTCTCCCTGCAGGCAATCCAAGCGCAGGGCAGGCGCAAGAGCGCTTTGCACGCGTCGCTGGACGAGAAGCACAGCGCAGCAAGCTTTGGAAAGCCAAAAGTATGCTTTTGTCATCGCTAGGCGCCAATCTGCACAAAATAGCCCACGGTACCACACACCTCCTCTCTGCTTCTGCTTCAGCTACTTCTTCTTCTTTTGTGTGTGGTCGGTCCAGACGCTCATTCTTCATGCGCTCTCTCTTCAGGAAACAGGGACTGCTTGGCCTGTATTGTTGCTGCTGCTTTCTGCAGCTCTGTGCCTTGCCTTTGCCAGACTGCAAGGGATGTTTTTTCTAAACGGAAGAATGCGTCAGCCTGCTCCAGGCTACACATGCGCATTGTCTTCATGCTCATGAGCAGTGGCTCTGAAAAGATTCAGGAAAATAAAATAAAATCCCGTTTCCACTTGCGACCTTTGCGTGATGTGTCCTTGAAAGCGTATTTAGAGCTGAAAAGCCCCTGCCGTTTCAGGCAAATAACAGTCTCATCGCTACGCGACTCATGGGGAGCACGGTGAATAAACAAGGGAAGGGAAGGGAAGGGAAGGGAAGGGAAGGGAAGGGAAGGGAAGGGAAGGGAAGGGAAGGGAAGGGAAGGGAAGGGAAGGGAAGGGAAGGGAGGCGAGGCAAAGAGAGAAGAGAAGAGAAGAGAAGAGAAGAGAAGAGAAGAGAAGAGAAGAGAAGAGAAGAGAAGAGAAGAGAAGAGAAGAGAAGAGAGGAGAAGAGAAGAGGAGAGGAGAGGAGAGGAGAGGAGAGGAGAGGAGAGGAGAGGAGAGGAGAGGAGAGGAGAGGAGAGGAGAGAAGAGAAGAGAAGAGAAGAGAAGAGAAGAGAAGAGAAGAGAAGAGAAGAGAAGAGAAGAGAAGAGAAGAGAAGAGAAGAGAGAAGAGGTGATGCTATGTTGTGCCTGAAAAGCTGTGACCTGGGTGTGAGGGCTCCATCCAGGAGAGGGGCTCTCTGCAGTGCAGGTGCCAGGCCCATCCAGGAGATGGGGTCAGAGATGAGCACACCTCACATGCTCTCCTGTAGACATCGATGGTTGGCCACGCTGGAGACAGAGTCTTGGGCCAGATGCACCTTCTCTCCGATGGAGTACGGTCGTTGCCAGGCTCTTGTGTTTCAGCAGGTTGGCTTTTTTAGCTTTCTCCACTCATTGCCCCAGTTTTGCAAACTAATGACCATGTGTCTGCTAGAAGATTGTTTTTCATCATTTCTTTCATTTATTAAAGAAAAAAAAAACAAGTTCCTTTCTACCTGAATGGCGTCATCGGTAATGTTATCACACCGACATTCTCAGGTGGAGTCAGGTGGGCATCTAAAAAGCAAAGGCTTCAGTCCTCCTGCGCAGCTATCGTACGGGCGCTTAGGGCCTCGTAAAGAGAGGCTGTTGCCTTTTAGTGTCGCATGGCCACCTGGCCAGCCACCTCCTCACCCATATCAGCATTCCCAGCAACAACCTTCCCCTTCACTAAATGCCTGCACAGGTCAGTTCAAAAATCGTCAGCAACCGTTAGTCACGCTCCTGGGGACTAGAGCAGATCCCCGCAGACAGCAGTGCCACCAACTGCGTCGCACTGACCCGCCAGGGTCGCCTCTCCTATGGCTTTTGCAGCGCCTGGGCTGCTTTGGCACTTTTGCCAAGGAAACCTCCACAACGGAAGCTGGCTTTGTGCCGGCTGGGGCTATTTGCTTCCCCAGGAGGCAGACAGGCACTTGGGAAGTGACGGGACTGACAGCACCAGCTTCATGTTCGGAGCCCACCCAGACAGCCCGCCTGGTGCTCTGCGGGCCAGTGCGGGGCTGGATCTGCTGGCCGTGACTGCCTGGAGCTGGACTCCAGCAGGCTACCGCTGGGCTAACACATCTCTCAGGCGCCGCCCTTTATGCTTGGCTCTCATCAGCTGTAGGAAAGAGGGGAGGTTCGTGGTCAGGTCTTTTGAATTTGGATTGCAGAAAAGCATCGCCCAAGAAAGGTAGGTTTCCTTGTCCACATCATATTCTGGATTCCATGGCATCCCCGAGGCAGAAAAGGCTCTGTCTCATGGTATGCTTCTATGGCCCCCACCCTCCCGACCAGCTGAAGCTCTGACAGAAGACATCTCCCCGACACCAGTAAACCCTGCTTGAAGAACTGCAGGGTAGAAAGAGCTAACACGACATCAGGGGGAGCGCCATGAGTTTCTGCTCCCCTTTGGAAACCTTGGAGTAGGCCAATGTTCCTGGAGGCATGAGTAGGTCACAGGGGCACTAGGAGCCACCACCAGTGTGATCCAGGCAAATGCATTCTGGTGTGTCAGGCAAGAAAGGCAAGCAGCGTGCAAAGCCCTGCTGAGCACTCCTGTACCCCTACCACTACGGCCGTTTTGCGTTCCTCGGGTTCGAGAAAGACAAATTCCCCAGTTCTGGGACAAAGGCAGACAAAGACTAAGCAGTTGATGAGCGGCATGGCAGGCCTCCAGGAGAAGATGACGACTGGAAGGAGCAAGACAAAGGCTGAGAGGGCTTTCAAGAAAGGTATCAAGGATGAAGGCCAAAGGAGGAGAAGAGCTATTGAAGCGCGAGGGAAAATATGGTCAAGAAGACAAAACAATTCAGGCCTTCTTTCCCAGAAGAAGACCTCACCGTAAAGAGTGTAGTAGCAAAGGTCCCTTGGTGCATTGGGAAGGAATGCTGAGGAAATCATGCACGCCCTCTGTGTCTCTGCAGAGTTCATGCAGAGGGAACCAAAGCCCTTTCTCTAAGCTCTAGCATCACCACGACCAAGCAAATGCCTGCGGTACAAAGGCCCTTCTTTATTGACATAGCCTGCGGGCACAGATGAATTGCCAGGAGTGCCCAGCAGCTGTGCCCAGGGCAAGGCCACCAAGGCCAGGGACAGCCCCCTGGGCCTCCTGGGCACGGGGACCGCCTCGGGGCCAGCACCCCAAAGGCCGGCCTGCCTGCCTGCCTTCCTTTGTCCAAAGGATGCTGGGCGGAGGGCAGGGCTGCAGTGGGCGGGGCTGTGCATGGGGGGCCTCATCACCCCCATGTCACAATGCCACCGCCCGGCAACGCAGCAGTCACAATGCCCCGGGGCAGGATAAAAGGGGCATCCTCCCGTGTGCCGCTGCCAGAGCTGGCCCACGGGCAGCTCAAAGGCATGCGAGAGAAAGTTCTTGAGGAGCCGGTGGAATTCCTCGGCAGAGGCTGAGGGAGGACGAACGGAAGCTAGACGAGCCTGCTGGATGGAGATTCTCCGCTGCAAGGCCAGCTCCTGGTGGGGCCACCTTCAAAGCCCATCTGATGGATGGATGGAGGGACGGATGGATGGAGGGAGGGAGGGATGGAAATCCTGTTTCAGCCTTAGGGGAACAGACGCAAGCCCCTCAGGAGACGAGAACCACCAGCAACCCCTGGAGGTGCCCAAGGCTATCAGGCCTTTTCCGCTGGATAGCCATGGCCAGAGCAAGGGAACGTCTTCTTGAGAAGCACTGCAGAGCTCGCCGTCCTCATCCCCCGTGGAGCCAGGGGCAGCAGCCGTAAGAAAGGGAGGATGCAGAGAGGTTGCAAGGGGTCCCGGTGCTTTGGAGCACCCGCTGGTGTCCCACTGGACACCTTGCCCCCAAGGTCGATCAGGCCAGGGGCTCTTGGCCACTCTGGGAAGCCCCTGAGATGGCTCCAGGCTGAAGGAGACCAGGGCTTGGGCATCTCTCTCCTGGGAGGCGTGACCAGCCTGCCTGTGGGAGGAGGAGGAGGCCGGTCTTGCTCACATGCTCAGGGAATAGCCGATCGCCAGCGCCGCTGGGGTCAGGAAGGAATTTTCCCCCGGGGCAGATTGGCACTGGTCCCCGGGGGTTTTTTGCCTTCCTCTGCAGCACTGAGCACGACCACTTGTTGTCAGGGCTCCTCCGCTCCATTTTGGCTCGGTCACTGCCTGCTGCTCATGCACCACGAAGATGGCCTCTCGTGCCCTGCAGCTGGGGGGAGGAAGGCTTTTTTTTCCCCCGGTGGGCTAGCAAGTGTCCCCGGGGGTTTTTTGCCTTCCTCTGCAGCTTTGAGCACCGGCCCCTTGCCAGGCCTGCTTTGGGCCATTTTGGCCAGGTGCCTGCTGCTCATGCTCCACGAAGGTGGCCCTCGTGCCCCGCATCCGGGGGGAGGAAGCTTTCTAGACCCCCAGGGCGGGCCCCAAGGGAGGCCCCCGGGGATTGCTTCTTGTCCTCTGTAGCATTGAGCACAGCCCCTCGGCAGGGCTCCTCTGGCCCCTTTCGGCTAGGGTCTTGCCTGCTGCTCTTGCACCTCCAAGGTGCCGCTCTCTCGGGCCCTGGCTCTCTGGGGCTCTCTTGCCCCGTGCAGCTTCACAGCGGGAGCGAGCTCTGCTCTTTCCTTGGCTCCCTTTCCCCAGGGGTTCTTGCTTCTGCAAGGCAGCCGGTGTTTTTGGAAGGCCTCCAGCCTTGCTGCACCACCAGCAGCAGCTGCCACTTTGCAGCTCTCCCTGCAGGCAATCCAAGCGCAGGGCAGGCGCAAGAGCGCTTTGCACGCGTCGCTGGACGAGAAGCACAGCGCAGCAAGCTTTGGAAAGCCAAAAGTATGTTTTTGTCATCGCTAGGCGCCAATCTGCACAAAATAGCCCACGGTACCACACACCTCCTCTCTGCTTCTGCTTCAGCTACTTCTTCTTCTTTTGTGTGTGGTCGGTCCAGACGCTCATTCTTCATGCGCTCTCTCTTCAGGAAACAGGGACTGCTTGGCCTGTATTGTTGCTGCTGCTTTCTGCAGCTCTGTGCCTTGCCTTTGCCAGACTGCAAGGGATGTTTTTTCTAAACGGAAGAATGCGTCAGCCTGCTCCAGGCTACACATGCGCATTGTCTTCATGCTCATGAGCAGTGGCTCTGAAAAGATTCAGGAAAATAAAATAAAATCCCGTTTCCACTTGCGACCTTTGCGTGATGTGTCCTTGAAAGCGTATTTAGAGCTGAAAAGCCCCTGCCGTTTCAGGCAAATAACAGTCTCATCGCTACGCGACTCATGGGGAGCACGGTGAATAAACAAGGGAAGGGAAGGGAAGGGAAGGGAAGGGAAGGGAAGGGAAGGGAAGGGAAGGGAAGGGAAGGGAAGGGAAGGGACGGGACGGGAGGCGAGGCAAAGAGAGAAGAGAAGAGAAGAGAAGAGAAGAGAAGAGAAGAGAAGAGAAGAGAAGAGAAGAGAGGAGAAGAGAAGAGAGGAGAGGAGAGGAGAGGAGAGAGAGGAGAGGAGAGGAGAGGAGAGAAGAGGAGAAGAGAAGAGAAGAGAAGAGAAGAGAGAGAAGAGAGAGAAGAGAGAGAAGAGAGAGAAGAGAAGAGAAGAGAAGAGAAGAGAAGAGAGAAGAGAAGAGAGAGAGAAGAGAAGAGAAGAGAGAAGAGGTGATGCTATGTTGTGCCTGAAAAGCTGTGACCTGGGTGTGAGGGCTCCATCCAGGAGAGGGGCTCTCTGCAGTGCAGGTGCCAGGCCCATCCAGGAGATGGGGTCAGAGATGAGCACACCTCACATGCTCTCCTGTAGACATCGATGGTTGGCCACGCTGGAGACAGAGTCTTGGGCCAGATGCACCTTCTCTCCGATGGAGTACGGTCGTTGCCAGGCTCTTGTGTTTCAGCAGGTTGGCTTTTTTAGCTTTCTCCACTCATTGCCCCAGTTTTGCAAACTAATGACCATGTGTCTGCTAGAAGATTGTTTTTCATCATTTCTTTCATTTATTAAAGAAAAAAAAAAACAAGTTCCTTTCTACCTGAATGGCGTCATCGGTAATGTTATCACACCGACATTCTCAGGTGGAGTCAGGTGGGCATCTAAAAAGCAAAGGCTTCAGTCCTCCTGCGCAGCTATCGTACGGGCGCTTAGGGCCTCGTAAAGAGAGGCTGTTGCCTTTTAGTGTCGCATGGCCACCTGGCCAGCCACCTCCTCACCCATATCAGCATTCCCAGCAACAACCTTCCCCTTCACTAAATGCCTGCACAGGTCAGTTCAAAAATCGTCAGCAACCGTTAGTCACGCTCCTGGGGACTAGAGCAGATCCCCGCAGACAGCAGTGCCACCAACTGCGTCGCACTGACCCGCCAGGGTCGCCTCTCCTATGGCTTTTGCAGCGCCTGGGCTGCTTTGGCACTTTTGCCAAGGAAACCTCCACAACGGAAGCTGGCTTTGTGCCGGCTGGGGCTATTTGCTTCCCCAGGAGGCAGACAGGCACTTGGGAAGTGACGGGACTGACAGCACCAGCTTCATGTTCGGAGCCCACCCAGACAGCCCGCCTGGTGCTCTGCGGGCCAGTGCGGGGCTGGATCTGCTGGCCGTGACTGCCTGGAGCTGGACTCCAGCAGGCTACCGCTGGGCTAACACATCTCTCAGGCGCCGCCCTTTATGCTTGGCTCTCATCAGCTGTAGGAAAGAGGGGAGGTTCGTGGTCAGGTCTTTTGAATTTGGATTGCAGAAAAGCATCGCCCAAGAAAGGTAGGTTTCCTTGTCCACATCATATTCTGGATTCCATGGCATCCCCGAGGCAGAAAAGGCTCTGTCTCATGGTATGCTTCTATGGCCCCCACCCTCCCGACCAGCTGAAGCTCTGACAGAAGACATCTCCCCGACACCAGTAAACCCTGCTTGAAGAACTGCAGGGTAGAAAGAGCTAACACGACATCAGGGGGAGCGCCATGAGTTTCTGCTCCCCTTTGGAAACCTTGGAGTAGGCCAATGTTCCTGGAGGCATGAGTAGGTCACAGGGGCACTAGGAGCCACCACCAGTGTGATCCAGGCAAATGCATTCTGGTGTGTCAGGCAAGAAAGGCAAGCAGCGTGCAAAGCCCTGCTGAGCACTCCTGTACCCCTACCACTACGGCCGTTTTGCGTTCCTCGGGTTCGAGAAAGACAAATTCCCCAGTTCTGGGACAAAGGCAGACAAAGACTAAGCAGTTGATGAGCGGCATGGCAGGCCTCCAGGAGAAGATGACGACTGGAAGGAGCAAGACAAAGGCTGAGAGGGCTTTCAAGAAAGGTATCAAGGATGAAGGCCAAAGGAGGAGAAGAGCTATTGAAGCGCGAGGGAAAATATGGTCAAGAAGACAAAACAATTCAGGCCTTCTTTCCCAGAAGAAGACCTCACCGTAAAGAGTGTAGTAGCAAAGGTCCCTTGGTGCATTGGGAAGGAATGCTGAGGAAATCATGCACGCCCTCTGTGTCTCTGCAGAGTTCATGCAGAGGGAACCAAAGCCCTTTCTCTAAGCTCTAGCATCACCACGACCAAGCAAATGCCTGCGGTACAAAGGCCCTTCTTTATTGACATAGCCTGCGGGCACAGATGAATTGCCAGGAGTGCCCAGCAGCTGTGCCCAGGGCAAGGCCACCAAGGCCAGGGACAGCCCCCTGGGCCTCCTGGGCATGGGGACCACCTCGGGGCCAGCACCCCAAAGGCCGGCCTGCCTGCCTGCCTTCCTTTGTCCAAAGGATGCTGGGCGGAGGGGCGGAGGGCAGGGCTGCAGTGGGCGGGGCTGTGCATGGGGGGCCTCATCACCCCCATGTCACAATGCCACCGCCCGGCAACGCAGCAGTCACAATGCCCCGGGGCAGGATAAAAGGGGCATCCTCCCATGTGCCGCTGCCAGAGCTGGCCCACGGGCAGCTCAAAGGCATGCGAGAGAAAGTTCTTGAGGAGCCGGTGGAATTCCTCGGCAGAGGCTGAGGGAGGACGAACGGAAGCTAGACGAGCCTGCTGGATGGAGATTCTCCGCTGCAAGGCCAGCTCCTGGTGGGGCCACCTTCAAAGCCCATCTGATGGATGGATGGAGGGACGGATGGATGGAGGGAGGGAGGGATGGAAATCCTGTTTCAGCCTTAGGGGAACAGACGCAAGCCCCTCAGGAGACGAGAACCACCAGCAACCCCTGGAGGTGCCCAAGGCTATCAGGCCTTTTCCGCTGGATAGCCATGGCCAGAGCAAGGGAACGTCTTCTTGAGAAGCACTGCAGAGCTCGCCGTCCTCATCCCCCGTGGAGCCAGGGGCAGCAGCCGTAAGAAAGGGAGGATGCAGAGAGGTTGCAAGGGGTCCCGGTGCTTTGGAGCACCCGCTGGTGTCCCACTGGACACCTTGCCCCCAAGGTCGATCAGGCCAGGGGCTCTTGGCCACTCTGGGAAGCCCCTGAGATGGCTCCAGGCTGAAGGAGACCAGGGCTTGGGCATCTCTCTCCTGGGAGGCGTGACCAGCCTGCCTGTGGGAGGAGGAGGAGGCCGGTCTTGCTCACATGCTCAGGGAATAGCCGATCGCCAGCGCCGCTGGGGTCAGGAAGGAATTTTCCCCCGGGGCAGATTGGCACTGGTCCCCGGGGGTTTTTTGCCTTCCTCTGCAGCACTGAGCACGACCACTTGTTGTCAGGGCTCCTCCGCTCCATTTTGGCTCGGTCACTGCCTGCTGCTCATGCACCACGAAGATGGCCTCTCGTGCCCTGCAGCTGGGGGGAGGAAGGCTTTTTTTTCCCCCGGTGGGCTAGCAAGTGTCCCCGGGGGTTTTTTGCCTTCCTCTGCAGCTTTGAGCACCGGCCCCTTGCCAGGCCTGCTTTGGGCCATTTTGGCCAGGTGCCTGCTGCTCATGCTCCACGAAGGTGGCCCTCGTGCCCCGCATCCGGGGGGAGGAAGCTTTCTAGACCCCCAGGGCGGGCCCCAAGGGAGGCCCCCGGGGATTGCTTCTTGTCCTCTGTAGCACTGAGCACAGCCCCTTCGCGGGGCTCCTCTGGCCCCTTTTGGCTAGGGTCTTGCCCGCTGCTCTTGCACCTCCAAGGTGCCGCTCTCTCGGGCCCTGGCTCTCTGGGGCTCTCTTGCCCCGTGCAGCTTCACAGCGGGAGCGAGCTCTGCTCTTTCCTTGGCTCCCTTTCCCCAGGGGTTCTTGCTTCTGCAAGGCAGCCGGTGTTTTTGGAAGGCCTCCAGCCTTGCTGCACCACCAGCAGCAGCTGCCACTTTGCAGCTCTCCCTGCAGGCAATCCAAGCGCAGGGCAGGCGCAAGAGCGCTTTGCACGCGTCGCTGGACGAGAAGCACAGCGCAGCAAGCTTTGGAAAGCCAAAAGTATGTTTTTGTCATCGCTAGGCGCCAATCTGCACAAAATAGCCCACGGTACCACACACCTCCTCTCTGCTTCTGCTTCAGCTACTTCTTCTTCTTTTGTGTGTGGTCGGTCCAGACGCTCATTCTTCATGCGCTCTCTCTTCAGGAAACAGGGACTGCTTGGCCTGTATTGTTGCTGCTGCTTTCTGCAGCTCTGTGCCTTGCCTTTGCCAGACTGCAAGGGATGTTTTTTCTAAACGGAAGAATGCGTCAGCCTGCTCCAGGCTACACATGCGCATTGTCTTCATGCTCATGAGCAGTGGCTCTGAAAAGATTCAGGAAAATAAAATAAAATCCCGTTTCCACTTGCGACCTTTGCGTGATGTGTCCTTGAAAGCGTATTTGGAGCTGAAAAGCCCCTGCCGTTTCAGGCAAATAACAGTCTCATCGCTACGCGACTCATGGGGAGCACGGTGAATAAACAAGGGAAGGGAAGGGAAGGGAAGGGAAGGGAAGGGAAGGGAAGGGAAGGGAAGGGAAGGGAAGGGAGGCGAGGCAAAGAGAGAAGAGAAGAGAAGAGAAGAGAAGAGAAGAGAAGAGAAGAGAAGAGAAGAGAAGAGAAGAGAAGAGAAGAGAGGAGAAGAGAAGAGAGGAGAGGAGAGGAGAGGAGGAGAGGAGAGGAGAGAGAGGAGAGGAGAGGAGAGGAGAGGAGAGAAGAGAAGAGAAGAGAAGAGAAGAGAAGAGAAGAGAAGAGAAGAGAAGAGAAGAGAAGAGAAGAGAAGAGAAGAGAAGAGAAGAGAAAAGAGAAGAGAAGAGAGAAGAGGTGATGCTATGTTGTGCCTGAAAAGCTGTGACCTGGGTGTGAGGGCTCCATCCAGGAGAGGGGCTCTCTGCAGTGCAGGTGCCAGGCCCATCCAGGAGATGGGGTCAGAGATGAGCACACCTCACATGCTCTCCTGTAGACATGGATGGTTGGCCACGCTGGAGACAGAGTCTTGGGCCAGATGCACCTTCTCTCCGATGGAGTACGGTCGTTGCCAGGCTCTTGTGTTTCAGCAGGTTGGCTTTTTTAGCTTTCTCCACTCATTGCCCCAGTTTTGCAAACTAATGACCATGTGTCTGCTAGAAGATTGTTTTTCATCATTTCTTTCATTTATTAAAGAAAAAAAAAACAAGTTCCTTTCTACCTGAATGGCGTCATCGGTAATGTTATCACACCGACATTCTCAGGTGGAGTCAGGTGGGCATCTAAAAAGCAAAGGCTTCAGTCCTCCTGCGCAGCTATCGTACGGGCGCTTAGGGCCTCGTAAAGAGAGGCTGTTGCCTTTTAGTGTCGCATGGCCACCTGGCCAGCCACCTCCTCACCCATATCAGCATTCCCAGCAACAACCTTCCCCTTCACTAAATGCCTGCACAGGTCAGTTCAAAAATCGTCAGCAACCGTTAGTCACGCTCCTGGGGACTAGAGCAGATCCCCGCAGACAGCAGTGCCACCAACTGCGTCGCACTGACCCGCCAGGGTCGCCTCTCCTATGGCTTTTGCAGCGCCTGGGCTGCTTTGGCACTTTTGCCAAGGAAACCTCCACAACGGAAGCTGGCTTTGTGCCGGCTGGGGCTATTTGCTTCCCCAGGAGGCAGACAGGCACTTGGGAAGTGACGGGACTGACAGCACCAGCTTCATGTTCGGAGCCCACCCAGACAGCCCGCCTGGTGCTCTGCGGGCCAGTGCGGGGCTGGATCTGCTGGCCGTGACTGCCTGGAGCTGGACTCCAGCAGGCTACCGCTGGGCTAACACATCTCTCAGGCGCCGCCCTTTATGCTTGGCTCTCATCAGCTGTAGGAAAGAGGGGAGGTTCGTGGTCAGGTCTTTTGAATTTGGATTGCAGAAAAGCATCGCCCAAGAAAGGTAGGTTTCCTTGTCCACATCATATTCTGGATTCCATGGCATCCCCGAGGCAGAAAAGGCTCTGTCTCATGGTATGCTTCTATGGCCCCCACCCTCCCGACCAGCTGAAGCTCTGACAGAAGACATCTCCCCGACACCAGTAAACCCTGCTTGAAGAACTGCAGGGTAGAAAGAGCTAACACGACATCAGGGGGAGCGCCATGAGTTTCTGCTCCCCTTTGGAAACCTTGGAGTAGGCCAATGTTCCTGGAGGCATGAGTAGGTCACAGGGGCACTAGGAGCCACCACCAGTGTGATCCAGGCAAATGCATTCTGGTGTGTCAGGCAAGAAAGGCAAGCAGCGTGCAAAGCCCTGCTGAGCACTCCTGTACCCCTACCACTACGGCCGTTTTGCGTTCCTCGGGTTCGAGAAAGACAAATTCCCCAGTTCTGGGACAAAGGCAGACAAAGACTAAGCAGTTGATGAGCGGCATGGCAGGCCTCCAGGAGAAGATGACGACTGGAAGGAGCAAGACAAAGGCTGAGAGGGCTTTCAAGAAAGGTATCAAGGATGAAGGCCAAAGGAGGAGAAGAGCTATTGAAGCGCGAGGGAAAATATGGTCAAGAAGACAAAACAATTCAGGCCTTCTTTCCCAGAAGAAGACCTCACCGTAAAGAGTGTAGTAGCAAAGGTCCCTTGGTGCATTGGGAAGGAATGCTGAGGAAATCATGCACGCCCTCTGTGTCTCTGCAGAGTTCATGCAGAGGGAACCAAAGCCCTTTCTCTAAGCTCTAGCATCACCACGACCAAGCAAATGCCTGCGGTACAAAGGCCCTTCTTTATTGACATAGCCTGCGGGCACAGATGAATTGCCAGGAGTGCCCAGCAGCTGTGCCCAGGGCAAGGCCACCAAGGCCAGGGACAGCCCCCTGGGCCTCCTGGGCATGGGGACCACCTCGGGGCCAGCACCCCAAAGGCCGGCCTGCCTGCCTGCCTTCCTTTGTCCAAAGGATGCTGGGCGGAGGGGCGGAGGGCAGGGCTGCAGTGGGCGGGGCTGTGCATGGGGGGCCTCATCACCCCCATGTCACAATGCCACCGCCCGGCAACGCAGCAGTCACAATGCCCCGGGGCAGGATAAAAGGGGCATCCTCCCGTGTGCCGCTGCCAGAGCTGGCCCACGGGCAGCTCAAAGGCATGCGAGAGAAAGTTCTTGAGGAGCCGGTGGAATTCCTCGGCAGAGGCTGAGGGAGGACGAACGGAAGCTAGACGAGCCTGCTGGATGGAGATTCTCCGCTGCAAGGCCAGCTCCTGGTGGGGCCACCTTCAAAGCCCATCTGATGGATGGATGGAAGGACGGATGGATGGAGGGAGGGAGGGATGGAAATCCTGTTTCAGCCTTAGGGGAACAGACGCAAGCCCCTCAGGAGACGAGAACCACCAGCAACCCCTGGAGGTGCCCAAGGCTATCAGGCCTTTTCCGCTGGATAGCCATGGCCAGAGCAAGGGAACGTCTTCTTGAGAAGCACTGCAGAGCTCGCCGTCCTCATCCCCCGTGGAGCCAGGGGCAGCAGCCGTAAGAAAGGGAGGATGCAGAGAGGTTGCAAGGGGTCCCGGTGCTTTGGAGCACCCGCTGGTGTCCCACTGGACACCTTGCCCCCAAGGTCGATCAGGCCAGGGGCTCTTGGCCACTCTGGGAAGCCCCTGAGATGGCTCCAGGCTGAAGGAGAATAGGGCTTGGGCATCTCTCTCCTGGGAGGTGTGACCAGCCTGCCTGTGGGAGGAGGAGGAGGCCGGTCTTGCTCACATGCTCAGGGAATAGCCGATCGCCAGCGCCGCTGGGGTCAGGAAGGAATTTTCCCCCGGGGCAGATTGGCACTGGTCCCCGGGGGTTTTTTGCCTTCCTCTGCAGCACTGAGCAGGACCACTTGTTGTCAGGGCTCCTCCGCTCCATTTTGGCTCGGTCACTGCCTGCTGCTCATGCACCACGAAGATGGCCTCTCGTGCCCTGCAGCTGGGGGGAGGAAGGCTTTTTTTTCCCCCGGTGGGCTAGCAAGTGTCCCCGGGGGTTTTTTGCCTTCCTCTGCAGCTTTGAGCACCGGCCCCTTGCCAGGCCTGCTTTGGGCCATTTTGGCCAGGTGCCTGCTGCTCATGCTCCACGAAGGTGGCCCTCGTGCCCCGCATCCGGGGGGAGGAAGCTTTCTAGACCCCCAGGGCGGGCCCCAAGGGAGGCCCCCGGGGATTGCTTCTTGTCCTCTGTAGCATTGAGCACAGCCCCTCGGCAGGGCTCCTCTGGCCCCTTTCGGCTAGGGTCTTGCCTGCTGCTCTTGCACCTCCAAGGTGCCGCTCTCTCGGGCCCTGGCTCTCTGGGGCTCTCTTGCCCCGTGCAGCTTCACAGCGGGAGCGAGCTCTGCTCTTCCCTTGGCTCCCTTTCCCCAGGGGTTCTTGCTTCTGCAAGGCAGCCGGTGTTTTTGGAAGGCCTCCAGCCTTGCTGCACCACCAGCAGCAGCTGCCACTTTGCAGCTCTCCCTGCAGGCAATCCAAGCGCAGGGCAGGCGCAAGAGCGCTTTGCACGCGTCGCTGGACGAGAAGCACAGCGCAGCAAGCTTTGGAAAGCCAAAAGTATGCTTTTGTCATCGCTAGGCGCCAATCTGCACAAAATAGCCCACGGTACCACACACCTCCTCTCTGCTTCTGCTTCAGCTACTTCTTCTTCTTTTGTGTGTGGTCGGTCCAGACGCTCATTCTTCATGCGCTCTCTCTTCAGGAAACAGGGACTGCTTGGCCTGTATTGTTGCTGCTGCTTTCTGCAGCTCTGTGCCTTGCCTTTGCCAGACTGCAAGGGATGTTTTTTCTAAACGGAAGAATGCGTCAGCCTGCTCCAGGCTACAC
This sequence comes from Grus americana, assembly GCF_028858705.1. Classification (NCBI taxonomy): domain Eukaryota; kingdom Metazoa; phylum Chordata; class Aves; order Gruiformes; family Gruidae; genus Grus; species Grus americana. The sequence goes on from NC_072853.1 coordinate 114,814,978, forward strand.
ATGCGCATTGTCTTCATGCTCATGAGCAGTGGCTCTGAAAAGATTCAGGAAAATAAAATAAAATCCCGTTTCCACTTGCGACCTTTGCGTGATGTGTCCTTGAAAGCGTATTTGGAGCTGAAAAGCCCCTGCCGTTTCAGGCAAATAACAGTCTCATCGCTACGCGACTCATGGGGAGCACGGTGAATAAACAAGGGAAGGGAAGGGAAGGGAAGGGAAGGGAAGGGAAGGGGGAAGGGGGAAGGGAAGGGAAGGGAAGGAGAAGGGAAGGGAAGGGAAGGGAAGGGAAGGGAGGCGAGGCAAAGAGAGAAGAGAAGAGAAGAGAAGAGAAGAGAAGAGAAGAGAAGAGAGAGAAGAGAGAGAAGAGAAGAGAAGAGAAGAGAGAAGAGATGATGCTATGTTGTGCCTGAAAAGCTGTGACCTAGGTGTGAGGGCTCCATCCAGGAGAGGGGCTCTCTGCAGGGCAGGTGCCAGGCCCATCCAGGAGATGGGGTCAGAGATGAGCACACCTCACATGCTCTCCTGTAGACATCGATGGTTGGCCACGCTGGAGACAGAGTCTTGGGCCAGATGCACCTTCTCTCCGATGGAGTACGGTCGTTGCCAGGCTCTTGTGTTTCAGCAGGTTGGCTTTTTTAGCTTTCTCCACTCATTGCCCCAGTTTTGCAAACTAATGACCATGTGTCTGCTAGAAGATTGTTTTTCATCATTTCTTTCATTTATTAAAGAAAAAAAAACAAGTTCCTTTCTACCTGAATGGCGTCATCGGTAATGTTATCACACCAACATTCTCAGGTGGAGTCAGGTGGGCATCTAAAAAGCAAAGGCTTCAGTCCTCCTGCGCAGCTATCGTACGGGCGCTTAGGGCCTCGTAAAGAGAGGCTGTTGCCTTTTAGTGTCGCATGGCCACCTGGCCAGCCACCTCCTCACCCATATCAGCATTCCCAGCAACAACCTTCCCCTTCACTAAATGCCTGCACAGGTCAGTTCAAAAATCGTCAGCAACCGTTAGTCACGCTCCTGGGGACTAGAGCAGATCCCCGCAGACAGCAGTGCCACCAACTGCGTCGCACTGACCCGCCAGGGTCGCCTCTCCTATGGCTTTTGCAGCGCCTGGGCTGCTTTGGCACTTTCGCCAAGGAAACCTCCACAACGGAAGCTGGCTTTGTGCCGGCTGGGGCTATTTGCTTCCCCAGGAGGCAGACAGCCACTTGGGAAGTGACGGGACTGACAGCACCAGCTTCATGTTCGGAGCCCACCCAGACAGCCCGCCTGGTGCTCTGCGGGCCAGTGCGGGGCTGGATCTGCTGGCCGTGACTGCCTGGAGCTGGACTCCAGCAGGCTACTGCTGGGCTAACACATCTCTCAGGCGCCGCCCTTTATGCTTGGCTCTCATCAGCTGTAGGAAAGAGGGGAGGTTCGTGGTCAGGTCTTTTGAATTTGGATTGCAGAAAAGCATCGCCCAAGAAAGGTAGGTTTCCTTGTCCACATCATATTCTGGATTCCATGGCATCCCCGAGGCAGAAAAGGCTCTGTCTCATGGTATGCTTCTATGGCCCCCACCCTCCCGACCAGCTGAAGCTCTGACAGAAGACATCTCCCCGACACCAGTAAACCCTGCTTGAAGAACTGCAGGGTAGAAAGAGCTAACACGACATCAGGGGGAGCGCCATGAGTTTCTGCTCCCCTTTGGAAACCTTGGAGTAGGCCAATGTTCCTGGAGGCATGAGTAGGTCACAGGGGCACTAGGAGCCACCACCAGTGTGATCCAGGCAAATGCATTCTGGTGTGTCAGGCAAGAAAGGCAAGCAGCGTGCAAAGCCCTGCTGAGCACTCCTGTACCCCTACCACTACGGCCGTTTTGCGTTCCTCGGGTTCGAGAAAGACAAATTCCCCAGTTCTGGGACAAAGGCAGACAAAGACTAAGCAGTTGATGAGCGGCATGGCAGGCCTCCAGGAGAAGATGACGACTGGAAGGAGCAAGACAAAGGCTGAGAGGGCTTTCAAGAAAGGTATCAAGGATGAAGGCCAAAGGAGGAGAAGAGCTATTGAAGCGCGAGGGAAAATATGGTCAAGAAGACAAAACAATTCAGGCCTTCTTTCCCAGAAGAAGACCTCACCGTAAAGAGTGTAGTAGCAAAGGTCCCTTGGTGCATTGGGAAGGAATGCTGAGGAAATCATGCACGCCCTCTGTGTCTCTGCAGAGTTCATGCAGAGGGAACCAAAGCCCTTTCTCTAAGCTCTAGCATCACCACGACCAAGCAAATGCCTGCGGTACAAAGGCCCTTCTTTATTGACATAGCCTGCGGGCACAGATGAATTGCCAGGAGTGCCCAGCAGCTGTGCCCAGGGCAAGGCCACCAAGGCCAGGGACAGCCCCCTGGGCCTCCTGGGCATGGGGACCGCCTCGGGGCCAGCACCCCAAAGGCCGGCCTGCCTGCCTGCCTTCCTTTGTCCAAAGGATGCTGGGCGGAGGGGCGGAGGGCAGGGCTGCAGTGGGCGGGGCTGTGCATGGGGGGCCTCATCACCCCCATGTCACAATGCCACCGCCCGGCAACGCAGCAGTCACAATGCCCCGGGGCAGGATAAAAGGGGCATCCTCCCGTGTGCCGCTGCCAGAGCTGGCCCACGGGCAGCTCAAAGGCATGCGAGAGAAAGTTCTTGAGGAGCCGGTGGAATTCCTCGGCAGAGGCTGAGGGAGGACGAACGGAAGCTAGACGAGCCTGCTGGATGGAGATTCTCCGCTGCAAGGCCAGCTCCTGGTGGGGCCACCTTCAAAGCCCATCTGATGGATGGATGGAGGGACGGATGGATGGAGGGAGGGAGGGATGGAAATCCTGTTTCAGCCTTAGGGGAACAGACGCAAGCCCCTCAGGAGACGAGAACCACCAGCAACCCCTGGAGGTGCCCAAGGCTATCAGGCCTTTTCCGCTGGATAGCCATGGCCAGAGCAAGGGAACGTCTTCTTGAGAAGCACTGCAGAGCTCGCCGTCCTCATCCCCCGTGGAGCCAGGGGCAGCAGCCGTAAGAAAGGGAGGATGCAGAGAGGTTGCAAGGGGTCCCGGTGCTTTGGAGCACCCGCTGGTGTCCCACTGGACACCTTGCCCCCAAGGTCGATCAGGCCGGGGGCTCTTGGCCACTCTGGGAAGCCCCTGAGATGGCTCCAGGCTGAAGGAGAATAGGGCTTGGGCATCTCTCTCCTGGGAGGCGTGACCAGCCTGCCTGTGGGAGGAGGAGGAGGCCGGTCTTGCTCACATGCTCAGGGAATAGCCGATCGCCAGCGCCGCTGGGGTCAGGAAGGAATTTTCCCCCGGGGCAGATTGGCACTGGTCCCCGGGGGTTTTTTGCCTTCCTCTGCAGCACTGAGCACGACCACTTGTTGTCAGGGCTCCTCCGCTCCATTTTGGCTCGGTCACTGCCTGCTGCTCATGCACCACGAAGATGGCCTCTCGTGCCCTGCAGCTGGGGGGAGGAAGGCTTTTTTTTCCCCCGGTGGGCTAGCAAGTGTCCCCGGGGGTTTTTTGCCTTCCTCTGCAGCTTTGAGCACCGGCCCCTTGCCAGGCCTGCTTTGGGCCATTTTGGCCAGGTGCCTGCTGCTCATGCTCCACGAAGGTGGCCCTCGTGCCCCGCATCCGGGGGGAGGAAGCTTTCTAGACCCCCAGGGCGGGCCCCAAGGGAGGCCCCCGGGGATTGCTTCTTGTCCTCTGTAGCATTGAGCACAGCCCCTCGGCAGGGCTCCTCTGGCCCCTTTCGGCTAGGGTCTTGCCTGCTGCTCTTGCACCTCCAAGGTGCCGCTCTCTCGGGCCCTGGCTCTCTGGGGCTCTCTTGCCCCGTGCAGCTTCACAGCGGGAGCGAGCTCTGCTCTTCCCTTGGCTCCCTTTCCCCAGGGGTTCTTGCTTCTGCAAGGCAGCCGGTGTTTTTGGAAGGCCTCCAGCCTTGCTGCACCACCAGCAGCAGCTGCCACTTTGCAGCTCTCCCTGCAGGCAATCCAAGCGCAGGGCAGGCGCAAGAGCGCTTTGCACGCGTCGCTGGACGAGAAGCACAGCGCAGCAAGCTTTGGAAAGCCAAAAGTATGCTTTTGTCATCGCTAGGCGCCAATCTGCACAAAATAGCCCACGGTACCACACACCTCCTCTCTGCTTCTGCTTCAGCTACTTCTTCTTCTTTTGTGTGTGGTCGGTCCAGACGCTCATTCTTCATGCGCTCTCTCTTCAGGAAACAGGGACTGCTTGGCCTGTATTGTTGCTGCTGCTTTCTGCAGCTCTGTGCCTTGCCTTTGCCAGACTGCAAGGGATGTTTTTTCTAAACGGAAGAATGCGTCAGCCTGCTCCAGGCTACACATGCGCATTGTCTTCATGCTCATGAGCAGTGGCTCTGAAAAGATTCAGGAAAATAAAATAAAATCCCGTTTCCACTTGCGACCTTTGCGTGATGTGTCCTTGAAAGCGTATTTGGAGCTGAAAAGCCCCTGCCGTTTCAGGCAAATAACAGTCTCATCGCTACGCGACTCATGGGGAGCACGGTGAATAAACAAGGGAAGGGAAGGGAAGGGAAGGGAAGGGAAGGGAAGGGAAGGGAAGGGAAGGGAAGGGAAGGGAAGGGAAGGGAAGGGAAGGGAAGGGAAGGGAGGCGAGGCAAAGAGAGAAGAGAAGAGAAGAGAAGAGAAGAGAAGAGAAGAGAAGAGAAGAGAAGAGAAGAGAAGAGAAGAGAAGAGATGATGCTATGTTGTGCCTGAAAAGCTGTGACCTAGGTGTGAGGGCTCCATCCAGGAGAGGGGCTCTCTGCAGGGCAGGTGCCAGGCCCATCCAGGAGATGGGGTCAGAGATGAGCACACCTCACATGCTCTCCTGTAGACATCGATGGTTGGCCACGCTGGAGACAGAGTCTTGGGCCAGATGCACCTTCTCTCCGATGGAGTACGGTCGTTGCCAGGCTCTTGTGTTTCAGCAGGTTGGCTTTTTTAGCTTTCTCCACTCATTGCCCCAGTTTTGCAAACTAATGACCATGTGTCTGCTAGAAGATTGTTTTTCATCATTTCTTTCATTTATTAAAGAAAAAAAAACAAGTTCCTTTCTACCTGAATGGCGTCATCGGTAATGTTATCACACCAACATTCTCAGGTGGAGTCAGGTGGGCATCTAAAAAGCAAAGGCTTCAGTCCTCCTGCGCAGCTATCGTACGGGCGCTTAGGGCCTCGTAAAGAGAGGCTGTTGCCTTTTAGTGTCGCATGGCCACCTGGCCAGCCACCTCCTCACCCATATCAGCATTCCCAGCAACAACCTTCCCCTTCACTAAATGCCTGCACAGGTCAGTTCAAAAATCGTCAGCAACCGTTAGTCACGCTCCTGGGGACTAGAGCAGATCCCCGCAGACAGCAGTGCCACCAACTGCGTCGCACTGACCCGCCAGGGTCGCCTCTCCTATGGCTTTTGCAGCGCCTGGGCTGCTTTGGCACTTTCGCCAAGGAAACCTCCACAACGGAAGCTGGCTTTGTGCCGGCTGGGGCTATTTGCTTCCCCAGGAGGCAGACAGCCACTTGGGAAGTGACGGGACTGACAGCACCAGCTTCATGTTCGGAGCCCACCCAGACAGCCCGCCTGGTGCTCTGCGGGCCAGTGCGGGGCTGGATCTGCTGGCCGTGACTGCCTGGAGCTGGACTCCAGCAGGCTACTGCTGGGCTAACACATCTCTCAGGCGCCGCCCTTTATGCTTGGCTCTCATCAGCTGTAGGAAAGAGGGGAGGTTCGTGGTCAGGTCTTTTGAATTTGGATTGCAGAAAAGCATCGCCCAAGAAAGGTAGGTTTCCTTGTCCACATCATATTCTGGATTCCATGGCATCCCCGAGGCAGAAAAGGCTCTGTCTCATGGTATGCTTCTATGGCCCCCACCCTCCCGACCAGCTGAAGCTCTGACAGAAGACATCTCCCCGACACCAGTAAACCCTGCTTGAAGAACTGCAGGGTAGAAAGAGCTAACACGACATCAGGGGGAGCGCCATGAGTTTCTGCTCCCCTTTGGAAACCTTGGAGTAGGCCAATGTTCCTGGAGGCATGAGTAGGTCACAGGGGCACTAGGAGCCACCACCAGTGTGATCCAGGCAAATGCATTCTGGTGTGTCAGGCAAGAAAGGCAAGCAGCGTGCAAAGCCCTGCTGAGCACTCCTGTACCCCTACCACTACGGCCGTTTTGCGTTCCTCGGGTTCGAGAAAGACAAATTCCCCAGTTCTGGGACAAAGGCAGACAAAGACTAAGCAGTTGATGAGCGGCATGGCAGGCCTCCAGGAGAAGATGACGACTGGAAGGAGCAAGACAAAGGCTGAGAGGGCTTTCAAGAAAGGTATCAAGGATGAAGGCCAAAGGAGGAGAAGAGCTATTGAAGCGCGAGGGAAAATATGGTCAAGAAGACAAAACAATTCAGGCCTTCTTTCCCAGAAGAAGACCTCACCGTAAAGAGTGTAGTAGCAAAGGTCCCTTGGTGCATTGGGAAGGAATGCTGAGGAAATCATGCACGCCCTCTGTGTCTCTGCAGAGTTCATGCAGAGGGAACCAAAGCCCTTTCTCTAAGCTCTAGCATCACCACGACCAAGCAAATGCCTGCGGTACAAAGGCCCTTCTTTATTGACATAGCCTGCGGGCACAGATGAATTGCCAGGAGTGCCCAGCAGCTGTGCCCAGGGCAAGGCCACCAAGGCCAGGGACAGCCCCCTGGGCCTCCTGGGCATGGGGACCGCCTCGGGGCCAGCACCCCAAAGGCCGGCCTGCCTGCCTGCCTTCCTTTGTCCAAAGGATGCTGGGCGGAGGGGCGGAGGGCAGGGCTGCGGTGGGCGGGGCTGTGCATGGGGGGCCTCATCACCCCCATGTCACAATGCCACCGCCCGGCAACGCAGCAGTCACAATGCCCCGGGGCAGGATAAAAGGGGCATCCTCCCGTGTGCCGCTGCCAGAGCTGGCCCACGGGCAGCTCAAAGGCATGCGAGAGAAAGTTCTTGAGGAGCCGGTGGAATTCCTCGGCAGAGGCTGAGGGAGGACGAACGGAAGCTAGATGAGCCTGCTGGATGGAGATTCTCCGCTGCAAGGCCAGCTCCTGGTGGGGCCACCTTCAAAGCCCATCTGATGGATGGATGGAGGGACGGATGGATGGAGGGAGGGAGGGATGGAAATCCTGTTTCAGCCTTAGGGGAACAGACGCAAGCCCCTCAGGAGACGAGAACCACCAGCAACCCCTGGAGGTGCCCAAGGCTATCAGGCCTTTTCCGCTGGATAGCCATGGCCAGAGCAAGGGAACGTCTTCTTGAGAAGCACTGCAGAGCTCGCCGTCCTCATCCCCCGTGGAGCCAGGGGCAGCAGCCGTAAGAAAGGGAGGATGCAGAGAGGTTGCAAGGGGTCCCGGTGCTTTGGAGCACCCGCTGGTGTCCCACTGGACACCTTGCCCCCAAGGTCGATCAGGCCAGGGGCTCTTGGCCACTCTGGGAAGCCCCTGAGATGGCTCCAGGCTGAAGGAGAATAGGGCTTGGGCATCTCTCTCCTGGGAGGTGTGACCAGCCTGCCTGTGGGAGGAGGAGGAGGCCGGTCTTGCTCACATGCTCAGGGAATAGCCGATCGCCAGCGCCGCTGGGGTCAGGAAGGAATTTTCCCCCGGGGCAGATTGGCACTGGTCCCCGGGGGTTTTTTGCCTTCCTCTGCAGCACTGAGCAGGACCACTTGTTGTCAGGGCTCCTCCGCTCCATTTTGGCTCGGTCACTGCCTGCTGCTCATGCACCACGAAGATGGCCTCTCGTGCCCTGCAGCTGGGGGGAGGAAGGCTTTTTTTTCCCCCGGTGGGCTAGCAAGTGTCCCCGGGGGTTTTTTGCCTTCCTCTGCAGCTTTGAGCACCGGCCCCTTGCCAGGCCTGCTTTGGGCCATTTTGGCCAGGTGCCTGCTGCTCATGCTCCACGAAGGTGGCCCTCGTGCCCCGCATCCGGGGGGAGGAAGCTTTCTAGACCCCCAGGGCGGGCCCCAAGGGAGGCCCCCGGGGATTGCTTCTTGTCCTCTGTAGCATTGAGCACAGCCCCTCGGCAGGGCTCCTCTGGCCCCTTTCGGCTAGGGTCTTGCCTGCTGCTCTTGCACCTCCAAGGTGCCGCTCTCTCGGGCCCTGGCTCTCTGGGGCTCTCTTGCCCCGTGCAGCTTCACAGCGGGAGCGAGCTCTGCTCTTCCCTTGGCTCCCTTTCCCCAGGGGTTCTTGCTTCTGCAAGGCAGCCGGTGTTTTTGGAAGGCCTCCAGCCTTGCTGCACCACCAGCAGCAGCTGCCACTTTGCAGCTCTCCCTGCAGGCAATCCAAGCGCAGGGCAGGCGCAAGAGCGCTTTGCACGCGTTGCTGGACGAGAAGCACAGCGCAGCAAGCTTTGGAAAGCCAAAAGTATGCTTTTGTCATCGCTAGGCGCCAATCTGCACAAAATAGCCCACGGTACCACACACCTCCTCTCTGCTTCTGCTTCAGCTACTTCTTCTTCTTTTGTGTGTGGTCGGTCCAGACGCTCATTCTTCATGCGCTCTCTCTTCAGGAAACAGGGACTGCTTGGCCTGTATTGTTGCTGCTGCTTTCTGCAGCTCTGTGCCTTGCCTTTGCCAGACTGCAAGGGATGTTTTTTCTAAACGGAAGAATGCGTCAGCCTGCTCCAGGCTACACATGCGCATTGTCTTCATGCTCATGAGCAGTGGCTCTGAAAAGATTCAGGAAAATAAAATAAAATCCCGTTTCCACTTGCGACCTTTGCGTGATGTGTCCTTGAAAGCGTATTTGGAGCTGAAAAGCCCCTGCCGTTTCAGGCAAATAACAGTCTCATCGCTACGCGACTCATGGGGAGCACGGTGAAAAGGGAAGGGAAGGGAAGGGAAGGGAAGGGAAGGGAAGGGAAGGGAAGGGAAGGGAAGGGAAGGGAAGGGAAGGGAGGCGAGGCAAAGAGAGAAGAGAAGAGAAGAGAAGAGAAGAGAAGAGAAGAGAAGAGAAGAGAAGAGAAGAGAAGAGAAGAGAAGAGAAGAGAAGAGAAGAGAAGAGAAAAGAGAAGAGAGAAGAGGTGATGCTATGTTGTGCCTGAAAAGCTGTGACCTGGGTGTGAGGGCTCCATCCAGGAGAGGGGCTCTCTGCAGGGCAGGTGCCAGGCCCATCCAGGAGATGGGGTCAGAGATGAGCACACCTCACATGCTCTCCTGTAGACATCGATGGTTGGCCACGCTGGAGACAGAGTCTTGGGCCAGATGCACCTTCTCTCCGATGGAGTACGGTCGTTGCCAGGCTCTTGTGTTTCAGCAGGTTGGCTTTTTTAGCTTTCTCCACTCATTGCCCCAGTTTTGCAAACTAATGACCATGTGTCTGCTAGAAGATTGTTTTTCATCATTTCTTTCATTTATTAAAGAAAAAAAAAACAAGTTCCTTTCTACCTGAATGGCGTCATCGGTAATGTTATCACACCGACATTCTCAGGTGGAGTCAGGTGGGCATCTAAAAAGCAAAGGCTTCAGTCCTCCTGCGCAGCTATCGTACGGGCGCTTAGGGCCTCGTAAAGAGAGGCTGTTGCCTTTTAGTGTCGCATGGCCACCTGGCCAGCCACCTCCTCACCCATATCAGCATTCCCAGCAACAACCTTCCCCTTCACTAAATGCCTGCACAGGTCAGTTCAAAAATCGTCAGCAACCATTAGTCACGCTCCTGGGGACTAGAGCAGATCCCCGCAGACAGCAGTGCCACCAACTGCGTCGCACTGACCCGCCAGGGTCGCCTCTCCTATGGCTTTTGCAGCGCCTGGGCTGCTTTGGCACTTTCGCCAAGGAAACCTCCACAACGGAAGCTGGCTTTGTGCCGGCTGGGGCTATTTGCTTCCCCAGGAGGCAGACAGCCACTTGGGAAGTGACGGGACTGACAGCACCAGCTTCATGTTCGGAGCCCACCCAGACAGCCCGCCTGGTGCTCTGCGGGCCAGTGCGGGGCTGGATCTGCTGGCCGTGACTGCCTGGAGCTGGACTCCAGCAGGCTACCGCTGGGCTAACACATCTCTCAGGCGCCGCCCTTTATGCTTGGCTCTCATCAGCTGTAGGAAAGAGGGGAGGTTCGTGGTCAGGTCTTTTGAATTTGGATTGCAGAAAAGCATCGCCCAAGAAAGGTAGGTTTCCTTGTCCACATCATATTCTGGATTCCATGGCATCCCCGAGGCAGAAAAGGCTCTGTCTCATGGTATGCTTCTATGGCCCCCACCCTCCCGACCAGCTGAAGCTCTGACAGAAGACATCTCCCCGACACCAGTAAACCCTGCTTGAAGAACTGCAGGGTAGAAAGAGCTAACACGACATCAGGGGGAGCGCCATGAGTTTCTGCTCCCCTTTGGAAACCTTGGAGTAGGCCAATGTTCCTGGAGGCATGAGTAGGTCACAGGGGCACTAGGAGCCACCACCAGTGTGATCCAGGCAAATGCATTCTGGTGTGTCAGGCAAGAAAGGCAAGCAGCGTGCAAAGCCCTGCTGAGCACTCCTGTACCCCTACCACTACGGCCGTTTTGCGTTCCTCGGGTTCGAGAAAGACAAATTCCCCAGTTCTGGGACAAAGGCAGACAAAGACTAAGCAGTTGATGAGCGGCATGGCAGGCCTCCAGGAGAAGATGACGACTGGAAGGAGCAAGACAAAGGCTGAGAGGGCTTTCAAGAAAGGTATCAAGGATGAAGGCCAAAGGAGGAGAAGAGCTATTGAAGCGCGAGGGAAAATATGGTCAAGAAGACAAAACAATTCAGGCCTTCTTTCCCAGAAGAAGACCTCACCGTAAAGAGTGTAGTAGCAAAGGTCCCTTGGTGCATTGGGAAGGAATGCTGAGGAAATCATGCACGCCCTCTGTGTCTCTGCAGAGTTCATGCAGAGGGAACCAAAGCCCTTTCTCTAAGCTCTAGCATCACCACGACCAAGCAAATGCCTGCGGTACAAAGGCCCTTCTTTATTGACATAGCCTGCGGGCACAGATGAATTGCCAGGAGTGCCCAGCAGCTGTGCCCAGGGCAAGGCCACCAAGGCCAGGGACAGCCCCCTGGGCCTCCTGGGCATGGGGACCGCCTCGGGGCCAGCACCCCAAAGGCCGGCCTGCCTGCCTGCCTTCCTTTGTCCAAAGGATGCTGGGCGGAGGGGCGGAGGGCAGGGCTGCAGTGGGCGGGGCTGTGCATGGGGGGCCTCATCACCCCCATGTCACAATGCCACCGCCCGGCAACGCAGCAGTCACAATGCCCCGGGGCAGGATAAAAGGGGCATCCTCCCGTGTGCCGCTGCCAGAGCTGGCCCACGGGCAGCTCAAAGGCATGCGAGAGAAAGTTCTTGAGGAGCCGGTGGAATTCCTCGGCAGAGGCTGAGGGAGGACGAACGGAAGCTAGACGAGCCTGCTGGATGGAGATTCTCCGCTGCAAGGCCAGCTCCTGGTGGGGCCACCTTCAAAGCCCATCTGATGGATGGATGGAAGGACGGATGGATGGAGGGAGGGATGGAAATCCTGCTTCAGCCTTAGGAGAAGAAACACAAGCCCCTCAGGAGACGAGAACCACCAGCAACCCCTGGAGGTGCCCGAGGCTATCAGGCCTTTTCCGCTGGATAGCCATGGCCAGAGCAAGGGAACGTCTTCTTGAGAAGCACTGCAGAGCTCGCCGTCCTCATCCCCCGTGGAGCCAGGGGCAGCAGCCGTAAGAAAGGGAGGATGCAGAGAGGTTGCAAGGGGTCCCGGTGCTTTGGAGCACCCGCTGGTGTCCCACTGGACACCTTGCCCCCAAGGTCGATCAGGCCGGGGGCTCTTGGCCACTCTGGGAAGCCCCTGAGATGGCTCCAGGCTGAAGGAGAATAGGGCTTGGGCATCTCTCTCCTGGGAGGCGTGACCAGCCTGCCTGTGGGAGGAGGAGGAGGCCGGTCTTGCTCACATGCTCAGGGAATAGCCGATCGCCAGCGCCGCTGGGGTCAGGAAGGAATTTTCCCCCGGGGCAGATTGGCACTGGTCCCCGGGGGTTTTTTGCCTTCCTCTGCAGCACTGAGCACGACCACTTGTTGTCAGGGCTCCTCCGCTCCATTTTGGCTCGGTCACTGCCTGCTGCTCATGCACCACGAAGATGGCCTCTCGTGCCCTGCAGCTGGGGGGAGGAAGGCTTTTTTTTCCCCCGGTGGGCTAGCAAGTGTCCCCGGGGGTTTTTTGCCTTCCTCTGCAGCTTTGAGCACCGGCCCCTTGCCAGGCCTGCTTTGGGCCATTTTGGCCAGGTGCCTGCTGCTCATGCTCCACGAAGGTGGCCCTCGTGCCCCGCATCCGGGGGGAGGAAGCTTTCTAGACCCCCAGGGCGGGCCCCAAGGGAGGCCCCCGGGGATTGCTTCTTGTCCTCTGTAGCATTGAGCACAGCCCCTCGGCAGGGCTCCTCTGGCCCCTTTCGGCTAGGGTCTTGCCTGCTGCTCTTGCACCTCCAAGGTGCCGCTCTCTCGGGCCCTGGCTCTCTGGGGCTCTCTTGCCCCGTGCAGCTTCACAGCGGGAGCGAGCTCTGCTCTTCCCTTGGCTCCCTTTCCCCAGGGGTTCTTGCTTCTGCAAGGCAGCCGGTGTTTTTGGAAGGCCTCCAGCCTTGCTGCACCACCAGCAGCAGCTGCCACTTTGCAGCTCTCCCTGCAGGCAATCCAAGCGCAGGGCAGGCGCAAGAGCGCTTTGCACGCGTCGCTGGACGAGAAGCACAGCGCAGCAAGCTTTGGAAAGCCAAAAGTATGCTTTTGTCATCGCTAGGCGCCAATCTGCACAAAATAGCCCACGGTACCACACACCTCCTCTCTGCTTCTGCTTCAGCTACTTCTTCTTCTTTTGTGTGTGGTCGGTCCAGACGCTCATTCTTCATGCGCTCTCTCTTCAGGAAACAGGGACTGCTTGGCCTGTATTGTTGCTGCTGCTTTCTGCAGCTCTGTGCCTTGCCTTTGCCAGACTGCAAGGGATGTTTTTTCTAAACGGAAGAATGCGTCAGCCTGCTCCAGGCTACACATGCGCATTGTCTTCATGCTCATGAGCAGTGGCTCTGAAAAGATTCAGGAAAATAAAATAAAATCCCGTTTCCACTTGCGACCTTTGCGTGATGTGTCCTTGAAAGCGTATTTGGAGCTGAAAAGCCCCTGCCGTTTCAGGCAAATAACAGTCTCATCGCTACGCGACTCATGGGGAGCACGGTGAATAAACAAGGGAAGGGAAGGGAAGGGAAGGGAAGGGAAGGGAAGGGAAGGGAAGGGAAGGGAAGGGAAGGGAAGGGAAGGGAAGGGAGGCGAGGCAAAGAGAGAAGAGAAGAGAAGAGAAGAGAAGAGAAGAGAAGAGAAGAGAAGAGAAGAGAAGAGAAGAGAAGAGAAGAGAAGAGAAGAGAGAAGAGATGATGCTATGTTGTGCCTGAAAAGCTGTGACCTAGGTGTGAGGGCTCCATCCAGGAGAGGGGCTCTCTGCAGGGCAGGTGCCAGGCCCATCCAGGAGATGGGGTCAGAGATGAGCACACCTCACATGCTCTACTGTAGACATCGATGGTTGGCCACGCTGGAGACAGAGTCTTGGGCCAGATGCACCTTCTCTCCGATGGAGTACGGTCGTTGCCAGGCTCTTGTGTTTCAGCAGGTTGGCTTTTTTAGCTTTCTCCACTCATTGCCCCAGTTTTGCAAACTAATGACCATGTGTCTGCTAGAAGATTGTTTTTCATCATTTCTTTCATTTATTAAAGAAAAAAAAACAAGTTCCTTTCTACCTGAATGGCGTCATCGGTAATGTTATCACACCAACATTCTCAGGTGGAGTCAGGTGGGCATCTAAAAAGCAAAGGCTTCAGTCCTCCTGCGCAGCTATCGTACGGGCGCTTAGGGCCTCGTAAAGAGAGGCTGTTGCCTTTTAGTGTCGCATGGCCACCTGGCCAGCCACCTCCTCACCCATATCAGCATTCCCAGCAACAACCTTCCCCTTCACTAAATGCCTGCACAGGTCAGTTCAAAAATTGTCAGCAACCATTAGTCACGCTCCTGGGGACTAGAGCAGATCCCCGCAGACAGCAGTGCCACCAACTGCGTCGCACTGACCCGCCAGGGTTGCCTCTCCTGTAGCTTTTGCAGCGCCTGGGCTGCTTTGGCACTTTCGCCAAGGAAACCTCCACAACGGAAGCTGGCTTTGTGCCGGCTGGGGCTATTTGCTTCCCCAGGAGGCAGACAGGCACTTGGGAAGTGACGGGACTGACAGCACCAGCTTCATGTTCGGAGCCCACCCAGACAGCCCGCCTGGTGCTCTGCGGGCCAGTGCGGGGCTGGATCTGCTGGCCGTGACTGCCTGGAGCTGGACTCCAGCAGGCTACCGCTGGGCTAACACATCTCTCAGGCGCCGCCCTTTATGCTTGGCTCTCATCAGCTGTAGGAAAGAGGGGAGGTTCGTGGTCAGGTCTTTTGAATTTGGATTGCAGAAAAGCATCGCCCAAGAAAGGTAGGTTTCCTTGTCCACATCATATTCTGGATTCCATGGCATCCCCGAGGCAGAAAAGGCTCTGTCTCATGGTATGCTTCTATGGCCCCCACCCTCCCGACCAGCTGAAGCTCTGACAGAAGACATCTCCCCGACACCAGTAAACCCTGCTTGAAGAACTGCAGGGTAGAAAGAGCTAACACGACATCAGGGGGAGCGCCATGAGTTTCTGCTCCCCTTTGGAAACCTTGGAGTAGGCCAATGTTCCTGGAGGCATGAGTAGGTCACAGGGGCACTAGGAGCCACCACCAGTGTGATCCAGGCAAATGCATTCTGGTGTGTCAGGCAAGAAAGGCAAGCAGCGTGCAAAGCCCTGCTGAGCACTCCTGTACCCCTACCACTACGGCCGTTTTGCGTTCCTCGGGTTCGAGAAAGACAAATTCCCCAGTTCTGGGACAAAGGCAGACAAAGACTAAGCAGTTGATGAGCGGCATGGCAGGCCTCCAGGAGAAGATGACGACTGGAAGGAGCAAGACAAAGGCTGAGAGGGCTTTCAAGAAAGGTATCAAGGATGAAGGCCAAAGGAGGAGAAGAGCTATTGAAGCGCGAGGGAAAATATGGTCAAGAAGACAAAACAATTCAGGCCTTCTTTCCCAGAAGAAGACCTCACCGTAAAGAGTGTAGTAGCAAAGGTCCCTTGGTGCATTGGGAAGGAATGCTGAGGAAATCATGCACGCCCTCTGTGTCTCTGCAGAGTTCATGCAGAGGGAACCAAAGCCCTTTCTCTAAGCTCTAGCATCACCACGACCAAGCAAATGCCTGCGGTACAAAGGCCCTTCTTTATTGACATAGCCTGCGGGCACAGATGAATTGCCAGGAGTGCCCAGCAGCTGTGCCCAGGGCAAGGCCACCAAGGCCAGGGACAGCCCCCTGGGCCTCCTGGGCATGGGGACCGCCTCGGGGCCAGCACCCCAAAGGCTGGCCTGCCTGCCTGCCTTCCTTTGTCCAAAGGATGCTGGGCGGAGGGGCGGAGGGCAGGGCTGCAGTGGGCGGGGCTGTGCATGGGGGGCCTCATCACCCCCATGTCACAATGCCACCGCCCGGCAACGCAGCAGTCACAATGCCCCGGGGCAGGATAAAAGGGGCATCCTCCCGTGTGCCGCTGCCAGAGCTGGCCCACGGGCAGCTCAAAAGCATGCGAGAGAAAGTTCTTGAGGAGCCGGTGGAATTCCTCGGCAGAGGCTGAGGGAGGATGAACGGAAGCTAGACGAGCCTGCTGGATGGAGATTCTCCGCTGCAAGGCCAGCTCCTGGTGGGGCCACCTTCAAAGCCCATCTGATGGATGGATGGAGGGACGGATGGATGGAGGGAGGGATGGAAATCCTGTTTCAGCCTTAGGGGAACAGACGCAAGCCCCTCAGGAGACGAGAACCACCAGCAACCCCTGGAGGTGCCCAAGGCTATCAGGCCTTTTCCGCTGGATAGCCATGGCCAGAGCAAGGGAACGTCTTCTTGAGAAGCACTGCAGAGCTCGCCGTCCTCATCCCCCGTGGAGCCAGGTGCAGCAGCCGTAAGAAAGGGAGGATGCAGAGAGGTTGCAAGGGGTCCCGGTGCTTTGGAGCACCCGCTGGTGTCCCACTGGACACCTTGCCCCCAAGGTCGATCAGGCCGGGGGCTCTTGGCCACTCTGGGAAGCCCCTGAGATGGCTCCAGGCTGAAGGAGAATAGGGCTTGGGCATCTCTCTCCTGGGAGGCGTGACCAGCCTGCCTGTGGGAGGAGGAGGAGGCCGGTCTTGCTCACATGCTCAGGGAATAGCCGATCGCCAGCGCCGCTGGGGTCAGGAAGGAATTTTCCCCCGGGGCAGATTGGCACTGGTCCCCGGGGGTTTTTTGCCTTCCTCTGCAGCACTGAGCACGACCACTTGTTGTCAGGGCTCCTCCGCTCCATTTTGGCTCGGTCACTGCCTGCTGCTCATGCACCACGAAGATGGCCTCTCGTGCCCTGCAGCTGGGGGGAGGAAGGCTTTTTTTTCCCCCGGTGGGCTAGCAAGTGTCCCCGGGGGTTTTTTGCCTTCCTCTGCAGCTTTGAGCACCGGCCCCTTGCCAGGCCTGCTTTGGGCCATTTTGGCCAGGTGCCTGCTGCTCATGCTCCACGAAGGTGGCCCTCGTGCCCCGCATCCGGGGGGAGGAAGCTTTCTAGACCCCCAGGGCGGGCCCCAAGGGAGGCCCCCGGGGATTGCTTCTTGTCCTCTGTAGCATTGAGCACAGCCCCTCGGCGGGGCTCCTCTGGCCCCTTTCGGCTAGGGTCTTGCCTGCTGCTCTTGCACCTCCAAGGTGCCGCTCTCTCGGGCCCTGGCTCTCTGGGGCTCTCTTGCCCCGTGCAGCTTCACAGCGGGAGCGAGCTCTGCTCTTCCCTTGGCTCCCTTTCCCCAGGGGTTCTTGCTTCTGCAAGGCAGCCGGTGTTTTTGGAAGGCCTCCAGCCTTGCTGCACCACCAGCAGCAGCTGCCACTTTGCAGCTCTCCCTGCAGGCAATCCAAGCGCAGGGCAGGCGCAAGAGCGCTTTGCACGCGTCGCTGGACGAGAAGCACAGCGCAGCAAGCTTTGGAAAGCCAAAAGTATGCTTTTGTCATCGCTAGGCGCCAATCTGCACAAAATAGCCCACGGTACCACACACCTCCTCTCTGCTTCTGCTTCAGCTACTTCTTCTTCTTTTGTGTGTGGTCGGTCCAGATGCTCATTCTTCATGCGCTCTCTCTTCAGGAAACAGGGACTGCTTGGCCTGTATTGTTGCTGCTGCTTTCTGCAGCTCTGTGCCTTGCCTTTGCCAGACTGCAAGGGATGTTTTTTCTAAACGGAAGAATGCGTCAGCCTGCTCCAGGCTACACATGCGCATTGTCTTCATGCTCATGAGCAGTGGCTCTGAAAAGATTCAGGAAAATAAAATAAAATCCCGTTTCCACTTGCGACCTTTGCGTGATGTGTCCTTGAAAGCGTATTTGGAGCTGAAAAGCCCCTGCCGTTTCAGGCAAATAACAGTCTCATCGCTACGCGACTCATGGGGAGCACGGTGAATAAACAAGGGAAGGGAAGGGAAGGGAAGGGAAGGGAAGGGAAGGGAAGGGAAGGGAAGGGAAGGGAAGGGAAGGGAAGGGAAGGGAAGGGAAGGGAGGCGAGGCAAAGAGAGAAGAGAAGAGAAGAGAAGAGAAGAGAAGAGAAGAGAAGAGAAGAGAAGAGAAGAGAAGAGAAGAGAAGAGAAGAGAAGAGAAAAGAGAAGAGAGAAGAGGTGATGCTATGTTGTGCCTGAAAAGCTGTGACCTGGGTGTGAGGGCTCCATCCAGGAGAGGGGCTCTCTGCAGTGCAGGTGCCAGGCCCATCCAGGAGATGGGGTCAGAGATGAGCACACCTCACATGCTCTCCTGTAGACATCGATGGTTGGCCACGCTGGAGACAGAGTCTTGGGCCAGATGCACCTTCTCTCCGATGGAGTACGGTCGTTGCCAGGCTCTTGTGTTTCAGCAGGTTGGCTTTTTTAGCTTTCTCCACTCATTGCCCCAGTTTTGCAAACTAATGACCATGTGTCTGCTAGAAGATTGTTTTTCATCATTTCTTTCATTTATTAAAGAAAAAAAAAACAAGTTCCTTTCTACCTGAATGGCGTCATCAGTAATGTTATCACACCGACATTCTCAGGTGGAGTCAGGTGGGCATCTAAAAAGCAAAGGCTTCAGTCCTCCTGCGCAGCTATCGTACGGGCGCTTAGGGCCTCGTAAAGAGAGGCTGTTGCCTTTTAGTGTCGCATGGCCACCTGGCCAGCCACCTCCTCACCCATATCAGCATTCCCAGCAACAACCTTCCCCTTCACTAAATGCCTGCACAGGTCAGTTCAAAAATCGTCAGCAACCGTTAGTCACGCTCCTGGGGACTAGAGCAGATCCCCGCAGACAGCAGTGCCACCAACTGCGTCGCACTGACCCGCCAGGGTTGCCTCTCCTGTAGCTTTTGCAGCGCCTGGGCTGCTTTGGCACTTTCGCCAAGGAAACCTCCACAACGGAAGCTGGCTTTGTGCCGGCTGGGGCTATTTGCTTCCCCAGGAGGCAGACAGCCACTTGGGAAGTGACGGGACTGACAGCACCAGCTTCATGTTCGGAGCCCACCCAGACAGCCCGCCTGGTGCTCTGCGGGCCAGTGCGGGGCTGGATCTGCTGGCCGTGACTGCCTGGAGCTGGACTCCAGCAGGCTACCGCTGGGCTAACACATCTCTCAGGCGCCGCCCTTTATGCTTGGCTCTCATCAGCTGTAGGAAAGAGGGGAGGTTCGTGGTCAGGTCTTTTGAATTTGGATTGCAGAAAAGCATCGCCCAAGAAAGGTAGGTTTCCTTGTCCACATCATATTCTGGATTCCATGGCATCCCCGAGGCAGAAAAGGCTCTGTCTCATGGTATGCTTCTATGGCCCCCACCCTCCCGACCAGCTGAAGCTCTGACAGAAGACATCTCCCCGACACCAGTAAACCCTGCTTGAAGAACTGCAGGGTAGAAAGAGCTAACACGACATCAGGTGGAGCGCCATGAGTTTCTGCTCCCCTTTGGAAACCTTGGAGTAGGCCAATGTTCCTGGAGGCATGAGTAGGTCACAGGGGCACTAGGAGCCACCACCAGTGTGATCCAGGCAAATGCATTCTGGTGTGTCAGGCAAGAAAGGCAAGCAGCGTGCAAAGCCCTGCTGAGCACTCCTGTACCCCTACCACTACGGCCGTTTTGCGTTCCTCGGGTTCGAGAAAGACAAATTCCCCAGTTCTGGGACAAAGGCAGACAAAGACTAAGCAGTTGATGAGCGGCATGGCAGGCCTCCAGGAGAAGATGACGACTGGAAGGAGCAAGACAAAGGCTGAGAGGGCTTTCAAGAAAGGTATCAAGGATGAAGGCCAAAGGAGGAGAAGAGCTATTGAAGCGCGAGGGAAAATATGGTCAAGAAGACAAAACAATTCAGGCCTTCTTTCCCAGAAGAAGACCTCACCGTAAAGAGTGTAGTAGCAAAGGTCCCTTGGTGCATTGGGAAGGAATGCTGAGGAAATCATGCACGCCCTCTGTGTCTCTGCAGAGTTCATGCAGAGGGAACCAAAGCCCTTTCTCTAAGCTCTAGCATCACCACGACCAAGCAAATGCCTGCGGTACAAAGGCCCTTCTTTATTGACATAGCCTGCGGGCACAGATGAATTGCCAGGAGTGCCCAGCAGCTGTGCCCAGGGCAAGGCCACCAAGGCCAGGGACAGCCCCCTGGGCCTCCTGGGCATGGGGACCGCCTCGGGGCCAGCACCCCAAAGGCCGGCCTGCCTGCCTGCCTTCCTTTGTCCAAAGGATGCTGGGCGGAGGGGCGGAGGGCAGGGCTGCAGTGGGCGGGGCTGTGCATGGGGGGCCTCATCACCCCCATGTCACAATGCCACCGCCCGGCAACGCAGCAGTCACAATGCCCCGGGGCAGGATAAAAGGGGCATCCTCCCGTGTGCCGCTGCCAGAGCTGGCCCATGGGCAGCTCAAAGGCATGCGAGAGAAAGTTCTTGAGGAGCCGGTGGAATTCCTCGGCAGAGGCTGAGGGAGGACGAACGGAAGCTAGACGAGCCTGCTGGATGGAGATTCTCCGCTGCAAGGCCAGCTCCTGGTGGGGCCACCTTCAAAGCCCATCTGATGGATGGATGGAGGGACGGATGGATGGAGGGAGGGATGGAAATCCTGTTTCAGCCTTAGGGGAACAGACGCAAGCCCCTCAGGAGACGAGAACCACCAGCAACCCCTGGAGGTGCCCAAGGCTATCAGGCCTTTTCCGCTGGATAGCCATGGCCAGAGCAAGGGAACGTCTTCTTGAGAAGCACTGCAGAGCTCGCCGTCCTCATCCCCCGTGGAGCCAGGGGCAGCAGCCGTAAGAAAGGGAGGATGCAGAGAGGTTGCAAGGGGTCCCGGTGCTTTGGAGCACCCGCTGGTGTCCCACTGGACACCTTGCCCCCAAGGTCGATCAGGCCAGGGGCTCTTGGCCACTCTGGGAAGCCCCTGAGATGGCTCCAGGCTGAAGGAGACCAGGGCTTGGGCATCTCTCTCCTGGGAGGCGTGACCAGCCTGCCTGTGGGAGGAGGAGGAGGCCGGTCTTGCTCACATGCTCAGGGAATAGCCGATCGCCAGCGCCGCTGGGGTCAGGAAGGAATTTTCCCCCGGGGCAGATTGGCACTGGTCCCCGGGGGTTTTTTGCCTTCCTCTGCAGCACTGAGCACGACCACTTGTTGTCAGGGCTCCTCCGCTCCATTTTGGCTCGGTCACTGCCTGCTGCTCATGCACCACGAAGATGGCCTCTCGTGCCCTGCAGCTGGGGGGAGGAAGGCTTTTTTTTCCCCCGGTGGGCTAGCAAGTGTCCCCGGGGGTTTTTTGCCTTCCTCTGCAGCTTTGAGCACCGGCCCCTTGCCAGGCCTGCTTTGGGCCATTTTGGCCAGGTGCCTGCTGCTCATGCTCCACGAAGGTGGCCCTCGTGCCCCGCATCCGGGGGGAGGAAGCTTTCTAGACCCCCAGGGCGGGCCCCAAGGGAGGCCCCCGGGGATTGCTTCTTGTCCTCTGTAGCATTGAGCACAGCCCCTCGGCGGGGCTCCTCTGGCCCCTTTCGGCTAGGGTCTTGCCTGCTGCTCTTGCACCTCCAAGGTGCCGCTCTCTCGGGCCCTGGCTCTCTGGGGCTCTCTTGCCCCGTGCAGCTTCACAGCGGGAGCGAGCTCTGCTCTTCCCTTGGCTCCCTTTCCCCAGGGGTTCTTGCTTCTGCAAGGCAGCCGGTGTTTTTGGAAGGCCTCCAGCCTTGCTGCACCACCAGCAGCAGCTGCCACTTTGCAGCTCTCCCTGCAGGCAATCCAAGCGCAGGGCAGGCGCAAGAGCGCTTTGCACGCGTCGCTGGACGAGAAGCACAGCGCAGCAAGCTTTGGAAAGCCAAAAGTATGCTTTTGTCATCGCTAGGCGCCAATCTGCACAAAATAGCCCACGGTACCACACACCTCCTCTCTGCTTCTGCTTCAGCTACTTCTTCTTCTTTTGTGTGTGGTCGGTCCAGATGCTCATTCTTCATGCGCTCTCTCTTCAGGAAACAGGGACTGCTTGGCCTGTATTGTTGCTGCTGCTTTCTGCAGCTCTGTGCCTTGCCTTTGCCAGACTGCAAGGGATGTTTTTTCTAAACGGAAGAATGCGTCAGCCTGCTCCAGGCTACACATGCGCATTGTCTTCATG
Organism: Grus americana; assembly: GCF_028858705.1. NCBI lineage: Eukaryota > Metazoa > Chordata > Aves > Gruiformes > Gruidae > Grus > Grus americana. Next base: position 114,836,666 of record NC_072853.1, read on the forward strand.
CTCATGAGCAGTGGCTCTGAAAAGATTCAGGAAAATAAAATAAAATCCCGTTTCCACTTGCGACCTTTGCGTGATGTGTCCTTGAAAGCGTATTTGGAGCTGAAAAGCCCCTGCCGTTTCAGGCAAATAACAGTCTCATCGCTACGCGACTCATGGGGAGCACGGTGAATAAACAAGGGAAGGGAAGGGAAGGGAAGGGAAGGGAAGGGAAGGGAAGGGAAGGGAAGGGAAGGGAAGGGAAGGGAGGCGAGGCAAAGGAGAAGAGAAGAGAAGAGAAGAGAAGAGAAGAGAAGAGAAGAGAAGAGAAGAGAAGAGAAGAGAAGAGAAGAGAAAAGAGAAGAGAGAAGAGGTGATGCTATGTTGTGCCTGAAAAGCTGTGACCTGGGTGTGAGGGCTCCATCCAGGAGAGGGGCTCTCTGCAGGGCAGGTGCCAGGCCCATCCAGGAGATGGGGTCAGAGATGAGCACACCTCACATGCTCTCCTGTAGACATGGATGGTTGGCCACGCTGGAGACAGAGTCTTGGGCCAGATGCACCTTCTCTCCGATGGAGTACGGTCGTTGCCAGGCTCTTGTGTTTCAGCAGGTTGGCTTTTTTAGCTTTCTCCACTCATTGCCCCAGTTTTGCAAACTAATGACCATGTGTCTGCTAGAAGATTGTTTTTCATCATTTCTTTCATTTATTAAAGAAAAAAAAAACAAGTTCCTTTCTACCTGAATGGCGTCATCGGTAATGTTATCACACCGACATTCTCAGGTGGAGTCAGGTGGGCATCTAAAAAGCAAAGGCTTCAGTCCTCCTGCGCAGCTATCGTACGGGCGCTTAGGGCCTCGTAAAGAGAGGCTGTTGCCTTTTAGTGTCGCATGGCCACCTGGCCAGCCACCTCCTCACCCATATCAGCATTCCCAGCAACAACCTTCCCCTTCACTAAATGCCTGCACAGGTCAGTTCAAAAATCGTCAGCAACCGTTAGTCACGCTCCTGGGGACTAGAGCAGATCCCCGCAGACAGCAGTGCCACCAACTGCGTCGCACTGACCCGCCAGGGTCGCCTCTCCTATGGCTTTTGCAGCGCCTGGGCTGCTTTGGCACTTTCGCCAAGGAAACCTCCACAACGGAAGCTGGCTTTGTGCGGGCTGGGGCTATTTGCTTCCCCAGGAGGCAGACAGGCACTTGGGAAGTGACGGGACTGACAGCACCAGCTTCATGTTCGGAGCCCACCCAGACAGCCCGCCTGGTGCTCTGCGGGCCAGTGCGGGGCTGGATCTGCTGGCCGTGACTGCCTGGAGCTGGACTCCAGCAGGCTACCGCTGGGCTAACACATCTCTCAGGCGCCGCCCTTTATGCTTGGCTCTCATCAGCTGTAGGAAAGAGGGGAGGTTCGTGGTCAGGTCTTTTGAATTTGGATTGCAGAAAAGCATCGCCCAAGAAAGGTAGGTTTCCTTGTCCACATCATATTCTGGATTCCATGGCATCCCCGAGGCAGAAAAGGCTCTGTCTCATGGTATGCTTCTATGGCCCCCACCCTCCCGACCAGCTGAAGCTCTGACAGAAGACATCTCCCCGACACCAGTAAACCCTGCTTGAAGAACTGCAGGGTAGAAAGAGCTAACACGACATCAGGGGGAGCGCCATGAGTTTCTGCTCCCCTTTGGAAACCTTGGAGTAGGCCAATGTTCCTGGAGGCATGAGTAGGTCACAGGGGCACTAGGAGCCACCACCAGTGTGATCCAGGCAAATGCATTCTGGTGTGTCAGGCAAGAAAGGCAAGCAGCGTGCAAAGCCCTGCTGAGCACTCCTGTACCCCTACCACTACGGCCGTTTTGCGTTCCTCGGGTTCGAGAAAGACAAATTCCCCAGTTCTGGGACAAAGGCAGACAAAGACTAAGCAGTTGATGAGCGGCATGGCAGGCCTCCAGGAGAAGATGACGACTGGAAGGAGCAAGACAAAGGCTGAGAGGGCTTTCAAGAAAGGTATCAAGGATGAAGGCCAAAGGAGGAGAAGAGCTATTGAAGCGCGAGGGAAAATATGGTCAAGAAGACAAAACAATTCAGGCCTTCTTTCCCAGAAGAAGACCTCACCGTAAAGAGTGTAGTAGCAAAGGTCCCTTGGTGCATTGGGAAGGAATGCTGAGGAAATCATGCACGCCCTCTGTGTCTCTGCAGAGTTCATGCAGAGGGAACCAAAGCCCTTTCTCTAAGCTCTAGCATCACCACGACCAAGCAAATGCCTGCGGTACAAAGGCCCTTCTTTATTGACATAGCCTGCGGGCACAGATGAATTGCCAGGAGTGCCCAGCAGCTGTGCCCAGGGCAAGGCCACCAAGGCCAGGGACAGCCCCCTGGGCCTCCTGGGCATGGGGACCGCCTCGGGGCCAGCACCCCAAAGGCCGGCCTGCCTGCCTGCCTTCCTTTGTCCAAAGGATGCTGGGCGGAGGGGCGGAGGGCAGGGCTGCAGTGGGCGGGGCTGTGCATGGGGGGCCTCATCACCCCCATGTCACAATGCCACCGCCCGGCAACGCAGCAGTCACAATGCCCCGGGGCAGGATAAAAGGGGCATCCTCCCGTGTGCCGCTGCCAGAGCTGGCCCACGGGCAGCTCAAAAGCATGCGAGAGAAAGTTCTTGAGGAGCCGGTGGAATTCCTCGGCAGAGGCTGAGGGAGGACGAACGGAAGCTAGACGAGCCTGCTGGATGGAGATTCTCCGCTGCAAGGCCAGCTCCTGGTGGGGCCACCTTCAAAGCCCATCTGATGGATGGATGGAGGGACGGATGGATGGAGGGAGGGATGGAAATCCTGTTTCAGCCTTAGGGGAACAGACGCAAGCCCCTCAGGAGACGAGAACCACCAGCAACCCCTGGAGGTGCCCAAGGCTATCAGGCCTTTTCCGCTGGATAGCCATGGCCAGAGCAAGGGAACGTCTTCTTGAGAAGCACTGCAGAGCTCGCCGTCCTCATCCCCCGTGGAGCCAGGGGCAGCAGCCGTAAGAAAGGGAGGATGCAGAGAGGTTGCAAGGGGTCCCGGTGCTTTGGAGCACCCGCTGGTGTCCCACTGGACACCTTGCCCCCAAGGTCGATCAGGCCGGGGGCTCTTGGCCACTCTGGGAAGCCCCTGAGATGGCTCCAGGCTGAAGGAGAATAGGGCTTGGGCATCTCTCTCCTGGGAGGTGTGACCAGCCTGCCTGTGGGAGGAGGAGGAGGCCGGTCTTGCTCACATGCTCAGGGAATAGCCGATCGCCAGCGCCGCTGGGGTCAGGAAGGAATTTTCCCCCGGGGCAGATTGGCACTGGTCCCCGGGGGTTTTTTGCCTTCCTCTGCAGCACTGAGCACGACCACTTGTTGTCAGGGCTCCTCCGCTCCATTTTGGCTCGGTCACTGCCTGCTGCTCATGCACCACGAAGATGGCCTCTCGTGCCCTGCAGCTGGGGGGAGGAAGGCTTTTTTTTCCCCCGGTGGGCTAGCAAGTGTCCCCGGGGGTTTTTTGCCTTCCTCTGCAGCTTTGAGCACCGGCCCCTTGCCAGGCCTGCTTTGGGCCATTTTGGCCAGGTGCCTGCTGCTCATGCTCCACGAAGGTGGCCCTCGTGCCCCGCATCCGGGGGGAGGAAGCTTTCTAGACCCCCAGGGCGGGCCCCAAGGGAGGCCCCCGGGGATTGCTTCTTGTCCTCTGTAGCATTGAGCACAGCCCCTCGGCGGGGCTCCTCTGGCCCCTTTCGGCTAGGGTCTTGCCTGCTGCTCTTGCACCTCCAAGGTGCCGCTCTCTCGGGCCCTGGCTCTCTGGGGCTCTCTTGCCCCGTGCAGCTTCACAGCGGGAGCGAGCTCTGCTCTTCCCTTGGCTCCCTTTCCCCAGGGGTTCTTGCTTCTGCAAGGCAGCCGGTGTTTTTGGAAGGCCTCCAGCCTTGCTGCACCACCAGCAGCAGCTGCCACTTTGCAGCTCTCCCTGCAGGCAATCCAAGCGCAGGGCAGGCGCAAGAGCGCTTTGCACGCGTCGCTGGACGAGAAGCACAGCGCAGCAAGCTTTGGAAAGCCAAAAGTATGCTTTTGTCATCGCTAGGCGCCAATCTGCACAAAATAGCCCACGGTACCACACACCTCCTCTCTGCTTCTGCTTCAGCTACTTCTTCTTCTTTTGTGTGTGGTCGGTCCAGACGCTCATTCTTCATGCGCTCTCTCTTCAGGAAACAGGGACTGCTTGGCCTGTATTGTTGCTGCTGCTTTCTGCAGCTCTGTGCCTTGCCTTTGCCAGACTGCAAGGGATGTTTTTTCTAAACGGAAGAATGCGTCAGCCTGCTCCAGGCTACACATGCGCATTGTCTTCATGCTCATGAGCAGTGGCTCTGAAAAGATTCAGGAAAATAAAATAAAATCCCGTTTCCACTTGCGACCTTTGCGTGATGTGTCCTTGAAAGCGTATTTGGAGCTGAAAAGCCCCTGCCGTTTCAGGCAAATAACAGTCTCATCGCTACGCGACTCATGGGGAGCACGGTGAATAAACAAGGGAAGGGAAGGGAAGGGAAGGGAAGGGAAGGGAAGGGAAGGGAAGGGAAGGGAAGGCAAAGAGAGAAGAGAAGAGAAGAGAAGAGAAGAGGAGAGGAGAGGAGAGGAGAGGAGAGGAGAGGAGAGGAGAGGAGAGAAGAAAGAGAAGAGAAGAGAAGAGAAGAGAAGAGAAGAGAAGAGAAGAGAGAGAAGAGAGAGAAGAGAAGAGAAGAGAAGAGAGAAGAGGTGATGCTATGTTGTGCCTGAAAAGCTGTGACCTGGGTGTGAGGGCTCCATCCAGGAGATGTGCTCTCTGCAGTGCAGGTGCCAGGCCCATCCAGGAGATGGGGTCAGAGATGAGCACACCTCACACGCTCTACTGTAGACATCGATGGTTGGCCACACTGGAGACAGAGTCTTGGGCCAGATGCACCTTCTCTCCGATGGAGTACGGTCGTTGCCAGGCTCTTGTGTTTCAGCAGGTTGGCTTTTTTAGCTTTCTCCACTCATTGCCCCAGTTTTGCAAACTAATGACCATGTGTCTGCTAGAAGATTGTTTTTCATCATTTCTTTCATTTATTAAAGAAAAAAAAAACAAGTTCCTTTCTACCTGAATGGCGTCATCGGTAATGTTATCACACCGACATTCTCAGGTGGAGTCAGGTGGGCATCTAAAAAGCAAAGGCTTCAGTCCTCCTGCGCAGCTATCGTACGGGCGCTTAGGGCCTCGTAAAGAGAGGCTGTTGCCTTTTAGTGTCGCATGGCCACCTGGCCAGCCACCTCCTCACCCATATCAGCATTCCCAGCAACAACCTTCCCCTTCACTAAATGCCTGCACAGGTCAGTTCAAAAATTGTCAGCAACCATTAGTCACGCTCCTGGGGACTAGAGCAGATCCCCGCAGACAGCAGTGCCACCAACTGCGTCGCACTGACCCGCCAGGGTTGCCTCTCCTGTAGCTTTTGCAGCGCCTGGGCTGCTTTGGCACTTTCGCCAAGGAAACCTCCACAACGGAAGCTGGCTTTGTGCCGGCTGGGGCTATTTGCTTCCCCAGGAGGCAGACAGCCACTTGGGAAGTGACGGGACTGACAGCACCAGCTTCATGTTCGGAGCCCACCCAGACAGCCCGCCTGGTGCTCTGCGGGCCAGTGCGGGGCTGGATCTGCTGGCCGTGACTGCCTGGAGCTGGACTCCAGCAGGCTACCGCTGGGCTAACACATCTCTCAGGCGCCGCCCTTTATGCTTGGCTCTCATCAGCTGTAGGAAAGAGGGGAGGTTCGTGGTCAGGTCTTTTGAATTTGGATTGCAGAAAAGCATCGCCCAAGAAAGGTAGGTTTCCTTGTCCACATCATATTCTGGATTCCATGGCATCCCCGAGGCAGAAAAGGCTCTGTCTCATGGTATGCTTCTATGGCCCCCACCCTCCCGACCAGCTGAAGCTCTGACAGAAGACATCTCCCCGACACCAGTAAACCCTGCTTGAAGAACTGCAGGGTAGAAAGAGCTAACACGACATCAGGGGGAGCGCCATGAGTTTCTGCTCCCCTTTGGAAACCTTGGAGTAGGCCAATGTTCCTGGAGGCATGAGTAGGTCACAGGGGCACTAGGAGCCACCACCAGTGTGATCCAGGCAAATGCATTCTGGTGTGTCAGGCAAGAAAGGCAAGCAGCGTGCAAAGCCCTGCTGAGCACTCCTGTACCCCTACCACTACGGCCGTTTTGCGTTCCTCGGGTTCGAGAAAGACAAATTCCCCAGTTCTGGGACAAAGGCAGACAAAGACTAAGCAGTTGATGAGCGGCATGGCAGGCCTCCAGGAGAAGATGACGACTGGAAGGAGCAAGACAAAGGCTGAGAGGGCTTTCAAGAAAGGTATCAAGGATGAAGGCCAAAGGAGGAGAAGAGCTATTGAAGCGCGAGGGAAAATATGGTCAAGAAGACAAAACAATTCAGGCCTTCTTTCCCAGAAGAAGACCTCACCGTAAAGAGTGTAGTAGCAAAGGTCCCTTGGTGCATTGGGAAGGAATGCTGAGGAAATCATGCACGCCCTCTGTGTCTCTGCAGAGTTCATGCAGAGGGAACCAAAGCCCTTTCTCTAAGCTCTAGCATCACCACGACCAAGCAAATGCCTGCGGTACAAAGGCCCTTCTTTATTGACATAGCCTGCGGGCACAGATGAATTGCCAGGAGTGCCCAGCAGCTGTGCCCAGGGCAAGGCCACCAAGGCCAGGGACAGCCCCCTGGGCCTCCTGGGCATGGGGACCGCCTCGGGGCCAGCACCCCAAAGGCCGGCCTGCCTGCCTGCCTTCCTTTGTCCAAAGGATGCTGGGCGGAGGGGCGGAGGGCAGGGCTGCAGTGGGCGGGGCTGTGCATGGGGGGCCTCATCACCCCCATGTCACAATGCCACCGCCCGGCAACGCAGCAGTCACAATGCCCCGGGGCAGGATAAAAGGGGCATCCTCCCGTGTGCCGCTGCCAGAGCTGGCCCACGGGCAGCTCAAAGGCATGCGAGAGAAAGTTCTTGAGGAGCCGGTGGAATTCCTCGGCAGAGGCTGAGGGAGGACGAACGGAAGCTAGACGAGCCTGCTGGATGGAGATTCTCCGCTGCAAGGCCAGCTCCTGGTGGGGCCACCTTCAAAGCCCATCTGATGGATGGATGGAGGGACGGATGGATGGAGGGAGGGAGGGATGGAAATCCTGTTTCAGCCTTAGGGGAACAGACGCAAGCCCCTCAGGAGACGAGAACCACCAGCAACCCCTGGAGGTGCCCAAGGCTATCAGGCCTTTTCCGCTGGATAGCCATGGCCAGAGCAAGGGAACGTCTTCTTGAGAAGCACTGCAGAGCTCGCCGTCCTCATCCCCCGTGGAGCCAGGGGCAGCAGCCGTAAGAAAGGGAGGATGCAGAGAGGTTGCAAGGGGTCCCGGTGCTTTGGAGCACCCGCTGGTGTCCCACTGGACACCTTGCCCCCAAGGTCGATCAGGCCGGGGGCTCTTGGCCACTCTGGGAAGCCCCTGAGATGGCTCCAGGCTGAAGGAGAATAGGGCTTGGGCATCTCTCTCCTGGGAGGTGTGACCAGCCTGCCTGTGGGAGGAGGAGGAGGCCGGTCTTGCTCACATGCTCAGGGAATAGCCGATCGCCAGCGCCGCTGGGGTCAGGAAGGAATTTTCCCCCGGGGCAGATTGGCACTGGTCCCCGGGGGTTTTTTGCCTTCCTCTGCAGCACTGAGCACGACCACTTGTTGTCAGGGCTCCTCCGCTCCATTTTGGCTCGGTCACTGCCTGCTGCTCATGCACCACGAAGACGGCCTCTCGTGCCCTGCAGCTGGGGGGAGGAAGGCTTTTTTTTCCCCCGGTGGGCTAGCAAGTGTCCCCGGGGGTTTTTTGCCTTCCTCTGCAGCTTTGAGCACCGGCCCCTTGCCAGGCCTGCTTTGGGCCATTTTGGCCAGGTGCCTGCTGCTCATGCTCCACGAAGGTGGCCCTCGTGCCCCGCATCCGGGGGGAGGAAGCTTTCTAGACCCCCAGGGCGGGCCCCAAGGGAGGCCCCCGGGGATTGCTTCTTGTCCTCTGTAGCATTGAGCACAGCCCCTCGGCGGGGCTCCTCTGGCCCCTTTCGGCTAGGGTCTTGCCTGCTGCTCTTGCACCTCCAAGGTGCCGCTCTCTCGGGCCCTGGCTCTCTGGGGCTCTCTTGCCCCGTGCAGCTTCACAGCGGGAGCGAGCTCTGCTCTTCCCTTGGCTCCCTTTCCCCAGGGGTTCTTGCTTCTGCAAGGCAGCCGGTGTTTTTGGAAGGCCTCCAGCCTTGCTGCACCACCAGCAGCAGCTGCCACTTTGCAGCTCTCCCTGCAGGCAATCCAAGCGCAGGGCAGGCGCAAGAGCGCTTTGCACGCGTCGCTGGACGAGAAGCACAGCGCAGCAAGCTTTGGAAAGCCAAAAGTATGCTTTTGTCATCGCTAGGCGCCAATCTGCACAAAATAGCCCACGGTACCACACACCTCCTCTCTGCTTCTGCTTCAGCTACTTCTTCTTCTTTTGTGTGTGGTCGGTCCAGACGCTCATTCTTCATGCGCTCTCTCTTCAGGAAACAGGGACTGCTTGGCCTGTATTGTTGCTGCTGCTTTCTGCAGCTCTGTGCCTTGCCTTTGCCAGACTGCAAGGGATGTTTTTTCTAAACGGAAGAATGCGTCAGCCTGCTCCAGGCTACACATGCGCATTGTCTTCATGCTCATGAGCAGTGGCTCTGAAAAGATTCAGGAAAATAAAATAAAATCCCGTTTCCACTTGCGACCTTTGCGTGATGTGTCCTTGAAAGCGTATTTGGAGCTGAAAAGCCCCTGCCGTTTCAGGCAAATAACAGTCTCATCGCTACGCGACTCATGGGGAGCACGGTGAATAAACAAGGGAAGGGAAGGGAAGGGAAGGGAAGGGAAGGGAAGGGAAGGGAAGGGAAGGGAAGGGAAGGGAAGGGAAGGGAAGGGAAGGCAAAGAGAGAAGAGAAGAGAAGAGAAGAGGAGAGGAGAGGAGAGGAGAGGAGAGGAGAGGAGAGGAGAGGAGAGGAGAGAAGAAAGAGAAGAGAAGAGAAGAGAAGAGAAGAGAAGAGAAGAGAAGAGAAGAGAAGAGAAGAGAAGAGAGAAGAGGTGATGCTATGTTGTGCCTGAAAAGCTGTGACCTGGGTGTGAGGGCTCCATCCAGGAGATGTGCTCTCTGCAGTGCAGGTGCCAGGCCCATCCAGGAGATGGGGTCAGAGATGAGCACACCTCACACGCTCTCCTGTAGACATCGATGGTTGGCCACACTGGAGACAGAGTCTTGGGCCAGATGCACCTTCTCTCCGATGGAGTACGGTCGTTGCCAGGCTCTTGTGTTTCAGCAGGTTGGCTTTTTTAGCTTTCTCCACTCATTGCCCCAGTTTTGCAAACTAATGACCATGTGTCTGCTAGAAGATTGTTTTTCATCATTTCTTTCATTTATTAAAGAAAAAAAAAACAAGTTCCTTTCTACCTGAATGGCGTCATCGGTAATGTTATCACACCGACATTCTCAGGTGGAGTCAGGTGGGCATCTAAAAAGCAAAGGCTTCAGTCCTCCTGCGCAGCTATCGTACGGGCGCTTAGGGCCTCGTAAAGAGAGGCTGTTGCCTTTTAGTGTCGCATGGCCACCTGGCCAGCCACCTCCTCACCCATATCAGCATTCCCAGCAACAACCTTCCCCTTCACTAAATGCCTGCACAGGTCAGTTCAAAAATTGTCAGCAACCATTAGTCACGCTCCTGGGGACTAGAGCAGATCCCCGCAGACAGCAGTGCCACCAACTGCGTCGCACTGACCCGCCAGGGTTGCCTCTCCTGTAGCTTTTGCAGCGCCTGGGCTGCTTTGGCACTTTCGCCAAGGAAACCTCCACAACGGAAGCTGGCTTTGTGCCGGCTGGGGCTATTTGCTTCCCCAGGAGGCAGACAGCCACTTGGGAAGTGACGGGACTGACAGCACCAGCTTCATGTTCGGAGCCCACCCAGACAGCCCGCCTGGTGCTCTGCGGGCCAGTGCGGGGCTGGATCTGCTGGCCGTGACTGCCTGGAGCTGGACTCCAGCAGGCTACCGCTGGGCTAACACATCTCTCAGGCGCCGCCCTTTATGCTTGGCTCTCATCAGCTGTAGGAAAGAGGGGAGGTTCGTGGTCAGGTCTTTTGAATTTGGATTGCAGAAAAGCATCGCCCAAGAAAGGTAGGTTTCCTTGTCCACATCATATTCTGGATTCCATGGCATCCCCGAGGCAGAAAAGGCTCTGTCTCATGGTATGCTTCTATGGCCCCCACCCTCCCGACCAGCTGAAGCTCTGACAGAAGACATCTCCCCGACACCAGTAAACCCTGCTTGAAGAACTGCAGGGTAGAAAGAGCTAACACGACATCAGGGGGAGCGCCATGAGTTTCTGCTCCCCTTTGGAAACCTTGGAGTAGGCCAATGTTCCTGGAGGCATGAGTAGGTCACAGGGGCACTAGGAGCCACCACCAGTGTGATCCAGGCAAATGCATTCTGGTGTGTCAGGCAAGAAAGGCAAGCAGCGTGCAAAGCCCTGCTGAGCACTCCTGTACCCCTACCACTACGGCCGTTTTGCGTTCCTCGGGTTCGAGAAAGACAAATTCCCCAGTTCTGGGACAAAGGCAGACAAAGACTAAGCAGTTGATGAGCGGCATGGCAGGCCTCCAGGAGAAGATGACGACTGGAAGGAGCAAGACAAAGGCTGAGAGGGCTTTCAAGAAAGGTATCAAGGATGAAGGCCAAAGGAGGAGAAGAGCTATTGAAGCGCGAGGGAAAATATGGTCAAGAAGACAAAACAATTCAGGCCTTCTTTCCCAGAAGAAGACCTCACCGTAAAGAGTGTAGTAGCAAAGGTCCCTTGGTGCATTGGGAAGGAATGCTGAGGAAATCATGCACGCCCTCTGTGTCTCTGCAGAGTTCATGCAGAGGGAACCAAAGCCCTTTCTCTAAGCTCTAGCATCACCACGACCAAGCAAATGCCTGCGGTACAAAGGCCCTTCTTTATTGACATAGCCTGCGGGCACAGATGAATTGCCAGGAGTGCCCAGCAGCTGTGCCCAGGGCAAGGCCACCAAGGCCAGGGACAGCCCCCTGGGCCTCCTGGGCATGGGGACCGCCTCGGGGCCAGCACCCCAAAGGCCGGCCTGCCTGCCTGCCTTCCTTTGTCCAAAGGATGCTGGGCGGAGGGGCGGAGGGCAGGGCTGCAGTGGGCGGGGCTGTGCATGGGGGGCCTCATCACCCCCATGTCACAATGCCACCGCCCGGCAACGCAGCAGTCACAATGCCCCGGGGCAGGATAAAAGGGGCATCCTCCCGTGTGCCGCTGCCAGAGCTGGCCCACGGGCAGCTCAAAGGCATGCGAGAGAAAGTTCTTGAGGAGCCGGTGGAATTCCTCGGCAGAGGCTGAGGGAGGACGAACGGAAGCTAGACGAGCCTGCTGGATGGAGATTCTCCGCTGCAAGGCCAGCTCCTGGTGGGGCCACCTTCAAAGCCCATCTGATGGATGGATGGAGGGACGGATGGATGGAGGGAGGGAGGGATGGAAATCCTGTTTCAGCCTTAGGGGAACAGACGCAAGCCCCTCAGGAGACGAGAACCACCAGCAACCCCTGGAGGTGCCCAAGGCTATCAGGCCTTTTCCGCTGGATAGCCATGGCCAGAGCAAGGGAACGTCTTCTTGAGAAGCACTGCAGAGCTCGCCGTCCTCATCCCCCGTGGAGCCAGGGGCAGCAGCCGTAAGAAAGGGGAGGATGCAGAGAGGTTGCAAGGGGTCCCGGTGCTTTGGAGCACCCGCTGGTGTCCCACTGGACACCTTGCCCCCAAGGTCGATCAGGCCAGGGGCTCTTGGCCACTCTGGGAAGCCCCTGAGATGGCTCCAGGCTGAAGGAGACCAGGGCTTGGGCATCTCTCTCCTGGGAGGCGTGACCAGCCTGCCTGTGGGAGGAGGAGGAGGCCGGTCTTGCTCACATGCTCAGGGAATAGCCGATCGCCAGCGCCGCTGGGGTCAGGAAGGAATTTTCCCCCGGGGCAGATTGGCACTGGTCCCCGGGGGTTTTTTGCCTTCCTCTGCAGCACTGAGCACGACCACTTGTTGTCAGGGCTCCTCCGCTCCATTTTGGCTCGGTCACTGCCTGCTGCTCATGCACCACGAAGAGGGCCTCTCGTGCCCTGCAGCTGGGGGGAGGAAGGCTTTTTTTTCCCCCGGTGGGCTAGCAAGTGTCCCCGGGGGATTTTTGCCTTCCTCTGCAGCTTTGAGCACCGGCCCCTTGCCAGGCCTGCTTTGGGCCATTTTGGCCAGGTGCCTGCTGCTCATGCTCCACGAAGGTGGCCCTCGTGCCCCGCATCCGGGGGGAGGAAGCTTTCTAGACCCCCAGGGCGGGCCCCAAGGGAGGCCCCCGGGGATTGCTTCTTGTCCTCTGTAGCATTGAGCACAGCCCCTCGGCAGGGCTCCTCTGGCCCCTTTCGGCTAGGGTCTTGCCTGCTGCTCTTGCACCTCCAAGGTGCCGCTCTCTCAGGCCCTGGCTCTCTGGGGCTCTCTTGCCCCGTGCAGCTTCACAGCGGGAGCGAGCTCTGCTCTTTCCTTGGCTCCCTTTCCCCAGGGGTTCTTGCTTCTGCAAGGCAGCCGGTGTTTTTGGAAGGGCTCCAGCCTTGCTGCACCACCAGCAGCAGCTGCCACTTTGCAGCTCTCCCTGCAGGCAATCCAAGCGCAGGGCAGGCGCAAGAGCGCTTTGCACGCGTCGCTGGACGAGAAGCACAGCGCAGCAAGCTTTGGAAAGCCAAAAGTATGCTTTTGTCATCGCTAGGCGCCAATCTGCACAAAATAGCCCACGGTACCACACACCTCCTCTCTGTTTCTGCTTCAGCTACTTCTTCTTCTTTTGTGTGTGGTCGGTCCAGATGCTCATTCTTCATGCGCTCTCTCTTCAGGAAACAGGGACTGCTTGGCCTGTATTGTTGCTGCTGCTTTCTGCAGCTCTGTGCCTTGCCTTTGCCAGACTGCAAGGGATGTTTTTTCTAAACGGAAGAATGCGTCAGCCTGCTCCAGGCTACACATGCGCATTGTCTTCATGCTCATGAGCAGTGGCTCTGAAAAGATTCAGGAAAATAAAATAAAATCCCGTTTCCACTTGCGACCTTTGCGTGATGTGTCCTTGAAAGCGTATTTGGAGCTGAAAAGCCCCTGCCGTTTCAGGCAAATAACAGTCTCATCGCTACGCGACTCATGGGGAGCACGGTGAATAAACAAGGGAAGGGAAGGGAAGGGAAGGGAAGGGAAGGGAAGGGAAGGGAAGGGAAGGGAAGGGAAGGGAAGGGAAGGGAAGGGAAGGGAAGGGAAGGGAAGGGAAGGGAGGGAGGCAAGGCAAAGAGAAGAGAAGAGAAGAGAAGAGAAGAGAAGAGAAGAGAAGAGAAGAGAAGAGAAGAGAAGAGAAGAGAGAAGAGGTGATGCTATGTTGTGCCTGAAAAGCTGTGACCTGGGTGTGAGGGCTCCATCCAGGAGAGGGGCTCTCTGCAGGGCAGGTGCCAGGCCCATCCAGGAGATGGGGTCAGAGATGAGCACACCTACAAGATGGCTCAGGCAGGGACTGAAGGCCTGAGGCTGAGCTGAGAAACCTTCCTGGGTCTCTTGGTAGGAGACTGGACAGGTGGGGGTTTCAGGGGATGCCCGTCCCAGCCGTTGAGGTCTATGAGCACCTCCAGAGCCCTGACAGAAGGATACTTCCAAATGTTTCCAAGTCATGCAAAGAAAAATGTGATCACTCAGTGTTCTTCAATAATACCTCTGTGTATATCAATGCCTCTACTGTGCTTCCTTGCCACATCAAGTGTATTGTACTTTAAGAAACAGGTGTTTCTTCCTCATTGTACTGAGAAAGAAGAGTCATTTTAGGATGCAGCCGCGGTGCCTGCAGCAGCTGGTCTGCCTGCCTCACTGAGAGATGTGGCTGAGCTGCCAGCGGACTCTGGTTTCACCAATGGTCAAGCCCAAATGGGAGCACTGCCAGGGCACTCTCATGCACACAGCCACCTAACCTCGTATATCTCCCCCAGCTTTGCGACCTCTTGGGTATTTCTTCTTCTGGTGCACTTTAAATTCACAAGGCACAAATTCAGAAGGTGGTAATGAGGTGGACTGACCAACCTGCCAGCAAAGAGACGAACGGTATGACACGCACACGTGCCTGTTGTCGTCCTCCTCACTCCTTCAGAAGTGAGACTAAACCCACCCCAGTAAAGCTTCCCCTTTTTATTCAAGATGCTGTATGTGATTCGCAGAAAAAAATAACAGACAATAACATTTTCTCAATTAGAAAATGGTGTGTGTTTACAGCATACTTTCTTAACTACACATTAATTTGTGGCTGCTTCCAGCAAAACCCCTGCCCCCTGCCCGCGAAACATAATCTATATAGAGCATAAAGAAACACCGCCATAATGGCTGTAAACAAAATGTGTCGCTGGACTCTATACATGGAAAATATTGCAGTATTATCTACTCCCCATCACATACTGTAAATAGCTGCAAGGGAAGGGCTGATTCGCAAACCGTACCAGAGTAAACACTTTGCTGTGTAAGCCATGGTGTCAGGGCATGGGAATGAAGAAGGTACCAGCTTTAAATAGCCAAATATAGAAAACCCACTGGGTCCCTGAAACGATTGGTGCCAAAACATACACTGAGGTGTCTAATGATGAGTCAAAACACAGCTAGTCGTTTCCCTCAGTGCCAGACAGAAAGCACCTTCCTACAATCCAACATGACATTGTCACAATGACTATCGCTTCTGGAAGTAAGGCTGGACTGGCAACAAATCCAGCGTCTTTTTGCAAAAAGGGGACACCATTAGGTTGATCACTCACCCGTCTTGAAGGTGGATCCTCCCTACTGCTGTTTTTCGAATTATAACAGTTAACAGATCCCTAGATCAGATAGTTTTAAAGAGGAGTAAATGTTACTCCCAAACAGATGAGGAATCTGGGGCACACAAGAAGGATTTGAGCAAGATCATTTAGCAAGTCAGCAATAATAAAGGGACTGTACCTGGTAGCTTATGCCAAAACTCTCTCTTCTGCATTTATATTCTCTACCCTCTTATTACAATGGTGGTCTGCAGGCTCAGAACAAGGATCACACATAAGAAGGGATGGGGGACTTGTTGTCTGCAGGTACTCATTAACGGATCGATGGATTAAAAGTGGCATAGCATTGGAGAAATGGATGAAAAACCCTCCGTAAGCATTGCTTGTTAAAAATAAACAAGGGACGAACGCAGACATGCCAAAATGTATAAAAAGTGAGCTAGTTTTGAAATTAGATCTGTTTACATTAGATGAGAGCTATGGCTGTAGTGTGACATGAATGTTTCATTCCACAATTTTTCCTTAAAACAAAACTATATTTTTTTCTCCAAAAAGCAGGACCTCTCCAAAGTCTCTCCAAAGAGCAAGACCTCTAAATTCCACCTGCAAGAAAATCCTGGGTGAAAACATCCAAAGTAGTAGCCTCCTCTATGAACAGAAATACAAGAATTTAACTGCTGAGACCCTATGAGAAATAGTAAATATATAAAGGTAATACTTATTGTCACTGCCAATGATGAGAGACTCCAGAAGTTAAGAGGATGTATTTATGATATTTCCTCTTCCATGCTTTCTATCTAAAAAAATGTCTTGGGTTAGATATCTGGGAGTCCTCATGCTGCTCAGAGGTTGAAATTTTACTTTCAGTGATTGTCTGTTCTTGTTTTCGAGCAGGACAGTAGTCCATGGAGCAGATTGTTTTACTAAGGGAATACAGTGTTTTGAACTCTCTCACATTCCTGCTCGTTCTTTTCCTTACTTACATCCCAGCTGTGCCTGGGGAAATAATCTGCTAAGGTGGTGGCTGCGAAAGAGCACCACACCATGAACAGCTTGGCAGCTGAAACAGCACAGAAACATGCTACTGCTCATTGGCATCTATATATAGAGCCACACCACACCTCATCTGCTGGCACAGCAGCCACTGATCAAAATATCTGTAGTAAAACTTTTCAAGTACTTTGCTTGAAGTTCGGGGGTTTTTTCTTGGTGATTTCTTGTTCTTTTCCTGCAGACTTTTTCTTTCGCTGACTGTGAATTATACATATATGAATGCCCTTGCATATGCACATGCAAGACAGTGTCTTGTTCACACTAAGCCATTATTTTTTGCAACTGCTTCATATTACCCTCCCTTTCTTCTCACAGTTGTGTGGGACAAAGATGAAGGGATGAAGAAAATGGTTATCATGGTGAAATGATAAATGACAGCAGGTTTTGGTAGATGGGAAGGGCACCAAAAAAGCTATGCTCGGGTCCACAAAACAGCCTTATTTTTTCCCTTCAGCATCTATGTCCATGAGATAAAGGCCCAAATTAATTCACCGATTGAATTAAAATAGTCTGTGAAGCTGCACTGCAAGCAACAAAACATAAGGTATTTGTTTAAAAAACCTGAAATGTGGTAAAGACCATTAAAAACAAGCGTTCTTTTGTTCAACCCCAGTGAATGGGTTTAAATTTTTTATCGTGACGTGCAGAAGTCATGCCATACCTGGAGAAAAAGTCATCTGTTTATGTCCACCTCCCAAACAGCAGGCACTGTGAGCACCTATTTCAAAAACTGCGCATATAAGCAAATTAGAGTGAGGTGGCACCGACTGACCTGGCAATGTAAGGTGGTTTGTCGAGGAACCCGAGCCTGGTAAGTCAGCTGAACATCGCGCTGGACCTTGAAAAAGAAAGAGTAGTTTCAGCGGAGATGGATGAGTTGTAGTCCTGCCAACCATGAAAATGCTTTTTGCAGCACTGCCACCACTACGAGGTGTTTGTTGTCTTCTTTCTGCCATTTCTTATCCTGGTTTTAGGTGAGGCTAACTGGGCAAGTAGCCTCACTTTCGGGGACCTTTCCATCTAAAGGAGTCAGTATCAAACATATCTTTTTTCTTTTTACCACTTACCGGCTTTGGGTGGAGGTACCAGAGTTATTGATTCTGGAAGTTTCATGTTCTTAAGTTTTGGACTTAGGAACAGTTGCCAGCTGTCAGACAGCTTTCCCTTCATCTACCTCCGTGTCCTCACAGAACTGGCAATTTCCAGTTTTATTGCCCAGCACAGCTCTGAAGGCAGTTACACAGCACTTACCTTGCTTCTGTGGTGGTTCAGCGAGTGGCTGGCATCACTTTGGGAACCACTGGTTGGTAACAGCTCCGGACATTTATATCACTGGCTATACGCGCCAGAGAAAGGACTCTGATACTGTATTTGCAAGCAGAGGTGAGTCACCCAAATCATTAGATGCCTTTTCCAAACCATCTTTTCTCCCTTCTTGCTTATGTGGCAGTCAGTATTTTTGATTTGAAGATCACAGTTGATGACATCAACATCCTCAGTGTCTAACAGAAATTGGCAGCTTGGCTTCATCTCTACTTGCACTGGACTAGAGGTACATGCAGACTCAAACCAAGCCAGTAAGGCATAAGAATACAAGCAGGTACAGCAGTGAGCACATTGCATGTTCTTCAGGAAATCGATACCAGTGAAGCTCCCAGAGAGGACAGGAGTGAATTAAAACCGGAATTTCAGGCAAAAGGGATTGCACAAAGCCTTTCACACTTGTGTTCAATATCCCTGAACTTTACATCCTCCTTAGAGAGAATGGCTTGGTCTCTGCCACTCTTTGTCATGATTTTTTCCTTTTTTAAGGAAATAATCAAATAGAAAAACAGCAGCAGTATGGGAAAATTCTGGTAATTACTTGTGCAGTGCGATGACTACTGCACAGACATCACTGGAGTCTATCTGTGGAATAAGATAACTTTGTAGAAGGTGGTATGTAGACATGTAGCTGAAATGCTGTGAAAGGAGGTTTATGAGCAACACTGGAGCGCAGGACACCAGCCCTGTGGGATCAATACTCATGCTCCAAGTAGCACAGGAAAAAAAAAATCACACTAGCAAGTGTTTCAGTGGGCAGGAGTGTGGTGTGCTCTTGTTGGCTTAGACGCTATTATGGGCTGTGATTTCAGTCAAAAGAGAAAAAGGGAAAAGTGAAGATGACGTGTCTAAACACCAAACAGGTAGAGATTTACCTCAGGGTCCTTAAATAAGATATTTGAATTCTCTACCTCAATTTCCTCGTCTTTAGAAATTAGGTAATGTGACTAACTCCTCCTCACAGGGTCAAGTGGTGAGCAATGACTGCTGTCCAAACAATGTTCCCACTATGCTTAAAAAACCCAGCTGATTATTACTAGTGCTCCATGGGGAGCTGGACGGTGGAAAGCAAACGGCAAGTGTCATGCCTGGATCAGATGTAGAAAGCACCAGAACAAAATAAACCCTTCTACAAGTTTAATTCAAATGGAGCAGAGACCTCATTGGTTTTATTTGGTAATAGGATGAACATACATGGACTCAGTTACAGAAAAAACTGGAATGTTGAAAAATGTTTTATACATTTAGAGACCACAAGCCTCTTCTTTCAAATAAGGAACTAACAATAAATACATATTGTTTAAAATTATTCTCAGAACAGTTGAGAATACTTGGCATTACATGGCATCATGAATTTCAGTTTTGCTTTTTTTTTTTTACTTATGAGTCTTAACAAACCAAATAAGTTGTTTTTTTTTCATTACCCTACCCACCCAGTCCCAGGAGCAAACTTGTGTTGAGTTTTGCTTTCAGCATGTATTTTAATTTGTTTTCTTTCCCCTGTTGCAAAATAGCGTAACAACCTGCCTCTTTCCTCCTTGAAAAATGTTAGAGAACAGGTATTTATTTTAGTTCAGTTCAAGAGAGACATCTCCATTATCAGTTCTGCTAATATAGACATACTCTAAAGTTTATGTTCAACTTCATACATAGAATTCCCTGCAGAATGTCAGCTGAGAAAAGGTTATTTTACAAGACCGAGATCCTTGAATTTGGTTAATTTCCCCTTATCCTTCCTACCAATAGGTTTAATGTTTCTTAACTTTATTTAGGACCTGTCACTGTAGGGTTAACCACAAGAGCAGTGAAATCTACTATTACAGATAACCCACAACGTTCACCCTTCCTCCCTGCTGAAGGTAGTCAGTGCGCTAAGGTATGACTTTGACTGAAATGCCTACAAGAAGTAGCATCATCGTAACGAAGAGAGACATACAGCCTTATTTAAACACATTGTGGTGGAAGCAGCTCCTACCACAGCAAAGGAAGACCGCGCCACCCTGACGCGTTAGCTTTACGCAGACTGCCCTGCCTGTAATTAGTTGGACGTGTTGCGGTTATTGTCTTTGGCCCCAGGCACTGCGGTGGGACCAGCAGGACTTGGCATGCAACTTCCTTTGATTTCAGTGCAACTAAAAGAGTGATCAGGCCCTAGGTGTTATTTCGCTCTAAGCTGATGTTGCAAATGCAATGGCTTTTGTCTATCAGGGAAGAAGAGGGAGGAGAAAAGGGAAGGGAAATATTCCTGTGAGAATCTGGGCCTGTAGACAACCAGAAGGTCTGGCGAAAACCCAACCAGAACCCTACAATAAAAATAGCAAATATTTAAAAAAATTGCATATAAAAGTGTATAAAAATATCATCCAAGCAAGAAGAAAAGGAAAATGCTCACTCTGTCATTCTACTGCTAGGTTTTATCACTAGAAAACCCCAATGGCCATAAGTAATTTTGTTTGACAGATGCACTCCTACGACCACCAGCAGAGGCAACGGGATTACATATATTCCTCCTACCACTGGATAGCTTCTAAAACCAGGGTGTTATGAGTACACAGCAGTCGATACATACATGCTTGGAAGAAATCGAAAGAATACGAAATGCCAAGAGCGTGCTGCGAGGCTTGTGAGTGAGTCCTGTCATGCGCTTAGGTATGAGAGTAAATAAATTTGCTAAAACCGGGTTTCAAGTCCTCAGCCAGCTTGCCTGGAAGTAGCTCCATTTCCTTCTACCTGGTGGTCAAGTCACCAGAGCAGGGAGAGCTGATGCCTTGAAGACAGGCATGTGTCCCAGTCCTGCTTGGGTACAGAGCCGAACCCTCTGCTTGCTGGGGATTAAAAGGGACATTGCAGCTACGAGAAGGCAGTCTCAGCAAGTAGAAATGCACGGCCAGTGTTTCATTTTAACAGAAAACAATGGCATTGGCAGTGGTCACCCGCCCTCCGCCTGCTTTGATCGCAGTAATCAGGGAAAGGGTTATCTGGGATCACAAAACTTGCCTGCCTGTGGAAGCAGGGAGAGCACCACATGAGGATGCACACCTGGCACGAAACTAAGACTGGAGCAGACCTGCTCATGTTTTGGATTACACAAGTGGGAAAAACCTCTGTACCGCTTTGGAGAGAGCTGAATTTATGCCTTAAAATGTGAAAGCATGTTTCTTTCCCTCCTTTCTACCTGGCCAGCACTGATGCCCACTCCCCGGAGCGATCTGCATGGAGTCAGTGCCACAGAGCTCCTTCTCGTACTCAGCCAGCATGTTCCTGCTTTTGAGTGCTGACGTTCAGACACCACGCCAGCACAGCTCTGAGATCAGCAACCGTTCAACACATGCGAAAGCACAGGATCACTCTGTTGTTTTTAATTATTGGATAAGGTGATGGATTGAAAAAAGAGTAGGAGAAAAGGACTTGATTATGCTGTCATTTGCTGAGTATAAATGGCTAACATATGGTATAGATCATCAGAGGATGATGAGTTTCATTATTATAAAATGAAATATGAGGAAAAAGGAGCCAATAAGAAATATTTAAGACCAATCTCACAAATTCCTGGAGATAGACTGGTTTATTCTAGTTGAAGCAAAAAAAGTATTGTCCTTGTCAGGTTCCATCATTTCTAATTTGAATAGATTACTGTACTTTTTAATTAAAAGCCACGTTTGGGACCAACTGTAGAATTTGCGAGGTCTAACACCAGAAGTATTTGCCTTTAGCTAGGTGAGCTCATGGACCTTCTGATTACAAAGTAGCACAGCGCTGCCAGCGATATAGTTTGAAATATTTTTTCTTCCAGACTGAGCTTGTAAGAGTTTCTAAGTACATATGCAAACATTTGCATATTCAAAGGGTAGTTTGCAAAAACACCACCATATACTATTCTTCTTTGGCATAACCAACTGCATTTTGGAAAGTACGTTCATGATCTTTTTATAATTAAACATAGAAATCTGACCATATAACTCTGAAAAAAAACCATCGTGTAGTTTGTAAGAAAAGCTGGTTGACTTAAGCATTTTGAGAGGCTGCATCACAGGTTTTTACATTTAAAAAATAAACAAATCCCTTCTTTCACATATGTGAACACTTCTTGCATGTTGTCACAGAAATGCACGGTTCAAATCACTGATTTGAGTGCACCCCAAAGAACTGTCACCCTTTGAGCCATTTAAATAATGAACAGGGTACAATGGGGGTGGTGAAACATTGGAACAGGTTGCCCAGAGAGGTGGTAGATGTCTCATCCTTGGAAATATTCAAGGTCAGGTTGAATGGGGCTCTGAGCAGCCTGATCTAGTTGAAGATGTCCCTGTTCATTGCAGGGGGGTTGGACTAGATGACCTTTAAAGGTCCCTGCCAACCCACACTGTTCTATGATTCTATAAAAACATATTGCTTGCTTTTTCTTTTTTTTTCTTAAATTATAGTGTGTCCAGGAGTTCAAGCACTATGTCACCATGAGTCAAAGGTCTTTTAATTCCCTGAACACCAGTCCCAGCTAAAGGAAAAAACACTGATAGGGATACTTGCAATGGCCCTCCCTATTTTAAGGGGGTAAAGTGCCTGGATTCTCCCTCTCAAGTTACACAACAGTTTCTGGGAAGCAGAAGATGTCTGTTGCTCTTCCAGCAAGGCAGAGCCTTCTGAGAGCACCAGCAGTCCCTGCGCAGAGGTGGAAGAGTGCCATCTTTATCACACAGCTTCCCAGCCTGTGCTGCCCTCTGTAAAATGCACTCTGGCACCAGAAGACCCCTTTGTGCCTACTGGTGGGCGCTCCCAAATAATTCTGTAGAATTTCATGAGGCCAACGGTATGGGCCCTGTATTTGCAGAATTTCTGGCTTATTCCGTGCTTGTATAGTCTTACTGAGGATGGAAAAGGAAGGCGTCTGAAAACATAATTTCTATACATCTGGGGAAAGTTAGGTAAGGATGTGAAAACAGAAATCCTTTCTCACTTTTTATAAACATGGGCCATTAGCTGATGAACACCTAATCCTTGGCCACATTTTTTTGTTTTGTTTCCTTTTGTGGAATAAAATAAGAGAAAGCAGTTCTGTAATTTTTTTTTTTTAATTTTTATTTTTTTTTTTACACAATTGTACAGTGGCTGATCTCTATTTTAACTGGGAGATGTCTAGACATAACACTCCTTGGCTCACAATGCACTAGCACAATACTGCAGAGTGTTCCAGGGAGGTAGGGGGGCAGAGTAGGGGACTGTAGGTGTGATCCTGGGAGAGGATCCCACAAGAGATGCTTTCATCTGGCCTAGTCTCTTTGTATAATTTTGATTTCTAGGTGTCACGTTCACTTTATATATTTCCAAGCTAATAGATTTCAATGGGATTTTTTTTTACATGACAACAAAAAAATCTAAAAAAATGCTAATAATCCACTGTAGCTTATTAAAATGATTTTAAAAGAGCAGGAGAATATTAGAGCTAGCTCTGACTGCCTGTATATTGCAAAACATTTTGCTGCATACCTAAGTGCCGAGATGAGTAACTCTGACTATAGCATCTCTTCTAGAATGGCAGCTCTGATCTGCAGTCCCCAAGAGACGGCAAATCCACCCCTTCCCTTATTAGCTCCAGCCAGTGGTGACTAACCCTAACAATCGAGGAAAAACATTTTCCAGACTGATTTCACACGTTTGTGCCAGTGCATGAGAAACAAGAACTGATCAATCGTGAATTAAGCAGTCTGGCTTTGCTGTCTGAAAGAAGTAACTCCCAGAAAGAAAGAAAATATATATCAGAAACAGATGAAGAAAAATACTTAGGTTTTAAAATTATTATTATTCTAGCATTTTTAGTCACTGTACATTAGGTAAGGGTAACTTAAAAAATATTGACTAAATCATCCTGCACCTCTGACCAGGGGGTATGTTCCCCCTGACTTCAGGGAGAAGTCTGACTAAGCAGGGACTGAGTCACCACTGCAGTATTTGGTTCTGCATTACTGGTATTTCATCAGTCTGCCTTCAAAGAGCCTGGTCAGGGCTGCAAGTCATATTCTACCACTCTTACTGGGGCTGAATGCTGATGGAGGAGGAAAAGGAGAGGTGGGAAAGTGCTACATGGTGACACAGCCCTCTGCCTGTCACACAGAGTGTGCTCGGCATTGACTGCGGGGCCACTGTCTTCCCAGCACCCCGCTTTCCTCAGAAAATCTACCCCAGAGCTACCATTGAACCAGGAGGTCACGAATGGGAACACTACATACCCTTATATTTATTTTATTTAAATGAGCTGGTTCAGTGATGCCAACTGTGAGTCCTAAGAACTGCAAGAGTTATTTTTGTACTACTTCTTTCTGCAAACATGTGATTGAAGCGCAACCTTTTCACAGCATGAACCTAATCTAAATCTCTGGCTTTGAACAAACTCAAACTCTGGTGTCCAAAAAAAGAACTCAAAATGTCTCTAGCCTCAATAATCAAAATCCCAGATACAAACACTCCTGAGTGAGAAGGTATTCACATTTAAATGTGGATCTAGGCTGAGCTCACTGCTGTGATTTTTGCTAGTGTGGCGGGAAGCTCATCCCTGTACATGCACAGTTTAAGCAGGAACAGAGACCCAAGCTCTAATATAGGCTGGTGGTAAAGTCCTGTGCTTTTGAAAATGAAAAGGACACACCAAAGATTTACCTTCCTAAGCCAATGTTTTGTGTGTTCTTTACATAGCAAAGAGCCATGACAACAGTCTGGTTCCTTGTAAAATACATATATGACTAACACAGCAAGATCTCATCCTGAACAAAAAGGAGTTAGGCAAAAATCAGTTGCATGTGTATGTATGTGTCTTGATTTCCACACAAACAGGTAAAATTAATTACAATTAACTAGATCCCTACCAAGATCCCAAGCCAGAAAAGCACTTACATACATGTTTGACACTTCTCATACAGAGATACCTTCCTGAATTAAGGGCTGCGCGAGTTGTTTTTTAACACTTCTTCTTTAAAATGGGCCAAAATGATGGCTACTTTCTATGTGTCTAACTCCACTGGATGAGACAGTTTTATCCACCGACTCCAGCAGTGTATTTAGGACACACTTTTTCATTTTAGTTTTGCCCATCCGTACTTCTCCAGCAACGCTTTTCCTTTTCTTTGGCCTGTGCATTCAGTCAGTAATGAAAGAAAAAACACACTGAGATAAAAGTAAGAATTGATCCGTGTGATTCCTTGCTGCCCTTCTTCTCTCAGATCTTCAGGTCAAAGAGCGGTTACTAGTAGCCCATGCACAAACGTGGGAAACAGCTCATTATCTGTAATCTCAAGTTAAGGTAGGCACATCAAGCAGTACATTAGTACATGCTCTGACAACAAAATTTGCCTCAAGAGAATATCGCTTTCATTGATTATTCCTTTCATATTACTAACTGCAAAACAGAAAAAAATTAAGGGTTGAGCAAGACTGCCTGCTGTTTAGAAACAAAACCATTTTGCTCTCATTGCATCATCTGGGAAAGACATCAAATCCTAACAAATGGTCAAATGACTCTACAAATTCAACATTCTTATTAATAAAATCTTCTATGGCGAAGATAAAACTGATGTCAAATTCTGTCTACCAGCAACCAGAAAAGGCTCTCGGGGAAAATAAAGAGAGTAAAAGTGAAGTATTACCAAATTTTCTTCTTTTTTTTTTTTAATATTCTTTTGCATCATCCTAATGTTGGTTTTACAAGCTGAGGCATAGCAAAGGGCAATATTGGCTTTTGAAGATGAGCCTCATCTAATTGCTTGACCTGTCCACAAAAATGGAATCATATGCATCAGGAAATCACCACTTGTTATTTTAACAGAAAACTTCCCAAAACAACAAAAAATGCACACATACATGAACAAACAAACAAACAAAAATAAAACTGACCCAAAAAAACAAGGCCCCCACCCTAGAACCCAGAGTCATTAGCTGTGAAATAGCCAGTGGGAGGAGGAGTGTTTTGAAAGTTGTTTAATGCCTTCCCCAGAAACTGGTCTTTGCGGAAGGAGGAGAAGAACAGGAATGAAGAAGCTCAGCTAAAATGATGAAAGAAATTTGCAGTCTCTTTTTAATATATTTTTACTCTTCCGTATCTGGAAAAAAAAAAAAAGAAAAAGAAAAGTGTCAAATGCTGCCTTTCTCCCCTTTGTCCAAGGAGCAGGTAATCTGGGAAAGAAAAAGAAGGATATCAGTTTAGACCGCCTCATTTCCTCCAAGCAGTGCAGCTTTGCTTAACTGTTGAAAGGCTGCAAGGTGAGGTGCACCAAAGCAATACCTCTTATTGGCTTGACTGGAAATATCATTCTGTCCTACACAAAGTGAAATCCATTGCTCTCTGACTAATCCAGTGGGAACTGAACCTTTGGCATCAATGGGATCATGTGACAGAATCCAGCTTGCTTAGATCAAGACATCCCATTAGGTTTCTTTGCTGTAGGGCTCTGATCACCATTGCTCACTAGCTCTTTCAATACTTTTTTGCTCATGAAAGCAACGATGTTGGTCATGTGGTCTGAGGTGAAGAAAAGAAAGTGCTCCAAACACAAAAGAGCACTACCTTTTAAAACCCCCTTCCTCCCCAAGAGCTTGCGATGAAAAGCATAGCCTTATGTATAGATAGGTGCCTGAGATCTAATAAAATATGTGCATTTTACAATCTGCTTGACTCCTCTGTCAAATATTTATAATCCCTTGGCCTCAAAATTAGGCTATATTTGACTAACATTATCCTGAATGTACAAACATAACTGTTTTCTATGTAGTTATACCACAAGTGAATCTTCACAATGAACAGATTCTCCTTGATGAAGAAATGTAGACAAGAAACCTTTTTCTTTATTCCTAGTGAAAGAGGACAGTTTCTAATGGAAGAGGACATTCTATCCAATCCTCCTCATACCCTCCGCTAGAAATCCTCTGGAAAAGCTTCAAACAGGAACATGAATATTTTAGTCTATATTGGCTGTCCCAACCAGTCTGAATACGCCTGGCACTCTGCTTAGCTACTGTTATTCTGACAATGCTTATGTCAGCAGAGTTTGAAAGTGCATTTGAAAGGGTCCCTCAGCCAAAGAAATGCAGCCCAAGGAAAGATGAATTTATCTGTAAGGCTGGGCATGCCTCAGAAGATGTGATTACATCAGAATCTCTTTGGGTCCTTTCAGAAAACCAGCTTCTTTTGCCTTCAATAATATATTGTGGGTTTGGGGTTTTTTTTAAAGTAGTATTTGGACAAAGGGTAAAAAAGACTGGCCAAACAAAGATCTAAGGCTTTGCTGCTGGATTGCATTATCTCTGACGAGATAGCAGTGGCTGCACAGATCTGTGAGTTGGTGCCATTTTCTTCTACTGTGTAGTTAACAGGGGGACTTTTCCTTTCAGGATGGTCCCCTATAAGTTGCTACAATATCTTGCTCACTGATGCAAATCTAACACACTGTTGTAAAGAATTAAGCTTTCAGCATTTAATTGGATTTATTTAGACTGAATTATGACATTCACAACTCTACCAACAGCATAATCTACAATAGGCAATAGTAACAGCCATAACAATAGTACTACACTTCCTTCATGTCTCCCATCTAAAAGGTTCAGCCTGATTTACTGTCATTAACAGGATCATAACAATCCTGTGAGATGTATCATTAGCCACATTCTAAGGAGAAAAGACTGACCCAGAAGCAAAGGTAATAATTTGGGACCTGTGGACTAAATGACATCTTTGAGCAGTAATTATTTCTGAATCTCTTAAATGATTTGCTGAATCACACCAGGAATCTGAAACAGAGCTGGAAGTATCACCCAACCTGCCCTCCCTTTCCTATGCCATCCATACTCAGAAGACTTTTAACCCCTCCTATCCCAGTTAATGAAACACGGGAAAATGCAATGTTTTTTCCAGACTCTAAAAGTTCCCTACGGAGAACTGAGTCATATATTGCTTTTTGCTTCTGTTAGCCACATCATCAGCTCCAGTGAGAACATTCCAGTACAGCATTTGCTTTAAATTTGTTTTCTACTTGGTGGAGCAGATGTGTTGGTTTCCCTTTGGATGCAATATAGCTTCCCTACAACTACCTTAACCTTGGATGTGATTCAGCTGCTTTCTCAGTTCAGCACAATAGATCCAGCGCAAATATTAGTACATATCAACAGAGATAACTGAAAGAGGAAAAAGAATGAATATGCAGTGCTCAGTACACAGGAAGGCTTTAAGTAGTTCACTTGCATATATTGAATTTCATTATCTGAAATAGCCTTGTCTGAATGCACATCGCAGTCCTTCGGTGCTGCTGACGAGTTTACATTGTCAAGGTTGAGTACTGGCCCTCCCCTTGATCACTAACGCAAATACCAGTGACTTCTAAAGCTCTTCATGTGATACCAGCATCCACTGTTAGGAGATTCTTAAGTCCATCTCTGTTATCAGCCTGTAGTTTATACTAAGGCATTTTTAACTTGTGCTTGCTGGACTATGAATGTATATATAAGATCAAGGTTGGATGGGGCTTTGAGCAAGCCAGTCTAGTGGAGGGTGTCCCTACACATGGCAGAGGGGTTGGAACTAGATAATCTTTAAGGTCCCTTCCAACCCAAACCATTCTGTGATTCTATGATTCTATGATATATTTACTATGTTACTATACAGTCTGACATACTGAAGTGAAAATACTCTGCAGCTCGTCTTTTCCTTCACACAGGATTACTCAGTGTACGACTGTATCCATACAGCAAGGAAGCTGGCTGTCAGTTTTGCACAATCGGTGATTAATCTCACACATTTGCCTCTCTATTTGTGATAAAACAAATGCTTTGGACTCCAAGGCTTTACAAGAACTACCCATTTTAACAGTTGGCATTTATTACTCCTGTCTAATGCAAACTTTCACAATCTGCCACCCAGTTGGAGAACAGGAACAGAGCCCCAGAGGCATTTAGACTGAGGTGAGAGTTTAGACTGACTCAAAAACTACACCTGTTCTGTCATGACTCACACTCTTCACCGAGCGTAAATCACAGGCATGATGCTGATTGTACCAGCTGGAAGTGGAGAGCTGACCTCTCCCAGCACCACTTCTGAAGGTGGCTGGCTCTGCTGCTCCAGCCAAATGCTTGTCCTTTCCCTCCATCCCTTCCTCCCCAGCTGCAGAAAGCCCAGCGCTGCCTGGAGCGGGCTCAGCACACCTCCCCATGGCCTGGAGCACCAGGCCAGGCTGGCAGGACAAGACCAAGAGCCATGGTTTTCAAATGGAATTTAAAAGAAAACTCTGCTATTTTCTCTCCTAAAAAAATAAATGCTGAATGCAGACTGCAGGACAGTGTGATCTGGAATAAGGATTTCGTGGGCAGGGTTTTTTTCACAAACTACTTAGGTCGCTTGGCAGTCCCTGCTGATGAAAGTGTGAGGTCATTGCATGGTCCCTGTTTCCTCTGCTCAAATATGCATTCCTTCAGTGCTATAACCATACTTAATTATGAAGGAAGCACAAGATGACTCCACAATTATCCAGGATTACACACTTGGATTTTCTTTCTAGGCAGACTGTGGTAACCTTGCAGTTCACTTGTGAAAACATAATGCTTAGCATGAACAAATCTCATCTTCTTAGCATGCTGCATGAGCACTTCTACGGGATTGGAGAACTTCACCACACCACCAAATAACATTGCCTTGGAGGTACTATTACCCCAAGATATTTTTGAGTTAGAGTTTTAATACAAATAAAAAGCTAAAGAAGAGAGCCTCAGTTAACCATATTCATTCAGTATATTCCTTACTGAGCTCCCTATGGTGATGCCTTTTCATGTATTTATGATGTAACATCATAAAGATATCAAGCAAAAAAATCAGTGTACAATTATATTAAAATGAACATTTTTGCATTTTGTATATTTTATTCTTGAAAATTTAGGGGGAAAAAAGAATCCTACAAGTTTTCTCATTTCTATAAAAATCAGATTCTCTTGTCACATCCCAGTAACCATGCGCGTTACACAGACTGTCAGTGTACCTACCAACATAAACAGCAGATATCGAAAGGGTTGCACTTGAAGGGAAGTTGAAAACACAAAGTTTATGTACACTATGACTCTTTAGCCTGAAAAGGGAGAGTTGCAGGGACAATCTAATAAAAGGTAAATGGAATTATGAGTGGTGCTAAGAATGTGAATAGGGAACAATTACTCACTGTTTCTCACAGTCCAAGAAGGGGGTTATCAAATGGGATTATCAAGTAGTAAACTTGAAACCAATAAAATGATGTGATTTTTCACATAATGCCTAAGTAAATTTTGAATTGTATTGCCTCAGTGCCCAGTACACAAGAGAGTTCCAGGTCTCTACAGATAATTAGACAAAGTAATGGAAGAAAAAATCCATCAGAGGCTATTCAAGTCAAAGATTTGACCTCTGCCTTAGCTCTCCAGAAAACAGAAAGGTGTAGGGGGGAGGCATTGCTCTGGTTTTGTTCTTTGTTCATTAAGATCTCTGCTATGAAACATTGTCAGGTAGGTGATGGAGAGCTAAAGGGACTTTTGGTCTGACCCAGCATGGTTGTTCAAGTGTTCCTAGGGAAGCTGACATCGTGTTTGAAAGTAGCCTCTACCCACACTTATTAAAAGCCTAGGCTTTTCTGGATAAGACTGTTCCAAACTCTGCTCTCCCCCAGCACCCTGCTCCATCCAGGCACTGGGTGAAATGACAACAGAAATGACAAATTGCTGTATGGGAACTGATATCACAAAACGATTACTTCTGATGCAGTGCACAATGAGGGGAAATAATAGCCTCAGTAACTGTGTCTCAGGTAACCCATAATCCAAAAGGTAGCTATCCTTCCTACGACAAATGATGGAAGTATTTGAAGCTGGTAGGGCAGATCACTAAATCTGCCACTTCTAATTCCTTTTGTGAACTCAGCATCTTGCAGGAGATTTTGTAAGCTTAGTTTCAAATTCCCTTAATTTTGTAAGCTTATTCCCAAAAGCCTGCGTATTTCTTGTCTCCCCTGAGTGCTAAAGTGTGCTCAGTTGTAACCTGTCCCCATCTGAAAAGCACTGCTGAATCTACTCCTAGTACTCGGAATAAAATGAAAATATCAAAAAATTCAGTGCCCAGTTCTCAGAACTGGATGATCCTGTCTCCTATTAAAGCCATTTGGAAAGCCTTTTCAAAGAAAATTAAGACCATGAAGAAATAAATTCTGCATATTTATGCTATCCTCTTGCTTCTGTTGTACCAGTGATGAATGAGGCCTAAGAAACAAAGTTCAGAAGATCAGTGAAATAAAGAAGTATGCATTATAAGTTAATTCATCTCTGTTATCTTTTTAATGGATGAGAAATTTTATAGTGATTATTTTTTCCAAAGAAAACAGAATGTTACTCAAAGATGTCTGCATCCTGTTTAAAGCAAGGGAAAACAAGAATAAATGCTGCGGGTAACAAGTTTTGAATACTTGTTTTGTAACTGAATTTAAATACCATCATTCTAATCTAGCAGATGACCCAAGTGCTTAACATTCATTTCGCTAGGAGAAGAAATGACACTAGCATAGAAGGTATTTCGATTTTTGAGCTTTGGCACATAATTATCCCTAAATCATTCATGACGTCAAACAATTTCTAGTCCTGTTCACACTGATGTTGTGTTTTATGTTTGCTTGACAGCTTGCATTACACTTGACCTCAGATCACATCAGTGATGGAAGAAAGAGATTAGCTTTGTTTTAATATATGTTGTTGGCTTACCAGCACATTATGGAAATGCATAACAGCAGAGAAAACCACAATGAATACATTGCAAAAGTTTGGTTACACCAAATAACGTTTGACTTTCCTGAGTAAAGCATGTATGAAAGAAATTAGATACTTATTATGCAAAGCAACCTGCAGGAATAAGTATGAAAGTTTATTCTATATTTGATAATCAAACATAATTCAAAGCTCTGAACATGTCTGGGGTAAAAGCTAGATGATGGTTTTCATAAAGAGCTGTTCCGTTGTGAATGGAAACGAAAACCCCAGTGCTTTTCAAGGCGCAAAATGGATGAGTTGCCATAGGCAGAAGGATAATCAAAGCTAACAAAGTTTTCATCCAAATATATGAATCAGAATATTGTAATTAGCATTGGGCAAATAATTGCTTCTTTGATTGAGTGACTAAACTGAAAAATTAGGATAATGCATAGCTCTGGGTCAGACACAAGTAATTGCTTGCTTTCTCTCATGGCAAAAACGATTGTTGAGGAGTGGGTTTTTTGGTGGGTGGGAGTGGAGAGGAAATGAAAGATCAAGCTGAGCTTTTCATCTAACTCAAACAAAACTTTTATTTTTACCATTTACTTAAAGCTGGCTAAAAATATGAAACATCACTTTAAAGTAAAAATTCTCATTTGGATTTTTTTCAGTGCCTCTTCAGTTTCTGACAATGACTTGTTTTGAATTAGACTTAAATTTCTAAATTCAAAGTGCCTGATTCAAAACAGTACCTTGCAACTAACATCACTTGCTGGTTTTCTTATTCTATGTTTATCATTGCCTCCAAGTCCCAGGTTTTGACATTAAGAATAGTAAAGTGGTGGTTTAGAAGCAGAGAAAAGAATGAATTGCCTAGCGACGGACCGATTAATGGTAAAAAGTAGTAAAGATTATTATTAGGGTATGAGTTTCAGAAAACTAACCTGTAAATTCACTCTCTCTTCTCTTTGTCCAGCTTCTGTGAACTGAATTGTACAGAACTGCAGACTGAGCAGCCCAAGGGGACCGATGTCACTTTGCCTCTGCCCCGAGGGAGAGACCAGGCAGCACACGAAGCAAAGGGCGTGAAGGTAGCCACCAAGCACCCAATTGGCAGTTTGTGGAGTGCAGTCTTTACGTTTGGATTCCAATACAGTTGACTGTTGGATTTCTTCCTTCTTAAGGCTTCTACTTAAACTACCTTGTTGGAGTCCCTATCTGGTAAGATACCGATAGCTGGTATGCTCAAATTGGAAGCTAGTTGTTCCACGGGGAAGGGATAAGATCAAAGCTAAAGGTCACTGACCTCTTTTGAGGAGCCATTTCATATACTTCCTCCCCTTCAGCCATTCCCTTCAGACATGACGTTTTTTCTCTTTCAGGGCTAAGTGTTGCATGAGGAAAAAGAGGCCTGATTGTGACTGGACTGAACATAAATTCATGGACCTGGGGAGCAAGGAGGATTCTCTGCTGAAGCAGAGAATTTCTATACGTCATTGCACAGGCAAATTATCCTAAATGGGGTAAGAAGGACTGTAACAGAAGCAAGGTCACAGCTCCACTCCCTGACTGGTGTAATAAAATGACTGATGGTGCAAAAATCAAGGAGGAATTTCCACAATGTACTGCAAAGTTACACATTCCTCCGTGCCTCTAGGACCATGGACATTATCCCTGAGTAGCAATGCAGCCATATGCTATCTCTGAGCAGAACTATATTTAAAGGACCACAGGTAACCTGAAAAAAATGTTACCCATAAAGTTAACTTCTCACAAAAAAACATTTAAGTACCTATAGTGATTTTTTTTCCCACGATGCATCTGGAATGAATATTCCAAATATTCACTTAAATCTGAAATCAAGCCAAATGCTATTGCCAATTTTTAAACTTCTCACATATATCTGTGACTTCATGTAAAGTAGAAGCAAAAAGCAATCAAGCATCCTAAGGACTTTCTAACTACCTGTATGGCCTGAACAATGAAAAGCAGGCTAAAAAAGAGATACATCAAAGTCTCCAAGGAAAACTAGGTGCTTTCCATAAGCTTAACATACAGTCACAAAACCCACAAGTTGTACAATTATAGAAGGTACCGTTCTACATATTCCCCATATTCTCATTGAGCATGCATGCCATGGTGATGTAATGTTCCTGAGGTCAGGATGCTAACAATGTACTTTGCATTTAGCTTCAAAGATCACATCACATCATGTTCATCTTCTATTTGATATTAAAACTGCATAAAACCTTCTTCAGAGTACATCCCTCTATGCAAATTCCAGCTTGCCTCAGGTGCCATTTGCTAAATTAGACACACTCATTTTTTTCAAAAGAGCATAAAAAGGATTTTAAAAAGCACAGAAGCTTTTTACCCCCCTCCAGTTATCCTATATTGCACTACTATGGAGCAATTGTTCAGCATAGATAAATTATGGTGAAATATGTCTTTTTGGATAGACAAATGCCTTCATGCTTTCAAGCTAGCTTTTCCAGAAGATATGAGTACAACACTTTCCGATTTCTAACTTGGGGCAATAACCTCTAATGTAATTCAAATAACAGGCCATAAAAAGAAGTACGAAAAGGAAGGAAATTATCCTTAGAAGTAGTTCTTCTACTGCAATTCCAATTTGACACTGCTGCTGGATTCTGACACATAATATCAAGAGCACTATCAAGCAGCAAGGAGGAATCTAATGTGCTTGCCTTACAAAAACTGCAATGGGCTTTTTGCATCTGACAATAATGGAGAAATCAGCCTATCTTTTGGAACAGAAATAGAAATGGCACCATTATTTACATGACCTGAAATTTACCATTTTACCTCTCTCAAGAAGATATAGACAAATGCTGTTAATTTATACACTTGAGTAACCTCTTTTAAAACAGCATTGACATTAAGCAGATTACATGAGCAGGGTTTTGTCAGAGAAAGTTTGCCTAGTGTTCATTGCTACGTAGTGGTCTTGGCTAGATTGACACACATGAAAACCACATCTGCAGAAGGCTGCAAAGACAGACAGTTCTTAAATGGTTAAACAGCTTTGCAGAAAGCTACATTCTCCTAAAATGAAGCTGGGAAGAATCCTGTTAATTCAACTCTGTCTGGGATAATTATGGAGCCATCGTCATGGCTCCTTCACACCACCATGTTCCTACACCAAAGGCATTCTCAGATAACAAAATTCTGTGCCACCTACTCTACCACTTGATTTTTGGGGACAACTGGGACAGAAAGATATGAAACCCCTTTACTTTAGCTTTATAATCAGGGAATTTTCCACTTGCTGATCAAGGAATGATTGCCAAGAAAAATTAAGACCAAAAGGAAGCTTTGCATGTTGGCATGGTCAATGTATACAACATATAGGAAAGGTTTTTAACTACTGTTAAGCAACAGTATAGTTTATCAAAAAATAAAGCAAGCTAAAACCTCAATTTCTGGTAAGCTTGTTATGAACTCTTCATAGAGTCTGCACATTTAAAAGGCTATTTAAAAGGCTATATATTAACTATATTCTATTCTATTCTGTTGCACTGCATAGAGGAATGTATTACTGAAACGATGACCTCTCAAAACGCAGGGTTACAATTTGACCACGAGGTGGGAGTATTGCTTATCACACATACCCAGGGCACATTAGGTTTTCTCTCTATGTACTGGCTGTTCAGGATACAATATCCTGTGTATTTCTGTGTTATAACCTGCAAATGTGCATGTTACCACTAGAACAATAAGTTCCAGGACAAACACAAAAAAAGAATCTTCTAATTGTCTGTAATTGCTAGCTGAAAGAGAATATTCAAATAAACTACATTTTGGTCCCCAGAACAAAAAGTTGCACAGAAAATTTTGTATTAACATTGCAGAATCTTTTCCCAGCAGGAGAAAAATGAGGAGGTGGTAGAGATAACCTGTGAGAGTAGTAATCATAGAATAGTTAGGGTTGGAAGGGACCTTTAAAGGTCATTTAGTCCAATCCCCCTGCAATGAGCAGGGACATCTTCAACCAGATCAGGCTTCTCAGAGCCCCGTCCAACTTGACCTTGAATGTCTCCAGGGATGGGGCATCTACAACCTCTCTGGGCAAACTGTTCCAGTGTTTCACCACCCTCACTGTAAAAAATGTCTTCCTTATATCTAGTCTGAAATGGGAAAGACTAGTTTTCTCATTTGTTGTCAGTTTTGTGAGCAGAAAAGAATTGCAAAAAAGAAAGTTTGTGAATGTAGATAAAAATTACTTCCATGTGACTGCTTACAATTTTCCATTCAAAGTGTTGAAAAGCAACTATTTCACATGGGAAAATCAGATGTTCCAAAATGGTTTAATAATGTTCTATCCCATAGGAAACATTTGATGAACTACTTGTGCTGATGATGTCTCTGATAGGGCTGTGTCTTTATGTGGGAAATGGCAGCCCCGTATCTCTTTTCTTGGAACTGAAAAAAAAAAGGCCAGTACTGAGTAACAAGCAGTATCTCCCACAGAAAAGGCCAATAATATGAAGATTAGATTAACATGAGAAGGAGACTAGCCTACATTCAAGAGACTTGCACAGGATTCTGAAGCAATTAAGACAGAAATCTAAGGCATGACCGCAGCTTGCATAGCCATCCTCAGGCTAGCTGTAAAGTAGTTGAGTTTGGTACAGATAGACGCAGTCGTATGAAGCTCTGGCTAGACAGATACACAGTTCCTCACTGTCTCAGCAAGCCTGATACCTGTTTCTGGAGGCATGCCCACTTAACTGTTTTTGGGTAGCTTCAAGGTAACTCTGACATAGAAGCTACATTTCACACCTGTGACTACAGCATAGACGTGCAGCTTCTATGTCCTCCTTTCCACATGGGATAGTTATTCTATGTGTCCCTGGTCACTTGGTTCCCGATGTAGTAGGACAAAAGTATTAGAAACATTTTTGTATGTATGTATTCCTATAAAAAGATATTACAATAACTTCCTTTGTATATGCTCGAAAAGCAAATTGGACAGAGTTCCTGCAAAGATTTATGCAGCATATACTCTGCAGCTTTCTTCTCTGGGTGCAGGATGCCTGTGCAGTAGGACAGGGTATCAGACTCACCTCAGCTGGGTGCAGGGCTCTAGCTCATGCTAATGGGTGGTGGTGACAAAGCTGGAGCCTTCATGGTAAATCTACACAAATGGGCACCTGTTTAATACAAATACACCCCAGCTACATACTGAACAGAGGCTGTAAAACCCAAAAAGTCCAGGCTGAGTTTCACTCACCAGCAAACTATGTGTGTTGAGTGCATTATAGCTGTAATCTCAATCTTTCTAACTCCTCCGCTTAATCTTTTTTTCCAGCAAGTGAAAGACCGTGTCCTGGCACGTGAGAAAGCATATGTTTGGGTAAACATTTCAGTAGTCTGCAAACAGCTATGTATTATCCATGGATAACATTTCTTTCCCCACATCCCTCACATGGCTGGTAAGGAGATTTGCTCTAGCGTTGAGTAATGGACAGAACAGGTTGTGCAGTATTTGTCAAAACAGAAGCGCCACCCTAGCACTTTCGTTTCTAAGATGCATCATTGATAATTTTTCTCCTGATTTCTATCAATGAGATCATTAGCTATAATCTGTCTCTACAGCATCTGAATGAAAAACATTCAGCCTACAAATTGTCTTTGCATGGTGACAGTTGCTTATTCACTGTAATCAACTGGTCCCATGGTATTGGTCTTTTCCCTAAGGGGATGAGTAGAACATTTTCTGATAGGAGAACAGATAGACATTAAATAACCAACACCACACAAAGGCTAGCTACTTGCAAGGAACTAAATTCACACTCTCACTCTTCAAGTCAGCATGAAACATTAATTTCTTGGTCCTCCAGCCCAACTAAATAGGTGCCCCCAATCTTTCTGAGACCTTGCAAGTGCAAGCCTTCAAATGTAACCTAGTCCTCAAAGTTAGTGATTCCCAGGTCTACTCTCTTTGCTGGGCTGATGCCCCTGAGTCCTTCTAAAGAAGCCACAGTCTTTCTGCATCCACCTAGTCCTGCCACGGTTGGAGCCTTCCAGTACAGCTGCTCCTCAGCCATCACCCATCGCAGCGGGGAGACTAGGCATTCTGTTCATTAATTCTTCTGGGACCTTGATAGTTACATACAGCACTGCACATATCTGAACATCTGAAGAGTCACGTGTTATTTGAGTATTTGTGCTTAATTTCTGCGTGACCACAGAAAGAGTTGTGAATGGTACTTGTTCAAGACTGTTTTCCTGACAGACAACTCAAGTGTGTAAATAATATGACATCTTAACAAAATCTTAACATAATAAAAATCTTTAACAAAATATGACATCTTAAAAAAGTAACTGAATTTTCCTAAACAAAATTGTTGCTAAGGGGCCTTTTTATGTGTCTGAAATTTATGGTTTTATGTTTTAAGGTACCTATTTATGTGTCTAAAATTAATACATACTTCTAGATGAATTTTTCTACATTTTTAGTTGAGGTACCACATTTTCTTCTTATTTATCACTTTGCTAAATCAATAGAAATTTTAAGTAATTTCTTAAAAGGAAGAAATAAAAGAAAACATGGTGTCATTCTAAACTGCAGTACTTACAATGAGGTTGTCTGTCTTGACCATCAGAACAAAGTACTGTACTATTTACATTGAAGAATAGCTGTGTTTCAGTGGATTTCACTGAGATGTACACAAAGAAAGTGTTAGCTCAAACATTTGTTTCTGTTTACTTTGCTACCTAATACTTCGGCAATTGCTTTTGGAGCAACATGGGTTCAGACACTATCTCAGAGCCCTGTGGTACACAGCTGGGGAGGTGCAGAAGAGTAAACATGGCATAGACCTTACAGCTGTTTTTCCACTTTTTCTGGGGCTACTAAAACATCTGTGGACCTCTCTACTAGGCTCAGATTTGTTTGAAATTATTCCCAGATGCCCAAGAAACTGTCCTATGGCATGGGATTGCTTCAGTTCAACAATGTTTCAGCAACATCCCTTTTCTATAGCATCCTCAATAGACCTCTATGCTGATGTGGTCACTCCTGCTTTCTTCCTACATCTGTGGTTCAACAGCGCTTGGCAAATTCCCCCTCAGCCAATTAAGTCAAGAAAGCTTTATGTTTGTATTGACATAATAGAAAGTGCAATCATGAAAAACAGGGACACTTCGTGCAGGTTTTTCTTAGCTCTGTTTTTTGTATCTCCCATGCAGCCTCTCCTAACAGAGAGCAGAATACGGCCCAAAGAAAGTTAGAAGGATAGAACCTCACAAATCCACATTTCCTATTAAGCAGCTCTAATAATCTAGGATTTTTCTTCCAGGCACTGCACAAAAATTGATGGATAAGGCTTACCAACAGAACAACTAAGTGGTGCTAGGCATTATGTGAAAGGGATGATTTTCCCCCAGAATGCCCCAATGGCTTTTGTCAAGTCTAATGACTGTTTCTGTTAAGTCTGTTTCTGGTTACCACACAATTTTTTGGTTTCACAATAAACTGTAGATGCTTAGGAAACAATAGATTGCATCTAAAAATGGGCGACAAAATGTAATAAAATGTTGTCCTTACCATGTGTTTTCTTTGATTCATCCCCCACACTGGACTGATCTTTTTTGTCCAACTTACTGTCTTCCTTTAATTCACCTAGAAAGAAGCAATAAGAAACACTATAAGCATTTAAATGCAGACTGCAGTTTATTAATGCCTGTAACTCAATCTAGTTGCAACATCCAAAGGAGATGTTTCTTAGGAGAAAAGGGCTGAATTCATAAGGAACTGGATTAACACATTTTTATAGAATAAAGTACCAGACAAAATTTATCCAACTCCTACAGAAAATCAAGCTTTACGATATATTTTTAAATTTATTCTAATTGTTAACACCTTTTTAAGTGCACATGCGAACTCATATTCCCTCTGATTGTATGTAGGCCATTAAAAACCTGAGCACAACGTTAATTTCAAAATCAGGACTCTGAAACATTTTATGCTTTTAAAGGACAAAGACTCTGCAAGATTTCATCATAAGTCTCTGTATAAAGAACCACCTTAGATATCTCAAACAGTCCTATATAATTTTGTCTTACTTTTTCTTACCAGGTTCCTTTATCCACAGATTCATTTGGGTTGGTCCTCTGATGATGGTATCAGGAAGCAAAGAATCATCCTAGCATTGACAACTGGCTTGAGACTCTCTATAGCAAACCAAGAAAGCAAGGCCTTTGGCAAAGCAACGGTTGATGCAGAATGAAAACGGTAACTTGAGCTGGGGTGTATTTTACGAAGCCAGGGAGGTTAACCAGAGTCATTCTCATTTTATATCCTCTATTAGTCATACAGCAGAGCACATTAGACCTTCCCAGACCATCCCTTCATTGAGTCAGAATGCCAAATGCAAATTCAAATAAAAATTAACTTATAGGGAGAGCTCTAGCAGAACAGGGCTCTTTCAGCTGCAGTGTCTAAGCAGCAGCAAAGAAGGTGTCCTTCCTCCAGATATCCAGAGAAAGCCACAGCAGCCCACCCAGATGGGAACAGGCAGCTTGTCCTTTCCCCCTGGAGGAGTAGCAGTGAATTTGTGACCCATACCTCAACACATAAAGCTGCAGATTCTCACTTGAAAATTTTGTAAGTGTGAGATATGTTACAGGGCTGTATTAAAGTAACGTTTATTCCATTTGTATCACTATTTTTGTTACTATAATGACTTCACAGCCTCTGGATCAAGATTATAGGTATTATGTGTTAAAGAGGATCTGATCTGCCCTCAAAATAGTCATGGCCAGCGGATACTTATTTTTGGAACAGCTCAAAAAACCCAGAAATTGTAGAGAAGCAAGGTGTCCCTCTTCTACATCGTGCCCTAACCACTAGAATATTTGTTATTCTTGGATGACAGAGGATTTTTCTCTCTCTCCAATTAAGTTTCATCATAGTATAAAAGAGGCATGGTTTTCAAATCTTAAAATATTTAACAAGATGGAAAAAACACATCCTGTTCAGTTCTCATTCAGAGCCAAAACTTTTCATGTTTTTCTTCCTAAGCTCGTGGTGTGGGTGAGAGAAAAAGGAAGGTAAGATGATACAGGACAAGCAGCAACCTCCTCAGCTGATCACACTGCCACTGACTTGGGCTCCTTGAACAAAGAGCAGCTCCAAGCAGTGTTGAGGGTTGGTACTTTTTGACGAAGGTGTCCACTAAAAGGAGGAGACTGTCTTCAGGAAATTAAATGAAAATGTATCTAGCAAAGCATAAAAGTCTTCTTGCATTTCCTCCACCATCATACAGTTGATGGTAATGATGAGCTAATAATGCTTTATTTGACTATTGCATAAAGAAGTTGCTTGACCCTAAGTGCGTGCAGGAAAAGATGATGAACACCCACACATATGTTACTTCACAGTTTGATCTCTCTGAGAAAGTACACGGGCAGCAAGTGATGGAGAGAGACTTCAAACTCATCTGACAACACCATTTCTGAACATTCATTGTTGTGAATAGGGGACTTTTGAGTATTGTAATATCTACCCTGCCATACTGCCAGCAGCAGAGCAGAACGACGATCATAATGATCTTTCTGAAAGGGATTACAAAGGCAGAGAAATAATAAGGCAAATACTTTATGATGAGATATTAACATATTGGCATAAAGCTGTGGTGAACCCAGAGATATGAATGTTAAGATTTCATCAGTCTCCAAAGACTCTGCAGTGATTGTACCTCATAAAGGCCTTTTCCCATAAATTAAGGAGCAGAATTTCTTTTCCTGAGGAAGACACTAATTTTCAGAAACCATTATAATTCCTTTCAAAACATTTTTGACACCTGCAGCAGAGAGACACTGCAGAAAAAGGTACTGTCAAAATCACTAGAACACACTTAACCTCCTTATTGTTAGAAGCATGTAAAACAAAGGATTTCAGAAGATAAGGCTGATGTAGTCTAACTGGGATTTCATATGTCCCCAACCTTTTTGTCTCCTTCGGGGCCCATTGCTATTCACCCGCATAACACTGTCTCAAGACAAATGCCATCACAGAATCACAGAATCATAGAATCATAGAATGGTTAGGGTTGGAAGGAACCTCAAAGATCATCTAGTTCCAATCCCCCTGCTGTAGGCAGGGACACCCTCCACTAGACCACATTGCCCAAAGCCTCATCCAACCTGGCCTTGAACACTTCCACGGATGGGACATCCACAACCTCTCTGGGCAACCTGTTCCAGTGCCTCACCACCCCCACAGTAAAGAATTTCTTTCTAACATCTAATCTAAATCGACCTTCCTTCAGCTTAAACCCATTACCCCTTGTCCTGTCACTACACTCCCTCATAAACAGTCCCTGACTATCTTTCCTGTAGGCCCCTTCAGGTACTGGTAAGCCGCAATTAGATCTCCCCGGAGCCTTCTTTTCTCCAGGCTGAACAATCCCAACTCTCTCAGCCTGTCCTCACAGGAGAGGTGCTCCAGCCCTCTGATCAGCTTCGTGGCCCTCCTCTGGACTCACTCCAACAGCTCCATGTCTCTCCTGTACTGGGGCCCCCAGAGCTGGATGCAGTACTCCAGGTGGGGTCTCACAAGAGCCGAGTAGAGGGGCAGGATCACCTCCCTCGACCTGCTGGTCATATGTAACAGAGCATGACAGCTCAGATGCCCATAGTCCTTCCAATCTAAAAAAACCCTAATGATGAAGGGATCAGTGGGAAAGGCCAGCAGCCAAGTGAACTACATGAGAATCATATCAGGAATGTTTTAAACAGAATTTCTGCCTCTGCCGCCATTGAAACTCACTGCCTGAGCCTGGGACTTTCAAAACCTGTATGCTCACTCAGGCTTTTTCTATGAGGATGCTTCTGAGTCTGAGTTTTTGCTGTTCCTGGACTGGCTGATTCTAGCCAAGTTTGTGACATGTCACATGTGGCTGTACTGCCATTTTTTGATAACGGCTTCAGGGAGCAGGAGCTGGGGAGGGAAGGACAGTGAAATGGCCAAGGGACAACTGATCTGTTCTCATGGCTCTAATAATTTTTTTTAATCACAGCATGGTAGGGGTTAGAAGGGACCTCTGGAGATCATCTAGTCCACCCGCCTGCTAAAGCAGGTTCACCTACAGCAGGCTGCACAGGATCGCATCCAGGTGGGTTTTGAATATCTCCAGAGAAGGAGACTCCACAACCTCTCTGGGCAGCCTGTTCCAGTGCTCTGTCACCCTCAAAGTGAAGAAGTTTTTCCTTATATTCAGATGGAGCTTCCCGTGTTCCAGTCTGTGCCTGTTTGTCCCTTGTCCTGTTGCTGGGCATGACTGAAAGAGTCTGACCCATCCTCTTGATGACCACCCTTTAGATATTTATAAGTATTGATCAGATTACCTCTCAGTCTTCTCTTCTCCAGGCTAAACAGACCCAGTTCTCTCAGCCTCTCAATGTTAAATGCATTTCTCAAACATTTTTCTACCTTTTCTGGGTGCAGAATGTGATTCTTATTTTAACTCAGTTCTATAGCAAGTTAAAACACTGGAATAAAATTTCTGACAAAAAAAAAAATCTCAAAAAAAAGGCTCATGA
This sequence comes from Grus americana, assembly GCF_028858705.1. NCBI lineage: Eukaryota > Metazoa > Chordata > Aves > Gruiformes > Gruidae > Grus > Grus americana. Next base: position 114,879,203 of record NC_072853.1, read on the forward strand.
CTACCCTAATAAAAAAACTGAGCAAAGGAATCATAAATAAAATAACTCTTAAAAACAGAGAGGGTAAAAAAAATCCTGTGTCCCAAAACATGTTTATATCTGAGACTCAGTTCAAAGATACCTTTAATTGGCCTTAAAAAGAGTTTATAAGCCAGCTTTTGGCTTCTCCTCTGAAGTTACTCAAGCAATGAAGCTGTTAATTGAACCAAGAATATTTGTTTGTGCTTTTCAGCCTGTGTATCATAACAGGCTGCTTCATTTCCATTAGAGAAGTAATTTTTTCCTTTCCTCCAAAAGTGTCCAAGCAGGTATGATGAATCCCATCTTTTATGGAAGAACACTACTTGGGACTTAATTTACAGTTTCCAATTCCCATATGCAGGTGACTATGCCAATGTCCAGGATGAGGCTCTGGGCCCATGACATCATTTTTCAGGGTATCAGGTTCCTCCATCACTGAGGTGAGATAGTGGTTTTAGGGCTAGGTTTATGTTTCAGTGGAAGGAGAGAACTCACCATTCTGGACATTCTGTTTCTCTTCTCCCACTGCACGATGAGAGTCTGTTCCCTTATCTGTCCTAGGTGCATTTTTCCCTTGTGAGGCTTCATGTTTGTTCACCCCAGTTTGTCGAGTCCCATTTACATGATTCTTATTGGAATCTGCGTTTTTGTCTTCCCCAGGATTTGGTTCTTTACTGTTCTCTGTCTTTGCTGCTGTGGCATCTTCAGCTGGCTTCTTCTCATCCTTTTCATCTGTTTTCTTTTCATCTGTTCCCTGATGAGCATTTTCCTCTGCTTCTTTCTTAGCTTTTTCTTCTGCATCCTCAGCAAAGAGAGAAGCAAAACAAGGAAAGAAATAACGATTATCAGTCAATTTGACAAGAATGATACAACTCACACATCTAAATCTACTTCAGCTTTTTACAGGCAAACAACTTTTGCTTAGATAAATGTAGGAATTGACTTGACAAGGGAAAAAGAGCACAAGAGAACATTTAAGAAAGTATTCTGAAAAAAACACCCCATGTTGGCTTAAATGTATATTATGTGCATGTGTTTTACCACATAAAGTTCACCTTTGAAAAAGCAGTTCCTCAAAATTCTTAAAAGGCAAATTAAAAAGATATATTAGCTATTGAAGTCTCTAGAGGTGCCAAGGTTAGTTTAATTTCTGACACACAACAATCAGTCAAATGACATTTTGTTTATCTCATACTGTACCATGTGACTCTAATCACATAAAAAGTCTTGGTTCTTTGATGTCTTCCTTCTTTCCCTCTTGTTCCAGATTGCTTCCAATACCAGTTTCCTAATCTCTTCCCTTCCACTTACTGTTATCCTTTCTTTACGGCTCTGTCCTTTCTTGGCAGACTAATATATTGCTACTAGTACTTGTGCTTCCATCCTGAAAAGTCTTACAGTCAATCACAAATATGCAAAGATATAAATTCAAAAGTGAGTGTTAAACAACAGCAGCATCTCAAAATATTGTCATTCAGAAAAAAAATAATAAATTCACAGAGAAGCCAATTTCCCCAGTTCAAGATACTGCTCTTGTTCTTATTCAAACTCTAGGTCCTGATGCAACACTTACTCATAAGACAGGCTGCAAATTACTTTGGCTCCAGGTGTTGAGACCACTATGCTTCTAGCCCAGGTTGGGTACAGCACAGCCCTACAGACTCAGCTGCAAAGGCTCTGTGTGGCTTCCTGCGTCACACTGGAAAGCAGGACACAACCACAGTCCCTCAGCACAGCCCTCGAGCTAATAAACATGGCTGGGTGTGCACAGACTCTAGGCAGAGACTCCAGAATTTCCTCCCCCTTTTCCATGATCAATAGAGACTTAATCTGGACAAGCAGCTGAGTAGCTCAACACACATTCAATTTGGAACCTGTGAGCTTACACAGATTCAGAGTATGTCTATATCCTTACTGAGTCTAAGCATTCAGATGTGACTGCCCTGTGCCTATATTCAAGATTTCTGGGTTGGCAATATCCCAGCCCACTCATTACCCCATCGTGGGCAACCAATTACACTTTAATTGTTACAGAAATCACAGATGTATCTCTTGTTTTCTGAGAGATTGTGTAAGCTGATAAGCAGAGGGCAGATCCTACAAAACACTGAATAAAGTCTACCTCCATCCTACGGAAGTATTCTTGACATCTATAGGGAAGATGTTTTGTTTCTTAAAGGAGCAGGGTCTTGGCCAGTGAGTAAAAATTACAAACGAATTTCTAAGTGTCTTGTTAAATACTTTTTATGAGTGATTCAGAAGCAGTTTTGAGAAAAATGTACCAATGGGATACAAGAGAGAAAGCGGAAAAGCCATCTTTATAAGAAATACCAATCTGTATTTCCCTGCTAGCAGCTAATGCAAGTTAATTTTTAAATTAATAAATTATGGCTCACATGAAAATATAATTAAATTAGATATGAGCCTCCCTCACTTTATTAATCATTCCTGAAAGCTATGGTAGCTTTCATAGATAGCTCAGCTATGCATGTTGATATTTTCCCTGGAGTCTCATGGTATACAGAAAGATTCCTCTCATTTGGGCATCTGAAAAAAATGCTGCATTTTGCACCTGAATGACAGGAGAGAAATTTGGCTTGGGAGAACTGGGCTTGCTACGGCACCATTGGACAAGTGCCTCTTGTCAAAATTAGTGTCAGGACATAATTTATCTAAATGGTGCTTTGCATATCAGGGTGTTTGTTTATTCAGTAGTTGTTTTGTTCATTTTTTTTTTTTAATTTGTAGCTATTTAACGATGATCCTTTAAGCAAAAAGAGATCAGTAATAAACCCACTTACTTTGCCCACACACGCCAAGAAATTTTCTATAAATACCACGCTCAGGATAAAAACAGCTCACTAATGCTTCTAGGGACAATGCTATTACCAAAGGAAATACAGTATTCTACAAATAAATTAGTAATAGTAGATGGGTTTCCTTCCCTTCTGATCCCCAGTTGCTATTTGTTGTCAATCAACAGTTAAATGTTTTATCTGTCTTCTCTTAATAATTCTTACTTTTTTGGCAGAGAATCTTGATGCACTGCAAGACACCGGTTTGACAGGGGTCAGCAATTTAAACTGCTGTGCGGCAGGCCCTGCTGCATACGGCTAAGACAGGCAAGGCAGATGGAGGGGGCGGTGCAGAGACTTGCTGCAAGTCAGGAGCAAGACAGCAGCTGAGCAAAGGTTTTGAAGCGAGAGCTCTGGAGTCCAAGAACAGTTCCTTAGTGCCCAGCCCATACAAAGGTATGCTGAGCAATACGTTTGTATAAATCTTTCAGGATAAAAACAGACGCATGCTTGTATTGCTAAATGCACCCAGAAACACAGAAATTATGTGAAAGTCAATGAATTCAGATGAACAGAAGCTGAGACTGCTTTCTGAATCTTTGATCCAGAAACTGAGGCCCTGATCCAAGTTATTGGAGATGAAGTTTGGCAAAACCATAAAGTAAATCAACTATTCAGGGCTAAAGGCTGTCAGAAAAGTAAAGATAAAGTGACCTACTCAAGGGTACCCACATCTAATAATGCAGATTGGTGAGCTCTCTGCTTTCAAGTGATCAACTAATTCTTCCATAGACTACCCTCACAAGCTGCTAGAACCGTTTTTTTATGAGGCAATAAAAAATAAAACATTTTCCTCTCCAGCTAAAATACACTGACACTTATGGTCAGGATACTCTGTAAAGAAAGGATATGAAATACTGCATCAATACATATTACCAGTAGCAGCATGAGTTAAGCAATGTGTGCACATCCACTTGAATCATAACGTGACATTTACATGTGCACATTTAGAAAAAAGTCTTTATGCAAAGCAGTCACTGCAAGTGGGTAAAAAGCACATTTAAAAGTTAAATATCCAGAATCTATTATGATCAACTCTATATATTTGTTTTAGGTGAAATGTAAGATATGTTTTATTTATTTCCCCCTAGGTCTCTCTTGCATATAGGATTTTTATCTAGTAGATCCTTAGTAGACAAGTAAATATGTATGGTACATGTTGAAAAGAAATCCTTAAAACTAGTTAACTGTATTGGCTTCATTCACTCAACACTCCTATACTGTGAGACACTGACCATATTAAATGCTTTGCTTGTTTAGTTAGCTTTAATTTGTTTGGTCCACAAAGAACTGTGAAATAGTAAATACCAATTAAAAAAAATAAAATGCTAAAAAAAGCCCCTGGCAAATAAGCAGATTTTGATTTACGCTTCTTTTTTCATTTTCACAGAATGCCTAGAAAGGCTTTTCCTGAATGGCAAGTTTTAAACACAAAGGAAAATTTAATTTGAATAATAATGCATCCTTTCCTGCACCTTTAGACAGGCCTTTCAGTTGGAGAGGAACAATCTGCTCAGGCAAATAGGAGAACTACGCCAAATCTTCCATCAGCCCTGAAGCCAAGGCCACATAATACGTTAAAATCAAGCTCCTTCCATTTACATGAAATACAGCAACTCCATTAAATCAGGGTTTGAGTAACAAGCATTCAGCTCAGAGAAGAAATTGTATCACAAACAGTTTCATGAAGAAAAAAAAAAAATAATTAGTGATACATTCCTCTTTTTTTGGTTCCAAAGCTGGTCTGTATCACCCCAGGGCTCAAGGAGACCTTGGGCAATTATCCAGCCCCTGGAGGCAAGGGGCAGTTATACCTAAGTCTTCTCAACAGATGGCTCTCAGTTCCAAAAGATCTCTAACAACAGATTTGCCACTGTCTAACCTATTATCAGGTTACAATCACCTGCAATTTTTTTCTTCTCTTAACAGCCCAGGCTATTTGAAGAAAAAAAAAAAAAAAAAAGTTCCCTTATTTTGCAGCTGCAGTAGCCTTCAGAAAACTGCTTTCAGCTATAAACAACAGTTGTCATCATTTGCATTGCTGTACTCTGTATTGTCTGCAACTGGTCCGGATGTTTCCTGAACTGCAGTGGCCAAAACATCACTGCTGTAGGGGCCTTGTTACTGCTGGAACGACTGGAAGAATGCCAGAGGGGTCTTAGAAGCAAGGTCTGGATTCTTTTGTTTGGTTTTGGTTTGGATTTTGGGTTGTTTTGGGGTTTTTTTTGATAGCATGACAATATTGAACCCTGGTCAACTTGCAACCAACACAGCCTTCATATTCTTCTCAAATATTTGCAGGCCCTCCCAGATTCACAATACCATGACCATTCGCAGCATAGTTCACAGTTTGTTATCCAAGTTATCACGAGAAATATGAAACCAGCTGTGAACCCAGAATATCCTGTCCTTCTCTCCTGAACTATCATACTCTTTCAATCTTAACAGCAAACCATTGATAACCTATCTCTACAAATGTTGTTCCAGCTATTTTTGCACCCATCCTGAGTCTGACTCATGACTTTAGGAGACCTCCCTTACAATTATTTTTTTCCTCCCATTGTCCATATCCTCTTCATTATGTACACTTACATCATGAAAGAACAGTATAAGGCACAGATGAGTCACAATATTCCTGTCTTTCTGAACTCAGTGTAAGCTGTTGACCTTGAAAAGCAGATTCTTTCAAACTAACAGTGCTTACTTGGAGAATAATTTGATTGAAGAACAGTTTGAAGAAGAGGTCAAAAGAATTTTTATTCTCTCACTAAGAAGCCTGGCTGTTACCTTTGGTGGCTTGCGCTTTCCACTTCTCCCGGTTCTGCTGCACCACCTCAGTCCAGGTGGCTTTAAAAGATTTGAAGTCCACAGTGAGTATGGAGCAGTTGAGTGAGGCACTTCCTTCGGACCCAGTGCTCTTGACACTTGATCTTTTAACTTCGGAGGGACTAATGCTATTCAGACTGGGACACAAGATCACAAAACACAGAAGAAATCAGTATCCCATATACCCAAATACAGCTAAGAAGAAATAATGACTGTAAGTCTAGATAACTTAACAAAGTCAACCAGGAAAAACAAAAACTAAGCTTGAATCCCTCATCCTTCCCTCTCTCCCATCCCAGGGCAATCAATGTTAAAGCAAACAGCACACCTGAGCCAGTATTAGGAATAAAGGGCAGCTTTTCTCTGCTTATTTTTTGGTATCCATAGTCCCTAAGAAATAGAATCAGTCAAAGGTTGCCATTACATTTGTTGTGCATCTTCACTCCCTAAATATTTATTGGAGTGTCAGACAATTCTAGAAATCAAATATGTCAAAGAAGGAGCCTCCTAAAATTCACCAGTGGGAGCCACTAGGCACAGGACAGGAGGCCAACCTTTGTCCAGGGTTTGGTGACCTCAGCTGAGGCTGAAATCAGGCTCTCATTTCACTTACAGACCCTACAGTCTTTCAAGGATGGACACTTCATTATGCACATTTAATAAAGGCAGCAAGATAACTGACATAGAAAGATACTAGTGCTTGCTCTTTGTGTAACAGCCCAAGAGTAAAGAAGTCACCTGGGAGAAGGAATCCTGACCTGGTAGCCCTACTCTAGGGAGCACTAGCCATGTGGAATTTGAATCCCAAGACATGCCCTGTCCATGAAACTACCAGAAAAGTAGTTCCTCTGCAATAGTGGAACAGGTTGAATGAGCCAAGACTCCTTACACCTGAAGTCCAGGTGAATTCTGGCAGATACTTCACACATCTGTGTAACCCTAAATAGTGTCACTAAAGTGTGCTTATACTTCCCAGTGCTTTTTTGTATTTCAATCCCATTTATACTTCTAGACATGAAGAAATGAGTGCCTCCCAACGACTTCCTCTACCGTCTCTTTGACATTAGTGACTGAGAGCACTAAAGTTCCCCTGACTGCATGGCTACAACCATTTGTGCTCACTGCCTTTGGAGGCATGCTCAGGCTCATGCCAGCCTCCCTCTTTGCCCTCCCCTGGGATGGAGTTCCCCTGCAACAAAGTTGGGTCACAAGGTGAGCTGCAGTGTCGAAATGTGGATATGGAGCTTTACGTGACATGAAGACATATGAATGTGGGGGGAAAATTGGGGGAGTTGGGCACAATGGCAGCATGTGTAGAATGAAGCGAGAGGGCACATGGTTATTCACCTGGAACGCCTGAACCCAGACATGCCAGAGCGGGAAGCTTCATCAATGAGTGGAGTCACAATCTTCTCAGTCATGTCAGTCAGCACAGTAAAAGTGGGTTCCACGATGAAATCAATGAAACCTGAGCAGAAACACAAGCAGAGTCAAGCAGGCAAGAGGAGGGTTTATGTGGATTCACTGCTTCAGTGATTGCAGACAACCACACTGTAGAGAGTAAAAAAATCATACCTTGAAAGAGGGATAGGCAAGTACTAGAAAGGGAAAATGGAGTTATACATTAATCCCTGACCCAAGAGCTTGGATATAGCATGCAATAAAAGGTACCTAATTAAACACTGGAAAGAAACTGTGGCAAATCAGAACATAAACAGATGCATCAGAACTTGTGTTATATAAGGAGTGTGATATTTAAGCCAAATTCCTAGCAGATTTGTGTAAAACCCAGTTTCAAAGATGAACTCTTTAAAAGCAGAAAATAAATATAACGGTAATAATACTGGTAAGCTTTGCTGGTGTGGAGTTACATGCAAACTTCCCTTACTGCATGTCAGTGGGTTACTGTGAGTATTCTCTCCGGTGCTCAACCAGCTTGTTCTTGTTGATAAAAAAGCAATTTAGATGCTTTCCCCCACATTTTTTAATATAAGGAAAGGAAAAAAATAAAGGGCCAAATAACTTCTACTTCAGTACACAGTCTGGCAGAGATGAATACGGCTCTGATCTCAATGTTGGGAAAGGCAGACTGAAGGGCCCTGTGGCCATAAACTCATGAGATGAAGGAAAATCCAAGTTGCACAGAAAAAACGTGAGAGTGAGGAGCTTACAGTACCTTACAGCTTCCCCTAAATTCTCACCTGGGGCAAGGGCTATTTCTTATGTTCATTTTAGCACTTCACTTAGCAAATTTCTTAGTGCTGCAGGTAGCCAAGAAAACAATAATGTCCTTAATCCTTCCTAAGGCACATCAGGACTGAGGTCTTTCCCCACTCTTACAATTTTTAAAGATTTGGTAATTATCAACTATTCATTATACATTCATAATAGTATAATTTCTCTGACTGGGTCATGATATATTTCTATGACAGATCCTGGCGATTCTAGGTGATAACAGTAAAAGGAGAAAAGACCACATGGGCTAGGCAGCTGAATTCCCAGCTGCTTTGATCCGTATCTTGAGTGCAAGGCAGTTGAACACCCTTCTAGTTCAATTTCCCTCTCCTGTTTTTTGCTAAATTTCTAAAAGGATGGGTAATTAAGTGTATTTTCATGCCTCGCCAAATTAAAAACATTATTTGCAAGTTCTCAGAATTTCATACTAACGCTCTGTAAATCTGGAGAAAATATGCATTCAGTCTTATCTGAACATCCGAATCATGTGCCTCCATAACACTAAGACAGTCTTATCTATGCAAATTTAAGGGAAAAAAAAGAACCTCCTTCTTCCCAGGGAGTTAATCAGAAATGTACACACTATAAAGCCACAACAGGAAATTGTGTACTAGATCACAACCCAGCTAATCCCAGCGAACTTCATACAATTTTTTAAAACCCTGGAAATTGCACTGACTGAGAAGAAAGTTAAGTGTGCCACAGGAATCCCCAGGATAATGTGAACTTGATTTACATATGTGTGTGTGTCTGCCTGTCTATATGTCTCTTCACTCAAAAAATTTTTACCTCTTAATGACCAAAGAAACCCAAGACATAGTACCTTGTCACTTCTGCTTGGCAAGCAATACCACTGCCATTCGTTCCATCACCACTAACCCTGAGACATGCAAATCTGTGATATCAGACACATGACTGCGTCACTAACGTCAGCAGTGGGGTGGTGGGATCCACTTCCTGAGATACTCAACATTTGCACATAAACACAAGGTCCAGTTGTAAGCATCTAAGAACAAGTTTTCCCTGGGAAAGGTCTAGCAGATATCTCATCAACAAAGACAGGCAGAGGTGGCACAATGGACCACAGGTAAACAAACTCAAAGGCCTAGGGGAACTTTTCTTTGAAAAGTGGTATTTTTTCCTCTATTCCCTATAATATAAGTTATTCAACTATTTTACCTTAAAATGGGGATTATAATAAAGTTGGGAAACATAATCTGCTGCTGTGGAAACAAAACTTAGGACTTTATTAATAATTAGGTAACTTATGCCATATTCCCAAGTGCCTCCCCTGCCCCATATTCTCTCTCCTCTTACCTAAAGACACTGTGATTTAAGTATGGTGATTTAATTTGCTAATTAAAACCCCTGAATATCAAATAATGAACCTGGGTTTTAAAACCTATTAAAGCTAACGACCATTTTATCATCCATTTTCTTCTTCAGTAGAATGAGCGTGGTAAATATTTCTGTACCCTAGTGACTAAGATGATTTTACCAATTAACACTGCATGCTGAGGGTGGATTCCAGGCACGTGCCTAGTGTTCATTCATTCCATCTGAGAATGTCACCACGGCAAACACTGGCTTTCCCTAAAGCCCACCGCCAAAAAAAAAAAAAAAAAGAATCATCAGCATGAACCCATCAGCCTTTATCCAATGGTTTCTGAAGCTGTAATTTTCTTCCTTGGCAGTCAAAGGACAAAAATAAAATGATGCTGCTACATTTATCAGCTGCGAAAGAGGACAATGACAACAAAGGCTGATCTCCAGTCAAACAAGCTTCCTACAGTCCGAGACAGACAGAGAGGCTTTAACTCCTGATATTCTTGTTGGGAAATACAAGTCTTGGCCTGGTTTTCTTTGCAGTTTGTCTCCCCCACTCTGATAAGCAGCTTGACTTCTGGACATGAATCTCTCCTGATTTCTGTACTTCACTGTGGTACAGAAATATTTACCACACTTGTTCAGTTGAAGAAAAAAAAAAAAGGATGATAAATTGGTCATTAGCATTAACATTAATAGTTTTTAAAACCCAGGTTCATTATTTGATACTCAGGTTTTTTTAATTATCAGTTTACACTCTGAACAATTTCTACACAAACTGAAGCAACAGGAGAGAGAGACATTCTTTTGAGGAAGTTTTTGCTGTTAGATTGCTTCATTTCCATCAAAAAAGTCCATACTGCAAAACCTTCAGCCTGCATTTGTGAAAATCTCTCATTAATAAAAATGCTTGCCCACTGTTGTTGCATCTGCAGTGACCTTAGAGCAGCAAACCAGCAACTACAAACAAGCTGAACCACCAGAACAGGATTTCTAGGCTCTGTCCCTGACACAACCAAGAGCACATTTTTATTTCACAAAAGACAGAGTTTTTTTTTATTTGTGGGAACTGATGGCTGTATGCTGCAGATAATAGCACAGTTTGGAATTCAATAAGAACTTACTTTTGCAAAGAAATGCAGTAATTACTATTCCAAGGAACAATTTGTTAAGGCTATTAATCAGGTAAATAAATGAATGGGAACAGATTATTTGTCTGAAAATCTAGTCTACAACTTTGAAAGCCTTACCTCAGCAGATAGCCAGAAAATATAAGAGGTTTTGATTTAACAAAGGAGACGTTACAGAAAGACACTGCCAATATGTGCAGCAGACTGAGAAATGAAATTTTTTATAACGTTAGAAGGCAAGATTTATAGAGTAGCCTATTAATGTCAATGGATTACTAAACGGTACACATCAAATATAATGACAAATACTATAGGACTAAATAAGGCTGCCTTTGCATACTGATGAGTGCCTCTTTCATAAGGTGGAATTGTGTTGGTGATGGTTTAATTCATGATTAATTTTGCAGCGGATTGATACAAGGGACATTGGTGCAGAAATCTCTTGGCTCTCCTGGCCTTCCTGAGCAAAGGAGCACAAAAGAGAAGGACAAGGAAAATTGGTTTCCAGGCATACACAACTCTATGTAGAGGGACCCCGTGGGAAGCCCAACCCCTCTTCCCTGTAAGGAGTGAGGGACATATCTGAAAGCTGACAGAAAGGACGTGAAAGAGAAGTGTCTACATGCACCTCCCTCCACACCAGCCAGAGAGAGTTTTTCTCCCACAGCACAGCAGTAGGTGTAGTCTTCCCAGGAGTCCTCAACATGGGCTTTTGCTGAGCCTGCAGCACTTCAAGATTGCTGCTTCTTCCCTCCACCAAGCTGTTGGCAGAACACAAATGTCCTCAGCAGTTGCACTGCACTATACACACATTCCCACTCTTCGGGGTTGCAGAGGAGTGAACACTACAAGTCTAGCAAGTAGGCCAGGCCTGCATAGGGCTTTTCAAGTTCAGATTCTTGGCTGAACTGTCTAAACTTCCAAAGCCAGAAAAATCTGGGATGGGGTCCCTCGGAGAATGGCTTGCCTAACAGGAACAATGAAGTAATTTTAAACAGAAACGGCTCTTAGCCACAGATATGAATCTGAACTTTCCTAGGTTCAGGGATATCTTTATCTTGGTCTTTGAGAGAAATTTCATACTTCAAATTTTTGGTTTGTTTTCCTTTAACACATTCTCTCTCTTTCTGCTTCTGGACTCAGTTCCCTCATTTTTAAGTTCCGTGTCGTCTTTCTTTTGTTATTCCATTTGGCACCCTATTCTCCAGTTGAGGTTAGATCACATTCTTCTGTCTACTTCACTTGTTTCCTAGGTAGAAAAATCCACCCACAAATCTACCTTTTCCGTTGTCCTTTTTTGCTCCCAGCCTCCTGAACTGTTTTACTTCACTTAGCCTCTCTTCTTTTCTCACCAAATACCAGGCTTGTTGCCTCATCCTTCTCCTACTTTTTCATTCAATAACTGGAGGAGAGGTAGACAAAGTGCTGATGGCGAGTCTGTAAAAAGATCTCTGTTTCTGAGTTGGTGGAGCAGAAAAAGGTTTGCTATTTGCTTGGCTTCAGTGAAAAATACTGGTTGGCTTGAAGCACTGGGAGGAATAAATGGAAAAACACCCAATAGGTTTTGCCCAGGTCATCAAAGGGACTGACATTTTCATATGCACCAATGATACTCATATCACATGTTGCTGTGTGCCACTCATCTTCACAGCTCAGAAAACCGTGGAGTAGTGTCATAACCAGGCACTGCAGTCACATCAGAGGTAACTTGGTTACTGCATGGAACCACCACCATAAATTTAATGGCTCATCAGCTTTGAATTGTTGATCTGAGGAAAATAACGCCATTGTGCTTTATTTCCTCTGTTTAACATAGTTCCATATGATGAGAGATCACCATGATCTTAGCCCCACAGGGAGGAGTAAGTTTTGCTTTTAAGATGCTACTTTGTACACACCAAAAGGGACATACCTATTTGAGACTGAGCAACCATAGTAGACTTGCGATCACACAGTGGAGAGAAAGGAAGCCCCAGTTCTGCTTCTTTGTCACCCTGGAGAAACAAAATTGAGAAGAAATTAGAAAACAACAAGACATGTTGCACTTTGATATCTTAGGTCATGACTGTAAAAGCCTCTCATTTTACTTTAATTAAGTTTTGTTGGTTTTTTTTTCTTTTTTTTTTTTTAAACACAAATTATGGAGAATTTGAGTCTGACTGGAAAACTTGTAGTCCAAGCAGAAGTTGGTGAATTAAGCATCCTGATTTCAGTGAATCTTTCCTCAGAGCTTTCCCTGCCTGCTTGGTACTTCTATGCATCAACTAAAAATCCACTTGAGCACAAGAATGTTTCTCACTACAGCTCTCCAGAGAACCCAGCAGAACTCAGTTCTCAGAGCAAACCTTTCAAGAGAAAACATCATTGTCAGGACTGATTTTTCAGAGCTTGTGCTTCTTTGCATGTCTTTTTTAGACATTCAGATAAGGAATTCACAGGTCATGGCTGGCCAGATGCAGATTACTTTTTTCTTCCAAAGTACACACTGACATTGTCAACATTTTACATAAGTGCTTAAGTACAAAAGTCCAAACATGCTTTCTAGCCTTCGGGACTGAAAGTCCTTTTCTAATGTCACAAGATTGTGCAGAAGATCAAGTGCTATAACCCCATTTTTCCCCCAGTCTTTCAAGCTGCATATTCTCAAAAGCCCTTTAACTTGGTTCAGTCACTCTATAACGTATTGCTTTATGCTTAGAAGATATATAGGCTGACATAGTTGCAATACTCCCCACTGAGCATTCAAATTTAAACAGCCTGTTAACTACACTATAGAATCAATGACTTAAATCAGCAGCTCCCTTTAACTGCACTGAACTTTTTGCCAGTGTTCTGACTAATGTCAAATGGAAACTAAAAGAACCAGCAAACTAATCAGAGAAAAACTTCTGTAGACGTAAGAGCTGAATTCTTCTTCTTTTTGTTAATATAACATACATGAAATGGGGGCACCAGTCCTGTTAAGAGTTTTGAGTGGAACAACAAGCAATAGTATTCCATTGCAGAACAATTCTGCTTTATGTTAGGAGTCTTGATACACAAGTATCAGGGCAAAACAGAAACCAAACACAGAAATATTTCCAAGTAACATTCCTTTACTGTGTCTGCTGCATCTCTCAGGAAAAACATCCCCCAATGCCAGCTCTTACCTAATCATCATTCTTCTCTTACTCCTTATGCCTCTTAAAAACCCCAGTGCCTAATTCTCTTCAGGAAGGAACCCCTAGCTGCCTTTCTGACTGCTCAGAAAGATAGTTGACTTCTTCTAAGCTGTTTGGGCACCTCCCTCATGGCTAGCTAAAGTGCATTAGTAAAACAAATTAATTCATGCCAGATGTTTGCTTTAAGAAGTGATCACCATACCTGATGAATTAAAAAAAACGGTATTGTACACAGAAGCACCATTCACACCTACAGCATGGTTACTCGGTAAAGGAAGACCTGTGTCACATCACAAAATACTTTGAAACCAATAGGGCTGGGGACCTATACTGATTGATGTAGGTTAACTCAGGCTTTATGTCTCTGGAGAGCATGTAACAGAAAAAACAGGAGAGGGTCTGCAGGTGAAGAGAATAAGGAAAAAAAAATCTAATGTGAGGCCAGCCCAGTTTCTTACCACCATAGTCCTCTCTGGCTAGTGGTACTTCTCAGCTGGTGAGAAGAGGGTGTGTTGTTTACCTGCTGTCAGGTAGGGATGTATTTAATGATCTAGTACTAAATAACTTCAATGAATGCAAGTCTATGCTTCGTGGTAAGCTTAAGGGGTTTCCTGAAGAGGGAATTAACACTACATCTGAATTTGGAACTAGAATACAAGTTTTATATAAAGATTTATCTAAAAGTGGAGACATTTGTCATTCAAAACTAAAGTAGGATTTGTTGACTGAAATGAAATTATTCTTCTGAAAACAAAAAATACTACTTTTGTCTTCTTTACACATGTAAAAGAGACTAAAACCTGGGATTTTGTGGTCTCGTATCTAGCTAATCTTAATTACCTCAACAGTCTTTAGGAGAGTCGGAAGTGGTGTATTTTGAAACATCTAGTATAATTTTGAGCTAGAGAAGCATAAACATGCACAGAGTTTTCCCTAAAATGCACGTGACAATCATCCTACTTGCATGAGCCTCCTGTGTGGCAACACAGAGCCAACTGCAGGTATGACTGACCTGCTTCCACCCAGTAAACCCATTCTTGGTTTGAAAAGCAAATTAAAGAATTCATTTCAAAGCAAATTCTCACAATGTCCTTATTAAGAAGGGATCCCCACAATGCCTTTAAAAACAGATGCCTTTTTAAAAAATGTTAGAACTTTTTAAAAATTGTCATGTATTTTTCTTTTTTGCATTCAGATTTACTATAAAACATTAAGTTATTGAACTTTGGAGGGAAATTAAGCCCTTGGTTTTCTGCTTAGTTTAGTAATTCATATTGGTGAAAAATATCCTAAATACTCCTAAGTGTTCTGTTTACTTTTACTTTTTTTTATGGCAGCTCTTTAAATGCTTTTAATTAGTCACTTGGGGAGCTTATAGCAATCACACAGAGCTTAATGATTTGTCTAGATTTGTGGGTCTGTCAACAGGCAGTCCACTGCGAGCTATAAACTAGATCAGTTCATTTAAAGTAAGGGTAATGCATTTTTCATATCCACCCCAACAATATAAGTACAATTCTATAAAGTACAGCTACCTAAATCTGTTTTCTATGGTTCTACAACTAAGTAGAACATCACATATTCTATATTTTGTTATTTTGAAACACATATTAGCTTCCCGAATTAGAATTTCTACTATGTAGATAACTTCTATATCTATAGGCAGTGTATCAGACACTAACTTCGTAATAGCCAGTGCTACTGGTGCCAGATGAGAAAGCTTCATATCATTTAGGAGGTTCTTGAGAAAATCACAGAAGGAGGAAAAGATCTGTGTTCACATTTTCCTACTTCCTTGCCCAATCCTACACACTCTCTCTGTGCTGCAGAAATGCAGAGGAACTTCCCTAGCTTTACCTGTCTGAAGAACTCCTCTAGCAGAGACATGGTCCAGCGATGATGGAGATCCCAGGCCTTGGCTGGATGACTGATATCTGCTGTATGCAACAACAGTGATAAGGCTTTCGGCTTGTCAATTCTGAAAACCCAAAGGATCAAACAAATTAATTGCCTGCTCTTGCAGTGGAGAATGACAAAAATCTCACCTAAGCAGGGAAACGATGGAATGATTTCTGTGTTCATAGAATCAGACAACTATGAAAGATTGCCTAATTTCTCCAACATACACCATTCCTGTTGTAACAGAGCCATTAAGAAGTGCAAAAAGAAACTTTGCTCAGCCTTGCTGAGCTCCTTTCCAAGCTTCCTTGTCTGCACAAGCAGGCTTGAAGAACCACTGTGTTCCCTATTTCAGCTGGGTTGCATTTTATGCAGCTCAAAAGAGAAAATGGTCCCTAGCATCTTACTGTAGTAAACAGTTACGATCCGATCTCAGGGGCACCGGTGAGTCTACACAGTAACTGATAAATGTTTCACTGCTAGAAAACTAGTGTGAGGTCAGGTGATCCTTGCATTTGGTTCCACAGAACAAAAAAGGCTCGCAGCTTTTTAAAACCATAACCTGAGAGGCTAGCCCAAGAACCCAGTACATAATGCTTTCTTGGGATGCGTAGTCTTGGTTTTTAATTCCAGCTTTTGACTGTCTGAAATAGCTGGAAGAGTTGTAGCTTCTGAGAGGACCAAGTGGCTAGCCACACTCTGGTCTGATACAGGTATAATTCTGGGAGGCTCTGGACAGACCTGTGTCCAGGGGGAAAAAATGACCATCACTCAGAGCTTTCTGCAGTATAAAAGGAATTTTATGGGGAAGAGCTGTGGACAAAATATTACAGCTCCCAGTGGCGTACTGGGAAGAAGAACAGGCCTTCCCTATATTGCTCCATCTGTTCTCTTCTAGCCCTTCCCTCAGTGGATCTCAAGTTGTCCTCATCTGTCCTCTGGTTATGGAGCAGGCCCCTTGCAGAGGTGGCAACTGATACTATCTGCAGAAGGGCAATGTGTAACTCCTGTTCTGCAGATATTATAACCTTGAGTCATACTCAAGCAGTAGAGGTCACTCAGCTGGATTGTGTCCTTGATGTTAACCTGATATGCAAAGGGAAATCCCCAGGGAGGCTTATCCCAACAATGTGACCTTTGCAGGCTTTGGTCCACCAGCACAGAATAGAGATGTGTGTATAGGGGGGTGCCAGTCCACTCCTAAGTGAAATCATTCAAAACTCAACATCAGAAAAAGAATTGATGTGGACATCAAAGAAAGTGAGGGTGTCTGGAGAGGTGCTTTTCAAGTCAAAAACAATGGCAAAGCACCAGCTGAAGTGCAGCCCCTCAGTGCACAGTGTTGTGAAGTGACTCACCCTTCTGGCTGCTGCAAAGCATTCTTCATGGCTTTGATTTGCTGGAAGTGACAGGACATATCGGTGGCCAACACCATCTCAATCACTAGAGCCCTGAATTCCCTTTTGGATGGCATCACGATGAGAAGATCAAGGAAAGATAAACACAAAAACCAGCATCAGACACACTCCAGTTTCTTTTGTTGTCTATCTGCAAATTACTGATGGTACTTCTGCCTTTGTATGTCATTCTTTCCATTATCCCTCTTTCAGGGACAGGGAAGAGGATGAATGATTTTCTACACAAACACAGGAGTGGGAGGGCTGCAAATTAAGACAGGTGGCGAATCCTTGCTAAAAGAAATCCTAAATGTTTTTGAAGAGCGCATTAGTATTAGTACTCCTTTTTCAATTAAGCACAAATTTTGTAAATTGATTTCTTTTATAGGGCATTCTTAGAAGGAAGTACAAAGACTGTTTAAAGCCTCAGCATGAATCAGGTCAACCTGAACCTCTACCCAGTTGCCTAAAACTGGTCAATACCTATGTTGACAGTTTAGTCATATTACTAAAGGAAAAACAGCATTTTAAAAAAAATGACCTAGTATATAAGATGCATATATGCAGTCAAGACCTTTGAGAACCTGCATTACTTCCCTGATATTATTCATTCGAACTATTCCTGTATGAATTTTTGTTAAGCAAACTTGTTTAGGATCCAGTTGAAATTCCTTTGAAGATAATATGGATGTCCTAGAGATTTTAAAATATCAGAACATTCCAATCTAGGACACAACGTAATTTTTTTTTCTTTGTCTCAGTTAAGCTATCCACAGGTTAACAGAGGAAGAACAGCCCAAGGTTAGCATACCAGCTCAGTATTTGGGAGATTCAGAAATGGGTCAGCTTTCATTTGAAAATAAAAGTTACCATTCTTCTTTTCATGAATATTTCATGAAGGATGTGGTCTATTTTGAGCATGTCTCTTTTCCCTCTGGTGGCTGTGCTGCAAGTTCCAGCCCCAGGCCACCAGTGTGTAGAGACCCAAGACTGCTGTGCTTACCCCATCCCATGGGTGGTATGTAATGAGTCCTCTTGCCAGGAGTTCTGCACACATGTTAAGATGCCATGAGCTGGCCTCACTCTTCCCCCAGTATATGCACCTCCTCCTCCCCACCCTTATGAACAATCAATTGCATAGCCAACAGCATTCAAGATGATGATATGGTGGCTGAAAACAAACTAATTTTAAATTATTTTGATCTTTTTTTTTGTTTTGCCAGTCCTGGTCAGTTCCCTGGTCTGGTTCATTCCCAGCAGCACAAACCTCTCTGTCAATACAAGCAAGAGAGGCAGGAGAGGAGAAGCTGAAAGCATAGAAATAAACTTTTACAAGAAAAGGATGTGATGATGCCATGGGAACAGTTAGTGCTTGGGATTATTCCTGGGAAACAGCAGACACTTCACTACATCCTCTGGAGTGCAACTCCATCATAACGCTCTGCACGGGATACTTTGTGCGTGGCTTATTACAGAAGGAATACAAAAGCAAAGGACTCGGCTCAGGCAAATGAGTCACTCCAGTGCCAGCGTGTACATATGCTCACAAGCACACAAATTCTAGTTTCCCTCTCATGGACGTAAATCTGGAATATGTGCATTCTCTGACCTCTGCACATATTCCAGAACATTGTTTCCTCTGAAACAGAGAGGAAAAATACTTCAGAGACATTACAAAAGGAAAGTATTTTAATACCAAAGAGTTCTTATTGGTCACTTCAAACATCAGGCATCACAATAGCAGGTGACTTTGAAAGGACATTGATAATTTACTGGACATAGGTAACGCATGAGAGAAAATCTCAAAAGACGCACGCTAGAGGACAACAGGTTTGTGCGTTTGTTGCCAGGTTGAGATAAGGCTGAAACACGTTACGGACAGAACTGGTGATAGATATGTATCCATGCCTTGGTTTTGCTTCTCAGTCAGATTGGAGCCTGGGATACACACAGCTGTTACTTTTTGCTCTGACCAGCCTTAGCACTTTGTTTCTGCAATTGCCTTCATAGGCTACACAACACATTACGGCACTGCAGACTGCATGCTGCATAGCGGCCCTGCCTGAATAGTCCTCAGAAAGGGTTTGCGAGAGGTGTTTCCACTGAGGTAACACTGGACTATATTTAATGATGCTAAGAATGCACACACGCCTGTTAATGTTTTACATGACACACCTTCGGAGTGATCTGTCTTTGGTCTGGGCTAATACCTTTATATCAGAGAAGCAAAGTATATAAAAGCAGAGGAAAAGCAAGTCAACTAAAAGAGTTTCCTCTTTAAGAAAATATATTTTACAGTCTCAAAGAAGAAATGAGGGAAGAGAAGAGAGGCTGTACTACTTTCAAATATCTACACACAGCTGTCAAATGGTAAAAAAGTGTAGCACTGAATACATAGGCTTTGTAAATACTAGTATTATTATTGACAGATGGCGAAGAGGCAGGCAAATTCAGCTCTCACTTCCAGTGTTACCAGTGGGATTATAAAGCCAGAGATCCCCCTGGTATTTCTGCATTATCTTCTTCTCCTCTATTCCCGAGGAATCAAACCCAGTTTTGTATTGAGGAAGAAGTTCATGAAGAACCAAAATTAATTCACTCAAAGAGTAATTGTCCTGAGTGATTTCTTAAATAGCTTGATTCCAGAAAAATTATCCAAGTTTTTAAAAAACAGGTAACCTAAAATTGTACCCAAGAAAAGAAGAAATAATGCAACCTGATGAAAAAGGAAGGAGGATTATACCTCTATAATCAGCTATATCAAGCTGATACAGGCAGACATGCCCTTGAGTTAATCATCCCCCAGAGATATCACAGTTGCACTGGGCTAAGTATGCACAAGCATGGTCATAGCAGAACACTGTCCAATAAAGAAAACTTGCCTATCAACTCAGTCCCAGGAAATGTCCTAGGGACAAGCTGCCCTCTGACCATCTCAATATGGTGAGGGGCCGGGGCACATGGCACACAGGGGCAGGCTGAGGGAGCTGCCGCTGGGCAGCTGGGAGAAGAGGAGGCTCAGGGCTGGGGCTGACTGGTCATCTTCCAGAACACCGAAATTGGTTTCCTCACCCAATACCAGGTAGAAAATCAGCCTGTTTATCTCCCACACGCACTTCACCATGGCTAGTTTTGCTATTCAGAACAGCAAAGGCCTTGTCGAAAAAAAAATAATACACTGACAGCGCACCTCAAGGACTTCATATCAGGTTTGCTCTGTATGTAAGTAGAAATATTGGGCTTTTTGGTTTGGTTTATGGGGGTTATTTTGGGGGGTTTTTTTTGTTTTTTCTTTTTATCTGCTACACTCTCTTTCTCCCTCTTAGAGCAAAAAAATCCAAACTATTCCATCGCATACTCATGTATTTTTATGTCCTTCCAGTTCTCTCTTTTTAACACCTTTATTGTGCTCAGAGGCAGAACAGGAAACCCCATTCAGCATTGTGACAACATGGGCAAGAATGAAATACCACTCATTCATTCAAGGATGAGTTGCAGCTCAATTGCTAACAGACTGAGAAGCAGCAAGGTGGAAAAAGGCCATTCTGAACAGCCATAGGCAGGAGGGCTGCTGCACTTGGGCAGCCCTTTCCATCCAGTCACTTTTGGGAGCAGAGTAGCCCCAAGTGAAAACTGCCCTTCTTCCATGGTTTGAGGAGAAAAGTAGGATCCACTTGCTCACCATTATAATGCAATTGGCATTACTCAACATTGTATTAGTCTTACTGACGAGAGCCTTCAGTGCGTTTTAATTAACTGCTGGCCCTAAAAGCAGCAGCGACCAACTGAAGATCTCACGGGAGGTTTTGAGTGCCCATCTGGAGTAGTTGCAAACCTGACCTAATTCCTATTTACTTCAGACACTATCAGGAGCAACTGACACAACTTCAGTCAGAATCGGGCAGCCTGGATCCAGTCTTGAGACATACAGGGCTGGACTCCTTCCCAGTATGTCTTTAGTAAACATGGCAATTCACAGGTGCAGCCTACACTCAACACCGGAGACTCGGGACATGTTTACAGGAGTCACTGCAGCACGTTACTGCTCAGGGAAGAGCCTCCAGCTCTGGCCTCAGATCTGAGAGCAACATCACTGTGGCAATTAGGGACTACAGAAAGGCAGACCATAGGCACAAAAGGTTGTTCCCAAGCGTAAGCAGCTCTACAGGTGTTGAAACTGGCCTAAAAGACACAGCAGAAGCTGCCCTAGGCCTTGTTAGCTTGCACCTCTCTGTCCTATGCGCCATCACACAGTATGTGCTGGCGGCAGCATTTCTTCAGGTTTCTCACCAAGCTGCACAGAAAAAGGCGTCATCAACATACAGCGGGAGACACAAGCATTGCCACGAGTGATGCTGACTGCCAACTTTTATGGTGATTTCCTATAGCTCACCTAAGGTACTCAGGGCACTGGAAACAGTGTTGGGATTTGGTTGGGCCGAGTCACAGGCGACCATGGGTTTCCCCTCATCCTTTTCAACAACTCCCACTTACGGAGCTTGGAACGATCGGGGAGTGTTCAAGAAGGCAGGAGCTGCAGTAAGAGCCTCAAACAACTTTCTGAGCTGCCAGCTGAACCCTAACTGTAATGGTTGATCATCACTCTCGAAGCTGTCTGCCTTCAATTTCTCTAGTCCTTCTTGAAACGTATTTCAGCTGTTTGTCTTGACAACCACTATGGGAACATACTGTGTGCTCAGTAGTTTTGTTTAAGGCTTCTATCCATTCCTGTCACTACTGTCAGACTTTAGCTGTCTGTAGGTTTCTATGTAAGCCAGTTCAGCTGATTTTGCTGTAGAGACTGAATGGAGATCAGCATCTCCAGAGCATGGCTCTTGTCATCCTCAGGTAAGTGGAATGAATTGTCCTTTGGAGGTACTGCCCTTCTACCTTAAGTAAGAAGAAAGCTTAGACAATTTGCTTCTTCACAGTAGGTGAAATGAATTCCAACAAAAGTGAGTTGGCAGAATCACCCAGGAGACCTGTGGCAGAGTGAAAAACTGAGCTTGGGTTTCTCATTCATCCTCTTTTAGATCACTGTTTGTGGCAACAAAAATAAAGTAACAATAAAATGGTTGCTACTGAGAATATTATGGCTCTGCTAGGGCTTGGGAATGGGTTTTCCTGCAGGTCCCCTCAACTGAAGATCCCTTGTGGACTCAAAGTCTTTTTTATAGATCTGGCTTTGCTGCTTGGCTGACTGATTACGGATTTTAATATTTCTCATTACACTTCCAGATTTTTTTTTGTCATGGTAGAACATAGGCCACAGGCCAGGAGCCAGGGAGACATCACATTCTCACACCTATAACCTACCACTGAGAAGTTAGAAGTTACCAAATTTGAAAATAAATTCTAAGATAACTTGCCCATCCCTTTTAGTAATCTCTGCAGAATTAGGGAAAGGGACAATTAGGTGGAGAGAGCAGGTTGTCAGGGAGCAGGGTCAGGAAAACCAACTGGAGAAGATGGAAACCTGAAGTTAATTTCCTGGTTTACTACTGACATGCTAAATAATAACTCATCCTGTGGCCAATGTCACAGCTTTGTTTTTTCTGTTTTCTAACATGTCCTGCAGATGATTCAAGTGTAAACACGGTATCTGGCACAGTCCCATGAGCAAGCACAGTTTTACAGCATCTTTACTACTGATTGCCGAGATAGACTCTGGCTGACTTTATACCTAAATACTTCCAAGCCTTGCATTGATCCATCTGGCAAATACCTTAATTTCCTCTTTAGAATAATTACTTCATGGTTTTACCTTTCTTGCCTCAGAGAACATTACATCAGTTTGTTAGATACTTTGTTGGATGTGTCTTTGCTCTGTATCAGTGTCTGCCTTAGAGCTGTATCCTAGTGAAGGACTCACATCCCCTTGCACTCATGGTGAAAGGTACAGGGCAAAGGCCATTTTAGATCACTTAATCCCTATGCTAGGAACCAACAGTAACATCTCCTGAAGTGAGCTATTTTTCTCATTTTTTCCAGCTGAAGTCTCAGTACTTTACACTTACAGAAATGAATAGGAAAAACACTTCATTCACGGCAACATTGTCAATGGCTGATTCTCACTAAAGGTATAACACTCAGAATATGCATGTGCTCATCCTGAATGTATAGAAGAAAGAAAAGGGTGTCATTACGCAACCATGCACATACTATGTACAAAAGAAGGCTCTGACCAAACTCATCTTCAGTCAAAAAACATTTGGTGTTTCTCACCACAGTCTCGAAAGGAGTAACATGGATTGACAAGGAGGGCTCAGCGTTATTTGAGGGACGAATCCCAAGCAGCTTTACTGATAAAGTCAGTATTGCATTAAAGGTTACTTCCAAAGCTGTATTCCAATACAGAATTAAGGAGCTAAACATTTTCCTGATGCCTTTTTAATCCCGTACTTGACAGTAAAGGGCTTGCGCTAACCATACTCTGTTTCAATAAACTGCATGGAAATTATTAACAATGAAATACAGTGCCAGAAAAGACATCTATGACAGTATCTTGGAAAGCATCTGTTCACTGTGCAGTTTATTTTCTTAATTCACTGTGATCTGTTTTTGTTATAGTTTCTTCATTTACTTGTTGATGACTCGCACAAATGGGATTCATGAAATGAGGCAACTCAACTGATTTTCAAATATTTAATAAGCAACAGAGGTTTTTTTAAATGGAGAAAAAAAATGTAGTTGAAGTACTAGTAAGCATTCAACTCTTTTTCTCCCTGACTGTAGCCCCAAAGATCTCTTTCAGACTCATCTGCTTTCCTTACAAAACTTGTGCCCATTTATTTTCCAACAGTAAAATGTAGCTCTAATTTTCTACATTTCTCTCCTGAAAATACATTCCCTAACTAGATGACTGAATACCACAAAAGTGATAAAATACACATAGACATCAAGGATTGCAAAACTCACTGACCATCATATTTTCTCTTACTAGTAATATGAAAAAAGCAGTGAGAGCTCAACTCAGAAAGACACTTAAGAATTTGCTTTCCAAAATCCATCTCTTGGGCCTTTTGGTGAGAGATATTTGTCAGGTATATCTACAAAAATAAAGTCAAATTTGGACACACTTTAACAGTTTCCCAAAGCATCCTTCAGTACTGAGGCTCCTATTTTTGAGTGCCAGTTTGGGAAACTCTGAGATTTGGCAGGGTTTTTTTGTCACCACCTCAGATCCTGCTGAAGTCAGGTGATGTTTCCAGTGCTTCCCAAATGTTTGCCTATGGGATTTCAAACTGGCAGTCAAAAGCAAAAACATACAAAAATCACAATGTTTTGGTATTAGAGCACATTCAGATAATGGCCTTTATTCTGCAGCTTGGTCAGCAGCTACAAAATAATAAAGCCCTACTTGAGAGAGAACAAATAAGCAATCCAAACCCCTCAGTATTTTTGCTCTGGCAGTTAGAGTATTTCTTAAAAAGATGAGTTAATCTTTGAAACTTTGGGTCTAAGCATATTGCCTCAACAGAAAACACATGTTGACACTACAGAATCAATGAGAAATATCTGAAGCTAGCTTTCATTCAAGTAAAAACAATTTAAAGCTCCAAAGCAGACCCTTTTCCTAAAGAAAGTATCTACGCAATGAAGCATACTCAACTAGCTGCTCTGCTGTTCCTTGTAGACAGTGGCTCTAAGGCTGCCGTTTCTAGTCAGTTAGTTCCTTGCGTTTCCCCCACCAACATAAAAGGAAGCAGTAATTTGCTGCCAATATTTGACAAGGCATTACCAGCTGTAGCTAAAAAAATAAATTAGATTTTAACACCTCAATGCAGATTTTCTTTTTTCCTTTTTTTTCTTTTAAGTTCCTGCTTGCTGCCCACCATGAGACTATTTTCTATATTGAGGGACAGAGTTTCTCAGGCCACTCCTCCACAACACTCACATTGATTGGAATCAGTCACATAAGTTCCTGAGTTTTATTCCTGGTGTTCAGCTATAGGATCGCATCACTGTCCACAAGTTGAAATAAATAGGAAATTCAGGCTAAACAGATTAGCAAGCAGAGCCTTCACTGATCAGCTTGCTAGAAGCCAGGCCACAGAGGAGGGATCATTTCCCCATATTTCTATTAAAATAAGATGAACTGACTGCTCAGCACTGTATCACGTTTAAGTCTATGCAGGAGGCACTGTGCATCACGTAAGACCCCACAAGTTGCTTCTCCTCCCATGAGAAAGACCACGGAGCAGGATTCTTCCTGTCTAGTGCACTGGGCTATTTTTAAAGTACCATCCCTTGGAGTTCAAAAAATCCCATAAAACCAGAAAGCCCTCATCAGTTTGAACTGCCTGCTATTAGAAAGCAAATCATGGGCTGATTTTGGCACATAAATCATGTGTTGCATGAGGCTTATTTTAAATTACAGCTTCTTACATCACCTTGGCATATATAGTACACTGATTTATGCTCCTTGGACTGGATTCTTTTTTGCATTAAGTCCCATTTATAATTTCCAGGCAGGGAGTGTCAAAGTAGATAAAGGTTATGGTTATGCTTTAGGATGAACAAACAGCAGACTACCTCTACACTCAATTACAAATGGATGTGTACAAATGGCGTCTCTATGAGATTTAGAAATTAGATAGGAGTTGATTTATATATTATAATCCATTGTCACAGAGTCTAGTCTCACTACCAGAGGTGAAAACCAAAAGCAGAAATAAGACAAACACCTTTTAAAGCTCTTTTTCTTGGAGCAATAGAAATATTAATATGCAATATACAATAATGCATATTGCCATTCAAACAAGGTAATAACAGTCTATTGTGATGCTGCAATATTCCTAGGCAGCCACCATGTTCATTTTTACCTCCAGTCATCCTTTGAGAGATTAGATAAAATATTCATCTCTTCATCATCTTGCAAAAGACGATACGCCGCGCTAACGTGGTGATTTTCAAGCACAGACCGGTCATTGTATAGAATGGCTGAGTCTGACCTAGCATTTAAAAGAAAACATAGGACAGGTTATGCTTCTACCCTGTCCAAAGAACATTCAAAAGTTCTCCTTTGATCAGCTACAGAATTAGTTCTATAGCACAGATACGAGCATTTTAAGAGCACTTATAATTCTTTGTTCATTCCTGTTATTCAGTATAAGAAAACTAAAGATCAAAATTCACTGCAAAATCTATTTCATCAGCTAAGACTCACCTAGTCTCTTTGTTACATACTTAAAAAAAATAACACTGAGAGCTGTGAGAGATATGTACATTTAGAGTTGAATCACGAGGCTCTTTTCCAGCTCTTGTGTATGTTTAAAGCCTGACTGTACCCAAGTAAGCAACTGCAAGATTTTCCCAATATTGTTTCCAGAACAGCAAACTGGCTGTAAGCAAGATATAACTGAACTGCTTTCTGTCATCTGTGCGCTAGACTATGCTGTCTGGAAGGGCAATTGCCAGTGGGATACAGTAAGGCCAAAGGTACTTCACACCTTATTTTAAGCTCCATGGCATAGAACTGAGATTGATGAACGGCTAAACTGGTCTGAAGACAAAGTTCTTGCTGGAAGTTAATGGCAACAGAGGGTGAGTACAATTTGTTGCAGTTCCCACTCAGTTCTGTTTCCCAGAGAGCAGTGTATATTTTTCTCCCCAACACTTTACACCCTCCGTTGTTCAGTGTTACAGAAATTAAATTACAACTGTCCTTCCTTGAATTCTTCTATAGTATTTGGGAAATACAGCAGATCCCTAATTCTTGCATGCATGAAGCTGTAAGAAGTGGAGTGTGATCTGGCCCAGAAAAGAGACAGAAACTTCTTTCTATGTTCCCAAGCTCTCCTGAGCAAATATGTGATTTATCCTAGCAACCCTTATATATGTCATACACAGCATGATTCAGCTAACATACTCCAGACATCTAATTTAGGGTAAGATGCAATGCATCTTAGAAATGCCCAAGTGTGCAGTGTCAGTCGAGGACATCTACACGTTTTGTCACTGCTACCAGTAGACTCCCATTGTCAAAATAATACAAGATGTTAGATGCTAAATTAACACTGTAACTAGAGACTTTACAATCTTTGCACGCCTTCTGAATTTTGCTGCCATCTTCATCTTCTCCTTCTCTCTTCCACCAACCCAAAAGCCTTATAGAAGATTCTGAGTTCAAAGAATACGCTGGTCCAGTCTAGTTTGTGATCAGCTAATTCCTGTCCAGCAATTTACAAAGCTTTAAAAAATTATATACCTGAACAGGTAATGGCAAACATATCCCCTTGCTGCAGGTGTGGTTTTCCACTAAAGTAAAAATAGTATGTGTAGTGTTTGTGTTCACTGATGAATACAGATATTGTTGAATTCTTGATTTATGCAGTTAAAGTTTGATTCTTCAAATTCAACAAGGAGAAAAAATGGTTGAACTATAGCATCTCCTCCAAAACTATACCTTCATCAAAATACGTCACTCGGTACAGCAATTTATCTTTGGCAACTTTACACAGAAATATTTTGGGACCTTCCTTTTTCCTGATTGTTAATATGAAACAATGCTCAGGAAGCTAGAATACATGCATTCCACTGTAAATGGTTGAGCAAGAGAAAATTAAATGTAACCTAAGAAAGTGAATTCTCCTCCCATAACACTAGAAAGCAAAAGTTCCTGCACTTTTCTAGGTGGCTGTGCTGTTATTCTCCAAAGGTTTCCCCCTCCATTTCCCAACCCTTCATCATGATTTACAGTGGCCTCACCGTGTCTGGATGTGAAAGTTGTTGGTGGTTCCAGTGTGTTCATAGTCATGGATGGCAGCTGCGAAGATCATAGCGAAGATCTCCAGCTCTGTCAGCCAGTGCTGAAAAGAGATTACAGAGCAATCAGATAAACTGTCATTTTCCCAGGCATTAAGGCTTTTGTCTTTCAAGGCAAGTTATCCCCTGCTGACAGTAAACGCTGCCTTTCCCCTGCAGCCTGCCAGCTGTTTTAAAGCAAACTTCTCTGGTTGATACACAAAAGCTGAACCAGTGTTTTTCCTGAAGCTTCATCTCAATAAATTGAACTTCAGCAAAATGGTTTCGCAAGCTAACAAAGCTTAAGGCAGAGCAAGGGGAAACATGTGACCTTCTTAAAAAGCAATGTGTGAGGAAGAGAGAGAGGGAAACCTCAAGAAAATCAACGTTCTTCAAGTGGAACTTGATGATACATGTGCAGGTATGCACGTACCACCAGGGTATGTATTTTCAGCTCAGCTGACCTAGGTAGCAGAGCCCCAACTACAGGAGGCCACCGATTTCTGTAACTAAATGTCTTCATCAATCACTTGAATCATGAGGAGAACAGGGAATGCAATCTCACAAGATGTACGTCTTGCTATTTATTTATCACTTATAGAAACATTTGAAAAAGCCCTGAGGTTTTTTTTTCCTAATTGCCTAGTCAAAGCCTTATTTTTCAATGCTTATGTCACATTTGACTTGATTTCTAAATGACTCAGATGCTTTTAATAATTTTCCTCTGAGTCAATCAATCATTTTATGTCTGGTTTTCCACAGGTAGCACACAAGGAGGTCTGTTAACACCAAGCGCATCAGACACAAAGGCTCTAGGTACTGTAGATGCTGTAAATATTTGCCTGAAATGCTTAAATGTATTACATTTAGAGAAAACCTTTACCACAGAGGTTGACAAAAGTTTTGTAACAGCTCACTGTCAGCCTGCAAATGTTTTGACAGACGTTCATGTATGAACTGCATTTTAATTCAAAGCCCAGTAAAGGCAGTATGGTTTCATATATATATTCTAGACATCTACTATAGCTCCGGGGCCACCACTGGTTGGTTAACCATGCGCAGGGGAAGCACAGATAACAGTGGGGCTCTGCGCACAGCGTCCTGTCCAGCTCTTCTCTCACCTTTCACAGCCATCTCTGCATAATTAATGAAGAATTAAGCAAGTCTCAGTATTAAAGATCTCCTTACATTAAAGATGCTATTCAAAAATACCGGCTAGAGATATTTTGCACATTGCCACTAACCATAATCAAGGTAGCTCTTGATTTTTATTTCTTCTTTCGAGAGAGACAGAGGAGGGTGAAGAGATCAAGAAATGACACAGAAACTAAACTATTGCTTCCTTTCTACACAACTGGTCCAGGACAGGAATGGACAGCTCTGGTAGTGGAGAAATCTGTGATGTTTGTTTCCAGGTGTGACTTGTGAATAAGGAATGCTTTACAGCTTATGAAGAACATGATTTCAACTTTCAAGCAACAACTTCTGGCAACTGCAATGGGGGAAAAAACGATCTAGGGTTTTCTGGCTACACGTCTAGATCTGGACTTCAATTCCTCAACCACGTTCTGCCATTTCCCAAAAGGAGAGAGTGCAAGTGATAGAAAAAAGTCTGGCACAAGCACTCAG
This sequence comes from Grus americana, assembly GCF_028858705.1. Taxonomy (NCBI): domain Eukaryota; kingdom Metazoa; phylum Chordata; class Aves; order Gruiformes; family Gruidae; genus Grus; species Grus americana. Next base: position 114,908,428 of record NC_072853.1, read on the forward strand.
GAACAGGCAGAGCAAACCAACATTATGCACACAGAACTACTATGGGAGACGCCCAGCTAGTCTAATGCATCCACTTTAGACCTTCTGGGCATCATCTGACAAGTCCCACTCCAACAGGCTCTTATGACCCAAGTCTTAAAACACCACTAACGCAATGAGCTCTGTGCTTGAGGTCTCCTGCCTCATCTCTTAAGACACATACAGGAAAAATGTTAACTTGCATGCCCTATCAAAGCATCATTTGTTGAACAAGTTCAGGTAATGTAGGTTTTCAATACACCTGAGGTGAGGTATTAAATATCATAACAGTATTTGAGGAAGACCACTCAGAATACAGACTGGGATTACAGTTGTGAGCTGTGGGTAATAAATAAATCAGTGTAAGTAGCACAAAGTCAGCATAGGCCTGTGAGTAACAGGAGGGAAATAGCAGGTAAGTAATTGGAACCTTTTAGTCCCTTTTTTCTGCTACAACCTTGCAAGGAAAAGCAAACAAGATAGCAAAGATCCTGCAGAGAATGGATGCAATCTCCATCAAAGTGGTGATATTAGCTTTCACTAGTCTGTGATGGACTTCATCTTGGGAACAGAGAGCTAGTTTTAAAGAACAAAGCCATCAAGAACTAACAAGAAAGCAGCAGGACACTGTCACAGGTAAAAAGAGCGAAGAAATGTGAATGTTTTTCATTTCTAAAGGGTTGACAAAACCAATCCAGAACAAAACCTTCAAACTTGCTGTGATGATAGGGGGTGGGGGATGGCAAGGGAAGAAGGCATGAAAGAACAAGTACTGGCTTCCAAAGTGGAAACAAAAAAAGGGTAATGAGGCATGATTGTCGTTCACAAACATAAAATAAATATGAAGAATTAGCTACTAAGGCAAGTCATTGGCATGTAAACAAAAGGATTGATGCACAGAGAAAGAAAAAGGAAGAGGAAAGAGCAGTGTTTCTAAATCTAACAAAACAAATGGACACATTCCAAGAGAATGCTACAAAGCAAAGACAGCAATAATTAGCTTGTTTCCTTCCCCAGAGTTTATGGTCTTTTATTCCAAAGTAGTTATCATTTTCAGAGCTCATGATGATCTGCTTATTAATCACAAAAGCCTAGAGGAGAGGAGGATCTCACTTCCCCTTGGTACAAACAGATGTGACAGAAGTCCTGCACTTCTGCAGTTTTACAGGTCTGCTGCAGGAAGTATTCTCTTGCAGTTCTTGACAGTATTAGACAAAGAACTCTTAAGCTTTACCATTTGCACATCATTGTTTGGATTCACAAAGAAATCATATGGTAATTCCTAATAATTATAAAGATTAATCAGAAAATAATACTGAAGAAAGCAATAATCACAGCTGAACAACAGAGTTAAATAAAGGTAAGAATGAAATGAGCAAAAAGTGCGTCAGCTCTTGGAAGTTATTCCTACACATCATGCTTGTATACCAATCCTCTAAGACAGAAACATCAGAGTCATTCCAAATTCTCTTTCAACCTTATGTCTATGAGAGAACCCAAGATATTCTAGTTCATATGGTAAAGTATAAGAAATTCATTCCAAGGCATCATCCTGAGGAAGAAAATAACAGGAAAATTAAAGAGATTTCAGGCACCATACATGAGCAGAGGGAAAGAAGATTTTCCAATTGAAAAGAAAATAGAAGAAAAAAGAAGCCTGGAACAAAACTGCTGAGAGAGCTTGTAAATAACAGGGATCGTGACAAAGGCAAATGAACCATGTAAAGATAAACCAGACAATTGTTTCCTCCCTTTGAGACTACAACAAATGACCGCTATACAGACTACTTGAATTTGAAAAAAAGTACTTTTTCCACATTGCAAATAACTAGTTAACAAGATAAATAAGGGTTTTTTACTATTTTATTGTATGATTTTTTGACAAGTCTTTGACTTCATCCCAGTGAAGAATTAAACCAATGGCCCCAATATGCCTTCAGAAACCAAAGTCTTGCGTTCCAGCATGTCCAAGTTGTGAAAGTGATGAACTGAACAGCTGAGTACGCTAGAATGAAGATAAGATACTGATGTGAGCAAATTCTGGAAAACAGGGAAATGTCCCCTACCTTTGTTTACCATGTGTGAACATACTATGCATATTAGAAACTAGCCCTGCTGTGAGCAGGAGGTTAGGATCGATGACCTCTAGAGCTCATTCTCAAACTACATTAATCTATGCACATTTTGATGCGGTGTATCCTGCAGGGGAGGTGGGGTGGAAACTAAGAAAAAGGGGAAAAAAAGAAAAAACAAGGTTAAAAATCCCCATTCTAACAAGGAAAGCAAAGCTGAAATGTCACTGTTGGCACGCAGTGTTGCGAGTCCCTTGTTCCTGGTAGCAGAAGAGTGGTTTCTTATTGTGCTACATTAGATCCTAAACCAAATGCCACACATCATTTGGCTGTGGGAACAGTTAGTGCTTGGGATTATTCCTGGGAAACAGCAGACACTTCACTACATCCTCTGGAGTGCAACTCCATCATAACGCTCTGCACGGGATACTTTGTGCGTGGCTTATTACAGAAGGAATACAAAAGCAAAGGACTCGGCTCAGGCAAATGAGTCACTCCAGTGCCAGCGTGTACATATGCTCACAAGCACACAAATTCTAGTTTCCCTCTCATGGACGTAAATCTGGAATATGCGCATTCTCTGACCTCTGCACATATTTCAGAACATTGTTTCCTCTGAAACAGAGAGGAAAAATACTTCAGAGACATTACAAAAGGAAAGTATTTTAATACCAAAGAGTTCTTATTGGTCACTTCAAACATCAGGCATCACAATAGCAGGTGACTTTGAAAGGACATTGATAATTTACTGGACATAGGTAACGCATGAGAGAAAATCTCAAAAGACGCACGCTAGAGGACAACAGGTTTGTGCGTTTGTTGCCAGGTTGAGATAAGGCTGAAACACGTTACGGACAGAACTGGTGATAGATACGTATCCATGCCTTGGTTTTGCTTCTCAGTCAGATTGGAGCCCGGGATACACACAGCTGTTACTTTTTGCTCTGACCAGCCTTAGCACTTTGTTTCTGCAATTGCCTTCATAGGCTACACAACACATTATGGCACTGCAGACTGCATGCTGCATAGCGGCCCTGCCTGAATAGTCCTCAGAAAGGGTTTGCGAGAGGTGTTTCCACTGAGGTAACACTGGACTATATTTAATGATGCTAAGAATGCACACACGCCTGTTAATGTTTTACGTGACACACCTTCGGAGTGATCTGTCTTTGGTCTGGGCTAAGAATGGTTTTCGTTATGTGACAATGACAGTGCTGAGCACCACCTCTTCCCCACCTGCACCATCTCTCTCTGTCACCCAAAAGCTAGTAAAAATCTAACCCAAAGAAAAGACAAACAATCCCCCAAAGATGTGGTCTGCACAGTGGCCTTGACAAAAAAGCACGAACCAAAGGGAGAAAGGAAACAAGTAAACAGTGGAGAGATGACCTTCCCCCATGACACCAGTGATAGTTTCAGAGTCAGTATTGCCTTCTGTATCTATACAAGCCATGCAAGCAGAGGACAGGAACAACACAGAAAAAAGGGGCACATTGGGATCTGCTGTCACCGTGGCAGCACAGGCACAGCAAGCCATCACCAGAAACACTTTCACAGCTAGCTTAGTCTTCCTTCTTTCAACGACAGTCAGCAAGATTTCTGTTTGCAGACTGTTTGTCACTTAGTCACTGTGCAGGAAAGAAAAAAATCTCCCTTTACTCCTTCACAGATGTTGTGCTATAACAGCTTTTACAACTGCTTGAGGTCCATGGGAACCAACTGATGGGGGAGAAGTCCCTCCACACCCTTTGCCCTAAGCACTCCTCTGAAAAGCCTGGAACCAAGATCAAATCAGTCCTGTGTGCTCGTCTGGAGTCACAACTGATCTGCAGTTATTCTTTGTGCAATGCCAGGGCAGGTCTGGCTTCATCTTCAACCACTTGGTAGTTAAGGCAAGAACTAGCTGGGGACAGCATCCCCCATGGGCCTTGCTGTTCTCAGACTGAAAACCCCACCTCCAGGCCCCAAAGACCTCTCTGGCCCTAAAATGGACTCCTCCTGTTGTCCCTGTGCAGCAGCCCAGAGGACACCAGGCCCTCTCCTCCCCTCACCCCCTCTCTGCTACTGTCAGGTGTGGGGATGATGCCACTTGCAGGGAGCCGAGCGGTTGGAGGGCAATGGAGACTCCCCGACCCTCTTGGGACACTGTGGCCACTGTCCTGTTGAAGGGACCCCCAGGTCTGGCAGGAGGAGGGGGCTGGAGCCCTGGGCACCCAAGGGGAGATGGAAGGCAGGCCTGGTGCCCAAGGGGCAGCCTTTCTCTCTGGCAAGCAAAATGCCCCCCCCCGCAATGGGGCCTTCAGGGCCTCATAGGCCACATCTGAGCCACAGCAGCAGCTTTTGTTGGTGATATCACCAGCCTTCCATTACATAGGCAGGCAGCCCTGCGGCTGGCCCACAGCTTGCTGAGCAGCTAGTGTTTCTGACACGGAGCAGGCTTGGTAGAGGAGGAGCCAGGGAAGCAAGGCGAGTGCCCACATTGAGTGGGATGAGGGAGAAGAGGTTTGTGGAACCACTGAGGATGCCTCCACTTTGCAAAAAACGAAGCAGGCTGACGGGAGCAGCAACACTTATGGCAGGCGAGTCAAGCCCATGGAGGTCAACCCGCCACAGAATGGCAATGAGCCCATGGAGGTAGATCCACCTCCCTCAGGGCTGATGGGGCACTACACCACCATGGTGTCCAAAGTACCACAGGACCGCCAGGGCCTCTCAGGGACCCTCCAAACAGCCAGCTCCCAACAAGCAGAGCCATGCCTGCAGCCCACACTAGCCCTAAAAGTGCACCATTCACACCAACATCCAGCAGACTCATCAGGAAGATCGCCCAGCTGTCCAGATGAGCCCTGCTTTCCCACCCCTCACCCCTGCCCCTCATAGAGGGGAGGCATCTCCTCTGCCCTGAGCCCTGGGGAAGAGGCGAGGAGAGGCGCTGCCATCTTCTGGCCGACAGCGCCATCGCACCAGGAGGAGGCCCCCGGGCCCACTGCAGACCACCGGGGACCATCGGAGACTACCAGACACCGATGGACACTGCCGGGGACCGCGAAGCCAGCGCCACCGAGGTTATTGGGGTCTGGAGGTGGCATTTTGTCAGTCTGAGGCTAAGGAAGCCAGTGGGGGGTGGCTGTCCTCAGCCAGCTCTCACCTCAGCTACCGAATGGGTGGGTGAAGATGAAGTCAGATCTGCCCTGGCACTGCACAGAGAACAGCAACAGACCAGCAAAGAAGGTAGATGCCCCATCCCTGGAAACATTCAACATGGAGAGATAGCTCTTCCTTTGGCACTTTGGAGACTGCGTGCAGACTCCTGTTCCCGTCCTGGTCTCCCCAGGACAGGAAAGACACTGACAGACCAGCGCTGTTGACAAGGTGGTGAGGGGCCGGGGCACATGGCACACAGGGGCAGGCTGAGGGAGCTGCTGCTGTGCAGCTGGGAGAAGAGGAGGCTTAGGGCTGGGGCTGACTGGTCATCTTCCAGAACACCAAAATTGGTTTCCTCACCCAATACCAGGTAGAAAATCAGCCTGTTTATCTCCCACACGCACTTCACCATGGCTAGTTTTGCTATTCAGAACAGCAAAGGCCTTGTCGAAAAAAGAAAAAAGAACCAGCTTTATTTCCCCCCAGCTTGCATCCCTACTCTCTTTGGTAGGATACAAGCCACAGGCTCATCTCTCCTACCTGCTTCCTGAGTCTTATTGATCAAAGAAGTATGAGAGCATTCAAATCCGAGCGTTCTTTGCCAACGCGCATGAAAGCGGCATCGCATCTCTAGTTCATGAGACGTGTGAGAAAAGAGCTTCATCTTACTGGTAGGAATAAAACATGGAAGTGGAGCTTTGCTGTGAAAGCTGGTTCTACAGAAAAAAATACCTCTGTGAGCTCCTCAGCTCCTCTGGCTTTAAGGTGTTGAACCCCACAGCCAGTAGGCAGCGGGCCATGGGGACAAGTACTGTTTTACACCTTGGTTTCTAATCAACACCACTATTTGGTTTGCTCCCTCATGGAGCCATGGAGCGGACTGACAGGTATCCAGCAGAGGTTACTGGAGCCCAGGGCTTGCAGCAAACCAGGGAACACATGACACTGACAGTCTTGGTACACCTCAAGGACTTCATATCAAGTTTGCTCTGTATAGAAGTAAAAACACTTTTTTGATTTGGTTTGGTTTACAGGGGTTTATGTTGTTTTGTTGGGGTTTTTTTTTTCTTTTTATCTACTACACTATGTCTCTCCCTCTTAGAGCAAAAAAATCCAAACTATTCCATTGCTTACTCATGTATTTTCACATCCTTCCAGTTCTCTGTTTTTTAACATGTTCCCTAGCTTTATTGTGCTCAGAGACAAATAGGAAACCCCATTCAGCACCATGTCAAGAATGAAATAGCACACATTTATTCAAGGGTGAGTTGCAGTTAAATTCAGCTGGTTTTGCTGTAGAGACTGGATGGAGATCAGCATCTCCAGAGCATGGCTCTTGTCATCCTCAGGTAAGTGGAATGAATTGTCCTTTGGAAGTACTGCCCTTCTACCTTAAGAAGAAAGCTTTGACAATTTGCTTCTTCACAGTAGGTGAAATGAATTCCAACAAAACTGAGTTGGCAGAATCACAGAGGAGATCTGTAGCAGAGTGAAAAACTGAGCTTGGGTTTCTCATTCATCCTCTTTTAGGTCACTGTAAAATAGTTATCCATATCTTCGCCTACCTTCTATTTCTAAATGATCCTAAATAATCTCTACTTTCGTTAGCACAGCCGTATCAAATGAAGTTTGTCTACAGTGCAAATGGGTTCTACTGTGGATAATCATAATCTCCTTAATGAGCCAAAACTGTTGTAATCTCATTATGTATTCAGGATGCCAACTCCTGTACTTACCGCTATGCCTGTCTTGAAAAGGAGGTAATGGACCGTCTGTGTCACATCTGCAGCATGCATTAGATTGTGATAAGGATTTTTGTGTTTACTGTAGCCAACCTCCAGAGCTTCCACAAAGGACACCAGGGCAGAAATGGGGATCTGAGGAAATCAGCACAGAATTAAAAACAAAATAATCACCTTTAATGGCTAGCATTTGGAGTGGAGCATTTTGATAAGAGGTCCCAAAGAGCAGTTTATACTTCCCAAATAAATAACATGCTAAAACATCTGAAACAGGCAGTCAAGAGAGAGAGGGTGAATCCAGGTTACTGGTTTTCCCATCCCTAATTACATTATGGATGAATCGTTCCCACACATAAACACACACAAGTATACTATGAAACGTTGTCTGGAAGACACACGCAGTATGACAAGTAAGAGAGAGCACTTGATTGATTGCCCCTGGAGAAGTATTTCTAATTATGCAATAAGCATGTCTCTGTTCTCCTCACAACCCACTGGAATATATCTTGGGCTACATCAAAAGAAACATGACCAGCAGGTTGAGGGAGGTGATTCTCCGCCTCTGTTCCGCTCTCCTGAGACCCCACCAGCAGTACTGCGTCCAGCTCTGGGGCCCCCAACATAAGGAGGACATGGAGCTGCTGGAGCGAGTCCAGAGGAGGCTATGATCAGAGGGCTGGAGCACCTCTCCTGTGAAGACAGGCTGAGAGAGTTGGGGTTGTTCAGCCTGGAGAAGAGAAGGCTCCAGGGAGACCTTATTGCAGCCTTTTAGTACTTAAAGGGGTCTTATAAGAAAGATGAGGACAAACTTTTTAGTAGAGCCTGTTGCAATAGGACAAGGGGTAATGGTTTTAAATGAAAAGAGTTGATTCAGACTAGATATAAGGAAGAAATTTTTTATGTTGAGGGTGGTGAAACACTGGAACAGGTTGCCCATGGAGATCGTAGAGGCCCCACCCCGGAAACATTCAAGGTCAGGCTGGATGGGGCTCTGAGCAATCTGATCTACTTGAAGATGTCTCTGCTCATTGCGGGACACAGCACTCCAGGTGGGGTCTCACCAGAGAGAGGGAGTAGAGGGGCAGAATCACCTCCTTTGACCTGCTGGCCATGCTTCTTTTGATGAATTTGAATTTAAGCTTTCCTTTTTTGCCTGCATGCTTGAGAGTCCTATGAATCTCAGAAGAATTACACCACTGTTCCCACAGGATCAAATGTATTTCCCATGGATTTCATGGGGAAGCCTGTTTGGAACTCCACCTACTTCATGGTGTCCCATCGCAATTAAAAGTACTACTTAAATAAGATTTGGTCTTGCTTACTGGGGAAAGTACAGTGTCCACAAAGTCTTCAAATACTGCTTAAATTGCATTTTGAATGGAACAAAGCAGGATGAGAGGAAGTTCAGCAAAACCCAAGATGGAGGAAAAGACCCATCTTCTAACTACTGACCTTGAAACGGTTGATCAGATCATAGCGTGTGAGAAGTTCATAGAAAATGAATTTCAGTGCATGATCCCCACTGGCATCATTTAGTGCAAATACATCAAAGGACCACTTGTCTACATTCTGCAAGAGTGGGTAGAAAAGGCAGTTAATACGGTCAGCCCTGTTACAATGATAGTTCAACATCTATCACTTTACATCTACAAATGGAGAATCAGAGTGGCGATCTAAGTGTATAGCTTTTTTTTCTTTCTAACTTCTTCAATTTCATTTAACCAATGCATAGCCTAATTTACTCATCAGTATTGTATGAAGCTTCCATTATGAACACATATGCTGTTTGTTTATTCTAAACATGGCAATTCTCCACACCAGAATTTAATCAGCAAAGGTTGAATCAAAAAAAAATAAAAAAGAATCCTGGTTTGCTTTAGTACCTGAAACATTGGGATGGCCCTATTGTGGCTGATTTTACCCATCTCTGTCCCCCACCCACGTGCTATGTCTATGAAAAATAATATTAACTTTGAAGGAAACAGGAAGAACAAATATATGCTTTTTAATTATATTAAAGACTCTAGATTTTGCTGTCCCTGCAGAGTTCTTAGGACTTTGTATTGTGAGCAAAGCACTCCCATGCTTCACTCATGCTTAAAACAGAATAAGGTGATATGTTTTTTACAGTAAAAAAAACATACAGGCACCTGTGGTCATATTTTTACCACTTACTGTTCAATCAACCAAAATAATAACTAACTAGAAGAACTATCTTGCTAGACCCAAAGAGCAACTTAGTTCCTTCTGATTTTAGTATTAATCCTGAATTGTGATTATTGCAGCTTAAATTGCTCAAAGATAGCATGACCCTAATTTTCCTTATTTTTTTTTTTTAAAGATAAGTGAGTCCACTGGGGCTTTCAGAAAACTACAGAGCAGGAGAAAATCACAGTAATGTTACATTAAGTGCTAACAATGATATAAAAACCAAACTTTATAACAGAAGAGCAAATATCTAATTCCAGTTGGGAAAGTTCAAGTCAGCTGTAAATGATATACTAATGCTGCAGGGTGGTCGGTCAAGAGATTGAGGAGGGAAAGTTCACTTCCCAGCTCATAAAGCTAAAGTATAAGCTATAAACCTTCTTGCAGAAGGCTGAGTTCAAATCTCAGCTCTTCGGGAAGGCCACGGGAGCTGACAGCACACTTTATCTAGCAAGATAAAGCTCCTTGATCTCAGAATTGGATGTTCCTGAAACCCTATGAACCTTTCTCTCCTCCTCCTAGCAACAGAGGAAAGGTGCAGAAGGAGTTATAGCTAGAAAAATGATATACACATCAACCACGCAGCTGAATCTGGCACAGGACCAGCTCTCAATCTCTCTTGCTTGCTGAGAACTTTGATGGACATCCCACAGGGATTTATCCAAATGACTCTCTTTAAACCACATATTAACGATTGACATCTGTACATTGAGGTTTCCCCCCACTTTCAAACTCTGTTGCAGGTTACCTCCCATTTCCTTGTGGCACTGTCACCAAGAAAGATAGATGACTACATTTCACACATGCATGTGCACAGCTGCTCTCAGTGCAAGAAATAGGGTTGGCTAGACATAACATTGAGTACTGTTAAGGATTAGAGTCCATCTAAAAATCTACCATCTTTTTTTAGCAATACTAAAAATGCTAAATTACAATTATCTACTGAGCTCTTAAAGCCCAGTCCACCTTTGCTGTTTGTTGTAATGGTCATGTTCCAGGTAGGGACCTGACTTCAAGTCAAATGCAAAGGACAGTGACCTTTAACTGCCTTGTGGTTGGTCACACATACATCAGCATAGCTACAGGATTTATGTTCTGAACAAGAGCAACATATTTTGGTACTGACTCTCTCCATCTTGCTACTTGCATAGTGTTGATTACACAGAGCTGAGTATGCCTCTTGTGGAAGTACAGTCCATGGAGAGGCTAATTAACGAGTGAATATCAAGAGCACTGAAGATTCAGCTCTGCTTTCACCTAACCCAGTAAATCACTTGCTTGCTGAGTAGTTGATTTTACAAGCTGTGTGGAGCCCACACATTGAACGCAGGGTCAAGCTTCTCCAGAGATGATTTGTGGCCCAAGTCACAGAAGAGCAATCATAAATTGCAGCTTTTCAACACTTTCAGTAGGCGTTGGAGAGGAAAAACAATCAAGAGAGGAAAAAGTTCCACCAAGAAAACACGTTTTGAAGCCCTTGAACAAACTTAGCAAACGAGCAATAAAATTAATGCTCAAAGCATCCACTCAGTCAATTTTAAGTATTTTCCTGTTTTTTGAGTGTTTTTATTTTGTAATCACTTACATCAGTCAATGAAGCAAATTAATTTAATACTTGCATGTATATAATAATAATAATTTACTTTGGGGTGTTATGGCATTGAAAATAATGTCTCGACTATGCTGAAATTTAATTCACTGTAAGGCAATCTTATCTTGTAGAAATAAAAGGGTTTTGTTCCTTGTCCTGGTTTTGGCAGGAATACAGTTAATTTTCTTCCTAGTAGCTAGTATAGAGCTGTGCTTTGGATTTAGGATGAGAATAATGTTGATAACACACTGATGTTTTTAGTTGTTGCCAAGCAGCCAAGGACTTTTCAGCTTCTCATACTGGCCTGCCAACGAGAAGGCAGGGGGTGCCCAAGAAGCTGGCAGGGGGCATAGCTGGGACAGCTGACCCAAAGTGACCAAAGGGATACTCCATACCATATGATGTCATGTTCCGTATATAACTGGGGGTGGGCCAGGAGGAGGGGCAGCTCAGGAACTAGCTGAGCATCAGCTTTGGGGGTGAGTAATTGTGCTGTTCATCACTTGTTTTGTATATTATTATCATCATCATCATCTTCCTTTTCTGTTCAATTAAACTGTCTTTATCTCAACTCATGAGGTTTTTTCTTCCATTTCCAATTCTCTCCCTGCTCCCACTGGGGAGGCGGGTAGCAAGCGAATGGCTGTGTGGTTGTTTTAGCTGCCTGCTGGGTTAAACCACAACATTCCTTTATATATTTTTCCTGTAATTAATTTTGTGCTCTTGCAGCAGATAAAATTTACCAAATTGTGAAATTGCAGAATAGTACATCAGAATTGTTCTTTGCATGAAATAAATGTTAACCACATAGACAATAAGTTTCACAGTAGAGCTCTTTAGATTTTACTGAGGGAGAAATCCTTGCTCTTGTTGAGTCAACAGAAGTTTTGCTATAGACAGTAATGACAGCAGCATTTTACCCTGAATAACTAGGGGGAAAAATCCTCTTAACAGAAACATGAAAGTGTCACAGATGGCTTAGAGGCTTGCAGCAACACAAGTTACGCTTTGAAAATTAGTGGATTTTATGACCTTAAAAAAACCCCCACACACAACCTAACACAGAAGTGACCCCTATATTGGGGAGAGATCTAAAGGGAGACAGAACTTCATGGATGTCTCGTGATGGAAGAGAAAAACTGTTTCTTCTACCTAAGGAAAGGAGAACTGAGAGATGGGAAACTTCCTGCGCTACACATGTCTCTAGGTCACTGGCCCTGTAGCTTCAGCTGAAGTGTCATAATGCTGCTCTAATGTGGTGTAACTGCAAATAGATCCAAGATGTCTTACTTCTCAGTGCTGTGTCCTTATTACTTGGCCATTGCTCTACTGCTTGGGGGAACCTAGAGATGAAGTGAAACACCAGTTCCTCCTAAATTTTCAGCTTCCTGCCTTTCTGTCTGTCCTTAACTTTGGAGATTTGACCTGTTTTATAATCCAACAAGCAGATTCAGGGATAGATGTTACTCTGCACAACATTACTGGAAGGCCTGACATTTTTGCAGCCACAGACAAGCAGAAGTCTATACTGCAGACATTGCAAGTGACTACAAGTGTTGTGTTCATTACCTGTGTATTAGCTAGCCCAGAAAATATTGCCGTGACGGCACAGGCATCAGAAAAGCCGGTACTTCTAAAGCAGGTAATTACTTCAGCAGCTAGTTAATGTGAAGTTCTGTCTCTAATGCTACACTGCTGAACAGCAGATCAGAACTTACTGGATAAATTAACATACTTATTCAAACTTGTCTGTATGAATGTATGTATGGCCATTGTTCAAATGAGAGACAAAGCTGATCATCCCTTTTGTAGCAACAGGTCTTACATCATCACACCCATGTCATCCAGAAAGGCAACAGGCTACTGCAGTAGAAAAATCAGTATCTGATATATAGAGAGAGATGCAGTGCAATCAATTCAAAAAATGCCTAACTTCTCATCCACTGAAAAAGTGAGAGAGATTACACACCTAGGACTTGCACTGCTACCACTCCATCTGTATTTTTTGCAGAAGCTGCAGCATTTCATTGTTTTATTAAAACTAATCTCATTTTGCCAAGCTGATTCCACAGCTTTGGGTTACTCAGTGCAGACATCCTGCTGGCCATGGCAGCAAAAATGAGAGCACATAGTTAAAAAATAAGCTAGCTTTGACTCTATGTCATCTCAATCCTTGTCCTTATTAGCATGACTCTGAGGGGAATGTTGGTTATGGCAATCCAGAATAGCTGAAGAGATGTGTGTGGTACACTTCTACACCCTTTTGCATGCTTACACCATCAGCTCGTTTTACAGAGCACACCAAGCAGTCGGGTAGTTGTAAGGTTTTTTTTACTTGGCTTTACTGGACTGAAGCAAGCAACAAAATGTACCAGTTTCCATTATGGGGATGGGACTGAGAAATTTAATATGAAGTATTATTTCAAAGACAGAAGACTTCTTCAAAACAAGTAACTCCCATTTCAACCACATCCACTACCAACCCCAAGGACATTCAGGCAAAGACATGTTCTCAAAATAGTTTTGGAAAAAAATACATCCTAGAACGCACAGTGGTCAAGCAGGCATTATTTCACCCCAAGCAAAATTAGTCAATGCCTTTGTTGTTATTGATGTGTTTTAACTTACTCTAGCATGATCAGTTGTCTTTATGACCCTTAATCATTTAAAAACATAGAAAGAGGAGAGGGATTCTGTAAGGTTTATGTCAGTTGAGAGTAGCTGACAGGTCTTGGATTGTCTTATTACTGCTGAGGAGCTCAGCAGAAGAGGTACCATTATAGATATGTTCCCTCACAAGCTGGCTATGAGGTGTAGTTCTAAAAGAACAAAGACTTTAGATCCAATTTGCACGAGCAATGCTAACACTTGTCAACCTGCAGTTGGAAAAAGGTGTGGATGGATGCTTTGATTCTGTACATGAAAGGCATGTTTGGTCATTATTCTTGCATTCAATGGACCTTCTGCAATTCTTCCACATCTTTTGATGAGTTGTACTATCCAAACCAAAAAGGATTCAATACCCTAACTGTAGGTCTTTCCAGTGTGGAATAGAGCAGGATTACTTCATGAGCTTTACACTTAACGTCCCTGTGTATTGCCCCACTGTATCACCTTTTTTCACCGTTGCATGGCATAGTTGAACCACATGTAACACGTAATCTGCAAAGCTGCTGTATAGGCAGTTGGTTGCTAACTTGTGTTTGTAGTCTTCATAATTCCTGCCTAAGTCAAGAACCTTGCAATTGTCCCATGGATTGAACCTTACTGTTGTTATTTCAGACTACTTCTGACTAATCAGTTTTCCTCTGAAACTTCAAAACTTATAAAAGGGTCATTATTTCTAAACTGATTGCCACCTTGAAGACCTGAAGCTAGGCAATGCAAGAAATTCCCTTCTCTCACAGCAGCTGATTCTTTTCCTTCTCCACCTCTCTCCATCTGTGTTTTCTTTCTTCCTTGTGAGAGGTTGTAATTGATTCCAGCATGTTATTAAGTCCTCAGTTTAATCACTGTAACCTAGAACAGAGCTGTAACCTTCACAACCTGAAAATGGCCACAGCCTTGAACTCTATTCTTTCCTCTATTGAAAGGATATTCCCTTAGGCCAGTAAATGATTAATGTATGTGAACTAAAGTAAATGTCAGGGAGAAGGAAAGGGCAAGTACTAAGACCTCCTTACCAAGTCAAATATTGCAGTGTTATCTTGATGCTTTGTACAGACCCCCCATCCCCCTTTTTATTGGGATTACCTTTAGCACTCCAATTACAGCTGGTGGATAGCTCAAACCGACCATATTTGAAGTCCGTCTGTACATTCTACCAAGATAAAAATAGATAAGGCAGCACATAAATAGAATTAAACAAAACAAACAAACAAACAAAACCCATAAATCAACAGACCATTACAGGAGATCTTATTTAGCCCAGGAAACCCTAACTGCAATTTGGGGTTTTTTTCCTTCTTGTTCCTAACTTGCACAATATTATCTATACCATTCTTATTGTATAGCCTAACTTGAGACCATACACTCCCTAGTATCTCATAGTTTGGTTACCTGGCAGGACATCACAGAGAATCTGCCAATATCAGGTCTTCATCAGAGGGAAAGGCTACATTGAAATGAACAAGATGTTCCTCATTTTCCACTGCAGATGACCATACTACTCTTTCAGTTCCCTTAGTCCTTGCTGGTCCACATGTAAGCTAATTCTGAAAGTATTTCAGAAAAAAATTGTTGTCTGCAATGATTCAACTCCAGTTCAGTACAGCTGTCACTTTTGTCACTTTTTAAGATTGGTATAAAATCTTTTAGGTGTTTGCCATGTGTGTGTGTTTGAGAGAGACAAAGAGTAAGGCAGTAATCAACATCTGCAACAATACTAAAAACAGCACTGAAGTATATACCAAATTTTAAACTTGTTTTCAGGCCACACTGTGTTTAACAAGCTTGGTGAATGCAGCAACACTGTCATAGCCAAAATGCCCTTCTGCAGGTCACCCTTTTTTGCACTTAAGGAACATAGGACTAAAGATGACGGAAAGCTCTCTTCTCCCATCTGAAATGATCCTGTGTGAAGTCTTCCTTCACTTCTCTTTTTCTTTGTCATGTTCTGCACTCAGAGCTGAAAAAGTCGGCCCCCGCTGGAGAATTAAATTCACCCATTCCCCAAATTACAGAATTTCTAACCCCCTCCTCCATCCAATCAGGAGCCCCATAGCCTTCTCTTAGGTGACAATTCAGGCAGAGTCCCTCTCCTGTAGCTCAGGAGAGCCACAACCCTCCTCTGGTGCCATATCATATCTGAACACTTCCTCCTTTGGGCCACAGTGATTCAGATCACCTGGAAAACAGCCTCCTGCAGCCAGCTCTCTGCAGTTCATTTACTTCCTTGTTGAGCAAGTCCCTCACTGAGAATGAGGGTTAATTCACAAATAGCCTGTCAAATCTAGGAGAAATCAGTTCCAAGGAGAAATGACAGTTTTAGTCTTATCACAGTGTGCTGCAACTCTTAACACATATACAGTAACTTTGGTACACAGATTAAAAAATCAACTATAGACATGCCAGAGGAGGCTTCTCTGTGTCTGTGTGGCTTGTGGTCCACTGTCTGATACACCCAACCACCTGCACAGAGGGCTGGTAGGCTGTCACTGCAATTCTGATGAACAGCGAAAGGTGCTCTGCTCTTCCATTACTGACTTGAGTTTTGCTGTAGAGACCTGGGACCTGCTGTCTTTCATGCTGCCTAAAGTCTGCTGGCAGTCTCGCGTGTGCCAGCCCTCCGTCTGGCTTGAAGGAAAAATGTCAGCAAAGAGTGGTTACTCAATAAGAAAAGGTAAGATTGGAAGCGAGTCCAAACTGAAATGACTGTTTTAAAGGGTTCAGAAAGTGAAATCAATTTTAGTAGTAGGTTCTGATGCAAATCACAACAGAGAAGGCTGAGAAGACTCAATAGGTTTCTTGAAATTCTCCCTGAGCTCCAAAGTTTTCACTTCAGTCTTGGCCTATAGTTCATTCCAGTAATACTATGATACAGGATTTTCTTCTGTTTCTTAACAGTTCTTTGTAAGAAATACTAGACCACAGACATAAACAGAGGCAAAGGAGGACTGGGCTGGGCTGACCAAATTTCTCTTCTACCTATGGCTATACAGAGGTGTGTATTCTCTGTCAAAATTATTGCATCTGTGCTATTACATCTGTATTATACTAAGAACAGATCAGTATGTGCTGTTTCAGGTTGCAATCTATTACATAATCGCAGGTTTCGAGGTGCTATCCAGATCTGTGTAGAAACGTCATTAGAAGCATATTAAAGTATTCTTCATTCAGTAGAGTCATCTCCTAGTTCTCTGAGGTCTTTTGGCCCAAGGTACTCTCCTCAATCTCCTGTCACTGTGTCAACACATGCTACAGATGCAATCCGCGGTGCCTGGGCAGCTACTAGAGCAAAGTAATTACATGCTCCTTTACCTCTCTACAAATATCCCAGCTTGGACTGCATGGACAATACTCCTGAACCGGGGCTTTTCTTCTGTCCTTTTGAGCATCATCCCCATTTGCCGTGTGAAGGTAGAAGCCAACCAGTCCCGGACCTCCGAGGGCACAGAGTCAGACTGGATGTCACTGAGCTCATCTTCTGTGTCCAGTAAACGCCTAGAAGGGGGAGGAAAAAGATGGGTAAACAGACCCCCTTGGAGAGCATTGCAACTTTATTAACAAAAAAGAAACTCACATATATTCTAATTACAGCAATTGTTAAAAGTCTGTGGTTTGTCAGCCCTAATGGAAAACAATTGTACAAGTCTTCAACAGATTGTTTATTCTCTTGTGTAGTTAAATGTCAGATTGTGAAACTCACTACTAGGCTGACAAACAAGAAGTATCAGCCTCCTGAGCACAACTACATAATCATCCACTGACTTCTCATCTTCACATCATCAATATTCCTGACCTTTCTGCCCTTCAGAGCTCCTTTACGGTCATGCCTAGCTTTCCAGTTAGTATCATACAGTCCTCTCCTTTCCCATTCTGGTCATCTGAGGTGACTATACAAGTACATTTAGCAGTGAGGAAATGGCATATAACAGAGAGGGAACTCCTCTGCCATGTCTTACCAGTCTACTTTTATCATGACCTGGAGTAAAATTTTTTTTAATTTCAAAGTCTTGATACAAGTGAAAAGATTAGTCAAAAGGAACACAGAAGTAGGAATTTAGAAACTTTCGGAAAAAGTGGGACACAATTATTATGAAAACATTTCTCCAAGAGAATATATATTAAATTTATGATTGCTTTTGATCTCCTTCCCTGCCCCAGGAAACTTAAATAAGTTTTCAGAGCAAGTATTGAAGATCCGCTCTACACAAAATACAATATTTTAATGATTAAAAACATATTGTCTGTGAGTAATAAATCTTGGCTAAAACAACTTTCCCAACTGACATGTAAATTACATTTTTTTTGTCGTTGCTACTGGATATAAGAAGAGTGCTGATGTCTGTAGTTAACTCACCTAGTTTCATCAATGTATACTGACTCAAGAACAGTCGCAGCATATTCCAAATTCTTCTTTAAGTCTACAACTGAAGCTTCCCCTCTCTCTAACTGCTTTACCAAAGACCGCAATCTAGAGAAAAGGAAAACAGAAATCTGATTATTACAAAGAGAAATAGGTTTGAGAGTGAGCGTCAGTTCTAAACTGGATCCAGCATGAGACCCAGCATACATGATTGGCAGGTGAAAACTTTTGGAAGTCTACAAGGTTCTTTAAGCCACATACAAGGAATCAACAAAAATCACTTTTCAAAGATCAGTTACAACGATGCCAGGCAAATCACATTATATTTAGGCTCAAATAAGTCAGCGAGTTATGACTGTCCCCTGCTCATACTGAAACAAATTAAAATAGATATCACTTGGAATTTAACACAGGAGCTAAGAGAGGGCAATTTTATTCCAGCCATAAGAAAGGAAGTAACTTCTTGAGTAGCATCTGTTGACAAATGTCCACCATTTATGATGACTGGTGTACACACATGCAAAATTGTATTAGAGTATATCTAGAAATGCTATTCCAGAAATACTATATGAGATTAGGATATGCTATGATTTTCATTAAACCAAGAGGTCACCCTTAGACTATCCCACCTCTATTGAACAGAACTCATGGAAGTTTTTTTATCAGGTTATTATTTTCTTTTGTCTTTTCCTCTCCTTCACTCTACTTTCTGTCACAAATTAGAAAAACAAAGGGAAGAAAGAGGAGATGAAAACTTAACAGTAAAGAGTAAAATCTAAATATTTTAAACAATCAAATAGACATGCCTGCAATTAGAAGAAAATTATCATTCCTTTAAAAGGACAATGGGATAAAGATTTAACTTGTTAAAACATTTTTGTGATTGTCTTCATCCTTGTTAAACAGCAGTTAAATAAATATTCAAATACACATTTAACACTGTAGCAGAAATCACAAGTAGTTAATCTGTCCTGTTCAAGATGCAAAAATGTAGAGGAGTAGTCATGTCATCTAAAATTTGTCTTCTACTTGGGAGACTACTCTTCCTCATCTTTTTCAATAGTCCATGGAGAAAAATAACCTTTTCCACAAGGTAATTCAGAGCTAGAGCCCAATATAGGTGCCTGCTCTCACTTCATTAACCATAGTGGGAGCCCAACCTCCCAACCTCCTATAGCAGACATGTGCATGAAGTTCTTAAAATGAAGTAAGTATCTGTGTTCTCTTGCTACAACAATCCCCCTGTGGCATCAGTGCTTTCAGGAGAAATCAAGTCTCCGTGGGGCTGTATTTCATGGCAGAGCTGAGGAGCAGTCAGTCTGCCCGTGTGCACTGCACCAACAGCTCTTTCCAGCTGGGTTTCCTTCCCCCTGCCTTTCCCCACATAAACAGTGAGGCTGTGGAGAACAAAAATCATAAAAAGTATTGATTGTTCCTCTGGCTAGGTCACATAAATGTCACTCTTACTGGCAGCATTTCTGCTGACACACAGCTACATACTTAGTTTTACAAAGAATCTTGAGTAAGAAGTGGACCCTTCATCTCCAGGAGGATTAACTCATCTGCTTGTCAGCGGCCGAAAAACAAAAGTATTGTTCAATACTTCATTCCTGATGTGAGAATGGAGATGGGAAGGTCAGTGATGTACTAATTCACTGAACACAACTCTTCTCATCTCTGTAAGCCAGGTGGAGAGCATTCAACTATGCCAGCGTATTTCCCTCCAATCCTGGAACCCAGCTCAGCATGCACAGCAACCTCAGCCCCATGGAAGAAGAAACATGGCTAGGTGCTCCCATATTCCCTTTTCTGTGTAACTGCACCACCAGGTGTGAGCAGCAACATGTCTTTGATGAGCAGCGCAAGGAAAGGTGCTCCCCCACCTTGCAGGTTAATTCCAGCCTCAGGCAGTGCACGTGGAAGATGAATTCACCTCCTCCCTAGAGCCAAACCACTGATCCCTCCTACCTGTTCCCAGCTTTTCTTGCCAATGCAGGAGGGGAGGAAGAGAAAAAAACAAAACAACTTTCACATCCAAACAGTAAGCATTGGTTCATATGCCTCCTCCTTCCTTCATCCCATGTACGGGGAGTCCAGAGATGTGACCCCTTATCTAGTTACCAGAAACATTGTTTATACACAAGCCACAGGAGTCAATATTGCAGGAGGAACATTATCTTAGGCTCTTCCTGACTTTTATTTCATTGATTTAAGTACTTGGCAACTCTATGCCACAAGTCATTCAAAATTCATGTTCAATAATAGCACAGTGAGTAACGGTTGCTTCATGGCACCAGCATTCATCATCGATGAAGATTATGCAGAGTACTGCGTGCATCAATCATTTGGAAAAACAGAAGTACAGTTGTTATAATAAAACCTTATCACATGATCAGCCACTCTCATGAGAAAAAAAATTACATTGTCTTTGTCTTACCATCCATTATCTACAACTATTTCTGATTCATTGAGTCACAGCAGCTGCTGCCAGTTACCTTTACTAAATAAGAGTCCGGTGACAGTTTGTCTTTAATGCCTTCCATGTATCTCTATTTTTTTTTAAATAGTCCTAAATGCAATCATGAAGTTAAGGTCAGGCTGTCCCCACTGAAGGGCATCCAGGCAAATTTATTAGCTGAAAAATTCTGATTCAGGGTGTCTGAAGTAATTCTGGAATTCAATCAAATTCACCAAACCATTTTGACTGAAATAAAAACATTACCACAAACTTTTAACACCTTTTATTTTTAGGAGCTTGTATTAAAGGAATGGAAGCAGAGGGCAAGATGCTGACTTCCTATCTCAACCCATAGACTAGTCACTGCAGCAAGTGAGTAGGGTTCAGTCACACGTACCATTGCACAGGAAAATGCTGAGTCTGTCAAGCTACTGACTAAAAGAAACATACTAATATAATTATCGTAACAAATTTAAGGAACTCAGTTCATTTACTTTGCTTTTATTGTTACTGTTTTGTATGAACAAAACACTTTTTTCAACCAAAACATGTTTTGTTCTGTTTTAAAATTTCACTACAGACTGAGCAAAACCTAAATTTTCATTGTTTCTTTTTTTTTTCCCTCCTTTTCCTTTCAAGTTCAGAGCTAAAAATTTGCACAGATCTACCAGACCTAGTTCCACTGAAGCCCATGGAGTGAGTTGTAGGAGAAGCAGCCACTCCTGTGCATAAGGAGATCCCAGGCCAGAAGGGAGGTGTTAACCATTTGTAACATTAAGCTGTCTTAAGACCATGGCACATGCCACAAGTGAGCCAGGCTGTAGGTCAGCCGAAAATTTCTCAGATTATGGTCATCAGCACAGCAGCTACAAAGAACTGGTTAGTCACACACTATTAGCTCTAAATCTAGTTGCTTAATTATATTAAGATAGAGCTAATGCCTTTCTTAATAAGATTTCCAAGGGAAGCTATTCCTCCAGCCTGCGAAATCTCTGTGAACATGTGCCAAATATTACGGAAAAAGTCTGAGAGCCTTTGTTCTACTCACAGTTATTTCACATTTTAGTCCTTGGAATAATCCCTTAACTGCCGAAAGGAAAAGCCTAGTCCTAAGCAATGCTATGCATTTTAACTTCCTGTGACCCCACAGGGAGCTCAAGTACATGTAAAATCTTGGAAAAGGGGCTAGACCACTTCCAGAATACGGCCTCCTGCATTGACCTTCCAAGGGAAATATCTGTATGCACCCACCATAAAAAAACCCTGAGAGTATCTGCAAATAATCCCACTGAATTCAGCAGAGCAATACATTTGCGTGCAGCAGGCGGGTCGGGTCCTCAGTGAAGGTGAGGGGTTATCCAAAGCGAACGCTGTTCCACAGCCCCACTCCCGCTCTTTTTCTTGTTTCCCTGAAGTACTAGCTATCGTGAGATTCAGGGAGATGGAAAGCAAATGACTAGAAACTGGGCAACTGAACTCAGTCCATGAAAGTTACACAGCTCAAAGACCCAAAGCCACTCTAAATCCAGACTAACAGGAAAAAACGAAGCTGTTTTCAGCGTGTTCTTGAAATGTAAAATTTCTGAGTAACCGCTCCAAGCATTCTCCTCTGTTATAAATAAAACAGTATCTGTGTACAAATATTTATCTCCTTAGCTAGAGGGCTTGCTTTTATGCTGTTGAATTTTTTTAAAAATAGCATTACATATCACTGCAGAGATTACCACCACAGTCTGGATACCAGTCAGCTTCAATTACCATGCAAAGCACACGTATTGTCTGAATACTTGGGGCAAGTTCCTTCAATTGGTGTAAAGTCTGCAAAGCTGCATGGCTAGTCTCCACATTTAATTTCAAAGCTTCACAACTGTGATTCACCACACGCTTTCAACAGTACAACTCAATCTTTTCCTCAGCCATTGGTCCAGCTGAGGAAAAAACTACTTTGAATGTACATTAAAAATTAAAACATATAAAAATTTCTAATATCATTAGAGATTACCAAGGATGGAATATTTATCCCTGTTTTACTCTTGAAGTTAACGGCTAAACAGTTTGATATTGACAGCTGAACCTGATTAATATGTTGTTTCAACCACAATAGCCTACTACCTGACAGATGAGGTTTGTAGAAAGCAGATATTTTTTACTATAGCTGGGAAAAGAGGGCAAGCTATCGAACACAGCACTGCTAGAGCTGGTTAAGTACTCTCTTGACACGATGTTCTTTCATCAATTGTTACTAATTCTTCGAGATCAAAAGCTATTCACAAGCCTCTGCCAAGTCTGATACAAGTTTCATTAAGAAAGCCTACAGTGGAATTTCTTATCAAAACTAAGCCCTGTCCGCGTAGCGAAGGCCCTCACCAGGGAGAGGAACCCTGGGCTGAAGTGATCGCCGCTTGGTCCCTTTTAACACATACTGAAATTGGAGATCCCAGAGCTCAGGTGGTAGACTGAGGGAACCATCTCTGATAGGTCAGTCCTAAAGAACAGCTCAGTGGAAGACAGGACTTGTACCCTAGACCAGAAAATCCTCATGAGCAGATTATTTGCCTGGGTTGTGAGTTCAAAAGTGTGCTACAGATATGGGTTGGAAGAAATTTTTCAAGGTTTCCTGTCTCCCATCTGATGAGGAGGAGGAGCGGAAGGTAGATGTGGTCCATACCACACCAAAATGCTTTGGATTTATCTTTCTGCAAAATGTTCGGAAAAACTTCAAGAGATTTGAGTAACATGAGAACTTCTCCCACCCTCGCTAATAGTGACACCACAAGCTAAAATCAGTTACTGGCTTCTTTGCTGCAATAACTCCAGAAAAGATGTGTCATTCTTACTTCCTTTCAAAGATGCACATAGTTCATACTCACAAACAAAACCTTTTCATAACACTAAATCATTCCATGGCTACAGCTATAGATGAGAATGTCCCTTCTCAACTCTTTTGTGAGAGTTTTACTGATGTACCAGGTTTTACTGATGTACCAAGAACACACTGTGCAAAAAGTTTTGCACAGAGAACCTAATTTTATGGACGCCTGACAAAAATGGGTGCGTGTAGCAACAAAACGTCAGGTGTCATATCCTGAATGTTGGTTTCATATCCCAGGAGAGAATCTGTTCTTGCTATTCCTCAAGTTTCCACAGCTTTGGAATCAACTTTTAAAATTTAAGTCAAAGTTTCCTTAAGCAGACAATATCCCATTGCATTCAGTGCAATGCTGACGCTGCATTCCATGAGCAAACAGTTTGGGGGTTCCCTCTTAAACATAAAGGATCCGGTAACACATTTTGTAAGAAATCAGGTTTGCTCTCACCGTCTCTCCCTATTCTTGTGAAGTAACTTTGTGCTGGTCAGGCATTTCCTTCAGTCTCAAATGTCACCAACTTTAAATGGAAGTGGGGATACTTGTAAAAGGCGTTGCAATTGCATATCGGATAGGAATGTAAGCTGCGACATATCCATGTAAGAAACCATTTCTAATAATCTTGCCATGATTAATGCTTAGATACACAAATTTCCCCCCAAAATATTGTCAGCATTAACTTCAGTATGGGACATTCTGTTCATGCTCCTGTTCATCACAGAGGTTCACAAGCAAAAACTGGCACACAATGAGATTGCTTCCAGTCACAAGAAGGTCCTTCATGAGTTTTCTGCAGACAAAAAGAATGTCATTACAATTAGACCTTAGCGAGGAACACTTTCAGCTTCAGCAAATCTTTGCCACTCTGACTCTGGGGGCATGAATAAGAGGCACCTTCTGCTATCAGTCTGTGTTCATGTGGTTTTTGTTAGTCAAATTACCCTTATGCAATGAAAACCCAAGTGAATGATTTCAAAGACAACTCATTTACAATAACATTCTTTTGATAGCCAGCTCAAACTGCCTTTTTCAAAAAATCAAAGTAAATAAATAAAATCAACCACAAGCTTTAGAAATTAACAAAATAATAATAATAATCAGAAGTAGACCTGATTGCATAAATGCCAATTGCAGTTTACACACAGGCTGGAAAGACAAACATCCGCTGAACTGAAAGACAAAACCTTGCCTTCTGATCTGCACAGTACATTCCTTACCCTTCTCTGGGAGACTACATAATTACTGGTAGGAAATTCATGAATAAATTTGAGAAACAGATGTTCACTGTGCAGTGAACTATATTTCTATTCAAGAATTGCTACACAGAAATAGGTGTGCATCTGCTATCTCACTATAATGTACAAACTCAATAAATCTGATATTCCGAGGACATATCAGAGTTAGAGAGCACGTGCAGACCAGCTAAGCAGCAAGTGCATAGAAGGTCTGTCAGATGCCCCATGACAGTATCCAACTGCCTGCCAGCGTGTAAAAAAACTGCAAAGCAAATGCACAGGATGTTTAACACTGCCCAAAAGTATCCAGAGCAGACTGCCCGCGGCTATGCGGCATAATGCATGTGTGCAGTAGCCTCAGTCAGCCGGGTGGACAGATGCCTCCACAGTTTGCACAGCAGACCCTTTGATGCTCCATTCAAATAGAGGGTTGCAGAGAGGGGTACAGAACACACAGGAAGTAATCCAGGAGCTCGCCATGTTTTTTCACAACAGTCAGCAGGTATGATTCATTCCACAGTCTGCCACATCTTAGTCTAAGGCTCTGCATATAGAGCATGTGTGAACCACCAAGGAAAAGACACAACCTAGAAAGCCAGCTCCAGCAGTAATCCTCAAAACAAAGCTGAAAATAGAGTAACTGGTAGCCTGTGACCCAATGGATTTGTATTAGGCTGGACAGTTATCTTCTGTGGCTGCTTTTGTATAGAAAAATGCAAGTGAGAACATCCAGAGGAAGATAAAACGTGTTTGCAAGGAGCAATCACTGAAACACAACACATTACACTACACTGGCATTTTTCGTCAGAAGAAATTACAAGCAATTTCTCAAGTAATTGTTTTGCCTTCCTCATGTTTCCTGAAATATCTTTCTTCCTTTGAATAAAAAAAAAATAAATTTTGAAGTGATCTTGTATTATTTAGAAGCATGACAATGCAACAATGATAAGTTCAGTGGCCTTGGCAGGATAGTGAATGGCTTGTTTCAACTCACTTTAACTCAAATAAGCTTTTGACCACGTTAACCAACTATAAGTGAAATCATGTATCGTTTGTTTTTTCACTTCACAGTCATAAATTCTGTCATGCTTATTACAGGAAGGGAAGTCCTGTGCCCAAAACATTAGCAAACTTTGGCTTACTGGAGGATTTTCAACAAAACAACAGCCTAAGCAATTCCTCAGCCACCAAGTCCTTTGAATTACTCTTGTCTCCATCTCCTGCTACTGAAAACTTCTAAAAGGCATACTCTCTTCTGATCTGCAAACACCCTTCCTATTCTTGAGTTCTGAACTTTGAGAACTGAGTCAGAAAATATAAGCAGTAAAAAGCCTTAATGTGGGTAAAATTTTGATGTCAGAGTCTTTGGTGATGAGGTCATTAGAAGTCTTAGTCATGAGTCCTTTTTCATTCAAGTCAAGCACCTCACCTAGCACTAAACTTTCATAGAAATCAGGCACAAGGATGCCCATGGAAGTCAATGGAGATGGACAGCCATGATGAGTCACCTTCAACAGCTGCCTGTCACACATTTCCTCAGGAAAGGGTGCACTGCTTTTTTGATGTGCCTCCCTTCCCCCACCAATGACAGAAATGAGCTACGAGATGAGCTTAGACAGCCATTGTGGTTTCAGACAGCTAAGATGAGGTGAGATGACTCTTTCCACTGTATAAACTGAGCTCTGAATGAGGGTAAATTTCAGATATGGGAGAGAAAGAACGGCTGCTATATTGTGTTTTCACAACCAGCCATCTTCTAACTGGTGTTTCCCAAAGTAAGCTTTCCTTTTGGCGGATTACTTCTTTTTGGGATGCTAGCATGCATTAGTTTTTTGGGGAAACTGTAGGATCACTGAATTTGTTGAAAATGAGATCCAAAGAAAGCAAATGAAGTCTCTCGGAATTCAGCCTTTCCAAATCACTGGTGCCTTTTATAAAAAATGAACTCAGTTATGTCAGCCACAAATCTAACCATTTTTAATTTGCATCTTTAAAAATAGGTACCTGAAACGAACCATCTAAATTTGCATTTGAGGCAACTAACATAGTTTAGTGTTGATACATCCAATGACGCATTCCCCTTTGTTTTATACAGATGGAATCTTTTTCTTTGAAACCACAATTATCACACTTCCGGGTCCTTGAACAAGGTCATTCTTCCAAATGATGCTAGCAGATTGCTTTGTGCAGATCTGAATGTCAGCACTCCACACTGGCTCTTTACTTAATGCTCACTGCAGAGATCATGGAGAAATTCAACAGATACTTTCAAAATATTTCATTGTAACCTTAGTTCTCCCCCATCTGTTGCCATTAAAATCTCTATGGGCAGAAAGTCTGCAATTATCTCATTCTTTCCAGTTCCTAAAATCAATTACGTTCCAGAGCAGCTTTTAGGAACCCACAGGGCAGTTAGGCAAGTGCAGATCAGAGTCCACATGCAGTGTGAAGTTCAGGCAGGAATATGTCCCTGCCTGGTCTTCAGAAATGCCTAGTAAGCAAAAGTAGGAGAATTGGTTCCCAGGCTGCTTCCTTTCAGACCACCTTCAGCCATCAGCACTCCAAGACCCAGACAAAGACTACATCTCACTTATGAGATCAGCCATGGCAAGAGACAGGCACAGATCAATGGCAAATTCCCTTAACACCTCAACGCTCTTTACTGGGTTTGGCAAACTTGAGCTTACTCTAACGGACCCCTAAGTTCCTCTAGATCTCTAAGGGAGCTGCATGCTCTTGAAGTCATCATCACTGACCCCACTAGAGACAGGCCAGCTGATATTAGCAAAAGATTTTGTGCTATATATAAATCTGGATTTATAAAGCATTATCTCATGAGTGATACATTTTACACAGCTGCTAACGTTAATTTTTGCTGTGATCAGAGGTAACTCATTGATAAAACATTTCAGATTTTGTTTATTCTAAACTGGCATAAATGGCAAATGGTCAGATTTCTGGTTAAAAACTTCAACCACTTCCTTTATATGTAAAAGCCTATACCCTCCCTTGGTAGATTTTGGATACCCAGGCACTGAGGCTTTTTAGATACATTTAAGATGTGAATCCTTGCTTTTCTGCCTTTGATTTCCATTCAGGACAACATACGTACCAGGAATATTACAGAGCTAATTGACTGATATCATTTATGTAGCTGATTCACTGGTCTAAAAATAGAAAAATGAGCTGAGTCAGTAGTAAAATTTTACTTATTGCTGTATTAAAGCTCTGCTATGCACTTTTTGTAGCCTGAAGAAATCATTCTGAAAGTTCAGGAGTTCACCATGCTTCTCTGGTAATACTAGCACGTGCATTTGTTAGCTCAGACACTTAATATGCCTTTTCTCAATATACAATTTACATTTTTGACAAATATTTTTAAAAGCAAACTGTTGTTCTCCTAAAGCCTACAAAGTTTGCATTAATCTGCAAAATCATTTCCCTCTTGGTGGCTGCAAGTTGGCCAGTCTATACGTCTACAAAACAAGCCCATTCTTGCTACACTTAATTATCTTTATTTTGAGGGAAGCATTCCCAAAGTCAGCAGTAAACATTCCCTTGTCTTCTGCTAAAGGCTGGAAAACCAAAGCCATTGCCAATTTTTAGCTGCACATGGAGAAGGTGTTGAGCTAGATATTTGCCATGCCAGGAATCTTTAACAACCTGGGCGCTATCAGGAGAACTATATTCTTTGGAGAGAAATGGCAAGAAGAGGCAATTATGAAATGAAAACTGGAGGTTGCCAAGCCACAAATTGTAAGAAAAAATAGTTGAGATAGGGTCCTAGCCATGGGTTTTTTGGGATGCAAATGATTCGGAATAGTTCTCCACACAGTGGTCTTTGCATTGCAGACTGCTTCCTTGTCATAGAATCACAGAATGGTTTGGGTTGGAGATGACCTCAAAGATCATCTAGTTCCAAGCCCCCTGCTATGGGCAGGAACACTTTCCACTAGACCAGGTTGCCCAAAGCCTCATCTACTTTAATTACCAGCCTGGCTAATAGATCCAGGTGTACTGTGGCTAACCATTACTAGCCTTTCAAACCTGCATGTTTGCTAATAACTAGATTTACCTCAAAACCACAATCTGGCCACTGCAGCACTGATGGTTAAAGTAAGTTCAGGTGAAAGGAAATTTCTGAGCCATGCTCATTTCTCCAAGACTACATGTCCTATTTAGAGACGAACTCAAAAAGGCTACGCAAGCATTCCAAGAAGTCCATCCTAAGAATATATCATGCACTTTTGCTTGCTGGAATCTTACCACCTTGTTTTAATTGCAATAACTCACCTCTCCTTTACTGAGCCATAAAAAAAACGGAGTTAGAATGGCTGCTTCAGCTGGTACAAATTACCAACCGCAGATGTTATGGAAAAACTTCAAGATTCCATGAAATACATATTCAGCAACTTGATGGGTCAAAAGTGCAATTAGCCAAATTTGGAGAGCATGACTGGGAAATGACCTCTTAGGGGAAAAGAAATTTTGAAATTGATGGCTTGTTCATTGTACTACGAAATAAATTAGCAGGTAGAAATGAAACAATGCAAAGTTTGCACTAAAAATAAAGAGAAGAAAATTGTGTGCAGCTGACAAAATGGTAAATTGTAGGAAACACTTTTCGTTCATAGCTGTTCATGTAAGAAGGAAAAAAATCGCCTGAGATTTCCTGCACGCACTCAGTAGAACACAAACAAAGCACTTCAAAAACATCTGTTTGAAATAAACCAAGGTTAGAAAGAGGAGCAGCTCTAAAAATGTCTTTGAATAGTGATAATAAGAAAAAGATGCAACAAAGAACAACAGGAAACTTGTAAAGATCATTTATTAAAATAAACTTCTTATGCATATTATTATTGTGTTTACGAGGACATATGGCTCCCATCTCCATTCCCTGCACGCACTGTTGGCTTCTACATGGTGTGCAGGACTCTCATTGGGTTGCAGGTATCTGCAGACCAATTAGCTTTGCTTTCCTTCTGTAGAGGCACTGAACACTTCAGCTGGACTCACTACTGCAATACCCAAATACCCTCCTGCCTCAGGCTCTGACTGAAGGAAGTATTAGCTCCCAGATGATCCTTTTGCAGATAAATGTTTTCATATTTTTCTTGGTAAATTTTTATTCCTCAAATATTGCTAAACAGGCACAATAAATATGGATTAGCTTAAAATCTTGGCACCAATACTATCTTGTTTCTGCCTATCCTTGCCTTTCCTTCCTATTTTCCTCCCTCATCCTCACATTGGCTCCACCATGACTAGTTGAAATTTCACTAGCAGCACCTCAGTGATTTCCTTCACTCAACCTTCCTGAGGCCTATTTCTGCATTATACCACATCAATAATGCAAAATGGGACAAACAGATAACGGAGCTGTCCAAAGCTGTTTTATTTTGCCATCCACTTCCTTCAATGATGTAGCACTTAGATGGCCACAACACGGATGCTGAGAGATGCGCTCTAGCTAAAAAGCTTCTGAGGGCCTTCTGTCCAATAATGAAGAGAGAAAGCTTTGCAAATACTGTGTCAAATGGCAACAGTGTGGTAGCATCAGAGGAAAGGGAAGGGATGTGTATCAGGACAGCCAGCTGTTTGAAAACAATCGTACTGAGCATTACAGTGAATAAGAAATTTGTGCAAGTTACTGAATTATCAAAGATCATTTTAATCTTCATCTAATAGACCAAAACTTTTGGAGTGATATTCAGCCTGCCTTTTCCCAGTTTTGTCCAACTTAGGCTACCAGGGGTCATCATTGCAATCTCCCCTGCCACACCACATGCTAAGCACACCAACTCATAAACCCCTCGAGTCAGAGGTGGCAATGGCAGCTCTGAACAGGATCCATGCTCTCATGGTTTTTCAGTAAGGTTTGGATGAGCATCTGAAATTATGTTTACACATTCTATCCCACTGTAAAACACATAAACAAAGCTCAAGCTATGTAGAGTTTGTCTGTATTTGTTTTTGCACAATAAGCTCCTCCAATTTAATGTGAACACTGAAAATATCTCATCTACATGGCAAACCAGAACACAAGACACCATAATTAAGCCACCACTTACCTCAGTGAGGATAAAATTGCTTAGTCAAGCACTAGTTAAATGCAGCAATACTGATATGAATCACTGCTAGTGAAGAATTATTCTAAGATGCCAGGAAAAGAACTTAAGAAAAGTTAAAACTTAATTTTTATGAACTTAAAAATGCATTGTGAACCTGGAATGGCAAGTGGGGGAAACACACCATTATCACATGGCTTTCAGCCTACGAAGGCATTTTGGTAACCATGAATTAACATGAGACGGGTTGTAGCAGTACTGTCAGGAGAAGATGCTGGTCTCTGACCAAAACAGGAAAACTTTGTAGGTTTGGGGTATGAAAATCCTGATGTTTCCCAGCAGTCTTCACTCATCCCTCAAAAATCATTAACCTTAACAGTAGAGTAACATTCTCATATGGAATTAACTGGATCTGAAAGGACCCAAAATAAACATTCTTGTTTGATTTCCCCTTGAGGCAGCAATTCTGACTAACTAGTGAATTTACAGAATAATCAAAGGACTTTCGATGGAAGAATAACAATAAAGCAAAAAGCATGATTAGTTTTACCATAAATGACATCTTTTAAACATAGTTGCTTAAGAAAATGAGGATGATTCAGACTGTCTGTCCATCTCTAGAGACCAATTAAACTATCAGTCAATTTCAAACAATGTCAAAGAGTTTTCTAAAACATTAAGTTTGTACACCTTACAAGACAATAAATGGCCAACGTACATGACTGAACCTCCATTGAGGAAGTCACAGCAGTGTAACCTCTCCACGATTATTAGACAACAAAAAATCCAAAGAGAACCTCTTTCTAAAGAGAGCTATACCCATAATCATTTACGTTAAATAACTGTTGAGGAGAAAAACAGGAAAAAAGTGAGTAAAAACAGAGTAACAAATGTTAGCAAATTTTAAAAAACTTGTAATACATCTCTACCCTTTGCAGTATTGAACAACTTGTGTAAAATAAAAAAACCTGGTTTAGGAGACAACTAGTCAAGAGAAAGCTCTTTGCAAATATTTAGCCTTACACTGTTGTCAGCATCAGGGGTATGTGAAAAGTGAGCACTTGAGAAAACTTTACACTAGATTCAAAGGAAGAGGGCTTACAGGGGCCTCTCTCAAGGGTTGTTGGGAAGGAAGAGGCTAAAACCATACTTGTGCTGTTCCCAGAACAATTTGAAAAGGGGCAGCACAAGCACACGTGGAAGCTCAGAATTAATTGATGAAATTACAAACTAGACACAGATCTCAATTTCTTTACTTAAAAAAGCACTCTGGAAAGAGTTTTCTCCCCTAGCTCTGGCATCCCTTCGGAGGAGCTCTTTCGTAACTGGTTCTTAGACACGGAAAAGCCCAGCTACAATATTTTACTTCAGTTTACAAAAGGCCCTTGTGGGACTGCTGAATTTGTATAGCGCATTAGCTGACATTGGTATGTAAGCACTTGTGATACTTGCAACACAGCTTGCTCAGGATTCAGGCCCACTCTCAGTGTTGTCCCATTGACCTACAGGTTACAGTCAGGATAAATTTTTCCCTGAACATAAACCAAAAATTTTCACGGGAGAAAGTGTTGGGTTTTGCTCAGCAAAACTATTTATTTTCTCTTCCAAAAAACACAAGGATGCAACCCTTGTCTTTATTTCACCATGTTGAATTAGCATAACCTGATCATCTTCAGTGAAAAAACTCCCTTCTTTCTTCCCAGGAGCGCAATGGTACTGAAAAACACAAAATAGAGGCTCCTGTGTAGGTACTAGCATAGGCAGATTCCGTATCTCATCTCAGCCTAGTAGCTACAGGCTAAGAGAATCACCAGCTGCTAATAAATATTTAAGTTAATAATTTGTAGTCCAGTAGGGAGCAGCATGAAGCACAGTAAGGTGGTGTTTCAAATTCTGAATTCTGAACAAAACCTTTGTAAAATTACATTCTAGGATGCTTTCTTTTGTATTTTTGTGCCACTGTGGACCTTACTGCAATACTGGTTTTTTTATCAGGGCATGCTTCCTTTCTACGCATCACTGGGCAGGGAATTTCTTTTGAACATCACTTACATCTTGCTGCATTGACTGTATAGAGTTTGAATGCATTGGTAACATAAAGAAAAAGAAGAAAGAGGGGAAACATTTGATGGTAATAGCCCCAGAAAGTCCGCTTGCTAACTGCCCTGAGTAAACAACACAGGATAGAGTTCCCCAGTGCCAGATTGGTTCAGCTGTACATGGATGCTGCTGAGCCCTCAGAGCACACCATCTGCTTCTTCAAAGGTGGGTTGGTAAAAGCAATGTTAGAGGTCATTTTTGAAATGCAGAGATTCTGGGAAGAAGCACGGGGTTTTAAATAGAAGTCAGAGGTATTGATTCAGGGAATGACACAGACAAAACAGGCAGAGATGGAAGCTGCAGGGTGGCTGCCTCTTTGGGGAATTGAGACAATGTACAATTACTTCAGATATGAGGTTGAATGTAGCTGAAGGGACACTACAGAAGGGAAAGAAACATGAAGATGCATATTCTGTACGGTAAACCTAGGAGAGGATAGGCAGCAATCTGGCAAAGCTTTAAGCATAAAGCTTTACATCTTGACATAAAGATGGAATTTTAAAACACTGCACTGCCTAAAGAAGTACTAATACCTCTTTTCTCTGATTGATTCCTTACAAGTGCATTTTCTTCAGCTTGAGGATACGTGAGCTTCCTGCTGGTCTCTTCTTCTACTTGTTGCCACCTGAATCAATAGCCTCGAGGCATTGCATCTAGACTGGGATCTTGTAATATTTCTTCTCTGCCTTCGCTTCCTCTCTAATTCCTCTGTTTACCTTTCCCTCCGTATCATCCGCTTTATACCGTCAGCACAGCAGAAGTGATCAGAAGTACATTAGTCCATACGCCCTGTTTGGCTCCTACAGCATACGCTTAAGTATGAGCCAAATATGAGGCCAAGGGGTCTTTAATGGAGAAAAACGTGAAAACCAGAGTGCGTGCACCATCCCCTGGGAACTTCACGGTGCTGTCACTGTTTCAGTGCCCCAGCACAGTCTGCCAGTAGACCGGAATGCCTCAGGACTGGGCCAAACGTTTCTTGCAAATGCTGACTGT
Organism: Grus americana; assembly: GCF_028858705.1. Taxonomy (NCBI): domain Eukaryota; kingdom Metazoa; phylum Chordata; class Aves; order Gruiformes; family Gruidae; genus Grus; species Grus americana. The sequence goes on from NC_072853.1 coordinate 114,941,954, forward strand.
TCTCATGACTAAGGAGAGTGCTACACCATAGCCTGGGCACCAGCCGTGTGGTCAGCAGTGCCTCAACACAACTGTACTTGGGTCCATAGACCAAAAAAGTCCTGACACAAAGAGAGGGCAAAGGTGGGCATGAGCAGCTACCCGGACTCAATTCTTCACCATTGCCATTGCCAAACATCTGAATCTGTGGCCTATGGACATGATATATTTTTGCTGGTTCAGTATTTTGAGTCATTGTCTTCCACCTTTGGCACCTGGCAAGGTGGTTCACTTCTCCAAATTCCACATCCAAACATATGTATACCAGACACATAGGAACAGCAGGACAGAGCAATACACAGAACTGAGAAAATATCAAGTTGAAAAAGAAAGAGAAAAATACTACAGAAAGCATGGGCCATGAGGAGGGGGAAAAAAAGGCAGTAAGACAAGAAGCTTCTGATACCACTGTGGAATCTGTGGGGGACCTTTTCTTCAGCTTTTCTAGGCTTGTGGGTTGTTTGTTTTCCCCTTCTCATTTCCAGGAAATAAACTGTCATGAGAATGAAAGCTTGCATTGATGAATGTTTGCTGTATTAACTTTGTAGTGTTGCTCTGTCTTACAAATATAAAAGCTGAAGAGATAACAATAGTACATGTGATTGGTTTTACAATTATTGTAGCAATAAGAAGAGTTGATACATTTTCCCATCATCTTTGCAAAGGAAGTGTAATAATCTCTCAAACTCTTTTTCTTCAATAATCTCTGAATATACAATGAGAAGTGGAAATGTCACTATACACTTAAGCCTAGACATAAGGAAGTTTGCAGAATTTGGAAATTTTCAGGTCACGATATTCATCCATTGTTCATGGATCAATTTCTATACACTGCAGAATGCCTGGATGTTATTTAGCTACCTTAAAAAGATCCAGTGTAGGCTGATATCCCAGCAAAAACAGGACAGGCAGCATTTCCATCTACTAACACACTGTTCTTATTTTTCCTAGGTTAAACAGTCTGAGTAAGAAAGGGTTCTATGTGCTACAATCACTCTAAAAGGAAAATGTTCAATTTCAAACCTGTTAGCTTTTTATCCAGGCCAAAAAAGAATTCTCTGCACTTGTCAAGTACGTGTCATATGCACAACCAACCCAATTGTTTCAAAGGTGCAAAGTTATCTATAGTATTGGGGGTGGGGGGGTAGGGGGATGTGGAAAGCCTCATAGTTGGGAAAGGGCATTTAAGGAAGCAAAAAACGGGAGAGACAGCAGTGTGTTCTAGTTATCAGATGCATCAGATGTAAGTACAACTAAATTAGTAACAGCTCGCAGTATAATACTTTCTAGTGAAAATTCAGCAGCCTAGCTGCATCGTTGATTAACTTTATCTAGAATCTTACTGTCATGTACAGTGAACATGTTCAAGGAAAACAGCCAGTTAGCTAACACAAATCACCTGACCTGCACCTGTTTCCTCACCTTGTGCACTGTGATACTCATTACCTCAATTTAGCTGGCTATCACTGGGAAACACTGGCTTATTTTACACCTACTTTACCATGTTACAATGCCTCCACAGGCCGTTACAGCTTGCTCATTACAACTGTAGCACTTCTAATGAAGGCAGGACCCTGGTGTTCTCCAAACTCTGAGGGTCACTAGATACTTCCACTTTTCCACTGATCTGAAAGACAGGTGGCAATCCTATCCTAAATGAGGTTACATACAGCTTTTTCAAAACACCAGGAACACACTGATTTTCGGGGGCTAGAAACAATCATTAGAGAGCTGCATAAGGTGCATCCTCCACCTCAGTGCTGCTGAGATCACTGCTACATGGAAAGCATGTTCAGAGACCTCGCCACCTCTCCTGGCTGCAGATGTCCCCTAGCTTGTTCTGACAACAGGCTTGGTCTTTCAGGAGTCCTCCTTCATATTGTACCACACAAACTGTTGATCTTACTAACCTGTAAATAAAGGAGGTGTGAGGTGGTACAGTGGAGCATATACATTTTACAGAAACCACTCATCAACCAAAACAACTCAGTGGATCGAAAAAAGTACTGAAAATATAATGTCTCCTGCAACGTCTCCCATTTTTGCTTTTCTATACACGTACTATTCTCTTAACTAGAGGAGAGTGAAAGTTGAAAAATAAGTCTGCTTACACAGAACCCATAAGGCTTAAATTAATGCAACTACCCCAAAGGCTTGAGAAGGTGCATCAATAGTCAACCAGTCTGAGGTGTTCTCAGTGATGCAATAGCACTGTGGTTTATTAAAGGCAAAAGCATATACTGATAAATATTTATGAAACCAATCAGCCATTTCTGAATGTTGGATATGTGAGGAAAGGTTATTTCTTAAATCTTTTATATTTATTTATCTGGATGAAAGAGTCTAAACTGAATTCCTATGCAGCATTTATTCAACACTGGGCACAACTAAATAAAAAAACCACAAGCAACCACTAGAAATTATTTAAGAGGTTTTAAAGACAAATATACTCTCAAAGTTTAGATTTCCTCGGTCAAATAATCTCACAAAAGGTTAGATTTAAATCGAGATGTCTTCCCCAAATTTGTACAATACAATTGAATTAAATCCTTCCCATTAAGAAAAAAACAGAGATTAAATAGATGTTTGACCCATCTCAGAGGTCTGGAACTCATGGAATATGGTGTCCAAATGTCCTAAAATGTCCTAAAAGCAGACAGCCACATCTATACGTGTGATGAGAAGAGGGAGGCATGCAACTGAACATGTCTTCTGTTTGGAGAGAAACCACTACAACGGGTACACAGAATCATAGAATCGCTTAGGTTGAAAAGACCTTTAACATCAACAATTCTGTTACCTTCAGTGGAAGGCTGCAGGCAATATGAATTCATTAATGAATATTAATAATAAGAATACCCCATTTTACTTTCTCAACAGGAATGGGACTACGTCATTTCTGCTGTTTACATGGGCTTCCATCTTGATTTCTAAGAATAAAATAGAATAGTTCAGTTGGAAGGCACCCACAACAATCATCTAGTCCAAATGCCTGACCAATTCAGGGCAATCACTTCCCATCCTTAGATTGCAAAGTGTCACTTGTGAAGGAAAAAAGCACAAAGAGGCACCTCACAGCTTTCATCAACCATTTTCCAGAATCTGACAGTGCAGAGGCAGATTTCAACTATTATTTTCATAGGACAAAAATTATTTCTGAATCATAGAAACACACGGCATCATTTGTTTCCAGAGTCCACATGTAAGCAACGATATTCTTAAAACACATCCACTGAAAACTGTTGGTTTTTTTTTTTTCTGGGAAGAGCTGAGAAAAATCTGATCCATTCTTTGAGTATCTTTTCCAGAATTTTTCCTGTCCTTCTTTACAGTGCTGTGATGTATGATACTATGAAATTCAGCTGTATAAGTTCACATCAGTCCTCCTTGCGCAAGACCTCTCTGAATCAGGTGGGCTCTGACTACACTGAGTCCATCAACAGAACAGGCACACATTTTAGCTAGAGCTTGCTGTGCTCATGAGCAGAGTTTGACTTGAAAATCAATTACAGTTAAAATGCCTTGGTGTTGTCCCTTTCCTTCTCCTTTCCTGTAACCCTACCTTGTAATATTAAAGATGAATAGAGGTTGGACAAAAGACAGGTTTTGATGTTGATGTCCCAAATCAATACAACCTTTAGTACACGTTCATTTAAGGGAAGCTGCAGTATTTTGTAGGATCAGGTGCCCCAAGAGAATTCACATATCGAATTCAAGTTTTTATTAACTCAACACTAATCCCTTTGACCTCATGTTTCCAAACCTGGAAGTCTAATCCTCCCTGAGGGCCTAGACAGTGATGAGAGGTTTAAGATCAGCTCCCTGCCAGGCAGGTGACTTAACTGGAATGCCACAGTCAAGATTTCTCTGCTCGCTTTCCATTCCACTTCTAAGCCAATGAAATATGATACTTCATCTGTGGGCGATAACTTCATTCCCCAGAAGAGCCAACTCACATTTTGGTCCTCATATTCCTGCTTTTAAGTATCCCTGAAACTAGACAGGATATTTTGACTGGCAACTTTAGATTGCAGGTTAAAAAATGAAGTGCAGAACTATCTGTTGGTTGACACAGCTGCAAAAGTACAGCTTTGTCCAGCCTTGTTGCAAAGATTACCATTTTCCTAAAGAGGTGGGAAAAATGTATAAACAAAGTATGAAGCTGGGACTTGGCATCCAGAAATCCTCCTTTCAACACTAACCACTAGGATTTCCTCTTGCTTTCTTTCCATGTGGCCTCGCAAATCTGACATTTCTTCGGGTTGGAGACGTCCCAACCTGCCACCTCAGTTAGCCTGGGAAGTGGAGGTCAGGGCACTCTCCTGGCAGCTTGATGTAAATCCCCTTTCGGGGAGGATGGCCTTGCAGCCAAAATTTTGGCATTGCCTATGTCAGTGCTCTAACTACTAGGCAATAATGTAAATAGGAAGCAAAATATATATATTTAAGTAGAGTGCTGAGTTCTTTGGATGTTATAGGAACTTACTCTCTAAAAAAGCCTCAAGAGTAATGACACCCCACGAATTTACCTCCATGCATTGGTCTCCAGCTAGGAGCCAGGCTTTGGGCAGCTAGGCACTGTGGTGTCCCACTTGCTGGTTCCTACAGCCTTAACAAATACACTGTGTGACGAAATTTGCTGGCTATGCCATGAGAAAACAGAAAAGCTGCTTCAGCTGTAGGAGCTTTAAACTAATTTATTGGGACGATTTCTAATAGATGTTCTGTAAAAGTGCCTTGAGATTAATTTTGCAGAGCAGAAGCAGCTATTAAAATTCCTAAAAATAACTTGTCCACATCTAAAAATACCATGCTATCGTAGTCCAATAACTCAAGCCCTTTTAGGGTTGGTAATTAACAGAAGCACTAATAAAATGACCATCTCTTCTTTTCAGTGAGTGAAAAAAATGTCACATTTTTAACTGTATAGGACCATGATGAACTGGCATTAGTGCTTTAGGTCTTCTTTCCATGAAGGATAAAGCTTTTTCTTCCTGTGCTTGGTGACTGGTAACTTTGGGGGAAAAAACTTAAAAGAGAAAAAACAGTCTTCCAAGCAATGCTTATGCAAAAATTTATAAATACCCATGTGTATTCATTGTTTCAGTGTGGGATACTGTTCCTACTTTTTAATCTTACCTTTTAAATTTCCATACATTAATCCATTTATATAAAGTTGCTTTTTACTCTTCTTTTACATCCTTGAAACATAGGAACTTGTGTTCCACGCTGTTGAGCTGGAACTGCATGAAATAATGAATGACACTCTTTAAAACACTGACAATAGTTGACCAAGCTTTTTCATGCTCTAATGACTTTTAAGTGCTCCAGTTATAATATTCAGCAATGTAAATAATCTTGACATTAAACATCTCTGCAGCCTGATAAACCACTTTTGTATGGCTCAAAGACACAAGAGGACTGAAAAAGACAGCCTCGTGCCCTGTTTCATACTTAAAAATGTACAATTTCCTGAAATCATTTTATTGAAATGTATGGTTTTTAACAGAAATGTTATATTTGTTGGCAGCAAATCTTAAAGAAAAGGATGAATATTATGTATCTATATAGGTTTGAAAAAAAAAGATGTATCGCTTTCTGACAGCTAGTATTTTTTTTTTTTTTAAATTAAATTGAGCACTAAGTTTCCTTATCCTTCGGAAGAAAATAAAGTGGTAAGAAAGTCAATACCTAGGCAAGCACACTAAAACACATTCCCTTAGGGGGAACATTACTGGGACTGAAGAACATTTAGTTTAATTGGAAGCTATTGTTCAGGTAATACTGGATTTAACAGAATAAAAAGGAAGACTGAAGGCTATATTTATACACAGTTGAAAGTATTAACATTTCTCTGTATATATATTTCTGAAGGCCTACCAGCACCACAACTCTTTCTCAGTAAACATGAGAGCAGTTAGTAGCATCATCTTAAAATTTGACCTACTTTCCGCACAACAGCCCCAGATGATATAACCCACCTGCTTTACTTCTGCACACTCTCATTTAAAAATATATTGGATATACACAAATAACAGCAAAGGAAAGATGTAGATCTAGATCTTTAAAGTGCTGTCATGCATCTCCTAAGTCCTTCAAAACAACCTCCAAAGTTTCATACAGGTGAGCAAAACATCCCAATTTGAGGGAAATAACTGTACTCTCTCACACACAGCTTCTAATTACGTCACTCTCTTTTGCCATTTGATTACACTCATGAGACACAAATCCGGTTACCAGCTGAAGAGCCTTGACCTGGGCCAGAGCCCCAATAAGGGGCAAAGACCAATACCCAAGCATTCATCGTTCAGAAATCTTGGAGCAGGGGTGATTGCATTTCAGAGATGCTTGCTCCTGAGAATCAGCGTGTCTCAGAGGTTAACTGCCTGTAGGTACGTACTGCATTGCATCGGTCAAACCCTGCAACATTTATCTGCGTAAGCAATATGAACCATAGGTTTGATGAAGAAAACTACAAGGTGTGTGTCTTATATTTCCCCCCACGCCTATCCCAGCAACTCGTAGGAGGGATGGCAGCTTGATGTCACTAGACAAGCTCTCCGCAAACCTAACCTCCTGGTTCCTGAACGAGGAGAAATGTGGTGACCCACCCTTACAGTCTGACTCACTGTGCCATTGCAGCGGCTGTGTGCACTCCCTTCTCTGCTCATTCCCCAAGCGCAGCCAACAGTCAAATTGGGATTCACTCCAGTGACTTCAAGCTGCTGTATTTTACCTCAGGGCAGATGTTCCACCAATTTCAACCAAACCTGCAGATCTTTCATTTGAATTTTTATGTTAGGTTTTTTAGGTCCCCTTTAAACTATATGAGAGTTGGGTCACTCCTGCTAAAGGTTAGTGGATTAAAAACAACAGATACATTCCTTATGTTACTATTACAGGCAATTCTCTTCCTCCAGACATAAATGATATGCATTCATACTTTTTTCTTAAGCTATTCGGGATACTTCTCCAACCTTTGACCAAAATTATGTCCATGGATGGTTTTCTTCTCTTTTAAACAAATCAATGTCAATATAAGAGTAATCAGAGTTATGAGTCTGTAAGCATTATGTTTCAAATCCAATGATAACAGACATTTTCACAGAATACACTGTAATGTCCTGGCTCCATAAACAAGCCTACTAAAATACTGTGATGCACAATAACGCTGATTTAAATTGAATTTAAATATGAGACCCTTTTGCTTTCATTTTGACTTTAAACTGTGTGAAAAATCTGAAATTATACAATAGACTCCACTTATTCTTGCCAAGTTTCTGAAATTTGGGATTTGCGAGAACATGTGGCAAACTTTGTGCTCCACCCTCTCAAATATGCAATGAAAGGATCAACTTTTTTCCCAGTGACTCCACACAAGAAGGAACAAGAATCTTTCTGGTTATTTTCATGGACAAGTAATACAGTCTAATAGCCACCAACAAAGCTTTGTTGTGAATGCACTTCATTAAGCTAAAATGATTAACATTACGTAAACTCATTTTATAGATCCTTCAGAAAACAGACCATTTTCACAAAACTTGTGGGTCACCTTACACAATAAGCAATTTTACCTCAAATCTGCAGCGTTGTAAACCTTCACTGTCTCAGATTCAGTTGCAGGAATTAACAACCCCTGGTAATTTCCATGTTATCCACAGGTCATTCAACTTCTTTAGTATCTGTATTAGTAATTCGTAACCTATCCAGTGGCTCATGCTGCTTCTCACTATAATCTGTGAGATAACAATAGACTTATATGTTCTTCTGAAATATCTATGCTCACTACCACAGCATCCTATCCCCTCTAGGTTGGAAAAGAGGAAATAAAGGAACCAAAACTATGTTGTCAGTGAGGGTTCATGACCGGAGGGTGGGATACTGAAAGCTTCTGGAAACAGATCGGGAGCACAGGAGAACTAGTGAAGAATTCAGTTAAGGAATGGTAAAGCAAATGTAATCAGTGCAAGCACTAAATGGTTAAGATCCAGAACTCCTTTAAAAATATTCTTTGATAAATACTAAAAAAAAGCAGGCTTGAACTATTCTTAAAGTGAGGGGGAAATAATAAAAAAAAATGCCTAAAGGACTGATTTACAAGGTTCTTTGCTCCATTAGTTCCTGCTGACCTCAGTATGCATAGGCTCTTTCAGTGTGTCCCAGGATCAGGGCTTACATTTAATGCGATAAGAAAAACCAAGAATACAGTATCTTGAATGTAGAACCACAGGTTGCTTTTGATACAGTGCCCATATGTAGTTTAGTTAAACATTGTGCTATATCCCTTGTCTTTGTCCTGTTGATTAGCCCTATCATTATGTCTTCTTAAATGAGGGTCTGATCTTGAAACCTTCTGCTTAACAGAGCTGCACAACATTGCTCATGAGTAAAGCCAAGCATAAGCATAAACGTTTGTAAGATCAGTTCAGGCTGTTACAAATAGTCCACTTCCTTCTCTTGGACTTGAAGAGAAAAAAATCTTACTTATTGCTTTAAAATAATAAATATACTAAAAAAAATAAAATCAATATTCTTATACTGCAGTACACAGCAGTATCATAACACTTTATAGATTAGTAATGGAACTTCATTGTCATGAATTTGGTGACATGCCCCTTACATGAAATTTTTTAAATTACTAATGTAGGGCATCACGTATCTATCCAATAATCATTAAAAATAGTTACAGCTTGACTCGTGCTATTTAAGCCTAAAACACACTGACCACATTGTGATTACAGCTCTTATTCCTAACCATTTTCATACTTCTCCCCTCCAGACAGTATTTTGATTTCAAGCTCCTATTCTGCAAATGACAATTTAGAAGTTGTAACTTCAGTAAGATTCACGTGTGTTTCCTTAAAAAAAATACATAAAATTGGGCTTATTACCGTGACAGCTAAAGCATTGATTTGAGAGCTAGAAGCAAGGGATTTGACCACTTAATCTGGATGAGCAGCATAATTCTGGAGCATGTACTACCCCATCTACACCCAACGCACGCCTGGAGGGGCCACAGACCTTTCTGTCTGTATTACAACATGTTGTGTGCGCATTCTGAAGGAACCTGCTCTATTTTTATTTCATAGCTTCATCACAGTGATAGCTTCATCGCAGTGTGATATAGGAACAATTACGTGAAAAATTAATCGATCATGCAGTTACATTAGATAGTGTTGTGGTTCATTAAAATATTTGAGACTTCAGCTAAATGGCTAATTGCTTGTGTAATAAAAATTATTATTGGTTTCAGGAAGGAGAAAGCAAAATTTTGGAATTGGCCAAAGATGCAAAAGCACACTGCCAGAGTGTTCAGAGGGCCAGGCAAATCTAAGTGACATCTCCCATGTGACAGTCTGAGTCTTAGATTTGGCTTCCCAAAAAAGGGAAAAACTTTTTGCCATGCTCACAGCTGGCCTGATTCTGCCACCAGGGAAAACAAAGAACTTTTCTCTGACTTCAGAAAAACATAGACAGTGTATTAGAGCCCACCCCGTCAGCCTAGCATGAAAGCTGTAACGTGCCTGACCCCTACCCTGCGAATTCTGCTCCTAGTGCTGACTCAGGTAGAAGAAGTTGGACTTAATTTTGTAAAACAAGTCAAAAAGGGTCAGGTTCAAACTGAGACATAGCTGGGGCTGGACTGATTCTTGTTCACCATTGCGTTCTTTTCTTTCAAATTGTTCATGATAATGCAAGAGGATAGCAGAAGTAGAAACCCCTTGAGCAAAATAAATGCTTTAAAAACAAAACTATCACATTTGTCAAGGACATTTAGCACTGGCTCATTTTGTCAGTAACATTCCCCATTACCCTTTATGTAGGCAAAGCTTTTGAGCCTTACTAATTAAGCCTACAACCACAACAGCATACTAAAGCACAAGCATGTGAAAGGAGTGAATCTATCCTAACCATTTAAGGCCAGGTGTAAAAGATATAGCTACACAAATTAGGCCTTCAAATAATACTGGAAAAGGAAAAGAATAAGGAAAAGGAAAAAGGAAAAGAGAGTCTATGTGACAGCTGTATGATTGAGAGCACAATCTTTAAATGGTCAGCTTTTGGGAAGAATGTCCCTTTGATCCATCTGGCTTTCTATTCCAGCATCATGAGCACAAGCCTCTTTGACTATCAGACGGGTTGTCATATGGTCTAAGAACACGTGCATTAACATAAGGGCATAAACATCAGTGAGCAGGAATGACTCTGCTAATGAACCCTAACATGAGCAAAAGGCAGGGCATTTCTGTGAAGGACAGAGGTAGCAGGACTCTCTGGTCCCCGCTCAAGATTGATATTTTCCACTTAGTGATGCCAATTTCTTCTGAAAATTGACTTTTCTCCCAGAAGAATAAGAACCCTTACCAAATATTGTTCATACTTTAGGACATGATACATGTTGAAAAAGTTATTCTAAAAGAAATCTTGCAAGATCTGTAGAAGTCAGTGTGGACAAAAGCATTAAGTTACTGCTAGAGTCATCGAGGAGGAGGAATGCAATAGACAAAGATAATCAGCTATGTGTGAGCAGAGCATGTGTCTAATTTTAAATGTGTTCCTAACTTACTAATGCACAGTCGAGGAATCTGAAGGGCAGTGTTGACAAAAACTGTTATTATAGATAGCTATGAGCTTTAATAATCAGAAATAATACAAATTTTGTGTAGAAGCAGCAGCAAGATCAAGGAAGAAGGTAAACAAGCGTAATGACAGCTTGGAGAGGCAGAGCAAAGACATGTACCTATTGAAGGGGTGTAGTTCTTAGCCACACAGGATGCCTCACGTACTGGTTAGCAGAGCAATTAGATGCCAAGAAGACCTTGTTAAGCAGAGGGAAGGACACTCACCAGTAAACAGTCTCACTCCTTTTTTTGTCCTGAAAAATGGTTTTATATTATTTATTCATTTTCCTACACCAATTTGTCTGTAATCACTGCTGCTGCAGACATGAGGCTTTAAGGCTACCAACCACAAAGCTCATCGTGAGAGGAAGCGTATTTTATTGGATCACCTAAAAGAGCTGAAGAAAAAAAAAGTATGGTATTAACCTTAAAAAAAGACTCAGTTTGCAAATGTTCTGCTTTTCTCCAAATGGTCTATTAAAGATACTATCCTTTTCCTTTTAAAAAACAGATGCTCATACACAGGTGATATGCGATCATCCTTCTCAATAGCTTTTCAAACAATTAGACAATTTCAACCAAGTTGGAATCTTTATTATATTAAGTTTTCATTAGTAGCTGTATAGAGAAAGAGACTGAAAGAGAAGTATTAGTACTAGCACAACCTTTACTAGACCTTAGGGATTCCAAGTAGGGGTGGAACAGTGAATGTCCCAAAGACATAAAAAAGCCTGCATGTTTTTGGATGCCATATCTGTCTAGTAAGAGGCTACAAAGCTACATGAAAACAGTCTTTATTGGGTGTAACGTTCATCACCGTACCTGTTTACTACCAGAAAGACAACAGCAGTAACCTGCTGCAATATCAAAGACACCCCTTGGTGGCAAAGGGGCATTCGATGGACTCGGGAATGGCGCTAGCAAAAAGGGATAGAAGCTTCCCAATCTGGTTGCATTATGTGTTCTTTACATATGCTTTCTGTCGTGCATTTTTACCCAGTCACCTTCACACAAGTTTGAAAAAATTATGTCCTCCTTTGTACTGTGCCACTAAGAGTGGGTATTGGGTTGTTGTTGTACCCCCAAACATGAGGCCCTTATCACTCCATCTTCCCAGCATCGTTTCTAACGGTACACTTGTTCTCTCATCCCGTGAGCAGATACCTTTCTTTCAGCCATTTTAACAGCCTGTTTTTACGATTTGAAAAGGCGGCAATTTTTTTACAATTTTACGAGAAGGTAAATTTTGAGTTGATCAAAACCAGGATAAACTCCGCATAAAAAGTCAAAATAAAAATTCTGAATAGTTTTAGTCATGAAATATGAACACTTGGCAGAAAAAAACTCCAAACATCAAACACTTCTATTTCTATTGAAATTAGTCTAAAAGCTATGGAAGTTCCCTTTAGCATCCAGCTTCTACTTAAATCCTTGGGGCTGAGTGTATAGTACAAACACTGGGACTGACAAAGATGGCAATGACAGGCAATTGTTACCACGCCTTTTATGCCTTTGTAACATCTGAAGCCCAAGGTTACAGTTAATTGTCACTAAACAGAAGCTGGGGTTAGAGACAGGAGTAGACTGAGCCATCACTCAGCTGACACGTCTTGACGTGGGATATTTACAATTGCACTTTGTCTCCAGCCTCCCCTCCTGCTGACAAAGCCTGCAAGTTAAAACAGTAACACACCCACAGCTAGTAATTAACCTTCTCTGAACTGACGTTTGACTTTTTCCAGGGGACATAAATTTTCTTTTCTATTACACATAGAAAGACTGATGACTTTGAGTTGGAAAAGATCCATTTTGTACAGGTTGAAGAAAACCCCATTTCAAGATATATTTCATTATCAGTGACTGAGAAAAAAGATTTCTTGTTTCCTCGAACAGAAAAGACAAGAGCAAAATAAAAGAAGAAGTATTTTCCATAGTAAACTGGTCAAACCAATATTTTTCCTAAGTAATCTTTATTTTCTCTAGCATATTTCCAGAGTCAAAGATTCAGAAAAAATAAAACATTTTCCTACCCTGCCAGCTGAGACCTACCTGTCATGAAACTGTCCCAATAAGCAACTTGGTTGAACACACTTCTGCAGGTTTATAACTGCTTTAAAGTCCACACAAAAACCCCATTATTCCTGGCCCAAATTTAACCACTGCTACAATTCTGGTGCACTATTGCCTTTGCATTACATAAAGCAGACTAGAGATCATTATAGTTCTGCTATAACTATTACTGCAACTTGCAAAAAAATGTTAGTGATGTCATTTAATATGCTGCTGGAAAGCACTTAGATACTTTTGTGGAAGGACTTTGTAAGAAGAAGTGCCTAACTGAGGCTCTGAAACTCTTAAGTGACTTAATTTTCCAAAGTATTAGCACGTGCTACGAATTTTTAAATTCCCTGAGAACAGCGGAATCCTCAGTGCTTGGATAACTTGGTTATGAAGCCTAAGTTTATCTTCTAATTTTCAAGACATTTCATCTATCTTGCTCCCCAACTTCTTACACAACCAAAGCAGCTCTTCTGGTAAAGTGTATTCTCAAATACACTACTCTTTTAACGATGCCGTAAAAAGCATACTGAGTACATAACACATAATTTTTAAACTGATTTCTGAGGAATATTTTGTAGTAGTATATTCATACTATAAACAGCTCGTAACTTTATTCAGGCATATATGTCTCCTAAAATTCAATAACCTATTTCGAAAGTGAACTGATGGCAATTTGATACTCTATAAGAAAAATTATTCCATCATCCTAAGTTTAAATGAAATGCAATCCAAAGCGTAATTACTATGTTTAATATTTAAAATCATTGATTTTAATGGCAATATACATTACTAAAAATTGCAAACAAGCTCACTAGATGCAATTTTACATTTCCTACAACACAAGCAAATAATCCTTTCCTTTTAACAACTCTATTTAAAATATAATGCATGTTTCATCATAATGGAGAGAATAGAAATTTCTGCTTCATGCTAGCCTTAATGTTTCTCATAAGGTCATTAAAGTGCTACATATTACTTGTGACCTAAAGCAGTAATTCACTGTCTTCCCTTCGAAGAATGAGCCTTTGAGTAAAAGGTAATTTTATACTATGCGTGCACATACACGTAACCGCAGAGTCAGACACTGCAACGGGTGCAGACGCGGGCAAGGTGCCGCAGCAGTACCGACTGAAAGCGATGTTAGCACAGGGGCTGCTGCCCTTCCCACTCTGTCCCTCTCCATCCCTCAGTAAACGTCTCTGTAAATTCGCACAATTCTTCAAGTTTCACACAATGGGCATGGGGCTTCAGTCCACTCCCTCACAGCCCACCCGGGCTTGCCACCATCTTCACAAGTGAAAATGCTTTCATGATCCAAATGCTTTCTTAGGCTTCTGGCTTAGATCCACATTCAGAAACAAAACACAGGTGGACTTCAGTAGTGACTTTAGTGACTTTATCCTTCATACAACAGTGCATGGTAGCAGAAAAGAAAGATCATTTGGCAAACATGGGGAAAAAAATAATGATTGAGGTAAAATATTGACTTAATTATATACGTGTGCCTGAGAATTAATTGCCTGAAAAAGCTACTGCACTAACAGAACTGGAGTATGAGGTGTCCTCTCTACCCAGAGAAGGGACAAAATGAGTAACTGTGAATAATATTGCTCCTCTGGTAAATTAGATAATAAGCTCTATTACCGTGCCCAGTCTATTCTTGAATTTCTCAGGAGAGACTTAGCTTCATTAATTCAAGGAGAAAGATTGCTCCTATTCCCTACAGAAATGTAACCAGAGGAGGGCACACAATAAGAAATATATGACGTTTACAATTCCATATAAATACAGGGAAGCAGCAGAAAGGTGACCATTTCAAGTGCAAGCAGCAAATTCAACACCCATCACTGCTAAAAACATCAAGGTTTCAAATCTGAAATGGGTCACTGAGTCAATTCCTTTGCTATCGGAGACTGTTATATCATACCATCACTTTTACAATCAGACAAATATGCATCTTGGGCTCAAGGGGATGCTCCCACAAATCCTATCAAAGCACTGTTCCAGAACATCACTGAAGTCATCTGATTTGCTATCTAAATTTATTCATAACCAGTTTATATGCACTGCTCTTGTTCCAACGAAAGGGAAACTGTTTACAGTGAGAGTGATTAAGCCCTGGATCAGTTGTGGAATGTCCATTTTTGGAGACTTGTGAAAGTCAGCCGCACACGATCCCGAGCAAGCTGGCCTAACTCTGAAGTTAGCACGCAGCAGGATGGATGAACTGACCCTGGAGGTCTCTTCCAGCCTAAATTATTCTTTCATTACATGATTATCCTTTTTTTATCAGAACTGTGCAGGAACTGATAGGTTCTTGACGGAAGCCTGTTGGTGTACAATAAAGAATCACACAGCTGTGCTATAGCTAATAGTAAAAACTTACAAACTAGTTAGTCATGTAAGTTTTTATTTTCATAGAATAAGCTTTACAGAACCATACCAGTTTCATCACTGGTAAATTACATCTTGCCTCACATTTCCAGAAGTGTTAGAGTGTGTCCGAGTATATGCACGCATGCACCCATGTGCACTTTTGGGCATCTCCACAGACCGCATTTGATTCCACCTAGGAAGACTTCAATAGCTGAACGCTCCAGAATCAAAAGGACCATTAAACCTACATCACTGTTATAACAACTCAATATACCATCTTAAAATCTGAAGGAAAAAAATCAAATGACTGGTAAAGAAAGACAACGAAAAAAATGTAAGTAATATTATCTTAGAGTACTGTATTTCATGTGAGGGATTTAGGCATTTCGTCTGGAAGCTTACACAATGACACATAAGCCTGTTGATGCATAAACTTTACGACAATGGATTCACATCCACCACAGGCAACAGGGCAAGTACCAATGAGCCTGGGAAAAGAAGTAACCGCTCTGCTGAGTGTCTTCCTTTGCACCTCTCCTGAAAACCGACAAGGAGTCATCGCTCAAGGAAGTGAGGTGAAGGCATGAGGCCATGCAAGGAGACGTGCGAGCCGACAGGAAGCAGAGGTAGGACTGAGGGCCTTAAATGCTTGACACCGGTGCGTGATGATATATAGGGAAACATGAGATGGGACACTTGGGGGAAACCTCACACTGTATTGATTAGGCCATGTTCTTTCAATAAACTAATCAATCACCACGTACTGCATTTCTGAGAAGAAATTTACCACGCTGCTAAAACAAGCAGCATTTTGAGATGTCTCTGCCCCCGATCTCGTAATATCCAAACTTCAATACAATCACATCAGAACTTTTGTGCAGGCTCACCACAAAGGGATTTTATGGTCAGAACAGCCCAGCTGTGGTGCAATTAGACAACTAAGCATATAAACTCCAGGTCAGAAGGTAGCAATGGAGTGAAACATCTCACCTTCGCTCTCTCCCTTTTCCAGAGCTACTACTTATGGCCCACCCTAACTAACCACACAGTTGGCTGAGCACTCTACCCTTCAGTCCCAAAATAAACCTGCTGGCTCAGTTTACCAGTTTATCTCTGTACATTTTAGCCTAGCACAAATTATTTTTCTGGATCTTAAGACAAAGCAGCCTGCAGATGCAATGTAACAGTCAGCCAAACAGTTTTAACAAGGCATCACTAACAACCAAAACTTCATTGCAACTATTGTATGGGATAATTGCATGTCTCAGTTAGAGCACTTATTAAAGATACACCACCACTGAAGATAATTAAAAATTATACTTCAGAGAAAGGATGCTTTTAATAATTCAGGTCAACAGAATAAATATTCCAATACTAGCTCTAAAGGCCTAATTGCATTATTTTAAAAATAATCACAATGATTTCATGGAAAGCAAGAGGGTTTTAAAAAAAAAAACAACCAACAAAGTATGATCCATTAGAGTCAGTCTTGATTGCTTAATGTAAATGAGCACATCATTATGGTTATATTAATGAACATTTTTTTTTCCTAAGCCTGACATATTTGTGTAAATACTCAATCAAAACAATTTCGTGAAAAGGATTTTTACTTACTATATACTCATTATTCTTTAGATCAAGAAAGCACTTGGAAGTTGTTTGGTTACTAATTTTATCAAATGTGGTTGGAGGGGACTAGTAAATCTGCCTGTCATCGGTGATGACAGTTCAGAACAAGAAGCTGGTTTCAGGCCAAGAGACGATAAAACAGAGTTGCTCTTAGTCTAGTTTTTACCAGAACAGGCTATGAATTGTGAGTTTTCATTTACTGTTTGGGTTGGCCCACAACATCAGAAATTGGTCTACATAAAAACGCTAGAAGCTGGTCCAATGACAGGAGCAAGAATTTTTGTTTCTGGTGGAGCCAAAGTTCAGTCACACGACGCTCTAGACTTGGTGTCTGGCAGTGTTTATAGGAACTGGCAGTAACTCTCCATTTGATCTAACAATGGAAACATTTTATTTTCCAGAGCACAAGAGAAAATGACTGTTCAAGAAGGTCCACATTATTTTTGGCAGATCGTTTATCCACCTAAATGCAATCAGCTGCGCTACCTGAAAAGAAATTTCTAACTAAAATGGATATGTGTCTATCCAAAGTGGGAAGAAGGAATAAACACATTTGGGCCTGTAGCTTTTCTAACACTGAAGTCATCTACAGACACGGTGTAAGTTTGAAAAATTCAGCCACGAGTAACCAGCGTAAGAAGGCAAATACAAAAACCTATGAGGTATTTTGCCTTGACTGGAACATAAACTGATTACAGACCTTCTGCCCAAAGAAAATACACTACCTAAAGGTACTAAAATGCATGGCTTATACAAACTTTCTTTTATCCAAGCCTTTCACTAGCTTTCGTCACCACTAGATATGAGCACCTCAAACAAACATTGAAAGATTTTTTTATTTCTACCCTATGATGAAGTCATTAAACTAATTTTAAATACAGAGAGCTGGGATTCAAGACCAGACTGACTGTCTTGGTCTGCATGAAAGAGGAAAACCCTGGATGAAATGGGAATTGAACAGTTGTCATCACTCCAGGCCTTATTCATTAGGATGATCATACTTCCAAACTACTGTTTTTCAAAACTCAAGCAGTGCATACACACGCCTCTTAACATACCTACTTCTAAACAGTCTAAGGTTATAAGTTGTGGATTTTGGTGTATTTGAATACTCGATCACATATTTACTGCGCCACATTATTATTGTAAGATCTTGTTTTCTGTTCTTTCATGCTAAGCATCAGTACAGGTGCCTATGAATGCGGTACCCTTCAGGGGTTATGTTTTATATTGCTTTAATTACATAAACCAGAACCGTACTGATAAATTTTTTCACCTGATGTGCTTAACATTTCCCTGTGTCCCTGTCAGGAGAAGCAACAGGTTGTTCAGAAATCTTTGCCAGAAGCTTTCTTATGAAGCTGAACACACGCTGAAGCATGGAGAGCTAAGCGTGTCAGCAGAGCAATGGGAAAAGTACCTCTGTGGGCAAAGAAATCTAATGTGACTGTGGGCCAGGGAAAATCCGCTCTTAATCCCCACGATTGTCATGGTCCTCTGAGGATTGACCCTGCTGAATAAAATTAAAAACTGGGAGAGATAAACTCCTGCCTATCCTATCCTTTCCTATCACACGGTTCCCTTAAGGACATCACACAGGGAAAACTGTTGTGAACTGTTCCCTTATGGTATGTGTGCATTAACTCCTTTACAATGCCTAGGAAACAGGTGTTGTCTTTCATTCCGTAAAAGCTTCAATACCATGAAAAATTTATATGCAAGATCTTTGCCCCCCTCTTCCTAGCACACTCTTGCTCCTCAGCCTCTTTGAAACAGAATTCCTCTAGTTTGAAACCAAAATCACTTCTTAGTTTGCTTTTAGCCTTCTCTGTCAGTAGTGCACACCAAGCCATTTAAGATGGTTTTGGAGTACCTTGGGGAAGAGCAACTAGAAACCTCTGGAAATTTACCCTCCTCAGAGGACAAGTAAGGATGTGGCACATGCCTGTGATTCGAAAATTGAAAAAGAAAAGAAAAAGAAATTTTATTTGCAACAATGGTTTGCACTGCAATAATGTTATGGCCTCTCCTGATACAAAACTCACATCATCCTGTCACTCATTCCTGACTAACGGTCACAAAACGTGGCCACTGGAAGCCACTCACCACTCTTATCATATTGCCCTCTCTTCTGCAACGACAGTAAGATGTAACACCTCTGGAAGCACACACTTTAATCAGTTTCCTCTACATCCTGCAAGGAAATTCAGGAAACCCAAGTGCTAGCTCTTATAAAGTCATATATACTGATTTTGTTATGCCTATGTTGCCTGTTAAAGGCAAGTCCACTATAAAAACCCTTTGTTTTGTCTATGTACTGTGCCTCCTTCAGCCAGGAAAGGGATTTATTCTGCCATGGCAGAATACGTGCAGAGGAAACTGCCTCACCGGGGCTTGGTTGTTAGCTTCTGGCCAAATGTTTGATGGTAGCCCAAGGAGATGGTGCTGGGGCCTTTGCACATTCCCCAGGCCTTGCATTGTGGCAACCAAGTATATTAAATGTGACTGGAATTTTCTTTCAAATTCAAAAATTTGCTTAGTGGGACTGACTCATCAACTGACCGATGGATGTAAAGAGAGGCTTAAAGAGTTACCATGTGATTCCTGGTTTCTCAGGAAAACAGGTTAATATGGTTTTGCTACACTGAAACACTTGGTCCCTTTAGGATTCTCACTCATCCTCCTCTACAGCCCTCCTACAGCACCTATACGTGTGGGAGAGGGGGAAAAAAGGCAAAAAAACAAACCAGCGTTAACTGAAGATGAAGAAAAAAGGATGTGTGCATCTTCTCTGAAAACTTCACTTTTGGAATTAAACCACTGAAACCAACTATGGGGTTGCTTATTTATTTCCAATTTTCCAGGCCTCCCTAAAAACTTCCATACAAAAGCTTTATTCCTTCTAAGCAAGTCGTCCACATTTTAAAAAAATCCCAGTATATAAAACAAAAGATAATCTCATTGTCAGGAAGGGATTAGGATTTTGAGCGCTTCCATTTTTTGGAGGGTTTAATCAATGAAGTGCTTGGGCTTTGAAAGGACAGGGTGCCGAACCTTCTGATTGGGAGATCCCTTTAAGCCCTCAGAAGATACGTGGCACAAAACCTGAGGCGAAGCATTTCTAGAGGAAGAAATATTACTCTTCAGCTGGGCCAAAAAAGGCTACTCAATTTAATCACTGCAGCAGCAGACAGTCAACATTTTTGCAGTGCGGAATTCCCATCAATGCGGCTGTTAAAGGACATGCTTACAGCACCCAAAGAAAATGCATTTCAGTTTGATTCTGTCTATCACTTTATCTGGTGATATTTCCAGATACCTCTGGGCTGGGTAACTGAGAGCAATATTTCACTGCAGGCATGCAATATATCAGCATTTGCCAGAGGAAGCAAGGTAAGTTATTCCTGCAAGGAGGCAAGAAGGAAATTCCTGACTTAGAGCAATGTATGTTAAAAATGGTCATGGGAGTGCTGTTATGCCCTTCTTCCTTTTGTTAGGTTTGAGTTTAGATCTAGCCAAGATTACTATGCAGGAAGACCAGGAAATTCGTAGTTTATGTTTATACATAGAACACGTACAATATGAGCAGAAAGAATTAAACTGACTTGTGGGCAGCTAGTATGGCATACCCTAATAAAAGACTGTCTCTGGAAGTAAATTCGTGGTCCTTTCTCTCATAAGATCACTCATTGAATTGCCAATTCATAGCGCATGGTAAGACTAATTGAAAAAGCGAGAATATTTTTATCTAAGACCCAGCTGAAATCAGGATAAGGTAGGAGTCTCATCATAAAACCTACATATGCTTGCAGATATTCAGATGAAAGATGTGGTGGGTTGACCCTGGCTGGGGGCCAGCTGCCCACCAGAGCCGCTCTCTCACTCCCCTCGTTCACTAAACAGGGGAGAAAAGGCATAACGAAATGCTTATGGGTCAAGATAAGGACAGGGAGAGATCACTCACTAATTATCGTCACGAGCAAAACAGACCGAACTTAAAGAGAGAATTCATCTAATTTATTACTAAGCAAAACAGAGTAGAGGAATGAGAAATAAAATCAACTCTTAAAACACCTCCCCCCCCCCCCCCCCCCCCATCTTCCCAGGCTCTACTTCACTCCCAGCTTCAACCTCCTCCCCCTCAGCGGCACAGGGGGACAGGGAATGGGGGTTACGGTCAGTTCATCACATGTAGTTTCTGCCGCTTCTTCATCCTCAGGGGGAGGACTCCTCTCATTGTTCCCCTGCTCCAGCATGGAGTTCCTCTCCCACGGGGTGCAGACCTTCAGGAGCAAACTGCTCCAGCATGGGGTCCCCCACAGGGTCACAAGTCCTGCCAGCAAACCTGCCCTGGCGTGGGCTCCTCTCTCCACAAGTCCACAGGTCCTGCCAGGAGCTTGCTCCAGCACAGGCTTCCCACAGGCCACAGCCTCCTTCAGGTGCCTCCACCTGCTCCAATGTGGGGTCCTCCATGGGCTGCAGGTGGAATCTCTACACCCCCTCATCCTTCCTCCATGGGCTGCAGGGGGACAGCCTGCTTCACCATGGTCTTCACCACGGGCTGCAGGGGGATCTCTGCTCCGGCGCCTGGAGCACCTCCTGCCCCTCCTTCTGCACTGACCTCAGTGTCTGCAGAGTTTCTTACATCTTCTCACTCCTCTCTCCAGCTGCAAAAGCTCGCTCTAACTTGTTTTTTCCTTCTTAAATATGTTATCACAGAGGCGCTGATTGGCTTGGCCTTGGCCAGTGGCAGGCCCGTCTTGGAGCCGGCTGGCATTGGCTCTGTCAGACACAGGGGGAGCTTCTAGCAGCTTCTCACAGAAGCCACCCCTGTAGCCCCGCCCCCCCGCTACCAAAACCTTGCCACGCAAACCCAACACATTCCACCCCTCGCCTCTGTGAATCACATATTTAAGAATTATCATTAAAATATACATTCAACACAAAAACTACACACACACTAATCACATCAACAAGAAAAAAAGAATTCCCCACACCAAAATCAAAACAACACTATCACAACACCAAACAAGAGCGGACAATACACACAGAATCCACCTCTCGTCCCTTCACCGCTATTTCACTCTCAAGCTAAGTTCAGTCAATGTTTTGCCCGTTACCTCTTCCAATTACTGTCCTTATCTCGATTTTCTCGAGCCCCACGTTGGGCGGGAGAAAGGGCTGACGTGGTTTAGCCCCAGGCGGCAGCTGGGTGCCACGCGCCGCTCGCTCACCCCTCCCCCCGGCGGGCTGGGGAGGAGAACGGAGAAACAACGGCAAAGCCTCGAGGGTTGGGGTAAGGGCAGGTTACTGGGACGGCAAGGGAGAGGGGAACAACCAACAACAGTACTGATAACAGATATTCACAATGGGTGATAACAAAGAACAATTTACCGATCCCACGAGCGACCAGACACTCCACCCGTCCCGGAGCCACGCCGAACCCGCCCCTGCCCGACTGGCCCCCTTTTATGGTGAGCATGACGTCACATGGCATGGAATGGCCCCCGGCCAGCTTGGCTCACCTGTCCTGGCTCTTTGTGAAATTAACTCTGTCCTTGCCAGAACCAGGACACAGGCTAAGGATAGGATAAAGATAGTTAGCCAAAACAAAGCCAAAATCTCATTAATTCCTTCTGTTCTTCTTTCTATGCTAATTCAATATGTATCTTTTAATATTAAATAAGTGGAAATTAGGCCTTAATATCGGAGGAATTTATTTTCTTTTTTACGCTTATGATACAGTTTTATGTAAACTCATGATTTTATCCTACCACAAAAGGAAATGATAGAAAAATGGAAAATTTTCATTTCAAATTCAGCCGTTCTCATTTACAGAATGAGAGAGGACTATGACAAAAAGATTTTAAGTTCTTGTCAGCATGCAGCTGAAAATAATAATGGACACATACAAGAAGGCAAAAAATAAAATTCCATAGAAAAATAGAGCTGGCTTTCCTAACTTCTCAGTGCTTGGCTTTACAAAAAAGACTTTTAGCTGTACTGCTCTATGTATTGTCCTCCATGTTTCCTTCGAGAAGGATGAAGAGAAGATGCAATGAAATGCTGATTCTGACATATGCTGATGAGACCAAGTATGAAGCCTCCTTTTATTCCTCTATCTTGTATTCTCTGTGGTCAAAACCCCTAGATGACCCCAATTCCATATATGTGATGGCCAGAGATGACCTCTCAAAGGAGAACTTATGGGTCTTCATATTATTCCAGCATTTTTTCTTGAAAAACACAAGCCAGAAGTAGAATACTCTTTTTTTTTTTCCAGGTACAGACGCAGATCAGACTTTTCTGTGACAAAGGCCATTTATGGATCTCAGGAACAATTCAGAGTTGATTACAAAGTTTTTCCAAAAACCAGAAAAGTGTCAGCTTCTCCAGTGATTATAATAAATAATCACAAGATTGTTTCATGACACGAAGTCTTAGATTACTTTCAAGTGCAGAGGCCTAAACCAGATCTGTATTGAAAACATAACCGAAAACATAACCAGAAACATTATTCCCAACCTGGAAGGATCCTTCAAGTAGGAAAGCTTTGGGATTCACTGATAAATCCCCATGCCTCCTACATGAAATACTAGAAAGGGTAACAACTTTTGACGCTAGCATTACTGAGGTACTGTTTTTAATGAAATCCATAAATTCACACTAAAATAGGCCTGGTTCTCCTCTTCCCATCACAAGTTTTATTTGTGTCATTTCACTGACTGCCATGAACTTATTCCTGCTCGACTTAGGAGTGAATACTCCCAAGGTGCCTGGACATGGCTATAAAGCTTCTTCAGTCATTTAACAGAAGCATCCTCTGTGTGGAGCATTTTGTGAACTCTACAGCTAAATTGCTATAAAAGGATATTTTGCAAATCAAGTTGTAGACATCGGTATAAGCTATAGTGTTATATTTAGTGTTCACCTTCTTACGGCTATGTCTGTGCCTTCTATTTTCAAGGTACTAACAACATTTTATCCACTGCCATGAGCAGTTATATCACTTCTCTAGTTTGGTGTGCATTTTTAAACATTTATTAGAAAGCAAAGAGCAAAAGGGTCCATTCAAGAGCATTACAGAAATTTCTACTTCTGAACACTCTGACTTTTGCAGTGACAAAGGGACTGCTATGATAAATCTGTGCTCTGGCCATCATCTTTGGCTGTACCTAGATGTTTCACAGCTAACACAAGTAGTTCTCGCGTCTTTCATGCTGTAATTTCACTGATACTTGTAAAATTCTTTAAAAAAAATCTCCATCCTCAAAGACATTCAGAAGCCCTATGGACATAGTCCTGGGCAGCCTGCCCTAGATGGCCTTGCTTGAGCAGGGGGTTGGACCAGATGACCTCCAGAAGTCCTTTCCAACCTCAGCCATTCTGTGACCCTCTGGAAAGCAATGCGTCCACTTGTGCAAATGCAGAAGGTGAACAAGCTTCAAGACTGTGTAACTACTGCCATACTAGCCAAGACAGTTATAATATACAAACATACATAATCAATGCTTTCGCTGACAATTACAGAATAAAGTGCATGTGAGGGAAGTTGCTTCTTAACTCCATTCACCAAGAGATTTATGTCTTCTGCATTTTTTAATACTTCCTAATACAGTTGTGGATGTTTTCATCATTGAGATAAGTGGATAATCCTTTTTTTTTTTTGGATCCTATCAAGCTTATAGCTTCTTGATTTCTTGACCTCACAATAGCATTAACAATCAGCTCTTACATACAATTAACAACTAACATTTACCCACGGTGAAGTCACCATACATTTCAATTTGGATAAAAAAGCCTTAAGTACAATTCTAATTAATAAGGGGTCCCTTTATTTTATAAAGACAACGGAAATTTCAAGCATCTTGGTTTCAGTGTATCTGCAAAACTGCGCCTTTCCAGAGAGGTTTCATCAGCTCCATACACCTTGCTGTACACTTTGTTGCCCACTGACATGTCTCAAGCTTGTGCTCTTCAGCACCACGCAAAACTTCACACAACCTTCAAACTCATAATGCCTTTCCAAATACTAAGCCTAAACCACTCTCAGATAGTCTTAGAATCATCTCACTGCTGACAAAGCTAAGGAGCAGGTAAATTGAAGATGTGCTTCAGCACTGAAGGGGGACTGTATAAAAATCATCTTCCCTCTGAACCATCTCCATGATGGTGTCTGTCTTCACAGGTCTAAGATACAAATAACAGCAAGAGCAACACTTGATTGACTTTGGTCAGGGCAGAAGGCAACCCATTGCTTTTCACACACACCTGTAGTTACAGTTTTCCTGTAATTTCTACAGAGTTGAAAAAGTGAAAGAGAAAAGGCACACAGTCCTCCTCTCCTCTCTGTTATCTTGGACGCTTACAGTCATTACCTATATATGAAAGTCTTTGCAAATGCTGTGGTTGAGGTGGCATGACTAAGGGCTTAGAATCATCCTGCAGAAGCTTAACGACCAGCAACAACTCAGATCTCGCTTGAATTTCAGCACCAAGGTTGACTTTCCAGGATTGACAGATAAACTACTTCCTCTATTTGACAGGACATAGGGGAGATAAATCTTTAACACAACCATAGATTTGACAGCCCTGTTTTTAGAGATACTTCTCAGAGAAAATCAACTTGCCTTAGGTCACCTAGCAAATCAATAGCGATACTGATGTCAAGTTCTAGTTTCCCGTTCTAAAAAACTTCATTGTCACTATCACAGTTCAAAAACCAATCTGACACAAATTGATTTTGATTTTTCAAAATGAAGAAAGACTCTCTTATAATAGAGCAAATGCTTATTAATTGACTTTCTGACCAGATTGTCTGAAACTGTTTGGACAAACAAGAACATGAATTCCTAACAGATTTGATTAAATTAGTAACTACAGCAAGCTTTTGCTAATAACTAGGTTTAATAGAGCACATTATTTCATATCTTATTTGCACAGCCTAATGAATCAACCATCAATGTACTTTCTAATCCCATCAATACCACTGCCAGTGGAGATGAAGACATGATAACTTCAAGGTCCCAAAGAAGCAAGGAAAAATTCTCACGGCAAAGAAGATGGAAAGAGACTGGGAAAGAGGAGGTATTTGTAATTATCCAGTGGGCCCTAACTCCCAAGTTAAGCCTGCTGCATTTGATGTAGCTGATGCCACTTAACTCATCTCTATGGGCCATATTCCTCCTACCTAACTTTAAGGACATTACAGAGTCTCCTGAACTGTGAGCCTGGTTACTTTAACACTCCCTCTGTAAGCAATGGAGAAAGATTTTAAGCCCATGGAGCATCTTGTGTAGCTAAAATAGGACTGAGAAGCCACCTTTACAAGTGCCTCTCTTCATTACCTGTCAAGACATCCTTGGATCTCTGCCATTGGGTAGAAAATAAAACTCAGATCACAGCTGGCATTGCTGCTGTGGTTATAATGACATAGGGTGACGCCCGCACAATCTAATCCTGACATCAGTGTCCCTTTAACCACTGTGACAGACAGCTTCATCTATTAAAACACATTGAAATCCTACCTAAGTATTTGTTCAGGTTTTTTGGGTTTCAAGCCCGGTGACAAATGGTTCAAATATCTCTGTACTGCATTAAAATCACACCAGCAGGTTCTGTGTGAACTTAGTCAGAAATCTGAATATGGCAGCTTCTGCTGTAAAGATTTAATGAGGTGATATTGCAAAAGCTAGGGATAGGACTTACATATTTGATTTTGCCAATTTGACTGTAAGTAGCTTGAAGGAGTTTGAGTTCATGGAAACATTTTGGTTTCACTAATACAGCTTTCTAAAAACAAATGTTTCCTGTCATTGTAGTTCTCATGTCTACATTTCAGAGAAATACCAGCCCAATACAACAACATATGTATAAGTACAGGCTAGTGATATAATAAAATGTTATTTCACTTCTACTTAATGTTATCTGAGCAAGAAAAAGCTCCAACACTCTATTGGTTCTGCTGCTTAATAAAGCCAAATCAAAGCGCTTTCTATTTTTAGCTCTTTGCTAGTGTAAGAATAAAAAATATCATGTTAGCCAACTAATGGGTTAGTTTTCTTGAATCCACAGATTACCAATATATGTCTGAGAAGATCGAGGTACGTTTCATTAACCAGGAAAATAACATACATAGAGGGAAAATCTTCAGTGTACATATTCATATATTCTTGCATTTTATATTTATGTATTCTTAAAAAGAATGCTTATATATTCTTACTCTCATTGTCGCTCTCTGTCTCTAAATATATATTAGTTATGCATATGTTAGATGAAGAATGTGATAGGCGATGCTATCATAATTTTTCATCCAGCACCTGGTACAACCCTGATAGCCTGAACAGCACACCAGACTAAATGTCTCAGCAGTTCATGTCCTAGCTGTGGCTTTAAAGCACTCCATAAAGAAAAAGCTCCTCTTCTAGGCTCTGAGCAGCTCACAGGATTAGATGTGCTTTATGTTTTTAACAACTTGCTTTCCAGATGTTAAATGGCTCTAAGGATTAGATGCATTTTATTAAAACCAGCATGTCCCAGCTTTGAGCTGGAGTTATCCACAACATCAAAACACTGTTTATTCCACAAATCATCAGAGAACAGAAGGACACCACTGAAATCACCAGATTAAGGCAAGTGTGAGCACAGATTTAACCTAACATTTCTTTTTCTTTCTCTAAATTCCATAGACATATCTCCCTTAGAGAGATACCTGTTTTCATATTTCCCATTCAATTTTGAAGTGTTGGACAAAAATCAACAATTCATTTTAAAAAAGGAAAAAAAAAGTAAAGGTGGAAAAACATCTTCTCCATATACTCTGCTGTCAGCTGTGTTTTATGTCAAGCCAATAGCTTTTGATCATGCAGCAGAGGAGACTTACCATTAACTTGCCCCCAATTGCTTCCTGTTGCAATTCCCTTGGCTGATGAATGAATGAATCCTTCCACCTTCTAAGGCTGTTTGGTCCCTGCTGACCCCAATCCAGGAGGGTGCATCAGCACAGAAACATCAGGCAGCTACTGATCTCAATGAGATGTTGCTGGTCAGTCAATCTCGCAGAGAGTTGAGGGTATGCAACTGACTTTCCTGGGTCAAGGAGCAGGTCCCAGTTTTAAAAATAAATGCCAAAATAAATCTTTTCACCTCTTTTAGAGACTTTTTAGCAAAGAACCTTTCATCAGGGAATATCTTAATGAAAAACAAGCAAAAAGCTATCAAGTTCTTGTATTTTAAAAGAAATCTCGGCACCTCCCTAAGCAGGGAACATGATAGAAAAATGCAGTACAAAGGTGACTTTAATCATCTTGGAAATACAGAATGGGGATCTAGGTCCTCATCACCTCAGCTGCAGAGAGACCAGACTTTATGAGCATTACTAAGGAATTAGCTGTCTCAAGGTGACACTATTAACTCCTTGCTATGTTTGACATTTATGTTGGTTTTGTTAGGTTGGGCTTTTTCAATAAAAAAGGTGCTTGAGCAGAAGTTGAGTGGTAATCTAGCCTGTGACAGCACCAGCAACCATTAAGTGTGTAAAACCTTACTTACACAACGTGTAATACCCAACTCCTATTACGCACTCCAGTAACCTCTGCTTCCTCAAGAATTACTGGACATAAATTTCATTTCAAGTAAGGAGTAAGATATATGTGGCTCAAACTGTAATCCCCAGTGACAAGGCAGTTGTAACACAAAAGCCATCATCACTGATGTCAAGTTCATTAGCTCTCAGAAGAACGAATTCCCTCCACTGTGATATTGAACACTGACTCTGTTCGACACCATAACTCTATCTTTACTTCAGAGAAGATTTATTACACGGAGATAATTGCAGCGAGATGTAAAACACTGGTATTAGTAACCGAAGGGTTCCTTGCCTTGAACTTTGTGAGCTGTATAGAATAAAGCTGGTCAGTTATTGAGAGTTGAAACCCCTCCAATATCTGTAGCTCTAGTCAGTTGGTGGCCCAGTCAGCATGTATTCTGCTGAATGGCAACTTAGAGGATGATACCTGATGGACCTATCTGACTGTGCAGATGGTACAACAGGCCTGTCTAAAAATCTTGAAAAAAGCAGCCAGAGAGGAAGAGCAGGCTCTCAGTTTTGGGCATTGGGAAATATCTTCATGCCCCTTTTATTTTCAGAAACACAACACATTCCACGACTTTGCTCCTTCTTGAAGGGAAATCAGAACAAACCAACCTAAGGAGATCATAAAATCATAGAATCATAGAATGGTTTGGGTTGGAAGGGACCTCAAAGATCATCTAGTTCCAACCCCCCTGCCATGGGCAGGGACACCCTCCACTAGACCACGTTGCCCAAAGCCCCATCCAACCTGGCCTTGAACACTTCCAGGGACGGGGCATCCACAGCCTCTCTGGGCAACCTGTTCCAGTGCCTCACCACCCCCACAGGGAAGAATTCCTTTCTAACATCTAATCTAAATCGACCCTCCTTCAGCTTAAACCCATTACCCCTTGTCCTATCAAGGGATCTTCAAGATCTTCAAGATCTTCAGCAACAAGTAAGAATTAATTATGAGAATATACAAGAACTGATTACAAAAGGTGTAACTAATGTGTTTGATAAGCAACTGATCTGAGTTCAAAAAATCTCTCCCTTTACACAATTAGATGCAAAGCTAGTGCAATTTCCACACTGGGATCTACACTGCCCAGTGTTTTCAGAGAAACGGCTATATAATGTGCCTGTTCTCCTAGAACTGCCTCTAGTAAAACACCTGGATCATTGATCACATCAATAAAAAGACGGCAGGTTTGGCACTGTGCTTGAAACGTCAAGGTTTCCTTCTTGAACTCCTTGTATCACTGAGATCCCCAGGTAACGCTGGTGGAGGAGAGGCACGGCTAGTGTGTAACACCATGCCAATGTCATATGACAGAAAGAAATCTGCTGCTTCAAGTGTCTCGGACAGTCATCACAGTTATCAAAGTCCCAGTTCTCCTCTAGTTCATAGCATTGCAGCTCACTGGCCGCCGGTGCATAAAACACCACCATGTCCAAATCCTGCTTCCTCACAGTCCATTGACTCCTCACAAGACCCCTCACTCTCACAAATTCAAGGCGCTCACACACCACTAAAGAGTGAAATAGAGCAGGGAAGGGCTAATAGCATTTTTACAACAGTTTTACACTCTGCCTAGATTTCTCTTTTTCCCTAAAAGCACCAGGAGCTGAGACCTCTTGGACTCTGTGACCCCAAAGACACAAGACTGCCATTCCCACCACGTGTGGGCAGGAAGGGTGAGAGACCAGCTGCTGTTTAGACCTGTGCCACTTCCCTCCGCTACTCCCTGTCCTGATCCCCCGGCTAGCTGGGACTCCTGAGGCTGAGGAAGAGCCTTCCTCTGGTGGCATTAAAGTTGGCATGAAAAAAGTTGGTTCTTTTTCACCTGAATCTCCCTCTTATGCAAAACAGGAAACGCTGCTTTGAGTGATATTTACTAGATTAAAGCTGCAGCCAAGGCTGGTTTTGGATTTAAAGCTTGCCCTGCTTGTAAAAACGGAAATTTTCTCATTTTAACTTCAGCAGCCTCCTTCCAGATCACATTTTAAAGCCCTGCCATACTGAGGTTGCACTGTGGTGAGCCCTTCTAGACCCCTGCATCAGCTGGAAACCAAAGGCTCTCAAATTCAGCAGATGCCTGCTGAAATAAAAAAATAAATCTTTCAACAGAAGACTGGGAGAAATGGGAGGCATATTTCACTTGCTGAGAGAAATGACTCACTTCTGCTTCTCAGCAGACCTCATTCCCTATGGAGCTGCTGGGAGCCAGGGAAGGAGGGAGAGGGAGAAGTGGGAAGTGAAAAAGTGAAACTGCAAGAGCAAAGCTTTTAGCATTTTCAGAACAGCCCCTGATTAACTGCAGCTTGCAGGGACTAGTGGAAATGAAAGACACTTTCATTTTCAAAGCTTGCTTAATAGCATGATGACTGGCACTGCATGAAGCAGCGCATCAGCTAATGAGCAGTCGGCAATACCATTGCATATTGGTCAGTGCCTTTGGGCTTACAGCAAAGCAATTGCTCGTGCTTTTTTATTTATATATTCAGTGAAACAAAATCACCAAGTAAAATCTAATTATAATCCCACAGGTCCATCCTTCAGGACACTAGAGCAATCTCTGCGATTGCACGGCACAGGCTGTGAAGGACAGCCTAGAGAGAAATCCACAGGAATGCTCAACAAAAGGACCAGGGAAATCACTAAAATTCCCTGGCCCATGGCTCAGTGAGCAGTGATGCGTTGGTAACCTGTGAGCAGTGGGCTAATAGAAGCAGATATGAGTATATTACTGTGATGAGAAAAAGTAGTCCCTTTTGCTCAACTGGTAACCTGATTCTGACACTCTATTTCCAATGTTAACCCCTAGGAAAATGAAATAAAGGAAAAGAGGCATAGTACCCCTTAAAAAAAGGACTTATTAATTAATATAATTGCTCTAGAAAAATTAATCTTGACAATGTTTCTATAAGGTAAGTGGACATATTAGGAACATTCCTATGACTATAAAAATGGGCGACAGGGGAGAAAACATGGAAATTAAGTGACTTGTGAAGTAGCCAAGACAATGAATAATATAGAAGTCAACATTTTGATTAAAATTTTAAATGACTGAATTTAATTGCTGTATCACGATTCTCTCCAGCTTCAAAAATCCATTTCCTTAGGCTCTAATTCACATCTCACTCATAATTGTGTAAATCAAGAACACTTTTGCAGATATCAATGAAGTACGTAAAACTAATTTGAGGAAAGAAACAGACAATTAGTATCTGAGGAAGACGTAAAAAGCACTATTTGCTGCTGTTTCTAATGACAGAAGAAATAGAAAGGAAGTTTCCCAGAAAAATCCACAGAAATATTCTTGTGAACATAAGAATAAAGGAATAGACTTTGTCAGATCTTCTCAAACAGCAAGAGAATATGTTTATCTATCTAATAATTGCTTGCTAAAGGGAAAATAATCCTTGTTAACAAGAGCAGGCAAAAGCATCAAGCCTGCAGAACTTTTTTCCCCCCTATTTGCTATATAGACCTCTAGGTGAGAATGTGCTTTCTCTTCTCAGTAATTTGTCTTTGCCTTGAAATGAAAGCTACAAGCTATTTGATAAATGGATCAAAATAGCCTCCCATCCTCCACCCCCAAAGAGCTATCTGTGAAGTACCATTTACTCCTTGCATAAAATGCTGGTTGGTAATAACTTACTTGCACAAGGCAAGCACTGCAAAACCAGAGAATTTTTTGTTTTAAAAATCATGAACCATTGTTGAAACAGATAACATTTCTGAACTCTTCAGTTCTGATGCACGGCTATGAGGAAAAAAGTGCTTGTTCAGTAGGATATTTGGAAAATAAAAAAGGAAGTAAAAGGAAAAGCACTGATGTGATGGTATGTGCACATGAGCATTTGAATATGAGGTGCTGAGAAGAGCATCATCTGGACAGATGTGGAAGTCCTCCAGTCCAGGAATGAAAAACACCACCATGTCCTTAGTGAGCCAGAAGAAATAGCTCGTTCTTAGCAGTGAACACCTCTCCAAACAGTAATTCTGGTGAGTCATTCAGAAGCAAATCCACAGACTGGTATGCTCATACAAACCATTCAAGTAATTATTATAAATAATGAACAAACAGGCACAAATCACACTCTGTTTACTAACCATTCAAGAACCAGGAGAAAAAGGGTGAAAGCCATCTAATAAATTATCTCCTAAGAACCATTCTCCTCTGCTTTATTTCCACCTCCCCACCAGAGGATGCTGCTTGCTTCTCCCTGGTCTTGTCACAGCAGCAACATGGGGCTGGAAAGACACTGGGGGCCCCACAGCCAGTGTTTCGGCAGTGCTGTGTCCTCCCCTCTTCTCTCCATCTCTGCTGGGGCCTGCCCTGGAGCAATCTGGATGGAAAATAGACTACACACATCCACACATAGGCTGTGGTGCAGTTCAACTCCGTGGCTAGGTCCTACCTTTTAATCCAGCTCGACCAAAGACAGCAGGAGACCAGCAGTGCAACCCCCGCCAGGGGCACCGTGGCCCCTCACCTGTGGTCCATCAGCTGAGCGGCATTTTAAAGCCCCTGACTGACATAAATTCGAGTTCCGAAAAGGGAGGGAGGTGATTTCCCCAAGCCCACATATCTGACTCCACCTGTTATACAGCAATGTAAGGAAGGCCAGCACATTTTGTCCAAGAGAGCATTTTTCCCATCTAATCTAATCACTAGAACCATCAACCTTCTGAAAACCGACTAGAGAGGATGCCTGTATTCAGCTGAATAAGCTGTATTTCACTCCTGAACTCTCCATCTAGACTTACAGACGTTCATCATGTCAGAAGTCAGACATGTAGGTGAGCACAATATAAAATAGTATTTTTAATTTACTCTTCACAGAATCATTGCTAAGATGAGCCTGTCTTCTTCCTCAAAATTTATCTTTTCACTATTTTATTAATTACGATAGCCAACCAAATTGCACAACCTGGGTTGTGACAACTTTCCTAAGTTCTTCTCACTGTTATTGCCTCTAGACTAGATTTCTGTTTGCTTCATTTCAACTTGCCTGGCCTTTTAATTATTCTAGCCAACAATCCCAACTTAGGCCCTAAAACCACTCACATACAAAGTTCTGTAATTCAGTAATTTGGAAGATGGTGTACATACAGTCCCATTCCTATTTTATTTAGGAATCACAGTTTCTTGCAAATATACAAGTCTTGTCACAGGCTGGAGACTAGATGAACATCCATTTCTGAACTTGTGCTCAATTCATTGACACATCTCTCCATCTTGACATGACCTTGTGCTGCCAAGCAAGTGGCACCATAAACTCAGCTTAAAAATTTATTTAGTGAAGAAAAGAAAAAACTCTCTTACTGTGTGCATTTTTGAAGTGTTGTAATATTTGCCTTTCTCTATATTTTTCACCACAATTGTTCCATTTTTTGTGGAAAACCTAGATCATTCTTTCAAAAGTATGCTGTGTTCAACAGTAGACATGCCGGTACTTGCATATATACCATTACTAAGACTTCTACGGTGGGTCAGCCTTGAATTTTACTGAAAGGTACAACAGACCCACTGAAAAAATGTAAGTCTGATTCTAGACCCTTTCATTGTTTTAAATAGAGGAAATATCTCTGAATCTATAATGTCTCTAAAACTAGAATAAATGTAATATTATTGACTATAAAGGAAACTATGTAAGGTTAATCACAGTAATAAAATAGCACAATACAACAGAAGCACAACAGACTTTTACAAGCAGACCCTTTCTCCTATTTCCCCAGAAGTAATTCCCAGAACTATTGATCAGGACGGCTTGAGCCAGGAGTACAAAGAGCAAGAAGACAGCTTCTTTTATAGGTATAAGATCAGGATCAGGTGAAATACCACTGATACAAAGCAGAGACCATTTAAATTTTGACCTGAACAACTACACAAAGCCTAATCAAGTTAAAAAAAACCACCAACAACAAAACAAACCAAAACCACAAACAACTGATAACTTTCCACCCTTTCCCCCTTAGTTTTGCATTTAAAGAAAACGGACAGAGGGTTCTAAGGATAGCTCTTTACGTGGTGTTTTCAGCGTGACAACCAGAAGGATGTGCCAAAATTCTCAGGTCAAGGCTTCAATGTCCTTTCCAGCACATTGTTCGACAAAGTCAACTCAAATCAAATTCACATAACTTCAAGATCAAGTTTTTGTGAGTAAGAAGTAATTTCATATTTTAACAACCCAGCCTACAGAACATTGACTGGAAGTTAAGCACTGGATTACTTTTTTTTTTTTTCCTGGTTCACATTGAGTCTACACATTGCCCTCATCATGTTACTCTTATATCCTGCTTTTCTTTCTAATACATCTTATCTGAGTAAAGTGAAAGTAACAGCACAAATACAACAGTGCTATTTCATCACAACGAAAAAGATAATCCAACACCTTAGACTTTAATGCAAGCACATGAAACCTGAGACAGAATCCTTGTTCTAACACATTTTTTCTGTGTCACTGTAGGCTAGAATGTTAAGGTCATTTAAACATTTTTTGCAGCTTCTGCCACCTAAATTGCTTTATTCTCAGTAACTGTGTAAAATAGGAATGAAAACACCTACCTCCTAGCAATAACACCTACTTCGCTGGAATATGCACTGAAGACATGACTGCAGACTGCCTGGATATCACAGTAGTGGAAACCAAATAAGTAGGAAAGGGAGCCATGCAATTTTAGAAGTCCTTTCTCATGTCTTGCATTTCAATTACAGATTTTTTTTCCAGAGCATTATGGAAGAGTAAACATTCAAACACATGGGTTGACACATGGAATGTTATCGAGAAGCACACATATCACTGAGTATCTCTTGCCCTTTTTTTCATTCTGCTCACCAAGTTGTTTATTTTCATGTACTCCAGAGTCTATCCTAAATTATGTCCCAGTCTCAGTGGCAAGGAAACAGGAAGAAAGAGTCAGCTGAAGGAAAGCAAAGGAAGTTCCCCACCCATCCAGTGATCCACACAAGCTATCTCAAGAAGACTCCAGGTTATAAATCTGCAGTTTAGAAATGAGCACATTGTAAGGATCTGCAGAAATTCATTAGTAAAAAGAAATAAACAAAGCAAGTAGAGAGTGAAGCAAATACACTATTATAGTACAATTTTGAGACAAAGAGTTGGACAGAATGGCAAGAAAGAAGGATGGGACTGACTATACAGTAAACTTGAAGAAAACTGAAGAGAAAATATCAAAAGTCTTATGAGAAAAATAGTGAAATGAAACCAGAACAAGTAAAGTGAATTTTCCCAAGAGGAGTGCCAAAGGTGTTTTTAATGGCCACAGAGAAACCTCTCTTCCCCTTCCTCCTCACCTTCATATTCTGCAATGCTACTAAAGTACAGAAAACAAACAGTGGAGGTTACAATGCAAGGAAATAAACACCACATCACATTCAGCACAAAAACAAAGAAACAAAAAAAGACCCAAAAAAAAGGAGGAGGGGGAAGCATGAAGGAGGTAGAACAGAAATGCCAAGAGATGCCTTTATTTCTCAAATCTGTTGTATTAAAACATACACTTTTATTATCACATACTTCTGAAGATTGGGAGTCCTCTTCAGGGGACCCAAGCAAACTGGACCTATACATAACAGAAACTACTGCTGTTTCTGTGGAGTACAGCAGGAGCTAAAAACTTTGAGTGTCTCTCAAAGCTTCATTTCTTTTATTATATACCCAACAGGGAGTGCATGGTATAATCACTATGAAAATCTGAAACGGAAACAATTTCCATTCTCTATCTCTTTCACCCCTGCAATAAATAAATAAATATATAAGGAATGTACGTCTTCAGATTTGAAGAGGATCTCGTTTGAGAAAAGCTTTTCTTAAACAGATACCTATGGGGGAAGTCAAGTCTTCAAATATTTGTCACATAAATGTGCTATACAGATAAAGCTTCGATTCATTTAATGCCAGTACGTAAGTCGAGTGCTCTTTTGTTAGAACAGGAGTAAATTGTAGTCTCCACTGTATAGTAGCATCATGGGTATTAGGACCTGCAAGTATCACATTGCTTTGTTCTTATGAATAAAGCTGTAACAGAAGCTTGAAATTTCAAGTACTCAATGTAATTATTCTGAATAAATGCGATAACGAGAAGACATCTCTGTTATTAAGCATCACAAAAGTAATGAGCATTTTTTTGCTTATTCATTTTCATTAAACTTTAATGCTGATGCTTTTTGCTGCATGACAATCAAAAGAAATCTCCATAGAGACAAGCTAATGTGAGAAATACAGGTTTCTATTTAACATTTCGTTAATAAAAAGAAATTAGACAGTATAGCAATGCAGATGAATAATAACTAAAATATTTTGACAAACATGAAGATGTCATAGACCCCAGGACTCATCTCGCGATGTCATTAACATCAGAGTGACCAGCTAATATTTCATCAACATTACGTGGGTCAGTCACCTTAATTCATTTGCAGAAGATATATTTCCCTTTATTATCACAATCCCTCATTAGTGAGCAGCATCATGCTTTAAAAAAAACAACCAACAGTCAATTAAAACTGTTTTCAAGACTGGCTAACCATAAGCAACACTGGAGCAGAAAAAGCGTGGAGTGGAAAGTTGCGAGGGGAACTGAGAAAGAGGAAAATGGTCCAGACAGGGATAGCTGGCAACCACGAATGCTGCAGCCCTGGACTGGAGAGTTTTTCTTCAGACTTTCTAGTTTTAATTGAGCCAAGGCAATCCAGGCAGAACTGTCTGTCTCAGGGCCTTTTGATTTTCTGCTTCTGCTTGGGCAGACGTTTGAAGAACACACAAATAAAAAAACATATTAAAGAAAATGAATCACTCCATTTCATGGAAAACAAATTTTGTATCTGGGCAGTTCTTTAATCCCATTTGTTTCCCCCTCCCTATGATAAAGTGGATTCCTTTTGTCTATATCCACATCTGAAGCTAGGTACACCATCTGTCAATGCTGACTATTTTCCAGAACCCTGACAAGAATTTTTTTGATTTCTTGTCAGGACAAATCTCCTCATTCTGTATAAACGTACTGAAGAATGGGATTTAGAGGTTTATTTTCCTTAGTGTTTTACTTGTGGTCTCACAACATGTGAAGATAACATTTACTTGCATAGCTGCTCTACGTGCACATATGGTGCTTTCTGAACCGATTCAAGTATTGATTACCCAAAGTATTTGAAAATAAGGACCACTCGGCTCCCTCCCACAAAAAAACAGCCACGTGCATGACCAAAATACATTCAGAAAAAACAGAAAATAAAATGTGTAATTAATTTTAATTGCCATTTGACTCCTGAGATCCCCAGATAATCAAGTCTTCTGTATCTATATCTATATCTATATATATGAGGACTAAAAATCTCAAATTTTTGTTTCTTTCTTAAAAATAGAAAAAGAAACTCATGAAAAAAATTGTGAAACCCGGCAACAGCACATCTCCTTAGGAGAGTAAAAGTCACTTTGCAAAAAGAGTGCATGCAAAGGCGTTGCAAAAAATAAGGTTAAAAATATTCCTTGGAGAAAGCTAAATAGCAAAAGAATCTCTTTTTGGCAAGTCAAGTGTGAATGGGTCCACAGATGAGATCAAATCGATGCACTGGAGAGATCACATAAAATTCCACTTGCATTTTATAGGCTGGGGAGTGCTCAGAGGGTTTATGATTCCCTTTCATGCTTCAGAATAAAGGAAAGAGAAGTGTCATTCATTAAATAAAAGGTTTAGAGAAGATATCTCA
This sequence comes from Grus americana, assembly GCF_028858705.1. NCBI lineage: Eukaryota > Metazoa > Chordata > Aves > Gruiformes > Gruidae > Grus > Grus americana. Next base: position 114,979,993 of record NC_072853.1, read on the forward strand.
AGTATAACATTAATCGTAACTAAACAACACGCAAGGCGAAATTCAGCTATTCTTTCTCATGGTAATAGGTAATAAAAAAGTCAGCTCAGAAAATAATGTTCATTTACTCATGGTAAACAAAGAGTGACAGCATCTGGCACCTGTACCTGCAGTGTGTGCAGACGCTATCTGTCACCAGGATACATCCATCTAGAATGATTATATCCCGGATAACAAAGCTCTGCAAAGTCTCTTCACACAAGATAGGGTATCTCTATCCTTCTACAGTGCCTGTCCCACCAGTCACTAGTCCTTACTTATTCCTCTCACATTCACTCCCTCCACCTTGGCTCTTGGATATACCCAGCATCTCTCGGGGAAGTCCCAGAGCAGAACAACTTCTTCCAGTGAACCCTGGCCATCTCCTCCTTCTGGCCTGCCATCTTCTACAGTAAATAACTCTGTTTCTCCAGTGTATTTGAACTACAGGCCTGTAATCTCAGCTACCCTTTTCACTACCTCTCTCTTCGAGTTGTCTTCTCCTCTTGCTCCAGTATCATTTCTACAGATTTCAGTGGTTTCCCCAGAAATAATATGTACAAAATTATTTGTCCCTTCCCTGTTGTCCATCTCCTTCCCCCCAAATCTCCTCTTTCTTCCCCACCACAAAAGCTGACAGCTGACCTCTGCTATCTTCCCTTGGCTTGTCTGCTTGCCCAGTTCCTCACATTCCTTCTCTCGGTCTCCTGCAGACCCGCTCTTTTCTCTCCATTCCCTTCCCCTCCTCTTCCTGAACTTTGTCAATACAAATGTACTTCAGCCTCTTCTGCACTTAAAACCACAACAGAACAAACCAAAAAGCTTGCCCACTCTTCCATTTGGATCTCTGACTACATTACTTTGCCTTGAAGATTAAATGATTTGCCATTTTCAGGACCTGCTTAGAACTGTCCTCTAGTCCCACCATCGAGTCTTATCAGCAAATTATTATCTATCACAATGCAGTAATGCAGCCTCATCCTTTCCAACTAATTAACCACCTTCGACCATGGGGAAGGCAGCTTCTTCCCACTCCTCATTAATTTGCTTCTCAGATAATAAATTCCTATATCTCAGTTTCTCTTCAGCATCCCATAAACAAATGTGCCAAGTACCATCTATTTAGCCCAAAGATTTAAATTCCCCAGATTCCTTATATTATACCATGCAGTGAGGTTTTCTGATCTTCGCACCCCAACCTCATGGGCATTTTGTCATCGACTTACCTACTTACTCAGCACTATTTCATCTGTCAGAGTCACCACTAGAACCAGGTAAAATTTTCAGATAGATTCTTTTTCCAAAATGGCCATTCAAATCAATATTGTTTATAGGAAAATGAGACAAGCAATATAGCTTACTCCTCTGCCATCATAAGCAACTTTGTCATAAAATTCTGCATAGAAATTTATCAAGTTCATCTTTAAATTAATCTTATTTTTTATTTTGTTTCTATTGCTTCAATCGGAATAGTTGCTTCTGACATTAATTCTTTTGAATACAAAAAACATTAAATTCCGACCTGAATCAGTTCATGGTTTCCTTATTCTTATTTGTACTTATGCCAGCTCTCATTTAGCTGAAATATTTTACTCTGTCTTGTTTTTACATCCCTGATACCCTTCAGTTGCACCTTGTCTCAATCTTCATTCCTTACACTTTAAAAAGTCAAACTCTTCTCTCTTCCTCTTACATGACAGATGCTCGGTCCTCTGTTGTCCAACGGCCTTTTTCTTCACCAGCTTGAGCTCATTCTTCTTGATCTTCCATGGATTTGTGTCAAATTATACTTGCAGTCAAAAAAAAAAAAATGGGGAGGGGGAAATAATGGGGGAAAAATTTCCTTTCAACTTTCTCAGAATGAAATTGTTAATTGTAACAAGATGCTTCTTGAGGAAACAAACCAAACAAAACCTTTTTACTTTCAGGTGAGCACATTTTACCTTCCTCCTCTCTCCTTTGGTCCATCCATTGAATCATAAAAGTCAATTTGTCACAGAGCTCTAATAACCCCCCAAGAAACTGCAAGAAACTTGGCAACTCCAATAGAAATGACTATTCAATCAATCTCATCTCACAATAAAAAACTAACAAGACCACTAGGAGGGATGCTGCACATGCAACTCTCCTGTAAATAGTATGGGTTTTTAAGAGAACTTACATTCTTCTATTTCCCTGTAAGGACAAAGCTGCCTGCCCTCAGACTCAGAGCAATCCTGTGGCTTCCAGATAGAGAGATTACACAGGGATTACTGAATGTAAGTATTCCAATTTTGAAAAACTAGGTTTTAATGTTCCCTAGTCAAAGTATTTTTGAAAGGAAATATGATGCCTCAAGTGACTGCTATTTATTTCACCAGCCAGTGCAAAATCACAACCTGTAACCTCAGAGAGATGGTAGCATTTGTGCAAGAACACCCTTGGTTCTGTACTCCATCTTTTAACATTACCAGCAAGGTGAAACACCAAGCGAGGCCAATTTCAAACCAAGAAGGTGCATTAGAAAAAGACCTGTAGACAGCACACAATTTGCTCTTATTAACTGTATTTTTAATACGATGCAGTAAGGGATACATTCTCTTCTTGTAGGCTTAACTCCACTGTACTCATAATAGGATGACGCAAACATGGCTATGGTCAAAGAACAAACAGTTATCTGTTAAGCATGTCAGAGAATTTGTAGTCCGGCTGTACAGATAGATGCTTAAACACAGAACCCAGTAAAAAACATGAGTTTTCTCATGGGAACAGAAATTTTGTCTAGCTGAAGTCACAGCATCAATTCAAATGGTATTTAGCCAGAAACTGGCTAGCGATGATGTGTTTTTCTGCTGAAGTTCTCCCAAATGAGTTATTAATTTCTGACTGTGATGCCTCAGAGATTATGAAGTTTATTGAAATAGCCCTATTTCATTGTCTTCTGAAGTTTTAAATTGCAAGATGATCGCCACTATAGCAAAGAATTAGGATTTTATAGTATAATGCTCTTGTACCAAAACATCAAGATTAAACCCACAATGGCACCTCTCCCTAAAGGTGGGAGACCATGCTGGAAGCAACAGCATCCACTTCAGAGGGCAAAAGCCTGTATGACATACCCAAGAGTGCCGACACCATAAATAGATAAGACAAGCATGATTTCAAAAGAATCTCTGCCCACACAGATTCCAGCAGGTGTAATCATTCGTTTATTTCCCACAACTGAAAATGTTGTGGCCATAATGAAGAATGTCAAACACATTTTCCTTCTCATTAGTCATTACTACTGTATTCCCAATAAGAGGAGATGACAGTTTACAAAACCACTCTGTCTCCACTTCATCCCCCCACTGGGGAATGATGAAATCATCATTAGGTTGTGAAAATATTTTTACAGCAGTGAAGTAGCATAAGTGTATGTGAGAGTGCTTTCCCACTTCTAACCACTAAATCAGCTACATCAGCGTCGACATAGAACAGAAAGAAATCACTGAGATTAAACCACTCAGCCACTGGCACAAGCAATCGTATCATTTCTCAAATATCAAATCAGATACCAGATCGTCTCTCTCAAATATGTCAAGCCCATCTGAAAACTAGCTGTGTGTCTGGCCCTCCGTTACCTTCTGAGAAATCATTTCCTGAACCTCCTTGCTGTGACAGTTAACATCGTCTCTTCTCCAGTCAAAACTTATTGCTGGTCAGGTAAACCCCTTTATTTCAGCAACATTGTTCATCACCTCAAACAGCACTTCTTCTCTTGCATTTACTTCTCTGATGTATTTACTGGCAGCAATCACATTCACTCTAATCTTTCATTTTGGGATAATGAGCCTGGATCTTCTAGCCCACTCAACCTGCCTGTTCTTCTCTGCCTTTGTTCAAAACTTCTTGAATATTAACAGTGTAGTACTCTACATGGGGACTTGAGCAATGGCCTCTTCAAAATCTTGCCTCTAAAATGTCTTGCCTGACATTTCCTAGAATGGCAATTGCCCTTTTTTCACTACTACTCATTTCATGTGAATGAACGTTAGGCCTAAGGCTTTCTCTTCTTCTGTTGCCGCCTCATTATATAATTATGAAATATTTTCTTGTTATTAAACATACAGATATCCAACTTTGCACTTACATTGCTAAATTTCATCCCATTGTAGTTACTCCATCACTCAGTCATTAAGTATTTTTCCTATGTTGTCCTAAACTCCTCTACACTGATAAGATTTTCTGAATGTCTGTAATTATTATTTGTTTGTTCTTCCTATTCTACCTGCCAAATTTGCTAATATCAGCCCCAAGACTGAGGAACTCCTGTAGAAACCCCCTGTAACTCATCCTTCCTCATATCCCGCTGCCTCTCTCTCCATCAGCCAGTTCCCTGTGCCACCTTCCTTTTCTAATTTTGGTCTCCATCTCCGCCAGGCTAAAAAATAATTTCTCAAACACCATGATTTCACTAAGTCTAACTGGATTAAAACTTCTATTTGTCATTTTTCTAAAATATTAGCTATGTAGCCAAGAAAATTGTCATGCAGTCTGATCAAGTCCACCACTGTCAAGGGAATACTGAATTCCATCCCTTTCTGCCATTTACCTCTGTTTCTTCAATTATTCTGTTTTCAAAAGTCATTCTAAAACCTGTATATTTCCAAACACAAATAAGTATTTATTTCTGTAGGCTATTTTTACCCCTTTTACAAATACAGATATACTGTTCACTATAAGTAACCCAATCACAGAATTCTGCCCTAACACAGCAGCCCAATCATAAATCTATCACTGAATTTGGAATTTCAGCTTTCTGAAAACAGACAGAATTTCAGTTCTCCAGGTATTCTGATATGGAAAATATCCGGTCTCTGCAAACCAAGTGGATTCAAACTGACCTGATCAAATTCATTTTGGTATCTCCCTGGTAGGGAAAATTTCCCATTTTTCTGTTCTAGTTCTGCCTTTTCACTCTGCCCTCCAACCTATGACCTACAGCCTATGTTCAACCCACACAGACAGTTCCTGAAGCCCATGAACCTCTCCTGACCATCCTTCCCCAGAGGACTTCACAACCATAGAAAAGGAGAAACTGTGGACCAAACAAAGAAAATCTCTTCCAGCTGTGCTTCTCTCTGGCTCCTCGAATAGTAAGGCAAAGAAAACACTTACTGCGCATGGGCTAGGTAAGCAAATCCTGTTGGCCCCAGACACTGCCATTTATGTGCACGCTGAAACAACCAGTGCTTCACACGCATGCACAATCGTGTGGCCTGCTAGAGCGGAAAATAAAGTATATTGTTCACCTACATCATAACCTTATGAAATGTAAGGTAAAGTCTCAACATAATTTAGGGGCCAGACCCAAATTTTCTGCAACACCCTCTTCACTGTACACCAGTCCCACTCCTCTCTTATTTATACAGCTAAAGAAGAGTTTAGTATTTATTTTAAATTCCTTAGCAAAGCCTAACTCTGCTTGACCTTAGGGCATGCTGCTTTTCAGGTGAAAGCATTAAAATTCCATTTGGGTGAGCACTCACACCTTGTTATTCTGCCACAGCATTGGCTCCTCCAGCTAAAAAAAAGGCATTTATTTGGGCAATTCAGGGGCTTAGGGAGCAGATGTCAATAATAAAACTGCTGTTACTTCTCATCTTTGTGTGCAAGGTGCAGGCTATCTCCACAGCATGTACAATGGTATAATACTGTACAAATATTCTTAACCTGATATAATGATAATTTTGCATTATATATCACTGGAGTACATCCTCCTTTGAATTAACAAAATCAGGCTAAACCACTGGAATCAAAACTATGATAAGCCAGACCAGGAACAAGCATAACTGAAAAACTATTTTCTGTGGCTTTAACTTTTGCCAAAAGGGGCAAAAGTTTAGAAGAAAGGGGGCACAGACGCTAGAGCTGCTATATGTGAACACACAGCACCAGTGCCGGGAGGGATCAGAAGAGAATCACAGAATCATAGGATGGTTTGGGTTGGAAGGGACCTCAAAGCCCATCTAGTTCCAACCCCCCTGCCATGGGCAGGGACACCCTGCACTAGACCACATTGCCCAAAGCCCCATCCAACCTGGCCTTGAACACTTCCAGGGAGGGGACATCCACAACCTCTCTGGGCAACCTGTTCCAGTGCCTCACCACCCTTACAGTAAAGAATTTCTTCCTAACATCTAATCTAAATCTACTCTCTTTTAGTTTAATCCCATTACCCATGAGGGCAACGCTTCTTCTCCAGCACACAGCACTGAACTCAAGATTCCCAACAAGCGCATGCTAGGTCTCGCAGGTGAGCAAAACTATGGTCACATGTGTGCGTTTGCAATACTGGGGCTCATCATTGATTGTGTCAACAGTGAGGCGACAGGAAAAGCAGGGCCTAAGCATTGGTATGCAGTTACAGTCCCGTAAAGAGAGTCTTGAATGTTTTTATTCAGGCTTTAGTAAAATGTTTCTAAATCACACATTTTATTAATTTCCTTTTCTTTGAGTGTTCCTGGGACTGAGGCAGAAACACTGTCATTCAAAAACTCTTTGAGTACTTGGAGCCTCTCCAAGACTGAACTTTCTTTATATACAGTACAAACAAAAGCTAATTTTAATTGCAGCATAGACAAAGGTTCCTCCTTTCTTCATCTGATCAGTCGTCATTTCAACTCTGCCACATGCTGGAAATGCAATTAAAATATTTTTCCACATGCACCCACTCTCTGGCAGGAGTGACAAGTCAACATACAAAATTATGCCATTGCTGAGTAATGACAGGATACCAAGTGATTGATATTGGTGCCTGAGACTTCAAGGTAACTGTAATGTGTATTCTAATGCCGTACGCTTCAGCATAACAAGCCCTTTCAGGATTATTAATGACTACAGGATTTTTTTAATGATGGCTGCTAAATAATGGATGGCATAAAGGGCTGAATAATATTTTCTATTACAGCAAACAAATTTATTGATGGCTTCACTACCATTGCGATGGAAATACAGAGAGAAAACAAATACATTTAAATATTCACCCCATTAATTATATGAATTGATACTTTCACAAAATAGTCTTGTAGAGTTAACAGCACAATCGACTGCCAGGACTTTTTTTTCCCCAGAAAATAATGGTTTTATGCTATGTTTTATGCTATGTTAGGGCAACAAAGATGGTGAAGGGTCTAGAGGGGAAGACGTATGAGGAGAGGCTGAAGTCCCTTGGCTTGTTCAGCCTAGAGAAGAGGAGACTGAGGGGAGACCTCATCGCGGCCTACGGCTTCCTCACAAGGGGGAGCTAAGGGGCAGGTGCTGCTCTCCTCCTGGTGACCAGTGATAGAACGTGAGGGAACAGCATGAAGCTGCGACAGGGGAGGTTTAGGTTGGATATCAGGAAAAGGTTCTTCACCGAGAGGGTGGCTGGGCACTGGAACAGGCTCCCCAGGGAAGTGGTCACAGCATCGAGCTTGACTGAGTTGAAGAAGCGTCTGGACAACGCTCTCAGTCATATGGTCTGATTTGGCTTGTCCTGTGTGGAGCCAGGAGTTGGACTCGATGACCCTTATGGGTCCCTTCCAGCTCAGGATATTCTATGATTCTATGTTTTTGATTTCTAAAAGAATAATGTTCTTAGGAAAATGCATGCTTCTTTTGGGCAAAGGCGTGCATACTGAGGGACTCGCACAATTCAGAAAGGGCTGACAGAGTACTCCTCAGTAACAGCAGCTGAAACGTGCAAAATGTGGGGCAAGACCCCAAGAAATAACTCAAACCAAGAACCAGAGGACATCATCCCACGAGTTGGCCCTTCCACCAACAGAGTTATGCCTGACTCAAGCACAGGGTACAGGGAAATGATGCATGAAGAAGCCCTACTGTTCAGAAATCAGCCTGAGTGGACTGGAAGACATACAGGCGTTTCGCATGCAGCCAAGTCTGAAATAACAATATACTCTCTACCAGCAACATGTAGTAAACCCAGCTCCAGACTATGCTACGTTATGCAGCTTCCATTTCAGAGTTGATTCATGTCATGTTGATGATAAACAAACAGTGAGCATGTGGCTGTGGACATGCCCTGCTGGTTTCCCGAGGTGGAGAGGGTTCTGGGTTTTCTTCTCCATATTGGGTCCCACAAGCACAAGGACTGAGATAACACCTTGACTCTGTTCAGCTGCACAGATAGAGGACATCTTATCTGGGATATTAGACAAACACAAGACTAAGCCATCTATCTAAAACCAAGATAAAACCAAGTCTAAAACCAAGATAATGGTTTTAGACTTTTGTTGTTTGTTTTTTTTTTTACTTTTTGGTAACTCAAATGCAGAAACACTTCAAGGAAGTACAAAGAATTTAACAAAACCAAAGGTAACTCCTCTCTCCAGCAACACTCCTAATAAAATTCTGTAATGACAGAAGCTTTCGGTATAATTTATTCTCTGTGTACATCCCCACGTTCTGTTGTTCTGGACAGAAATCGCAGGCAGAAAGTACTTTTTCTTATCAAACAGAACAGTACTCAAAACTAGCCATCTATTTTTAAGCTTGATGAATGCTAAATCAGAATCGGATAAATACAGGGAAAGGGAAAAAAAAAAGCACTGTTGAGCTCAGGAGAGCTGTCGTTCAACACTGGTGTTATGCAAGTGAGACCCCCAAAAAGCCCAATCCTGGAGAAATCGGTGTAGTACAGATCTCGCCACCCTTGTCAGCTCCGGAGGAACTACATATTGTGATGTAAGTGCCCAAAGGTCTTAGAAAACTGGGCCACATACTTGTCCATAAACATCTGGAGAAAGGACAGGAAATGTTTCCGCTAACCCTAACCGACTCATACAGACCTTCTCAACTCCTTTCCTCTCCATTCCTTATGTTTCTTTTTTGCCTGCTGTCTTGTCTTATTCTCTCTCCTGTTTGCCTGTAGCCTAGTATTCTTTTCTTCAGTGAACTTAAAAAAAAGATAGAATAGACCAATACTTAACCTGACTTTAGTAAGTCAGTTTGGTTACTCTATAAAATGGACAATGCTATTGATCTAGATAGCAAGCTTTATATTGTACAAAATTTCAAACATTTTAAATATAGTTAAGGGGTATGATGGATTAATAAATGATAAATGGCAGATGTATTGTAAAAAAAATTGCATGTATATGTCCTCTTTTTATCTCAATTTATTGTTGACGCTAACAAGAATAAGAAGTTAATTAGAAGGAATGCAAAAAAATTTGTACATTTTTAGAATTATGCAGTCAATTATAGTTCAAAAGTAGTGACTTTGTCAGTTCATTTGTATATAATGGATAAGCTGAAATAAAATGGCCTTAAACCTACCTCAGCCTTATCTGTGCTGAAAAGATAAAGGGCAGGAGGATACCACAAAAGAAAGGTGAGCGGAGGCACGCTTTTTGATGCCAACCAAGCAGAGCCTCTGCCATCCCCTGGGACAGTTGTGTGGTTGCCTGTCTGGCCCCTCCTCCACCCCAAGCTCCTGCAGAGCTTTCAGAAGTACTGTGCCAAACATTTAACTCAAAATTGGCAGTTCCCACTTCCAGTTCTAATCATCTCCTGGGTTTTATTACACCAGTAACATAGCTCCTAGAAACCAGAGAGCTCCGGGTGAGACAAATTAATGTGAACAGCAAGACAAACCATCGTTCCTTGCAGACAGTTTAGCAGCAAAACACCACCCCTAAATGAAGGGATCAGTCTGCGTATTGGTGAGGTACAGACACGACTCTGTGAGGAGCCAAGAGAGGTTTGGTGGAGTTACAGGTGCCTCTGAAAGCCATGGGAGCACCCACAGAGCATGCTAAGTCTTTAGCGGGCGCCCTGCACTGGTCCTCATTTCAGCATGTACATGGTTAATGTCTTTCAGCTCTCCCACATTGCTCACCTATCTAAAGAAAGTCTGTTCCTTTTATAGCGTGATATTTGAGGAAGCAGACTTCAACAGAAGTGTCGTGATTCTGCTTCTGTTCTTTCCTGAAGAGATTCCATAAACACTTCGTTAGACAGAACAATAACGCAAGGTTACAAATGACAGTCACAAAGGGAACAGCAGAGCTGAAATACCTCCTTAAAGAGATATGCAAAGTCAACAGGTATTTTGTGGCAGGAATTCAGTATACCCTGCCAGAAAAACAGGCAATGGTGTCTTTTATACTTGCATCAGATCTTTACCAAATTAAACATACTGAGGTTAACCCATCTTGTCCTCCACTCCTAACCTTCAGATGTCTTTTACTTGAAAAGATTGGAAAGACTTGGAGAGGGATACACACCTCATTTCTGCACTTACCCTCTCCACAGATCCATCAAAAGATATAAATATTTGAGAATTTTCCAGCATTAGACATGTGCCACTTTAGATAACTGCATTTTGAAGTGGTAGATAAAACAGATTTGAAGCGACACCTACCACCTTTCTGGTTTTGGTAACATAACGCCACATATTTCTGAGAAGATGGCTGTACTTGTGTCAGGTGAGGAATGATAGAATACCCAGAGACTGAGCATACCTATCATGGGGATGGGGTTGTACCTTTCATGAGCAAGACATTTTGTCACATGAGATGACCCCCATCAAAGCCTCATGGATTGGCTGAATGCCCCCAAGAGTTAGACAAGCATGTTGAGAAGACATGACCTGCAGTTGGCAGTTTTTGAGATGACAGCCTCATTTGCCCCCCCCCCCCCGGCTTTCAGGCCCTTGCACTATGCACAGCAGTATCACCCACTCTGGGCATCCTGGGAGCAGCCCCACGTCTGCCACGAGCAGAGGTGCTTGCTCTAGATCAGGGCTTTACATGAAAAAAGCTCAGCCATGGAAACAGGGGCTGAAATGTTCCCAGCTCCCACGTTTAGGGCTCCCAACATTCCCTAGGTTTGGCGTCACCTGCATCTTGCTGTGACCCTCCTTTCCATTCTTAGGTAGCTGGCTGAAATCCAGATACATCTAGGGGTACTAAAGGCAGTAATTCAGCAACGTGTTAAAACTGATGTTTGTCACTCATGTTTTGGTTTGCATCTCACTAATCCATGCCTAAGTGTTCACTTGAATGTGGATGGATGTAAGAACATGCTTACTCTTCAAAGCCTGTTATTACTTGCTGACTTTTCATGAATCCATACATTTTCCTCTTGTTCACTTCCAAAATTTTAAGTTTTAACTGGTCCCCAGGGGTACAGGAAAACTGAAGGTGTCCAACAAGAAACTGTCTTGTATATTTGCATGCCTGAAATCTCAACAGCTAAGTCTTTGCACCAGCTTATTTGGGACAGACAGTAAAAGGCCAAAACAAGACAGTTTGATTTACAGAAAGTCTTTCAACTTACATATGGATTGGTTTTGATAAGACAGACACTGATAGGGAACAAGTAAGGAAAAAATATGATGTCATTTCAGAGAGTCCCTTTCCTGACCATAAGCTCTTATTACAAATTGTCCTCACAGAGCACTCTGTAATTTACTCAGCCAAATTAAAAAGAGGGAGCACATCATGGAAAATTCGAAAGCAAAGTAATTAAATTAGAAAACGGAATATGTAAGTAATAAATGCCCAGAAACTATTAGAGAGCTAACACAAGATGAGAAAGGAAGAAATTCTTCTGTTTAGTTCCAAACAATAAGATTTATGCCTAAAGTGATGGAAGAAGCTAGATTATGGCTTGGTTAATAAAAATAAGAGAGGTCACTAAATTGATACCCAAGAACTGAAATGACAGGTTGCCGTAACATTAGAAAGATCTATAAATTTGCTTTCTCAGTTAAATACACTGAATCACAGATTGGTAGGGGTTAGAAGGGACCTCCAGAGATCATCGAGTCCAACCCCCCTGCTAGAGCAGCATCACTTAGAGCATGGTGCACAGGATGGCATCCAGGCGGGTTTTGAATATCTCCAGAGAAGGAGATTCCACAACCTCTATGGGCAGCCTGTTCCAGTGCTTGGTCACCCTCAAAGTGAAGAAGGTTTTTCCTCATATGCAGGTGGGACTTCCTGTGTTCCAGATTGTGCCCATTGCTCCTTGTCCTGTCACTGGGCACCATCGAGAAGAGTCTGGCCCCTTCCTCTAGGCATCCACCCTTTAGATATTTATAAGCATGAATTAGATCCCCTCCCTCTCAGTCTTCTCTTCTCCAGGCTAAACAGACCCAGCTCTCTCAGCCTTTCCTCATATGAGGACGCTCCAGTCCCCTAATCATCTTTGTGGCCCTTTGCTGGACTCCCTCCAGTAGTTCCCTGTCTTTCTTGAACTGGAGAGCCCAGAACTGGACACAATATTCCAGATGTGGCCTCACCAGGGCAGAGTGGAGCAGGAGGATAACCTCCCTCAACCTGCTGGCCACGCTCTTCTTAATGCACCCCAGGAAACCATTGGCCGCCTTAGCCACAAGGGCACACTGCTGGCTCATGGAGAGCTTGTTGTCCACCAGGAGTCCCAGGTCCTTCTCCCCAGTGCTGCTTCCCAGCAGGTCAACCCCTAACCTGTACTGGTGGATGGGGTTATTCCTCCCTAGGGACAGGACCCTACACCTGCCCTTACTGAATTTCATATGGTTCCTCTCTGCCCAGCTCTCTAGCCCGTCCAGGTCTCGCTGAATGGCAGCACAGTCTTCCAGTGTGTTGGCCACTCCTCCCAGCTTAGTATCATCAGCAAATTTGCTGAGGGTGCACTCTGTCCCCTCGTCCAGGTCATTGATGAATATGTTGAATAGGACCAGACCAAGCACTGACCCTTGGGGCACACCACTGGATACAGGTCTCCAACTAGACTCTGTGCCGCTCTATACACCACTACATTAAAATGGGTCTATTTAGAAAGACTGCCTAGTAACATAAAAAGAAGGAAGCTAAACAAAAGAAAGGAAAATACTAAAAGGAGAAAAACACTTTGGAGAATTGCATGCCTCAATATGGAAAAATATTAGGGCATGACAGCAAACCCAGGTGCAGCAGATATAATGACTCCAGTGGGAATTCTCTCTTAACAGCTTGCAGAAAGGAGGACTGGGTGCTTCACTGGAGAATGCTTTCCTTATTCACCTTCAGGTGAAACAGATTCAAGAATCTCAGCCTAGGCTCCAGAGGATGGGAGCTCCCCTTAACAAAACATCACCAAACAAGAAATTAGGTGCACTGAAGCACAGGCTGGTCCAGGATGGAGCTGAATACCCTCTCCCTCCCTGCTAGTGACTATTGCCCACCTGGGGTCAGCCTGCAACTGGGGATGGTGCAGCGTCGGGAGCCTTGCACCGTAAGCACACGTCTCTCCCTCAGCCCATAGGTGAGAAAGAGGAGAATTTCTGCATGTCAGGCTCTTCGTCTTCATGGCTACAAAAAAAAAAAAGGATGGACCAGGAGTGGTCAGAGCAGCTCCTGAGGAGCTGCATGGAGACATTGCAAGGAAAGTGATTGAATAGGTGAAACAGGAGAGGAGAAGGTTCCTGTAACCTGTCAGTAGCTGTATAAGAGCTGAGTGGGTTAATTATTACCATCTTATTTCTAAAGCAAATAATGTTCATGTCCATTTAAAAAAAAAAAAAAAAAGTCCACTGTATTTTTGGAAGAGCAACACAGGTCCAGAAGCAGTGTGTTTGTTTTCCAGTTAAGCAAAACGTTTCATTCACCACCACAAATCATTTTCCCCAAAAATATTTCTCTTCAGCAATGGAATTAAAAAAGCAAAACTAAAATAACCTAATTATTCACACAACTTTAACAGAAAGAAAGGATTGCAAATGTGTCAGCAGCAGCAGCAGCAGAGAGCACTGAATTCAAAGGAATAAGGAGGGGCAGGGATGTGGAATTAATGTGAAGAAGAGCTAGCTTTACCATAATTCATATTATCTCATTAGAAAGCCATATTCCTTTACCAATACTTTGTTTACTTCTGCTTTGTACTTGTTGTCAGGCTAGAGTCTGTGACATTTGGTGGTCTCCCCTATCTGTGTAGCACATAATGACTAAATGATTTACTAAAGACATGAAAGCCTGTCATTCAGACTTAAATATTCTTATTTACACTAAATTATTCAAAAGATTACACTCAGAAAGAAATAATAATTATATAGCCTAGGTGATGGAACGAGATTTGAAAACAGGTCTGCAACGTGTACGAGCGCACGCTGGCTTTTCACGGACAGGACAAATGAGAAATGTTTTATATAATTTACATTCCTGTTAGTTTTAAAATCGCTCTCACAGCTTGACAAGACCAGCCTTTAAAAGCTTCTCACTGTGTAATGTTGAGAGAAATACTGGTTTGACATCTCTGTTAAAGCAGAGGAATAATTCTGTAATGAACTTGAGTCCAATTCTTACACAAGTGAACAAGCACTAATGAGTGCTATTTTCCTAGTAAGGCGTGATTAGAAGAGCAGAAAGAGGGATATTTAAATAATAACCATTCCCTAGAAATACGTAAATGGAGCGGATGAACTATGCAAAGGGGAGGGGAATAACACCTTTCGTTGTTACAGGGCTGCATCTAACCTCGCAAGAAACACTATGGGAGCACACCTGTAAGCTTCAGCTTCCAGGAAAGCCTCATTTTTGCTGCAGTTGTTAGAGTAGTAGTAGCTCCACAGCCCAAAGCTGTCTCAGACAGCCACGTTTAGTGACAGCACTGACGTTACTTGCATAAGTAAGTTTCTGGAAAAATCACCTCTGTCAAGCAACTCCTAAAACATCACCGCTTTCAAACAGAGAGGACGCTTGACCCCATTAAAAGGCTGTTGTATCTGACAGCTGTCGTTGAAAGAGATGGTCAGAAAGGTCTGTAGTTACTTGGTGTTAGAAATGCTCACAGAAACACCCAACTTGACACACTACATCTTCGAAACCCAAGAGGATTTTGTTTGTGCACCTTCCCCATGCACAAAGAAATAGATGTGCTCAGGGTGCATATTTCCAACAACTGAAACATCTGACTAGAAAACACTGTAATGAGCAACAGATGCAGAAGCGTAACAGGAAATTAAGATGTTCTTTGGGAACACGGGTAAAAATGGGGCTTTATGCAATAGATAGTCATAATACAACTGCTCATTTATACACAACAGCCTTCAATTATCAAACATTTAAGTAAGAGGCAAACAGCTCAGAGAAAAGCAAAAATCAACATGGCCTGACAAAGAGGAGATCCATTGGAAGAGCAAGGAGCTCGTGCCTTCTCTTCCTGCAACCCAGCCAGTCCGATAGCAGAGCTGCGGTAATTGTCCATCACGAACACTGGGGGCGGACTCACAAAGGCTAGCTTTGGCGTAATGAGCATAATCATCCATAATCAGTGGGAAAGAGAAGGTTCCTCCAGAGGGCAAATCGGAGCGGAAGGAGAAACTTCACGTAGCTCTTCAAAGCATCCTCTATAAGAGCTCCTCTCTCTCTCCCCTCACTGATTTTAGAAAGAGACCAGAAAGACTTGCCTGTCCTTCATAATTCACCGAACAGTTCATAATAGCTTCAGATTTTTATTTCATCTCAGGCTAAATTTTGCTGCAACTTTTAAGTGAATCACAGAAAACATTCCTCAATAACCACACTCTGAACATGGAGGCAAGCAAAGATCAAAACATGTTCAGCAACTTTTTCAGAGACCCTTTTCAGCACAAAACTCTGAGATCAGAGTCTACTGGGTTCCCATAGGTGAGATCTAATGTCCACTGACAGATATTTTATTTCACAGGTTGCATCCCACACCAATGTTTCCATTTTGCTCTTCTCGCACCTCAGAGTCATTCAGCTATAGCTTTCACCTAACCTGGATTCCTCTCCTGTAACACTGACAGCAGCCAGAAATCCCCAGACTTCCCCTAGATCCTCTCCCTATAAATATAAATCACTTGGTCTCCTTAAAACCAGGTGGTATCCAAGGGGAGATGAGGAAAAAGCAACTCAGAACGAGAAAGAATGCAAGTGGGGATTGCTCAGAAAAATATCAGCATGTCTCAGGATAGCACCAGGTTTTTCTAGTTGCTGTGCATCAACCCTCAACTCCCTCTGGTTGTATTCATGCTGTTGCAGATCTACCTGAGCTACCTTCACATTTGGGTACTGGTCACAGCCTAGCTGCAACAATATACTTCTCCCAAAACATGCTATAAATTCACTCAAAAGGTAGGAGAAATTAGCCCGCTCTGAGTGCTGCATAGACATGGCAAGACTCAAGACACCAAGAGTGCAGTGGTAGTGATGCTGCTGAAGATCATTATCAGTGACTTGGCTTATTAGATGCAACACATCCTTTCTAAGTTTGTGGATGACATGAAATTTGGGGGAGCTGGAGATACAGCAGGAGCTTGGAACACATGGCTTGCAGATGTCCCTTTCAGCCTAATTTTTTCTATGATTCTAGGATACATAGACCAACACAGAGTTAAGAGCTTCCACTTCTGGTTGTGGTAGACACCATCAGCATAGCTGCTTTATCCTGGCAAACTGAAAGTTGGCTGGACAAGCTAGGTCTACCCCCTGACTCTTCTTTGCTACGTTGCAATCCCATTTCACGTAAGTACACTAATTGCATGATCTGGGCATGTGGGAAACACTGGTTCTGTGCCTAATGACACTGAGATAATTGGCTGGCATATGGCCCCATAAAGGCTGATCCCGGCAGCATCAAAGTGCTATTTGTGCCCTCCCAGAACTGGGTGTTGGCAAAGAGAAGCAGTGATTGCTTTCAGAATACCATTTGTCTAAACAGGAAGCCTTAGGACTCTTCTGGGCATGAAATGTCCACAGCTGCACAACATTTATTCAGTAGGAACGCTTTAATCTTTCACAGCTTCTGTTAGACTGAACTATTTGGTACAGATAGTTAAGAAGAGGTGAGCTACAGCAACACAGCCTATAAAGGTGGAGAAACAGATCTGTGGTCAAAAAACTGTTTTACTGGCAGAAAGGAAGGTTCAAGAAATGTAATAAATGGAACTCAGCGAAAGCATTGTTGATCTGTTGGAGTTATATGCTGCAGTGAAATCTCCCAGAGCATATTTGTTGCTCAGAAAATAATAAGAAATAAATTTAAGGGAAACATTTGCTGTAGTGAAATGTGCTAAGAGACTACTGTAAAATAATCTAATCTGAATACAGCACAGAAGAATGTGACACAGTCTTGACAAAGTATTATATAAACAACCTACCTAAAGTAAATGCATGTTAATTTGCAGGATATACTGTACTGTACCATTTACAAACAATTTGTCCAAAAAAATCTGTTTCTTTTACTACATCACGCCCCAGGAGTTAAGAGAAAAGAAAGAGAACAGGGGAAAACACACGGATTCAGTCCTGCTACAATAGAAATGTGCTATTTGAATGTGTAATGCAGAATACATGCTAAGCATATTCAGAGGCTCTTCAATATCCTATTTTTTCCCAAAACAATATAGACAGACAAGGAAGTTTAGAACAGCAGCATATATTGCTTTGCATGATGATTCAGAATGCAGGACTAAGCCCATCTTCAAAACTATTATCTTTTTTTCTCAGGGTGCATTATTTTTACAACTCCAGAAAGCACTATCTATTAAGACCTCCGCTTATCAGCACTGTTAATTCATTGCATGAATAATGAACACACATTCTTGTCTGAAAGCAAAACTGCGAAAGATAGAGGATTAAATTATGGAAGGAAAATTGTGTACCTAAGGTGACGTGAGCCTTCCACCACTCTGATCCTAGGCAGTCCCTTTCCCTCCTCTCCTTGGGAGCCTAGGGTAGGATCCGCACTGGAAAGCACCTAGCACATTTGCAGCGCTACTGCTGGTTATAAGCCCTGTTGTAGTTATTTCCACAGCTGCAACAACGTCTGTTATCCACAGGTAAGCCACATGAATGACAGCCAACTACTACTAGTGCTTTGCACAATACTAGAGACCAGGGGGCGAAGATGCACAGAGATGACAACCTTTTAGGGAAACTGTAGGCAAAAAAGACCCTCACAACAGAGCAAGTTTTCACCCCCCTCCTGATCAGCAGGGCTACTCTTGAATAAACGCGATCGATGCTCAGCTAGGTTTCCAAGCTGCATACGTTTACGCCCATCTGCCAGAAGGACGTACTGCCGTCAGGCATGACGGGAGCATTCTGGGTACAAAAGGCTGACGCCAAGGAGGGAACGGTGGGCTGCGGCCCTAACCTTCCCAGTGACGTCTGCTCTGCACGACACTCCT
The DNA here is from genome assembly GCF_028858705.1 of Grus americana. Lineage (NCBI taxonomy): Eukaryota > Metazoa > Chordata > Aves > Gruiformes > Gruidae > Grus > Grus americana. The sequence goes on from NC_072853.1 coordinate 114,998,159, forward strand.
GCTCTGCGCCAGCTCTGCAGTGCCATATGTCTATTTATACTTTATACCGTGCACCTATTGGCACGTGCACAGCCGATGCGTGGGGTGCTGGCATGGAAGTCAGAGAGGCCTGGGGTCTCCTGATGAGCTTTCTGATCTTCAGGATGTAACTTTATTTTCCCCACGCCGCCAGATATCTTCCTAAAGCCCACAAGAACCAAAACCAACACATCTGCCTTCCTTCAGACCTTTCCCACGCCTGCTGTAAATCTCTGTGTAAAGTTGAAATATATTTTCTAGAATTTGCTGAGAGATTCTGGAGTTCAGCCTTTTTTTATGTATGGGCCCTCCCTCACCCACAGGGGGCAGGAGGAGCTCTAGCTCTCTCTGAGGACATCTGCCTCTCCCCAACTAGCTTTCCCTTGCTCTTACCTGATAAAAGGACTCCCTCTGATCAGTACAGGGCTTTTTGCAGCTGCATTCAGGAACAGAACTTTGATAATTACAGAGAGAGTTTCGAGTCATCTCTTTAGAAGAGCCGGATTTTATACAAGAAAAACCTACTCACTCCTACAGTATTTGGGACCATACAAGTGACATTCACTGCACTTTTGGCCAGAGGGATCCTCATCTCCCTCCCAATGACAAGCCAAAAGCTTCATTGCATCACTGTGACAAAGAATCCCTCAAGAGAGAAAATCATTCTGTGCAGGAACTGCGTATCCACAGACGGCAGTGCTCCTCATGCCCTGACTCAGAAAGATTGAGCCTGCATTAGTTCTGCGCGTGCATATTTATGTTTTGTCAGTGGAAAGATAGAGAGGATATAAAAAAGGCAGCTTTTTCTCATACAAAGCTGTTCATCTGCTTTGCCCATGATGTGGTCATTTGTCATTCACCAGATATTACCTGTTGCCCAAAGAAAAATATGTCATGAATATGGGAAATTTTCAGACCAAATGTTTGATGCAGCTTGGATAGAAAGCGAGGACGAAAATAAACCACGTGTGTCCATTAAAAACACACTCATCACGCTATAAACGATGGTGAAAAATAATCGTGAACCTGTCATTTCAGTAACATACCATTATTGCGCCTTCAGAGCATACCCAGTAGCACAGGCTGCGTCTCTATTTGAGATCCATAACTGAAGACATCTCCCAACAGAATATCCATGAGAAACTTCATGGCTTTCTGCTGAACATTTTTAAGGAAAAAGGAACTGATTTTTTTCTTCTTCTTTATCTGGTAGATATTGTTTTAGGGCTCTCATGATATTTTTTCAGTCACGTTATTTTAATGATTACAAGTTTTGAGGGGGAAATTAAAAGGCAATACTTCTGTCAGTGAGCACACTTGACTTTTACCTTAACTGAAAAGGTATAGTCATATGACTTTGATAAATATTTGTTATAGCTGAAGATTATTGCATTAGCATCATTTTTATATCCATGAAATAAATCATAAACATGTCCTCATGACTCAACATTTGCCATCTGAAATGGATAACTAGAATAAAAGTGTAACAGTGAAATAAGAAACAAATGGCCCAAGGTAGAAAAAAACCCAAGCGGCTACACAAACAGCTATGAATTAAAAAATTTACCATCATAGCCTGTGTAAATAAGATAAACTGTAACCATTCAACTAGATTAATGGTATTTTTTTCAGTTTACTTGATTAAAACTAGCAGACATGAGTCATATTGATATTTACTGGGTAAAAAAAGGCAGTGCTCAGGCTTGGGTTCTGGCTGGGTTCACGAGTTAGAGATGTGGCCAGGAGGGTTCAGCATGTGTCTTTCCAGAACATACAGTTCGGCCACTAAATGTAAACTCTGGTAGAGATGACTCCTTCCAATATTTCAAGTCTCCGGGTGGTATGCAGCTATTCCTAACAGCAGCCAATTCCCTCTTCCTAGCAATCAGTGACCGAGCTTACAGTGGCAGTTTTATCTGCAGTGTTTTGCACTCTCAAAAAAACCCCTCTAAAACCTGTTTCCATCAAAAAGCTGGAATAGCCATAAGGCAGTGCCTAATGCATAATTAGTACAATGTAAAATGTCTGAGACTAAATTCTCAGCCAGTGTAAAATAGCTAAACTCCACTGTAGTTTACTGAGATACGTTGTCCATTTATAGAAGCAAAGAATCTGGAACATCACACCAATTTCTTCTTGTTTGACTGAAGCTACTCACTTTCAGCTCTGTCAACTACCTTCAAATATTTTGATTAAGGTTTTTCTAAGTGCGGAGGAATGGATGGGTGAGGGAGCTGAGTAAATTATGGATTGTCATTTGGTTTCTGCCAACTTAAATCTGGTACAGTTCACATGGAGGAGGCTGTTTTGATGGTTTCCTAACAGCCCTTCATAAGCCTTAGAAAATAACCATTCATTTTTTTCACTCCTGATTCTTCTCCTTCAAGACAGGGTCTGCGCTGGAGGGTGAGAAGCTGTATGCTATATATCAGGACTAAACGCCTAAAAGTAGGACTGCATGGGAACGCCAAGCGTCATTCCACTTTTTTCTTGGTGTTGCCCAGGCAAACCACATCTGCCAAATGAACCTAAGAAAAATGACAGCATATTTAGCTCGTAGCCACTCTGCAATCAAGATGCAGTTGATGTGCAAATGTGCCATGGTTACTGATATTTAGATACACGGTTCTGCATACTGTTGTTCCACGAGGGAACTGTGCAGTATTCCTTGAGGACTAACATAAAGAGAACCCAGGTGTACCTCCACGCTCACCTGCCACAGTCTGCCAGTGCTTACGCAGGTAACTACTAAACGCAGAGCTGTTTCTCTGATTTAAATGACACCACTAGCACTGGGCATAATTAACAGTATTAAGCTCCTCTGTATTTAGGGTCTGCTGAGTGGTCCAAGCAGGGAGAATCCTTGAGCTTTCTTCTTCTACTAGGGAAGTAGCTAAGAGGAGACATGTTTCAGAACACATTATTAAAAAAAGAAGGAAAAGCCTACACACCAGCTTGCAAGCGAGTGCAAATTTCCTCCGCTGATTAAAGCGGGTCTACCACGTCACCACCGCTGAGTCAGAGCACCAGATTAATTCTAGAAATGCTCCGTGTAACAGCCAGCAGCAACGAGGAAGGTCACAGCCAAGGTTACTGTGTCACTCCTTCAGGACGGGGCTCAAATAAACCACGAGGATTGTTTGTAGGTGTTCTTAATATATACTTTCCTTTCTGTTCACCTCCAAGCCTCCTGGCCAGGGTGTGGGGGAGGGAAGGCATTCATTAATAGAGGTGGACATGTGAATTTGTCAGCCAGCTGTATCAAAATGAAAAACAAGGTGTAGTTTTTATACCCGGACCCTTCACTCCTGTAGTCCTGCAGTGAAACAACGAGCAACCAAGCTCGCACTGCATCCTTTAAGGATTGGTCTGCACACCCAGTCAAAGCTGATGAAGGGTAGAAACTCACTTTGTCCTTTTTCCAGAGAGGATGTAATTCTCGGTACAGGTGCAGGGAAGACCAGTAACGCCAGGCAGCCAGCTTGAGAGACAGAGGAGGAGGAGGAAAGGTGCACAGATGAAGAAAGTTGTCCCTCTAGCACCTCTCCAGGACAAAGCGGTCTCATCAGCTGGCAGCTCTGAGACCCTCCCATGGAAACATGAAACACAAGGGACCAGACAGCCTCCCCCTTGCCCCTCTCTGACACACAGACTTTTCTAAATCTGTAGCCAGGGATCTCCATGCTAACCATGCATGCCTAAAGCCTGTTCCATCCAAAATCACCCTCAGGTGGCCAGGACCCAAATGAGACCAACTGTCTGGAAGCCTTTCCAGCCTTCAAAAATCATGAGTGTGTTTTATGGCACCAGCCACTGCTTTTTATCATTAAAATTTTCATTTCTTTTTTTAAACTTTTGCTTTAGGTTTTAAGCTTTTTGAGATTTGCATTTTGTTTCTTTTTTTTTGGGTGTGGGTTTGTTTTTTTTTTCACAAGTAGGTGCTAAAATCTTTGTCTTTCTCAGGGACAAATCTCCAAAGACATGCTTTTCTTGTGGTGCAGGTGACAGCTGATACTTGAAGGAGTGAAATGAATGATGATGCTACTACTGACCTTTTTGCTGCTCTTGGTTTTGCTAACGTGCGCAACAGCCCACGCCCCAGAAGCCAAGAGCAGGATGTAGAGACATAACACAGACCATGTGGGTCTAATCAGCAGGAGAAACTCAGACAAGAAAAGTTATGAGTTCTCACATACTGCCAGAATGATGCACACCACAGCTGCTATGAAATACCTTCTGGCCCACACCAGAGTGCCCTTTGTATGGAAGCCCAGGCACGAGGGGAAGGATGGCACGCAGCTCTTATCTTTACATGAAACAGGACTCTGCTGCAGTGCACACCCGGAGCTGGGAGGCAGAAAGTGTTCTCAAGCTCCTGAGGGTCAACATGGCCTTCTTTATGTTAAGTACTATCAAGAACATGCCTGTCTGAACATAAAAGTATCAAGGAAAAAAACCCAAAAGCACAAGATTTTACTATTCCAGAATGAAGACAGGCATAAAAAAAGCAAATAACTTCCTTTCATAGGTTTTTGGGTTGTTTTTTTCCCCAACAGAAAACAAAAGTCCAGAAGTTCAACAAAGATGGTACATTTGGACATGTTACAATTGAGGACCATAAGAAAATCCCAACAGAAGCTGTATCAGGACTTTAGTTAGATAAGCAGCATATACAGTTTTAATATAAAAAACAGAAATTAGTTTCAGTGAATGGATAAGGCACTTTGGCCTTAAACACAGTATTACATAACTAACTGAAACCATTAATAATATTACTGACTTTATTTCTCCTTGTTACACAACACGCAATAATGAATATTTTATAAGAATGCAGGTGGATAAGAAAGATTGAGTGGTTTGGTTCTATTTTGATGTAAGGTATTTTCATTTTATTGAAGGTAGAAAAAAATTATTCCCCAGTTCTCTAAGTGGAGCCTTCGTTAATTTTACTACTAGCAAGCCCTGTGATTTTCTGTACGCAAATTTCACAAGCAGCAATGTGAATTCACACAGAGTGGGCAGTACGAGCCTGTGAGTTCATAAAAATAAGTTCCGCTCTGTTTTTATGGTGGTTCCTATAAACTCCACAAAGTTGGACTGACAGCATGCGCTTAATAGTTAGACTAGCTGACTAGTAATCAGGATTTGTGCATTGATTTAGATTAGATGTTAGAAAGGAATTCTTCCCTGTGGGGGTGGTGAGGTACTGGAACAGGTTGCCCAGAGAGGTTGTGGATGCTCCATCCCTGGAAGTGTTCAAGGCCAGATTGGATGGGGTTTTGGGCAACCTGGTCTAGTGGAGGGTGTCCCTGCCCGCAGCAGGGAGGCTGGAACTAGATGATCTTTAAGGTCCCTTCCAACCCAAACCATTCTATGATTCTGTGATTCTTGAGTCTCTTACTAACTCGTGACATGAATGCAATAAAGTCATGTGGCACTCTCACAGAGCTGTCTCCCTTCCTTCACCATGACACTCCACCATCAGTGTCCTGTAAAGAGGATTCTGGGGCTCAGTCAGATGGGGTATACGGTGTTCTTTGAGGATCCTAGGTGAAATGTGCAGCCGTCAACGTTTTTCAACTGCACGGCCTTAAAACAAGGATTCACATCAGTATGTGCTCTATTGTTCAAATTAATACAAAATCAATAATTAAAGGAAGTTCATTTATATATAGAAATATTTAGGTGACAAATACTGGGGTTCTGTTAATATTGATCTTTAGGATCTTGCCATGAACCGACAACTGATTTGAGAATAGAGCAGTGAAACCCAGATGTTGTCACTCTTAGCTCTATACCTTATCCACCTGACCACCCTGCCACCCAGAAACTGACATACGTTATTTATCTGTGAAGAAAAGCCTCAAAACAAACTATGTTCATTTTCTAATACATTTTGCAATTATACCTTCGGTGTGCATGATCCCTAAAGCGAGTGGGTAGAGTCAAGAAGGTATGTTGCAATAATATAAAAAACTAAGAAGCTTATTTAGCATCTTTTAATGCCAGCCTCATTTCAGAATCTCAAAGCTCGGCATTTTCACAAATGAGCTTTGAGGAGTCTGTGAGCTTTCTGTCCTGTGAATCTGATATTGGCAAAGATTTATAACAAGGATAAGACAATATTACTCAAAGCAAAGCCAATTGTTATTAGCCTCTCAATCTTACCTTTTTTCATGAAACAATTCTTCAGTTAAAGCAAAAAGCAAATGCCAATATACCTTTCCAGAGCAGCCTATTCAATTTTAACTGTAAGTGCCATTCATCACAGAGTTAGTTGCTTCCTTGCTATGCCTGCAGCAAGTTCCAATTCAAGTACATTAAGCAATTGGCCTTTTGATAATGCAATGAATTGATGGCACTGCAACTTTATTATAGCTGGATTGCTTATCAAATAACACTCATGGAAGACACTATCTTCAAACAGATAGTAAGGTAGAAGTAGGAGGAAAGGGAATTCACAGAAATTAAGCATCGTATTCTACACAAAACTTTTAAAAGTTTGTTCATTTAGGGTTTTTTTAAGCTCTGTCTAGGATAAGTATGTTCAACATTTATGGCACAGAGGCATTTAAAAATGATTTTTTTTTTCCCATGAGGTATAATGCTGTAAAAGGAGAGGGAAGAAAAGCTGGAAAGCTGGTTTTGTAGGATGAGACTGCATTGTAAACTCATCAGGAAAGGAACAGTACACATCGGTACACGTTGTCGCAGTTTTGGCACTGCGCATCCCTAATTTTAATTGGGACCCCCAGGCACTGCTAAGTTAAAAACAACAAAGAGCAGCTCTAGTAATATTGAAAAATGATCCAAACCTGGAAATCAACTCAAAAGAACATTTTGACCTAAATCTTTGGCAGTTGTTCTTTTGTTTTGTTTTGTTTTTTTTTTTTTATTTCCATAGCAAATTGACATTTTTGTGAAACTATATTTAGCCCCAAACCCAGTTTTCTATTGAAAAAATAGATTAAAACACAAAATTCAGGTAGCCCTACCCTTACATTGCTATTAGTAACAAAAGCAAGAATATTAAATGTAGAAGACTGAAATCTCAGCAGAAGGTGTAGTACTACAAGACATGTCTATAAACCAACTTTAAAATAATTGCAGGCAACTTACAAGTATATTGGTGGCAATTGTCAAGATGTGCAAACTTCACAAGATACATAGGACTATGGATACCACGTCACCAGTAGCTTTGATGTGTCCTTGCTTCTCTATACTGGCCATAAGCAATAGCTTAAACACTTAACGTGGCTAACTGCAAGACAGAATTGGTGCCTCCATGGTAAGAACAGATTTTAAATGCAAACTCTACCTTTATTACTCCATTTCAAATCAAATTCTCCATGGAGAGTAAACAATTTAAAAAAAAAAGTTAACCTTTGCAGTTTGGGAGATTTATTTTCAATGTAAATGGTTGCTTCCAAGTTGACCAAGCTTGACCACTTGACTAGTCAAGCATCTAAAAAGAGAGAAAATCAAATGCAAGATAGCAGCACTAAGAGATTTTCTATAAATATGAAAAAATAATGTTGTGCACATCTGTGTGATATTGATTCACAGGGATTCTAATTACCAAAGTAATGCTGGGCCTTTTGATAAAAATATCTATTCTAAGCATCATCTCTTATCTCCTAATTGATCCTAAGCATAGAATAACTTCTTTGTTGCATGAGAAGACTTAAATTTTCCCTTTACAACTCATTATAAACCACAATTCCTAGTTGGTATAAAAGAAGTCCTCACTCACCCAGTTTGCCTTTGTATTGCACCAGCGTTGCCTCTCTCCAGTTGCCACAAAGGAAAATAAGAACCGCCATCCTAATATAGGTCAATGTCCAAATCTACCCAAAATCCCTCTCCAAAGGTACTCAACAGCAGATGTCCACAGGTATAAAACTCCCCTAATGGATATTTATGCCATAAAACACTATTCTTTAGCCCATAAGAATCAATTTATCTCCAGTCAATATGTAAAACTGAAGAACAATGAGCGTCTCCAGATTTCACCTCACTGAGCATTACCGTGAAACTGCAACACCTGTATACACGGCAGGCTCACTGAGCGGCCTGAAGTCGCGGACATGCACCCATTTCTGTTAACCTTTTCCCTCCCTTTTCCTCAGCCACTCTCTCATTTGTCTTGTCCAACCGAGGCATTGCTGGACAAGCTGGACAGGCTTTAGGAAGCCATTTTTAAACAGCCTCTAGCACAACAGAGCACAATCTGCATGTTGAGCATAGAGGCCTCAGTCAACCCTAAAATGAGTCGCATGTTTTGTAAAACTGACTTAAGAGAAAAAAACTCATTTATTGCCTTTTCCATTTCTCTTCCCAACATGTTATTTTCTACCCACAAAGTATATGGAGGTTAAAAAAAATTAATCTTGTCTAGTACATACATGAAAACCAACATTTAAAACTTTTTTTTCTTTTGAAACATTTAAAAGTTAACTTATTAAAAGTTTTCAGCATTTGAGAGAAAAAAAAAAAGTCTGACTCAGCCTGACAAGTTCTCAAGAGTGGAAGAGTGAAAATTGCACATATAGGTCTGTGCCCTACGTGGCTCCCAATAGGTCATTCCCAACAAGCAAACATTGAGTTTAATTAGCAACAACCAATCTCCGATTTTCAGAAGGAAACGATCACAGCAAAAGGGGTTTTCATAGGTGACAGATGAGCTTTTCATAGAGTTACGAGCTGAAAATCCCATCCCTGTACCCAGTCCTCTCAAACATGCACAGCCTTTCCCTAGACAGCTTAATTTAGATAGGTTCCCTACAACATGTGGGCGATCATGGAAAAAGCAAACAATGTTTGGAGATAAAGAATCCATGTCCCTCAACGAAGGTTGAAATGTTTTCCCAGCCCATTCCTTCATCTGCCCATCTGTTATCGCACTCTGTATGTCAAACTTGATCTCAGAACTGTCGGCACAAGAGGATGTGACAGACTCAAGTGGGTGACTCGAATAAGGAGTGACATTTGCAATGTTAATAACGCGAGCTGGAGAGATTAATCAGCGGCTCCGACCCCTGCTGCTCTACCAAGTAACTATTTCCATGCCAAGAAGAAGCGATCTACCCCCTCTGTTACCTTATTACGCCAGACTGTGGGTCATGTTTTTGCAGCTGTGATAGATGGTGGAAGAGGTACAGTAGCACAGAGATACGTACCAGAAGGTGGGGCTTGTTTGTCTAAAGGCTTCTTAATTTTCTGTCACATTTTGGTCCAATAAAATATACTGCCCCTCCCTCCAGACTCTGCCTGTTACTGTGCGAGCCATTAATATTGCAATTACGTATGGAATTCTGTCTAGAACAGTGCAATAAAGCATCATTTCAAGACTTGACTTCTAGTTTAGCAGTTACCTGTCTCCAGCACATTGGGACTATTTGTCAGGCAAATATTTCATTTGATACATCCCAAAGCAGGAAATTAATAGACCGTCTGCATATCCATCATCCATTCACTGTGCAAAATTCCTCTTCATAAGCCTCCTTTCAAAGCCAATGCAATCTGATTACAAGCATCTAATGACAGTTTATCCCCAAAACAGGCTGAACACAATTCCCCTTCTCTTCCCCAAGTCTGTGCCATGACATAATTCAGACTGGAGGCAATGAGCCTGTTACAAAATCACACATCAAAACCCTAAACAGAAGTCAATGCATGTTTTGGCAAAAGGCGAGGGCCAGGTTCTGCCATTCTGCCGTGGATGCATAATGCCGCGATCTGCATGAAGGTATTAAGTATTAAGGTGCTGGGGAGCCTGAACGAGGGGAACTCAGCCTGACTCAAAGCCAAAGAGTATTAAACACATTAACAAGTAATTTCTGTGGTCATTTTCTGGAAAGAGTGACTAGCTTTGAAATTTCAGAGCATTTTGCAAAACAATCTCATCAACCTCAAATTAAGTAAGTAATCTGAAGTGTCCAGAAACCTACTGCCCATCGGAAAAATGAGTTAAACATTCAAACACATGCACTTTTCCTTTTCTTCTTGCCTAAAACCCTCTTCTTCCTTTGGTCTCGGTTTGCTCTCTTTTCATTTCATCCTTCTGCCATCCAGTATTAGCTAATGAGATAGACAAGACATTCAACTCTTTGAGAATGATACTTTCTTTCTAAAAAGTTTTAATGAAAAAAGTTTGCAGGCACTACAATTAAATCAAAATAGTGTAGGATCACTTCTGATTTTCAACAAGCTGCCAGCCTTTTTTCTCATCACTTTCTCCCTTTCTCCAATTAAAAAAATAAGAGTATTTTTTAGATCAGTCTGCAGAAATACATTTCACTTTGGAATTCACGCACATGTTCTTTAAAAATCACTCAGCTGAATCAAATTCATATCTAAATGACAACGAACGATTACACAGTTATTGAAGAGGAGTTCATTTTCTCTAATCATCCTGTATATTGAGAAGAAAAAAAAAAACAAAAATGTCTTTAACAGATTAAAAAAAAAAAGGAAAGAAAAATATACTCTGAAAAAAATGTGCAGAATATTAATGGAGTCTCCATCATCATCTTAAAAGGTTTTAACAATCCCTAGGGTTGAATTCTCATGCTGCAGTTCTGGATACCTTAATGTAAATTTAACATTGGTACAATATAATCTTGCTGTTCCTCATTCACTTCTCTACTAACTTTGCTTTCTCACAGCACTTTCAGACACAGATTTAAGAAGAACATTCGACTGCTGAACTATGTAGCTGTGTGCCTCACTCAGCACATCTTGCCCTTCAGATAGGAGCATATCTACAAACTGGTACAAACTGCTCATAAAGCAAAGTGCAGAGCACAACAGTAGGATGACGGGCAGACTTTATAGCCTTCTGAAAAGACTCCTTATACATAAATTAGCTGCAAATATTCTAATTCTTTGTAAAAGCAGCAAGCACCACTGTGAAGCCTAATGAACTTTTTGCCTTACAAATACACAGCTTGATAGGATGCAATTAGATTTATCAAATTGAAAGAATTCCCTCTCAATTACTTTCCTCCCCCCTGGTCATTATACTGCAGGAAAGAGCTAATGCCTGCTCTATCTCAGTGGCTGTTTCTAGAACACTAAAATATCCACTATGATTTATCTCATCTTTAAATAAAATTGTCTCCATGTTTCTAATCTTTCCTCACATGGAAGCCTCATCATTTTTACCACCAGGCTGTGGAATCCTCTTCTGTCTGCTCTGCTTTTTATATCACAGAGAGTTACCACGAAATGCAATATTCACAGGGCAGGAGGCCCATCATTTCCTCGAAGTGCTTTTCAGTCTTTTGAATATTATGTCCCATCATCTGTTTTCTTTTTGATTACCTTTGCACACTAAGCAGAGCTTGTCCTTCCAGCAATTCTGGCCAGGGTCGGTATCCCCACACAAGAGGCAACAAAAGCCGAGGCACCAATTAAGAGGCCTTCAACCGATGAACTAGTTGCAAGATATATGCTTTTATATTCATAGACCATATCTCAGACCGATACGTGCATGATGCAACCATTTTGTACCAGAACTAGAAAACCTCAGTAGCTTTTCATAGACTGAGCTGTTTGGAAAACAAGAATACTGACTCATGAAAGAAAAATGAAAAAGAAAATCAAGGCTTCAGAAGTTTACTTCTAATGCCAACAGGGAATGAAATCGAGCTCTCTTCAACATGTCCTGAAAGCAAAATGGCAACCTAGTGCAGATGCTTGAACTTGACTTTTGTACATCAGCTGAGCAACTTAACCGCCCAGCCAGTATCCTCCAACTTACCTTTCCTCTATCCCCTTCACAGGGCTGTCCCAAACCAGATTTTTTTTTTTTTTTTCTGACAATATGATTCTGGAAAACAGTTGTGTGTCATTTAAGAGAAATTTTCAAGTACTCAATTAGCCTAGTCAGAGCTGATAAGCTAGAAATAGGCTGTAGCTGAAGTGGGAGGAAAATTTTGAAAACATCCTGCGTTGTTTCTGCTGCTGTGAGGTTGTTTTGAATGGCAGTGGAGTACCGCAAAATGATAAACCTGTGTTCATGCATACCACCGACTTACTGCAAAGGTATTAATAATGACATTTGCAAGAATTCATGAGCAGGGAAGAGCCTATGCTATCCTCGAATGGGATGCACTTGAAACTCAAAAAATGACATAAATCTGCTGCGCTATAAATGTCTAGGAGCAATATAGGGATGTTAATTCTAAAGAGCATGGGCAGTCTGCCTCTCCTTGATTTGCTAACTTTTGGAGGAATAACTATTAACACGCAATACATCAGATCTACTCCCTCCTGCCAAAGGCAGACGCTGAGAAGTGCTGCACACTGCAATATCTGTTCACTTTTGTAACACCACAGGAGCAACGACAGTTAAATAACATTAAAGCAGATTAACTGCAGCAAAAGTTATAACGGACCAAAGCTGAAAGTCCCAATTGGTCAAGCTAAAGGCATAAGAGACTTCATTGCTCAATGCAGTGGGAGAATCAAAGTCTCAGATACGGAATATGGAAATACCCCACCATGAGCACTACATGCACATTTCTGTTTGTATCCATCATCTTGAAATACAGTAATCGCAAAACCGTATCATCTCTTCACCACTTGCCAGTGATAACAAAGTATGGCTAGTTATTAAAAGTTTTTGATGTAAGAATCAAGAATAGGGGTTTTTTAGGAGATTCTATACTTTGCACCTATTTAGCTACTTATTTTTACATTCAGGATGGTTTCCAGGACAGAAGAGAACAGAATATTTGCAAATGTGCAGAGAGGCAGCTAATAGACCTGTAAGCAATTTCCAGACTACTTCTTCAGCGAAAGTCCTCAGGGAATATCTAGTCACTTGTTGTTGTTGTTGAGAGTTAACTTCTGTAGTCTGCTATACGCTTTTTGCCTTTGTTGGCCACTTTCTGACTTGGGACTACCCATAGCTTTTGCCTACAACAGACTCCTGATCAAAAACCATCATGTAGCTATTGCAACCACTGCTTGGCAGGAGCTATATGACCAACAGGCAAAGTGCTGCTAACGGTGTCCCAGCAGTTGTGCAAAGGAGCCCAGAATCTCTGCTGAGGACTGCGCGCTAACGGTGGTGACATGCCATGTGGTCTCCAACACTGGCTGGAGCAAGTGGCCTTGACCCAAACAGCACTACTGAGCAAGGATGCCACTGTTCAGGTCTCAGGGTGCAAGAAGTGACCGGTGCCCCTCCCTGAGGTTGGGAACAGTGGTTTCCTCCCCTGTGGGAAATATGCTGCAGCTGTGGCACTCAATTGCCAGGTAAAGGAGCTGTGAAAAGAGGTGAGTATGCACACCATCAGGGACGATGAACAGGAGATCAATATGGCCTTTGCAGAGACTCTGCAGAGCTAAGAATCCAAGACCTGCATTGCAAGGTGGGAGGGAAATCTACAGACCACCCTCAAGGGACTGAAACTCCCCAGATGGGAGACAACTGGGGCTTCTTCTCTACTTCTAGTCCTGGAAACAGGGGAGAAAGGTCACCTTGCATCCAGGGAGGCATCAAAGCCAACTCTCAACCAAGTGTCTGCATAAAGAAGAAAATGGGAGTGGTAGCTGTTGGAGACTCCTTCCTGCAAGGGAGAGAGGAATCCTTCTGTTGGTTTGACCTGTTGTCTCAGGTTTGCTGCTTATCTGGGATGTGGTAAAGAAATTGTTGAGTCTTTGCCAGCCCTCAGACTATTACCCCTCCACTGCTCATCCATGTGAGCATCATAAACAGGAGGAACTAAAGCTCCACATGCAGTCACAGAACTGCAGCATGGTTGGAGTAACAGATATGGCAGGGTTGACCCTCTATCTGAAGGAGCAGCTCAAATGGCAACATGGCGGGACTTGGGCCATCCAGGATATTTCTGGGTGGTGTCACAGATAACTTCTTGATTTGAGCACTAGAGGGCCAACCAAGGGTGAAGAACTTTTCTCCCGGAGGACAGCCAGGCAGCAGAACAGAGGGTTTGTGCAGGATCCACCCTTGGAGATTTTCCAGACCCATCTGGATACATCCCCAAGCAACCTGGTCTAAGCTCATTGCTGAGCCTGTCTTGAGCAGGAGATTGGAGTAAGGACCTCCCGAGATCCCTTGCAACCTGAGGGACTCAGACTCTGGGGAAAAAAAAATCCTCTAATTCAGTGGCAATCACAGATCTGTCTACAAGGAAAAGGTGGTAGTCAGAGGTAGATAAATTTATCCACGTGCATGCAGTTACAAACATTTTTTCCTTTTTAGTAAAAATTACATGCATTTACATGAGACAGAGGTGTTAAAGAGGCTTATATTTAAGACAAATGAGCACAAAACTAAACTCCAGATAATCCACCATTGACTAAACTAGGATAATACTCCTACACTTAAGTTATTCCACAAAAAAGTTCCCTAATAAATGTACAACATGCCTTATGAGATATAAGGATCAGGTTCATCACCCTGATCTCACAGCCTGTGTTATTTTATTTTTTATATATATATATGTATATACACACACGCCTGTAGAACTGAGCAGGGCAAAGCAGGGCAGGAGTCACATCACATAACACTGGCCATCTAAATAGGTGTTTACTCTTTTCTCCAAGGTTTTCTTCTTAAGCTCCTCTACAGCGCTTACAGAAGAGTCACCTTCCACTAAATCCCCCCTTGGCAGACAAATACAATTAGGCAAGATGAATTCCACCCTTAACAAGAGCTGTTAACAAAATCAACTAAGCACTTAAAGCCAAACACTAATGTGAAAACAACTGTCCATAATAATACTAAACAGGCTGTAACTGAACTCATAGCAAGTGCATGCATGGCAAGCAATAATTTGTCCAATTCCTCTCATTTATTCCTCAGGGTTTCCCAGTGTGACTTGCTGTTTTAGACCTGTCTTGCTTAGACTGTTCATTCTTTTTAGGGCTGGGGACTGTTCATATTACCTATCTAATCCAGGACTTGTGCCACAGTTTAAACTCAAACACTTGTATTAGTTGCATATAACTCCACTCTGAAAGCCACTCTACCTTTCAGCAATTATCTCTGTGAGATAGTTAACTCAGAACATACACCAAGTTAACTGAAAACAGGGAGAGAAGACAGTATCTAAAGTATGAGACAGGCTGTGCACAGAAAAGTTGAGACTGTGAGAATAACCAAAGACAGTATTTTTAAGACAGGCAGGCTTTGGTGGTAGTCTCCCAGCTTGGCCCCAACTCCAGCCTTAGCTCCATCCCCCCACCTCAGCACCCCAGCCTTCATTTGCACCTCTGTTTCATCATTCTGATGTAAAATACTCTTTTATTTGGAGGTTTATTTTGCAACCAGGATCCAGCATGAGGCCAGAATGAGGGCCTATAATGCAGTTTTTCTCATTGAGAATCCTGGCATTTGAGTTGTCATGTACACAGAATGCGAGATGAGCGGAGGACAAGAAGAAAGAGATGAGGTGAGACCTCCAGTCTCCAAAAGCCTAGCCTAAGAGAGCTAGTTGCACATGCTTGAAGTGTATTAGTCATTTAGCAATCAGCTCAAAAGGCTAAACGGGAAATGTTACTCAAACTGAAATAAGTGGAATTTTTTTTTTTCAGATATAGAGTTTCACTCCGTCTGTTTATTTCCTTCTCTGTAAAGTCACATAAACAGGCTCTTGTCGAAAAACTAAGCAAAATTTTTGCCGTCCTGCCTTTGCCTGCCCTGCTATGCTCCACGCCCACACATGCACACAGTGACTGACCGTATGTGAATTATCAGACTGTGGAGTCGCTCAAATGTGACGACTGTTTCCCATAACAAGCTCCTGAAATAAAGAAAGTCCGTCAGCTCTCCCGCATTTATCACGGTACCTTTCTGCAGGGTAAGAAAAGAGTCTAAACTCTGAATGCTTTTATAAAGGCTAGAGAGCGGCATATGTTGTACTTTTCCAGATGTAAGACGTAACTCTTAACAAGTTGAACGTTGACTGTTACATGTCCTTGTGCTTTTGTACAGTGAAAAAAAATGAACAAACAAATTCTTAAGCCCCTTGTGAAGTTGCAGTGAGGGTTTCACTGATGACCCTTAACATTTCAAAAATCCTTCTTTAAGATATGAAGGAAGTCTACTATTTCTTTCCATAAATAATACCTTTCAAAGTTTTATTCATGCCTGGAATGGATTCAGTATTTTAGGTAAAGTAAACATTGTTTCATAATCTGAGGAGTGCCAAACAACAAAATATTTCCATTCTAATTTATTTCTGTTACATAACGTTAGTTTATAATGTAACAGGCAAGTAGGTAGAAAACATCCGGCAGACCAATTTTTATGATATCTTACTAGATTAGCAATAGATACAGAGAATTTAAAAAAAAAATTGAATATGAGATTACTTAAATAATTTTAATGATTAAAAATAAATTTAACCTAGTGATAAAAAGTGATCTATCAAATTTAATAAATTGTTTAGCTAAGGTATAGATATACTCTGATCTAACACTAAAAGTGAACCCACAGATCTGCAAATCTGGTGCTGATTATCCCCAAACTCACAAACAGGAGGACCGGAATGTTAAACATATCAAACAAAGCAAAGGGGAAATACAACTTTTAGGCAAGGTCATGCTACCTAAACCACAATACTTCCTGGCAAATGTATTTTCCAGAAAGGGCAAACATAACTTCCCTTCTGCAAGGTCTGGAGCTTATTATTCTCTGCGATGATTCACACTGTACGATAACATTCCTATTTGAAAAACAGAACCAGTGCAACTTTAAAACAAGTACATATTTCCATTCAGGACACTGTAAGTTTAAGTTGATGAGCTGTTTGATCCTTTGAAGACCTATACAGTTGCTCTATTTGATAATCTACCCAGTTGCCTAGGTTGTTTTTCCCCTTTTATTACAGCTGTATCCTTTGGATAGGATAGCAGCATCATACAATGAATCCTTATAAGACTCTCCACGTGTCCTGTGACATATGTTAAGCTAAAAAGCAGGTAATAAAAAGTATTACTGGAACTACTCAGCAGTACTGGCAAAGTTTCAAGCCTAAGGTTTCCAAACAGTACAGCTTGGAAAATGTTGATAAGACCCAGGCAGTAAACAGACGCTGAACAAATGTCTCAGGAATGGCAACGTGAAGTGACAATTCAAGCTAACTTACCGCAATGAGATTATTTTATCTCTTCGTACTGCGAAAAATAATACGTCACTGCTGTTCTTAGTAAGTGACAGAATGAGGTGCTGCAGTCCCATGCAAGAGTAAGTAGTTCACAGCGAGAGGAAAAATGCTGCATAGGACACAGTCTTTGCATGGGTTTCTTCCATTTCTCACCAAGGATAATTTTAATTAGTTAGAGGTTTTGAGTAGTCACCAAGTCATATCCACACACTACAAAACAGGCTGTGTGCTGTCTACAAAGCGTGCTTTAGCGTAGCTTAGAAACAGTCAGTATGAAGGAAAACAGTTAACTTATTCAAAAAGGCAAGATGCAAAACAGCTTTATGGTATCTTCAGTCACAACCATTAGTTTCACTGATAACTGTAAATGTGTAATTAAAATGTTTCTGAGAAGATGATCTCCCGGAAGCTTTCTCACCGTGCACACGCTTGGTGTGCGAGGAAAGTGCCATGTGATCTCTGCGCATCGACACAGTCACAGAGCTGCATTTAGACCTGAGCAATTATCTACTGTACAGTTCTCCTAAAAGCTCTGCTTCAAAAACATCAGCTTTTAAAAATTAATCACTCCTAGCCGGAATAGTGTTTGATCAACATTCGCTTATTTGCTTGGTCATTCTTTCTCTTTGTGAAAAGGTGGTGATCATTGTAATTGCCCAAAAAGTATTGGAGACTAAAGTTTCTTTCCCAGAAAATTTTGTGCCAGTGTCTCCTCACACTAGCTTGGAAGAGCCCTGTGTTGAAATCCATGTCCAACATGCCCTGAAAACAGACAGTAATGCTATATATAATTTGGGATAAAATGGTTTTCATAGAACGAATATATATTAGCTAACAAATTTTAAACCATTGGAGCAGACAGAGCACATTGAGCCTCCACGTGTTAGCCAACCAAGAGAATTCTGTGTTTCTCCTTGGAGAGTCCTCTTACAGACTTTTAAACACACCCACTAAGATAAGGTATATGATGCATTAAACCCATCTTTTTCTCATCTAGACTAGGCATCATAGCTTTGTATTGCGTGTGGGATATGGATATGTTTGGGAAAAGCGCTTAAGTCATCAAACTGATTTCCTATAAACCACTTAGCAGCCTTGACTGCAACCTGGACTAGTTTTTTCCTATCATGCAACCAGGCTGAACAGCCCTATAAACCACCCTTGCTTTCCCAGTACTGCCCACTCATTTCCTTCTTCCCTTCTTTGCCTACAAATAGATCACACAGAGATCACATTTCCTATTACTTTTCCAATATTATCTATGATTTTGATACGACAGTAACAGGAAAACTTTTAAATAATACCTTTGTCCTGATACTGACCTAAGATGTCTCTATAGCGTCTAGAAGAAGTTTGGCTGTTCAGCAAAACCCAGTTTGCAAATGTATTTCAGCCTGAATTTACACAGCGACAAGGGTGATGATCATTCACCTAAACAAACCTGTGGCAGGACATCTGAAGTGCCCTCAGCATCCAAAGTGCCTGCAGCGGGATGGCACACGACATTCAGAAGACCTGTGCCCTTTTGAAACCAGAGGCCATGCAGTTTTGTGAAACAACATAGGATGTCTGTGTGTCAGCAATTACGTCCTCTGTTTGAGATTAAATCTGTGGGACTTAAACTGATAGAGCTAGAAAACGTGCTTCCAGACTTAGATATTCTTCTTCAGATCTGAGAGACAGCTAACACTTAATAAATGCGATACCTATTTTTCTGATCAAATAACAAGCTTTCTACTTTTCAGTGAGCTGAGCCCCAACGCAATTTCAGAACACCACTAGTAACCTCCATTCAAGAGAAATACTCCTTGAAGGGGGAAATACTGCTGAACTGAAACTCAGATTTATTAAAAGCTGTATTATGTAGTTATGGCTGGTTAAGTGCCTTCTTATTCAAAATGTTTGTTAGACATCTTTCTTATGGAAGAGTAATGCCTAACAGCATAGTTAAACTAACTTCATTTGGTGTCTTCCTGTTTTCCCTTGATACAAATCTAGCAGCAACTGAAAGACCCCTCTGTCTGTTCCTGACCAAACTATGGATGTCATTTATTAATCTACTGAAAATGCATGTCATTTCTAAACATTAATGATTGAAGTTCAAAGAAAAACATTACATTCTTGTGTTTCCTATTGAGTTCATGCTTTCCTTAATGTTCTATGTCTGTTCCTCAAGCTGAAATCCCTCCACAGAGACAAACCCATCATACGCTCATAAAACCTGATGCCTGAGTAGCACATTCCTAATTGAGATTGAAAACTTTTGCTGAATCCACATGCATATGATGCTTTGAAGAAACATGCTCTCCTAATTACATCCTTTCAACAAAGGGCTGGAAGAATAAGCAGGTGAATGCTGTAAAGTCTGCTCTTATAACAAAACAGTTTTCCAAATTAAGGATGGGTAGTTACATATATGCAGACATCACAAAGTCTGCATCAGAAAAAGCCAGGCATGTCTTTGTTTACTGTGTTTTCCCTATTTTCTTCAGCACATAGAAGTTTACCTGCTGATTCACCGAGCAAGTCCCTCATCCACTCTCGATACGTGGCAATCCAGGCATTAATCACAGCTCTATTGAAGTGTTATGCTTAGAGGACAAGACAGTTGACTATGGTTTAGTTTATGTTATTCCTGCTTCTCTCTCAACTTCCTTTCAGATGAAGGGACCAAAGAAATCTGTGATCTTTTCTTCCACCTACACCTTTTGCAGCCACAACCTCTGTATATGTGCAGGTCTGTAGACTGTGCAAGGTTTCTCAAAGCCATCCATGTTTCCACCACTGGATTAATAAGAGCAACTCACAACTTTCCAGCTGCACATTGCAGAGGAAAGTGCTTTTGCTTGTGATGTGACAAACTCCCTGCAGGTTTCAAACATCTGCAAAATTCTGTACCACCTTCTGTCATTTTTTAACTATCCTGAATTGGCTCCAAACCACATGAGACAGGAGCCCCATCTCCAAGTCTAACCACTGTGCAACTCTTATTAATGGGTTAGTATTAATTGAAGCATTAAAGGATAATAAAGCTGCAATTCAGAAATATCTTTACATCTATTCTTTAAATTCCTTCCAAGCGAAGGCTACTGGACAAGGAATGATGAGGCAAATCCAGCTTTAATGATATTTTCCTTCCAAGATGTTTCAGTTCTGAGTTCAGATGCAAGCACAGTATCAAGGCTATACCGATAAGTAAAGGCTGCACCTTGCTTTCTAGAGATAAACAAGGTGAGAGTTGATGGTGATTACCACTGGTCTCTGTTTCTCAAGGACACTGACAAAAACCGTAGCATCGGCCTGCCCATAGGGTCCCATAGACAGAATATCTGGGACACAGCACTCCCAGAGTTCAGACCATCCTGCTGAGAACTGGGGTGAAATGAAACTGAACTAAATCACATGCGTTGGGAATGGTCATTTGGAAAGTCCCGAGAGATTTGGGAGAGGCTGTTTCTGCCATCACCAAACTTCTTCAAGTTTGGTCCGAAAAGAGTAAAAACCTTCAGGTATTTAGGATTTTCCTCACACAAATGCTCTGCTGGAAACTGTTGGGCCTCCAGCGAATTCACATCTCACTTGGAAAAACAGGATAGAGGCACCTATTCCATGTATCCTTGTATCTCCACAATGATATTGACCGCTTCCAGGTGTGCAATGTGAGGTAGCTGTGACAATCCTTCTGGACCCTGACATTGAATGATCTCCAAACACTGCCCTCCTCTGAGCCCTTCAGGCTCTGGGGATGAAGCTCTCATCTCTGGAAGCTGCGGTGCTTGTCAGCCTTCCAGCCCCTCAACTTGGCAAGCTTTAGGACAGGCCTGGAGATGAATTCATCTGGTCTAGTTTTTACAGTTTTCTTTAAAACGGCCATCAAAATGCAGCATTGCTTGAGATAGTAACAAGGCTGCTGATTAATGATACCTACTGTCACTTCAGTCCTTGGTGTCTTTAAGCTCTGTCAATAAACAGATCGGTGCTCAAGTTCTTCGTGCCTCATGAGTCACTAAAATTGAAGCTATAACATGAAATAGAGCAAGTTGTTGTCACCATTGTTTATTAGTGCAGAAAATCCCAGAAGGAGCATTTGTCATCACAAACTGAAAACATTCACAGTATTGCCAGGGGAAGAAAAAAAAAATTTAAAAAAAAATCACAACTGCAATCTGTAAGAAAGCTGAAGTACAACCATTCCTATGGCTTAGCCAGTCTAAAGAAAAAGCAGCAACAAGCTGTTTGCTTTTCAGAGAGTGAACAACATATTTTTATGAAAGTCTTGATTTTCTCTTCTAAGCAAATCTACTGCTGGCAAAAGGCTGGACTGACTGCCTAGGAGATCAAACTTACTTATTTATCCATATGCAACACAGTTAGCATTCATAGTCCAAATTTTTATTTTATCACTATGCTTTAACCATGACCTTCACGAGCACAGATCAGCAGCCAGTTGGACAGTAGCTTAGTCTCTGTGCCTGCTCATTCCTTGAGCACTGTCATGAGAATCAACACGTCGTTTCATTTTGTAGAGGCTTAACCAGATGCGCTGATGCCAATAACTTATTTCACAAAACCATAAGATGTAAATCCATGCTGTTCTGGAGTGTGGATCCCACCAGCTCCTGCAATGGATAGTGGATAAGTATTTCTGCCTTAACCACAAGACAAAATTGGAAAAGAAGTCGTTAAGTCAGTATTCACCAGTACTGCATTTGTTGAAATGTTATTAGCTGCCTTGAAAAAATCTCCAATAGGCAAATTACCAGCTCATGTGTAATTCAGTTATAGTAGTAGCTGTTTTGATAGGAACTGGAGAAAAAAAATCTAAAATTTAAAACCATTTTTTAGCAGACAAAGAAATCAGAATAAATGGATTCCATGTACAGAACTGGTTCACTTGAAATGTTGTCAGCATCTCTCACATTTGTAAATTTTACTCTTTTTTTGGTTAAAAAAAAAAAAAAAGCAAGCGCTATCTGCTGTGACTTTTCCCAGGAAGAAAAAGCAACAACCCAAGAAAGAACCACTTCCCTCCTATCCACTCATTACTATTAACGTCCCAGACTCTGAAAAGCAATGTGATGGAACAATGGTCTACAAGCCTAGAATAACTGCGTATCACTGATGAGCAAGTCCAGAGAGTGCTTTCTACACTGCATGAAGCATTGTTTCTGACAACAAACTGAAGAGAATAGCATTTTTCCCCCTTTTAAAAATAGCTGGTCCTAATCAAGAAAATAATTAAACATAAGCTGAAAACATGTTTTATGTAAATATTAGTCAAGAAAGCTTCCAAAGCTACGAACTGTAATGGCATGCGCCACTAAATCTGAATGTGTTACACAGGAGCACAGAAATAAGATACTTGTACATGTTAAGAGTAATAACCTCAGAAAGAAATCATGATTTAACTATACCACTTCTATTATGTTCAGGCAATTGCTATTTCTTCTCTCTGAAGGTATGGTTGTAGCTAGGTGAGGAGGAACATGGATTTAAGTACTCTGTGAATCAGGATGAAGATTAAGAATAAGCAGCTGTACTGAAAAAAGCACAAACCAAAAAAGGGTTTCCTGACCAGGCATTGGAGGCCCAGATGTTCAAAGTTCTGCTCTTACATCTTGTGAGAAAACAAAGCACATCTCTACTATAATTGTTCCCAAAATCTGGCTGAGATAAAACATAAAAACAACATAACACGAAAACCCCACATCTTTGAAAGTCATCAGTCTTATTAAGCTGGATGCATCTAATGTACCTATTGTGCATGTACCCACTCATACATCCATGCAATCAGGCACATTAGTATCAATCTGCGTATGGTCAAACAACAAATCCACAATATAAATACCTCAGATATTTTACAAGGTCCTTGTGAAGTATAGTATGTGCAGGTAAGTACATAACAACTAGATGTTTCTACTTGAGAACCTCCTCCCCAGCAGGACAACAATTGTTCTTCTGCATGTTGACAGTCTAACATCATCATCCACTGGAGCATAACATTACTTCACACCTGGAAAAGTACACATGAAATTCTGTAATGGGGTCTGCATCTCTTCCAAATCATGAGACTGAGGGAAGGAGATACACCAGCCAAAAACTACAGTACATTGCTTCTTAACCTTCTCTGTGGTGTTGCTCATTGAAACACATATTAAGCATATTAACGTGCAATTCCTTTTAAAACTAATGCACACACGAAGGAAGCACAAGTCTTTTGCTTCTACTTAAGGCTTATTTTCCACTTTTTGGTGTTAACACTTGGAAGCCAGCCTGTCAAAATACATTACTAGCCGTGCTCCCCTGTGCCTGTGGAGATGGCATGGCACTCAGCAAGGGTCTGCCAATGCTTTCACGAGAGACTCTCATAGATGTTTTCACCTTCATGTGTGATAAATCCTTTGGCCCAGAGAGAGTGCAGTGTCCATGTAGATATGGCATAAAGATCTGGAGGACTTCTTCACCTGTCATCTAATTAAAGTTAAATGCCATCCCCAAGTTATCGTCTTAAAATAGGCAGGACAACAGGGCAAACAAAATGCATTTGTTGAGGGGAAAAAAAATATTATTCATAATACTTGAACAGTCTACTGAGAATGTGCTAAAGCAAACACAGAGCTTAATCAGTAGAAATCAGAGATACTCTCTGATGTGGCAGTGAGGAAAGAGGGTTTATAGCTTTCCCAGTTTCGATAAGACTTGCTAGTGGCTCCAGTGTAATCCACATTAAACGTGAGAAATTTCTCTTGAGAAAAAGTCACACTGCCAGGAGATAGCTGATTCTCTCCTGGGGCAAATTATCTCAGCAAGGATGCCTCATCCCTTGCATTTGATAGATTTTTAACAAAATGCCTTAGGATTCCCTCTTCATCATTTGCAAGTGAGACACATTTAGGAAGTGAGGGATTTTGAAGGCTGGAAGCTTATACAGGACTTCAATTATATTGCCCACCCCCAGAGGAGGTCCCCAAGTAAAAGCTCATTCCCATAGTAACTGCCAGAATAATGTTGGTCACTAGCAATTTACTTTTTTTCTTTCTCTCTCTCTCCTCTTTACCCCCAAAAAACTGTTGTCCTTTGGTCTGACCGCTAAACCAAAGAGAATGATTAAAACAACTCATTATCAATGCAAATTGAATTTGAGACACAGCTAAGACATAGGAGTTCTGAATTAGTCATGGAAATGCTGCATCTTAGGGTAATTTAAATGACCAGCTTTTTGTAATTACCCAGTGTACTGAAAATTGCCTAGAAGTTGCTATAGATCATACATTATAAATGCTTGATGGGAAAAATCAATGGACTACCTAACCTGCTACTTAGAGCACTGGTTCAGAGGGGGCAACTCATTAGCAGCTGTTGGGATTATTGGTTTGACCAGATACAGTTTAGCATTCAGTTAAAAAAAAGGCAAAACAAAACAAAAAAACCCACACCAAAAAAAAATCCATTTAAGTTACTCTGTTTTCTTCCCTCTTCTGGTGTTTTACTGCCCATGAACTTCTGGATGCTCAGCTGAAGAGCAGCAAGTGGCAGTGGGATCCCAAACCTTACAGTTTCCCGCTTGTTTCTTGAGCTTTCCCTTGGAGGGAAAGCTTTTCGGCAGACAAGACTGTGCTGTGAGTAGCGTGTGCTAGGGGAAGATCAGTGGGATACAAGACTAACACCTTGTCTTCCTTATGCTGTAGATTTGAAAAATTCACATACAGTTAGGAAAGAGGGATGAAGAAGAACAAGGGAATGGGAAATGGCAGCTGGGGAAGGAAGGACTGGAGACAGATGTGTTAGCATTTGTCTTATTTTCAGGAAATAAAACCAGATTTTTTTTCAGATACTTATGCAAAATCTGCCGTGAACATTGAGAGATTATCAAGGAATTGCAGTGCAAATAAGAAGAAAAGGACAAAAAGAGAAGTTTTACAGAGCAGCCTCTGCCTTTGCTAACAGTTAGTTACATTAAGCTCCAGCAAAAGAAGGCCCCTTACTAGCAGTGTAAACTCTTTTCATCCAGACTTGGGAAACAAATCGTCTGATTATCCATAGAGGGACTGCATGAGTAGCAACCGTCTTGCTTCCTCCTTCTTATGCTACCAACGTGACCATCAAAGTTAATGTCATTTTCACTGGGTTGCATGCATCGAATCTAAGTAATTCACTTCTCAGGGGCAAAACAAAACAAAACAAAAAAATTAAAAAATCAATAGTATTTTACAGGAAGATCATGTCTAATAGGCAATAATACAGGGCTTAACTGAATTCTTAAGTTTTATTATCCTTCTTATACAAATTATGCATAAATCATGGGAGAAGAACTCCCTGTTACATCGCTTCACCAAGTCCTAATCTAATTCTCCAAACATGCTTCAGTAAAGGATCTCAGATTAACTAAAATGGAAATGAACACTTACTAGTACCTGTGCACCCACAAACAGAATGATATTCTATGCCTGCAAGGAATGAAGACTCCAAAACCCCAAAGAAAAAAGCAAGCCACTTCAATATAGCTAAAAATAAGTCAGTGTGGAGAGCACCGGATGTCACTGAAGGAAGCCAAACTAATCCAATTGGAAAGTGTCAGGAGACTGGGTTTATTCTTCTCCATGCAGCTTTCCAGATTCATACATGCACTATTTGGTTTCAACTGGTGGAAACAGAAGTGCCAAAATACCGTAAGGCTATAGTGTATCTAATCTAGATCACCTATTTTTAGAGTGTTAATCACCCGGGTGCATAGCTGGTGAAAAAACTATTCTCCAGCAGCTTTTTTCCAGACAACCTTTCAATACAAAGCCTAGAAAAGTAGTAGAAGGCACAAGACTACTTCCGCTCTGCCCTCTCCCCAAGATTTGAATCAGGAAAACCTATCAGGCAATAAGAATTTTAAAAAAAGAAAGCATCTATACTTCAAAACTCATTTTGGTTTGAATGGCTGATACCAAAAAATGTTTGATAGCAGTTTATCTTCATTAAAGTCTATGACTTTTGAACGTAATTTTCATTTCACACCAATCTCACTCTAGCAAAAAGGGGAATGAATCTTGCAAATCTAAGGGCTACACATAACTTCTAACAAATTGATACAAACAGTGTCCGTAAAATCTGAATCTAGATGATATCATGATTACGTTTTGAAAACCAGTGCCATGTACAGACAGAGGACCAACGCAAAAGCAGGAATGTGTTATCAGTTCTGCAGAAATGATACGGAAGTTTATGGCTGTTTCACCTAAATATTAACACGTTTAGGAGAAACCTGAACATAACTTTCTTTTGATAGGTAAGGACACTTGTTGCCATGGTATTTGAGTAACATAAGCTACTTTTTCAATTTTCAAATCTGGTAAAGTCCATTCCTTACCAAGTAAGATGTGTTATTGTTAGAACAAATTCTGCTCAACCAGTAATATTTTAGGTATTGTAAATCAGCTGAAAAACTATGCTCAATATAGTCAATATTTTAATAGTCATTAATCATTAAGGACTTGTATTTATTGATAATTATTCAGCACTATGTAAGATATGGAATAAAATTAATTTTAGTAAAAGAATAGGAATATATATCAGTAAGAAAGATTTGGTCAGTATTTAATCATGTTTCATAATTATTTTGAACTTACTCCTGCTCTGGATAAAGATAAGTCCCATTACTCATGTCAAGAATCCAAAATTTATACCTTCCTCTACCAGAACCATCATATTAAGAAATGGCTGCCTCCTTTTGGGGGAGAAAAACTGAGCAAGATTTCAAAAGCAGGGGAAAAAAAAAAATAGAAGCATGTATCTCTATGGAATCCAATCTCACTGCATCTTCCAGTTCTCATGAACAGAGGGAAATAGGAGGAGGACAGAAAGCAGGAGGGCATGTAAAAGCCTCTCTCATTTCCAATGTTTTCCTCTTACAGAAAGTGTTAGGAGAACAAAAGCTGGGTTTTTCTAGGAGGTGGGTTTCCTCCTCTCCTCTCAACATGAAGTTTCCTTACACACAGCCAAGTAATATAAGCTTCCTCCGTGAATTAAAGAACAAACTCCACTTAGCTTTGTTAACCTGAACCGCAACCTCTTTTTCAGAGCTGGGTAATGCTGCCAGTATCTGACTGCACTTAAACTACATTAGAAGGTCGCTCAGGTTGCAAAGTCAAGCACTCAGAAAGCTAGGAAATACCAAATTAAGGTTGCCAATGTCACTTTAATTTGCTCACTTCACATACAGATTAATTAAAGCTTTACTTACATGACCATTTTCAATTTTTTCCCAAAGCACCTATGACTCTACAGTGCAATGAATACAGAGTACTCAACAAATCAATACCTTTTTTACCAAAATTAAGTGTTCATTAAATTTAACAGAAGCAGCTCCACTTGCAATATTATAGAAATAAGTCAGCAGATCTCTTTTTGCACAATGCCCAGCAGCCTCGAATTGAAAAAATAACATCAGTTTCCCTGAAATGCAGAGTTTCAAGAAGTACTACTGAAGTTACAAAGAGCTAAGGAGGTCTCGGCACCCAAAAGACCACGCTTTACGAAGAACTTTGACACATCGAAATGTTGTGCATTGTGTGTGCGTGCTACTGATTAGGATATCAACCTTTACATTGCTGGAGTTGCTCGGATACTATGTATAAAGAAAAACTGAGCTAAGCAGTATTATAATTACTTGCACAGCTTAAGGAATTAGGGGTATTTTTATTATTTGTAATTAAGATAACCTTGCAAGGTCAATAGATAAGCCATGGAAATGAAATGGTTTCGGAACTAAGAACTACATCTATTGTCAAATTAAGTAAGTTGATGAATGCCAAGAGTTAATCAGGGCCATAATGAAGTTCTCAAGCACGAAGAGCTGGAAGAGATGACCTCTGGAGGTCCCCTTCAGTCTACATTATTCTATCAATGGCAGTGACAACTACTACCCAACTACTACCATATATAATGCCCTTACTCAGACAATCAGCTTTGAGAGCGCGTTGATGCTTCATTCCAATGAAGATCTAGTGTGTCCTAACAGCACTAAAGGACGAGATTAATACTAGCACAGAGTCTTCCTCACAGGATCTGGTTCTGAGTAAACACCTAACTTAAAGATTATCTAGAATTATACTTGCAAGGCTCTACATTTACCTGCATTTTGAAATAATCCAAAAGAGTGGATTATTTTAATCTGAAGAGGTTTCATCATGAATAGCCCTGAAGATGACTAACAACTAAAGTTGGGGGGAGAAAAATACACTTTTCCACTTATTTTCTATGTAACACCATTTGTGCACGTATGGTTTCATTTCTTCAGCTACTTTTTTTTTTTTTTTAAAGGAAGAACATGTTCACATTCCCATTTTCCTTCAAGAGTATATTAACTAAATGCTGGAGCAATCTGGAATTCAGAAGCACAGACATAGATGAGAAAGAATAGGAAAGTGTGGGAAAGGGATGGAAAAGAGGATCTCTGCTCATGAATTTCCTGCCTGATTGTCTGAAGTAGAAACAACAAAATACTTACAAAAATTAGGGAAGGTTTGATGTTCCGGCCATATGGTTTGTATCAGATGCCAACCTTTTTTAATTAGAGTACAATCTTTTTTAAAGAAATCACATTAGTATTTTGCAGGGCCCGTTAAGATGCTTCTTTCAGGGTCACAGCCATATTTCAAAGGCACTTTGGTTAAATTTCCTTTTCTACTTTGTATTTCATGTTTAGCATTAACAGGTACTTAGCAGGGGAAAAATCCATCTATCCACAATGAACAGATAAAATATCAGGACTCTTTTTACTCAACTTTTATCTAAAATTAGTTCACTGTAAAAGAAGCATTTGCATCTTAATAGAAAATTAAACTGTACAATTAACTAACATGCAGCTAAACTAAACCAGCGACATATGCAATTAAGTGTTACTGGCAGCATAAAAATGCATGACTGCGGACCATAATGGAGGAAAATGTATGCCGTGTAAACTAACACGGATTATTTATCTGACAAATTCTTTAGTGAGTCCTTAGAAGTGCAAAACTGCCTGCACTAGCTGAATGTCACCCAAGCTGAGGAACTTAATCTGGGAGGAGATTGCCAAGGGCTACTTGAAAAGTTCATTTCCCTTTTAATCACGGAGCTGAAGGGGCTGAGTGTCTCCCAAGAAAACATGGGCAGCCCACAGCTGGCTGTCTTCAGGGTAACCGGGAGTCTCAACAGGCAAATCAATCACAACACAGGTCTCAGGTGCCCCAGAGAAAGCAAAACCAGCCCAGGACCTGAAAGTTCAAGAGAGTTTTGGCTTCCTGTCTAGTTCTCCCTCTTGCTGACCATTTCTCCAGTCACTGTTTAACAAGGTATCCACTATTCACTTACCCAAGGGGAACTAGACGGGAGAATGATAGATGACCCAAGTTCTGATTAAATATCCTGTTTCTCTGGTATTGCTGTGATTAATTTACATCACAGTTCGGCGGTTCAGATGCAATTACTAGGTTGGGACTAATGAAATTAGGGTTGTCTAGACAGTTGTGAAACTTCCAAGTTTATGAGGAAAATTGTATCAATATATTATTGTTACAAAAGCATTTGAGTCAACTCAGTTAACAGAATGATCAATGCAAGAGTCAGCATCTGTCATTTCCAATTACAATTTTAAAACGGCTCAGATTTTACTCTGACTCTTTCTCCTCAAGTTTTCTTGCATGTACCTTATCTTCCTTCCCAACAGGTCTGCACTCAGGAGAAACTGTTTCTTTACACTGCAAGGTACAGAGGACAGCAGCTTTTCTCCTACATAACTAAGTGCTGCTTACTATCACCTAGACATTCTTATGTGGTAACACTCCCCAAAGAGAAACAAAAGGAGAAAGATACAAAAGATCATTTCAGTTCAGCTGTCAGTCACCCTCCAGAGCCCCGTGATGTAGGAACCGCTGAGATTGTTTTGAAAAAACATAACAAAGGAAAAAAGAAAAACCCACTACAGATGAACATGGGAAACAAAGGTGGAGACCCGAGCCAAGGCATCAGTTCATGTTCATTGCTGGAATTACCAGCTCAACAGAAAGATGAGACTTAATACAAGGCTTTAAACAAACTGCTGTCCTGCCACCTCCTTTTGCTGGATGTTACACTTCTGCATCAGATGGCAGTATGTGCAATCCCCCATTTAGCATCATACCTTAATCACACAGCAGGTGGAAAATTCAAGTCAGAAGCTTACTAGCCAGCTAAATCGCCCTAGGTGCTGGCAAAGCATGGTTCCCAGCCACAGCAGCTACCCCACAGCGCTACGCAGCCCTCCGGCCGGCAGCCAGCGCCCGCTGAGCGAGGTTATCAGGAGTAGCTGCTCAGCAATTGCTGTGTGCCGGTCCCTGGAGCAGCCCCTTGCCTCTGCAGAGCTCATAGCGGTTGTTAGACACGAAAGGGCCACAAAGCCTGCCTGCCGAAAGGGCGCACATCATCAGTCAGGCAAAGAAAAAAAAGAAAGTTCTCTGATAACAGCCAGAGAAAAAAAAGAAAGTTCAAAATCCCATGGGGCACAAAACTTAACCCTGTAATGGTACGTTTAAACAGACTGACTCTGTATATCATTGTTCCAACTGTCTGTTGGGCTTGTAGGAACATACCCCATCTCTCTTCTGAGGCTTACAGAAAGTCTCCTATACAGAAGAGATGCTGAACACAAACCTCTCCGATGCCATGTACACAGAAAACACAAACAAATAAGACACAGTACTCAGGACAACGTGAGCAATGCAGGGGGGACACACACACACGGTGCCATCATTCATTCTGGAAACACTCTCAGCCCCAGAACAAATCCTCTTGCAACAACTCAAGACCTCTGGCCAGAGACATGTTCATAGTTAATTAACAAGCATGGCAGCAGCAAGGGAAATGGGGAGAAAAGTAGAGCTGCAAACAGAACTACAGCATCAGCCTCACATTTTTACCTTCTCCCTGTTCTTGTGTCTCGCACTATGGAATGCCCACCTGCACAGCTCAGCACAGAAACCTCCAAATCAGTGTTTTCCACTGAACAGTCATAGCTCAAACCCACCTCATCCGTGACTCAAGCCACCGCACTTGAGTCTCTCGTGGCTGTGACACACGAGCACACACGTAGCCTGTCCTGCCAATGCTGCATTGGAGTGATCATCTTCAGCACAGGGTGATAGCAAACAGGAGGGGTGACTGTGATGTCTTAGCCCATCACATCATCACGTTGGCTTATCTGCCAGCTCCCTCCATCATCACACAACATTAAAGGGCACATTCAGCAGAGCTGCAGGGTTTAGTCTTTAGGAAGCACTCTGCAGGAGTCTCAAATCCAGTTAAAGTCAACATGAACTAAAGATGCTCAGCACGCCATGAGATTAAGTCACCAATTAATACTCCACATGCAGGGGAGGGGGAGTCAGCTCAGCACCAAGAACCTTTGTGCTGCACAACGCGTGCTCTGAAGCAACCAAGCACAAGGGCTCCAAAGCAAGAAAAATGAATCTGTCAAAGACCCCCATTGGGTGTCCCCCCTGCAAGGAGGCAGTAGGATAACTAGATCAGGTAACAGGGCCTGTTAATCAACAGGATCCCCGTTTTCCTGCAGTCTCCTGCAAAGGCACAGATCATTAGCAACACTACAAGCCCACAATCCATTTTGTTATTACAGCATGAGTAAGTGATAGGAGTTAGAACCAGCAGATCTTGCAGAAGGAACAGAGTGACATTTATTAGGGTTTGACCTTCAAGGATAAATATTTCTGTCCTTACTCAGGGAGAACTACCACTAACGTCAGAGGGGAGGACTACCACTAACAGCAGAGGGGATTTGGAGCAGCAGTAGTGCAAGACGGACCTTCAAAGGGGGAAACAATCAGTAGAATGGCATTTCCCTGCAAACAAAACTAATCTGGTAACAGGAAAATCCTCCTTCAAACCCCCTAACAAAAAGAGACAGACGACTCACAAATACCTTCCAGTCCTCTGCGATTTACTCTTACCTCTGTGATGTTTTCTTGTATTTTCTCCTGCAGGAAAAGAACAAAATACAACTGTGATAAGGCTCCACTGGTGAGGAGGGGAAAAGGAGAGGGTCAGCAATTAGGAGCAATTAAGTGAAGTCACTCCTGCCATGAGATTGCCCCAAACCTGATGTAGCCATTCCCTTCTACTAACCTCAGTGGTGGTTGCCACTAGGTTCAGTAGAAAAAGGTGTGCCTTTTCCTGTATGCACATCTTGCCCTTTCTTGTAAGACAGGGTTGCTGCAGCTAGGGAAGAATGAGTTACTACTCTAAATGACTTAACAGGAAGTCCAAGTGGCAGAAACTTACTTCTACTTACTAGTAGTAAAGTAGTTTTTATGTGTCTATCCAGCAGATAAGTATCACCTTAACTGTGGAGAACCCACTAAGATGGAGTGGCGGTGATGTGATGCATCCAACCACATTGGCTGTGGTCACTCAGTGGAAAACCCCAGTGGTTTTACAGCAGCCTTGCTCTAAAAAGAAAGTCTAGATCCTAGCAAGTTCTCTACTCCACCATATCCCAGATATCACACCACAGAGCTTCGCTTCGTTGCGCGTATCTTGGGACTTATCTCACCTGAGCCCAGGACTAGGAATGGCAAGAGCAGATAAGCATACTGACAGCACCTCTTCTCCTCCCCAACCCTTACACCACATCAACTGTGGCAAAGGTTGTAAACCTCTTGCTCTTCTCAGCACGGTGGATTTTGTCTTCTACAGCAGGCAATGGCCCAAGCTGCCAGTACTCAGGGTAAGGCAATAATCGTGAGCCCTGCTGCACGGTTACCTATGTGGCTGCGGAGTTAGAAGCAGAGATGTATCAGCACCATAGGCTGGCTATGAACTCTTGATCCTACAACAGCCTTTTGCAATGGTTTTGCACAGTGCCTGGCAAGACGGCATCGATCCCACTTGAGCTCAGCTCTGCTTTTGTGCTTTAAAGTAAAACTAATGACCTCTAAACTGAACAAGTAGTGATGGGAACAAGTATGAGTGTGGACTGTGATGAAGAGTGCAAGATCAACACCCTGTTGTTCAGCCATACGCTAACAGACTGTCCTCTCCTTTTTTAATGGGTAGGTAATATTGTTAGAACGGGTGTACTGCTGTAAGTATTAAGTTCTGCTTTTTCATCTCTAATACTACCGCACATGGAAGACTGTGGCTGTCAGACCCATAAAACCCAAACAAGGGGTATTGTTTCTTAAAAATAAAAAGAAACATGGCAAAAAGGGCTGTAGCTCTATTTTCTACTTAATAAGAAGCATGAATAATGTCTCCTGGCTGTCAAATGTTTCATCCAATATTACCTTCAGAAATCGTACTAATGCTTGAACCTGCTTCTGTATTCTGACCATGTTAGAATCATTCAAGTCTACATATTTACTTTAAAATGATTAAAAAGTATTTCATTTACACTTTACTGTGTGAATTATTGTTTATTTAAACTTGAACAGATGCAAAGGAGTAAAAGAGCAAACATTCACAGCAGTATCAAGATTCTAGCTTACCGGCAATCACGATTAATGACACATATAAGCAGAAGCCCACTTAGACACATCTGATTCTAAGGGAATTTTTTATTTTAATTTCAGAAGGGTGAAAAGTAGAGATTTCATTATGAGGAGTTTAGATTCAGAAGTTTATATTCTGACAAATCAGACCTTCACTAAATTTTCTTGCAAAAAGAACATGCTGAAAAACCCACCTGATCAGCCATTCCAATCCAGGGTGCTTAAAATATATTATTCCCAAGAAATCCAAATTTGTTTAAATTTTTATTTCTGCTATATAACTTTTTAAATTTTAACATGAAGTTGCTTACAAGTTAATTCTTTCCCCTGAAAGTGTCTCATGGCACATTCCAGCACTGCCAGAACTAATTTTCCCTTTATTAGTTAGTGACTTCCATATCATTTTATAAAGTGTTTCTCTTTCACCCAAGAGAACCACATTTGAGCAAAGATACCATTCATTAAATCCTGATTAGCTAAAACTTCCTTGTATATTTTAAAGAGGTGACCCAGCCTTAGGGTGCTTCTTGCATTTGAGTAATAACATCACTGTTCTGATCAGTTACACTTTTAATGCTCCTTTTACTCAAGAATATTTTTACTGCATTAGAAAACCGTGTACTATCACAGATGACAGCACTAGGAAAAAAGCATTTATCTAGTCATAGGAGTTTTAAAATACATATATACTTTTTTTATTATTATTGTTTATTGTTTCCACACCTGCAGTCCAATTAAGTCAAGGCTCACATGTGCCAAGTTAGTGACTGCATTTACAGATACTGAATTTGCATGTTACAGTTGAAGAGAATATAATTAAAGGTAACCTTTTTCATAGATTCAGTATCACTACTGCATGCGCTTGCTTTAAAAGCAACACCACTAGCAGATTCTGATATTCAGCAAAAAAATTCCTGTATGCCTGAACTTCCAGCATTTCAAAAACAAGATCTAACAATGCTACTCACCAACGTTATAAAAAGATAGTGTTAATAACATAAAGCTGTTTCCAAGTATAGCCTTCGGTTTGCTTTTAGAAACACAATGACAACACCCACCTGCTTTTTTGCTTATAAACCACTACTTACACCTGCCTTCCATTAAATGTGATCATTGCAAACAAGGAAATTGGAAGGTGCCTCTTTTAATACCAGAGCCAGCGTCGGTGGTTGGCTGTAATCAGCAGCCATGTGTGAATTAGCAAGAGGAAACTAGAGGGTGGGGATTTGGTTTTGGTTGTTTTTTTGTGGGGTTTTGTTCAGGGTTGTGGGGTTTTGTTGTTTATTTTAAAGACGTGGGACAAGCTACCCTGGTTTATCTCTATGGGGAGAGGAACTAGCTGCTAATTTCCTTTAGCAGGTGCTCAGGGATAAACTGGGAAACAGACACATCTTCCAGTCAAGCGCAAGGGACACATGATTTTCTGAACAAACACAAGCTATCCCTTTTCCCAGGAGGGAAGGAATGAGAGAGACCTAAAGGAGGTGGCCTTACATCTTCCCACACCTGTGGGCTGTCCCATGCTCATGCCTGGAAGAGGCTTATCGATGTTACCAAATCTATGTAAGTTCAGTTTCTTATCCCGCTGCACACGTGCCGTGCCAGAAGAACTGCCACATCTATTCCACTCCTGTTACCTGCTGTGAAATGTATTACTCATAGGTCCACATTTAGCTTGCTTTAAAAATTAAATTAGAACAAGGTAGATTTTTTTTTCCATGCTGAAGAGAATTAGCAGGTGACTCATACTAGGTAGGCCCTATATTACTAGTGTAAACTAGAAATACCTTCAACTCAGCTTAATGCAATTACAGCTGCACGAGTGTAGTATGAAGTGAGTCAGTCCTAGTACAAGAAGGCTGCTGGAGCCTAATGAAAATCAACTCAGTAAGAGTTTTAAAAATAGGTATTTTCTAACAATCAAAACTAAACAAAGTGGTGGGTAGGATGAAATTTCTGACTCAAATGAGACGAAGTCAACAAGAGAGTTGAGCCCACTATTTCAGTATCTGTTCTTCTGGAGATGAATGATCCTTTGTGTGGCCAGAGGAACAATGCTTCCGCAACATAAAATTAGGACAGACTTTTGAAGGTAACTTAAGCAGCAAGAAGATGTAGCTAGCTACAGCTACATGGGCACTCAACTCCCATTGAAATAAACAGATGCACAAAATTTCTTTCTGTGCTTTGATGCCCATCAACTTCTTTAAGGCTAAGTATCTGTTCCCAAGGTTATGTTTCTACCTCTGCCATTAAATTCCAGTGCACCCTCAGGCAAATTGCTTTCTTCCTATATTTCTCCTTCAGACCCTTTTTCATTAGTTTGTTAGCTCTTCAGGTTTGTGGCTTTAGCTATATGGGGCTTTGCACATAAATTTATGACAGTGGGTATAACCAGAGCTCAAATAACTCTACTTTTGAATTGTTGCAAAAAGCTCCCACCCTTCCTGTGCATCTAGAAACCCAGAAATGAAGAGGATTTAACAAAATACACAGAAACTGTGTCTGAATCTGGTAATGATGTTCTTAGGCCTTATTCTTCTGAGAGAGGTGAGTTAATGCGACTGAGTAGGTACGCAGAGGAGTGAGGGCGGAGGGGTTGGGGGAATCAAGTAACTCTGCCAGCTGCTCTGTTTTTGCCCCATAATCATACAACTCAGAATATCAACTAGCTAGATGAATTGCTCTTTCACTCCTACACAGCCTCTGAAGAATTACCTAAACCACCTAAATTTTTTTTACTCATAATAGTGACTTGGTTAACATGGTGTTATTCCACAGGGTTTGGTATTAATGACATCTTTTCAGTATATGGAGTAAAACTGTGGGTGCTGCAGAAGTAAGAGGAGAATCTTTGCCCAACTTCATCCCTGGAAATTTATACTAAAATCTGAAAGTTAATGTGCATCATGCTCTGCTCACACACTGCTACTAGAGACTAAGGGTTACATCTGCCCTTGTTAAGGTCTCTGCAGACTTGTAACTTCAGTGCGATGATCAGCCAAGTGCCAAGCATGTCCTTAGCCTGCTGAGACAGTCAAGCAACTCAATTTTCAGGCTGAAGCTCAGAATCGGCACTCACAGTGGATTAATCTAACGTGGTTTGTTTTGCTTGGCCGTTGCAATGGCTTTGGAGGGCACGTACAGTTGGTCAAAGCAGTCTAGCAAGCCAGACAGATCTTTTGAAGTCCCTAAAACTCGATGGCCTGTGCTCTCCCCTTTGTATCACCAGCAGACAACATATAAGCCTGGATCTAATGCAGTGTCTGCTTTCAAGGTGGATCCACACTTCTTCAGAAACAAAAAGGCAACGACTTTTTAGGGCACTGAGAGACTAGCTAAAGTAAATCTGCTAAAGCAGTTTAAAAAGATCTTCCCCCCAGCTGCCTTGCATGCAGCGCCCTCGCAGCACAAGCTGGCAGAGGAGAGTGCATCCCTGGGCATCGGCTGCTTTGGTGCAAAGTTCAGCCTTTTGGCTTAAACTGCCAACAACAGTGGCTTTAAGCAAAGATGCTGGGTTTCATACTGCTACCTCCATGGTGGAGGCAGAGAGACAAAAGGAACTAGCAGGACATTAACTCCTCCAGCTGATGCAGCCTCATCAGAGCTTCCCTGCCGTACCCTTATTTTTGTTGCTGACATTGGTAAACATGATCAGAGCTACGCAGAGAAAGGAAACTCCTGCCTCAAGAGGAGAGGAACCACAATCATTAAAGAAAACAGTTGCCACAAGCAAATACTTAAAATTAGTTATTCATAGGCTTGAGGGGAAAGAGGGACTTTTCCTCTTCTATATTTATAAGTTTTATAATTAGCATGTTTAAGATCTGAGTGGGAGCTTAATCATCCGTTAACAAAAGCACCCTACAATGTCTGTCCTTCAGTACTGGAGTCCCACCACGTTCGCAGCTCACGCAAGCCAGGGCTCCTCTCACCAGCTCATTTGGAAGCAGAGAGAGAAAAAGCCACCTCACCGCGATGAAAAACCCACCCGTAACATGCACATTCTCACAGGTCGCTTTGCTTTCCTGCCAGAGCTAGGCTTCTGATGTTAGAATAGGTGTTAAGATAACATTACTAAAAGCCTATTTTGTAGTTTAGCAAAACCAACAGTGAGATAAGTGATGAAATCTGGCAAAAGAGAAACAAGTCTGTCTACAGGTCAAATCTGGAAGATTCTTCCCACTCTTTTGTTACCCAACAGTGAATCTATGGTTTTACAGAATGATATCCCTCCCATTCCTTTTTCTATAAGAGCCGACCACAATGCTTGTTTACTGCTTTTCTCTCCAAATCCTTCCAGCTCATAGGTCCAGAATCCCCAATATTTCCCCTTGATGGCCATGTCTAGGCAGGAGGATTCAGAGCATTTCCCAGCTCCCAAGCCCAGGTGCCCTCTCCAGCCGTATCACGGTGGCTTAGCAGTTCGTACCGGGGGTAGGTGCTGTCCCCCTGTGCATCACTTCCAGGGAGAGGAGGCTGGGGGCTCAGATCAAACTAGATTTTCTGACAGGATCACTTAAATAAATTGAAAATCTTCTCTCCCAGCAGCTCGATATTCTGAATCATGCAGTGCATTACCAATTAATCGTCATCATCACAGGATTAGTGATGCACTTATGTTACTAAAGCCTATATTAATAACCATGTATAAATCAATTCACAAAAACCCAATCTCACAGCCTAGACCACAGACCAGCATCTGTCAAAGCTCAGGATCCCGTGGGAGCCCTGACCAGAACTCAGAAATATATTGAGATCACCAGACTTCAAAGGGTATGATACCATCAACTGCTGCTGGGGTTTTAATTCCTTAATTGAAACAGGAAGACCAGCTTTCTTGCTTTACTCACTCTCTAGTCAACAAAACCAGAAAAAGTTATGTATTTTTTCTTCCACATGGGCTGTTTACTAGAATACCATGCTAAGTTAAAAACAATACAATCATAGAGACCGGTGACAGGAGAGGAAAAGAAATGGTAAGAAGTGGGTGGGGAAAGAAGAAAAGATTTCAGCTGGTACTTGAAATTTGATGGAGGGTTTACGTGGGATTTTTAAAAAACAAGTAGAGTCATTTTAAATTGGACTCTGAACTACACGGGGACATAGTGAAATCATGAGAGGATGAGGCAGTCACTTGTCTCATTTTAAGTAGATTAGAAGAGTCTGCGTGCTCTGAAGCGTAGGCATGTGTGGCACAGGCATACAAAGACAAGAAATGTTCACAATTTGGAACAGGTATGAAGATTTCAGTAGAAACGGAGACAAGACAGTTCAGAGGCACAACAGATTTACAGCTGAAAAAGGAGGGGAAAACATTCACATCTTGGAAACAAGAAGTACCGCTACAAAGTGGAAACGAAGGTTGTGCTCTACTTGCAATCAGTAAATAATGTATGAAAATAATTCAAGGTCAGAAAACATCCCCACTGATTTTGCCCAAGGAAAACACTATTTTGATAAATTTTAGCTGTTTTATCTGAGCATTGGAATTCACCAGTCTAACTACTGAGTTTTCTAAACAACTGGGCAGAAAAGAAACTTACAGCTTCATCTCCAAAATGGATTGCAATTATTAGGACATATGAGCAATCAATTGATGTCTCTTGTGTTGCCTCTGCTTTGCTGTAACCTTTTGCCGTGATAGAGCTCTCACCTGTGGCTTAACAACCAGTTTTCTGCTTGGTCTTTTGGGGTCTAATGTGCTTAACAAGTCCACACGAAGCATAGCTGGAGAGGCAATGTGTTTAAATTCTCCTTACAGAAAAGCCTCTGTGATAGCACAGGTGGTGAGGAATTTCTTCCACAGTACGGCTCAAGGTAGCTGCAATCCCTTCTCTACTCATTTAGTAAAGAGTGGAAAGAGCCTGGAGGCGTTGCAGATGGGTGTTGTGAAGATGACCTGAGTGGACTGATGTTAATGACGCTATTATACTATATGCTCTTGTGAGAGCTGATGACCTTAAATTGCAGTTGAATCCAAATTCTTTCATTGTTCACATAGCCAGCGTGCCAGGCACCTGTTCCCTAGAAAAGCAGGGATTCAAGTATGGCTGGGGGGGGGGGAAGGGGGAAAAGGAGGTGGTAAGAAGGGAGTCACTCTTGAGATTAGCTCCTGCATATAACGAGGATACAACTGACTTGACCTGCTTGGCACTACAAACTCAACCGATGGCTTGATCTCATCTCCCAGGCTACTGTAAATGCAGCCACCTGTTGACCTTGGGCAGGAGGGCTGGGGAGGACCCCATACAGCTATAATGCTTTTATTCAAGCAGTAGCGTAAGAAATGTATTAGTTAAAGGTGTTCTACTTTCTGATGACATAAAGATGATCCATGAGCAATTGTCATGATTTTGTTTAGCTTCATTTCAACAATGGGCAATCATGGCTTGCTCAAACTTCAGTAAACAGCATCTGCTATCAGAAGAGGCAAGGTAACTGCTGTGTATCTTTCCACGACACAGTGTGTATACCAAATGAGAAGAAAAAACAGCAAAGTTTATTTAATTGGTCTGCATTGAACACTATGTATAGGAAGGCTTTGAGCAAGACAGTCTGAGGGACAAGGATCTGCAGGGAACCCTGGGAACCCCATGGGGACAGCTGAGCGCTCCAGCTTCGTCACCAAACGAGGTTCTCAGTAAGGCCAAATCAGAAAGACAAACTCAAATTCAGTACTGGAACTGCCCTGTACTGGGCAATAGAGTGGACTGGGATTTCAATGTGTTGGCATCTTAACTACAAAAGAAGTTAGCGAATGTTGTTCTAAAAACTTCTAAAAACATGATTTCACTCATGTAGATTTTATACAGAGCCAGTACAATTACTGAAATCTTGACTCTATATTTACTCAGTTTTCCAGCAGTCCACACGTAAGAAAACCCAGCAACCAAAACCATAAACAAACAAAAACAACAACAAAAAACCTCACTGTTACAGTTGGTGCGGATTTAGCCGAAGAAAAATATGAAGTAAAAAGTAAAATGGGTCTGTTTCTGAAAATCTAACCCTTTGAAAATAATATGATCTACTGCTCGTTCTGCTTTTTCTTAGTACACAACAAGCAAATTCTCTTGTGCTGTTACAGGAAAGTACATTGCAGGAAAATAAAGTCCTGAGATCTGAAAAGAATATAGAGCCGTTCTCAGTATTCATGTTTAAAAAAAAAAAAAAGAAAAAATACAGATTGTCAAATCACTGTACTGTATGACCTCTGCATATTTACTATTTGAAAAATACATATATATTTAGTCCGAGTGTTGCTTTCTAACTGATCACTCCAGATGACTTATGGAACATTTGGCTCTGAAATTAGTAAAGGTGACGACCTGCAAAGCACAGGATGGGTGGTGCTTCAACATGCCTATTCTGTAGCCTCTCCCACTGGAAGAGATTGTGGCTTTTAGTGCACAATGGGATCGGAGGGGCCAGGAGGGAAGAATATGTCCCCGCTCCTCTGAGCAGGGATGTACTTCACATTGTGTTTACACGGCAACACTGACCTCTGCAAGTGGGATGCCACTTCCTTGCTATTACAATGTCTCAAAAAAAAAAAAAAAAAAAAGGGAGCATATACGCAATCTTTCCTGTGCATTCTTTAATTGCACCCTGTTTGTTTCCCTAAGAAATGAGCTTGCGAAAACGAGTCATATCAACAAGGAGTGTACAAGGGAACAGTTCCTCTTGGAATAAAGCAAAGCAGAATTTTGCAGAGCACATATAGGGGCAATATTAATTTATTGTGCACATTGGAAGCACATAATACTATTTAGCGGGAATTCCATTCCCCCAGTGGCAAAAAGCTGTCAGACCCTGGAAGAAACAAGCATGTACAGATTAAAAACTTATTTTAATCACTGCTACTATGTAAAAAGAACATATTCAGATTCTGCAGGAGCCAAACAGGCAGCTGTCCAGTTTGTTTCATGCAGGGTGGCTCTGTGATTAGTTACAGCATGCACGACAATGGGGAAGGGGGGGAATCATTCTTCATACCCTGGATTAAATATCAAGACAGGAAACATGGACTGGAATTACATCAGACCAGACCAGCCGTGTGCGTGAAGTCACTAAACAAATCTGCATCTTGCCCTAAGCTCTAGTAAATCTATCAGACTGTTGCTTGTTAATGTTTCCCCCTCCAACCTTCCTTCCCCCGAACACAACCCACCCCCTCTGTCTGCTAGTAGACAGCTGGTATGACGCAGAATTTTAAATCTCATGTTTTTGTGCCAGGCCCTCTCCTGACTCCGGGTTACAGGCTGAAACACTCGGATTACTGTTGAACAAGCCTAAACGTGGGGTGAAAAAATTGCTGCACAAAGATGCAGTGTTCCCTTTCCAAAAGGAGGTTCACTTCCCCATCCCCACCTCCCCACCACCCCCTCCTTCAGCACACCGGTAGTTTTTTAAAATTATTCAAGCCTTTCAGAGACAGTACTTTGGTTTAGCGAGTCAGGACTGCTATTGTCCTGACAGTGCCTCCTCATTAATAGACCAATAATTAAATGTCACTCTTACGAAAAGGCAACATTTAAACTTCTCGCAAAGAGCTGATGCTCTTTTTTTCTGGGCTTCCCAGCACTCTGCATTCCTCCAGCAGCAGGGACGTTACAGAGGAAAGTCATCCGAACAGCAATGGGCCTCTGGGACAGCCAGCGCAAGCCTGTCTGCTGAGGAAAAGTGGTTTCACAGAGGCTCCTGTCCTCAAAATCGCTGGTTGGAGAAGCTCAGCACCTCCAGCAGACTGCCGGCTACCCTGTCAACACTGTTTCTGTATCACTACAACATTATTCTCTGCAGAGAGTAAAGAAGGTCGCCTATCTTTCCTTCCTCCACACCCCCAGGCATGGATGGCACAGGTGTGATGGGACACAGCTGGCTCCACCGAATTAGGCATGAGGGCAGAGGGAAGGAGGAGAGGGAGAGAGGCGGCATCCACCGCCACCGTCTGCAGCTCGGAAACATTGCCCTGCGGTCTCAGCGTGGGAATTCCTCACCACACAGGGGGAAACTTCAGGAGAGGGAACTGGGACTGGCGGGTGGGTGGATGGGAACAGGCGTTGAGCGTGCATACAGAGAATGGAGGAGGCTGTGCGAGATTTCTATTCCTTAGGGCCCTACTCCATGCTGTCACCAGCTGTCTCATGAGTATCTAGATGCAACAGCAACCATGGGGGGGGGGGTTGGGGGGTGTGTGTGTCTTCGGAAGCCTCAGATATCAAGATGTATTTAACTAAGCAAGTCCTGTCCTTTCCACTTACCAGGTGCCATAGTTG
The DNA here is from genome assembly GCF_028858705.1 of Grus americana. NCBI lineage: Eukaryota > Metazoa > Chordata > Aves > Gruiformes > Gruidae > Grus > Grus americana. The sequence continues at coordinate 115,041,113 of NC_072853.1, forward strand.
TGACAGCGACTCTAGTTCTTAAAAGTTTGGCTGCTGTAAGGGAGGAGCCAGTTCCCTACCTCTGGCCCAGAAGAGGAGCAGATCTGCCTCCATAAGGTAAATAGGTAATTCAAAATGCAATTTGATGTTTCATAGATTGGGAGGCTAGGTGGGACCATTACGATAATTTATTCCAAGTTATTCAGTAAATTTGCATAACTCAGGAATTTCATTCTTCTCCATTTGCAAGAAGATATCTTCACTGCAGTTGAGCTAATTAGAAACAGGTCTTCCAGAGATCGCCAAGCATTTATACAAAAGCCTTTCTCTGCAAAGCACTTCAAAAATGCTCTCTGTACGACATGAATGAATTCATCTACACATCCAAATCCGTAGGCTCTCTGCACCTGGAACACTAGTGTAAAGAGGGAAAGGAAAGATGACTGCCCAGACAATGCTAATGGGAAGGAACACTGGGAGGGAGAATTTTGGTTGGAAGAAGAATGTGGCCAAGATACCAAAGAAAGTTCCCCCCATCCTCTAAAAAAAACAAAGCAATGGCCTCCTGAAAAAGAGACCCTCATTCACCTGAATGAAGACATGCTCAGAAGGTGACACAGGAGCAGTGTTTTGTGCAGCATTTAGAACCAGAGGTGTTCTTGCAGCATCCAGGCTTCCCTTCAAGGTCTCTCATTAGAATCTGACTGAGGCAAAAAATACTGTGCTCCAGATTGGGCAGCATTGTCAAACACCCTTAAAGGCAGTCCTTGTCCCTGTGATTTTCGGCAAAACTCAAACTCCTAAATGACTTCCATATATGTTGTGCTATGAGCTATTTTCATCTGGAAGTAAATAAATCTAACAAATGTTTACACGTAGGGATGTGAAGAACTCACAGGAATATCTCTCTCCCACCACCACCTTTTTCTTTTTTTAAAAAAGCGCTCTCCAGTTCTCCTCTCCACCCTTTTTATGAGTCAGTATGCTCTTTGTAGATGATCTCCCAATTCTCCCCTCCCAGCTTCCTCTCCTTTCACTTTTCAAGCAATTCTGAAAAAAGAGAGTTCTCCCATCTGACTGTAGCTGTCCCTGCTGCATCAATATGTGTATGGGAGCATATTTAAATTGTGTATTCAGACTCTTTGCTTAGCAGACACCAGTAACTGCTTACTGCTAGTGAATCCCAGAAAACCAGCTGCTCCACAGGAGGCATGGGAGGAAGTGTGATCTGAGCATCATTTACAGCAACCATCTGAACTGCTCAGCCTTGCAAGGGGGGTTTATGCTCTACTTCTGCTCCTTTGCCCTTGGATGCTTGCTGTAGCTTGTGCCACGCGCTCTGCAAGGACTCCCTGCATGCCACAGCTGTAGCTCAAGGGCTCTGTACAGTCTTAGCTGTTAAAAATTGAACATATCTTATGTTTAATTTGTGCTAATCTTAGTGTTGAAATGAGATTTGCGCAGAGCCAGGATTCGTGCTACAGATGGATATTGTGCAACTTTCTGTCTTGGCTAGGAGTTTTGTGCATGAATAGTATCTGTCCCTAGGAGTGTAAGAAATCACTCCTAAAGTGATGACACAGACCTACTAATAGCCATTCAAAGTGTCACATTAATAACAAAATGACTCCACAGCTTGACAGATATGGAAAAAAAAGCATGGAACTTATCATACACGTCTATATGCATCTTAACTAAATTGTGCCCTACATCTCCTTCTCCAAGAAAGATTATGACAATCCTCTCCTGCTGCATGCCTGAGCTCACATGGACTTCTCTATCCACTGTCACCCAATTGCTGGGTGTGGAGGTCCTCCCAAAGAAGGCAAGGCAGACTGCTGCGACGTGAAATGGACTCCTTGGCAGAGACACAGCCTTTCAAACCTCCTCTTGACAGAGCTATGGCTCTCCGAGAGCTCTACACACACCTTTCTTGGCCAGGAAAATTGAAAAATCCCCAACATGGACATTACCAATTTTTTAGAGGAATCCTGATTCTACTAAAGTCAACCAGCTGAGTTTATTACAACCAGTTTCACCAGAGTTTGAGCTGCATTCTTAATCTACTGCAAAATTTTAGTTCTGGTTTCTTTGTATTTATAATCACACCTTCAAAATGAATCTGCTTCTCAAATATCCAAGACAACTGCAGGCAAATTTTGGCAGAAGCCTGGAGCAGTACTGAGTCTGCTGGAGGAAGGACTATTGCTCAGCTACAATTCAAATTTAAGCACAAAGTTGGGCTTAACACTGTCGGAGAAATTTTTGCACCGTCACGGGGCTAAACAACATTTCTCAAGCTATCAATTACTTGGAAAACCTAGCTTTTCAAAGAGAACAAACAAAAAAAAGCTCCTAAGACCAGGAACTGGATTCTGATTTCACCCCCACAAACGCATTGGTATCAATGAGGTAGTTCTTTCCAGTATTTACAGCACAGTTCAGTAGATCAAGAACAGCCTTATGAATCCAAACAAGCCCTTCTAGAAAACCTTTGCTTTATCCAAATCCCCAGTGTTTTCAGAGCAATTCGCGTGTGTAGAGGTATGTTTCACAGCTGCTATAGTGTTTTAATGGGTCAGCCCTAATATGTGAACCTCAATTTTCTCTCATCCACCAGTCCGAATCAGAGTCAGACCATTCCTAGTATTTTAAAGGCACTGAAGTGATTTTTTGATGGAAGAAGACAAGAGAGAATGGAACAGGAAAATCTCACGTGAATTGCAAGAAGAAAAATAAACACACTAAACAAAAATCCTTTCAAGGGCTGAGTTGGGTTTAATATAGTGTTTGAATCCACCAGAAGCTGGCAGATTAGGAGATGAGCTGGCCTCACAGCCTTTGAAACACGCACGCACACACACACAGAGGATTTTTCAGTGCTGTCTTCCACGGGATTTTATTTCTTTCTGCATGGACTCCTATCCCATCGAGACAGTTTTAAAAAAGAATTCCAGAAAGAGACTCTTAATTTCCCTTTGACCCAAGGTTTAAACTCATCTTCCCCAAAATAACTTTCTTCATATCCTTGTTTCCTATGCAGGATTGCAAGCTTTATAGCAGTGATATTTGAAAAGCACTGAATTTAATATTACAGAGGGAGGCTCTTTCTTCTACAACAGACTGTGGTCGTCTTTTTATGGCTGCCGAAATAAATAATTGCCTTTTGGACTGCAGGTATGATTCATCTGTACTACATCCAGAAGAATAAAAGGTTTTTTTATGATTACGGTAAAAACTAGAGAGTGTATATTATTTCTTAGTCAACATTTTAGTATTAAACATGAAGTCTTCTCTCTTTTGTACCTACAGGACTCATCTATTGATTTAAGATTCAAATAAAAGTCACTGGGTGGAACAAAGCAAAGGACGGACTGTGGCAAAATGTATCAGTTTACTGAATTACTACACCTCCACACACTGTACTTTTTAATTAACTTTTTCTGAAGTTGCTGTTCTGCTATTTATTAGAATACATTCTCTCCTCTGTCCATTCGTCAGGCATGAGATTAGCAGCTGGCAGTTCCCCTTGCTCCCTCAAGGACTATACTGCAGGCAGTATAAAACAAGCTGTTAAGGGTTAGTCTAATGGTAAAAATTCAGCCCTTCTTCACACTACGGGGAGAACAATATTATGGATGAACCAGGCCCCAACAAACCTTAAAACTAGTTGAGTCAGTCACACCCAGAGAGCAGCTCACCCAAACTAAGAGCCTCTAGGCCATGCCAGAGCACTGCCAGCACCTCCAGCACGTACCCAGCACCCACTCGCTAACTCGTGAGACCTTCTTAATCCTTCTAGGAATTGTGACAACCACAGGAAAAGTGGAATTCAGACCTAAAGAGGCCTACAGAGAGGTTTCCTGACATGGTTCTCTGACAAATAGTCCCTGTCTATGCTCATTAGAAAAGCCAAACAAGAAACAGGGTGGCAGCAGCTGTATTTAAATACAGTTAAAGGTAGCTCAGTTCTGCTCCCAGGGCAAACAGGGCTTTCAGTTTAAACCTAGACCTTCAGGAGGACTGAAACCAAGACCAAAGGCAACCCGAGTGGCGCTCTCACCTCCGGAAACGAATTAGCATATTCATATTTTCCACTTGAAAACTGACTAATTTACACATTTCCTAACAAAGTGGTGCTTTCTGAGGGGCTTTTTTAACCTCTACTATCTGCTGCCAGCTAAAATATTTGGGGACAAAGCCCACTGTGTAGAGCGTGCCTCTGGAATTGAAGGGAGCTCTCTGTATTCCTGTTTATGATGGACATATAAACGAAAAAGAAGCAGATCAGGATACTGTCACTGGCAGAACCAGCTGTTCTGTATGTGACATTTTTCAACTAAGGGAACCTAAAAATATCATAGAGCGCATACAGATAAGACAGGGAAACAGATAACTGAGCAGTGTCATTCTAACACTTGCCAGATCATCTTCAGTCACCAAGGCTCCATGTTTTCCCATTGAAATCAGTTGCTGCTTCACCATTTACTTCAAGAACAAATCTGGATCTTACACAAATATTTGCATAGGGACCTCTTCACTGTAGATAGGATGCACGGTGCTTTCCAGAGGAAGCTGAGGATATGCCCTAAGTGCTGAAATATTGTTCCAGACCTTCAACAAAACCATGAAGTTTTCAAAGACATTGATTTACATGTGCTTCTATCTTCTTTCCCCATCAGATTTCTTAGACCAATTCTACATTGACAGGTTTGAGCAAGAGAGTCCAAAAAATGAGTTCAAAGTCAAGCACCCTATTTGAGTTGCAGTTCAAAGATTGCTGCTGTTTGTAATGTCATCTTTGGCAGCATGAGGAAGTACTTCTCTGAGAATGAAGGGATTTATTATGTATTTAGTGATTTAACATTATAATCACAGCTACTAGGAAGAAGGTTAAAGTCCATTTTCTCGCCTCTCCTTCTGCAATCCTTAAAGCATTGTAGGGGCACCAGCAGATGACAGTGATGCTGGTACTACTGTAATAGCTAGGAACCAAGGTTTTATTTTTCTGCATAAAAGCAACCAAAATCAAACCAAAAATATCTCCAAAGTGGGTCTTCAGCTGCCATAAACTAGCACATCTCTAGTGAAATTAGCAAAGCTCTTTGGATATATGCCTCTGCATTCTTCAATGCCATCAGACACAACACCTAAACCTAGCATTGAAAAGGGCTTCAGAGCTTTCTCTGTTCTTGAGAAATCAGGAGGTAACTGAAGCCACTTCATGGAGCTTTAAGAGTCCTAATTAGCAGATGGAAGTTCACAGTCACACAGCTAGAGGTCCAAGTGCTAAACCAAGAACACCCCAACACAGCCACCACTGTTCATGACTCCCTAGAGAAACCATCAGCTTGAAAAGCAACCATGCAGTCATATTTTGAAATCAGGTCTCCAAGCTCTGCTGCTAACGAGTGCCCTGTAATGAGTCCCACCTAATCTTAACCAGTACGTTTTGCAGAACAGAAGGTCCCGAGCTTAACAGAGTGAGTTACTAGCAATCGTAGGTGAGTGGGGGGCAGACTCATATGTAACTCCTGCGTACACAGTGTCCAAGCCTGGAGCTGAATAAGGCAAGTCGGAATAAAAGACTGCCTTCTGGACAGAATCCATGGACAAGGAAGACAGAACAGAGCAAGAGACTCAAGACCCTTTTTCTGGCGGCAGCAGCAGCTATTGAGAGCCATAAGCAAATGATCAACACATCCTTAAGAAACACAGTTTCTTGCAGGTTGAGCTTGTCAGCCTTCATGGGTGAGCACTGCTTGGGAATATGAGACAACTGTTCAAAGGCAGGCCCCATGTGAGGAAACCAATGGACAACCTTGCAGCCCAGCAGCAGCCCAGGAACTGAGGAGGTCTGCTCCTGAATTAAATACACACTCAGCAAGAGTGCATGTATGCACCAGCGGTGTGCAGAGGCATCTGACAGCCCAGCAGCAGCCAGGGAGCAAAAGCACCTGTGTGCTTGTGGGGACAGGGAGGCACAGGGTGGTGGGGAGGCAGCGCTTGCGCCCAGCAGCACTCCTGGGACACAGGCAGCCCTCTAGCATTCGAGAGGGGAAGCGCCATCTGAGATATACCTGAAGGGATGTGAAGCTGCTCCAGTCTGATTAATTTATGATGACGACGAAACTCAGAAGCAGGTCCATTTCTGGGAGGTCCCTGCTGCAGGGAAAGGTGGTGCATTCCTTCCCAGGGAAGGCAGGACCCTGATGGCTGCATGTCTGGTGCACGCAGCTGTTTTGCTGGAGCGAGCTCCTACAAGGAGAAATCTGGAGTAAACCTCTCCCTGACATTGTGGCATTACAGAAGAAAAAAAGGTCAAAATGGTCAGTTGTCAACTTTCGAGGTTTTCCCCAGAGAGTTTCAAATACCTCTAAGGGTACCTTTGCCCAGGAAACAGCTTATTCAGAAACCTTTCCTGAAAGTTTATTAATAATAAACCACTAAAAGATTCTTTTCTAAGCTGGGATTAAATCTAAATTAATATCTAATAGTTCATGTATAAAAGACAATGTTTATTTCGTAGATCCCTTGTTCGAGACACCCAGATATTTTGCCACAGATGACTTACTGCCCAGCGAGGCAATTTATCACGCTCCCTTAAATCTGAGAAAACACTACAGGTCCACTGACTTGATTCTCTTACAAATTGCTGCACAGAATCACTAAGCCATGAATATGTATATGTCAAGTAAAAACATTCCAGTAATGCTATTGCATTAGTATTTTAGCTCATTCTTAAAGAGTAAAAGCAAAAGGAATCTGTACATGGCCTAAGGATCATTGCCTCATACTACTATGCTTACAAAGCAACCAGGCTGTTCTGACCGAGAAAGCACGTCTTGGAGAAATACGTAAGGGAAAGAAGGAAACCCTTCCACTCCACTCTAGATGCAAATTCAGTACCTTGTCGGGCTCTTACAGCAACACATGACTTGTGTTGCAACAGATACCTGGCTTCAGCTTCACAAAAACCTGCCCTTTGCACGCTGTCCGAAAGACATCCCTATTCCTTGAAAATACACACCCCGTGCCCAAACCTCCATAGGGCAACCATCGTGTAGGACACAACTGTACCAGGCACATGGCAAAAAAGCCCTTACCAGAATTGCTTAAGCAGAAAATATACTACATTAGGGCAATCTGAAAAGAGCCTCAGCTTAACCACCCCTTTGCAGCCTTTGGGTTTCCAGTCCCCTCAAACCAAGCAGGCTGAGATGGGGTGAAAATTAAGAGAGTCCCTTTCCCCACCCCCTGGAAAAGTCAGGTATTGCAAGAGGTAATGAATATTGGTTTGTCCACTGAGTCACAGTGAGTAAACAAACCAGCTGGCACTGGGAAGATGGGGAGGAAGGTACTGGAGTTGCCACAGGTGAAGTCCTACCAAGGAGATGTTCAACCCAATGTGAGCACCTGAGACTCTAAATCACCACAGCCCTTCTCGTTTAACAAGCAGGGTATGTGCCTGCTGCAGAGGGCAACTCTCCAGGCAGCTTCAGCCAGAACCATGCTCTCCTCACTACCTGTGTAACAGAGGTCTGGTAGCGATGCTGTGCCTTGTAACTAATTCCTGTGTGATACAGCTGTTGGTGTACCATGGGCAGGAGAGGGAGGCATCTTCTCAAGAAGTATTTGATCTCTCCAGGATGAAGCATCTTATTTAAGAGTTAATTAAGATGACTGTGCACATCTAATCGTTCTTCTTACGCATATAGGCATGCATAAAAACAGACAAGAAAAACCATGAAACATGATGCCAAACCTCAGTTTGCAACCAGTTTGTGTGTATGCATGTGCTAAAAGCCTCCATAAAATGACTGGGAATGGAAAATCTTCTACAGTCTTTAATTAGAGCAGAACATGTTTCAGTTTTCATCTTGTGATCAAGAATTCTGCAGAAAATCTATCTCCTCTTTAGGCAAAGAAATCTTTAAACTCAGAAGGAGAAAGCACGCGTTTGTTACACTCACACACACTGCCAACAGAGAGGGCTATACTGAAAAACAGCCTAAGGTTTAGTTATTACATATCTAGAATAAGTCTTGTAGTTTTGCCAAATTTCCAAAAAGAAGAGGAGAATGGAGCTTGATGTATAATATGCAGACACTGCCTTGTACTAACAGCAGGAGAGATCCTGAACTACAACGCTGCTGAAGAATTATCTATGAACTTCAGGTGGCATCCGAATCAGCATGTTCCTAAACTCTGTATTAGACAGAAATTCAAGGACTCCTAATGCTAAAGCATGGCACAGACTTGAAAATAAAAGGGTTTGTTTTGTGTGGCTGTTCTATTTGGAAGGCTTACAAGACAGCTGTCATCTACTTTGATTAAGTTCCTTCACAAAACAGGCTTCCTGGAGTGACGCCTTGAAAGAAATACATATTCATGCACGTCTCTTAGACTGCTTGGAGTCCTACAGAAGTTTTGGATATGCTTTACAAAATATGCCATCGCTGCTCACACAAAATAACACTCAAAGAGTAACTTAAACTTCAGTTGGACCCATTTGTTTTCAGTTATTAACCTACTCTTTCTAGTTTTCTTCCTTCTGCTGTTTCCTAGCCTTCTTGCTGCCTTACCTCCCCCTTTCCCTTAAGGGCTGAAAATTTAATAACTCTAACATGTGAAGCTGAAGAAAAAAAAAAAACCCACAACAAAAACCCAGTTCTGAACACAGAGAGGGATGCAGCTTAACATGGTAACATTCCTCTTTGTCTTGGCCAAAAACTGATGGGCGAATAAATGCTTTAGTGCCAGTAATGGATCTTATCTTATTGCTGGTAGACAGTATTTTACATACTGAGAATCTGAAAAAGATGCTAGACATTGACTCTAAATAAGCTACGCAAACTCTACAGCCTATAAACTTTTACTTTTCTGCAGTGCGAAGTTCTTCTTTAAGTACAGGTACTTTTTCTTCTACTCAGGAGGCAGTATCCTATCATTTCATGGCAAGTCAGGCTTAATGTATAAATTAGTAAATACAATCCGATCCATGGAACTTGAATTTGCTGCCATTACAAATGCTGTTAGAAATGTTTTCCAACTGTGCCTTCTCTGGCTATTTTATCCTTATTAACCATGTCAGTGACAGAAATGCTGTACATCAACCAGGGAAAAAAAAAGTCTTCTGCATGTTGCATCTAAGGGTAAGGTTACTGAAAACAGACAATCCAATTAAGTACCATTCAAGCTATAACAAAACTTTTCTAGTATAGCAGCTAAAGTAATTAGCATCTCAGTAACTGCTTGTATCTTACAATGCCTCATTAATGCTACTTCTACATTCCCACTGGAAAATGTTTGTTCAATGTAACAAGCAGTTCAATTTAAGGAAGCAAATGGATCTTTTGCTAAGATTAAGTCACTGTATTTATGGAGAACAGGTGTGGAAACTCTTGGGAGATTTTGAAGGTACCGGCAAGAAAGCAAAAAGAAAGTGCTACAATAATTTTGACAATGGGAGGAAACAGGAGAAGGATATGGAAAAAAAAAGTACTACTTACAAGCCTCGGAGACGAAGCCAGATTTTCTCTATTTGCTCTGGCTGTAGGTATTTCAGAGAGTTGCTCTCAAATTCTTCGATTTCCTTAGTCGGTGACTCCATAGCTGCAGGTTACCGCTTTGGTTAAAGCTCGGCGAGGACGGATGCTGCCCCCCACACACGCACGCGCTCCACCTTTATCACTGCCCGGGAGCGACCAACATTTTTGGCAGCCTCTTCTCCCCCCTCCCTGCGATCGGGGCCGCGTGGGCAGCCCGCAAGCGCTCAGGTGTACACGGGGGGCAGCTGCACCAGCACGCCACCATCCTCGGGCTGACCCAGGGGATTAGAGGCTCATCCCCAGATTGCAAACCCGCACAGTTTCTTTCTTTTTTTCCTTTTTTCTTTCTTTCTTTTTTTTTTTTTTTTTTTTTTAACAAAAAGCCAAGCGTACAATCAGTAATACCAGCTGAGGGATCTTTATCAAGGGAGGAGGGGAGGAAAATCCCTTGCTGACAACTGAGCTGTCTGCACAGGCAGCTGGGGAGCTGGGCGGCTGCACGGGTCCCAGGGCTGCACGCTGCCTACGAGGCTGCTGCCCGCCACCGCCACACGAGTGGCAACCCACGGTCCCTCCAGGCTCCCCCCACCCCAGAATTATATTTTTTTCCCCACTTACCAGCCGTGCTGTCGACAGGCTCAAAACCTGACAACTGAGGAAAAAGTCGTCTGTCAGCATAGCCCAGGCACGGCTTCTCCCTCTGCCTCCCTCTCTCCCGCACACACACAAATACAAGCGCGCGAGAGAGAACAGGCTATTGAAGAAAGGCTGGCTCTGATTAAAAACCCAACCAAGCCAAACCATTTGAAAAAAAAAAAAAAAAAAAAAGAAGGGTAAATTACAGAAAGTGAGCGACTCACTCCTGGCAAACAGCCATCTGCTTCATTGCAGTCAGCCTGCTTTCCTGAGAGCACGACACGCAGCACAGACTGTAAGGCTTCAACTTGGGCAAAACCCTCTTTAAAAATAAATAAATCGGTAAAGCACTGTTGCCTAAAGCCCCCCAAAACATGGCAGGGGAAGTCTGTACACTGAAGAGAGATCAAGCCCAATGCATTAGTCACGGATATATCGGTGCCTTTCAACAAGAACCACAAACAATACGTTAAAGGAGAATACATTATTCATAACGCATGAAGCTTGAAACAGGACCTATGGATCAAACTCAAGAGGTTTGCACAAGGGAGGTTAAAACCCTGGTTCTGCAATAGGACACCTGCTTCCAGGTCTCCAGGGGGGCCCCTGTACTGACCCCAGGCACAGCAGGGACCGAGATGCGGGGCATCCCTCTCTACACCTGCAGGGTTCCTGCTCTGGGCAGGAGGAAGGACAGGGATTTCCTTCGTTGCATCGACCCAATCCATCACCTCTCAAACTCTGCCAAGATCCCTGACATGTGTCTCTTTAGTTACGGTTATTGATGTCGTGCCGAAGACAGTAGAGCAGAGGGAAAATAACTGTCAAAACGTTGTCCTAACCTTAACATATTTTGTCACGTATTGCAAAAGTTGCCTCTTGAGAAGCAGAGCCTGCAACAGAGGAGTTCGCCACGTGAGGGAAGACAGGCTCTGGTGAAAACATGCTTGCTGGTGACAACTTCCAACTCCAGTTGTGCAAGTTCACACACCAGCTCTCTGAGTAGCTTGCGGAAATTTGAAGAATGCATTAGTTAGCCTAATCAAGCAAGCCCCTGTTTAAAGGGTTTAAATCAGTTCTTAGTCACGTAACTTGACTACTTCAAAATGTAGCAAGGCAAAGCAAAAACAAACCATCTTGCCTGCACAGAGATTCTCCTACCTCATGGGAAAAAAAATAAAATTGCAGATTTATGTATCTATACAAAATCAGTGGGGTTTCTGCTTTGGGATCTGTTGAACGCAAGAGGGCTTACAACTGGGCTCAGGCTCTGAAACTGTGCTGCTGAGTTCGTGCAACAATTTGCCGATTCACTCCTTTGTTTCTGCATATTCAAGAGTGCTTTTCATACACAGGAAAACTAGAAACCTTGCATCCATTAATGCAAAAGGCAGTTTTCACCGGGGGTAGAAAGGGGAAAGAGGTAAAAAAGTTTTGAGGTGAAACCACAAATCTTTAAACTTTTCTTCCAAAGTAGAAAAAGTGCCAGGGTTCATTTTTATTCCAGTGAGATTAGACACAGCTCCATAAAAAGTTATATCGTATTGACAGAAAGAGAACAGCCTATACTGAATTAAAGCTTACATTATTAGAGTTTTACCAACTTTGTGGCAGTTTCGACCTTGTCAATAAGACAACCCAGTCTTACTGATTCATCAGTGAGACCCAGAAGCTCAGCCACACGTTTCATAGGTGACAGGTAATCATTTCCCTACTCCTTATCTCAGTGTCTCTGCCTGAGACCCAGCACAACATTACCACCTACCTACAGGAAGGATGGCAAGTTCTACTGATGAGGAGGAGACTCTAAAGGCAAGGCATTATTGTCCTTCATTATTTCTGCATCATTTTGCCAATGTGCATACAATATGCATTTGATACTAGATTTTTCCAAATGCAACCCAACCCATTTAAGAAAACCCATTGTAGCTTTTAATAATTCACACAAATCAACACAGAGATGCTGAGATTTCTGTTTTACTGGTGGAGGCCAAAGCTCCCTCACCCTTAGCTCCTATGGGTTTATAGATATTTAAAAAAAAACCCTCACAAGAAAACCAGAGGCAGGTATTCAACGCTGTGGACACGTGGCCTACCAGTTACATAAAGCAGCCAGCAGAACAAAAATTCCCATTTACACTTCAGTTTTTCCTGTATACCTCCTTCAATTCTATTGCTGGATGCAGAGAATTGCATTTTTTCCCCATTCAGCTTTAGCCAGGAGCATTTTCCATGAAGTTTCATTTATTACCAGGAATCATCATTGGAACAGAGATGTATTACCAACATGCCACAACCCATACGCTCTTCAAATAACATTTTCCCTTGCAACGATAAATATCTCAGCTCCAGCTCATGAGTAAAATATAAGTCAACAACAATCTGATGCTGGTGTAAACTGTATGTCTGTACCTTACTGGTATGTTATCTATTTAACCAGTGACTCATCTTTTGCTCAGCAATAATTGGCCAGTCCAGATTAGCAGAACCCAGGTACTTTTCAGCTTCACCATGTTATTATTTACTATGCAAATTATACCTTTATAATACCAGATTGTGCCAGAAACAATGCATACATAATGACAGAAGAGAAAAAGTTATGAAGGAAAGCAAGAAAAAAAACCCAAACATTTTCAGGTGCTATCTAAAAGCAAATAGAGAGGGATGAGACTAAGAATTAAAGGAAAGTTACTATAGACTGCAGAAATATCAGAAAAACTATGGACTAGTGTGATAGTTATGAAGCAGTCACACAGAGAAGAGAGATTAGGTAGGCAAAGATAGCAAGGTGGAAAGAATTAAAAAAAAAAAAAAAAAGAGAATTATGAGATTCTGTGCCAGGCTAGGGTACCTCCACGGAATTGAAGAATTAAACTAATATTGAGTGGATCCTGTTAAAAAGGTGATACAGGAGAACTTAGATATCCTCCTGGACTTGAATGGTGCATGGCCTTTTGTTTCATTGTATTTTGACCTCCAAGAGTCTTTGGGATCACAAGCTACCAAATACAAGGACTGTGCATCCTGACAGCTAATTGTAGAAACCAGTAAAATGGGGAAGTTGAGACAGGGGCCAAATCAGGAGAATGCAGACAAAAATGCCATTGCACTCAACTGTTGAGGAAACTGAGGGCTGGACCAATATGATGTCCCAGCAATGGTATTTACAGGAAGTATGGGCAGAGATAGGGCTTGCAGCATTTGCAGGAAACAAGGTGATATGCAAAACACGAACTGGGAGAGAAAGAGCATTGGCAAGAGCAATACCAGTGTTGGAGCCCATGGAAGCAAATGGAAAGTCTAAAGGCAGCCACAGAGGAATCAGGAACATGTTGGAGGATGCTGCTCCTGCCAAAGGCAAACATTTTTACAGTTATGACACTTAGCTGAAGGAAGTTGAGACAAAGGCACCAGTTTATCTGCTCAGTGCAGGCAGAGATGGCACTGGTGAGATAGTTATGACACAAGGTGGCTTCCTGCCCCATTTGATTTAGTGTTGTGACATAGTTTGGAGCTGGGGTAGGAGAGAGCTCCCTAGTGAGATCACCCCACTGTGGTGACAAAATAAAAGAAGCTAATAGGAAGAGTCTCTCCCCTTTAGTTCCTATTACCTCGCCATTTGGCTTTGCTTTGTATAGATGACGACTAGAAGTCATATGGGACTTCTCAAAAATTAATTTTCCTTCAACAAAAATTTTACAGTGCAAACTCTTTTTTTCCTCCCATGATAACACAAACTCCAATAACTAATTAAAGGCAACAAGGAAATCCCAGCAGCTGAAGCAGCATGAGGATCCTACCTGCTACATGGGTCTGTTACACCACAGAGACGTAGCATCTCAAGCAGTCTAGTTGCATGTGCCCTGGAGAAGGTCACCTCACCCTTGCAATGACATTCAACCACGTGCCTTCAATGCTAGGTCTGATTTTGTGATAGGTACCAGCAAGATAGCAAACACCATGACAGTGGCTGTAAAATGTTATGAACTTGTATCATAAGTATCTGCCATGAATACCTATCATCTTGCTCGCCTTGTCCTTAAACTGATGGCTCACCTCACGGTGAGCAAGAGTAGCTTCCAAAAGGATGAAGCTTATAGGCTGAGCAAACAGCACTGTGTCAGCTCTTGCACTCGTGTTGCTGCACAGAGGCAACAAGGCGCAGGCGCACAGCCAGTCCAGCTCCCAAAGGCAGGAGTGGCACCATCTGGTTCACTCCATTTAAAGTGCCTGACTATCACGACCGTCATTTGACAGATGCAGCAGTAAGCCACCTCCTGATGGATTAGCCATGTCTTCAAAGCAGAGGAGAGCTGAGGTGACCAAAGCCCACCTGCCAGTCAGAGACATCCGTTGTCCAGCCTCTGGCAGGTGAAGGCCGTGCTGGGAGCACAGACAAGGCTGTGCACACAGCACTGCATGCCCCCACAGCTGGAGCAGCACTGCACAAACTTTAACTCACTGTGCTGCACCCAAGCACCTCCCCAAGCTGTTCCTCAAGAGATGCAAGAGGGATCCAGGACACCACTGCTGCCTTCAAACAAGGTCTAGCCCAAGGAAGAGACTGGATTTCCCTCTGCTGCTCTGTTACCTGGTACAAGGTCCTGAGCTCTGGAAGCATCTTTCTTACCTCCTCCACTCGCCTGTGGGAGAGGAGCCGGGACACCTGCCCCAGACAGCTTTTACACACTCCCTTTCTAGGGCACTAGGTCAGCTCTGTCAGTGACAGCAAAGGATGAAGAGCAACGCCTCCCAGGCAGGCTGAACATGCCCTACACTGGCCACCTCCTTTATCACAGCACATAGATTTGGTCAAATGGGGGCTTCGCCTTCTTTAATTCCCCTTCCTCAGCCCAGCCCCATACTTGCATTCATGCTAAAAGCCTCTTGATTGAGCCCTGTGCAGGAAGAATCTTAATTAAAGGTACTTCTCCTTCCTTCCTAAGTGCACTGTTCTGCAGCACTGCTGATGCAGGAGGATGCTGCCAACACGCTGCAGAGAGGTGTTAAAAGGCAGCTGAGGCAGGTAGCGCCCACAGCGCGCCTCCATGAGGGCAGGCATCTCTGCAAAACAGACAAAATACCGGGGCATGCAGGAGTAGGTCTGCCTTTCTCAGGGTGGTGGTACAAGTATTTTCATACACGAGTCCAAGGCAGAACGGTCAGAGCCACCTCTGACATACCACGCAGCTATAAGCCAGGTTCTGTCCTCGAATTAAACTCCCCAACAACCTTCCCTACAGGCACATAGAGTTCCTTTCTTTTGTTTAAGCAAAGACTAGAAAGAGTGCAAAAGTTCAGACTCCTCCTTGCAGACTTCACCAGAGCTAAGTGGGTATAGCAATAACATTTAAAAGGCCCACTGAAACGCATCCAAAAATGCTTCCAAGGCAGCAGCCTGTCTGATGGAAACAGCACTTCAGTGAGCACAAGCAAACCGGAGTGATTATTTCAAATAGCAAGATTTCTGAAGTCTTTGCTGGACTGCAGCAAAAACAGCTAAGCTACCCCAAAGCCAGAGGGGTGGCATGGGGCACTGGAAGCGTGCTGAAACGTTGCCTATTGCTATTCCTACATATTGCCTGTGTGAACACGCATTTTCTCCCATCAATTAATCTGATTTGACAGAATAAAAGCTTCAAGCATTATAACAAGTTCTATAATTAGTAGGACCACAATGTATTCGTATGTCTGTCCATGCATAAATAATCCAGAATATATTTTATTCTCTTACCACTAATGCCTCCAACCAAAATTGCTGCAGATTATTTGTCTTTCCTTTCATTATTTCACATCTGAGTCTGGATCTCTGAACTTGAGTTATGGCAAATACTGTGATGTGTCTGCCAGTACCATATTCCAAAATATTATGCTAATGCTATATTCAAACAGTTTGTAAGACACTAACATTTCTGCTAATTCTGCTAATGCCAAAATAATCTGGGCAGATTTTGCTCAGTCTTTATCCTAGCAGGAAAAAAGTTTCTTGCTTGTTTTCAGTTTGTTTGTTTATTTGGGAGGGGCTTAGGAGGAGGGAGAGGGGATCAGCTGTATCACTGAATTGCATTTATCCTATTTATTGTTCACGTTGAAATACAAGAGAGTGAGAGGGAAATATTTAGACATTGCAGCTGGTTTGTATGCATTTTTGAAAAAAAAATTTTAAAAATCAGAATTACAGCAGTCTGTCCTGAGCAAAACGTAACTTCAGAGGGTTGAACTCTGAGAAGGGTAACCACTGTGCTAAGTCTATGAAGAGTTAATAAAAAAAATCATGAGACTCAAAGTGAATAAATCAGACAATTCATCTAATAGCATAATTAACTCTATCACACTTCACTACAAAATAGATGGTAGTGAACAGAATTACTTGTATCTGATTCAGCTTTTGGCTGCTGGAAAAGCATTAATATTCACCTAAATACTAAGCATTTTTGATAGCAAGAAACTGTCATCAAAGCATAGATGCCTCTGTCCCATTTAGTCAAGAATATTAGAAGGTCCGAAGCCTAGTGAATCTGCTCTGAAGAGTCATAATTCAAGCATTTATTATTCCAGTGTGAACAAGCAATGTATCTGTTAGCATCTGGAGTCACACTGGTAGGAAGTACGTTGGTTTCAGATTTTTGTTGCAATTCCACTTTCTACTTTTAATAAAATAGATCAAGTACTTCTCAAACTGTAGTTTGCAAGTGAAATTTAATCTCTCTTTTTCTGCCTACGATTAGATTTTAGGGCTTAATGATAACTCACATCATAGCTGCGGAACCATTAATACCACCGTGAGGGTTGGAAGACAAAGCTGCAAGGGTTAAAGCTAGCCAAGGGGTAGCAATCTAAGGGACCACTAATTGCCTTTAATTGCAAGCAATCACCCAGTTCCCTCAGGGCTAGGGAATTGTGATTTCTGCTGCATCCAGTAATTATAGATAGTTTTAGCTTCTCTCTCCAGAAGGAGCACAGATGCAGCTGACCCAGCAAATGCTACACTTTTTAAAAGCTTCAAAAACAGTGAAATTTTATATAGATAAAGATATTAAGACTACTGCTGCATTCCCTGCATCCTAATATTGTGTTCAGTCACAGATTGCCACCAGGACTAGGCATAACATGGAAAATTTCAAACAGGAGTTTTAGGGGAAGGCAAATTGTAGCTTTTCATCTAAGAAAATAAAAGACATTTACAAAAGCGACAATAAAGTCATCAGCACAAAAAAATGCAACTGATTAGGTTGGTGGAAAAGGTGCAGCTCATTTAAACTTTTCGTGAGTTAAGTAAATCAAACTGACAGATCTGGTGACTGATAAAAACTTTCTGTCAAATGCTATCAACTCATATTGCCACTAAGACAAGTGCATACCTCTTTTGCGGTCTGTCCTTTTTGACCCAGAGCTGCTCAGTTTCTGTGAAGGCAGATTTAAGAAAACTTGCAGAAACCTTCTTCAACTTGGGAGGCTTACCAAAATGAGAACACTTCCATGCTGATGACACTTGAAGTTATTACTTAAACCATGGCATTGCAGTAGCTCCATAAAAATCCCTATTGCGCTCACGCAGAGCACTGCGACTTCAACAAAAGCACTGTCACTCTTGAAGGGCATTTTTAAAAGTCTGTTTTTCTTTAATGACCTCCACAGCACTAAAAAGCCTTAAAACCTATATTACTATACATGGCAGTTTAGGAAGGAGGCATGAGAGAGGACTGATGGTTAAGGGAAGAGGAGCTTTATAAAATGCTTTGCAAAAAAAGAATGAGGAGAGCTTGAAAATTCAGCTATGAAAAGTCTTGGCAAAAGCAGGTAAGATGTGGGTAGTCCAAGCAATTCATTACTTAAACATCCAAATAGAGGATTAAACAAGAACTGGCTTTCCAGTCTTTTCCTTTTTCACCAGCAAACATCCAGTGAGGTCAAAGCAGACCATTTTGAGGACCTGAAGCCTCATACAACTTCCTTTGCAGAGAGTTTCCTGCTCCAGGTCATCCTTCGCATCTTCAGATGCAAAGGGACTGAATAAATACTGAAGCTTATTCAAAACAAGAACAAAGTTGTCTCAAAGGGTTTCTTATCACTATGTATATGTTTGAGAGGTGGAAGTGGGAGGTTTTTCGCTTGTCTCTCTCACACACAAAGTACATTTTATTACACAGGCCAATGCTGCCCCCTGTACCATGAAAGTGCTACATTTGATCCTATATTCAATATATACAAATTACAAAGAATGAAGACAGAAATTATTGTGCATCATATTTTATCCCTTCTGGAGTTAGGAAATAAATCTATGACTATCATGGAATATCTGCGTGTATACCATTGAATTTTATTGACTTAAAGGAGTATAAAAGTCATTTATAAACCAGACCTCCACTTCCCCCCCCCCCCCCTTTTTTTTTTTAATTAAAATCTACCCAGCTGCTGTACAGAGGGAAGATTCCCAGTTGCTTTTTAGGACTACCACTAGCTTTTTGATGCCAGGCAGCCCAAGTGCTATTCCTTCCCTTCTCTTCATCTGCCATCTCCTGGGGGAGATAGGTAGCCACCTCTGATTGCTCCACTTGCCTTTACCAGCAGAGATAGCAAAGTCAGGGCTATTTAACTAACCAGCTCTGGCAGACTGCAGTCCAAGTGACAAACGTTAGCTTTGAGACCTTACATAGATCCCTTTCCACCCCAAATCCCCCAATTAAATTAGTATTTCCCGTATTTTTTCCATAGATAACATGCATTGGACATGGGTGTAAGCAGAAAGTGGAAGCAAAATACAAAACCATACTGCTCTGAAACGAGGGAGCCCATCATCATCAGAGAAATGTCTGCCTGGTAGCAGGGATCTACAATGTACAGGGACCTTTTGCTGAAGTGATTCATAAAGTAGAAGTTCATTAGTCTGATCTCAGCAGTGTGCCAGGCATCAGAGCTCAGAGGAAAGAATAATTAAAGGGAAGCGGAATAAAAACCAACATCTATTTATCACATTAGATCATGGCTGATTAACCTGGTCTCTTTCTTCCAGAATCCATTCCCTGTGATCATGCCAATGTGGTAGATCTAATGTATCTGGAGTTTACGTAGGCCTCAGTTTCAAAGTTTTCAAAAAAACCAGGCACTGGAGGAGACAACTGCAATGTAAGCTAGGACATGTCTAAAAGCAAGACAAGTTAGTCTTCACCGGACTCTCCACTGCCACAGCTGGCCTGTCTCCTCTGCCTGTCCCTGCTCATGCAAACCCTAAGGGATCAGCTGCTTCAAGAGAGCAAAAAGAAGGCTGAAAAGGATTGCAATTGTTCTCTGTAGTTATCAGAGGTAAACACTAGGGAAAAAAAAACCCAACACAAAAAAAACAACAAACCTTTAAAGGAACAATCTTGCTGCAAGAACAAATGGAAATAAACTGGCCCTGAATACAACTTGGAAGCTGGAAGATTTCTAAGCACCAGAGCACTGAGCCTCTGGAAAAGCCTCCCAACTGGTGCAGCACGAATGAAAAATCCCACCTCGCTTACTTGAAGATGAAGGTTCCCCAGCTTATACAGGGGTTATATGCAACACAGCAGGTTAGACCTAGTGACCTAAGCTGAGTCCTGTGTCCTGCACATGTTCCTGCTTCTGCACAGAAAGGTCTTGGACTGACACCCACAGGGGAGGACAACCAGCTTAGGGCAACCCACTCTCCAGAGAAGAAGGGCGGGGGGGGGGACGTAACAGGGGTTTCCTCTGGGAGAAGGAGAGCCAAGAAATTAGTATATTGTTATTCAGTACAAATGGCTCTCTACTTCACAGGAGAGGCTGCTCCAAAAGTTTAAAATGTGTTCCTCAAAGACCACTCTTTTCTCAGCTCCAGTGGCTGAGCTCCCTTGAACAGCTTTAAGGGCTTTGGGGCTTCTTCCCTTCTCATAAGTTGTCTTCTACTAGAAAGAGAAAAGGCCTGCCCTCAAAACCTGAAGTACCTTTTCCTTGTGACAAAAACAAGAGTTTTGTGAGCCTGCAGGTAGGTTTAGGCATTTCACTGCATTGACATGCTCCCCATCCTCTGTAGCTGCAATTAGTCTTTCTGCCACAATTGATTCTTACAATGCTTAAAGCCAGTAATGTTTATTAGAAACACAAAAATTACAGAAAAATGTCATAGCAAGAAAAGGTATACATATGGCTGTAGCTGTGCAGATTCCAGAAACTTCCCAAATAAAAAGGTTCGCCACACCAGGGAAACAGTATTGCAGAACGGTTTGTCACAAGGAAGATTCAAGGTGGTTCCCTTCCTTTGGCAGGTAACTGGCATCCACACCTCAGGATGCACAGGGCAGAAGGTACAAAGGCAGCTCATGCCCTCCCTCCTACTGCTGCAAAACTAAATCCTTCTTGTCTGCTGGAAGAGCAGAGGATGGCGGCTCCTTTGACCAGAAGGTTTCACAGGCAGTGCCCATTCAGGTAGAAGTGCTAAGGGATTCCATCGTCACTGTGGACATGTATTTAGAGAGATTGCACAGGTGTTGGTACTGCTGTTCCCTCTTTTCATTAGCATGTTCTACAGAAAAGCATCTTAAAACAGACCAACTAGGATAGATATTGCAAAGAACATGAATACTTATGAAACCCTGAGCACTGCAAATTACAATCACAGGAAAGAAAAACAACTTTCTTGTTAGCAAGAGATTTACAGTCTCCCTTTAGCCTTTCGTTTACCACCGCCTCAATACTGCGGTCTGCATTCTGAAAACAAGCCCACTGACTTGAAGATCGAATCCTTACACCGCTACACTTTCAATGGACATTTTAAAGCGTGCAGCATTTTAGCTAAACATTATAGTGTTCCTCCTGCACCTACAAGGACTGTTTTTCAAAGGGACCTTCCAAAGCACTTCTAGATCATCGCAAGGAGTTTACAAGCTACACTTCCTCCTTAGCGTTGACTGCTGCCTTGCAGCATTTCACTGGTAACACCAAAAGTTATCAATAGCTAAAAATGTGCTAAATGATACTTCAAATGCTGCACTGGAAGAACGAGTGATATTCTTAAAATCCTCATTTAAGCTAATTCCTGCAATTCTCATTTAAATTAGATCCATTGATCAGACTTCAGCATCTTGTTCACGCTCTCATCTAACTTGTTTCCCCATTTCTACTACACATGACTGCAACCTTGGCCACCAGTGGATGGATTTACAAATAAATTGAAGCACTGAAGACAGACAACAGTGCAGAAGGTCA
Organism: Grus americana; assembly: GCF_028858705.1. Lineage (NCBI taxonomy): Eukaryota > Metazoa > Chordata > Aves > Gruiformes > Gruidae > Grus > Grus americana. The sequence continues at coordinate 115,062,487 of NC_072853.1, forward strand.
GTAAAATAATTGCCATGACGGTTCCCACATATGGCATTTGACTGGTGCCTAGGAAGAATGAGGGAGCAACCCATCCCCAAAGGAATCACCATCACTCATCTCCCTCTCATGGCTTGCTGGTAAAGTTTTGATTTGGCAAAGGGTACTGCCCAGACTCCTTCCTTATGGGCCTGGGCTCAACCATTTTTGCTGACTTTCAGTGTCTGTGTTACTCTTCACGTGCATGTCCAAAGCAGTAGAAAGTATGTAGAAACCTCTCAGCCAAATCCTATGCAAGAACCTACAGAATAGCAACTATGAACGTCCTCTCCAGATGTCTCAGCTTCAGATTCATCACACTGGTCCATCACATGAAAATCAGCGTACTTTCACATACTGATGAAGGGTTATGTTTGCGATGTAGCAGGAAGGGGCGAACTTACATAGAGGGGGAAAAAATGGCAGGCCATGTTCTGAAGGGCTCTCAAGTACAATTACTGCATCTCTGATAGGAAATTATTTTGGAACTTTCCAAAAGTGACTTGTGAAATTACTTATCTAGGTCACACCTGAGAGAAATTTAAACAGTGTATTTTACATGCCACAGCATAAAAAAAACCATTACCCTGGAGAGGACTTTTAATAATAAAAAAGACTACAATTAAATCACTTTGGAATCAGAAAGCTATTATGCTATTGTCCTTTAGGAACAGATCCGTCTTTGCCAGAGCAGTGGGTTGTATGCCATTCCTTCAGATAAATATAATACAGTATCATAAATTCATCAAATTGTATTTTAATAGGACCTGTGCCGACTAAAGAAGAATCCACTAGATTCATTCATGCCTTAATGGGCTTCCTTCTCACCTGCTACCTTGATTTTTAAAAGATATCCTCAGCAGCAATCAGTTCACTCATCAGTAAATATTTGATTTATATGTATGAAGCAGCTGCCACCGTAATAACTTGGTCCTGAGCACTTCCTAAAAGAATTATTATTGCTTTTGGATTCCCATGGGTTTAAATGTTTATCCAGTCTCAAATTATCATTTTTCTATATGTCAGCTGTGACCATCTGCACAGAAGCTAAAATTATATCTGTGTGCACGCATATGTGTATGCAAGTACAAGTGTGAGACCAGACACAAGTGTGTTAAGGTAAAAAAAGGCAAGCAGTAAAAGTTTAAAAAGAGGCAGTATGGAGAGTGCACATACAGCCTTAAGCAACTCTGTTACATGCCAACAATTTAAGAAAACTTGTAGCTATGTGATTACATCCATTTTCATACTGCACCATACAAAGCCTGCACTGCACGCTGAGGTCTTTCCCTATGGACTCTTAAGGAGTTTTTCAGCTCCTTTCATGTTATACTGCTGGGCTTAGTAACCAGAGGAGATAAGGTCTATAGAAGTACAACACCTAGAAACACAGTCTTACAGTAACGATGTGGTTTAATTTCCACACATTCACTCAGACATATGTGATACGGGTATCAGTAAGGAGGGAAGGTGGAAATGGCATTTCTTTTTCAGGCGGCATCCCATTTTCATTATTGTTCCCTCTACCATAAGGCAATTCTGTCTCCAGCGCTGGTATGACGCAGTATTATTCTCTTGTATTTTTGTTCAAATGGTCTTTGTGTTGTTATTTTTTAGCTAAATGTGTGTTCTGAACAGGGTATTGAGAGCATATTACACATGGACTCTGCAAATGCTGTATTTTAATGATAAGTGACAAATATGCTGCCATAAGGCAACTGCCACCCCTGAGTATATAAGCGTGATTTGGGGCCTGTTGTGCTGGTAAAACAGTGCTTAGGTTTGGCTGTCTGTAATGCATCTACTGTAAAACCACAAAATATTAATAAACTTCTTCGTGGATCTTGGCAGAAACCGGATTCAGCATAGTTTCATGCTGCATGAAATCTCAGTCTATATGTAAGTGTTGAACAAATTTCATGCAGTATTTAAAACCTTAATTCACAATTAAATTGCCCTAATCCAATCAAAGCCAAATATTCGAATGTATTGCAAACCCAATGAAGTGGCTCAGACAGGTGATGTCAGTTGTCACTCGTTTCAAAGCAGTACCTTTTCCAGTGGCTCTTTCATGGCATTGATTTATAGCTATCCAAAGACTCCTAGAAGTCATTTCTTGTCTATATGTTTGGAAATTCCCTCTTTTCACCAGCTCTGACTTCATTCTAGCAGCTCCACACTCCATTATAACATGTCCTGAAATGGATGCGGCAAAAGAGTCTGAGCAATTCCAACCCGTGCGACCTGACAAATTGTGACTCATGCTTTTAATCAGAGACAAGAAACAACATTTTGCTGCAACATTTCATCTTGCAAGGGTGCTAAGAAGAACAGAGTAGGGGGAAGGCTTTTTCTGCTGTCAATTGGAAATAGGTTACATAAGCTCGCAGAGAACGGATTGTGTACAAATAATTATTAGAATTGATGGTATCTGCTGTTCTGATTTATTCTGAGATTAGTGTCTGAATAAATTGCAGAGATCAAAAGTTATGGATTCAAAGAGAGGAAGGAAAGGTGGGAAGGAAAGAAGGGAACCACAAAGCACTTTGTGCACCTAAAATAATAAGTGGTAGGACATGCCACACCTCACACCACAAAACCCTCCCAGTTTCTGCAGAAACACTGGACAATTAATACTTTTTTAGTTTGTTTGCAAATATTCCAGTGACTAGTTCAAGAAATTTAACGTATGACATTTCAGTTAAATCTCAAACAATAAAATTTGCAGTAATTTCTCAGTATATATTTGATTGCACTTTCACATGCCAGTGTAAGATTGCTACCAAAGTGTGTGTTTGTAGTAGGATTGGGCTCGTTATTTCCTCATGTTGGGCCAAAAAAAAATAGGTGTTTGTGGGTTAACGGGCTCGAAATTGTAAGAAGGAGCCCAGTTTTATAAGCTGTGAAGTCCCTCTGATTCTTATTACACAATTATGGTAATACAAAAGAAGTCAACAAAATTATTTAACTTAATCTTTGGTTTACCCTTTGCATTTTTTTGCATATTAGTTGTGATCCTACTTTTCAGCTACGATTGATCATCTTAGGACACAGACAGCTCTCGGAGGGATTCCATTCTTCTTATTTGTATTGGAGAGCAATAAACACAACCCCATTTAAACATGAACTCAAAAGGTTATTGACTTTCATCTAACTGAAGAACTTCAGCATGTGGCCAGGAAAAGCCACAGCTGCTTGCTCAAATCAGAGCTCCCACTCCTCTGCTGGGTCAATTCCACCACCACTACGACAGAAAACTTTACTTACAACGTGAGGATTCAGCTGACTCACATAACTAACAGCCTCAGCAGCTGGCTTGCAACAGGGAAAATCTTTGCCAGTACTCTTGCCTCAAAAAAAGAGGGAACGGGGAAGCCTCCAACAATGCTCCAAAGGTTCAGAAGCAATACCTTGCAGAGGTTCTGCTCCTTGGGAAAGAGGGCAGAAATGTCCTCCCTCTCCCTAGGACAACACTCCAGAGCCAAGTTTTGAAGACAAAACCATCCAGACCTCCCATACTAGTATACTGGGCTGCCTTATATACATTAGATATTTAAATTTCACCCTTGAAGTACTTTAAGTCTATTGTTGGTTTGTTTGGTTTTTTTTAATGGGCACACTGGTGGCAGGTGTGAAAATTCAGTGGCAGCAAAGCAAAATCTCTAATACTGTGACCAACAAGGCATGCAGGACATTTTACTTGCTGCTCTGGTTGCAATATAACCTAAGACTCCTACAAGCCACATCTTAGTTCATGAAAGTCTTGTTTATAGCACCAAAGGTGAGTTCTCCTGGTACAGTATTTTTAATGCATTCCAAACTAGAGCTGAGAAACTGCAGTGCACAAGTCAACTTTTCAAATAAACCAGAGAAGGAGAAGCGCAGTTTTAACCCTCCTTAGGTCTCTCTCTCAATTCTCTCTTACGGAATGATAAAGTCATAGAATAGTTGGGGTTGGCAGGGACCTTTAAAGGTCATCTAGTCCAAACCCCCTGCAATGAGCAGGGACATCTTCAAGTAGATCAGGCTGCTCAGAGCCCCGTCCAACCTGACCTTGAATGTTTCCAGCGATGGGGCATCTACCACCTCTCTAGGCAACCTGTTCCAGTGTTTCACCACCCTCACTGTAAAACAATTATTGCTTATATCTAGTCTACATCTACCCTCTTTTAGTTTAAACCCATTACCTCTTGTCCTATTGCAACAGTCCTGCTAAGCCCCCTTTGGGTACTGGAAGGCTGCTTATCTCCCCAGAGCCTTCTCTTCTGCAGACTGAACAACCCCAACTCTCTCAGCCTTTCCTCATAGGAGAGGTGCTCCAGCCTGAAAAATCTGAAAATAATACCTAGGAGCTCCAAGGGAAGCCTGCCTGCATGTATCTGTAAACAAGTTTCCAGCTCCCTGAAGTCTATTTGAAGTAGAATATGCAAAACTGTTTACTGTTGACTGCAGTGAGGTGGTGGTTTCATACAAAGGCACACAGCAGCAGCTACCAACTTTATGAAAAAGCCTTTCTCTGGAAACACTTATTCATTGAGCACCCCGGAATTTAGCCTTCAAGCTTAAACCTAGGTCAGTGTCTACTGTGTGCGTTTCATTTCCAAACGCCAGTAGCTGACACAGTTGGCTCAGTTCACAGAAAGGTTCCTCCTGATGTCAGACAACTAAGCACACACTTGAGATCCATACACTGTTCAAACAGACAAGTCTGCTCAGAAACTGTCTAAACTTTTTACCCCAAAGGTACTTGATTCAGAGTGGCACTCAGCAGCAGCAATGCTGGGTAAAACTGGTGTAAATACTGATCATGTTTTAACCTCAAGAGTTGTCTATTTGAGCCCAATGTTGCCAGATGTGGGGTGTCTCCTTAGAAGCACAAAACATTTATCTTACAAAAAGGAATGAATCCCCATCGTGGCAGGAAGACCAGACTCTGGGATTCAGTTGGAAGAAGTCACACGCCTGCATCTGTAGCAGGATGCCTAGCTTGTTCTGTTCTCTTGGTTCTGGCTTCTCTCGAGTATTTTCTCCCTAGCAATATAATATGGAGCCCTTAAGCATTAAATTATAAAACATCACTTTTCCCAGGAACTTAAAAAGGCACAGAAAAAACTATTAAAGAATTCTTATTCTGAACCAAATAAAATAGGAATATTTAAAAAAAAAATCACCCATGTCACCATAGTACTAAAATAATACTTAAGGCTTCCTGACTCTAATAATCTTCCTATCCAGGAAGATTTCACTTGTGAATCACTGATGTGTGCAGACTGCCAGCAGAATCATATCTACACCCAAAGTATATGACATAAAATGAGGTAACATAATAAAACCTCAAGTGCCTGTGGTGCATCTGCAATACAAATGCATGCTTTAAACAAGGGTTATTAAAAATAACCCACCAACAAGCAGGAACAACAGAAAAGTGATGCATGTTAATAAAGGAAAGGAAAAATAAAACTAGCTGTAAGCTTAGCTCAAGAAGCAAACACTTGGACATGTGGACTGGAACTCTCGTAAAACAAATTTCTTTGCTCTTCTTTTCTTTAACTGAAGAATGAAAGAGTTAAAGTCCAATTCAAGGTGTGGTTCCAACCCCACCCACCCCCCCAGCAAAACTACCAGAGGAAAAGCATAGCTTGCCATCACCCTTGTGATACCTTGAAAGGGGGCTGCAAAGCTCCTTTCCGAGGGACAGTGCTGCATAATTCCCTAAAGACATGACTTGCTTGCTACTAGTGTGATCGTGTTAAAAACACCAATTCAAACAAAATTACTTTAGAACTTTCAATGAGAACAACAGCTACCCTGGGTCTATCAAGCAGTTTCTGACATGAACATTTGGCTTTTATTTTCACTTTTGCAGTACGCAACTACAATCTCCCACCATGAGCTTCTACATACGTTGAAAAATGCACTGCTCCTTGCAAAGACTTCTGGCTGAGAAAACTGTCTGTGTCCATGCTCTAACTCATCTACTCATTTACTTAACTGGCAGTAGTCAAGTGAGTGAAAATACTCATACACTTCTACATCTGGTAGGATGAGGCACTCAAACGCATCATCTTATATTTGTATGCCCTTCAGCAAAGCACCTATAATAGATACATACTTTAAACAGGTTAACGAAAAAACAGCAGTAGAGTGAACCATGCATGCAAGTTTTAATACGGGAAATTAAAATCACTCAACTGAAAGCTCAGCTCAGTGAGAATCAAACCTACTACAAATTTGATTAATTAGATGCCTTTAGAATTTAGGACAGGTGATACACGTAAAATTTGCTAAAGCAAGAAAAGTGGCATTGAGGATATTAATTTTACTTTTTAAGATATCAGAAACGTGTCACAAATATTCCTTTAGAGAAAAATGATCACACCTGCTGCTAGTTGTCATTTACTGTCTTGCACAAAACACAAAGACATAAACAGGTGGGGTTTATGCATTCCTCTTTAGTTACCACAAATAATTCCATGTTGTTGTCCCATCTAACCACAGTGCTTTCAGGAAGAGTACTGTTATATGTTTTTGGTCAAAAAAAAAAAAATCAGTCATTTGAAACAGCGCATTGGATATGAAAGCCATCAGCAGATCTCTGGCTTTCACGGTCACATCAGATGTGTGATCCTTTTTTTTTTTATTTCAAAAACTACTCTACTCCTAAGCCAAGTGTAGCAACCTTAAAAGGCCAGCTACAGAAATGAAGTCAAAATGAACAATTTTTCATTCACAAAGAGCCATTTGAAGTCCCCAGCAAGCTGAAGGCTGGCATTCACACTGGTAACCATACTAGCAGACTCCTATTCCATGAGTTTTTACAGGTATCACAGGGTCTAATAGATGGGCTAAATGTCAGGATTTTTCTAAATTCGGTGAGTAGACACACAGCAGAGGTTTCTCTGTGACAATTTAATTCTAAGGGGAAACATAAAGAAACCAGGTGCAGTAGTTGAAATTCAGAATTGTCCTTAAAGAGTTTCTAACCTTCGCTTCGAACAAGAAAGTAGCAGAATTTTTAAACCTCCAACATCAGTTACAACTCCAGGTGAAAACACATTGCCATTAACAAACCAAAATGACAGTGAGATGTAAAAAGGGGTGAAATTATGCCTCGTGGAATTAAATAATATATTTCTTTCTGATATAGCCCCCGATGCTGATAACAGTGTTCACCACTATCTTTAACCATGCCTGTTTTCATTAATTCAAATATTTCAAGTGTTTGGAGGGTAAGGACTACAGGACTCAACTCCACCATTACACTGGCAGGCACTGACATACTGCATCAGGGGAATAAGTAGTCCAATCATGGAGGGTGGCGATAGGAAAGAGCAGAGCAATGAAGCAACCTGAATCCCTTGAGAAACTCGGGCAAATGAGGAACATTATCAACTTGGTCAGAAAAAAAAAAAATGAACTGAAAAACTCAGAAATAAAATGGAAAACAAATAAACGAACAAGTCCTCATCTCTTCCCCTGCAAATCTGTAGTATTTTCTTTACTGCATTTTTGTTTGTTTGTTTTTTAGGGAAGAAAAGTTATTATTATATGCAATGCTCCTACTTGTTCTGGCAAATGGACAGAGACCTGCGAAGAGCAATAATACTGGTCCCTCACATTTTTCCATCAAAAAAAGTATCACATTGCCACTGTGTACACTATTACCAAAAGCTTGGGAAGGCCTCAATGGCACTTTGCAATCTGTGGCTAAGGACTGGTCTGCTCTCGCTGGAGAGGAAGGCAGCAGTCCCTCCGTGGGGAGGGCAGCTCATGAAGGCAGAGCAGCACCAAGCCCTCCTGCCTTGTCCCCAACCCACCTAGCACAACCTCAGGTGAAAGATCACAGGCTGTGGCACAGCAGCTCTCTCCCCTTCCACATCCCCAGGGAGGAGACAGTGAACAGGGATGGACGGGAAGGCAAAGCCCAAACTCTCCTCAAGTTTGCTCATCTGGAAGCAGGGATGGGAAAAGGGCTGCAAGGCAGAGAGGAGGCAGACGCACGCCAAGAACAGCGGGTGCAGAACAAATTGGGCCACAGCAGATAGTACAGGGAACAGGACACAAAGCTAGCATTCACCCTTGAGAGTTCTGGTATCACGTCAAGCCTTGAGTTTAAAGTCCCAGTGTTGGGGTGATATAAGTACATCACCTACCACCAATGGGGACCTGAAACAGGGGGAAGCAGAAAACATGCAGGAAAATTTACGCATGATCCTGAAGCGCATAGACAGAGTAAATTTTAAAAAATAGATGCTACAGTAATGTTCCTGTGAACAGCCTGTGCATCCCAGAGTGTGAACAGCTGGATCTTGATATTACAGAGAAAGGAGATAGAACAGTCCAAGCATGAAAAGATTAAAGGATCTACAGGGATGCAGGGATGGTAAAGAGGAACACTGCATACTTTTACTCAAAGATATGTGGATTTCTTTTCTTTGGGGTGGCAATATTTTTTTACAGATCACAAGCTATCTTCTGGAACATGTATTCCCACTGCATAATATCACTTGCATTAAATTAAACTGTTAGAGGAATAATCTATATAATGATTTTGACATCATGCAGTATTCGGAGGCAGAGCAGTAGAGGCGGATGGAGATGTGATCTATAGATAGAAAACGGTTCTTCATAGGCAAATGATATTCAGGAAGAACCGGTTTTACTGGTAGTATGCTCAATAGTATCCAAACATAAAGAAAATAAAGAACAAATCTTTTATGCTTTCATTTTAAAAGAGTTGTGAGCATCACTCAGCATCATTCTGGCCACCATCATCTGCTAGCTCCCAAAAACATCACAAATCATATCTCCTACTTTACATTTATTTACCATTATTACCTGTTACACCCACATGCTACTGTGCTTTGCAAGCAACAAGCAGAAGCTCAGGTAAAGGTTGCTCGTAGGAAATAACATCTCCATCCAGATGCCTGCATTTTGTTGCTCCCTTCCTACCTCTCACTACATCCAAATAAAAGTTTCAGTTTTCTGCAAGAGGTGCACATTAAACAAACAAACAAAAAAACCCCCACACCTTATGTTTTGCATGACTGGCCAGCATTGTTGATGGGATGGCAGAAGCACAGATTTAGAAGAGAGCTGTTCATCCCAGAACAACTGAGCATGATTCTATCCGGAAGCCTCCAGGGCTTTGGTACCTGCAGGTACTGCACGGTCCTCATCAACCAAAGGCTCATATCACGTACAGTGACCACACAGGACGACATGAAGACAAGTAATGAAGGTGAAAAAATCATTACCTGGAAAGTTACTGATGAATGCAATGTGAAGGGAAACGTTTTTCTGTGTTAAGAGACACACTAATGGTCATTGCACAGCAATACGGAAATATAAGGTACAGAACAGCCTTGTATTGCCTCCATATGGGAGATTAATATTACACACAAAGTAAAGGATTTCCCTTAATATAAAGTTCATGACTCTTGAAGAATTTCAGGATCCTCTGCAATCCTGGAGGTCCAGCAGAACTAAGATGATCTAGAAGTTCCCATCTTCATCATTTTTTGCTACTGTCAAAATGCTATCGTTGTTTGCACTCCTAAAATAAAAAAAGAGGAGAGAGGTCCTATCTATGTGAGCTTCCATTAAAATCTGTAGCTATAGAAAATTTATTTCTTCTTCCTGAACATTGTTGCCAGCTCATTTAAAGGGAACCCAGCTAACAGAAGTGCTTTCAATCCAGCATTTCAACTATGGATCCTTTTGTATGTACAATGTAAGTAACAGTGTGCATCAGGTCTCAAAAATATAGAAGAGGAATGACAACAGCCTTCACCTCTCTCTAAAATTTTATACTGTGAAGGAGAGTTGTGCACATGCATTGAAGGGAGAACATGCACCCCCAGGACACTGCAGCTACCAGTGCATGCCAGATTGTCACACCAACAAATCAACAGGAATCATAAAGTAGAGAATTTCTGGCAAAATAGATAAATGCTAAAGAACATCATTCCCTATTCTACCACACATCAAACAAGGAGCCTAAAACAAGACTCATCTTAAATGATTCCTTTACACATCCAGCAATTGCATCCAAAGACTGACTGCAGTTCAAGTACTTTCAGTGGAAGGGAGGAAAAAAAAAAAAAAAAAAGTCCATCGACTTTTTTCCAACAAAAAGAATCTGGAAAAAGGGGAAGAACCTGAATTAATCCCAACTGACTTCAGGCATTGCAGTGCCAAAGTTAAGACTTAATCATCCTACGCTGCTTCGATAGTCCACAGCAGAAGATCCTGAGGTGGGCTGAATTTCCCTTGAGCTATGCAGCTGCCTCCCTTGAGAGGGAGCAAAAAATAACTGAAGATTAATCTGAATCCAAATCTCTGATCTTGTGGCTTTATTTTCAGTCTTGAACATGGGGAGAGATCAGGCTTTTTTCCTTCCTGTTTTTCCAGTGAGATAATTCATACATATTAAGAGTTCCACTTTTAGAGATAAAATTAAAGGTTTTGACTGAATGATATGCTTGCCAAAAAATTTGGTTACAATTGTCCTGATCCTGGACTCACACGTGAACTGTGTTCACTACGTGCTTTTCTACAGTAAAACGGGTTTTAAAAGGGGTAGCAGTATCATTATCCTGGTCTCCCTGCCTTTTACCCAACAACTCAGCAGTCAGAGCATCCACTGACAATGCGTGAGACTCAGGACACTTTATAACTTGTCAGAGGGTCAGTAGCATTTCAGTCCAACGTAATCTGCGTGGGCAACGCGCTGGGTGAGTCACAGACCTTTGGGAGGTCTGTACTAAACATGCCCCCAGGCATTCACTCTTATGAAGCAAAACAAGAAGAGGCATCTAAATCTACTTTCATTTATATTCTTCAGGCTTCTCCTTAGTTTTAGAGGATACTTGTTTACAGGAAAAATAGGTGTTTAGAAGATTGTTTTCATCTGTTTAGCAAAGATGAAAATACTGAGTTTCTTTGAAGAAGTGGGAGAAATCTTGCGAACGTGAAATGCCATTCTGGGTGAGACAAATGATCCATCTCCAACAAAAGAGTGATACCTACCAGCAGCAATAAGAGATGGCATTTAGGGACAGCACATGAATCTGAGTATTTCCTACAGGCCACCCCTTGTAATTCCCCAGCATCCGCACTGTTAACGTTAGGGATGTGGCGCCTACAATCCTGCCTTTTTCCTTTCATTGCTCTAACAGACCTGTTGTCCAAGAATTTGTCTAACCCCTTTTGTACCCGCACATATTACCTGTCTCCACAACCGCCTGTGAAAACAAATTTGAGAAGTTTATTACCTACCGTTGTCAAAAATACTTTGTCTCTTTTAAACTCGTCTCCTACTAGTTTCAGTGAGCACTCTCTCATTCTAGTGTTGCTGAATTTGGTGACTATCAGCTCTGCATTCACACTATTCCCTTAACGATATTGTACACCTGGCTCATATCCCATCACAGCTTTCTGCTTTCCAAACTTAAGAGTCCTGGCCTTTTAACCTGCCCTTGTAGAGCAGATCATTTTTGGTGTGTGTATATATATATATATCTATATATACACACACACACACAAATATATATAACTCCACTACACCTTCCTTAAGATCCAGGGACCAGAACTGCACAAAGGGCTCAAAGATGGTGGTATGCCAGAGTTTTACCAGTAGCAAAATGATGCCCTCTGGTCTTGTCCCCAGTACCCTTCCCGATGATGCCCAGTATTTTCCTGGGTTTTTTGGCTGCCTCTGCACTTTAAGCTAATGATTGTAGACACCTGTCAACAACGACGCCAAGATCCCTCTCCTGAGATGTAGCCATCAGTGTCACGCTGAACATTAAACAAACATGTTTTAGAGTGTTTTTCCCTGCGTGTACAGCTTTACAGTTGCTCACGCTGAAGCTCACCTGCCACTTTTTTTGCCCACACATTCAGTTTAGTGAGGTGTTTCTGGAGTGCATTGCTCTTGGGGTAACACTCAACTACCAGCATCATCCACAGACTTTGGGATTTGACTGTGCACCACCTGCTCAATGTCTTGAATTAATGTATTCATGTATCTGACCCAACACTCTTTTTAAAGTTTGTTTTTTGGGGTTTTGTTTGTTGGGGGTTTTTTTTAACTTGTGATGGGTCACTGAGTTACCAGCGTATTTCTTCATTCCTAAAAACACTTTGATCATTGTGTGATGTTACCGGGTGGATGTGGCCTTGGTCTATTTAACAATTATCCTGTATTTCAGAAACTTGGGAGAGAAAGAGAAAGCACCTCAGTTGCTACAGTGACTTACATTTCATAAGTTTTACATTTAAGCATGTGGTAGGCTCCCTCAAACTGTTTTTCTAGGCTCAGGTGGTTTCTCTTTGTAGCCTCTCCCTCACCTCTTGAATTTACAATCTTGGGTTCTCATCCAGCCATTTCTTCTCTTGCCAACGCAACTATGTAAAGTGCATTCATGTTCTCCCTCATGCCACATCTCGATGCAAACTCAGCTCTGTTTCTGATTTCAGTGAAATCAGTTGAGAAAGTGAGATGGATTTTGGTGGAAAAACAAAGAAATTTAATTTCTGTGTGGACTTGTAAGTCAGTATACAAACAAAACTGTACAAACTGGGGGTGATTTAAGTGATAGATGTATAATGGCATGAAAATGGAGCAGGATCCTGTTTCCATTAAATTCAGCAGGGAAACTTACGTTTACTTTGGTCAGGTGGGCTCAGACTTCTTTGCAGAGGTACAGTAAAAGAAAGAACAAATAGAAAAGTTTTCTTCTCTCACTTATCCTGTCCACAATAATATACTTTACTGTAATATTCAATGCAATAATGCGATTCCATACCACTAGTTGGTCTCAAACAGGTATCTGCCTCCTCCAAAGAAAAGTTTGGATGACAATTTTTAAGTAAAAAAAAAAAATTAGCTATTGTCAGATTGCACAATAAGGAGGAAGAATAAAAGAAAGGAGTAAATGCTGCTAAAACTGTCTGGAACTAACAACATTAGAAGTGCAAAAAATAAAACCAGTTCAGAAAAGATAGTGCAAGATTTGACAGGAGTAGATTTCTAATTGTTTGCTGGCTTGCAAAGTGTTGGGCTCAGTAAAGTCAGAGGAGCATTGCAGAAAAAGGGGCAAAGGGTACCCCCTTAGCTTAAAACCTTTCACTTTGAGTCTTGCCAAGCATCAATACTCTGGTTAGCTGAACAGATTTGTTTTTGTTCTGCTAAGACACTGACGCTCTAACAGTACAAGTACCTTTAGACCTCTGCACGGTCTTGTCTTTGCCTGTATCTGCGTGCTGACAGATGATGTTCTTTGAGGCCGAGTTGTCTGTCTCAGATAGCCACTAGAGATCATTCCTCTCACTTCAGTACTTCTGAATTAATTGATGTCACTTTATTCTCTCATCACTCCAATTTCTTTTTAAATGAGAAAGTATGAGTCCACATATTTATAACCTGAATGTGAATTAAAGTTGCAGGCTTTCAAATTTATGTCTTTTTCAATGCTGAAGGACAGTTTCCTCAAATAAAGCAAAATAGAAGTTCTTTGCGTACTAGAAGGTCCACTGGAAGAAATTAAGCTGAAACTCTGGCCACGTACTCAAATGCAACTATGCCAATTTATATTAGTTAAGGATCTGGTCCGCATTCATTAATTAAACCAAATGAAATATGCTGCCTATTATGCAGCTAAAACCTTAGTTTATTTTATATGCAAAAATAGAATTAATATTGGAAAACAAACATTGACAAATACTTGGCACTCTTACTGAGGATGTTGGAGGACTGTGCTGGCCTTGGCAGTCAGACAGATTCCATACCACTGCGCATGATGCCTTGTCTCCATGCCCTCCCAGCTCTTCCCCTCTCTTTTTAGACAAAGACATGTAATTACCCACCTTCCTCTGCCCTTCACAGGGCAGGGAAGGCAGCTTAGAGTTTTATGACTGAAGCGTGCTCAGAGCAGAAAGCACTACAAGCTCCATAACACCATCAACCACTAGTAACCAGTTAGATAGGAATGTGTCAGTGTTGATCAACAATCCCATGCGGCCAAAAGTCTCCCCTTCCCACAGCTTCACATTAAAGAGACTGGTTGAAACTCTGTCCTGCGTAAGCCTGTCCTCTTCCACAGAGCCCCAAGAACCAGCACTCCCATAACTTGTCCTACTTGCTTCCAGGGAGTTAGGTCATCCGTAATTTTGGACCATTTTATCTATAAAGCAAAATTGATTTCCAAGGGCTTTTATCAGCAAGCTGGGAACACGCACAAAATGTCTCTCCTTTTGCTCTGTATCTGGACAAGACTGAAGTGGTGTCAGAGAAAAGAGCTTTCTACACCCTCTTTGCAAGTGTTTACAACAAAGGCCTCTTCTCTGATGTTTTAAGAAGACTTCATCATCCCGCTACTCTCTTACCTCTTCATTCCACCACTGAACTCTGTAGTACTGCACGCATACATGTATGTATGTTTACAGATGTAGATAACAGTATAGCCTATTAATTTTGTTTTTGAAACATCAGGCATACTGGATGTTTTCACTAGCAGACAGAGAAGCTATCCTGGATATTTTTATTTGCAGTGACGAAACTGATAAAAATGTGAAAATTTGGAATTTTCTTACAAAGGAAGAAAAACCCCACAAAAAGAAAAGAAAATCCAGGAAAACCAAAGCTAAGCTAAGTATTTTAACCCAGCTAGCAACAAGTCCAGGGTTTCAGCTGACTACAAAATGGCTATTTTCACAGTGCTTACTATTTGCCAAATTTGAAGTGACAGCTAACAGAAAAGGATCCTGGCAACAAGAGTTAGGAAATTTTACAATAAAATTAAGAACTACTCACTGGCGAGTCTCCTTAATGACTAGAATAATACACAAAATGGCTTTTCTGTGAGAGGGGCTCAGCTCCCACCATGTAGAATGCTAGAGGCTTAGAAATAAAGTGGCCCAGGTTCACAAAGCTGGATTAATAATTTGTAGTGTTACGGTTCATTGCTAAAACTAGGATGCAGTTTGAGACAAGGCCTCTTCTTGGGTTTGGTGTCTCATTCTGTCAAACAATATACTGGCAAAACATTATTTTCATAGCAGAAGAGGAAAGTAAAGCCATGAGAATGCAAGGGATGAAAAGGGAATCAACACCAGCTTTATTTCAAAGGGCAAATGGTATTTCAGAAGTTGGAAGCATAAGTTCTGTGATTTTGAATATGACTTTTGACTCATTGTCATAGAGAATTCTGTTACAATGCATCCAGTTTCTTCGCAGAAAATTCAGAAATTCAAGCAGCATTATCTTTCATACTGAAAAGATCATAGAATCATAGAATGGTTTGGGTTGGAAGGGACCTCAAAGACCATCTAGTTCCAACCCCACTGCTGCAGGCAGGGACACCCTCCACTAGACCACGTTGCCCAAAGCCTCATCCAACCTGGCCTTGAACACTTCCAGGGATGGGGCCTCCACAGCCTCTCTGGGCAACCTGTTCCAGTGCCTCATCACCCTCACAGTAAAGAATTTCTTTCTAACATCTAATCTAAATCAACACTCCTTCAGCTTGAGCCCATTACCCCTTGCCCTGTCACTACACTCCCTGATAAACAGTCCCTCTCCATCTTTCCTGCAGGCCCCTTCAGGTACTGGAAGGCTGCAATTAGATCTCCCCAGTGCCTTCTCTTCTCCAGGCTGAACAACCCCAACTCTCTCAGCCAAGATACCTAATTTCTCCTGACTCTGTGGCAAAATTGGATAAATTCTTGGAAGTTTAAGTGAGGCAAGATTGGAGAGCAGTTTAGAATATGTAAAGCAGAAAAAAATGAATTCTAGTAACTAACAGATAAGCCTTGGTCACCTAAATAAGCCTGTAAAATGAAGTTTGTTAAAATGTAGATGCCTTTGATGTATATATTCTTACAGCACCTGAGCTCATGTTTCTCTGGGGCACATAGATGCTCTTGTAGAACAGAATCACAGTGAAAAGATACTGTGCAGCTTTCCATGCACTGAAGAGCAGCTTGCTTCCCTTGCTTGAATTGATGGCAAAACTTAAAAAGAATAGCCTGTGCATTTAGAATAAAAAAATAATGACCCGCCAACCCTGACAGTAACAGCCATATTATTTTTATTACTGTTTCTTCTAACGTAGCATCCAGGAACGTCACTGATAGCCCAGGACACTTATCTACTGCGCAAATGCAGAACAAAGGAATCTTAGACACTTCAAGATAACACGGTCCTACAAAGTAGGGTATTCCTCTTTGTGGATAGCTCGCTGATACAGAGGACAGCAGACCCCACACTTCCAAACACCTAAGCTATTTTCCTCCAACGCAACCATGCTTGCTCACAGGCGGCACCCACCCTGTGCCTCACCTTCCAGGTACTTCAGCAAAACACGCTTGAGGCTGGCAACATCTCCCGTCAACGCTGTAACTCCGCGTACCTGCTCACTCCACTAGAAACCTGTCAGGTTTTTTGACATGCAGCGAGTCATACTTCGTGACTGACCTCAATGTCGATAGAAGGAAGCAGGTGAACACATTCTCCCATGATTTCTACAGGGAGCAACAACTCACTGCCTTTGATGAATATTGCATGATGGAACCTGCTTCATTTGAACTTCAGGAGGATATGACTTCAGGTTTTTTTACTCCTTCCTAGATTTTTGGAGGATGGTAGAAGGGACTGTAATCCACGTTACTTAGTTGTCATGGTAAAAAAAGGGAGAAGTAAGAAAACCAATTGCTGAGAGATGACTATTCTTCTGTTTGTTGCAAAGTAGCAAAGGGAACACAACGTATCATGCACCAAGCACCGTACAAACTGAAGTCAATCTGTTTTGCTGAAGGTTTGGGTTTTGATTTTTTTTTTCCAAACAGGAGGATTTGAAGAGTCCATAGCTTGCGGTTAATCAAGAGTTATGAGATGCTGCATCTCCAAGCCTAATCTAAGAGCTGTCTCAGGGATGACCCAGCAAAGCAGTTACTAGAGTACAAGCTGGAGAGCATTTCTCATCCACTTCAGTGGGGCAGTGTGCCTGTTTGTAAAATGCCCAGTCCTGTCCATCACCTTGAGACATGCAACAGAATTAATTTTTATTAACTGGGTTCATATTCACCACAGAAATGCTGATCGCTATTAATTTTGCCTTCATTTGCCTGCCATGCGCATTTCAAAAAGGAATTCAGTTGTCAATCAGTGCAAACTAATGCACCTTTAAAAACACAGCCCAAATCCCAAACCATAAATTCAGTAACACATTTTCTTTTGTTTCTTGTGCTACATCAGTGTCATAGCTCAGCAAGTCTAGCAGTTTACTGAGAGTTTTTTCATCTCCTGCTCCTAGCATCAATTTGGCAGATTTGCTTATAGCAGTTGACTTGCCCCCTCTGTGCTCTACAGAATTATACCACTAGTAACCAGATAGCAGTCAGAAGGACTTGAGTCCAGCTGTCTTGACAATTATTCTCCGGGATGGAAGAAGCAAGGAAGACAGTATTTCTGCAGGTATCTGTAACACCGGGGGTGGGGTGGGGGGTTGCAGCTGTCTTTTTCACCTTGTGTAGCTTTTTTTAACTGTCTGCTATTAACATTAAGCAGTCTGTTGATAAACTTGGAGAGAGTAACCCAGCAGAAAGCTCTCGCCATCGTCAGGTTGCACGCTCAGGTAGTCGTCCACATACTTTGCTTAGCTAAGGCAAGCCCTGCTTCCAAGGAGCTTACAAGAGAAAAGCCCCTTGTGATGAACTTAGTGGGGCTGTTTGTGTGACAGAGGACCACCAGGTGCAAAGGGGAAGAAGGACAAAGGACAACGTAACATAAACAGCACTTTATGAATAGGTCTTACAGGAGTCATAGTGATCTGTTAGCTTCTTATGATGCAAACCTAAGTATCACAGCCATAACTCAATACCAAGACACGAATGGAGCCTGAGTAGCCTACTACTGTCTTATTCTTCACCCTTTCCAGGGCTGCTTGTAATCGAAAGGCGTTCTGACTACACAAGCATCTGACTCCCTGGCACCGGGTTAGATCTGGGGTTGCTGATTACACCAGCAGGTTCATGATCATGACTATGGTAGTTTGACCTGTTAGTAAGTGACAGTATTGAAGCCCTGTCTACGTAGAAGCATATTTTTAAAGCTTTTGTTGGCAACTCAGAAAATCAATGCCATACAAATTTTTAAAACTACTTAAAAATTGCTCTAAAGACACTTAAGAATCAATGTTATAAAAACAAAATTAATTTTTAAAAGAATAATAGTGTATCCCACTTACTAAAATGATTAGCCGGAATAGCGCATCAGCCAGCATTCAGGGAATGGAACATGATGAAATATGTTATTATAGAATTGACAAAAAGTTATGGGAAACCATAAAAGAGAGTATATGTACCTCTAAAAAAATGGGTTGCAGCTTGCTACAAATCAGACATAGATAAATACCTCACTTCCAGCAAGACTTCCTTAGCAAAACATTTCAGACTGAAGACACCGGAAACAAAAATATTTAAGAGACTCAGAGCTGAGCCCAGACTTATCTTTTCCCTTTTGTAAATTTTAGAGGCAGTTATTTTTAGCCCTTGTGGGTGTAAAAATTATGTTATATAAGATGCATTGAGGTACAGTTTCTTTACTTATTGGAAAAAAAAAGGGTTGCACGTAAAGATTTCACCTCTGGTACAGCCCATCACAGCTGTCGGAAAGATATGTATAGAATGAGTTAGTATTTCAATACCACTTTCAAATGCTTTAAGGTTATGTGCGTTTGTCATGGAGTAAGCCTCTCAAGAGTTCTGCCTCTAGACTCTGTCTTTGACCCTGCTTGCATTAGGTATTCTCAGAACTCATCCTTAAGAAAGATGACCAGCTGTGACACAAAGTGAAAATGTACAAATAGGGATTAATTTTTCTGTGTAAGCAAAAGAAATAAGAGGAATATGAAGCATTAAAATAGAATGCCATGTAAGGGCAACTACATTTTAGAAGTTTCAAAATTGCCCATTTCTTTTCAGTTGCTTTTGCTACTCGGCACGAGAAGGAAAGGCTCTTTCTGCTGATGCCTGCTCAACACCTCTAAGGTCTGAAGAGATGCAGGAGCTGCCAAAACTCTGCAAGAATCAAGCTAAAGTAAACGTCCTCACTATCTGTTGAGCATCTTTTTTAATTCCTACTAAAAATTGCAATGTTACTATGAAAAAAACAGTGGTCGCTGGCATCAGGTCCTTACGGTATAAGTTCTGGACAGACATGAAAAACACAGCTAAGCCAAAAACACTGAAAAAATATCTAACCCCATAGTACGGCACAGTGGGTGAATGCTGACTTTCAATGCTGACTGGTACAGGGAGGTGCCACAAGTTTCCAGTTTCTGTTCCAGTACAGCAACGTTCCTGGAATGAAATGACCTCTCACACTCTCCTACCGCTCTTCAGCTCCCTCAGTTAATGCACAGCGGCTAAAAAGCAGTCTTGAGCATGTCAGTGTACTGAGGCAGAAGATCGAGAGGTTTCAAGGGGCAAACAGGAACTTAAATATCTTTAAGTATCCAGACCTCAGTGGGTAGTAAGAGCTTCAGGAAACAGCACAGCTCCTACTGGAATTCCTCGATCATAATTAACTTCCATTTCCCAGGGAGGTGGCAAGTGGAGTCTAATCTTGCAAATAGAAAACTAGGTGGGAGTGTAAATTCACAGTATAAATAGGCTGTTTCAGAAATTAGAATGAGGGAGAACAACATGAACAGTATATCACAAACTTGCGTTAACCAGTCTTGCTTTAAGAAATAAACCTGACCTCTTGAAAACAGCCTGCCAATATCCCGAGGCCGGGGAGCCCACATGAGGTGCAGCACATGAGGGAGTGCACCTATTTACATCCACATTTGGTTTCCAGGAGCTGGAGTAAAAGGCTGTTTTAGTGCCACACTTCAACACAACTCCAACCCAGCCTGCCGAGGAAGCAGTGCCAAAGCCATCCTGCCGCATCCACAGCGACTGTGGTGGGCAGCAGCAGCTCCCGATACCTCCCTTACCCCAGATGTCCTTCCCTCCAGCCTGGCTCGTCATTATCCTATCATTCTTTAACTTCATTTCCAGTCCAGTTCAGTGCTCTACACTAATCGCAAGTGACAGATGGAAGCTGCAATACATCTCCAGCTCCAGATCATTAAATAAGATGACCTGTATTTCCTGCGGTAATCAGATATTGCTGCAAGTTACCTCTGCCTCATCTAAACCAGGGCTGGCAAAAGGACCTCTATGATCACGGAGAGGATTTTGCTTGTTTCCTTCCAAGTTTCGGTTCAAATCAGGAGTACTCATATTTCATTTTTTCGCTATGTCAGAGTGTTAGAATTTGGAAAAAACTGAGAAGCATATATCCTCTAACTGCAATAATATGAAGAGAAAAAGATTTTGGGTGACACCTGTATTTTTCAAGAGTATATAAAACACTCTGCATCTGCTATCAGGAAGAAGTAAACACAAAGACTCAGAGGAAGAAGGTGACTTTCAAGAAGAAAGCATTATTAGCAGATGGTCTTGCCATTTTGGTAGATTTTTATTTTTTTTTCCCCCGCAGAAGATCAAGATCACTTATCTAAGGTTATAACAGTTTTGCTCAGTTGGAAAACAAATCGGAGGAATTTGTAATTGAAATGAATGTGCAGATTGCAAAACAAGGAAGGAAAAGGTGCTATGACCTATGCTTTCTCCTTGCCTTTCAACCTCGCTGCTAGGGGGGAGGCTGCTTTTTTCATGCAATGTGGAAGACCTGTTTTCTGTTTGTCCTTCCTCAATCCATGGAGGGATTTGAAGAAAGCCTAGCACCTTGACAGCATGCTCATGCCTTCAGTGACTACCACTGTAGTTGATATTGCAACTTATTCCCTCACCCTCTTCCATTGCAGTTATTCTGCTTTATGAGAAATATTTGAATAATCCTTGGAGCAGGGTCCAAAAGCCAGGTGGCTCTGTCCCAGGGATGTGCCCCAACCACCAGCAAAAAGACTCATTCTCCCTCATCTTACTGCAGACTGTTATGTCTGCTGGGCTGGTTTGACAAATCTGGACACATAGAAAAAAATTAGGGAGGCAAGAGGATGGAGCTGGGTAAGGAAATTGGGGAGAATCAGATGATACCGATATTCATGAAATGCTTGCTTGCTTTTCCTCGTACATATTTGCCCAAACAGTTTGATGAGATTCAAAACCAGATTTGCAAATAGCTTAAGACTGACAAAGTCTGCATCTAAGGGCAGGTTGTTCACCCCCAAAAACCTGTTCAGTCTTCATCCTGAACTTTAATCCCAGCTCTGACATAAAGTCCCCATATGGCCTTTTTTAATCATATGGGCATCTTTAAGGAAACAAGCACAGATGGACAATTTCACAAGTGGTAGTAAAATAACACTGCATTCATTTTAATGGGTTTTATAATTTTTTTCCCTCAGTTTCCTTATCTGTCAAATAAGCCAAACTACACTTCCCAGTAGCATAAAGCAAAGCACAGATTGCTCTCGCCACTTTACCAATAAGTTTATAACTGACACCTTGGTAAGATTCAGTTTCTCTCTCTATCAAAAAAGTAGCTTTCCCACAAATGTATTGTACCAGTCATCATCTTGGATTTGATACACTTCTTGAAGCAATCATTTTCTCATAAATTTTGAGATGCTTTCAGTTCTGTGTCACTTTATAGTCATATGAGATATGATTCGGCAGTCCTAAATGTCTTCTAATCTGTTACACGATAAGAAGACAGAAAGGGAAAAAATGTATTCTGTAACACCAGGAAGATATTACACTATGTATAATGTAATAGATATTCCATAGCAGAAATTAAATATTTGGAAAAAAAACCCAACACAAAACCTTCATACTGACTCTAAGCAGCAACAAAAAAAGACACAGGACAAAGCCACCACAGCACATAAGAATTTGCAGACTGTTGGTCTCTCCTGTTTATATTCCTGGAAGTAACAGGTGGAAATGAAATTTAGAGATGACTCAGAAAATGACCTAATATTTTGTCTGCAACAGAACCTTAAATCAGAGTAGCCTGGTGCTTACATGCAGCGTGAAAGGCAGGCAGAACAGGAGCTTGAAACTGAACTGCTCACCTCAATGCCCTACGTACAAGTATCTTGAGCCTGAGCATTTTTTTTTGTTCTGTCTTCCCCCTCAATTCCCATCATCACATATCCCTCCTTGCAAGACATGTGTCACTTTTTGAAGTGAGAGATGATATTGTCAGTGCTACTACAAATTTCAAATAGATTGTGTAACTGCTCCCCATTGAGAACAAAGCTAGTTAATCTAGGTATCTAAGTGTAGACATAGTTGCCTAACCCTCAGGTAGGCTCCTTTGAAAACAAACCCCAAATCCCAGTTCAGAACATACTGGGCAGGTGCTGCCAGTTACCAAACCTTTTTCCATTAATTGCCAAGTTCATAAGCTTTGAAGCTTGAAATGCAGCCACAAGGCCCCAGGACTGTAATGTGTCATTAAGTCTTGGGCAGACAGATGGGGTAGCAGATGATTTGCCATGGGGGCCTGGGTGTTAGTGCTGCACCAGTCTCTTGCCCCCAGTAACCATAGTGGTTGGTAAATGCATTAAAATTGTGAAAACAAGTCTGTTTCCTTTGAACAGCATCAGTCCTACAGCATCCCTGGATAGCTGCTTCCAACAAGGAGGCAAAGCAAAGCGGTGTAATATGACCAGACCATGCTAACCTACAACATCTGCCATAGCTTCAGGTACAAAGGAAACGTAAACCAGACTCTTGTCTTTGGTTTTCATCCTCTTTCCCTGCAGAAACTTATGACGTTCAACCTTTCTCCAGTATAAGCCTCTCCTGCTATCTTCCTGTTCCTTACACTTAATGCATACTCTTTTCTAAAGCATGGTGTTTTGAAGTTGGACTTGCTGGAAGCTTATACACGTCTGTTCCCACGTAAGTGACTAACATCAGCTCTACTGCATGCTGACTGTGGCACTTCTACTCTAAGACGGTCTCACTACATTCTCCCATTGGTAACTATGTCAAACAGACATAGCTCAAATAGATGAAGTTTATTCATGTTCTAGGCATATGGGCCCTTGGACTACAGACCCTGTAGGGCTTACGCACTGAGAAGGGAGGCAGCGTCGTCCCAGCACAGCCTGCCAGCCTCACACAGATGAGCCAGCCTGCCTGAGGCTCTGGTCAGGTGGAGCGAACACCACGGTCACACATGGCATTCCTGTCTAAGCTCCCGAGGTGTTTACATGAAGCTCGATACTGCAGTATCTGGGTGCCCTTTTCACAACAGTCCCTTCACTGCCAGAGCACTGTCACCAGAGCAGTAAGCAATAAGGCAAGCTACGATTTCACTACAAAAGACAGAAAAGGTAAGATACAAGGTACCTCGTGAGAAGGGAAGGAATAACCAGCCTCTGAGGCATGTACCTAACTGAAGGTCCTATGCACAATCCTACAATGAGTGTGTGACAAAAAAAGAAAGAGGTAGGAGAAGACTGGACTTGCTTACATATCCCCTACCACTGAAGACGAGGCAGAACTCCAGGAAGTTTTTAGCCCCCTTCACCCTGCAGATGTTCCCCCTGGCTTCGTGAATCCCCTGGCTTCATGCATCCCCCATGGGAGTTCATATAATGTTGCCAGTGCTGCAGTCTCCTACAGCCTCGCTGCAGGTTCCTTCAGTGGAAAGCAGCTGAGGCTTGGGGCAAGAGCTAGCATCTCATACAGTGTCCTCAGACCTTTAAACCGCACGGGAAGAGGTTCAGCAGATCATTTGTTTGTCCCAGTCTTTTAGCGGCTTTGAACTTCATTAAAGGAAGTCATCAAGGAAGTCATACCAATGAACTAAAATTTCTGTTCTGCCCTCTGGTCAGTCCCTGTATTTTGAAAGTATACAAACATTTCTTTATAATGGCAGCCTATAAGCATTTTTTAATATTGAATCGTAAACAATGCCAAGCCAAAAATTCAGAGCTAGAAACATCAGCTCGTCTTTCAAATGTCCTCCTGGCTTGCATAAGTGCTGAGGAATCTCAAGCAAACATGTGATGCCTCAGATCACATGTTCGTTGTGTTATTTGGGCATGTTGGCTAGAGAATATGCCGCTAACATAAGACAGATCTGTGTTGTATTATGCCATCACAAACTCAAGACACAGAAAAGACACAGGATGTGACTGTTGGTATAGCTTTGACCAGCTGTACTAGAACTAAGACACCTTCATTTGTTCATTAAAAAATGCCTAATGGAGTAAAGTTTTCCTTTCTTGCATTTTAATCACTATTAGATTTATCAGACTGCGCTAGGAGGTATTCTTCAAAACTCAGACTCTTGGGATTTAAAAGGATAACTTTAGGAAAATGCTTTTTGTACAGCGATCTCAGGAACAGATCCAGAAGCCTTAGGATTTCTCCAGCCATTCTTCCAGCATTCCATGTCCAAAGGCAGAAAACACCTACCGTTACCACTCTACTGTTAGTGTAGCAAGCGATGCAGAAGTAAAAAGGAAGATGCTAACTCAGGTATGCAGGAATATTTCTAATCTTAGCAAATTCAGTCTGCCTATCTGGAAATCAACCCTATAATTTCAATTGGGCACAGTGTTCTTTATCTTCTGCTCACTTACACTAACATTAAAAGACTATATTTAAGACAAATGTTACCAACTGGAAGATTTGTCTAAGTTAAAAGCTTACTTATCTGTATTTAGGAATAAATGGAAGTAACCTACAATCATGTGTTTTAAGAAGGTACCTTTGATATTCCTGAGTAAAAAACATTATATATGAAGGCATTCTATGTAAATCTTATTTAATGGATATATCCTTTCAGCATTTTTTTTTCTTTCAAATATAATGATACCATTTCTTCAGCCAGAGAAAATGATGAATTGTAGTACTACAAGAAATGGATTCCTCAGATTGGCAGGAAGCTAAATATTTTGTTAGGGAGTTATTGATGTTTTTATTTGCTTTTTTCTTATTTAATCTAGTGATGACTTTCCCCTTTGCCTGTTCTGAGCCAGGATTCACTCTAACAGCTGGTGACCAGGCAATCACACTCACTCAGTAAATTATCAAATACCAGGGGCCTTCGTTTGCATATCCATGATAATCTGGTTTTCACAGCCCATCCTTCAGTTCACTTTTAATAAATAAATCCCACAAAGAAAATAGCAGATGGGAATGAAGGTTGCTGTGCTTCTTTATAAATAAAGCAATAGCTCAAGGAGCCTCAGAAGGGAGCCTCTACTGAGCAGAACAGCATCCTTCTCCGCGAGCAGTACTGCTCGGTTCATGAATAGGCCCTCTGAAATAAGGTGCTCAGTGTAATGGTGAAGGACATCAAGCCCAAAATCAGTTTATTGCTGGGCCAGTTCCTGACTTTGCATTTCCCATGACAGTCAAAAGGAAAATGGATTCCTGCACTGCAGAGAGGAAACTTCTGATTTTCAGGCAAACTTTTTCTCCTGTACTGTCAGACACTGGAGCCCGGTGCATGGTTATACTTTTTCTAATCTTGACACATCACTGCTATTGCAAAAGCTGCAACAAATTCCTTTTGCTCTCTATTCAGGGAGAGTTTCGCCAGTCTCCAGGAAAAAAAAACCAGCCCCAGTTTAAATCCAGCCTGCACTTTCTTTGTGCAGATGATATGAAAGAAAAAGCAAGGGGTGAAATATAAGTCAAAGTACCACTGGTTTCCTAACCCACTGAAAGCAAGACAACCCCATTCTGGAAACAAAAAAAAGTAAACAACCCTGTGAATACACACACAACCCCAGAGAGGTCACCATATGCAGAAACAGATCCTCCTTTCTCCAGCACCTTTTCTCTTGGACCCCTCCAAATGATGCCTACACAGGCTCCAGCTGTCTCCTACCTCTGAAGCACCTTCTTCCATGGCAGCAATGTTCCTCTGTGGACTTTGACACCTCTATCACCCCAACCTTAATCATAGGATAAATAAAGGGCCTGAGAAAGGCTACAACAGGTCCACCTTTTTCAGCCTTGTCCTCTTTTTTAAGCTGCCAGGCTCTTTTCTGAATGAAATTTTTGTAAGTACAGCTGGTAGATGAGTGTTGGAAACTGCCAGGAGCTGAGGCCAGAAGAGAAGATGGGAGTTTTGAGCTGGAAGGCGTGGGAGCCTGGGAGGGGGCAGAAGAGGGGCTCTGCAGCAGGGCGAGGGCTCTGCGGCAAGGGGGTGCCAAGCAGGGGGAGGCGCGAATACGCGTGCGATGATGACTCACTGGACAAGTCTATATTAGTGACTATAGTCTGTATTATTGCTCCTCTTCCACCTTCTGGGAGGAGTGGGGTGGGAAGATTTCCCCTGTAGGCAACAGTCTGGGAGTGGACGTGGGGGAGACGTGGGGTTTGCAGAGGGGCTCCGAGCTAGCAGCAGAGCAGCCAGGGCAGCGGTGCATCAGGAGCTCAGGGCGACAGAGGTGAGGGCTTTCCCTCCATGCCGCACCCCCACGCTTGCATCTGGACACCTGTGGCCAGGGCCCCATCTCAAGGTGGAGCGTGCAGGCGAGGGGCCCTGCTGCAAGCTCACCCCCTGCTCACTGGACCTACCCCACGCACAGCGCTGTGCCCCGCACTGCTGCCACCGCCGCCTCCTCCTCCTCACAGGGGAAGGAAGAGCCATAAGCCACCTCCAGCGCATGCAAGCGCAGCAGTACACTTTGAAATGAGTTTCCTCTAAAAACGTCCCGAACAAAACAGATGCCAAGATTGACAGCATAATTCTCTGCCTCCAAAGAAGCGGGGTACTGCTGAGACCGTCCACTGCACACAGAGAGCACTTCCCACCAGCCTTACCAACACGCTTTCACCAGGTACTGCTTGTAGATCAATTGTTTGCACTAGCAGGTCTTTCCCACATGAGTTTCAAAACATTGGGCCATTATGGAACTTGGATTCCTCCCATTACAAGACAACAGCATCTTTTTAAAGAAATAAAAATAGCACTGCTACATGGATACAACCATCTTTTATATTAATCAAGTTACCACAGAATGCATCTTTGATGTAATTCCGCTCAGTCTGGTTGACTTACTCAGTGGATGATTTTTGAGCCCTTAGTACTTTTTCAGTAAATTGATAAGATGGGGGGTGTGTGTGTGTGTGTGTGTGTGTGTGTTGTTTTTTGGGTTTTTTTGAACAAAAGCCCAAATAAAATACTTCACAGCCCATGTAATTCTTGGCCTTCCTGTGTTCCTATATGTCTCTTTCTCTAATGCAGATAAATAAGTCATGCATTTTGTTTTCAAGGAATATCATCAAATGCCAGAGAGATGTTGTCTGACCAAAGAACCCACGAACTGACCCAAGCTTTGCTCCCCACATGAGACCAAATCTTTTAACAGACTAAAGATTTAAACACATTTTATAAAAACTATAACATACATACACACATATCATCCCTTCTGTTCTAAACAGGACCAGGGAAAAACTGAATTCCAGTAATTTACTCCAGACCTGTCTTGTGGCTCAAGAGGCTGATTCACAGGTGAAAGAAACTTGCAATGAAATAGCAGCAGAGCTATTTTCATTCCCCATTTCCCAAGAAACGGTATTGCAGTTATGTTTGCCAGTATTCACCACTTAAGCCAACTAACCAACATCCCTATTATTTATAACTACCTGGGGTAAGATTTCACCACACACCTTTGCTCCTCTGCCTCTGGCTAAACCCACAGATACTACTTGAGGTTGCTCACAGAGTACAGTACTACCTCGCCTTAGTACACTTAGAAATATCTTTGTGAATGATATTTTAAAGCATGCTCTTGCATGTCCCCTTCAGTTAGCAAAACATCATTGATATGCTCTACGTATCGGCATCAGTATTCCTAAAGTTGTCCTGTTTATGTAAAACTGATTTTAAGTCAAGATGTTATGCAGCCTACATCACAGCTGTTCCATAATTAAATTGGATACCATAAAATCTGATGTAGAAAGTATTACCAGGTTGCTGAAGGTAAATATTCATAGATTAAGCTTGTTCTCTTTAGCTTGAAAAACCATGCAATTTAGAGATCATAACTTCTAAAATTAATCAAAAGCTTGGCAGATGTATTAACAAAAATAAATCTTGGTGTTTTAAAAAAAAAGTCTGCTTTAGCTCAAGCTCTGCAAAAATTACCTGGTGTATAGGTTCCTAACACGCATCGTGTGCAAGAAATTCCATACATACAGAGTCCTTTGTTATACGCTTTCTTAATTCCCTGTATAGCTCATCAATATTCACTCACTTGTTCATATATGCATGCTTATTAGAAGCAATTTATCAGAGCTATTTTCATTACAGTTTTCTTTGAATACTGTCTCATTGTCAACATCAACTGGTCAACCCCTAGGTGTGCACATGATTCTCACAGGTACCTGCACATACAGAACCTGGCATTTGTGACGTGATGCCTGTGCAAAGGCTAACGAGGCGGGTATAACACCCCTGTCATTTGGTGCGTCCTCTATGCACAGCATAGACAAACACGGGACTAAGATTTACGTGCTACAGTGAATTTACTGTGTGAGAAGGGACAAAATGAAAGAGGATTTGCCTTCTGCAACTGGACAGGACTCTTTTCAAGAGCAAGAACTGTTGCTTTTATTAATTGTTTTCAAAACTCTGCAGCTAAGACAACTCTTCTTTTGAGCTGAGTCCTTAATAGTCTTCTCCACTTGCACAGACTTGACAAATACAAGTGTATTGCCCCGAGGGTGTGTTTTGGCTTGATGGGGGTTTTGTTTGTTTGTTATTCCAGAAGAAATTGTCAGAAAGTAGTAAATGCCAACAGCTCTTCAAGTTTGCTTGCATGTTTTTCTATGGTTTGTTGCCCTGCCTCCAAAAGAAAAACACATTTAGGTTTGAAAATACTTCTCACTGTACTGATGGGTTTTCTTCTTCTGAATCTCTGATTATCATTGTTGGAAACAAGTTTTCTAGTCACAAGGTTAGCTGAGCTATTGGAAAAACCTGCTGCATGTTGTCATTATACCACTATCCACCAGCATAGAACTTACTGTCCTGAAACTATATCTCAGATTATAAAAATACATATGCATGTGTTCATTTCAAATGGTCGGTTATTTATTTCATAGCTGAAGAAACATATCAATGTGAGAAAACAAGTATACACCTACTCACTCAACTGGGTGTAAGCTTCACTGCAACACACCTTACACTTTTATTTTATTTCCAGAGGGGAAGATGACAACAGAAATACTAGATTCCAATGCTGCTTTCACCTACCTAGAATGTTTTTTCAAGTCATTGCTCTGTGATTAATACAAAGACTATACTGTGATATGGCTTGAAAGGCTGACCATCTTTTACACACTCTGGAGAGTGTGAGGTTTTGTACATGAATAATAGAGAAATGTGAATCAGCGTGCGCAGATCAGTGATTTGTCTACTTCACACATATGATGAAGTGCTAATAGGTTAATTTGCAACTTGAGTTATTTTTATCCCTACATCTCTATCACTGGTAAGCCAGTTGGGTGAGGTCCTTCATTTCTGTAATTCCAGCTGTTCTACAGAGTACTCAATATTTCCATCTCAAAACATGGGCCCACTCAAATCAAGATTTGATTTCAGCTTTTAAAAAAAAGCTTTTTTTTTTCCTCAGTTTTAAAACATCTCTAAGTTTTATAGCAGTCCAGTTGTATGTGCAACTCCAAAACATCCCTTACTTGTAAATCCACCAGTCCGATGGTCATTTTCATCACAGGTCTTTCACTCTTTCACCGAGCACAATGTTCCTGAGGTAGGTACAATGTAATATGTGCCCATGTAAAATCCTTTATGTTGCGAGGGAAGTTAAAAAGATGCTTTAACATGACTGAAAATTCAGGGTGGATGGAAAAAATATAACCACACGAGTAGAAAAGGCTGATCTAAAAAAATGCCAAGGCACATCCTTTCATTGCCCATGAGGAAAACCCACAGAGCAGGTATGGTTATGGAGAGCTGCTCCTCCGTCCTGCTATTGCCTAAGAGGACAAGGGGCAGGTTTTTTCATACTGCTTGGGACAGATACCTTGCTACCTATGCAAATCTATAGTTTGGTATGTTTCTGAAAGGACTGCATGCAGCCTCTGCATCATGCTGGAGGAGAGAAATGCTCCTGCTGCCTTGCAGCCCTACTACTCCACAACTCCCAGGTCACCTCAGGATCTGCACACCCACATTGCTTCTCCTCGGGTGGACATTCCCAGGGGATGGAATGCTGTGAGCATGCAAAGCCAGGTGATCCAAGACCTACAAAGGACACCCCCAAAAAAATCATACATTTTCTCCTTAATAAACAGTCCCTCTGGACACAGAAATCACAGTCTGCCCCTGCTCTGCAGCACATCGGATGTGACTGCGCAGTTATCCCAATGTTTTCTCCGAGTTGTTTTTTTCTTTTGCAGCGCTTGCAGATATCCACTGGGTAATATGGTAATCCCAAAACACTGCTGCCGCCATGCTACAAGGTTTTATCATTCATCAACATTAGCTGTGTTAGTGCATTATAAATCACTGGCTTACTTGTGCAGAAAGTAAAGACACATTTGCGTGCTATTATTTTATCTGCCCTGGCTTTGACGCACGATCCTGTCCTGTTATAGAACCGTGGTACTGAAATTAGCTATACAAAAATTACACATACTCTCCGCTTCTAGTCCCCTTTTCTCCCCACAATCACATCCCTTTTCAGAGATATGAGAAGACAAGCAACGCAGTAAGCAGCTTGAAGGTTGCCTTACTGCTTTTCCAGCAAATTATGTAGCTGTCTGCCCCTGGAAAAGGTTTGGGGAGCTGCCTCAACACACAAAGAACCTCAAAAGAAGGAGGGAATTTTTGACTGCTCTAATTGTCACTCTGTCCTGAAACTGAGACCTCCAGCACAGCAAAGATCTCTGACACCAAACAAAATCAGCAATGAACAATAATTATTTCCCACATAAACCTCAGTCCTGCTCTTGGCAAACTGCAAATAATTTGCTTAGAGGAGAAATTTTCTTAAGCTGTCAATTCATCAACAAAATTGCCATCAAGGAAAAAAAAGCAACAACATCTCGACACAGATAAGGAAAGGGAGAGCTATATTGTCTCTAGGAGAATCACGGTAGATGCTATAGATTAGGTTCATTTTACCATTTAGTAAAACTAGATAACAAGATCCGACTTCTCTTTTATCAGTCTGATACACATCTACTTATTCCTAACTTGCAGTGGACAGAGTAAAATACGGTTTAAGAATTACTTGTTCTCGAATTTCACTTATATTCTTAAAGGCAAAGGATTTTAGGCATATATCCGCCACTCATGACATACCTGTGTCCCCTCTCTATTCAATCTAAAAGCAGCCTTTATTGAAATGAACACAAATTACACACTGACATTTGGGAGCCTTTGTTAACAACAGGAGCCTACCACAGCCTCATCACAGCTCTCTATTGCCATCTCCCCATTTCTATAGCTAAATACACCCAGCGTGGCAAAACAGCTGCATCATTTACTGTTCATTAAGAGGTAGAAATGACACAGCAGGTGGATGACGTGTTCTGTCCATTACTTCACAGTTTCATTCAGAATATTTAATCAGCATACTATGCATTTTGGTAGGTGGAATGACAACCATTTATCTAAATCAGAATGATTCATCTGAGAAATATTTTCCCCTCCTGCACCTCCCCCCCCACCCCAAACAATATTAAATTCTCCTGGATCACCTTATTAGCACATATCTACTAATAGCAGACTCTGAAAACTCCTCACTCCTCAATTAATATTGCTCAGCCAAGCATCCCATGCTTGAAAGGTCTCAGGATGATTACGGAAACTCTGTTGCAGGTACCGAAAACCTTGAAAGATACCTTAACGAGGCCAAGAAGACTTCCTGACATTTGTAAAAAAAAAAAATAATAATAATAAAATTGTGCTAACTGGTCCAACTGTTTGCATGAATTTGGACCAGTTTCTCTCAAACTTCCCCTTGCTATTGCTTGCCTAGGAGTCACTCTTAGATTTCGACTGAGTTATGTTTGCACACAGATTTTTGTTTGGAATGGTAAGCTTCCATTAAAATGCAGAAAAATCTTGAAAGCTAAAATTACTTCCATTTTCCATACTGACTTGTACACTTGTAGAAGAAGCTCCACTGTTCAGAAAACTGTTGACCACAGCCTTCATTTGCAGCTTGAACTACATCCAAGTCTAGATCACTGAAGATGAGGACAAACACTCTGAATTTGACTCAGTATCATAAAAAGTCAGTGTAGTAAGTCAAGCACATGCCAAATAATTAACTTTACAAATCTGACTTCCTTCTCCACAAGGATGAATCAGCTCGGCAGCAATCTCATACTGGTGACAAAATATAATAGAGTAATACATAGCAGTAGGTGTCTTGCAAGTGCCACAAATATATACACCAAGTTGCCTGTATTTGTGTTTCACAACTGATCACAGATTCTGGCATCTTAACAACAGGAAGGTGTGCTGGAAGCTGGATGTGTTACACTAGCCACGCGATTCTCCCACCAACAGGGAGAACTTGCCTGAGAACAATAAATTTAGCTTGCTTGGGCTACAGCAAAACTATTTCCAAGAACTGAAATGAGAAGAGGTTCTGGTATTTAATTCTGAATTAAAAAAATAATAATGCCATCCATTAAATATAAACTGACAGGACTTAATTCTTTCTGTCTCAGTGTTGTTCACTGACCCTTTCTTTGCTTTCTTGAATAATATCCATGACGAATTTTGGGAAGGGTTCAGAGAAGATTACTTAAAGTATAGCGAGGGCTGTGTCCTGTGCGAGAAGCTTTAAAAAAAGAGAACTGGGACAAATGGAAAGAATGACAACTGCAAATCTGCAAGCACATAAATGATCAACAAATGCTGGTTGATAGCGTAACATGGCAAGTCAAGCAATCACAGTAAGCCTGCTCATGCAGTGACAAGGGCCAAATGAGAGAACAACCATCAGTCAGGTGTCATGGGCAAGCCATCACTTCTGCACAAAATTAAAAGTGCAAGGGAAACAGGCTAAAGAAAGAGAAATACAGAGAATGACAGTGT
This sequence comes from Grus americana, assembly GCF_028858705.1. Classification (NCBI taxonomy): domain Eukaryota; kingdom Metazoa; phylum Chordata; class Aves; order Gruiformes; family Gruidae; genus Grus; species Grus americana. Next base: position 115,095,587 of record NC_072853.1, read on the forward strand.
GGAAAGATGCCCCTCTGCCTTATTTCAGAAGTTTTTCTTCCTTCACTTTCTATAGACAATGACAGACATTGTATTCATGATTTTCTGCTGCTGCATGAGTGCCTGAACTGGCATGATAACACGTTCCTCCACGTAAGTGTGCTAGAAAGGGCACACTGCACACATCACTTTCTGAATTAAATTAAATAGATGCAAGTACTAAGTTAATAAACTGAACTCTGAATCACTGCTAATTTTGTGGCTAGTCAAGGTCAAAGTCTCTGAATTTATTTTCCTCTACAGGCTTGGAGTCCATTTGACTCTCACTTAAGTTATTCCTGATTTTACTCTTGAACTAAACAACAGGAAAACAAAAACAGACCTCTTAGATTCCTATCCCCATAGTTACATGCAACGAATGTTAAAGGGTGGACACAGTGCATGTTTTTAGGGTTTTATCTGCCATTTGACAACACTTCCAGTTACCCACTGGTCAGATAAACACTAAAATTAGACACTGCACAGAGGTTTGGCTTATCAAAGCTATCACTCCTCTGTCATTGGGTCCTCTTGTCTACAGCTTTTGTAGTGCTATGGCAAAACAGTCCTCTTATCTCCCATTGGACATACATAATGTGCAGCTACACTCATCAGCTAGTCACAGACCTGTGGCACTTGAAAGAGGAGCTGGGCATGACCTTCAGCGTCAAAATCATCTGTGTCCGTGCTCAGAGCAGCATGGCAGCCCACCTCCCTCAGTGACAAGCAAGGCTCTGCAAGCCAACACAGAGATATGCCAATGCGCTGCCTCCTACCATGGATGCTACCCTGACACCGTCATCAATGTTAATTGTGATTCTCCTGTAGCAGCATGAGCTACACTTACCAAAACAGTAATGACAACAACAAAACATTTGAAACCAAATTCCTGTATTCTACATGAGAGTGAAAAATATGTGCTTTCCTCCTAACTATGCTTGCTTTCCCCCCCCCCTCTCTTTTTCCCCCCCTCCCCTTTTAGCTTAATAGTCAGCTGTGGTTTTTGCATCTCCTCAGAGCTCAGCACAACATATCTGGTTCCTCATTGGACCTGTTAATGACAAATTTCACTCCCAGTTTCTAATGCTTCTTCTAGCAGCTAAGTTTTGTCCCCTCAGGATGTTTTTCAGGCTTCCCACCTGGCTGAGTTGCTGCAGCATGTTTGTAGGTGTCAACCCATGATATTGCCCTGAGAGGAGCAAAATTTCCACTAGCCAACACTAGAGAGGAAAGTAGCCTTAAGTCTGTGATGGTCCACAATTCCTCTTGTCCTATCAGAATGAAAAAAGCAGGTACTTGATACCACATCCCCTATTTTTCTGAGATGCGCCACCTTTTTCAGGCTTCTCACAGACAGAACACTTGAAGGAAGATAATCCAGGGGTGAGTTATCCTGGAGGACCAACAGCATCTCTGAGCAGGATCCTAGTCTGACATTCAAGAAATGGCCCAGGGCTCTCCCTGCCTACACATACACACATGCAGAATGCTATCCATCCCCTCTCATTCCTCTTTTTCCTTTCCATGGCATTTCCATTTTTGCCATCACAAATCAGGTGTCCCGAGGAAACTGTTGTAAGGAAGGTCCTTTGCAAAGCTGGTTCCTTCCATTACTGTTCCGTGAGGATGATGACAAACCACTGAACAGAAATGTAAAAACCACAAAGCAAATCTTTCTGAAAATCATGCATTACCATTTTCTATGCATCTTTTCCATGCTGCTTTGCAGTGTGCATTTTCATATTGTGTTTTAACAGTGAGATTGATGTAATTGGTAATTGTTTATCTAGTGTTGCTAATCTCCTACATTATTATTATTTTTAGAGGGAAAAAATTCTGATGAAAGTGTTTTAAAGTTGAAAGAACACCCACTATAGAAAAAAGTTCCAAAACCATCTAAGAAATTTCAATATTTAATTTCTTCCTCAGAAATACAACAAAATAATAATGGTTTACATTGCAATTTCATCTAACTGAAGTATATTTTCTACCTTGTGAAGTGGGAAACAAGTACAGCATTATTCTCAGTGTTAACATACCACTTTCAATTAGCTGTACCTTAATATTAAGTTTAGCTATGAGCCATTTACTTTCATGCTTCTAAATATACAGTTGGGTTATTTCATTTTATAGTCCATGCTGCCTGGAAACTGTAGAGCCAGAATTTTTGGGTTTTTCTTGAAGAAGAGTTTTATTTTAAGAATATATGACCAAGAAGACTAAAGCTGAGAAGAAATAATTTCAGGAAATGTATGCAAAATGAACCTAGCGATCCTCTCTAACCTCTCCATCGGTTATGTGGAGACTATTTTGTCAAAGCCACTTTGCAGGCTAAGTTGGCCATATGTCCACGCTGCCTAGGCTGCAAGCGAGGCACCAGTCTTTGTTCAAAAAGCAGTAACGCTTTGAAAATATTACACTTTTGATGCACTGTCCAGTCTGCACTCATATGTAGTTTGGATGCATCGTCTGGATTCAAGCCACTTGAAGCATTGCTAGTCAATGCACACCTGGAGAAGAGGCATAGCCCAAAACACTGTATTTACATGGTGAGGTCAGCATGATGTTATAGCCAGAGTCACCCAGAAAACTAGATGCAACAATGCCACACAGTAACCAGTCATGATGTTATCCGAACACAGACACCAAAAAAGGATGTTTATGATCAGATAACTGCCACTGGGCTTCACAAGACTAAACTAACGCCTTGGACTTGACTGCTTACAAGTTTGGGCCAGACAAAAACCCTAAAACATACAGAAATCACAGACTTGATCAGTGACACTAGCATAAATGAAATGCTTGTGGCAGTCATCCCAGGAAAATAAATGCCACACAAATGGACACCATCCTCCAGTAGATGCTACTGTACATTCCCAGCCCAGCATGGCCTTCCCTCAGAAAGCAACTGTTAGTTTCATTGCTAAGCTGAGGACAAGCCAGATGGCTGCAGTTTCACACACTTGCATGCTACAACAACTCTGACATCGATGGTGGCTACAGGAACAGGTTGGTGGCAAGCCAGGAAGGCCACAGGGTAACGTGAGTTTGGTGCAGACAGAGGATGATGACCGCCATCTCCTTCTGGACTGGGCAGCCAGTCCCAGACCTGGCACTATTGCAAGCTTTCTGCCAGCTCATTTAGCCCACAGCTCAGTCCTGCAAATTCAGTCCTACCAAAGGATGCTGGTGTCACGCCGCCAGAAAGTGTGAGGTGACAGGCCTTGGTTCAGTAAAAATCGGGGGGGGGGGGGGGGGGGGGGGGGGGGAGCCAAAACAAACAAAAAACCAAAGCCAGTGTTTATCTCAATGCAGTCACACAGCAAGCCTGTTTCTCCCACTGTCTCCTCAGAAGACATCTCTGGTTCAAAAAAAAAAAAAAAAAAAAAAAGAGATGGTCACTGATCATGCTACCTGTCTGAAACTTTGAGTGAAGTTAGCTTTTAGTGCTTGGTTTCTATCACCAGATTCCCTGCAATTCTCACAGAATTATGAGGACACTCAGAAGAGAACAGAGAACTGGTTGGTTGATTACCTTTCTCTCTATCTGAATTGCATTCAATTAGCTAATGTCATGCAGCTTGTGACATCTTAGTTGCCTTACATGTATACTGGTACAGCTCCGCTAAAGTCAGGTACTCTAATAAAACTGCATGGATAAAACTGGCAGAGAATCTGGTCTCACATCTGAGGCCATGCCTGGGCCAACACACACCACCCCCACCCCCCAAAAAAATAGAGAATTTTAAAGCCAGCTACTGAACAGCTAGTTCCTGAGACAGTGTCTGGGGACAGATGAGCATCATTAAGATGACTTTACCTTTGACAAGGGAAAAAAAGTATAATCGCATTTTGCACATCAATAGACATACAAATCCAGCAATTCAAAGGTTAATGAGAGAATGCGCTTATTTGCTTTTCTATCCTTTTGTCTTATCTCAGTGCCAGAGGAAATAGATTAGAAAGTTTCCCATGTAGTATTTTAGACCAAGTTCTCTACTGAAATCAACATTAGTAGAGAGTACTGGTTAAAAATAGATAACACCTTAGCCTAGTATCTCTGTGAAGATAAATACTTAAGCAATATTTTTTAAAGACCTAGAGAAATCTCAGCAGGACCCTCAGAAATGCTTCTGCAGAAGCAACAAGCAGTAACCTCCGTTACCAGGCTTTGACTCAAGACAGATCAAAGCATTTGGCTGATCCTCGACATGAACTAATGATTTCTAAGGCTACACATAATATCACTAAGACCACTACCTAACTCACAATGAACTGATGAAAAAGTTTTCACCAATTCTTTATGGAAGTTGCCTTTCTCATTTACACTTCCCCTCCCTTCTTAGAGGAAACTTGTTCAGACAAATTTAAATTACATTTGAGGATCTGTATCAGTATCTCTTTACAGGAGTTTCTTCTTTTCTATCATCTATATGAGCTGTGACCTCAGTGCCACTTTCTTTTGATGACTGGGAGATGAAGCTTGCATTTTAATAAACTTCTCGATTCACAAAATACTCAGTTTACATAGGAAAAAACTAAACCATGTTATTCTGGTTTGTCTCAAACACAGATGGGCAAACTCTCCAGAGAAAAATCCCAGTTAAGAATCTGCACTGCAGACCCTTACTTCATACTGACGTCAGAGGGAGTTCCATGCAGCAGATGTGTGCAGACGATGCAACAAAAATCTGCAATGCAGATAACAGATCCGCAAGGCGGATCAGACACTAGGATTTTACTCACAGGGTGATAATTCAACTTCACCATTCCCACCACAGAACCACAGAAATGCTGAGGCTGGAGGGGACCTCTGGAGATCATCTAGTCCAACCCCTTGCTCAAAGCAGTGTCAGCTATGGCAGGTGGCCTGGGACTGTGTACAGTCATATTCTGCTTATCTCCAAGGACGGAGACTCCACAACTTCACTGAACAACATGTGCCAGTGTCCAACCACCCTCATAGTAACGGCCCCCCCCCCCCCAAACCTAAACAAAACAACAACTTTTAGGTCTGAATGGTACTTTCTGTATTTCAGGTTTTGCCCTCTGCCTCTTGTCCTGTCACTGGGCACCACTGAGAAGAATCTGGCCCCATCTTGTGCGTTCCTTCCCGTCAGGTATTTACATTGATAAGCTCCCCGCAAGCCTTCTCTCATCCAAGCTAAACAAGTCCCAGCTCTCCTGGCATCCCTTTCTATGTCAGATGTTCCAGACTCTTGATCATCTTCATGGATCTTTGCTGGACTCTTTCTGGTATGTCCCTGTCTCTCTTGTACTGGGGAATCCAGAACTGGATCCAGCACTCCACATGTGGCCTCACCGGTGCTGAGCAGAGGGGAAGCATGACCTGCTGGTGATGTTCTTCCTAACGCCACCTAGGATGCTGTTGGCCTTCTTTGCTGCAAGGTCACGTTGCTGGCTCATGGTCCAAGTTGTTGTCCACCAGGACCCCAAAGTTCTTCTCAGCAAAGCTGCTTTCTAGTCAGTCTGCCCCAATGTGTACTGGTGCACAGGGTTGTTCCCCACCACCATGCAGGACTTGGTAATTCCCCTTCCTGAACTGCATGAGGTTACCATCAGCACAATTCTCCAGCCTGTGGAAGTCCTTCTGGATAGAAGCACACTCATCTGGTCTACCAACCACTCCCCCTGGGTTTGGGGGCGGTTTTTGCATCTACAAACTTGCTGAGGGTGCACTGTGCCCCATCACCCAGGTCATTAAACAGCATAAGTCATAGTTGTATAAACCATAACACAGCCATGCTAAGAAAAAAACCAAACATCGATCCTTGTAAAATATATTTATTCAATTTTTGCTATGATAAAGCTTTCATTAATTATTGTACAACTGCTTCAAAAAAATGACATATAGAATATGACAAATCTGAGTTTAACCTCACTTCAATTCAGAAAAAATGAAATTAGTTTTTAAAACAAGAGAGTAATGCAGCTAGTTTTGTGCTGCAGCAGAATATCAAGGAGCCTGTATTCTGTTGAATACCACTGAATACTTTTTGTAAGAAATTAGGACAGTTTTGCTAGCACAAGAGCTGATATGTCAGGATAACACAATTATTTATATAATGAATTATAAAGTGAATCACAGAATTGTTTTGGTTGGAAAAGACCTTTGAGATCATCAAGTCCAACAGTTAACCTAGCACTGACAAGTCCACCACTAAACCATGTCTCTAAGCACCACATCTACACATCTTTTAAATACCTCCATGGATGGTGACTCAACCACTTCCCTGGGCAGCCTGTTCCTGTTCCAATGCTTGGTAACCCTCTCACAGTGAAGACATTTTTCCCAATATCCAGTCTAAACAACCCCAGTTCCCTCAGCCACTCCTCATAAGACTTGTGCTCTAGACCCTTCACCAGCTTTGTTGCCCTTCTCCGGACACACTCCAGCACCTCAATGTCCTCCTTGTAGTGAGGGGCCCAAAACTGAACACAGTACTCGAGGTGCAGCCTCACCAGTGCCAAGTACGGGGGGACGATCACCTCCCTAGTCCTGCTGGCCACACTATTGCTGATACAAGCCAGGATGCTGTTGGCCTTCTTGGCCACCTGGGCACACCGCTGGCTCATATTCAGCTGGCTAGTGACCAACACCCCCAGGTCCTTTTCCACCAGGCACCCTTCCAGCCACTCTTCCCCAAGCCTGTAGCAATGCATGGAGTTGTTGTGACCCAAGTGCAGGACCTGGCACTCAGCCTTGTTGAACATCATACAGTTGGCCTCGGCCCATCGATCCAGCCTGTCCAGAACCCTCTGTAGGGCCTTCCTACCCTCAGGCAGATCAACACTCCCACACAACTTGGTGTCACCTGCCAACTTACTGAGGGGGCACTCGATCCCCTTGTCTGGATCATTGATAAAGATACTAAACAGAACCAGCCCCAACACTGAGCCCTGGGGAACACCACTTGTGACTGGCCAGCAACTGGAGTGAACTCCATTCGCCACAACTCTTTGGGACCGGCCATCCAGTTTTTTATCCAGCGAAGTGTACACCTGTCCAAGCCCTGACCAGCCAGTTTCTCCAGGAGAATGCTGTGGGAAATGGTGTCAAAGGCTTTACTGAAGTCCAGGTGCACAACATCCACAGCCTTCCCCTCCATCCACTAAGCAAGTCACCTTGTCATAGAAGGAGATCAGGTTGGTCAAGCAGGACCTGCCTTTCATAAACCCACGCTGACTGGGTCCGATCACCTGGTTGTCCTGTACCTGCCACATGATGGCACCCAAGACAATCTGCTCCATAACCTTCCCTGGCACTGAGGTCAGACTGCCAGGCCTGTAGTTCCCCCGATCCTCTTTCCAGCCCTTCTTGTAGATGGGCGTCACGTTTGCTAACTTCCAGTCAACTGGGACCTCCCTGGTTAGCCAGGACTGCTGGTAAATGATGGCAAGGGGCTTGGGGAACACTTCTGCCAGCTCCCTCAGGACCCTTGGCTGGATCCCATCCAGCCCTATAGACTTGGGTGTGTCTGAGCAGTGTTGCAGGTTGCTAACCATTTCCCCTTGGATTATGGGGGCTTCATTCTGCTCCCTGTCTTCCAGCTCAGAGGGCTGGGCACCCAGAGGACAACTGGTCTTACTGCTAAAGACTGAGGCAAAGGCAGCATTAAGTACCTCAGCCTTTTCCTCATCTTTTGTCACTGTGTTTCCCCCCGCATCCAATGAAGGATGGAGATTCTCCTTAGTCCTCCTTTTGTTGCTAATGTATTTATAGAAACAAACAAAAAAAGCACTAAGTACATTTTTTTCTAAAAAACACAATAAGGAAATATGTAAAGCCCAAGCAACACAAAGAAAACCTACATTTTGGGTCATGGCTTGCCAACACCATCCTCAGATGCTCAGAAAGTATCTTGGCTATGTTAGAATTATCAGCTATATTAGAATTATCAGCATTAAAGCAGCTAAGAAAAAAGGTAAACAGTTAAAGGCAGTTAAACGGCTTCAAAGTTTGCAAGATTCACGGAGTTTTTGCGAAAGCCATCGGGCATTCCTCAGATGGGAATTTGCTGTGTCTAGCCCAGGACACTTTGATAACATATTATTTGACAGCATCTCTCATGATTCAGCAAAAACACTCTGCCAAGTTTATCAGATTTACAACATTAATCAACAAATATGCAAATGTCAGTGTACAAGTACTGTTTTGAAATACCAAGCCACATACTCAGCTGCAGTAAATCAGTGTAACTCCACAGAAGTCAACAGGGTTTTATGCCAATTTACACCAAATTTGGCCCACTGTATTTACACTACTACACTCTAATTCTTTTACTCAAGTACTGCTGACATTGCAGATAATTATATTATGAGCAACTTTAAAACAATTTAGTAAGTGAAGAAGCCCTCAAAAGGAGGTACAGTGCCATAAGAGGAATCCAATTTTCTCAACATCTCATCTTCAAAATGAATCTGAATATTACTTCATTATGAATAACACCGTTCAGAATTAGGGCAGACTTAATTATAAATGCTACAAGAAGCCAGTAGGATAACAAGCATCATTTTGATTTAGGAGCAGATACTATTGGTGACAATTATGAGACAAAAATCAATCTTGAGGCACTAAGTACTGTGAATAGAAATGTTATCTTCGTCTTACAAACTGCAACTACAGATGCTCACACTGATCTAAACGAGGGTTGCGCACATCATTTAGGAAGAAGGAAAATAAGCTTCTGATAGTTTTACTTTTTACAATAAACACTCTTCAGCTTTTTTTTTTTTTTTTAAAGTTACAATGTCTAGTCTGGTCCTTTTACAGCTAAGCCAAGAGAAAGTTTGGTCTGACAAGTGCTCACATGAAAGAGGAGACAGATCAAAGGTACATCTATAACAGAAGGAATCACTGGGCACAAATAGGGACTCAAAGGCCATATTCCCAGGTCAATTTCCACACCTTAAAATGAAGGCCCTTCCACCAAAAGACTATAGAAGATTGCTTTTTGCCAGAGTAAGAGCAGCACTGACAGCAAATTTAGACTACAGGCCTGGTTTCAAAACAACCTGAGTCAATTTATAAAGTTTAGATCAATTTATAAAGTTCAGATGGAAACCAAGTAACACATGATAGTTTTAGCAGTCTTGCTGTGAACACTTCAGTAGATTCAGATCCAAAAATTATTGGAACTAAAAATAAATGTCCCAATCTGCAAACTACAGACACCATGGCTCCGACATCAGCAAGTGCTGAGTACTCAGATGGATAGTGTGATAATTTCCAAATGAGACCTTTCTATTACATAAAAGAGTTTCTAGAAATTGCCAGCAGACAGCTTCACATGCAAAAACCAGATAAAGAACAGTCATTAGCAAGTTATGTGGGTAAGGGGTGTTGACAGTTCGCAGCAGCTTTACTTACCTAGATGTTGCTATATGTCTGCAAAGCCACCGGTAGGCTGGGCTGCAAATTTCTGGCAAAAGAATTTCCAGCAAAATACAGGAGTTACCAAAAATCATTTTGCATGGGGAGGCAAACTGGACAAAACCTTCATCAGAAACCACAGAGTCAAGAGATACACAGAGCAGAGGGTGCAAACAGGTGATTCTGAGAACCTAGAGCCTAGTGTTAATAGCATTCCCATGGGAATCAACAATTCGGTTTATTGGTTGGGTGACACCTGCAACAGGCATGGGGATTTCCAGTGTGCCCCATGTAAATGTTTAGTGTAGATTCTCTCTTGGGTTGCATTAAAAAAAAATCTCAAATTTGTATTTCAATGCATAAATGGCTAGTATTTTCCCCAAGACAGAATACAGTTTTCTCTCCAGATCTGATTGTCAACTCAATTAACTGGAGCTAAGTATCCCTTTTTCCTCCTCCTCCTTCAGAGCTCTTCACATTAAGAAGAAATGCAGAACATTAGTGAAGATCAAGGTCTTCTCTATCAGCCTTAAGATTATTTTGGGTAATGTCATGCTTGCTATTGTTGTTATTCACTTCAAAATACTCCTGAACTCTTACTTGCATGTTTTGTGGTCTCAAAACCAAACAAAATCTGCCTGATTGGATCTGGAGGATGTTTTACCACATCTTTTACGAAAACATCACAGTATAACATACCACTTCACTGCCATCAGCCAGCCATTTAAAAGCAGATGAAACTGTATAGGAATTTTCTTGGAGTGCCTTTTTAATGTTTGTTGCTTACGCAAATTAAAGAACTCAAGATAAAGCTTCAGCAATTGATTAGTCAAAGACTTTTTTTATCTCTGCTCATCACATTCCCTCTGACTGCCAAGAGTAAGAAAGCCACTATCCCATTTTCTCATTGGGAATGAAATATATACCATGACAGTCTTAATTTAATAACAGGATGAGCAACTTACAGCCCACAGGGCATGCACAGACTGCCAGGACAATAAGTCTGTTCCAGAGCCCGTATCCCCTCCTCCCAAATACCCTTCAAGTGCAGGCTGCAGGCTGGAGGAATAGGCCAGGTGGCCCCCAGCCCCTTTCTGGTGCTTTTTTTGCCTGAAGGCCCAGCTGCTCCTCCTCGTTAGGTGACACTTCACAAGAGTCAATTCACACCAGGAAACCCTGGACCTCTGCATGTGCACAGAAAGACCATGCCAGTTGTAACCACATGGCAGGAGGGGAGTGGATCATGACATATAATTCACTTAATCTACCAGAATAAGATATGTGGTCCGCTCTACCAGGGTGATTAGGCATGATTTATAGCGTAATAGTACTGACAATAATACCTTTCGTTAGCGTCAAATATAGTACTCAAAGCTGCAACTCAAACTACAACTGGCTGCTTACACACTTGTGCTTTACACCTTTCCTACCTTCCCCATAGCAACACATTCTGTGACCTGCCATGTCTCCTGCCGCTCTACTCTCCATGGGCTTCTCCTCCAAATATTGCCCTGCCTGCTTGCATGCTCACACATGGCGCCTGGTTCACAGCTCCACATGCACCAATTAGCTAGAGAAGGACATTAGCGCTGGTCAGACAGGCAGCAACTCTCAGAAGTCAGCTTTTCTCTCTCCTATCCGTTCCTTCAGTGGAACCTTTTTATCCTACCATCATTTTTCACAAAATAGGTAGGAACTAAATACCTTTGAGATGTCTACCATTCTATTAAGCTACTGATCAAGTTTAGCTATATTGAAGAACTTAATGAGAAGGCTAAGAGACATACAGCAATTTCCTTCAGAAACCAGGCTAAAAATTATGTCAGTAGGAACTGCAAGACATCCCAGTCCGATATTAGTATGTAGAGGCTATTAATCTCTCATGGTGGAGATAACTAAAGAGTGCATTATTAAACACTTCCTTATCAGGATAAAGGCTAGGCTTAAATTCATGTATTTTCTTATATACAACTCCCTGCCCATATACAGTTCCTTCTGTAAACCTGCAAGGAAGACTGGGCTGGCAAGTTCAGTAAGCCAAACAATTAGTCACAGCCCCTGGAACAGCCTTGTACACCCACAAGTGCCGCACAGATATTTGAGACACTTGTGGTTGTACAGGTATACCATGCCTGGATTTAAAAATATGTCCACCCTCCGTGTGTGGTGGGGGCTAGCGTAGTCCATGTCAAGGACTGAGGGTGATCTGTATGCTTAAAAAGCCAGAATTGGAAGCCTTGCACAGCTGCAAAACAAAAGCTCAGAGTTTATTATGGTACAAGATTCAGGTGACACATCAGGCAGAGAAGTGTGGTCAAGGACAGGCATTGGTCAGTTCTGAAAGCAAGACTTATTACCAGGACTTTGTTTATCCATGGAGCTTCAGCTCAAACTCTCATTCCCATTTTGGAAGTGGATTTGTTCCCTGCCTTTCAGGGACACAGGTCTGTTCGGACACCTACAATCCATCTGAATTTCTCAGCTTGGGTCTTTTGATGTATCTGATATTTACAGGGACAAAATTGCTGGCTTTGCTTGTCATCAATAGTACATCTATCCTGTGAAGAACAAGACGACTGTGATGATAAAAAAAAGAAAAGTCCATTTCTCTTTCAACTGCCTGGAAAAAACCCTTCCTCTTGGACCCGTGTGGATATACGCAAAGAGAGAGAGAACACAGCCTTTGAACAGTAACTGGTATAAATCTTTCTCCTCTGATCATTCCCCCTCTGACTCATAAATCTTAATCTAGCAAGAAACAAGTGCATAGCTCTCTCTCAAAGCATAACACACACCTAGAAGGCAGGCACAATTAAAAGGAGAGAGACAAATGTGGGAGCCATTTCCTTAATGAACAGAAGGCTTTTCACTTCTTATTCATCATAATGGTTATCAATAAATAACAGGAATAAGCAACAGTTTGAACAGAACATAGATGAATATAAGTTTAATGTCAGTAAAGTGCCTTATAATAAGCCTGGATTGAGAAAGATGTTGAGAAGAGTGGTTTTCAGAGACACTGCTTACATTTCAATGTTTTGTGTGACCTGGCTCTGCTATAGATGGGTATAAAAACCAATGAGAAAGTGTGTCTCATGTTTCCAGCCTTGCACAGTTTTTTCCTTTTTTTTTAAAAAGTTAGGGCAAGTGAGACTCATCTCATTTTTGTGTGTGTCTATTTTTTAAAAAAGAAGAAAAAATCCAAATAAAAAAGCAATAAACAAATACTGAGACCTGGGAGGGAGGGAGGGAGTACGGGCTTTATTCTACCCCATGACTAGCCCTCAACTCCTGTTCTTCTGCAGTCATGGCCATGGCTCTCCTGCACAGCATCACCTCCCTCTCTGACATTCAGACCTCACATACGAGCTTGGGTAGCTATAGCCGAGCTTTGGCACTGCCCAGAGAGCATGAAAACGTGACAGGTGGTAAAGGAGGAGAGTCCTGTAGGTCCGTCTCCGCCACGTGACTGGAGATGGGCTCTTGCTTGACTCAGGCAAGGTAGGTGGGGGGGAAGTCTCATACCCCTTATTGCCATTGATGCCACTTTGACCCACACGATTGAGGCTTGTGCACTGACTCCCAGCACGTGGTGTTGTGACTGGTTTTCACATTTGGAGCACTGCAGTATCACCTCTGTCCTGTAGACCAACTGGCCAATAGCTGGCATGAGCAAGAGTTTACATCACCCACAACCAAACCAGAAATACACAAGATAAATCATGCTGGCAGCTAAAGATTCCCAAAGTAGCACTGAAGCAGATAAGGAAAGCAAAGCAAACTGTTCTTGGAAAGATTAAGGAACTTTGCAGCTGACATAGGGAAAGCAGCTATTAAGGTAAGCAGGGGTGATACCAGTCTCAAGCTAACAGCTGGAAATAATTTGAAAGGTGACAGAAACTAAGAACCCATGCAAACCTTGAGCTTAAAAACACTCTGACCTTGAAGAAACTGAATCTGCCTTTCTGGTTCCCGTGGCATATGGCCTTGGTAACAGACAACATAGATCACTTGCTACTTCAGCATAGCTTCACAGGTATCCAGTAAGGCTTGTCTGGTACAGAATGGAGGGTCTTTGCCTCATTTGCTGACTGTTCAGCTGCCTGCTACCCTGATTTATCACTTTGGAAACACTCCCACCCCAAGCCTCTACATGCTAAATAGAGCCAGCTGGACTACTCCATGATTCCAGACCAACTTCAGCTGTCACACAGGCCCTGGACCAGGATGGGAGGTTGCACTGAATGTTTTGTCTCAGATGAGCATCTCCATTCTTCCCTGGATGTCTCAGTCACCTTGTATCACGGGATCTCTCCTACCACAAAATCCAGCACATCCCATAAGCACCACTACAGTCACTTATAACCCACTGCAGTGTCCCACAACTTCAGACTCAAAATAACACTCCATCTCTCCCATAGATCAAAACCAAACAAGTCTAGGAGAAATCATGATGTTTTGGACACATCAAGTTTTCAGCTGGAACAGTGCCAACCCTGGTGACTTGGTTCACTCCAGGCACTAGTCTGGGGACAGATGCAGCAGTTTTGCTTATATCCTCCAACATAAAGAGCTTCCACAAACTTCTAGGTGGTATTTGGAGAACAGCACCCAAACCTGTCTCTCGTTCCTCTGCTCCCCCTGGTGGGTGCCAGCCCAGCATTATCAAAATGCCTGCTTGGGTAGTGCTGCCAGGGAGCAGCACACAGAAGCTAAAGGAGGCTCTAAAGTTAATACACAGTCTCCTTAAGAGCTCATTAATTACCACTGTTAATTCTTACCAATACTTCTAGCACCACTGCTCATTACAGGGACCTAGCAGATCAAAAAGCAAATCTAGGAAGAGTTTCCAAAGTGTGCAACTACTGACATCTCCAGCCAATACCCAGATGATGCAGCCCTGACAATACCACGTGCCCACCACTTAATATTCCCGGGCATCAAACCACAGCCCCTTCCAAGGATTGTACACGCACAGATGCTGATCCATGTACAGCTATTCAAAAAGCAGCTCCTGTAATTATAAACTTGCATGTTTGTGCAAAGATAGATAGTAGATATATCAGTTTTGCTGCATAAAGTGTGAGTCAAGAAGCTAATTACTTCTGTGTGTCTAATTATATTTTTTTACCTTGTCAAAAGGGGATAATCTGCCATTCTCTATATTCGACTGTATTTTCAAATGTAATTCAAATTGGGCCCCCCGCCTTTAACTAGACAAATAGACTAAATGCCAGTGAGAATGGATTAAAAAAAAAAAAATCTGTATTTTAAGCACTGCAGTAGTAAAACTAGTCAAGACAAAATTACTTCTGTTTGCTCAGTGCAATACTGCAAACAAGAAGATACTACAAACTTTTGATTCTCTCTTTAGAAAGGTATTCAACCTTGTTTAGACCAAGCTTGTGCTTGTTCTTGGTATCTTCAGAAAAGAGACAGTAAAATAATTGTATCAGAAAAATCAAGACCATCAGAACACTTTTTAATTATAGAGAGACCATGCACTATACTTATTTGGGGTGTAGAGAGTGGGTTAGTTTCGTTTGGTTTTTTGCTTTACATCTTAAAGCTGGATCATTGCTCCAGGGAAAGTATGACTGAAATGACCAAAATAATCACATTCCTCCTTTTATGTTTAAATGTGCTGCAAGCTCATATCTAGGTGTTGAACAAAATCAAATATAGATCTCTCTCTAATCTTCCAAGCTATAGAACAGTAAGTACTCCACAATAGAAAACAAGATCTAATACAAGAGGTGGCAACTGGGATTTCATGCTGCTTATATGTCTTCACATAAAAAGATATGCAATCACAAG
The DNA here is from genome assembly GCF_028858705.1 of Grus americana. Classification (NCBI taxonomy): domain Eukaryota; kingdom Metazoa; phylum Chordata; class Aves; order Gruiformes; family Gruidae; genus Grus; species Grus americana. Next base: position 115,110,816 of record NC_072853.1, read on the forward strand.
GAAGCGTGACTCATTTGACACTGGAGAGACATTTTCTTTTTAACTATGCATGAAAGGGAGAGTATTGCCATACGCTGCTCTAACAGCGGTGAATCAGAAGTAGTAAGGGAGTCGCTGCATTTTACAGTTTGTAGCAGTCACATTCGAAAACAAGGCCTGGTTCTTCTCTCTGTAAAATCAGCTCATACAAGCCCAACATTGCTCCACACATACCCTGAGATTCAGCCACCAGATGCCTAGTAAAGACATGCTAGGCTGGACAACTTGTAAAGCACATTTCATTCCCCAAAAGGCAACAGTTGAGCAAGATCTTCCACTAGCATCTAGCAAACAAGGAACAAGGAAAGCCCATGCTTGCCAGGCAATCGCTGGCACTCAGACACACCAGTCAAACCCTGTCAAGGAAGCACTTGAAGATCACTAGCCACAGAAGACCCTGATGAATCAAACTTGCAACCCATCATACCAAAGATGCTATTGCCTCCTAAGCCCCAGTTTGGACCAGAATAACAACAAGATCCCAAACTAAATAAAAGTACTGCAGTGTTTTTGTTTTCTCATGTCTTTAGACAGTAATTGCAATGTACTTTCCTACCTTCCACTCCTCTGCATAGCCCTTAAACACACACAGGGCTTCCTTTCCTTATAAAGCTAGACAGGTACAATTTACTTTGCAGCAACAATTTGTTTGTATTTCCATCTATAAAAGCCCCCCAAAATGCCACACTGCACGGTAATTTCTATACTGATGAAATACAAAGGTTCTGTAATGTTTATAAAGCCATTTAAACTGCACTAGCAAAACTATTTTGCTAAATTACATTTTCCAACTCATCAGTCCTTCTTATGCTATATATAAGCTCACTTCTTCCAAGAGTCACCCCTACTCACATAATCAAATCATGCCATTTGAAACGCTGTGACATTATTTTGTCATATAAAATGGCTGAAATTATCTTGACGCTGGCAATGTAAGGATTGCTGCTACCCAGAATTTGTTATGAGAAGAAGTGAAAGCTGAAAAAGAGTCAGTTCTATTGAAATTATAGATTTTAAATATCAGAGACACAAAGTGTTTAAAAGCCATTAAATACCACAGGTCATCATAAAAGGAGGATCCAGGTTCCGAAACACTTGTCCTGAATCATTTCAAATGGAAATATTAAAGAATGAAAATGTGCTATGGAATTACAGGATTTATTTATATAGACTGACATAAACTCACTTTACGGTAATATGTTTTTAAATGTCAAGCAGTATAAATAAGATTTGAAATTACTACCTAATATAATGACTTAAATAAGTACCTTCAAAATAATGATTATATGAAGATTGAAATAAGTTTGACGGACCGAGGTGTAATCAAAATCACTGTAGCCAGAGAAATTTATCCAAAGCAAAAGCCATTTTATGCTTGCATACATGTGCATTTAATATAGAAGTAGAGCATACCTTTTCAGCAACAAAAGCTCAAAAACCACTTGGAAAAAAAAAAATCAATTCTGCCACTCACTTTACTTTTGCTGGGTATACCAATTTTCAGGTTTTGCTCAGACATCCAGTGTATGCACACAGCTTCTCTATTTTACCTCATTTTGAGAAAATTATTTTCAGAAAACATGCCTCCAAGAAACATCTGACAACTGTACATCCACATGATTAAATAAAGGAGAGGAAAACCTAGCAATAGATATAGCACAAACTTTACAACAGCAACGACTGCTTGCTTGCAAGCCCCTGGCCAGAATCATTCTCCTTGACAAAATAAATTAATGCTAGACAGTTCTCGAGACATTACATCAACAGAAAAAGGTTTAGCTCTCCCTTGCATCAATAAAGCATATCATCTGACCTAAAGTGCAAGTCTGCATCACTAAACCACTTTCAAATGCAACAATACCGACCTTCAAAGACATCTTCATATAATGAGCTGTCTTTGTTGACCATTTTGAGTAGTTACAGACTTTATATCTGTCTATTTCATAATCTTTTAAGAAAGCTAACGAGGTCTGAGAAGTGAAAGACAAGTCCAGTCAGTATTATTTATGGACATCTTTTCACTCTTGTTCAGTACAGAGATACACAGCAGCACTGCTAAATCCTTCAGTATCGATTTCTCCCACCAAACCCACGTTGCAGATTAACCTTAAAAAGATATCCACTCAAGGATAAACAAAGTAAACTCATGTCCCTCAGACCTGAAAGATGTTTTCACCAACGCTTCAGGACTGTCCACTGGTGGTAGTTCATCTGCTAAGATTTCTTCAGGAGGTCTAGGGTCACTGATGATGGTCGGTTTTGGCCTTTCCTTGAGGTTGCCAGTCAGCCCACCGATAATAGTGTTCCACAAGCAGTTTTGTGATTTAGACCCTGCAAAAAGAGAGAGCCAGAAGGAAAATAAATTCATAGGCCCATCGTCCAGTCTCTCAGCAGTCCGGAAGACAAAGATTGTCTGTTATCTTTTTACCTTTGCATCACCACAGTTTGGGATTAAGCCTGAAAACCTGAAATGAAGCTGGAATTGGAAATAAACACCAACATTCAGGTCATTCCAAATCCAAGACTGTAATGCTTCCCACAAAAAGGTTTGATTACAGAAAATAGAGTTTTCACATCTCTATAAAAAAACATCCTCTCCACATTATACTTCAATTATAGCTTAGCAGGTATTGATATGGCTGTATTTTAAGCCAAAGAACTAACCAAAAAAACAAGGCACCAAATCAATACAATATTAATTGTTGATTTTCTTAGACTAAAGTTAATAGTGGTTAAATTATAGATTAAAGACATCACTGAAGGACTAGTATCAGAAAACACATTTCTGTTGAAACTTCAACTTTTCTCAATAGACATTGAAATGCAAAAATATTTATATGGATGATCTTTTTACATTTATTTAGAAGTGTCACCAGGTGCCTCTTGCATGTCATTCAGAGAACCCATCCTCATCTGTAAGTCTAGTTCCACTGACAAAGTACAATTAGCATCCTTCAGTCAGATCTCTTCCCCGCCTTTGGAGAAGAGAATAAGTAACATTTCATAAAATTTAAGTATCTGGTTCATAGTTTCAAAAATTTCCAAATGGCTTCAGAATAAATTAGGCATTTCCAACAATCCCAGTGATACTACCATACTGAACACCTCTGTCACTCTCTAACTTTCAAGTATTATAGAATATACATGCATGAGTTAGTTAGCAGATCCCAAGAAGAGCAGCGAAGTACTGAAATCCTGATTGTTTCAGTTAAAAGACTTTCCACAACAGAGGTGCAGCAAGCATTAATCTTACTGGATTCCAAATTAATAAGATGTACCAACTCTGCTAGTAGTCATTCTCCATCAATAAAATCTGATAAACAGGATATTTCTCAAGCCAGCAACTGATTTTTGTAAGAGACTGTACAGGTAAGATTTTCAAATATTTTCCCAGCTTTCAGATTTAACTATCGAGGAGAGACAATTAAGAGGTAAATAGTGGACCTAACACATGGATTAAGGTTGACCTGTTGTTGCAGTACACACTAAGTACTTAAGAGGAAACCAAACAGAAGTGCTGTTATCCCATGTCTCCTGAGAACATACAATGAGAAACTACCCTGTTAGAAGCAGCAATATCTGCTGCTACGGCCAGATGATGGCAGCCTTATTGTGCTGGTTGTCTTAAACGTCCTGTTTCCACACAGCCTAAATGGTGCAAAGACAGAAGATCAGCAAGAATCCTCATCTGTCTTCTCCATTCCAAAATAATTTTCAGACTATTTCCCAGCTAATCAGGAAAGCCTCCATACTCACAGGCCTCTCTGCTCTTAATTGTCAGCAGCTATCTAATGTGCAAGGACTGCATTTACCCAGATTTACAGATAGCTTTGACATCCTGTGCCAAGTTCTGTGCTACAATAGCTAGTCCAAAGTCAACTCATGTCTACACAACAGCTGCAGAAATAAATGCAACATTAATACTTCTTTATTATTCAAGGACTTGCGATGCTATGGCAATACCACTGTTTCTATTCTTTAGACCACCATCCAAATTCCCCAAAATTTCTTACTTTTACTTGAAAAGGTAAACATTTGTTTTCCCATTCTGTAAGGGGAAATATAAAGGATGTGAGAGTTTTAAATTATCTGACCATACAGGCCACCAGTGATATAGGGAATCACAATCTTTTTGGCTCTAATACATTGAGAGGACCACTTCTTGTGCAAAAGTATGGCCTACTCAGAACAGTTAGAACCAGAAGTTTACTTATCAACAAGGAAAAATAAGTTGCTATCCAGCCATACATACTGCACACTAAGACCAGAGAACAGGACAGCAACACTTGTAGAAAAAAGCTGATGTGTACCATTGAAATCATAGTTTGTGGGAAAGAGGCTCTCTGAAGCCACTTTTATAATTTTGAGGTTTTCCCCTGCAATTACTCCAAGGAATCTGCTGAGCTTCCTAAACCACCACTGTCTCCCTATTTCCTCAGCTCTACCCTGTCTTTTATTCCACAAGCCCTCCAGCTTGTCAGGTGCAGAATAACTCCATGGTCCAGGAAAGAGGCATAGCAGCCTTTTTCTGCACTTACTAGATATTAATAAGTAGCTCACTGTTTGCACTATCACTGAAACCCACCAGCAACAGGTTAACTAATTGCCACTGAAAACCATATCATCACTAAAAATCAAACCTTTTTTTTCTTTCTCTTTAAACAAAAACATTACAAGAAAAGCAAGCACTTATTTCAGCCAATACATTTTTCCCCTACATTCTCTGCACACACACCCGTACCTTTTCCTCCAACACGCATATCCATGCCACACAGCTTTCTCCTGTGATTAGATCTAGGCTGTAGGCCCAGACCTACTTGTCTCTTGTGAAGATAAACAGCAGCCAATCAGCCAGCTGACATGAATTAACCAGCTTCAGGAGAGCCATGAAGTGCCAGGCCCACCTGTCCCAGTCAGTGCTCAGCCTGCCCACAGCTAGGCTCAGGTGAAGGGCATTCGGCAAATGATTGTTTTACTTACCAGGCCTGCCTGAGCTGCCAGCTGCCTGAAATGATGAAAGCCTGATGAACTTAAATCCCCACAAAGACTGATGGCAGAGGAGTGGTACTTGTAGCAAGATGACATAGTGAGATATCAGGTACGTTAACTGCTGCTAAAGGCAGTAGTAACCTCTTAAACTCAAAGTCTCCTAAATAGATTTGACTTTTAAGAGTACAGGAGATCGGGTAGCCTTAGCATGGGAATGAGTAACACTTAACTCAATTTTAATTTCAAATCCTTGTGAATAAGGGTAAACATTTGCAAAAATGCTTGTCCTTCATTTTATTGCACCCTGACAAAGATGATTATAGCTGAGCTAGAGGCAAAAGCAAAATAGGTTTAGGAGCTATAATTTAAAAAGCAGAACTCTGCTTGAAGAATCTGTGGGTAGGTGTTCAAATACTTTTGTAGAGCCTGAAAATATTGTTACACTGCATGTCTAGCTGCCTGGAGCACCAATAACCACACAACTACCATTCCCATTGCCTTACTTAACAACACCAGCAGCTTTTCCCTCCTCTTTGTTCCTGAATTAAAGGGGAAACAGCTACGTGCTCCAGAGAGCTGTGGACAACAGTCAGGATGGACAGGGCTCATCGGGGTTTCAGTAGGCTATCTTGTGTTTGGTTGCATGCACAGAAAGTTAGATCAGGTAAATAAGGTCAGCCAAAATGGGTATGGTTTGTTAAGTGTTCAGTGACAGCTCAACTATGATCCCACTGAAATCTCTGAAGGTTTTACTGTTGACCTCAAGTGGGCAGCTGTTAGAGAGCAATGGAAATCTTGTCCTCTGTTGTGAAGTTGAAGTTAATACGTGCCTTTGAATTAATCACTCGAGTGAATGCAAAAGGCATGATCCAGGAAGATACCCAGTCTCTGGTTTGTGACTCAGACACAAGGATAATGGCGATAATCCTCTATGACTTCAGTTATTGCTTGAATTCTTGTCCTCAAATGATGCAGCTTTTTCTGCCATTCAGTCAGGATGTTTTTGAATGCTTGATCTGCACTCCACTGTTCGTTGAATGGAACATGGTATGGTAGAGTAGGTTATAGTACTCAGCATAAATTTGGGCATCAGTCATTTAACTCACGTTAGCACAGTACATGCCTCAGACATTTCCCTCCTTTCTGTAATACAGTTCCCATTCTAATCTTCCTTCCCATTCCCACAGATAAGAGTTATCACCTTATACTGCTCGTGACTACACAGTCATCATTAATGATACCCTATGAGAAGCTAGCCGGATTATTAAATCCTCAATCTGACTCCCAGATCACTAAATTTAACTCTTAACAGTGAAGGTCTGGTTTACACTTTGAATTATCTCCCTTCATCCCTACATTATGCCTCTGTGACTATTTCCCACCCAGGCTCATCTAAGCATTCCTCTCTACATTCCATTTCTGTTAGTGTCAAACAGCCTGCCTCCTTGATCTCACCTCCACGCTTGACCCCATGCAGCACTTGGTCGTAAGATGAGGCCTTATAAGGGGGTATCCTGTGCTTTCATTCAGCTGATGGCCATCCACCAGTCTGTTCTCTTCCATGTAACGCCAAGCACCCCTAATTCTGCAAATAAGGCTTGGCTGCCTGGTTGAGAGACATGATTAAAGCAGGAACAGAACCTGGTTCTTCCTGGGTCTCAGGAAGACACACATTCACCAAAAATCAAGTTATTATGAATGTCAGGATCAGAACTGAAATGCCAGCTCAGTTCCAAAGGTCATGACATTATGCTTGACCTACTTGTCATGCAATATTGCAGCAGTCCTCGTAACCCAAATATCCAGGAATAAACAGGACTTGGGCTGAATCTTCCAACTCTGTACCTAGTATTCAGGAACCATAATGGACAAAAAGTGGAGTGATAAAGAACTTGAAAATGTTTGCATTTACATTTCTCTCCACTGTGATTTCCTTTGCCATATGCATTTTCAGGGTCGAACCAGCCAGGATTGATTAATAGACCCCCTACTAAGCTTTACTGTTTACAACGTGAAGGAAAATGAACCCTAAATCAGGAATAAGGAATGCCAGTACAATTTTCTCTCACTCCTGTTCAATCCACTCCGTCACCTTGTAAGTCACTACATGCAACAACAGATTTCATAGCCACAAAAATTCCTTCTACATTATGCACCTTAGCTACCTATGTGAGGTATGGCAAGCTCAGAGTGCCATCCTGTGACTACGTGAAATACTGCATCATAGATGTAAATTATTTCGATGTTTCGATCTGCACCACCCATGATGATGGCAAATGCTCCCTTTTAATGATGAGAAGGGGATTTTTCCCCGCTAAGTGATCACAAATCATCATGAAACTGCATTCATTATGAACAGGATTTCCTATCTTCATCCTCATTCTTACATATTTTGTCATGTGTGCTCTTAATAATTCATATGGTCAAAGTCATGGTCAGTTGGTACTACATTAGCAGATGAACCTTTTGTTTTGTTCAAATTTGGGTCACTTATTTCAAATCCCAACCCATACCTTTAGTTCCTAACCTTGCTGTATGAAGAAAAAGGTGATGAAGGAGCTATCAGTAAGGTTTAATTACTTTTTCATTAGCTGTTTCTAAGGCTTGACTCAAATCTCTTTGTGGCCACTGTAGTCAACTTCAGCTGGCTTTGCAACACTTATATTGTTATAACTTTTTATGCTTGAAACAATAGTAACGCCACAAAGCCTTCCATTATTTTAAATTTGCATCAACTCTGTTCAATAAGACTGAATTTCTGTGTCTTCTCCAACTAAGTACTATGGTTCCTCAGTTTAGAACTGTAAATGAACTGTAATAACAGGGCAGACATAATATGAGATTAAAAGACTTATTAAATGTGTTTATTTCTACAATAGACATAGAAATCAATCAGTTAAAATAAAAAAGACTACTTACGGGCAAATCGTGAAAGTGGTCGTGCATTTTTGTCACCTGTCTCGTTTGCAACTGAAAGGAGAAAATACAGAGAAATAAAAAGCATTAAATTTAAATGTTACATTAAGATTAATGATAATACCAATTCCCATACATATAAAGGAGGGAAGACTGTTCACAGTAGCAGCAGTTGGATATATATGTATAGGTATATACACACACATAGATATAATACTTTTTTTAATGCCACCAAATGTATTACTTTGCATGTTTGTCTGTCTGTCTGGGTCAGTTTGGCTTTCAGAGTCAGCAGGGCACACCACAGGCACCCGCAAACATTGTCTTGTCCCACATAATAATTGAATCATATAATTGCTTAACATTCAAGCACTAGGCATTAATAATACATAGCAAAATATGACTGCAGTCAACCTTACAAATTCTATCCTATGTTGGACTTTTTTCCAAGTCCTAAATAAAATGTCATTTAATGAGTATGGTAAGAAAAAAGTAAGATTATTCCACCTATATAAAGAAATGCAATAGCAATTTTGGAAGCCCAGAGGATCATTTAATAGCAAATTAAATGAAATTTAAGGATCTGTGCAAAAGAATCCTCTGACATTTGGAACTGCATATACATATACAGGATTTGTTTTTTACAAGAACATACAAATCCTGCTTTTTTCTGCCTCAGATTCATACTGGCATAGCTCTCAGCATTTCTGTGACCCAGCTGGTATGCAGTTAGTCAAGAGCATGAATGACTCTTTGGGGTTCTCACAATATTAAACTACAGCTGAAAAAAGAGGAGACTTATCAAGGAGAGGAATTACCACCCATAACGTTTTATTTTTTGTAGCTAGAGTAATCAAGAGGAACAGCATTGATGGGCACATAGGGAGGAAAGTATATTGTAAGTGTACATAGAAAACTTGCCAATTATTTGCTTACTTTAAAAATGCTGTTTTCTAGAGACAAGACCAACCAAGCTAAAAAAATCCCACAAAAGGATGCAAAATATAACCGGAACTGAGACTCACAGGGTCCTAGCAAGATAACATCAACTAAGCTATAATGGACTTTTTGAAGCCAGAAAAGACTTTTGATGAAATTGTATTCTTTTGTCAAGTCTTAAGATTGTCAGTTTAAGCTTGGCTTCATTTAAGACTTATATCCACTGTCACTCCAGCTTTCCCCACTTGCTCTACAATCTTTACCTGCTGATTAAGATGGCTCTAGCACTCACGTCAGTGAACAGAGGGACTCTTAACAAATCACTGCCTCGTTTTGCTCCCATTAGCCAGTAGATGGTGCCCTTAAAACACTCTATCAGCCCGGGGAACTCGCCAGGCTAGCCAGAGCAGGGACCCTGAGGTCCCAAGTCCTACAAGATGCTCTTCTTTGGCCAGACTGGTCCCTTCTGCGGTCCTAGGTATCTCTCCGTATCACAGCAGAGTCTGGGCAAATTCATAACATGCATTGATGTCTAAATTGGAGCATCAAGTGAACTATTAGATCAATGAGTAAAGAGCCTGCTGAGGGCCTTTTAACTGTGCTATTACCTGCTTTATAGTATTTTCTCCATTCTGGTGGCAGATGGCACTCCCTGGCCACCAGAGGCTTCAGATGCACACAAGGTCTCATCTTTGTGCCACCCTCCAGCTGGATGTTGCAACAAGAGCACTCCACCCAGCGTCTGTGTTTGGGCACCTCAGCTCCCAGACTCACAGCATCCAACACAACAGGTGTCATTCACCCACTCAAAAAGAAGTATTTTCCAATTCCAGGCTGCATAGGTTTGGTTTTGGTTGTCAGTGCTTTCCAAACATCAGATGGTGTCATATACAAAGTAATGCCCTTCCATCTGGCATACAGCCACCTGGAGCAAAGGTGCAGGTAGAACAGCAAAGCAATGAGCAGGACAGAAAGCACTGGGGATGCTGAACCTGCAGTACTAGCAAGTTTCCTGGTACAAGTGAGCCAGCTGCTGCCTGGGAATTGTCTGGGACCAATGAGGTGTAGGTGAGATCTCAGGTTTGTTTAGCCTTGCATGAAAAAGGGAAAGATGCAGAAGCAAAAAGCATTTCTGCTTTTGCTCTGTGTGAAAATCTTAGAAGATTTGACTTGATGCAGTTTTTACTGTGGAAATTCTGCATATATCCCCTACAGTCGTCTTACAGGAGTCTTTGGAGACACAAAGAACTAACAGACCTATGTGTGTAATACAGGTAAATGAGAAAAGACTTTTTCTCCGGATGGCCTGAAATCTCCTCCACCCTGTGTTTATTCAAGTTTATTAATAGTTCTAAGCTTCTGGGAGAAAGCAGGTATGAATTAATGAAGCTGGAGAAAGAAGCTAAATCTCTGAGAGAGCAAGTCACAACCCACACCAAAGACTATTTCTGGTATTTCCAAAGATTTCCTGTACTGCTGTCTCTTCAGATATGCTTATTCTTCAGCCATACTCTACCCTTGTATGCTGAAGTCTAGGTTGATTTTCTTCTCTGGTTAGATGAGACTGTCAGAAGTATCAGAAGTAACTTCTGTTCCTTCAGAAAGACAGCTGTGACAGGCAGGAGACATCGCCCTGTAATCATCCCGTTAGAGTGAAACACTGACGTGCTCTCTGTGGTCACTTGCCCAAGTAGACAACAAAATATCAGGCCCAGCCAAATTTCTTCCATTTCAAAAGTAGTATGTTGTATCATAAATGCCTGGAAAACTCAAGAGCCTTTCATTGCAATTATAAAAGTATCTTCCTAGGCATGATCAGTTCTTTGATTAACACGGATCACTCATATGTGAGTTAACCACATGACCACTTCATGGGCAGGCTTCATTTTTTAATATCTGCCCTGTTAAATTATTTCCTACCGCTTGCCACATTTTCTACAGAAGGTATCGATTTCACCAGTACACCCCCTCAGCCAATTTAGCTTTCAAAGAACCCTTGTCAAATTCCTAGTACAATGCAAAGAAAAATATACCACTTCATAGTAGTGACTCATCAAGAATGACAGACAAGAGCACATCATCTATAGTTTACCATTAAGTAGCTGAGAGGCTGGAAAAAGAAAGCCAGGTATTTTTTACCCACCAGTAAACACATGCTTTCAAGGAGACTTCTTTTTTCTAAATTAGCCAAAGGGCAGATAAGCTTAACTGTATATTTCATGTTTTCTAGTAAATTTATCAAAGTGTTAGGAAGCGGAAAAGTACATTAGATAAGGTGATAACACAGATGTGTAGATAACTTTGCATTGTACATATAATCTGAATAAACTCTTCTCTGGGATTTTTCTTTTTCTTTTCTTTCTTTTCCCTTTCGATGCTACATATTTTGAACAGCATTCCTGTAAAAAAATTCTCTGGAATGCCCTGACATATCATGTCCTGGTAATCATTTCCTTTAAAACTGAGGAGAATAAAAGACAGCGCTGTGACTACTGAGACAACTGTGTCTGTCTACTTTTTACAGGCAAATCAAAGTCAGATCATCTGTGGGAACTCCAGCAGTTTTTGCTCTCAAAGACTATAATGCCATTAGATGTTTTATAAACTTATCAAGCTCTATCTTAAATGTAGCTTGTTTTTTATGTTTAGTCATCTTAGGAGACTTTGCCTGAACCTGATTGCAGTGTTGGTTATGACCTATCATTTAATTTGTGTCAATTTATATCCATTTGTTCTTGCACCAGCAATCTCTTTAAGCTGAAATATTTCTTTTTTCTAGTGCTTACTCCTTCTCTGACTTGGGCACAGAAAGAATGAATTTCCCCCTTCCAGCATAATTTTGTGGACTAAACACTCCATGATCAAGTTTTGCCTTACCGAATAGGTATCTTCACATCCCCTCCTCGTCTTTTTTGAACCTCATCAGTGTCAATTCATTTTCTCACAGGTACCATATGCAAACATTAAGATGCCTTATTCTTGCCAGGTCACACATTAATTGCGTGCTGTGACACTCCCCTCGTACAATTAACAGCCTCTCAGATCATAGCAGAAGTTTTCGTTATGAAGTCCTCATCTGCATGGTTTTTCACTCTGTACTACTTAATTTCAGCCGTTGTTGGTAGCCCCATCCGCGAGCAAGCTCACGTGGATCTTACCGTGAGACATTCAGACCCTCCCCTGTACTGGCAACGCTTGGTGTCATCAGCAGCAATTATCAGCACTTTCCTTTTTTCTGTATCGCAGTCATTAACAAAATTCCTACGCAAGATCAATCCCACGCAGGGATCTGAAGCACAAGAGTATCAAAGGAAGGCTTTCCTGGTGGCTTTCTGACCCACTGAGAAGATAAGGTTCCTCATAAGAAAACCTGTTCTTGGGGGATTTTGAGTCCAATAAGGAGATCAGAAAAGTCTCAGACCAAATCAATAATGCCTCATAGTGAGGCAAATTCTGCTTCTGAGAATTTTTATGCAGCATTACATAAATTGCAAGCACAGGAACCATGCAGCCAGTGCACACTTTACTAAGCCAGAGATTATGCAGGCACCTCCAGAGTCAGTCACCCAAAGAGTTTTCTAGAGTGCTGAATCCCAGTACCACGCAGGAAACACCAGCAACTTCATATGATTCGAAATGCTCGTGCTGTAAACATCAACAGTACAGACAGCATAAACACACCCTATAAAACAGATCAGTAGGCTCACAAACTTACAAAAATATGCAGCAACCTTTTGCTGATAAAAAATATTGGATGACTTGACTGTCTCTCTGGACTTGAGATTCTAATTAGTTACTACAATTAAGTAATAAATCAGTTACACAGATGGAAAAGGCACAATGTGTCTCTTGGATGTACCCTGAAGATCACAAAACACATTTGAAACAAGAGCTATGTTTCAAAATACTTGTGGAAGTCAGGAAGCCGCAATCTTCACTTACAAGTAATAACCAAGAGGCATACACCACCCAGCATTTCCTAAAATAACTCCTAATGGATTTTTGTTGCCGCTGTTTGCCTGGCAACGACGCTGTACACCAAACATTGTCCTTCTTCATTGACTGGGAGAGGAACACCACACACAACTGATGATTCATTCTCCTTATGAAAGGATCCTTACGCTTTAGGTTATTTGTATCTGTGATGGGAAAGTTGCTTCTGCAGTGGAAAACACTTCGATCCCTCAGAAAACTGAAGATAACTGCTGCCTCTCTCTGAAGGGACTTTAAACTCCACACACAGATTTCAGAGCTTCTGTGTCTCATCGACAGCCACAGAAATGCTTTCAGAAGGGCAAGGTGTACCCAGAGGAATTGTAACAGAGAAATAGGTGCAAAATATCTGTGTGAAAAGAAGCAAGACTATTCAACACTCTGCTGAGCATCAGCCAAATTTTATTTAGAGGCAGAGATACAAACACTCAACTTGCAAACTGAGGCCTCACTGGCGCCTAAAGACTGGACAGGCTTTAATGCTGGGTTTTGGAGATGAAGGAAAATAGCAAACACCAGCAACCACCTGGACCACAACTACCTTCCTTGCACCAAGGCCTATGTTAAACATATTCCTAGCCTCAAAACTGAGATGCCATCTTGTGTAAGCTATTCAAACTATTAACATATGTTCTGCAGACTGAATATCCTCCAGCTCTCCAAGCTCACAGAACAAATGGCTCTGGTCACACAAGCTCCAGGCTGCTCTCATTTCCAACCTCTGCCATGCCAGTCTTCAGAGTACAAAGAGCACAGCCCTTTGCTTCCCTAGCCATACACAGATACAGATGGCTCTGGCACCCCCAGTCACCAACAGCTTGTGATGAAATGGCTTCTAGAAAAGTTGTGAATCAGAAGATGATGGAAGAGGAACTATATGGATATATAGAACTTCTCCACTGCAAGATGATGAAGCTGCCTTAACTTTTGGCTTCTGGAATATGACTTTTTTTTTTTTTAAAAACCTGGAAATATCTGGGTTGATTTTCTACATTTAACTGAGATTTCTTACTTCGGGTAGCTCTAACAGATTTCCCATTGTAGCAAAACCACTTGCGTCTTTCTCTATACATCTGGAAAGCTTGGTCACAGATTCACAGATGGGTAAGGGACCTCTAGAGATCATCTAGTCTAATCCCTGTCCTAGAGCAGGATCACTTAGAGCATGTTGCACAGGATCGCATCCAGGCGGGTTTTGAATATCTCCAGAGAAGGAGATTCCACAACCTCTATGGGCAGCCTGTTCCAGTGCTCGGTCACCCTCAAAGTGAAGAAGTTTTTCCTCATATGCAGATGGGACTTCCTGTGTTCCAGATTGTGCCCATTGCCCCTTGTCCTGTCACTGGGCACCACAGAGAAGTGTCTGACCCCTTCCTCTAGGCAGCCACCGTTTAGATATTTATATTATTAAGCATTGATAGTCAGTTTTCTCTGGGCTAAACAGACCCAGCTCTCTCAGCCTTTCCTCATATGAGAGATGCTCCAGTCCCCTAATCATCTTCGTGGCCCTTTGCTGGACTCCCTCCAGTAGTTCCCTTTCTTGAACTGGGGCGCCCAGAACTGGACACAATATTCCAGATGTGGCCTCACCAGGGCAGAGTGGAGCAGGAGGATAACCTCCCTCAACCTGCTGGCCACGCTCTTCTTAATGCACCCCAGAATACCACTGGCCACCTTAGCCACAAGGGCACACTGCTGGCTCATGGAGAGCTTGTTGTCCACCAGGACTCCCAGGTCCTTCTCTGCAGCACTGCTTCCCAGCAGGTCAACCCCTAACCTGTACTGGTGGATGGGGTTATTCCTCCCTAGGGACAGGACCCTACACTTGCCCTTACTGAATTTCACATGGTTCCTCTCTGCCCAGCTCTCTAGCCTGTCCAGGTCTCACTGAATGGCAGCGCAGCCTTCTGGTGTGTCGGCCACTCCTCCCAGCTTAGTATCATCAGCAAATTTGCTGAGGGTGCACTCTGTCCCCTCGTGCAGGTCATCGATGAATACTTTGAATAAGACCAGACCAAGCACTGACCCTTGGGGCACACCACTAGCTACAGGTCTCCAACTAGACTCTGGTCTAGACAGCATATTTCTGTGCAGCAAATCTAAAACAGATAGGTGGAAATCATAAACTATGGGATTTTTAGAACAGGATTCCGCACATGTGGGCTACCATGACTTCCAGCTCCCTTCCAGCAGAAAATATATCAACAATAGCATAGTGACCAAATACATGAAAGTGGTATCAGATGTGGTCACAGGACATTCTCCTGACTGGCATACCAACCAGCAATCCTGTTTCTTGAGCTTCTTCACCTGCTCCTCCATTCTCATCGTGCTCACCTCAACTTGTAGCATTTGAGTGGAAGTACAGCCATTGCTGGGTGAACCCAAGCACAATTCTCTCTCTCTCACACTGCACCCCTTACCCTTTTTTAGTCATAATTCCCAAGTACATTCCTGCATAGCTGAGAGGCCATCCGTCCCATCTAGAAGCATGGGTGCAGAACAAAAATCAAGTGAATAAAAAACAGAATACAGACAGCTGCCTGTACAACCCTGTGGCACTGCCAAGTCATTAGCTATTTAATAGCTCTAGCTAATGGGATGATGTCTAAACTGGAAAAAAAAAATTCAAGTGACTCACAATAGAGGTATATTAAATTAATGGTTCAAAGCTGGTTCAAGGAGGTTCAAACTTGACATAAGGAAACATTTTGTTACCAAGAGGGTGGTCAAACCCTGGAACAGGCTTTCTGGAGAGGTGGCTGATGCCCCATACCTGTCAGTGTTTAAGAGGCATTTGGACAATGCCCTTAATGCCATACTTTAACTTTTGGTCAGCCCTGAACTGGTCAGACAGTAGGTCCCTTCCAGACGAACAATGCTATGCTACGCCATGCTATCCTGCTTCCCACCTCCCCTCTCCCTACCACTACACAATGAGGAAATCTCTGATGCCATTAATTCTCAGCCCAGCACCAGAAGAAGACATTGAATAACAAGAACCATGTTCCAGCCTAAGCAGTGGCTCTGTCACTTTGTGGGAAGGAGGCATGTAGCTTCTGATGGTGTGACAGCTGTGCATCGCCTCAATAGAAGTGGACAATCTGCACGCATTTGCAAAAAGGAAGTGTGAAGTAGGTTGTTTTGAAAGCCTTCTGAGTTCAGACAGTTGAGCGGGGTTTCCACAAGATGGCAAAACCCTGCATCTCTGACACTACCAATGCTCAGATATCAAGCCCACACTCTAAAGGAGGATGTACTTGTAAACAAAATGCTTCCAAATGCTCCCTTCACGACAGCAACACCTTTTCACTTCCCCACGGATTTTATTTTACTCTTTCTACTGCTTTTAGAAATACCTCAAATGTTTCCCATGAAAAAACCTGCGAAAATGCAAGAGCCTGAGAACAACAGTACTCCATCAGAGAGAAGGTCCGTCTGGCCCAGGACTCTGTCTCCAGCGTGGCCAACCATCGATGTCTACAGGAGAGCATCTGAGCAGTGCAGG
Organism: Grus americana; assembly: GCF_028858705.1. Lineage (NCBI taxonomy): Eukaryota > Metazoa > Chordata > Aves > Gruiformes > Gruidae > Grus > Grus americana. Next base: position 115,127,200 of record NC_072853.1, read on the forward strand.
TCTCCTCCTGTCGGGGTCCTGGGGGGGCTCATAGGCCTCAATGGCTGGGACCGGCCTCCCCTGGGACCCCCACCTGCACCGTCTCCGGCCAAGGGCCCGGGGGACGTGTCTCAGCTCAGCCTGGGGCCTTCAGTCCCTGCCTGAGCCATCTCGTAGGTGTGCCCGTCTCTGCCCCCGTCTCCTGGATGGGCCTGGCACCTGCACTGCAGAGAGCCCCTCTCCTGGATGGAGCCCTCAAGACCTAGGTCACAGCTTTTCCACCATAACGTAGCATCACTCTTCTCTATTTTATTCTATGCGCTTACCATGAGCCGCGTAACGATGAGATTGTTATTTGCCTGAAATGCCAGGGGGGTTTCAGCTCCAAAAACACTTTCAAGGACACGTAACACAAAGGTTGCAAGTGGAAACAGCATTTTATTTTAGTTGCCCGAATCGTTTCAGAGCCAGTGCTCACAATCATTAAGACAACGCACGCATGGAGCCAGGAACAGGCCGATGCATTCTTCAGTTTCGATTGAAAAAACATCCCTTGCAGTGCGGCAAAGGCAAGTCACGGAGCTGCAGAAAGGAGCAGCAGGAATACAGGACAAGCAGTCCCTGTTTCCTGAAGAGCGACAACATCAAGAATGAGGATCAGGATGGACCACACACACAACAGAAGAAGAAGAAGAAGAGGTGCAGCTGTGTGGTACCGTGGGATATTTTCCAAAGTATGGTGCCCACCAACGACAAAAGCATAATTTTGCGTTCCAAAACTTGCTGCGCTGTGCTTCTCGGCCAGCGACGCGTGCAAAGCGCGCTTGCGCCTGCCCTGCGCTTGGATTGCCCGCAGGGAGAGCTGCAAAGTGGCAGCTGCTGCTGGTGGTGCAGCAAGGCTGGAGGCCTTCCAAAAACACCGGCTGTCTCGCAGAAACAAGGACCCCTGGGGAAAGGGAGCCAAGGGAAGAGCAGAGCTCGCTCCCGCTGTGAAGCTGCACGGGGCAAGAGAGCCCCAGAGAGCCAGGGCCCGAGAGAGCGGCACCTTGGAGGTGCAAGAGCAGCAGGCAAGAAGACCCTAGCCGAAAGGGGCCAGAGGAGCCCCGCCGAGGGGCTGTGCTCAATGCTACGGAGGACAAGAAGCAAGCCCCGGGGGCCTCCCTTGGGGCCCGCCCTGGGGGTCTAGAAAGCTTCCTCCCCCCAGATGCGGGGCACGAGGGCCACCTTCGTGGAGCATGAGCAGCAGGCACCTGGCCAAAATGGCCCAAAGCAGGCCTGGCAAGGGGCCGGTGCTCAAAGCTGCAGAGGAAGGCAAAAAACCCCCGGGGACACCTGCTAGCCCACCGGGGGGAAAAAAAGCCTTCCTCCCCCCAGCTGCAGGGCACGAGAGGCCATCTTCATGGTGCATGAGCAGCAGGCAGTGACCAAGCCAAAATGGAGCGGAGGAGCCCTGACAACAAGCGGTCCTGCTCAGTGCTGCAGAGGAAGGCAAAAAACCCCCGGGGACCAGTGCCAATCTGCCCCGGGGGAAAATTCCTTCCTGACCCCAGCGGTGCTGGCGATCGGCTATTCCCTGAGCATGTGAGCAAGACCGGCCTCCTCCTCCTCCCACAGGCAGGCTGGTCACGCCTCCCAGGAGAGAGATGCCCAAGCCCTGTTCTCCCTCAGCCTGGAGCCATCTCAGGGGCTTCCCAGAGTGGCCAAGTGCCCCCGGCCCGATCGACCTTGGGGGCAAGAACCCTTCCCACGGGTGTCCGCTGGGACACCATCGGGTGCTCCAAAGCACCGGGACCCCTTGGCAACCTCTCTGCATCCTCCCCTTTCTTACGGCTGCTGCCCCTGGCTCCATGGGGGATGAGGATGGAGAGCTCTGCAGCGCTTCTCAAGAAGGCAGTCCCTCGCTCTGGCCATGGCTATCCAGCGGAAAAGGCCTGATAGCCTCGGGCACCTCCAGGGGTTGCTGGTGGTTCTCATTTCCTGAGGGGCTTGCGTCTGTTCCCCCAAGGCTGAAGCAGGATTTCCATCCATCCATCCATCCATCCAATGGGCTTTCAAGACGGCTTCACCAATAGCTGGCCTTGCAGCGGAGAATCTCCATCCAGCAGACTCGTCCAGCTTCCGTTCTTCCTCCCTCAGCCTCCACTGAGGAATTCCACCGGCTCCTCAAGAACTTCCTCTCGCATGCCTTCGAGCTGCCCGTGGGCCAGCTCTGGCAGCCGCACAGGGGAGGATGCCCCTTTTATCCTGCCCCGGGGCATTGTGACTGATGCGTTGCCGGGCGGTGCCACTGTGACATGGGGGTGATGAGGCCCCCCATGCACAGCCCCGCCCACCGCAGACCTGCCTTCTGCCCAGCATCCTAGGAAGGAAGGAAGGAAGGAAGGAAGGAAGGAAGGAAGGAGGCAGGCCGGCCGGCCGGCCTTTGGGGTGCTGGCCTTTGCCCAGGGGGCTGTCCCTGCCCTTGGTGCCCTTGCACTGGGCACAGCTGCTGGGCATGCCTGGCAATTCATCTGTACCTTCAGGCTGTGTCAATAAACAAGGGCCTTTGTACCACAGGCATTCGCTTGGCTGTGGTGATGCTAGAGTTGAAAGGGCTTTGTTTCCTGACCCCTGACACCACCTGAGAATATCAGTATGATGACAGTGCTGATGACATCATGCAGACAGAAAGGAAGTTTTTTAAAAAAATAATAAAGGAATCCATGAAAAACAGTTTTTTAGCACGCGCATTGTAATTAATTTGCAAAACCGGGGCAACGAGTGCAGAAAGCTGCCGCACTATGTCTGCTCATTTAAAGAATCTCAACATTTTGATGCAAGCTAAGTGTGACAAGACAGGCCCTCGCATGTGTCCAAACATGGATCTGAGAGATCAGCAGGCAGAGCGAGGCTAGAGATAAACTCCCTTGCCATGTAGGTCCCCTGTCCAGAGGGCTTTAAGAAAAAGATGGTCTCTCAGTAGCAAGGATTTTAAACAACATGGGATTTCTTTACCAAGAGGGTGGTCAAACCCTGGAACAGGCTTTCTGGAGAGGTGGCTGATGCCCCATACCTGTCAGTGTTTAAGAGGCATTTGGACAATGCCCTTAATGCCATGCTTTAACTTTTGGTCAGCCCTGAACTGGTCAGACAGTAGGTCCCTTCCAGACGAACAATGCTATGCTACGCCATGCTATCCTGCTTCCCACCTCCCCTCTCCCTACCACTACACAATGAGGAAATCTCTGATGCCATTAATTCTCAGCCCAGCACCAGAAGAAGACATTGAATAACAAGAACCATGTTCCAGCCTAAGCAGTGGCTCTGTCACTTTGTGGGAAGGAGGCATGTAGCTTCTGATGGTGTGACAGCTGTGCATCGCCTCAATAGAAGTGGACAATCTGCACGCATTTGCAAAAAGGAAGTGTGAAGTAGGTTGTTTTGAAAGCCTTCTGAGTTCAGACAGTTGAGCGGGGTTTCCACAAGATGGCAAAACCCTGCATCTCTGACACTACCAATGCTCAGATATCAAGCCCACACTCTAAAGGAGGATGTACTTGTAAACAAAATGCTTCCAAATGCTCCCTTCACGACAGCAACACCTTTTCACTTCCCCACGGATTTTATTTTACTCTTTCTACTGCTTTTAGAAATACCTCAAATGTTTCCCATGAAAAAACCTGCGAAAATGCAAGAGCCTGAGAACAACAGTACTCCATCAGAGAGAAGGTCCGTCTGGCCCAGGACTCTGTCTCCAGCGTGGCCAACCATCGATGTCTACAGGAGAGCATCTGAGCAGTGCAGGTCTCCTCCTGTCGGGGTCCTGGGGGGGCTCATAGGCCTCAATGGCTGGGACCGGCCTCCCCTGGGACCCCCACCTGCACCGTCTCCGGCCAAGGGCCCGGGGGACGTGTCTCAGCTCAGCCTGGGGCCTTCAGTCCCTGCCTGAGCCATCTCGTAGGTGTGCCCGTCTCTGCCCCCGTCTCCTGGATGGGCCTGGCACCTGCACTGCAGAGAGCCCCTCTCCTGGATGGAGCCCTCAAGACCTAGGTCACAGCTTTTCCACCATAACGTAGCATCACTCTTCTCTATTTTATTCTATGCGCTTACCATGAGCCGCGTAACGATGAGATTGTTATTTGCCTGAAATGCCAGGGGGGTTTCAGCTCCAAAAACACTTTCAAGGACACGTAACACAAAGGTTGCAAGTGGAAACAGCATTTTATTTTAGTTGCCCGAATCGTTTCAGAGCCAGTGCTCACAATCATTAAGACAACGCGCGCATGGAGCCAGGAACAGGCCGATGCATTCTTCAGTTTCGATTGAAAAAACATCCCTTGCAGTGCGGCAAAGGCAAGTCACGGAGCTGCAGAAAGGAGCAGCAGGAATACAGGACAAGCAGTCCCTGTTTCCTGAAGAGCGACAACATCAAGAATGAGGATCAGGATGGACCACACACACAACAGAAGAAGAAGAAGAAGAGGTGCAGCTGTGTGGTACCGTGGGATATTTTCCAAAGTATGGTGCCCACCAACGACAAAAGCATAATTTTGCGTTCCAAAACTTGCTGCGCTGTGCTTCTCGGCCAGCGACGCGTGCAAAGCGCGCTTGCGCCTGCCCTGCGCTTGGATTGCCCGCAGGGAGAGCTGCAAAGTGGCAGCTGCTGCTGGTGGTGCAGCAAGGCTGGAGGCCTTCCAAAAACACCGGCTGTCTCGCAGAAACAAGGACCCCTGGGGAAAGGGAGCCAAGGGAAGAGCAGAGCTCGCTCCCGCTGTGAAGCTGCACGGGGCAAGAGAGCCCCAGAGAGCCAGGGCCCGAGAGAGCGGCACCTTGGCCGTGCAAGAGCAGCAGGCAAGACCCTAGCCGAAAGGGGCCAGAGGAGCCCCGCCGAGGGGCTGTGCTCAATGCTACGGAGGACAAGAAGCAAGCCCCGGGGGCCTCCCTTGGGGCCCGCCCTGGGGGTCTAGAAAGCTTCCTCCCCCCGGATGCGGGGCACGAGGGCCACCTTCGTGGAGCATGAGCAGCAGGCACCTGGCCAAAATGGCCCAAAGCAGGCCTGGCAAGGGGCCGGTGCTCAAAGCTGCAGAGGAAGGCAAAAAACCCCCGGGGACACCTGCTAGCCCACCGGGGGGAAAAAAAGCCTTCCTCTCCCCAGCTGCAGGGCACGAGAGGCCATCTTCATGGTGCATGAGCAGCAGGCAGTGACCAAGCCAAAATGGAGCGGAGGAGCCCTGACAACAAGCGGTCCTGCTCAGTGCTGCAGAGGAAGGCAAAAAACCCCCGGGGACCAGTGCCAATCTGCCCCGGGGGAAAATTCCTTCCTGACCCCAGCGGTGCTGGCGATCGGCTATTCCCTGAGCATGTGAGCAAGACCGGCCTCCTCCTCCTCCCACAGGCAGGCTGGTCACGCCTCCCAGGAGAGAGATGCCCAAGCCCTATTCTCCCTCAGCCTGGAGCCATCTCAGGGGCTTCCCAGAGTGGCCAAGTGCCCCCGGCCCGATCGACCTTGGGGGCAAGAACCCTTCCCACGGGTGTCCGCTGGGACACCATCGGGTGCTCCAAAGCACCGGGACCCCTTGGCAACCTCTCTGCATCCTCCCCTTTCTTACGGCTGCTGCCCCTGGCTCCATGGGGGATGAGGATGGAGAGCTCTGCAGCGCTTCTCAAGAAGGCAGTCCCTCGCTCTGGCCATGGCTATCCAGCGGAAAAGGCCTGATAGCCTCGGGCACCTCCAGGGGTTGCTGGTGGTTCTCATTTCCTGAGGGGCTTGCGTCTGTTCCCCCAAGGCTGAAGCAGGATTTCCATCCATCCATCCATCCATCCATCCAATGGGCTTTCAAGACGGCTTCACCAATAGCTGGCCTTGCAGCGGAGAATCTCCATCCAGCAGACTCGTCCAGCTTCCGTTCTTCCTCCCTCAGCCTCCACTGAGGAATTCCACCGGCTCCTCAAGAACTTCCTCTCGCATGCCTTCGAGCTGCCCGTGGGCCAGCTCTGGCAGCCGCACAGGGGAGGATGCCCCTTTTATCCTGCCCCGGGGCATTGTGACTGATGCGTTGCCGGGCGGTGCCACTGTGACATGGGGGTGATGAGGCCCCCCATGCACAGCCCCGCCCACCGCAGACCTGCCTTCTGCCCAGCATCCTAGGAAGGAAGGAAGGAAGGAAGGAAGGAAGGAAGGAAGGAGGCAGGCCGGCCGGCCGGCCTTTGGGGTGCTGGCCTTTGCCCAGGGGGCTGTCCCTGCCCTTGGTGCCCTTGCACTGGGCACAGCTGCTGGGCATGCCTGGCAATTCATCTGTACCTTCAGGCTGTGTCAATAAACAAGGGCCTTTGTACCACAGGCATTCGCTTGGCTGTGGTGATGCTAGAGTTGAAAGGGCTTTGTTTCCTGACCCCTGACACCACCTGAGAATATCAGTATGATGACAGTGCTGATGACATCATGCAGACAGAAAGGAAGTTTTTTAAAAAAATAATAAAGGAATCCATGAAAAACAGTTTTTTAGCACGCGCATTGTAATTAATTTGCAAAACCGGGGCAACGAGTGCAGAAAGCTGCCGCACTATGTCTGCTCATTTAAAGAATCTCAACATTTTGATGCAAGCTAAGTGTGACAAGACAGGCCCTCGCATGTGTCCAAACATGGATCTGAGAGATCAGCAGGCAGAGCGAGGCTAGAGATAAACTCCCTTGCCATGTAGGTCCCCTGTCCAGAGGGCTTTAAGAAAAAGATGGTCTCTCAGTAGCAAGGATTTTAAACAACATGGGATTTCTTTACCAAGAGGGTGGTCAAACCCTGGAACAGGCTTTCTGGAGAGGTGGCTGATGCCCCATACCTGTCAGTGTTTAAGAGGCATTTGGACAATGCCCTTAATGCCATGCTTTAACTTTTGGTCAGCCCTGAACTGGTCAGACAGTAGGTCCCTTCCAGACGAACAATGCTATGCTACGCCATGCTATCCTGCTTCCCACCTCCCCTCTCCCTACCACTACACAATGAGGAAATCTCTGATGCCATTAATTCTCAGCCCAGCACCAGAAGAAGACATTGAATAACAAGAACCATGTTCCAGCCTAAGCAGTGGCTCTGTCACTTTGTGGGAAGGAGGCATGTAGCTTCTGATGGTGTGACAGCTGTGCATCGCCTCAATAGAAGTGGACAATCTGCACGCATTTGCAAAAAGGAAGTGTGAAGTAGGTTGTTTTGAAAGCCTTCTGAGTTCAGACAGTTGAGCGGGGTTTCCACAAGATGGCAAAACCCTGCATCTCTGACACTACCAATGCTCAGATATCAAGCCCACACTCTAAAGGAGGATGTACTTGTAAACAAAATGCTTCCAAATGCTCCCTTCACGACAGCAACACCTTTTCACTTCCCCACGGATTTTATTTTACTCTTTCTACTGCTTTTAGAAATACCTCAAATGTTTCCCATGAAAAAACCTGCGAAAATGCAAGAGCCTGAGAACAACAGTACTCCATCAGAGAGAAGGTCCGTCTGGCCCAGGACTCTGTCTCCAGCGTGGCCAACCATCGATGTCTACAGGAGAGCATCTGAGCAGTGCAGGTCTCCTCCTGTCGGGGTCCTGGGGGGGCTCATAGGCCTCAATGGCTGGGACCGGCCTCCCCTGGGACCCCCACCTGCACCGTCTCCGGCCAAGGGCCCGGGGGACGTGTCTCAGCTCAGCCTGGGGCCTTCAGTCCCTGCCTGAGCCATCTCGTAGGTGTGCCCGTCTCTGCCCCCGTCTCCTGGATGGGCCTGGCACCTGCACTGCAGAGAGCCCCTCTCCTGGATGGAGCCCTCAAGACCTAGGTCACAGCTTTTCCACCATAACGTAGCATCACTCTTCTCTATTTTATTCTATGCGCTTACCATGAGCCGCGTAACGATGAGATTGTTATTTGCCTGAAATGCCAGGGGGGTTTCAGCTCCAAAAACACTTTCAAGGACACGTAACACAAAGGTTGCAAGTGGAAACAGCATTTTATTTTAGTTGCCCGAATCGTTTCAGAGCCAGTGCTCACAATCATTAAGACAACGCGCGCATGGAGCCAGGAACAGGCCGATGCATTCTTCAGTTTCGATTGAAAAAACATCCCTTGCAGTGCGGCAAAGGCAAGTCACGGAGCTGCAGAAAGGAGCAGCAGGAATACAGGACAAGCAGTCCCTGTTTCCTGAAGAGCGACAACATCAAGAATGAGGATCAGGATGGACCACACACACAACAGAAGAAGAAGAAGAAGAGGTGCAGCTGTGTGGTACCGTGGGATATTTTCCAAAGTATGGTGCCCACCAACGACAAAAGCATAATTTTGCGTTCCAAAACTTGCTGCGCTGTGCTTCTCGGCCAGCGACGCGTGCAAAGCGCGCTTGCGCCTGCCCTGCGCTTGGATTGCCCGCAGGGAGAGCTGCAAAGTGGCAGCTGCTGCTGGTGGTGCAGCAAGGCTGGAGGCCTTCCAAAAACACCGGCTGTCTCGCAGAAACAAGGACCCCTGGGGAAAGGGAGCCAAGGGAAGAGCAGAGCTCGCTCCCGCTGTGAAGCTGCACGGGGCAAGAGAGCCCCAGAGAGCCAGGGCCCGAGAGAGCGGCACCTTGGCCGTGCAAGAGCAGCAGGCAAGACCCTAGCCGAAAGGGGCCAGAGGAGCCCCGCCGAGGGGCTGTGCTCAATGCTACGGAGGACAAGAAGCAAGCCCCGGGGGCCTCCCTTGGGGCCCGCCCTGGGGGTCTAGAAAGCTTCCTCCCCCCGGATGCGGGGCACGAGGGCCACCTTCGTGGAGCATGAGCAGCAGGCACCTGGCCAAAATGGCCCAAAGCAGGCCTGGCAAGGGGCCGGTGCTCAAAGCTGCAGAGGAAGGCAAAAAACCCCCGGGGACACCTGCTAGCCCACCGGGGGAAAAAAAAGCCTTCCTCTCCCCAGCTGCAGGGCACGAGAGGCCATCTTCATGGTGCATGAGCAGCAGGCAGTGACCAAGCCAAAATGGAGCGGAGGAGCCCTGACAACAAGCGGTCCTGCTCAGTGCTGCAGAGGAAGGCAAAAAACCCCCGGGGACCAGTGCCAATCTGCCCCGGGGGAAAATTCCTTCCTGACCCCAGCGGTGCTGGCGATCGGCTATTCCCTGAGCATGTGAGCAAGACCGGCCTCCTCCTCCTCCCACAGGCAGGCTGGTCACGCCTCCCAGGAGAGAGATGCCCAAGCCCTATTCTCCCTCAGCCTGGAGCCATCTCAGGGGCTTCCCAGAGTGGCCAAGTGCCCCCGGCCCGATCGACCTTGGGGGCAAGAACCCTTCCCACGGGTGTCCGCTGGGACACCATCGGGTGCTCCAAAGCACCGGGACCCCTTGGCAACCTCTCTGCATCCTCCCCTTTCTTACGGCTGCTGCCCCTGGCTCCATGGGGGATGAGGATGGAGAGCTCTGCAGCGCTTCTCAAGAAGGCAGTCCCTCGCTCTGGCCATGGCTATCCAGCGGAAAAGGCCTGATAGCCTCGGGCACCTCCAGGGGTTGCTGGTGGTTCTCATTTCCTGAGGGGCTTGCGTCTGTTCCCCCAAGGCTGAAGCAGGATTTCCATCCATCCATCCATCCATCCATCCAATGGGCTTTCAAGACGGCTTCACCAATAGCTGGCCTTGCAGCGGAGAATCTCCATCCAGCAGACTCGTCCAGCTTCCGTTCTTCCTCCCTCAGCCTCCACTGAGGAATTCCACCGGCTCCTCAAGAACTTCCTCTCGCATGCCTTCGAGCTGCCCGTGGGCCAGCTCTGGCAGCCGCACAGGGGAGGATGCCCCTTTTATCCTGCCCCGGGGCATTGTGACTGATGCGTTGCCGGGCGGTGCCACTGTGACATGGGGGTGATGAGGCCCCCCATGCACAGCCCCGCCCACCGCAGACCTGCCTTCTGCCCAGCATCCTAGGAAGGAAGGAAGGAAGGAAGGAAGGAAGGAAGGAAGGAGGCAGGCCGGCCGGCCGGCCTTTGGGGTGCTGGCCTTTGCCCAGGGGGCTGTCCCTGCCCTTGGTGCCCTTGCACTGGGCACAGCTGCTGGGCATGCCTGGCAATTCATCTGTACCTTCAGGCTGTGTCAATAAACAAGGGCCTTTGTACCACAGGCATTCGCTTGGCTGTGGTGATGCTAGAGTTGAAAGGGCTTTGTTTCCTGACCCCTGACACCACCTGAGAATATCAGTATGATGACAGTGCTGATGACATCATGCAGACAGAAAGGAAGTTTTTTAAAAAAATAATAAAGGAATCCATGAAAAACAGTTTTTTAGCACGCGCATTGTAATTAATTTGCAAAACCGGGGCAACGAGTGCAGAAAGCTGCCGCACTATGTCTGCTCATTTAAAGAATCTCAACATTTTGATGCAAGCTAAGTGTGACAAGACAGGCCCTCGCATGTGTCCAAACATGGATCTGAGAGATCAGCAGGCAGAGCGAGGCTAGAGATAAACTCCCTTGCCATGTAGGTCCCCTGTCCAGAGGGCTTTAAGAAAAAGATGGTCTCTCAGTAGCAAGGATTTTAAACAACATGGGATTTCTTTACCAAGAGGGTGGTCAAACCCTGGAACAGGCTTTCTGGAGAGGTGGCTGATGCCCCATACCTGTCAGTGTTTAAGAGGCATTTGGACAATGCCCTTAATGCCATGCTTTAACTTTTGGTCAGCCCTGAACTGGTCAGACAGTAGGTCCCTTCCAGACGAACAATGCTATGCTACGCCATGCTATCCTGCTTCCCACCTCCCCTCTCCCTACCACTACACAATGAGGAAATCTCTGATGCCATTAATTCTCAGCCCAGCACCAGAAGAAGACATTGAATAACAAGAACCATGTTCCAGCCTAAGCAGTGGCTCTGTCACTTTGTGGGAAGGAGGCATGTAGCTTCTGATGGTGTGACAGCTGTGCATCGCCTCAATAGAAGTGGACAATCTGCACGCATTTGCAAAAAGGAAGTGTGAAGTAGGTTGTTTTGAAAGCCTTCTGAGTTCAGACAGTTGAGCGGGGTTTCCACAAGATGGCAAAACCCTGCATCTCTGACACTACCAATGCTCAGATATCAAGCCCACACTCTAAAGGAGGATGTACTTGTAAACAAAATGCTTCCAAATGCTCCCTTCACGACAGCAACACCTTTTCACTTCCCCACGGATTTTATTTTACTCTTTCTACTGCTTTTAGAAATACCTCAAATGTTTCCCATGAAAAAACCTGCGAAAATGCAAGAGCCTGAGAACAACAGTACTCCATCAGAGAGAAGGTCCGTCTGGCCCAGGACTCTGTCTCCAGCGTGGCCAACCATCGATGTCTACAGGAGAGCATCTGAGCAGTGCAGGTCTCCTCCTGTCGGGGTCCTGGGGGGGCTCATAGGCCTCAATGGCTGGGACCGGCCTCCCCTGGGACCCCCACCTGCACCGTCTCCGGCCAAGGGCCCGGGGGACGTGTCTCAGCTCAGCCTGGGGCCTTCAGTCCCTGCCTGAGCCATCTCGTAGGTGTGCCCGTCTCTGCCCCCGTCTCCTGGATGGGCCTGGCACCTGCACTGCAGAGAGCCCCTCTCCTGGATGGAGCCCTCAAGACCTAGGTCACAGCTTTTCCACCATAACGTAGCATCACTCTTCTCTATTTTATTCTATGCGCTTACCATGAGCCGCGTAACGATGAGATTGTTATTTGCCTGAAATGCCAGGGGGGTTTCAGCTCCAAAAACACTTTCAAGGACACGTAACACAAAGGTTGCAAGTGGAAACAGCATTTTATTTTAGTTGCCCGAATCGTTTCAGAGCCAGTGCTCACAATCATTAAGACAACGCGCGCATGGAGCCAGGAACAGGCCGATGCATTCTTCAGTTTCGATTGAAAAAACATCCCTTGCAGTGCGGCAAAGGCAAGTCACGGAGCTGCAGAAAGGAGCAGCAGGAATACAGGACAAGCAGTCCCTGTTTCCTGAAGAGCGACAACATCAAGAATGAGGATCAGGATGGACCACACACACAACAGAAGAAGAAGAAGAAGAGGTGCAGCTGTGTGGTACCGTGGGATATTTTCCAAAGTATGGTGCCCACCAACGACAAAAGCATAATTTTGCGTTCCAAAACTTGCTGCGCTGTGCTTCTCGGCCAGCGACGCGTGCAAAGCGCGCTTGCGCCTGCCCTGCGCTTGGATTGCCCGCAGGGAGAGCTGCAAAGTGGCAGCTGCTGCTGGTGGTGCAGCAAGGCTGGAGGCCTTCCAAAAACACCGGCTGTCTCGCAGAAACAAGGACCCCTGGGGAAAGGGAGCCAAGGGAAGAGCAGAGCTCGCTCCCGCTGTGAAGCTGCACGGGGCAAGAGAGCCCCAGAGAGCCAGGGCCCGAGAGAGCGGCACCTTGGCCGTGCAAGAGCAGCAGGCAAGACCCTAGCCGAAAGGGGCCAGAGGAGCCCCGCCGAGGGGCTGTGCTCAATGCTACGGAGGACAAGAAGCAAGCCCCGGGGGCCTCCCTTGGGGCCCGCCCTGGGGGTCTAGAAAGCTTCCTCCCCCCGGATGCGGGGCACGAGGGCCACCTTCGTGGAGCATGAGCAGCAGGCACCTGGCCAAAATGGCCCAAAGCAGGCCTGGCAAGGGGCCGGTGCTCAAAGCTGCAGAGGAAGGCAAAAAACCCCCGGGGACACCTGCTAGCCCACCGGGGGAAAAAAAAGCCTTCCTCTCCCCAGCTGCAGGGCACGAGAGGCCATCTTCATGGTGCATGAGCAGCAGGCAGTGACCAAGCCAAAATGGAGCGGAGGAGCCCTGACAACAAGCGGTCCTGCTCAGTGCTGCAGAGGAAGGCAAAAAACCCCCGGGGACCAGTGCCAATCTGCCCCGGGGGAAAATTCCTTCCTGACCCCAGCGGTGCTGGCGATCGGCTATTCCCTGAGCATGTGAGCAAGACCGGCCTCCTCCTCCTCCCACAGGCAGGCTGGTCACGCCTCCCAGGAGAGAGATGCCCAAGCCCTATTCTCCCTCAGCCTGGAGCCATCTCAGGGGCTTCCCAGAGTGGCCAAGTGCCCCCGGCCCGATCGACCTTGGGGGCAAGAACCCTTCCCACGGGTGTCCGCTGGGACACCATCGGGTGCTCCAAAGCACCGGGACCCCTTGGCAACCTCTCTGCATCCTCCCCTTTCTTACGGCTGCTGCCCCTGGCTCCATGGGGGATGAGGATGGAGAGCTCTGCAGCGCTTCTCAAGAAGGCAGTCCCTCGCTCTGGCCATGGCTATCCAGCGGAAAAGGCCTGATAGCCTCGGGCACCTCCAGGGGTTGCTGGTGGTTCTCATTTCCTGAGGGGCTTGCGTCTGTTCCCCCAAGGCTGAAGCAGGATTTCCATCCATCCATCCATCCATCCATCCAATGGGCTTTCAAGACGGCTTCACCAATAGCTGGCCTTGCAGCGGAGAATCTCCATCCAGCAGACTCGTCCAGCTTCCGTTCTTCCTCCCTCAGCCTCCACTGAGGAATTCCACCGGCTCCTCAAGAACTTCCTCTCGCATGCCTTCGAGCTGCCCGTGGGCCAGCTCTGGCAGCCGCACAGGGGAGGATGCCCCTTTTATCCTGCCCCGGGGCATTGTGACTGATGCGTTGCCGGGCGGTGCCACTGTGACATGGGGGTGATGAGGCCCCCCATGCACAGCCCCGCCCACCGCAGACCTGCCTTCTGCCCAGCATCCTAGGAAGGAAGGAAGGAAGGAAGGAAGGAAGGAAGGAAGGAGGCAGGCCGGCCGGCCGGCCTTTGGGGTGCTGGCCTTTGCCCAGGGGGCTGTCCCTGCCCTTGGTGCCCTTGCACTGGGCACAGCTGCTGGGCATGCCTGGCAATTCATCTGTACCTTCAGGCTGTGTCAATAAACAAGGGCCTTTGTACCACAGGCATTCGCTTGGCTGTGGTGATGCTAGAGTTGAAAGGGCTTTGTTTCCTGACCCCTGACACCACCTGAGAATATCAGTATGATGACAGTGCTGATGACATCATGCAGACAGAAAGGAAGTTTTTTAAAAAAATAATAAAGGAATCCATGAAAAACAGTTTTTTAGCACGCGCATTGTAATTAATTTGCAAAACCGGGGCAACGAGTGCAGAAAGCTGCCGCACTATGTCTGCTCATTTAAAGAATCTCAACATTTTGATGCAAGCTAAGTGTGACAAGACAGGCCCTCGCATGTGTCCAAACATGGATCTGAGAGATCAGCAGGCAGAGCGAGGCTAGAGATAAACTCCCTTGCCATGTAGGTCCCCTGTCCAGAGGGCTTTAAGAAAAAGATGGTCTCTCAGTAGCAAGGATTTTAAACAACATGGGATTTCTTTACCAAGAGGGTGGTCAAACCCTGGAACAGGCTTTCTGGAGAGGTGGCTGATGCCCCATACCTGTCAGTGTTTAAGAGGCATTTGGACAATGCCCTTAATGCCATGCTTTAACTTTTGGTCAGCCCTGAACTGGTCAGACAGTAGGTCCCTTCCAGACGAACAATGCTATGCTACGCCATGCTATCCTGCTTCCCACCTCCCCTCTCCCTACCACTACACAATGAGGAAATCTCTGATGCCATTAATTCTCAGCCCAGCACCAGAAGAAGACATTGAATAACAAGAACCATGTTCCAGCCTAAGCAGTGGCTCTGTCACTTTGTGGGAAGGAGGCATGTAGCTTCTGATGGTGTGACAGCTGTGCATCGCCTCAATAGAAGTGGACAATCTGCACGCATTTGCAAAAAGGAAGTGTGAAGTAGGTTGTTTTGAAAGCCTTCTGAGTTCAGACAGTTGAGCGGGGTTTCCACAAGATGGCAAAACCCTGCATCTCTGACACTACCAATGCTCAGATATCAAGCCCACACTCTAAAGGAGGATGTACTTGTAAACAAAATGCTTCCAAATGCTCCCTTCACGACAGCAACACCTTTTCACTTCCCCACGGATTTTATTTTACTCTTTCTACTGCTTTTAGAAATACCTCAAATGTTTCCCATGAAAAAACCTGCGAAAATGCAAGAGCCTGAGAACAACAGTACTCCATCAGAGAGAAGGTCCGTCTGGCCCAGGACTCTGTCTCCAGCGTGGCCAACCATCGATGTCTACAGGAGAGCATCTGAGCAGTGCAGGTCTCCTCCTGTCGGGGTCCTGGGGGGGCTCATAGGCCTCAATGGCTGGGACCGGCCTCCCCTGGGACCCCCACCTGCACCGTCTCCGGCCAAGGGCCCGGGGGACGTGTCTCAGCTCAGCCTGGGGCCTTCAGTCCCTGCCTGAGCCATCTCGTAGGTGTGCCCGTCTCTGCCCCCGTCTCCTGGATGGGCCTGGCACCTGCACTGCAGAGAGCCCCTCTCCTGGATGGAGCCCTCAAGACCTAGGTCACAGCTTTTCCACCATAACGTAGCATCACTCTTCTCTATTTTATTCTATGCGCTTACCATGAGCCGCGTAACGATGAGATTGTTATTTGCCTGAAATGCCAGGGGGGTTTCAGCTCCAAAAACACTTTCAAGGACACGTAACACAAAGGTTGCAAGTGGAAACAGCATTTTATTTTAGTTGCCCGAATCGTTTCAGAGCCAGTGCTCACAATCATTAAGACAACGCGCGCATGGAGCCAGGAACAGGCCGATGCATTCTTCAGTTTCGATTGAAAAAACATCCCTTGCAGTGCGGCAAAGGCAAGTCACGGAGCTGCAGAAAGGAGCAGCAGGAATACAGGACAAGCAGTCCCTGTTTCCTGAAGAGCGACAACATCAAGAATGAGGATCAGGATGGACCACACACACAACAGAAGAAGAAGAAGAAGAGGTGCAGCTGTGTGGTACCGTGGGATATTTTCCAAAGTATGGTGCCCACCAACGACAAAAGCATAATTTTGCGTTCCAAAACTTGCTGCGCTGTGCTTCTCGGCCAGCGACGCGTGCAAAGCGCGCTTGCGCCTGCCCTGCGCTTGGATTGCCCGCAGGGAGAGCTGCAAAGTGGCAGCTGCTGCTGGTGGTGCAGCAAGGCTGGAGGCCTTCCAAAAACACCGGCTGTCTCGCAGAAACAAGGACCCCTGGGGAAAGGGAGCCAAGGGAAGAGCAGAGCTCGCTCCCGCTGTGAAGCTGCACGGGGCAAGAGAGCCCCAGAGAGCCAGGGCCCGAGAGAGCGGCACCTTGGCCGTGCAAGAGCAGCAGGCAAGACCCTAGCCGAAAGGGGCCAGAGGAGCCCCGCCGAGGGGCTGTGCTCAATGCTACGGAGGACAAGAAGCAAGCCCCGGGGGCCTCCCTTGGGGCCCGCCCTGGGGGTCTAGAAAGCTTCCTCCCCCCGGATGCGGGGCACGAGGGCCACCTTCGTGGAGCATGAGCAGCAGGCACCTGGCCAAAATGGCCCAAAGCAGGCCTGGCAAGGGGCCGGTGCTCAAAGCTGCAGAGGAAGGCAAAAAACCCCCGGGGACACCTGCTAGCCCACCGGGGGAAAAAAAAGCCTTCCTCCCCCCAGCTGCAGGGCACGAGAGGCCATCTTCATGGTGCATGAGCAGCAGGCAGTGACCAAGCCAAAATGGAGCGGAGGAGCCCTGACAACAAGCGGTCCTGCTCAGTGCTGCAGAGGAAGGCAAAAAACCCCCGGGGACCAGTGCCAATCTGCCCCGGGGGAAAATTCCTTCCTGACCCCAGCGGTGCTGGCGATCGGCTATTCCCTGAGCATGTGAGCAAGACCGGCCTCCTCCTCCTCCCACAGGCAGGCTGGTCACGCCTCCCAGGAGAGAGATGCCCAAGCCCTATTCTCCCTCAGCCTGGAGCCATCTCAGGGGCTTCCCAGAGTGGCCAAGTGCCCCCGGCCCGATCGACCTTGGGGGCAAGAACCCTTCCCACGGGTGTCCGCTGGGACACCATCGGGTGCTCCAAAGCACCGGGACCCCTTGGCAACCTCTCTGCATCCTCCCCTTTCTTACGGCTGCTGCCCCTGGCTCCATGGGGGATGAGGATGGAGAGCTCTGCAGCGCTTCTCAAGAAGGCAGTCCCTCGCTCTGGCCATGGCTATCCAGCGGAAAAGGCCTGATAGCCTCGGGCACCTCCAGGGGTTGCTGGTGGTTCTCATTTCCTGAGGGGCTTGCGTCTGTTCCCCCAAGGCTGAAGCAGGATTTCCATCCATCCATCCATCCATCCATCCAATGGGCTTTCAAGACGGCTTCACCAATAGCTGGCCTTGCAGCGGAGAATCTCCATCCAGCAGACTCGTCCAGCTTCCGTTCTTCCTCCCTCAGCCTCCACTGAGGAATTCCACCGGCTCCTCAAGAACTTCCTCTCGCATGCCTTCGAGCTGCCCGTGGGCCAGCTCTGGCAGCCGCACAGGGGAGGATGCCCCTTTTATCCTGCCCCGGGGCATTGTGACTGATGCGTTGCCGGGCGGTGCCACTGTGACATGGGGGTGATGAGGCCCCCCATGCACAGCCCCGCCCACCGCAGACCTGCCTTCTGCCCAGCATCCTAGGAAGGAAGGAAGGAAGGAAGGAAGGAAGGAAGGAAGGAAGGAGGCAGGCCGGCCGGCCGGCCTTTGGGGTGCTGGCCTTTGCCCAGGGGGCTGTCCCTGCCCTTGGTGCCCTTGCACTGGGCACAGCTGCTGGGCATGCCTGGCAATTCATCTGTACCTTCAGGCTGTGTCAATAAACAAGGGCCTTTGTACCACAGGCATTCGCTTGGCTGTGGTGATGCTAGAGTTGAAAGGGCTTTGTTTCCTGACCCCTGACACCACCTGAGAATATCAGTATGATGACAGTGCTGATGACATCATGCAGACAGAAAGGAAGTTTTTTAAAAAAATAATAAAGGAATCCATGAAAAACAGTTTTTTAGCACGCGCATTGTAATTAATTTGCAAAACCGGGGCAACGAGTGCAGAAAGCTGCCGCACTATGTCTGCTCATTTAAAGAATCTCAACATTTTGATGCAAGCTAAGTGTGACAAGACAGGCCCTCGCATGTGTCCAAACATGGATCTGAGAGATCAGCAGGCAGAGCGAGGCTAGAGATAAACTCCCTTGCCATGTATGTCCCCTGTCCAGAGGGCTTTAAGAAAAAGATGGTCTCTCAGTAGCAAGGATTTTAAACAACATGGGATTTCTTTACCAAGAGGGTGGTCAAACCCTGGAACAGGCTTTCTGGAGAGGTGGCTGATGCCCCATACCTGTCAGTGTTTAAGAGGCATTTGGACAATGCCCTTAATGCCATACTTTAACTTTTGGTCAGCCCTGAACTGGTCAGACAGTAGGTCCCTTCCAGACGAACAATGCTATGCTACGCCATGCTATCCTGCTTCCCACCTCCCCTCTCCCTACCACTACACAATGAGGAAATCTCTGATGCCATTAATTCTCAGCCCAGCACCAGAAGAAGACATTGAATAACAAGAACCATGTTCCAGCCTAAGCAGTGGCTCTGTCACTTTGTGGGAAGGAGGCATGTAGCTTCTGATGGTGTGACAGCTGTGCATCGCCTCAATAGAAGTGGACAATCTGCACGCATTTGCAAAAAGGAAGTGTGAAGTAGGTTGTTTTGAAAGCCTTCTGAGTTCAGACAGTTGAGCGGGGTTTCCACAAGATGGCAAAACCCTGCATATCTGACACTACCAATGCTCAGATATCAAGCCCACACTCTAAAGGAGGATGTACTTGTAAACAAAATGCTTCCAAATGCTCCCTTCACGACAGCAACACCTTTTCACTTCCCCACGGATTTTATTTTACTCTTTCTACTGCTTTTAGAAATACCTCAAATGTTTCCCATGAAAAAACCTGCGAAAATGCAAGAGCCTGAGAACAACAGTACTCCATCAGAGAGAAGGTCCGTCTGGCCCAGGACTCTGTCTCCAGCGTGGCCAACCATCGATGTCTACAGGAGAGCATCTGAGCAGTGCAGGTCTCCTCCTGTCGGGGTCCTGGGGGGGCTCATAGGCCTCAATGGCTGGGACCGGCCTCCCCTGGGACCCCCACCTGCACTGTCTCCGGCCAAGGGCCCGGGGGACGTGTCTCAGCTCAGCCTGGGGCCTTCAATCCCTGCCTGAGCCATCTCGTAGGTGTGCCCGTCTCTGCCCCCGTCTCCTGGATGGGCCTGGCACCTGCACTGCAGAGAGCCCCTCTCCTGGATGGAGCCCTCAAGACCTAGGTCACAGCTTTTCCACCATAACGTAGCATCACTCTTCTCTATTTTATTCTATGCGCTTACCATGAGCCGCGTAACGATGAGATTGTTATTTGCCTGAAATGCCAGGGGGGTTTCAGCTCCAAAAACACTTTCAAGGACACGTAACACAAAGGTTGCAAGTGGAAACAGCATTTTATTTTAGTTGCCCGAATCTTTTCAGAGCCAGTGCTCACAATCATTAAGACAACGCGCGTATGGAGCCAGGAACAGGCCGATGCATTCTTCAGTTTCGATTGAAAAAACATCCCTTGCAGTGCGGCAAAGGCAAGTCACGGAGCTGCAGAAAGGAGCAGCAGGAATACAGGACAAGCAGTCCCTGTTTCCTGAAGAGCGACAACATCAAGAATGAGGATCAGGATGGACCACACACACAACAGAAGAAGAAGAAGAAGAGGTGCAGCTGTGTGGTACCGTGGGATATTTTCCAAAGTATGGTGCCCACCAACGACAAAAGCATAATTTTGCGTTCCAAAACTTGCTGCGCTGTGCTTCTCGGCCAGCGACGCGTGCAAAGCGCGCTTGCGCCTGCCCTGCACTTGGATTGCCCGCAGGGAGAGCTGCAAAGTGGCAGCTGCTGCTGGTGGTGCAGCAAGGCTGGAGGCCTTCCAAAAACACCGGCTGTCTCGCAGAAACAAGGACCCCTGGGGAAAGGGAGCCAAGGGAAGAGCAGAGCTCGCTCCCGCTGTGAAGCTGCACGGGGCAAGAGAGCCCCAGAGAGCCAGGGCCCGAGAGAGCGGCACCTTGGCCGTGCAAGAGCAGCAGGCAAGACCCTAGCCAAAAGGGGCCAGAGGAGCCCCGCCGAGGGGCTGTGCTCAATGCTACGGAGGACAAGAAGCAAGCCCCGGGGGCCTCCCTTGGGGCCCGCCCTGGGGGTCTAGAAAGCTTCCTCCCCCCGGATGCGGGGCACGAGGGCCACCTTCGTGGAGCATGAGCAGCAGGCACCTGGCCAAAATGGCCCAAAGCAGGCCTGGCAAGGGGCCGGTGCTCAAAGCTGCAGAGGAAGGCAAAAAACCCCCGGGGACACCTGCTAGCCCACCGGGGGGAAAAAAAGCCTTCCTCCCCCCAGCTGCAGGGCACGAGAGGCCATCTTCATGGTGCATGAGCAGCAGGCAGTGACCAAGCCAAAATGGAGCGGAGGAGCCCTGACAACAAGCGGTCCTGCTCAGTGCTGCAGAGGAAGGCAAAAAACCCCCGGGGACCAGTGCCAATCTGCCCCGGGGGAAAATTCCTTCCTGACCCCAGCGGTGCTGGCGATCGGCTATTCCCTGAGCATGTGAGCAAGACCGGCCTCCTCCTCCTCCTCCTCCTCCCACAGGCTGGTCACGCCTCCCAGGAAAGAGATGCCCAAGCCCTATTCTCCCTCAGCCTGGAGCCATCTCAGGGGCTTCCCAGAGTGGCCAAGTGCCCCCGGCCCGATCGACCTTGGGGGCAAGAACCCTTCCCACGGGTGTCCGCTGGGACACCATCGGGTGCTCCAAAGCACCGGGACCCCTTGGCAACCTCTCTGCATCCTCCCCTTTCTTACGGCTGCTGCCCCTGGCTCCATGGGGGATGAGGATGGAGAGCTCTGCAGCGCTTCTCAAGAAGGCAGTCCCTCGCTCTGGCCATGGCTATCCAGCGGAAAAGGCCTGATAGCCTCGGGCACCTCCAGGGGTTGCTGGTGGTTCTCATTTCCTGAGGGGCTTGCGTCTGTTCCCCCAAGGCTGAAGCAGGATTTCCATCCATCCATCCATCCATCCGATGGGCTTTCAAGACGGCTTCACCAATAGCTGGCCTTGCAGCGGAGAATCTCCATCCAGCAGACTCGTCCAGCTTCCGTTCTTCCTCCCTCAGCCTCCACTGAGGAATTCCACCGGCTCCTCAAGAACTTCCTCTCGCATGCCTTCGAGCTGCCCGTGGGCCAGCTCTGGCAGCCGCACAGGGGAGGATGCCCCTTTTATCCTGCCCCGGGGCATTGCGACTGATGCGTTGCCGGGCGGTGCCACTGTGACATGGGGGTGATGAGGCCCCCCATGCACAGCCCCGCCCACCGCAGACCTGCCTTCTGCCCAGCATCCTAGGAAGGAAGGAAGGAAGGAAGGAAGGAAGGAAGGCAGGCAGGCAGGCAGGCCTTTGGGGTGCTGGCCTTTGCCCAGGGGGCTGTCCCTGCCCTTGGTGCCCTTGCACTGGGCACAGCTGCTGGGCATGCCTGGCAATTCATCTGTACCTTCAGGCTGTGTCAATAAACAAGGGCCTTTGTACCACAGGCATTCGCTTGGCTGTGGTGATGCTAGAGTTGAAAGGGCTTTGTTTCCTGACCCCTGACACCACCTGAGAATATCAGTATGATGACAGTGCTGATGACATCATGCAGACAGAAAGGAAGTTTTTTAAAAAAATAATAAAGGAATCCATGAAAAACAGTTTTTTAGCACGCGCATTGTAATTAATTTGCAAAACCGGGGCAACGAGTGCAGAAAGCTGCCGCACTATGTCTGCTCATTTAAAGAATCTCAACATTTTGATGCAAGCTAAGTGTGACAAGACAGGCCCTCGCATGTGTCCAAACATGGATCTGAGAGATCAGCAGGCAGGGCGAGGCTAGAGATAAACTCCCTTGCCATGTAGGTCCCCTGTCCAGAGGGCTTTAAGAAAAAGATGGTCTCTCAGTAGCAAGGATTTTAAACAACATGGGATTTCTTTACCAAGAGGGTGGTCAAACCCTGGAACAGGCTTTCTGGAGAGGTGGCTGATGCCCCATACCTGTCAGTGTTTAAGAGGCATTTGGACAATGCCCTTAATGCCATGCTTTAACTTTTGGTCAGCCCTGAACTGGTCAGACAGTAGGTCCCTTCCAGACGAACAATGCTATGCTACGCCATGCTATCCTGCTTCCCACCTCCCCTCTCCCTACCACTACACAATGAGGAAATCTCTGATGCCATTAATTCTCAGCCCAGCACCAGAAGAAGACATTGAATAACAAGAACCATGTTCCAGCCTAAGCAGTGGCTCTGTCACTTTGTGGGAAGGAGGCATGTAGCTTCTGATGGTGTGACAGCTGTGCATCGCCTCAATAGAAGTGGACAATCTGCACGCATTTGCAAAAAGGAAGTGTGAAGTAGGTTGTTTTGAAAGCCTTCTGAGTTCAGACAGTTGAGCGGGGTTTCCACAAGATGGCAAAACCCTGCATCTCTGACACTACCAATGCTCAGATATCAAGCCCACACTCTAAAGGAGGATGTACTTGTAAACAAAATGCTTCCAAATGCTCCCTTCACAACAGCAACACCTTTTCACTTCCCCACGGATTTTATTTTACTCTTTCTACTGCTTTTAGAAATACCTCAAATGTTTCCCATGAAAAAACCTGCGAAAATGCAAGAGCCTGAGAACAACAGTACTCCATCAGAGAGAAGGTCCGTCTGGCCCAGGACTCTGTCTCCAGCGTGGCCAACCATCGATGTCTACAGGAGAGCATCTGAGCAGTGCAGGTCTCCTCCTGTCGGGGTCCTGGGGGGGCTCATAGGCCTCAATGGCTGGGACCGGCCTCCCCTGGGACCCCCACCTGCACCGTCTCCGGCCAAGGGCCCGGGGGACGTGTCTCAGCTCAGCCTGGGGCCTTCAGTCCCTGCCTGAGCCATCTCGTAGGTGTGCCCGTCTCTGCCCCCGTCTCCTGGATGGGCCTGGCACCTGCACTGCAGAGAGCCCCTCTCCTGGATGGAGCCCTCAAGACCTAGGTCACAGCTTTTCCACCATAACGTAGCATCACTCTTCTCTATTTTATTCTATGCGCTTACCATGAGCCGCGTAACGATGAGATTGTTATTTGCCTGAAATGCCAGGGGGGTTTCAGCTCCAAAAACACTTTCAAGGACACGTAACACAAAGGTTGCAAGTGGAAACAGCATTTTATTTTAGTTGCCCGAATCGTTTCAGAGCCAGTGCTCACAATCATTAAGACAACGCGCGCATGGAGCCAGGAACAGGCCGATGCATTCTTCAGTTTCGATTGAAAAAACATCCCTTGCAGTGCGGCAAAGGCAAGTCACGGAGCTGCAGAAAGGAGCAGCAGGAATACAGGACAAGCAGTCCCTGTTTCCTGAAGAGCGACAACATCAAGAATGAGGATCAGGATGGACCACACACACAACAGAAGAAGAAGAAGAAGAGGTGCAGCTGTGTGGTACCGTGGGATATTTTCCAAAGTATGGTGCCCACCAACGACAAAAGCATAATTTTGCGTTCCAAAACTTGCTGCGCTGTGCTTCTCGGCCAGCGACGCGTGCAAAGCGCGCTTGCGCCTGCCCTGCGCTTGGATTGCCCGCAGGGAGAGCTGCAAAGTGGCAGCTGCTGCTGGTGGTGCAGCAAGGCTGGAGGCCTTCCAAAAACACAGGCTGTCTCGCAGAAACAAGGACCCCTGGGGAAAGGGAGCCAAGGGAAGAGCAGAGCTCGCTCCCGCTGTGAAGCTGCACGGGGCAAGAGAGCCCCAGAGAGCCAGGGCCCGAGAGAGTGGCACCTTGGCGGTGCAAGAGCAGCACGCAAGACCCTAGCCAAAAGGGGCCAGAGGAGCCCCGCCGAGGGGCTGTGCTCAATGCTACAGAGGACAAGAAGCAATCCCCGGGGGCCTCCCTTGGGGCCCGCCCTGGGGGTCTAGAAAGCTTCCTCCCCCCGGATGCGGGGCACGAGGGCCACCTTCGTGGAGCATGAGCAGCAGGCACCTGGCCAAAATGGCCCAAAGCAGGCCTGGCAAGGGGCCGGTGCTCAAAGCTGCAGAGGAAGGCAAAAAACCCCCGGGGACACCTGCTAGCCCACCGGGGGGAAAAAAAAGCCTTCCTCCCCCCAGCTGCAGGGCACGAGAGGCCATCTTCGTGGTGCATGAGCAGCAGGCAGTGACCGAGCCAAAATGGAGCAGAGGAGCCCTGACAACAAGTGGTCCTGCTCAGTGCTGCAGAGGAAGGCAAAAAACCCCCGGGGACCAGTGCCAATCTGCCCCGGGGGAAAATTCCTTCCTGACCCCAGCGGCGCTGGCGATCGGCTATTCCCTGAGCATGTGAGCAAGACCGGCCTCCTCCTCCTCCTCCTCCTCCCACAGGCAGGCTGGTCACGCCTCCCAGGAAAGAGATGCCCAAGCCCTGTTCTCCCTTAGCCTGGAGCCATCTCAGGGGCTTCCCAGAGTGGCCAAGTGCCCCTGGCCCGATCGACCTTGGGGGCAAGAACCCTTCCCACGGGTGTCCGCTGGGACACCATCGGGTGCTCCAAAGCACCGGGACCCCTTGGCAACCTCTCTGCATCCTCCCCTTTCTTACGGCTGCTGCCCCTGGCTCCATGGGGGATGAGGACGGAGAGCTCTGCAGCGCTTCTCAAGAAGGCAGTCCCTCGCTCTGGCCATGGCTATCCAGCGGAAAAGGCCTGATAGCCTCGGGCACCTCCAGGGGTTGCTGGTGGTTCTCATTTCCTGAGGGGCTTGCGTCTGTTCCCCCAAGGCTGAAGCAGGATTTCCATCCATCCATCCATCCATTCGATGGGCTTTCAAGATGGCTTCACCAATAGCTGGCCTTGCAGCGGAGAATCTCCATCCAGCAGACTCGTCCAGCTTCCGTTCTTCCTCCCTCAGCCTCCACTGAGGAATTCCACCGGCTCCTCAAGAACTTCCTCTCGCATGCCTTCGAGCTGCCCGTGGGCCAGCTCTGGCAGCCGCACAGGGGAGGATGCCCCTTTTATCCTGCCCCGGGGCATTGTGACTGATGCGTTGCCGGGCGGTGCCACTGTGACATGGGGGTGATGAGGCCCCCCATGCACAGCCCCGCCCACCGCAGACCTGCCTTCTGCCCAGCATCCTAGGAAGGAAGGAAGGAAGGAAGGAAGGAAGGCAGGCAGACCGGCTGGCCAGCTGGCCTTTGGGGTGCTGGCCTTTGCCCAGGGGGCTGTCCCCGCCCTTGGTGCCCTTGCACTGGGCACAGCTGTTGGGCATGCCTGGCAATTCATCTGTACCTTCAGGCTGTGTCAATAAACAAGGGCCTTTGTACCACAGGCATTCGCTTGGCTGTGGTGATGCTAGAGTTGAAAGGGCTTTGTTTCCTGACCCCTGACACCACCTGAGAATATCAGTATGATGACAGTGCTGATGACATCATGCAGACAGAAAGGAAGTTTTTAAAAAAAATAATAAAGGAATCCATGAAAAACAGTTTTTTAGCACGCGCATTGTAATTAATTTGCAAAACCGGGGCAACGAGTGCAGAAAGCTGCCGCACTATGTCTGCTCATTTAAAGAATCTCAACATTTTGATGCAAGCTAAGTGTGACAAGACAGGCCCTCGCATGTGTCCAAACATGGATCTGAGAGATCAGCAGGCAGAGCGAGGCTAGAGATAAACTCCCTTGCCATGTAGGTCCCCTGTCCAGAGGGCTTTAAGAAAAAGATGGTCTCTCAGTAGCAA
Source organism: Grus americana (assembly GCF_028858705.1). Classification (NCBI taxonomy): domain Eukaryota; kingdom Metazoa; phylum Chordata; class Aves; order Gruiformes; family Gruidae; genus Grus; species Grus americana. The sequence goes on from NC_072853.1 coordinate 115,152,729, forward strand.
GGATTTTAAACAACATGGGATTTCTTTACCAAGAGGGTGGTCAAACCCTGGAACAGGCTTCCTAGAGAGGTGGCTGATGCCCCACGCCTGTCAGTGTTTAAGAGGCATTTGGACAATGCCCTTAATGCCATGCTTTAACTTTTGGTCAGCCCCAAAGTGGTCAGGCAGTTGGACTAGGTGGTCATTGTAGGCCCCTTCCAGCTGAACTGGGCTATCCTAATTAAGAACATGAACAGGGAAAAAGAAGTGTTTCTCACTTTGTTGGTACTCGACAGAAAGTAAATTAAAGATGCCTTGTCCAAAGTTGCACAGCAGTTTAGCAATTGGATTTCAAAAGGGTGTTTTGGCAGTCGAAGACATGACACTGCCAATAGAGCTGATGAGAAAAAAAAGGAGGGGTTTTGAGGAAGAAGGGATTTTGTGAAAGGCTCTACAAAATTTAAGGAGTCTATGGATGTTTCCCATGGAAAGCGTTAATTTTTGTTGGAAAGCTAAGGCCCTTGCAACCGAAAAATGTCTTTGAGGAAAACGTACAATGAGGCCACAACTGTGCAATGGCATTAGTTCCCTAAGTTAATCCCAGATGAATACCAGTTCACAAGGAACTTGGAACAGTTACTTGTTTGTCTGATTTATGAAATTTCACCTGGCATGTAAGGCTCAGATTCAATCCCATCCTACCATCACCCTTAAGACACCTGTTTTACCCGTGCTCTCAGACTTCATAAAATAAGCTTGCATAAGTGTTACCAAGTGCAAGTCAGCACCAATTCTTTTGATAAAAATAACCTGCTGTGATGTCTGAGTAATCATAGTTAAATTATACCACCACTTACATACAGTTCTGTAACAATATTCGTCTAGTGGTTCTGATACAATAGTTTCTTTATGTAATAGTTAACATTAACACACTTCAATAAGTAAGAAACACGTAAATCGATATATTTTTCCAGGGGAAAATATTTTAAAAACTGTACATAAAAGGCATACCCCCTCAAAATCTAAAGGAAGATTCAAAAGTGCTCCTTCACAAGAGGGTTTTCGTCCACTCTTATTTAAGTCAACTGGAGGGAAGATCTGAATAAAGCCATAGTTCTTTCTCTCAGCTTACTCTGACCATTCACCAAGATCCAGTGCTTAGCACTGTTCCCAAAGAGTTTCCACTGAGACTGGATCAACTGTCAGATGCTACGATTATTTATAAACTTAAGCTCCCAGTGTCTCCTGTCATTTCCACATCCACTTTTCCCCTTTCTAATAATGCATGAATCATAATCAGAAGTCACTCTCCAGTCCATTAACAAACTAAACATAGCACAGACTCACACAAGCACACAGATGACTATTGTTACATCTGCCTTGCTATTAGAGGGATCAGCACTGTAAAAATACCTGCAGTTAGCAAATATTCATGTTGCATTTATTAGCATTTTCATTCCCATACACACATTATGAAACAAAGCTATTGTGGTAGGAGGAAACCAGCAAGGAAGACTGCTTTGCTGCTATATTAATATCCTATATTATAGTGCAATAATCCTGTACTCTACAGACTCTCAGACTGGTTCACTGAAGAAAAAAAAAAAGATTATGGCTTTAAAAGGCTTGCATTATTTGGGTCAAAAATGCCACAGAACGTTGTAGCAAATCCTTGAAACAACATAAACTCACCACGCTGGTCCGAGTCTATTAAAAAAAAAAATATTCACCATGACCAGAACAAGGGCTCTCTGCTATGCCTGGCTCATTCAACAGCAGGGCACCCTGCTTGGGAGAACCAGTAATTCTCAAATATAGCATTAAAGATGAGACCAAGGGTACAGAGACTTTTGTTAAACTGAGTATAAGAAAAGAATTGGACCTTCCTAAGCCTCAAAAGGATTTCTACAAAATCTTAAAATATTCCTGCAATGACTTCAGGAGATAATTTTACAGCAAGTGACTCCAAACAGAATTTTCAGATGCCTTTAGGAATAAGAAAGGACTCTCATAATCTCTCTCCCTTATATGCAGTTTCTAGAAAGCACACCTGAGAAACCGAGGAAAACCAGAGTGAGGAGATAGGGAAGTTGATAACATTATTGATGGTAGCGGCTCTCACTTAACCAGATCAAGACTGACACAGTGTTAGCAGAGGTGTGGAATAGATGTGAAAGCCTCACACATTGTAGACCAGTGGGTAACACTGTGGGATGTAAACGAGAAGACTGTGTTCATTTTTTTTCACAACACAATAAAAAGTGAAGTCATAAATATCAAATCCACCAGACCGAAAAGATTTCCATCCTACTCCAGTTATGAGAGGAAAAAAATCCTCTTAGGAGATTGAAAGAGCTGTACTCTATAAACATGCACATCTCTTGTTCCCAAGCCCATCGTTCAAAACTTCTGTCGTCAGTTTATTTTCTCCCACGGGTCTTCTCCAATTCGGTAGATGTCACTTCAGTGAAAATCACAACACAAAGCTGACATTTAATGAAGACAGGCAGGGTCGCATGAACTCTACCGTGGCACTGCAAACGAATCTAAACATCATCCTTACTCATGAATTTCCATTCAGTTCAGTGAAAGCAGAATTGCCTCTGAAGTGTGGGAATAATAAAGAGAAAATTCTGCTTTCGTTTGCATCTAAGAACAGGCTTGCAGAAGCTCTGGTGAGAAGCCTGCTGAAAACAAAGGGGCCGTGTGGGAGTCAGGGAAAGCAGAGTTTGTTTTCCGTCACCTGGAAAAGGAGCATCTTTTCTACCGCACAAGTCACACCCACCTTCAGCACTGCTGCTGCTTAATTGCAGTCCCACTAATTTGCAATTTTCTGGGAATCAATTAGCCTGTTCTATTCAGAGGGAAAAGTGGTATCGCTGCCAAAAGCTCAGGTCTGGGCTCAAGCCCATTCTTCTGTATTCCATCATATAGGGAAAAAAACCCAAACAAACTCAACAAAAAGAGAAAGAACCTGTTCAGTTTCATCACTCCACTGCCACCTCATGAGGTTTTGTTTGAACATACAATCAAAAATACATTTTACATGTATCCAGATTCTAAAGTGCCTCCTGCAATACCACAAACTCATGACGATCATGAAACATACATCCACAGCTCAACAGGTACCAGGGGTGTTCAGCTCATTAAGGAAGGAGATGGCATCACATTGTGGGCATCCAGACCTTAACTCCTCTAAAGTTCAAGAATATTCACGTCTGGGCATTTCATGACCTGACTCTTACATTCCCCAGATGGATTTCAAAACGTTTGTGGATTTCCTGGAGTTCATGGTTGGTAACAGCATAGCAGATGCCAGGAAAGGCCACCAGAGACATCCTAGAAACATTTGCAAGCCCTGCACGAAATAATTTGTGTACCACTTTGAATACTGTTTCATAATGCCCTTTCTCCACATCAAAGGATTTTTCACATTGTCTGTCATGACATATGTCTCCAGAAAAAACTAAATACAAACAATGTGGGGGTTTTGCATTCTGAAATATGATTTTTAAAATGCAATTTCTAGATTTTGTTACACTCACACAGCTGGCCATCTGCCATGGTAGTAACCATGAGGAAAGAAATCACTAATATTCGTACGGAGACAACACTTGGCACTTTCACAACGATTCAGGGGGCTTTTGTACCAGGAAGAAATTGAAAGGACATGAATCAACTGGCAAAACCTCACATTTCCTCGCCTGGTGAAACCTCCCCAGCAGCAACCTGGTGCTCTCTGAGGTGCAGCTGGTGCCGCAGAGGGCTCAGCCCCCTCCCTGCCTGTCCTGGGGACGCCTTTTACCCCTCTCCTTCACTGCTGCTGTCGCCTGGCAATGCACGGAGCAATCCAAAACGTTTCACTTACAACAGAGGAAAAACAAGCGAAGGAGGAGAACAAAAACAGGGGAAATTAATGTTGTCACTGACCAGAGAAGCAGACCTAGGAGAACTGTGTTCCTTCTGGGAAAAAAAGTCTAAAGACAACAACTGCCCTGTTCCCCCGAATTTCCAGGCACCCTGCCCTGACGGTCTGGTACCAGGTGCCCCCAGAGGACAGCGCTGCCTGTGGCTGCTGCCCGGGCAGGGCGGTGCAAGGAGGCCCCGATCACCCTTTAGCCGAGCAGGCAACAGGCGGCCGTTTCCCTTACCTCTGCAGATGGCAGCCGCCGCCCGCGGGAGGACGCTGAGGTGTGCGAGGCCCCGGCCGGCTGTCTGAGGGGCTTTCCGGCTTCCCCGGGCTGTCTATGTCTGTGGAAGGACCGGCCGACGGGCGGCTGGTCTCACGAGAAGGGCAGGCGGGAGCCGGGGCTCCCTCGGCGGTCGTTCACATGGGCGGGAAGCCGCGAACACCCCGGCCCCTGAGGAGCGCCGGCCTCCGGGGAGCGGCCGTTGGCGCGGGAAGGGCAGCTCACCCGGCCAGGGCCGGGGCTGCGGCCCGCTCTGCTCATCTGCCGCCTCGGGCTGCAGCCCCGACGGCCACCGCGGGTAGCTGGTGGCCATGCAAGCCTGCCCAGCAGCCCGAGGTCTCCAAAGAATTAGGAGGGCTTGTTAGGCAGTGCTTTGGGGTTGGCAGAAGGGTGGTGGCAGAGAGCCGGCAAGGGCTGCGCTCTGCAGTTACCTGGCCAGGCTAGCTGGGGGTGACCACCCTGACAGAGCTTCCTACCAGGGAAGCTGCTGCCCAGGTGGAAGGCTGCAAAGACCGCACCTCCCCTCTGAGTCTCCACCTGCCCAAGGTGTGCTCTGGTGGAGGAGCTGCAGGAGGAAGGCAGCGGTCAGCAGGCTGTGCTGTATTTGGGAGGAGGAACAAGCAATAGAGTATTATTTGAGATTTTTGCCTCATGGTGCTCACCTCCCAGGACTGCTCCAGGATGTCACACAGAGGCTGCCACACTGGTTAAAAGCACAGACTACTATCTCCTGCTCCTTTTCCATGTGGGCACCATGACATGGTAAATTAAAACCTGGGCAAGATCAAGCAGGACTTCAGAGCCTTGGGGACACAAGTGAAAGGGAGAGGTGCCCAAGTGATCTTCTCTGTCTTGCCAGTCAGAGATAGGTGTGTAGGCCAAAGATGTTTTCAGATACATGAGCAGTAAGCAGAAACACAGGGAAGACCATTGCTAAACAGTGCAGGGAAACTAGTTACTAGTTACGCTGACAAAGCAGAGGACCTCAGTACCTCCTTTGCCTCTGTCTTTACCAACAGAGGTAGACCCCAGAGCACAGGATCAAGTAGCTACAACAACATGTGTTGGCTCACCAGAAGTGGAGGAAGGGTTGGTCTGCAGCCTCATGCAAGGGCTCAGCCCACATAAATCTATGGGCCCAGAGGGAATCCACCCCAGGGTGGTAAGAGAAGTGGCCAATGTTGTTGCAGGGTCACCATCTATAATATTTGGAAAATCGTGGAGATTGGGGGACATCCTCAATGCAAGAGGGCAAATGTCATACCCATCTACAAGAAGGGCCCAAAAGAGGACCCAGGAAACTACAGGCCCATTAGTTTTAATTCACTCCTGGGAAAGTAATAGAACAAGTCCTCCTAGAAACTATTACAAACCAAATAAAGCAGGTGATTGGGAAAAGCCAGCACAGATTTGCCAAAGGCAAATCACACCAAACTCAACTACCTTCATCAACAAAATAACGTTTTGTGTTACATGGTGAGAGCAGTGGGTGATGTTTACCTGGACTTCAGCAAAGTGTTCAATGCTGTTTCCCACAGCCTTCTCCTGGCCAAACTGGCAAGATACAGACTGGATGGGTGGTCTGCGAGATGGATAGGAAATGGGCTCACAGGCCATACACAGAGGGTGGTGATCAATGTTTTTTACTCAGGCTGACAGCCAGTTACAAGCGAGGTCTCCCAGGCATCAATACCGGGCCCCACGCTGTTCAACATCTTCATAAATGATCAGTACGATGGGATTGAAAGTACCTGCACCAAGTTTGCTGACGACACTAAACTGGACAGTGAGAGGAGCCACCTTACAGAGGGACCTGAACAGGCTGGAAAAGTGGGCTAGCAAGAACTGTATGAAGTTTAACAAAGACAAGTGCAAAGTCCTGCACCTGGGACATCAAAACCACAGAGCCCAGTACAGGCTAAGATCTGTGTGGCTGGAGAGCAGCTTTGCTGAAAGGGACCTGGGGGTCCTGATGTACAAGTTGAAGACGAGGCAGCAGTGTGACACTGCAGCAAGGAAGGCAAATTTGATCGTGGGTTGCATCTGCAGGGACATTACTAGCAGGGACAGGGACACAATCATCCCACTCAGCGCTTATCAGGCTGCACCTGGAGTACCATGTCCAGCTCTGGTCCCCACATGTCAAAAATGCAGACAGACTGGAGAGCACCCAAAAGAGAGCCATGAAGATGATCAAAGGGCTGGAGAACCTGTTGCATGAGGAAAGACTGAACGAGTTTCTCTCCCTGGAGAAGAGAAAGCTCAGGGGGGACCTCATCACAGTATTTCAGTACTTAAAGAGCAGCTACAAAGAGGATGGAGGCTCTCTCTTCACAAAGAGCCATGTGGGACAGGCAAGGGACAACAGGTACAAGTTGCACCAGGAGAGGTTTCATCTCAATAGAAGAATTTTTTTACAGTAAGAACAATCAATCACGGGAACAACCTCCCCAGGGACATGGTAGAGTCCCCATCACATGAGGTTTTCAAGATGCAACTGGATGAGGTGCTAGATAATCTCATCTAGGCTCCCTTTCCCACAAAAGGTTGGGCCAGATGATCTTTCAAATTCTTTTCCAGCCTGGGCTGAAAAAAAAGCCCTATAAAAACCACTATGCCTGCAGTAACAGCCTCACTATACCCACAGCACAGCCCAGGAAGTAGCAAGCCGTTCCCACCCACCTAACCCTCTGTGTTTTCTAAGGTCACCTTCTTCCCAAGAAAACAGTTAAGGGGAGGATGAGAATAACAACCATTTTTCAGGTCCATAAAAGAAGGCTTGACTTTTAATCTCTTGAGGCTTTTCTGAAGAAACCTATTTGTGGCATAAGCAGTATCCCTGGATTCAGGCCAGGATGTAGGTACAATAATTCAGAAGAGAATCTGAAGTCTTAAAATTTGACACCCTTATAAACTTTCAAAGAGCAATTCCAAACTGTCCATATCGAGGTTTCCTGAACTATCACCAGTTTCAGCTGCAGATAGACTCAGCCACAGTAGGATTCAGTCTCCCAGACCAGAACTGCAGATGTAACAGATTATTATCTGAATACATGAACTTGCAGTGCCCTTTCAGTCTCAAGTGAGAAGTTTCTAATGTACTTAGCTTTCATAAGTCCATTTTGAAATGCATCTTAAGATACAGAAGTTACAGCAGAGCTCAATAAGAAAAGCTGAAAAACTTCTAATCTGCACAACAGAAACAAATAGGGTTTTTTTTCCTTTTGATTTCTTGTGAAAGAATTGAGTGGTACAACCTTATTGAGTAATCATTGTATACTTTGTAGCTATTTGTTTTAGATAGAAACAGCACAAATCCTTGCTTATTGAAATTTGACATGACAGCGTAATGTAATATCGCAAGAAAATCTAGAGTCTCAGATTTCTAAATATAATCAGTCTGTTCCTTCAATATAAAAAGTCACATGAGCTAGTTCCAGATGGTGACATTTGTACAAGCAAAGTCATTAGAAATCATGAACCTCAGTGAAGCATGGTGCAACCTCAATTTAGATTGGTCTATGCATGTATATGAACACTAACGTACACATTGAGCAGGTTTAAGTTAGAATCAAAATAGCTAAAACCCCACAGTATTAGTCCTTAGAGTGCTTTTGTCCCTTTCAAAACAGCACCATTAAACTAAAGTTTAAAAAAATCCTACTGTAAGAAATACATTTATAAAACTAGCAAGCTTTCAGAAGGCTTTATTAGTTTGGGTACAACAGGCTGATAACATAACTAGAAGATACCTTCCAGCCTGGAGCTAGCTGTGGTCCATCCACTTCACAGCCAGCTTGAGCAAGCATGTATGCGACTTTATATACACTCACCAAGGTCAGTCCACCAGCCACCCACCAAAGGTGCCTGTTCAACTCCACTAGTCCTCTCCAAAACTCCCAGCCCGCTGCTAATCTGCGGCAGCCATAGGCAGCATTCCAGCACATACCACGTTTAATAGCCTTTGGCACATAAAGTGTTTCTGGTTGCAATCCACCAAGCTGTGCTACAGTCCCAAAAGCAAATCCACCGCACAAATCCATTTTTCCTCAAATTTCATTAGCATCTCCTCATTCACTGATGAAGAACAAGAAGTTTCTGAGTCCCTGTTTAAGGAAGCACTTTCAAACTTCCCATGCATTCACCTGAGATACTTAAACGTGGTAGCAATTTCAGTGGTTTCCCTCCTTCCCACTTTGTTTCCTCGGCAAGGAGGATCCAGACTGTAAAGCTTTACTCTGTCTGATGTTCTAAAATGCTGATGCATAACAGCTGTAAAGTTTTAGAGAATACAAAACTTGTGAGACAAGAAAAGTACCCAGAAAGGGTAAAGGCCAGGAAGTCTCAAATTATGTAGGTTAAATTTCAAAATATTTCAGAACATATGCTACTGGATTTTGCACTCACCCTCTTCTGCTCTCATACTCAGGCTCTGAACACTCCTGAATAGAAAAAGGAGTTAAAGGGCTTAAACATTTTAAGAAAAAAAAAACTTACGTCACATAAAACTGACACCAACTCACAATGAGTTTTGAGCTAGCAATCCAGAAGTCAGAGACATTAACCTCTGAGCAAACTTAAGTATTGCAGAAACAGGCAGAAACTTGTTATGCATGTGATCATTGTGACCAAGTGGTGCAGCTGAACTCTGGGTCAAACAGAAAAATAATAGAGGATAATGAGCAAACCTGAAATGACATTTTCACAGTTTTGAACATGTCTGCTTCCATTTGGGAAAGCATACTGGAAAATAAAGCTTTAGAGACACAGTGTCTGAACTCAGCTGTCAAAAACAGAAGTTCTGATGGGATTTATAATTTACGCTTTTGTAAACAGGAAAATCTTTTCTTCTTCTTCAAAGAAAATCAGCTGTATTTGCAAGGCTAAAAACTTCAGGTTGAAGTAGCTCTGTACACAGCAGATTAACAGCATCCATGGTTGTCATCCCAATTGCTAAATTTCCTTTCAGTGAATCCACTAGCAAATGGCATGCTCTGCGAATAGCAGGTGGTCATTGCAATGAATTTAAATACTGTTTCATCTGTGAGTGCATGGAAGAAAAGAGACATCAAGCCCACACAAATTAGTTGGATTATTTTTAACAATTTCACAGGAAGCGGGTCCAGGCTCCCCACCACACTCTAAAATCGTTAAAATAATGACAAATGTCCTTGGTTTCCAGATGATGCCTTAATGAAAACAAAGCAAGATCAAAATGCACTTTCTTGTTATAGCACAATTTGCTCCCTAAATTATACTTTGTAATTGGAAGAGTGATATTTAAACTTCACCCTTAGGAAAGTTACTAAAAGATGCCAACTATTGATCAAGGCATTTTCACAAAGCAGTCAAAACAAGCAAGCATAGCACAACTGGATTCCTGCTTCCACCAACACCTTAAGTTAGCATTGTGACCAAAAGAAGCGGTCCTATCCTTTCGTCTTCCATTTATTTCCAAACCTGCACCAAGCTCTTCCTGACATCGGGAGAAAAGACAAGACACTGATTTTATCCAGGGACAATTCCTAGCTCTGGTGCTTTGCCCAGATGCAGCACCATCTGAAGGTGATGAGGATGCAGAAACACATAGCTAGTTGGAGGGAGATGGCAGAACTACTTCTTTCAAGGGTACCAATGGCTTGAAACACCTTGAACTGCTTAGGAAACTTTGGTCTGACTGACTTCTACCAGTAGAGAGGGAAAAAAACAATACACATAGTAAGAATATCCACTGTCATATTTCAAATGATCTCACTGCCAAATAGTCCTGTTACTACAACAGGAAAACTAGAGGAATGAGAGAGAAGGTTTTAACTTTTTTTTTTTTTAAAAAAGCACCATTGCTGATTGTTGTGAACCATGTGAAATCTCTCCCTGAGGTCCCATGAAGCACTTAGTTAAAATACCAGAAAAGCAAGAAAAATTGCATACTTAATATCTACAAACTATCTTCTTCAGATTTTATTTCCATTCAAATACTGTATGATACTTTTTGTACTCTAGCCAGCCAAAACTCTTTGACAACCCCTCCACCCAAAACCATAAAAAGCCTTGCTCAGAAAAATCCCTTTTAGAAGGAAGTGGGAAAAAAAAAAGGAAAATAAAAATAAAAAAACCTGTTTGCTTGGTTGTTGGTATGTTGTGTGAATTTTTAAAAATATATCCTTGAGAAACAAAAGGAGGATATACAACCATATGTTGTCTTGACAACAGGAAAAAAGTATATCTGTTAAAGTAGAAGGCTGGAACTTGTAGAGCACTGGGAAGTGACCAAATTGTGGAGTGCTTCCACAAAAAAAGTAGATAATCAGTACTTCTCAGTGAAACATCAGTGTCTTGCAATCCTTATTATTAGAACTGTTTAACCCACTCCCGTTGTCCAGTTTAATGACTTTTCCCTTCTTTTCAAATGACTTACATATTTGAAAACTGTTACATGCATGTCCCTCATTTTATCTTTTCCAGACTACATCATCACTCATTCTACCTTTTTTTTCTAAAAGCATATTTTCTAGACCTCTAGATTGCAAAAGGATCTGGGGGGATGGGGGGGCATCTCTTCAGATCTAGATATCGACAAGTGCAATACAGTCATCCAGGCTCCCTCTATAGTCAATAGAAAGAAAATGGCACTTCTAGGGCATGATTCAGCTCAGCCAGAGATTGATGTCTAAAATAGGTCAGATGAACAACACCCTACGAGAATCTATTTCTCTACTTTGATTATAAAGGAAGCCAACATGATTACCTCAGATGAGGATGCCTTAAATTAGGTGAAATCCTGCCCTGACCTGGTTTCATGTGCTGCTTGTACAGATTGTGTTTCAGGGTCTCTCCTTGCAAATAGTTGGGCTGTGTAAAAACCACCAGTAGTATCATGTGAGGTTACACCTACAGCATAGGAGCCGCTTGACCTCACAAATGTTTAATCCACTGGGACAAAAGTTCTTGGAACGGTTTTCAAGCAGACTCATTAGAAAGTTACCATGGTAACACTTTTTTTTTCTCCCCATTGGTAGCGCACAATTTGACAATTAGCTCTTGTGGGTGTGACCCTTTGGATTTGAATTTTGTAATACTAGTAAATGAGGCCTCCTGCGAATTTCTCACAGGCACCTTTATTCCCTTGCTGAACACCAGGAAAAAAGGAAAGAACGTATGCTGCGGTTCCACACAGGGATGAAATAGAGCAATCTTAAAGAAACATATCGAAAGGAAAATCATTGAGCTGTGCACAGCTAAAGGAATGCCAGACTAGAAGTTCAGCCTCTGATACAGGTCAGGATTGTGTTTTCCTGCTCCCCAAAGGAACTGGCTTTAAAAACAACTGAATCCATAACCATCACAGAGCAACAAACCATCTCAGCCACATGTACCTGCCAGCTCTGACGCAACAGCTTGGTCATAAAACTGTGCAATGCCTCAAATCAAATGACTCTCTAGCATGGGGGAAATGCAGTAGGCTCCAGAGCACTTTATCAACAGGTACTTAAATTGACAGTGATACAATGGCATCGTCACTCAGCCAAACAGGCACTTCTGTTAGCTGGAAATACAAGATTGATGCAGCCACAGCTCTACATCAGTACTAAGATACAAAAGCAAGTCATGCTTTGGGACCACAAGTCCTACTTTTAAAGATCACTGAGATGCAAGGTCTTAAGTGCTTGTGTCACACCTGAAAACAGAGCCCCAGCTCCCACATCATTAGGAGCTTTTGCAGATGTCATCTGTTAAGAAGACAGAGAGGTACTTTTCTGATAGCCATCAACAACAACACGCCTCTTTATGATCTTAGTGCAAGCAGGCTGCAAACAAGTTGTTCCTGAAGAAATAAGAGCTAGAGCTTTTGTATCCATAGCAAAGCTATCGTAGGCTACTGTGGTAGCGACAGGAACATTCAAGGGAAAAAAACCCAACCACAGTACTTTGCATTTACTTTGTAGTTCTCAGTGGCCCAGATTGTTTTCAACTGCCCTGTAATAAACCCCAGTACTGATACTGCCCAATATATGCCACAAGACAGAACATAAGAGGTCATGCAGTATTAGATTGATTTCCTCAACGTGCACACCTTCTGTCCAGCAACCCCATTTCCAATGCATAACCCAATGCCATGGTAGGTTTCATGGCTGGAGAGAAGCTACAGCACTGGAATGCAGCCTAAAAATACATTTTCCAGCTGGGATACTTGGAGCGAGGTGGGCTAATACACTGCGCAGGGCCACAATTTCTGTTGCTCTTCCTCATCCTGGCTGTTCACTGGCACAGAAGTTCATAAGGGAGGGGAGATGTCTCAGCAGCGTTATGCTCAAGTGCAAGGCCTGGCCTTGCTGATGGGTGAGAGAAGGCCAGCTGTGCTTGAACATGAGCCAGCAATTTGCCTTAGCAGTGAAGGCAGCTAATAGTGTCCTGGTCTACATTAGGAGGAGTGTTGCCAGCAGGTCAAGGGAGGAGATCTTTCCCCTCTCTGCAGCACTGGTCAGGCCACACCTGGAGTGCTGGATCTAGTTCTGAGCTTCCCAGTACAAAAGAGATGGACATACTGGAGAGAGTCCAGCAAAAGCCAGCAAGAGTGATTAAGGGACTGGAGTAGCTCGTATATAAGGAAAGGCTGAAAGAGCTGGGACTGTGCAGCCTGGAGAAGAGAAAGCTTAGGGGGATCTCATGAATGTTTAGAAATACCTGAAGGGGAAGTGCAAAGAGGACAGAGCCAGGCTTTTTTCAGTGGTGCCCAGTGACAGGACCAGAGGCGATGTGGACACATGGAAACACAGGAGGTTCCCTCTGAACGTCAGGAAACACTTTTTTACTGTGAGGGTGACCAAGCATTGGCACAGGTTGCCCAAAGAGGTTGTGGAGTCTCCATCCTTGGAGATATTCAAAACCCAACTGGATATGGTCCTAGGCAATGCTGAGTCTAGGTGGCCATGCTTGAGCGGAGGGATTGGACAGGATGATCTACAGAGGTCCCTTCCAACCTCAGCCACTCTGTGATTCTGTGTGCTTTCACCTTTGACACATCTGCAAGCTGCACTGAGCAGACAGGCCTCCCTGGGAGCTCAGAGCATAGAAGGCTTTGGTGATCTTCCTCTACATTGTTTCTTCTAGACATATTAGGTGGTTAGGACATAATTTTGGGACATACATCATCTTGCATCCTCACCCTATGCAAAGATTGCAATATTCCACAGACTGGACTGCTTTCTGTGGCAGTCCATAAAGCCAAACATTTCAGGCTAGTCTGTTTGCTAACAAAGATAAAATGCAATAAGGAAAATGGCTGGCGTAGCTGAAAACTTTTTATTCCTTTAGCCAGATATAATTAAAGATGGAGTCACGAAAATCATTCTGTGCTACAATGAACACAGTGGATAAATGCTGAGCTACTATTCCTATTAATTAGTGCTACTTTTCCTTTTTAAAAAATGACAATCATTTGCTTGGACCATATATAAAAGACTTTTGGGTACTGGGAAGAATAGCTGAGGTAGGTAGCTGTAAGTCAAACCAGCATTTCCAGCAGTAGGCTCTGCCCACGTTTTCTCTCACTGGGTCTATTTCAAAAGCCAAGTATAAAAGAGGACCCATTGCCTCTGATTTCAGTTGAGTTTACATCAGACAAAGCAAGAGATGACTGGGAGAAGAAATAGGCTTTTCTGATTTTTTGTTCTTAAGAGATGAACTCACTGCTTTCTATGGTTTGCATCTTTTCCTTCCCAGCATCCCATTTTAATATTTAAGCTGCAGGCACCCCTGGGATCATCACTCTGTCCACTCAGGTTTCTGTCAAGACATCTTCCTATGCATGGACAGGTCATACTCAGCAGAGAATAGAAACATGCTGTGGACTCAGGCTTGGTTACCAGCTCCTAGGAGAGTTCATTTTAAAGGAACTCCAAAACATTCAGTCTCTGGAAGCTTCATTCACAAAATATTTGGTTTTACAAGGCAACAATCTCATTGTTTTCAATAGGGACCAATTATACACCATTTCCTTTGCCCTTCTATTTCAGTCTGTGATCCCAGGGGAATCCAGGTTTAGCCCTCTGGCTGTGAGTGGGACTCCTGAGGAAGTTCCTCTGATGCCTGCTGTCCTTCCCTCCCTTGCCAGGCAGGGACCTCAGGCATCATCCAAGCCCAGAGGTGACCCACAGCACACCTAGATAGCACTCCAGGAAGCGTATGCCAGGAAACCCACACCTTGTTCCGCCTTTCCCTTGGAGGAGACTTACATCTACTTACTAACAAGTAATTTGCCCTATTCTTGTTTTCCTCCATGTCACTTCTAATGTTTTCCTGTGAGATCCAAAAAGCCACGGGGCCAAAAGAGCGCAGCAGGGAAGGCAACTAAGTGTAAACAATGCCTTTTCAAGTAACCCTCTCTTCTCTTTGGAGCTTCCTCAAATCCCAGGTCTTCACTGCCTTATACCTTTGGTCATTTATACCTCTGCTAAATTTGTGTGCTATTGCCACGTAGTTTCTTTACCTCCCTCTGCTTCCATAAATTCACACAAATATACACGTGCATATTTAAAATGAAGCTTTGGAAATTCCTTTCTTTCCACAAAACATCAGCACTTCAGCTGCACACTGACAGAAAGACAAGCAGAGGCAGTCAGCCCTGCTACCTCCTTTAATCACAGGAATCCTGGACAGATGGCCACTGCATGTGCCACACAGCAGAGCAGATTCACAGCTTAAGTATATCAGTGATAGTTCTGCCTGGAAATGTCCTGCTCTTTACTACTTTTTTGTCTACCAACACTGGCAAGTTTGCACGGACAGCAGGCCATGAAAGATTAATCCTTGGTTGCCCATCCTGCATGTGAGAAAAGGAGCATTACATCCTCTTTTTGAAAAGATTTCACCTTCACAAGCAGCACAGGATCAGATATAAAGGACTTTTAGACCTATTTCAGGACTCTGTTCTGAATGGCTAGGTAAGAAATACTGCCCTGCAGTGATAAGCACCCTACACTGCATAACCTTAAGCCAGGATGCAAAAAGACCCTGTGCTTATGTGCCTGTGCTTCAGAGAGCAGGCCAAGAGCAGGGCAGGATTTGTCTCCTCCTACTCATGAAATCCAGCCTGATCTTTAATTAGCAAAACCTAACGCTGCCCCAGCCTACCTGCCAGGTGGCACAGACAGGAAGGGTTTCTCACAAATAGAGAACAGCATGTGCAAAAAGCTAAGAAAGATAATCCTGGTAAATAAACTTCTTATTAATAGGTGACACAGCAAGTCAACCATACGGTAATGCTACACCACTTCATAAGCTGCTGGTGCAGATGTTAGGAGCACCATCATGTGTCTCTTTCCTTTTCAGCTTGTCTGCTTTCTACCAGCTCACAGCAGAGGTGAACTGGTGACATGATCTCATCTGATATAATTGTTTCAAGCAATTGAAACTCAGGTCAATAACTAAACCTTCTGGTGCATATAGAAACCAAGCGCCGCTTCCCAGTTCCCTGTCATTGGCAATCTGCCGGTGAGTACCTGCAGAAGGTTCTTCTCAGAGTTGCCTTTGCAGCAGCTGGTCTCCAGTCATGATGCAAAAGGATTTCCTCACACAAAGATGCTGTGTGTTTTAAAATAAAAACTCTTGAACTCCTTTTTTTAAGTCTCCAGTTTGAAGCAAATACAGCCAAACCATTAAGCACTTCTGACATGAAAGATGCCACCAGGAGTATTTGCCAGCGTTATCATTATTACTTCACATAAACTACCAATACTCATAAAAGTAGTGACCAGTATAATGTATACTCTTCCCCCAAAGCTGTCTTCCCACTTTAAAGAGGACAGCTTTGTCTTAATACTACATAAATTTAAAATTAATATCTTTGAAAGATTCACCAAGCTTCACATCCAGTTGCTTTCAACCTGTGATAAAAGGAGGAAAGATCCAAGGCCTGAGTCAGAGCATTTATCACACTGCGCTTGAATACATACCCTCAGTGAAGGCCCTGAGCAAAACACTGATGCAGGCTAATATATAATGTCAGTCTTAGTTTAAAAGTTACATGTGGCTCTTTACATTGAAACGTTAGCCAAGGAAAAATACTTCTCTTTGTTTTGTTCTTCTGAAAGCCACTAAATGAAATGCCTGTGAAAAGTGATTCATTTTTTTTCATCGGCAATACTATAAATGACTTCATTTCAGGTACCATGCAGATTGAACTAGGCAATAACCCATGCTACGTCTCCCCGACATCTCTCGACAGACACCTTGCTTTAAGGCACATCCCTGATTCTGTAATGAAAAACGTCCCTTGGCTCTTTCTAGAGACAACACTACGTCAGCTGCTCCAAGGACAAGCAGGCCACGGTGAATGCTGAGTCTGTGCAACTCAGCAAGCGCTCAGCTTTCTGGCTGAAAATGAGATATAATTTAGGGCTTCGTGCTCAGAAGTCAGGAGGTGGTCACCTGCTCATCAGGACGAAACAGCTGTGGTGTGTCTGTGCAGCAGGAGCTATCTGCTGGCCCTACAAGTGCACAGCAGAAGGTATAAATACCTTCAAGGAGCTGTATGACAACAGTATAAGGCTTTCTGCCTCAATACACTTGGTGCTGTGGATGCAATGCAGAGAGGGTTAAAGCCATGCTTCTTTAAAAGGTCTTACAGCAGTAGCTCTCTGGAGAGGAAGGAGTTTAACTATATTTTACTGAGTAGTTCTGACATGACCGCTTTCTTATTTTCTCAGGTGTATCCCAGGAAGAGGCAGGAGGCATGATGAATATGTGGATACCTCACTGGAAGCGCCTGTCCATATTACTGAAAGGTACTGGGAACAGAGCGCTCTCAAAATCCACAAAAACACTACTTCATAAACACATTGGGCGTAGCACTTAAGACATATATGACTGAGCTCCTGAAGCAAAGTGTCTTCTATATTTTAAAAGTTATCATTATGAGCAAGTCTAATTTGGCAGCTCTTGCAGTAGTAAGTACTCTCATTTATTGTAATGGGACTAATCACATAGAAATGCATGACTGAGCTCAAAATACTTCTCATTTAGTTACTGCCTTCACTGATTTTCTTTGGTACTGCCATGCTCCTTTACAGAACCTTCTCATTTCTCACGTGCTTTTTAAAAAAAAATTCACCTCTAACGTTTCCTCTTTTTTTTTGCTTTGTTTTTTGTTGGGTTTGGGTTTTTAAACAAAATCTTTCACTGGGGAAGTCCAACTGCATGTTTTGTAACCAAAGTGGCATATAATGTCCATGCATCATCCTGACTGCTTTATCCTTATGCTTCTGTGAATATCTGCCACCTTTGCAACTATGTCTAATTTATTTTCCACTTCCTGCTTTGTTCATCCATGTCCCAAAATTTCAGTGATGAAAGAACGCCTTAGGATGGCATGAATAACATCAGCAAGAGGTTGGAGAAGAGAGAATACTACCAACAATTATTGCCCACTTTAGATCACTGAATTCCAAGGTGGAGAAAAATTATGAGATTAGACACTTCACCTGTAAATATTGTGGCACATGGCCCTCCAGCCACAATGAACTGTAAGGCAAATGCTCCTTTCATTTAAAAAGCATTATTGTTATGCAAAATACCAGCCTCATTTTCAAACATTAAATAACTTGGGCATAATTTTGAATTCCTTTCTCTTTATCACTGACATTGGATTTGGATTTCTTTGAATAAGAAATATTTGCTACATCCTTAATCCTATCTTCTTTCACTATTCCTGCTCCTCACTGCTATTTTTCTTTAACAAGTTTTGGAACTGCTGCTTTTTGGTTCTTCAGCTGCCATACTAAGAGATGCCTTCATTTTCCAATGCTAATCCCTCCCGCAGCTTATAGCAGTTTAACAAATATGAAATTGTGTATACAAGTACAGACCTTATATAGACTGAAAGACAATGCAAGACAAAAGACAATTCGAAATATTAATTACAAAAATTATTTTTGTTTAGCTATCAGATATTATTTGATGGTAATGACGCACAATTTCAAAAGATTCTGTTCTTTCTTCCTTTTTGAGCGCTCAAAGGTACCAAATATGACTTCATATAGAGTCACAAATGTCTTAGCCATTCGAATGCTGCTCAGTGACTTCAACAATCAGCTTATTGCAAATGGGAACGAATAAATATTTTGTAGTGATGACAACAAATATGGCATGTGCCGTCTGCATAGGCAGTTTACTGAATGTGACAAATCCACTAAATGCATCAAACTAATCTTAAAATTGAAAAGGAATATTTTGAACGAAATTTAAAAATAATTGTGTGGCATTTTTGTGTGTCCAAAGTTTTCCCTGTGCTTCATTCCGAAGTAGTAAGCTTGGCTAGAAGCCAATTTCACAATTAGATAAGTATTAGGACATTTGCTCCTTTCTTTTCACAAATTTTCCAACTTGCATCATTTGAATTTAGGAGTTCACAGTCCATAAGGTACGGTAACATTTTCTTTAGAAACACAAATTAGTCTTAAAAGCCACCAAGAGAGATTTTGGTACCCAAAGCATGTCCTGTCTTCCCTTCTTTCTTCCTCCAGGTTCCTTTGAAAGACTCTGAATGCCAAAAAAATCCATCCCCTCCCTCTTGGTTAGCAGCCATGCCAGCACACAGCAGGGCTCGGGCATCTTACTGCCAAAGGGTGGAGAGGACTGTGGGGGCTGGGGAAAGATGTGCAACTCCAAGTCTAAAATATTCCCCCCCTCCTTCCAGCGTAACACTCATTTCACCAACATGGAAACATCCTCTTCTTCCCAGTTCAAAAAGATGTTTGTAACAGCACCTATGCACTACAGGCAAAATTTCCCAGAGTGCTCAAAAGTCAAATTTCCTTTGCCTCTTGGCTTAAGGACCTGAAGATACAGGCATTCTCTGAGAAGGCTTATCCAAAGCATCTGAACAGATTAGTGCTTAATAAACACTGAAATAATCAAAGCTCAAAACTTCCCAAAAGGACACCAAACTTGCTTGCCACAAACAACATAAAAGAGATCAAATGCAAGTGACTGAATACAACACGTAAACACACAACCAGCTGGGAACACATCCCAGAGGTTTCATTTAAGTATCAGTGCAGAGCTAGACAAAAATAATTATGCACGTAAAGTGTTACTGTAAATGACAGCTAATAAAACAGAAGGCTCAAATTATTGTTGCTGCTTCAGAGGGCAAGTAGGCAAACACAATCAGAGAGTAAATGACAAGTCGTCGTGCAGAATTTCACTTCAAAAATGCCACTTCACTTAAATGGCACAATGAATTCTAATTAATAGGAAGCATTAGACTGCAACATAAGGCAGCAAACATCACTAAAGAATAAACATATTCTCCCATGAAGGAAAATTTACTCTGATCACGTTGTCAAGCTGACAGGAGCATCTTCCAGGAGCAAGTGGATCCAAGTTACCAGCAGCACTGTAATTGCCATTCTCAGTACTTACACTTCCCCTGACTTAAGAACTATTAAGCCTTAAGCATTAGCTGTGGAGACAGGAATAATACCATGAAGCCACCTAGCAACTGTAATAATAATAACATGTTGATAGTTCGGGAATGGAGGAATGCTGGGGAGCATTAGCAGGCTGGACTGATAGTTGGGGCATTTACTTAGTTACAGGATCTACCACCAGCTGACATGGAACCATATTCAAGTCACAGCTTCAGCCTGTCCAAGTGAAACTCCTGTACAACACTTAATAGCACCCAGGATCCCCTGATTTCCCCAGGCTGCTGTGACGACTCCCAGGTGGGATTTTAAACAGAAATGGTTTGGTCAGGGTTTGTGTTTGTCCTGTGTCTCTCCCAGAGGTTGCTCCTGCAGCAGGGTGAGCCAAAAGGAAAGGACTCAACTTTATAGCCAGATGAATTCAAGTTACCAGCAATCAGTGTCTGCTCTCTGCAGCAAAGTGGGCTGCAAACTGTGGGCACAAAGGAGCTCCTACAGCCTCCTGTTCAACCAGGTTCTGGGATCATCATCGTTCAAGTGCGCCAGGCTCCAGCACCAACACCCAAGCATGCTGTGGCTTTGCACTGTGAGGCAGGAGGTTTCCATATAATCATTTCTATCTACATTTAATAGGGAGAAGTAGTAAAACAACTACCTTAATATCCACCTCTTTTACAATCAAAAATTCACAGCATGGAAAAATCAATCATTTTTGCAGAAAAAACATGCACCCAAATGTCATTAAACACTTTCAGCTCAAATCTACCCTGAATTATGCTTGTGAAAACTCAGAATTCATTCTGTTGAAGCGAAGCAAGATGCTCCTTATCAGTTGACCTATATATGCTGCATAATTTATGAAAAGCAGACAATCAACTAAAAGCTAAGGTTAGCAGTAGTCATTAGGTCTTAGGTATTTCCTGCTGGAATTCTATTTAAGTGTTGATGTTACCAGAAAGAAATTAACTCTTTATTTGCAAAGGAACTTTGAAAAGTAGCACAGGGTGTCCTGTTCCAGACTTTCTGAAGATCTCCACTGATTTTTCTAACAGCAGAGTTAGCCAACAGCTGGGGCTCTGGAAAAATTCCACTGCTTTTGTTATTTGAGGAACCATGAAATGAGATTCTGTAAATTAATGCCAAAAAATTATTTATATTCCTTGGTAGACTCTACCACAGTCCCATGTACTCAGTAACAGTTATAGAAACATTCAACACTTTTTTACTATATACCACATATATAATACATGGACTATAAAATATAGATCACCCTCTCTATGACTCAGATTGAAATCAGCTTTGATTATCAAGTTCTATTTTAATATTCGAGATTTTGGCAAAAAAAAAAAAAACAACACAGCTTTGCCAGACATTTCTTAGATTTGCTTATACAGCAGTTTTAAGAAAAATAATACACACTGCAGGCCAAATCGTGTTTTGAGTTATCAGGGTTGCATAAGAGTCAGAACATAATTTGACCTGCAAGATCTGTAATTCTGAATTAATGTTGAAGGTGGAAAGAATATAGATTCTCTTTAAATCAAGGGAGAAAAGACCTTCTATCTCCCTCCTGTAGACTAATAAAGTATGGTACAGTGCCACCAAATAAGGGCAAATAAAGAATTCTGACCATCCTAAAGATCCCATTTGCAGAGTACATTTCAAGGGAAATGGTGATTATTAACAGTATACATGTCCGGTAATAATTACAGCTTTGGGAGTGGGGGAGGACATCAATATAAACTAAACAGGTTTAGTATTCTGCTATTCGCGTTGCACACAGCAGCATATAAAACGTCTTATCCTACAAAACACCAGTTTTAATGCGAGAGGCGAACAACATATTGCATTTGGAGCATATGTGACAGTAGCACCTATAAATTTCAGACACTCCTTTTTCTCCATGTATTTTCATTATTTGCTTGCTTCCTACAGCGTTACAATTGCAATTGTACCCACCTGGCGTTTGATGAACATACCAATTGCTCCCATTTAGTCACGGAGCACACACAGAGCTGCTCGGCCTGCAACTGAGGACCACTTGTTTGAGAAATCCCACGACTTCGGTAAAGTTTCATGTGCACATCCAACAGCAGAATCATGGCCTGAATGAAAATCTCCTTTTAGGTTTTCTTAAGGGTATTTGCCTGGTATGTGTAAGTCATTTGTCTTTATCTATAGGGATCATAAAAAAACCCCAAAACTCGAACTCAGTATTCTAAGCAGAGGAACATTTTGCTGTAAGTAGTTTCAGAGAAAGTTAACAGATTCATAATTTTCACTTCAAGTCTATTTCCAAAGTGGTTTAATAACTTGCTCTACTTGAATTAGCAAGAAAAAAAAAACAACCACCAGGAAATTTTCTGTACGTGCTTAGCTCTGTGGTGGGACTAGAGCAAGAAAGCTTAGTTTTCAGTTGACATGAAATCACACTGGCAATTATGAAGCACAGAATAAAAAAAAGGGAAAAAGGATAAAGCATAAAGAAGAAAACAGTAGTACAAATTTTGAGGATTAGATCCATCACTGCAGTTCAAGAGTACAAGACCCAGAAATGGGGGGAAGTGAAAAAGTGAAAAGAAAAGGCACTTGAAGTTGAAACTGAATTAAGTGGTACTGGCTGAGCAAGTTGTGTACCCTCTCCCCTTTCCCAATAACACACCACTTGACAGGTCTCATCGTTCTGCATCACTGTGAGAAGGGGGAGGGGGGGAACTGGGAAGGGCACTAAATCAACAGAAATAAGACGTAGCGTCGTGCAGCAGCAAGAGACTAACACCATGCACTGCCATTTAATGGAGAGAGATGATGTCTGCAGTCTTCCTGAGGGAAATTTTCAGGGGGCTGATTGTGGCTGCTATGACAACAAGGGGGAGGATGTGATATCACACAACGACCCGAGCGACTGCTCTCACATTGTCCCAGCGTACGGCTCCACTCGCCAGCTGGGAAGCCAATAGAGACCTCATTAAGTGCATCTGTTCAGTAATTACTACAACTTTCCCCACACCATGCTTCCAACTTTGCACACAGCTGTAGCGAGAGGCTATCGATGTAGTCACGAGGGTTAAGTTCCCAGGCCTGAAAATTTCGAGCCCAGAGCTATTAGAAATCTGGGATCAAGTTTCAGCAAGATCGTTAGATCCAAGCTCTGTCACCAGGCAGGGAGAAGTGGTGAGTAAAATCATATCAGCATGATCTTGAGGGAGTCTTGGAAGCGAGCCGTGGAAAAGCTGCGTGATTTGCCTTCCTTGTACATAGGGCAGCTCTTTCTCTAACCTACAGCAGTGTTTGCTTTGACTGGAAAAGACTGTCCGGGACAAATCCTTTGCTCATTTCAATCACTGCAATTCTCCCAACTGCAGTGGGGTGATGCAGATTTACCACTGACCAGGATCCTGCTTCTTGACTTGATTTGCACTAGTATATAAATAAGTGCAGGATGCATCCAGGAGCCTTTTGCTTTCTTACGCAGAGCTACAGAACTTGGAAAAATTAGCTTTCCTGATTTTTTTTTTTTTTTAACCTCAGGAAAACAGACCGCTTAGTACAGCACAAGGGTTTAAAACAGAAGATCTGCAGCAGAAAAGCACATCCCCAAAGGCAATTAGGTGTGAAAGCTCCTAGACACTGATCCTCACAGCAGCAGCATGAGGAGGAGGATGCAGACCTCTGGCTTTCAACATGGGAGAGGGAGCCGGCTGGGGCTGCAAATGAGTGAAGGCTGCTCTGGGTCAGAGCCTGCCTGCTCAGGAACAGGCCTGCCTGCCTGCCTGCCTAAAACTGAGCTCAAAAGTCACAGAAGAGCTCATGTCTGGTTATTTCTTTTGAACTTTGGGTGTTCTAGAAAATCTGAAATTTCTAATTCATCTTGCTGCATCAATTCAGAAGGCTTTGGGAGCAGGAGTAGCTGGCCGAAGACCAGAGAGAAAACAAAAGCAAGGGCAACGCTATTCCTCACCACAGTAAGATGGGGCCCCTCCTGGTAGGGAGCAACAGTCATTTGTTGTCTCTAGAAGAGGACCGTGAGCTTCCTTCCCTCACAGAAGACGAGCAGGGGGACAAACAACACGGTGGGTCTGGTATCTGGCACAAAGGGAACAGGAGTCCCCATCTCCAGCCAGGTGTCTCCACTTTCTGCCCTATTTGCACCTTGTGATGGGGGCTCTGTTGCCCCACAAGCCCATTTTTCATAGCTACTTCCCATTAGTGAATCTCATTCCCAACACATCGAGGGGTTTAGACCATTTGGTGACATTAGTCTTGAAGCTAGATTCAGAGGTGACTGAGCACCAAGACTTTGACGTATATAATTTGCCAAGCTTAAAAAAAAAAAAAAATCCAGATGAAGTAATTAAAGGAACACTTCCTGACAGTGAGGACAATGGTTTTATCCATTAATGTCTCTCCTCACCCAGGGCTCTGGAGGTTGTTTTCCCATGTACGGAACTCAGCTGCAGAGACCGGGGATGCCCACTCACATCAAAACACGCTGCAAAGGTTTTACTGATCACAGCTTCCCTGAGAAATAAAATCAAGAGGATGAAGGAAAATAGCACTTTTGATGTGACCCTGCCACAGGGACCTGCAGTCTGAATCCAATCCTTTGTGAGCTGCTGTTGAACCCGGTGTGCAACCCTGCACGGTAACCTCTCACTCAAAACAGCTCTGATAGAGGAGGGGACAGCCCTGGGTGCCAAGATACAGGCAGCAGAGCGGAGCTGTGAACAGTAGGTAGCAGTGATAAAGGACCATCCACAGAGGCAAATGGGTAGAGCTCCATGAAAACCTTGCCAGGCTCTTTGCCACACGAGAACTATCACTGCAGTCTTTTCAAAGATCGTTTACTTAGCTTACAGCAGTCCACCTCTGCAACATCAAAGATGTGAGTGCAATATGGAGACCCCATAGATGCCACAGAAATCACCGTCTCCACCCCTTTATGGAAGTAGCTACAGGTGAAGCACCAACAGCAGGAAGTCGTGTTGCCCATCATTGTGGCAGAGACCATCCACCCCGCACAAAGGGCCAGCTGGGTATCTCACCCATACGCACACCAACTTTGCAGACTCCTTTCAGGTGTGTTTTCAGGCAGAGCAGACAGAGACCACATAGTTTGAAGCTAAAACACAATTTGTTGGGGTTAGGACTGTGTTAGAAGAGGTTTTTATTCTGTATAGTCTAACTACCTCAGACTTCCTTAAATTACATTAAAAATGTCACATCCTTTGTATTATATTAGTAAAGTTATATTTCCCACTTCCTAGATTTCAGATGACAAAAGTATTCCGCTGTTTACACAGAAATCAGTGTTTCCTATCAGCTCTTACTGAGAAAGTATTCTCATAGTAAGGTCTCTCCGGAGAGACAGAGAAGGGGAGGGGGAAGCAAAGTTTTGGTGCTTTTGTTGTTTTTTATATCTTTTGTATTATGTCATAACAAAGAAAATGATACAGAGTTTAGGTACAAAGACAAGGAGAGGCTATAATCCACAGCAGAAGTGGTGGTTATGCATTCCCCCTTCACCTTTTTGCCAGGGATGTTATTCTTGCACAGGCAGAGATATCCTCTCCCCTCCCTGAAAGCGGACTGACCCCACAGACAGACATTTCTCCCAGACCTCCTTTGAAGGAAGGCTACGAGTGACGCACATGCAGAATCAGCGAGAGATTTGTCAGCACCTTATAATTACGCTGTGCTTTCAGTCTGAATGAAATTTTTTATTTTAAGCAGCTAAGGGCAGAATGAAAGTAAATGTCCATGAAAATGCACGGCGTGTGGGCCTACGGGCGTGTGCTGAAACCCGCCTCTTTTGTGGGTTTCAAAGGTGCCGTTGCCCTCAGGTGAATGACAAACTCCAGTAAGGCTGAAAATCAATGCACAAGAACAAAACAGTTAATTGCTACAATGTACACAGTTCTCTGGCCAAAATACAGTACCAAAAAAAAAAGTGAAACCGCTTTTATTTCTCTGGTTTCTTTCTATATCATTTCAAAAACCCATTCCTGTCCATTCCACTCCTAATGGACAACCTTTCAAGAGAGAATAACAGAGAATCCACAGCAGCATTTTCTTTAAAAGTTAAGCATGTGACACAGAGCTGAAGGCATTTTTCCTTATCCTAATACAGCTGAGCTCAATATTTAGTTTGCTTCCAATCTTCCCCAACCCAACTGAGACCAACACAGGGCATGCACCTCCTCAAGCAACATTTTCTTTGACCAAAACACAGAAGGCGTTTCTGAAGTGATCTGTCAGGGGGACCAGCAAGAACTACTTTGGCTGTTCTGCCACGTTGAAAGGGACATTGAAACAGGTTTCAAGTAGCAAACTGCAACACGAAAAAAATCCAGCAACATTAAGAAAAACACATTTGTAAAGAATTATTTCAAAACAGGGACCAAAAGTACCACCTTCCGTAATAATCAGAGCAAGAGCTGTTGTACGCAAAATGGAGACGAGGTCCTCCTAAAAAAACTTTCCTGCAAGATTTAGAAACAAATACTGTGAGCTAGACTAAGCGTTTCAGTGCCACATCCTTCCTCTCCAGTAACACCTGAGTTACAGCAGAACACCCCCCCTCACTTCAATTCATTCTAACCTATAAAAATAAATTTATTAGATACATTGAACAGGACAAAACAGTGTTGCCAGGTGCTTCTGGATATGAAAAGCAGAGTGAGAGCTTTAATGAAGTTAGCTCTTAGTCATAGGAAGGTGATAAATGCAGAAAGAAAATATCCTCTTGTTAATGTTTGTGTTTACCATTTTCCCAGGGTGAAAGGCAGTGGATGTTTTTCTGTCTTGCACCTTTGGTCAGTCGATTACAGCAGCAAAGTAGGTAACATATTGGCATTCTGATTTAACAGCATTTCATTTGCACAGGAGTGATGAGACACAGGACAAAAAAATGAAACAAAAAAGAGGCCTTGACTCAATTTCTTTTCCTTTAAACTAAGCTGCCATTCTGTTAGGTTTTACTTTTAGTGGTGGAAAAATTAGCCAAAGTTAAACAAAAGCTCAAATACAATAACTTGTACGTACAAAACCTTCATGGACTATGAAATTTGCTGGCATATACCATGGCAAATAATGATCTTGAAGCCTTCATCTGAGATACACTGAACTTTCTAGAGCAAGCTCAATTGCATGATTCCCGTCTTGAATGATCCCACTAAACG
Source organism: Grus americana (assembly GCF_028858705.1). Lineage (NCBI taxonomy): Eukaryota > Metazoa > Chordata > Aves > Gruiformes > Gruidae > Grus > Grus americana. The sequence continues at coordinate 115,179,507 of NC_072853.1, forward strand.
GCTCACTCTGTAGCTCTGCTATAGTCCCTTTACGTCACGCTGCTGGTGCAAAAAGGCCATAAAACCAGAATATCCAAACCCAGACATTCTCAGTGGGCATAGAGCAGCACACCTCAGTCCTCCTCAGGGTCTCTGTCGAAAGAGTGCTATCTAGAGGAAAGGGATTTCTAACTACCTTGTGTCTTCATATAGAAAAAAAGCTAACCAGTATTGGCATACATCTGCCTTTCTGGTATGGCAGGCCAGATTCTTCTGCAGGGATCCGTGTAGTCCTTGGGAACTGCCGAGTTCCCACAGCTCTCCTGTCTCACTGCCAGTGCTGTAGGCAACCAAGGTGAAAATTAGAGCAGTCGAGAAGCTGCTCTAGGTTGCGCTGACCCTCTCCAGAGACACGAGGCTATCTTACTGCCAGCCGTCAGCTAAGAGCTCTTCTTGCACCAGCCTTCTTCCATGCCCACATGCTTTCATGTTTGATGTTAGGCCCAGGTATTTCATGAAAATTTTCATTAAGTCTCACTGTAAGTGATCATTTTTCAAAGCACTATGAAGATCATCCTTTCTTAGTTGTTAGTATAAGGGTGAATCAATGCAAAAAAAAAATTTTTTTTTTTTTTGCACACAAATGGAAACTCATTTGTCTCAATCTGGTAGTACTCTGTTCCTCAAGAGTATCAGCCTTCTCTCCCAGCTGACACTTCAATAGCAGATGCAGCAGCTCAGCATTTCCCAAGCACTTCTTAAAAATTTGCAGTACCCAAAACTAGATACCTACACAGAAGTCTCATCTGATGGAAAAAACCCATAAGTTTAAGGTCACCCCTGACACACTAATGTTGCTGTGGGATCTTTTGGATACATTCATTTTCATCAATATGAAGATTAACAAATACATGAATCATTCAGGTCTGTCTACCACACAGTGCTGGTAATACTAGATAGCGTGTTTACGAAGTTTTCACGGTTATGTGAGTCAATCCAATGCACATTTGCCCAGATATAAAAATAAATGTTATATAATGCACAGTTCACAGAATCAATATGCTGGTTGTGTGTACCAAACAGAAGAAAATAGCACAGGAACTCCTATGCAACAACTGTCCTAAGAAGCAGAAGAAGCTGCAGTTCTAAACCTGAGTCATTTGATCCAAAATTTGGTCTAGTTGTTTTGTGAGCACAAGTAGCAATAAAGACAGCAGAGCAACAAATACAGCAATCCTGATGGTTTGTTCATGAACAAACAAAATAATTAGGCACAGTCACAAGTGTTCAGCGTCTTCAGATAATGTCCTCACTGCCTAGGCTCAAAAAGGAAATGTTTATCCTCCAGACTGACACAAACTGATGAAATAACGCTATTAGTAACGATGCTGAGAGGGAGCGAGATTAAGATAGGGAGTTCAAAAGTGAGCATGTTGCAACTTAACCTGTGGAGCACTACCACCTTCCCATTAGAGAAAGAAATCTGAAAAGTAGCATTTGCCTTGCAGTTTCACTTTTAAAATGCTACACGCACATTAAAGGATGACTACGTGAAAATATTTTAATGAAAAATATGTTCCCATGTCCAATTTTTTTCAGCAAGTTTAATGTTTGCAGGATGTTAATGATTGCAAAATTAGTTTTCCATAAAGCAGAGGAATAGATAAATAGGTACCTCCTCCCACACCAATGAAAAGCTTGTATCCATCATTACTAGATGAAATTGTGGCCCAGTTACACTACTACAAATCAGGAAAAACTTTCCCGGTTTCACAACTGCAAGGAAGTAGAATCCCTGTCATCTTGAAGGTATCCGGGGGAATTTGTATCGATTGATTATTACACCTAAATTACCCATATATTTTAACTTGGATTTCATCTAACAATTAAAATGGGATGTAAGCTTACTTTGTTTCTAAGATCTATAGGGATTTATGTAATGTAGCCTAGTGAGATATGCAGTTTTAGCAGAGCAGCCTGCTCAGGGAATCCTCAGATTTTAACTTTTGCACAGCAAGTCTTTTAGAAAAACAGGCAGACACCTGTCGCTTTGAGAAGCCTCCCTTTTCCCTAAGACAGTGAACACAAACAATAAACTGCAGTCTTCAAACAGCTACAACAACCAGTCCTAAAATTCCTAATCTCTCCTCTCTCTCTTTCCCTGCCCCAGCAATTTTGGGTTTTGTGTTTGAGAGGCAACAAGAACTGTTACATACATCTTTACGCAAACTGAGAAATGACAAAAGGTTATAAAATTTGGAAACACTTGCTAAGCGAACAAAGAAATATTGGAAACAAAGCCAAGGCTCCCAAGGGTTATGTTCTGTGCTCATCGGAAGGAAACGCAGCTAGCAAGTTGGAAACCTGCAATCCTGAAGCCCAGGCTTTCCTGAGATAAGGTTCCAAAACAAAAGTTCTGCAAACATCTCGGTGAACCCGTGCCAAAGCCCAGCGAAAGGATTTAGAGCGGCTGCATATCAAAGGCAAGTTTCTCAGGCAGAAGAAAATATAGAAGGCAGAATGGAAAACAAACCCAAACAAGAATTGCAGGCCATCTATACATTTTAAAGGCATATATTGACAAAAGGCAGTTGTCAGCAGCTGTCTTCTACCTGTACTTACTGGACCTGCAAAGAAAGAGAGGGAAGAAGAAGAGAGACAATGAAGGAAAAAAGAGGAATTAAGTCAGGCTCACCAATTGTAAAGCTATAGCCATCGATGCTGAAAGTAGCACTCCGGCATTTTTTAAATCCTTCCTTTCTGCTGCTTGGCTCTGTCATGATCCTGCCAGCTTGTACTTTCAGCAGCAGCCTTTCTCTCCCCCCGTGGAAGCAGAGCGCTCGAGCTCGCTCTTAGCTGCCCTTGAATATCTGCCTGTGACAGCACGCACACCCAACTTCACACATCTCCCGGCGCGGGGAGCCGAATCCAAGAGGCATGCACCCAGCAGCTTTCTCCTCCCCCAAACACTCTCGCTGGCATGTTACCGACGTGCCTACTCAGAGTTTAACAACTGGTTAGAGGCTCCGGTATCTAAACCAGCAGTCAATTAATGTGAGACTACCGAGTCAATACGCCAGCTATATCTATCAAATCTCCGTGTAGGAGTTCAGCACACAATTAAAAAAAAGATGAAGGCTTAAGATTTTGCTGTGATCTACCCCCTGACTCTCCTTGTATTCCCTGCTATGCTGCAGCCCATGCTTCTGTGGCTCCCCTTGCTCACGGGGATTTCTGACTTGCAGCAAATCGTGCTCAGATTTCAGCCCCTTGAATACAAGCAGCATGTTTTAATCACTCGAGATATAATGAATCAACCCAAGATTACAGTATACCATCAATCATCTACTGCTTATACTAAGGGCACATCTCTGGAAACACAACCGGCAGCAGAACGCAAGAGATTATCGGTCAGTAAGAGCGTAAGTGACTGTGGGAAAACAAAAAAGTAATTTAGCAGTAATGATGATAAACTGAGCAAAATGTAGATGCACGTACAAAAAAAAAAAAAAAGTCTTCTGAGCTCTTCCTCCTCCTGGTGGCAGTTCATCATATGGTTTGTAAACTCCTTGGCAGTTTTTTTACCCAATGACGTTTAAAACTGTGATTCAGAGTGCTTGCAGCAATCCACTGAAAAAGGCAGACAAATCTTCCCTGTGCCATGAGCGGACAAAATTTAGAGTCAAGGCTGGCAAAGTTTTCACAGAAGGCTAGCAGCAAGCCAAGGTTTTATAAACAGGTATCCAAGAAAACACTGTCAATGTCTTAATGATTCCAGTTCACATAAATCTGTTCAATCCTTTTCTTTTTTCTGCTGTATGTGTTCATATAGAAACATGTTACTAAAGTGCTCCAATTTTTAAGGTTCTGAAGCATAAAAATACATTCCAGGTAAATTCATCAGGTTTTGCATTGTTACGGGTGGAAACCACATGGAAACACTGAGTTTCAGGAAGACTGCCATCAAAATAGTAGCTGAGACACAGTTTGTTTAAAGCTTGCCCAACACACCCCAAAAGGTTTACAAAATATCAGCAAACCTGGTCTGTGTTTAAGGTATAAACCTCAACCCTAAACCCTACCTTGGTTTCTTCTTCTTAAGTCAGATAGAAATGTTCCACTTTTTAAATCCCCTCTCTTCAAAGGAAGAGAATCACTACCGAGCTCCAGTACCGTTAATTTAAATCCCACTTAGTACTAGCCCAGTGAAAAGCCTCAGCCAAGCAGACCTTTTCTGTTAACAATTTTTTTAAATGGTTTGGATGCTCAGTAATACAAGGCAGGTTCATTAAGAAAAAGGCTGTTGGTAGGCGAGGATGGTTTTTATTTTTTACAGGATGGAGGACCTGGGCTTCCAGGTTTCTTGGTCTTTCAAGACTGAAGCGTGAAATAGTAATAACTACTTAGATATAAGATTTCCATCACACTTGCACCTGCAATTATTTTTGACCTCATAAGGGTAGGCACAAGTCAGGAGTTTAAGAGACCTGCTGCTATAAAAGCAGCCACCGCAATGAAGAATTCTCAAGCAGTTCACCGGACTCCATCCTGTAGCTGCCTCTCCCAAACAATGTAGAAAACCAGTTTGAGTATAAAGTGTTTCTAAGGAATCATTTTCTCTGTCACTGGTTATATAGGTCACACACCTACGTAAGCACTAATGCTCTGCTTAAGAAAGCAAAGGCATAGAGAATTACTCATGCTATATCTAGAAAGCACAAAGTTAAATGTTATCTAAAGGAAAGGTAAATATTGGAACTGTCAGGGTTTGGGTTTTTTAAAATTTATTTATTTGATGTCACCTTTTTTTTTTTCCTTAAGCCATAAAGCATTAATTCATAAAAAAAAAGAAGTGGGAAGATACTAATGATGATCATGAAGTTTCAGTCAAGTTTCTTAGTTCCAGGAGAGACTTATTTCCAAAAAAAGACAGGCAGACGGTCTTGCTTGCTCCCTGCCTTGGACCACCCACTCATGTAGGAGGCGGGAGCGTTGTATTAGCATTCATCTTCGAGAGAACATCCGGATCACCAAGCTACTGCCATGTTGCTCATTCCCGATCTCCTTCACTGGGGCTTCGGCCACTTTGTACAGATTGCCAGAGAGAAAAGGACTCAGGAACTCAGCAGCTGTGCACACCTGAGTTACTTTGCAATGATACCTTCCTCAAGCCCCAACTAGTACTAACTCAAATAATTGTAATAATTTGATAGTCTTATTTAGGACAAAGTGAACAACGCCCCCAGGAAGAGCAAAGACAGTCACTCCACAGGGTGAAGTGATCAAATGAGACTGTAAGCTGGATCTCCCGCATCCCCGGAGAGGGCCCTAACCTGGCTGTTTGCAGCTGGATGCTCTCTCCCGTCAAAACTGCAGAGGCACTCACCTTACGGTGAAAAGGGAAAGGTTTTGACCTGCAAGTTTTTCAAGAAGGAAACAGTTTCCTCCCAGCTCTGGTAAAAATTTAATCCGTCTGCTCAAAGAATTACCAAATCATATCAGCAACTTGATACCTGACCCTATCTGATTCTTTGCGTTTTGCTGTTCAGCTCTTGGCTAGATTTCAGTCCTGCCATTTATGTTCTGCTTTCCCAACCAATCCCTACAGATTCACTTGGGGTACAGTACATTTTCTACCTTCCACTGCCAGGCAGTACCAATACAGGTTGTTAGGCAGCTCTTGTGGCTGCAGTTCAGTGCCGTGTAGAGCAATCCATGGACGTCATTTGTAAACCACCTGGGGATCTTTTGAGATGAAAAGCACAGTGTGAATTGAAAATATTTATTATTATTGCTGTAAACAGACCAGGGTATCCATGGTAACATTTAATTTGTCAACACATAAAACAGCAGTTACTTTTAAATTTTCCCTTTACTTTTCAACGTGTAGAAGAGTTTGCATGTTTTCAGGAAGTCTACTTTAACCAAAGACTATATCAAATTAAACCAATGATCCATCCAATTTGCCATCCTCCAACATCCATGCTAGAGGAAGTTGGGAAAAAACAGCCACCTGTAAGAAATGGATATGCAACACTGTCTTCCTATCCCTAGGCAGTCTGGTTCTGCCCTGCAGTATAAAAAGGCATATTATTTATGTAAATTTGTCCCAGCAAGACTGAACTATTTTTAATTGCAGTTTACACCCAAATACTTTCCCAAGCATAAACTTTGAAAAAGTCAATTGCATGGAGAAATACTTCTATGTATCAGCTCAAAGGCATGACTTGTTATTTCAGTCCTATATCCTCTGGCTCTTGTAGTGTAAGAAAGGGAAAATAAAAGCATTAAGTAAAATCCTAGCCCCACACAAGTCAAGGATAAATCTCCCGCTCACTTCAGCAGGGCCGGAGCTCTATCCTCCTAGTTTTCCATGCTTGTACTCCTGCTGACTCAGTTCCTAAAACAATAAAATTCCACAGGAGCAGTGATGAATTTAGACCTCAGGCATCCATGTGCTTTTGTAGTACCTGTCACTGAAGTTCACAGAATTAGTATCTCTGAATTGTTTTTCTTTTCAGAAATGTCTCAGACATCCTAAATCAACTGACAACTTGACTTTGAATATTAAGAGGGAAAAAAAAAGCATCCCTACTGGGTCAGACCAAAGGTCCACTGAGCCCAGTGTCCTATATCCAGCTCTGTGTCATATCTCCATCACTGCCCAAAAACAGATGCGAAGAAAATAATAAAGATGCTAAAAATGATCAAGAACAAGGCAGGCTGTGGTGATACTAGATATCCAACCACCACTAGCTCAGGTACCTCCTGAGCCAGCTGTGTTTTCTGTATGTTCATAAACAATCAAAAGTTTCCTGTTCAATCAGCTTGAACCTTCAGCACCCTCATCATCCTTTGGCAGGGAGGTCCACAGCTTAACTAAACACTGCATGAAGACTTCTTGCTTTTGTTTGTTATGAACCTTTCTCCCTCTCGCTATGTGGTCGCTTTTTAGCCTAATACTCACTTTGATAACAATATCAATTCTGAAGCCTTCTGGCTATGAATCCAAAGGTGAGAAGCCGTTACATGGCTGGCAGAGGGTTCCCCAGCATCCAGGATTTCTAGTGGTAAGGGACCCCTCAGACTGTGAATTCCAATGAGGGTGGACCACGGAAGCACCAGGCAGGTCCTGCCTTTGAAAACATTGTTTGGAACACCTTATTTCCACAAACTGCAACTGAATCAATTTTACAAGCAGATATTTTTCAGAGCAGCCTTAGGGGCCTCTCTCATCACTGGTGTCAGTGTCACCTGAAAACATTTAACATCCCAAAGAAAAGCTCAGCACTTTTCAGGACTGGGCATGATGCACCAAGAATTGATAAATCTCTTAAGAAAATGTCTTCCAGCTTCAGAGAAGAAATTAAGCTGAAATCCCCTGAGGTGCTTGGTATCTTTCTCACAAGCAGCAATGCAGTTGTGTACTGCAGGTTGTTTATGGAGAGATGGCATTCTTCCCTGAAAGTTTCTTTGTTTTACTGTTTCCTAGAAATACTCCATCTGCCTGTTATGACGATTTTATCAGACGATGTCACCGTCAGGAATATCCACTACATTTATTTTTAGCCGTGACAGCCAGAAGGCAATATGACTTTTTAATGCTCGGCTGTTCCGATCTTTTCTGCTTGATTCAAGCTTTACCATTTTCTCCCTTACCAAACGCTGACAAAAAGGAACAGTCTCCAGTGCACTGCAGTATTGTCTTTGTTTGTGCTATTTTATATTTCCCAATATACATTCATTTTCTGTTATTTAAAATGCCTTCACACTATGGGTGAAAACCCAAATGCATCCAATAAATTCTGGGCACAGGAAAGGAAAAAAAAAACCCCAAACCCTGTAATATTATTTTGAGCTTGGACTTCATCTTAACTATTTCAAGCAGCTCTGCAACTCAAAGGAAATGTGTTGTTTTCCTTTGAAACACAGGAGGGATCTATACCATCTAATTTTAGGCACCTAGCTGAGGTGCCTAAATGAGGAACCCCGAGGCTCCCTCTGCAGTGAGCAGGCAACCCCAAAGGCGAGTCAGAGCTCCTAAAATCCGAATCACTCTCTGGAGAAGCTCTTTTCTCTCCTTGGAGATCCTGAGGCATCTAAAAATCTGGAAAAGGTAGCTTAGTGAGGAGACTAAAGTTGAGCAGCAGGATCCCTGGCAATAGCTGACACTTTCTCCAGGTTCCCTGCAGACAGCAACGTGGTAAATCGTGATTGTCTTCCAACTAGGTGCGATCCGGTAGCAACAGTGAGGTCCATCTTTTGTGATGCAATATTAACAAACTACCACATCATACAGGTTTCCAGTGCAAATTGTAAGTGGTGAAGGAGCATTTAGTCTGGACACATGCAAAGTTAGATGATGGGAAACAGGCTGTAGTAGGAAAAGAGAACATGAAGGCTTTGAAAGATCCCTGTAAAATCACCTACCCCCATGTATTTCCTTTACACACTAACCTGTAGTCCCTAGCACCATGAAAGCCAAAAGCATCCCTGCTTCTGGGTGTAGTTACACTTTTAGATGAGATTTTTCTCCTTGTTTGTTTGTTTGGTTTTTAAATAATAGAATTTCAACAGCAAAACATTTTTAATGCTCTAATTCCACTCTTGTCTAAACAGTGCTGCTGATCAGATTTCAGTTTGCCTTTATGTTTTAATTTGATTTTTTGGTCTCATTTTGCACACTATTGAAGTATGATTCTCCAGTGTAATGTGATTCTCTGTATTATGGCAGCCATTCTTGAAAGCAATTCAACCAAAAACAGAAACAATAAAAATTATACCGTTACAGAACAAAATAGAGCTTGAGGTAACAGTGTTAAAAAACAGGTAGCAAAACAATTAACGCTACATGATTGTGCCATATACATGTGATGACAGACTTCTGCTTCCAACAGCATTCCTGGGACTATCCTGCAACTGAAGTGATACTGAAAGGTTTTCCTTTCCCTCTTGTCAGAGAGAGGTATTTCTGATCCTCATGGTACTGCGCCATAATTTACCTTGTTGGTGGATTTACCTTCATTCCTTCCCCCTACCCCTCTTGAAAAGTCACCACATAGTGGGACAGCAGCAACCAGCTAGAGCATGCATCCCAATCATTGCACCCCATTTGATTCCCTGGCAGGCATCATTCTCCCTGATGATTTGGGCTGTGGCCAGTCAAATCATGAAAGCCATTATTTTGCTTTCCAAGTCACTCACTATACCACTAACGTGTTTCCCATCCCCTTGGATTTCTCTCTTCTCCCCTCCTTCTTCTGCAAAGTTAGTTTTAAAGATATTTTGTTGTGCTAAAGGAGTCCATAGACCTGCTTTATCATTGATGTGAAAATGGTGAGGGCACGCTACAACAGACAGAGCGAGGAAGTAGATCTTTTGATTGTGAAAACCAGATTCAGCAAAGCTGCCCTAGCTCTTAAGATCAAGATCTGCTCGTTCCCCTCCAGCCTGGAGGGGAAACTGAGCTGTGTTGCTTGAACAGCTTCTTATCAGCCAGTGTCCTGAATGCCAGCCTCCTCACATCAGTGTTTGGCTTTTAAGGTACCGTTGTTCCACACGGTAACGGTAGGTTAACCAGGTACCCTCCCAAATGAGCCAAGAGCATTGCTTTTCCCTATTTTTATATACGTTGTATATATACCTACTTTTACTTGTATTGCATACGTTACTTCTGGCTAGATTTCACACTTTATCCTTTCCAGACCACAATTTAAAAAGTGTTCGAGTTATCATGAGAGCTGCATTCTTCAAATTACCTAAAAAAAAATTAAAAAGCACCTAGGTAAAAATGACAACCTAACACCCTATGTGTGCTCCAAATCACTCCCTCCCCAAGCCAGCTGCTCCTTCTTCAATCGTACCAACACAAGTACGTAAAAGAGGCAACAACTCCGGCTTCCGTTAGCAGGTATCCAAAACCAGACTGCCTGCTACAGCCACACAGTTCCTAGACGCAAGCTTTTTTGGCCAGATCAGCGTGTCCTTGATGCTAAATGAACGTAGCCTATATCTTATTTGCAGAACCAGCTGTTTTCCTTGTTGATACAGATACACTTGAATAAATGGAAATTAAGGCGCAGAAAGGTGGTTTGAAATGTACACACACCACACACCCCTGCACGCCACGCGAGCACGCACACAAACACCTTTTTATATCACGCGCGATACGTCGGTGATTGTTCTGCCCTGTTTCTTGAGAGAAGGGCAGCACAAAGCTGCCTTGTCCCAGGAAGAATTAAATCAATAAATACTACTCTGAAAGGGATGCGGGGGGAGAAGAAGGGTTTTCCACGCTCTCTGCTTGAGGCATATAACAGTAAGTGCCAAATTTAAGTGCACCATCGCTCTGGGTTCCCCGTGCAGTTAAGGGCAGCATGAGGGCCATGCCACAGGGAACGAGCAACAGGTACCAGACCTACCATCACTATGTGTGTAGCAGATTCATATTTCAAAACTAATCAATTCTATTGCTCTGATCAAACTGCTGAATCATTACAACCCCATAATGAATAAAAATTCCATTATAAATTCCCATAATGAATAATTAATACTCAACCTAGCAAAAAGAAGAAGCTTTCTTTGAATTATATACAGTGTAAGCTAACACTTTGTTTTTAAGCAAAAGTCAGAGATTCAACAAGCATATTTTTTGTGGCTGGAATTTCATTGTTGTCTAAATCTGTAATGCTTATGAAATTTCCACTTATCTTATTGCTTTAATCTGATTTTTTTAAATTATATGAAAAGTGAGTGTACTGAAAATTGCCAGACAGATTTCTTTTATAAATATATAACGCCACACCTTCCTAAAAAGTCAGCAGCAGCAAAACTAGTTCAGATATATCATATACTATTTTAAGTATAGGAGACCCAGCACATAATATCATCCCATGTGGTAGCCATCTGCCCTTTACTTCCTACTAACCTACTCTGGGCTAAATCTCTGTACTGTAACTGTCAGCTTTCATCCTGAGACCTTGAGCTGTCAGCAAACTACTTTTGCAAAAAGTGGGAAGCCTAGAAAGCAATTAATTTCACTTAAATTCCAGCCATTTGAAAAGCAGGCCTCCAGCCTAAGCTAATTAGGCAGACACCCCCAGAGATGGGGTCATTCTACAGTGAATTTTAGTTTGAGTACAGGGGGACCCTAGCTGACTAGCTTATGTGTTTGCCTAAAAATTGGGTCTGTGGCCTTAGAGGAGCTGAATCCTGCCCTGAATGGTTAAGTACCAGGAGATATCAGAGTAATTCATCCATTTTCAGGTTGGAAATAGTAATCACAACTCTGCTGGCTCCTTCAGGACCGCTGCCCCAGTGACCAGGCAGGAGTTTGGGGTGGTCCATGCCTGTGTAGCAAGGGCTGTCCCCCCCTAGCTTGCCCATCCAAAGTCTGGCAACGTCAAGTCAAGTGGACAGTTGCCTCCATAAACCTACTTCCTATGGGCACCTTGTTCCCAGCCCACCCAGAAAGGCCAAGAGCAGAACAGGTATTGCCTGAGAACCACCTAAAACACTGAATACCTTCAGCCATGCAAATTGTTCGCTTTGAGTTCGGGCGTACCAATGGCAGAAAAACTAGCAGAGGTTCCCAGTTGACACCAGTACCATCCAGATACCAAAGCGTGGCTGAACATAACTGCTAACCATGAAGCTGTCACTACAATGCTCTTCGCAGAAGAGAAGCATTCACCCACACCGCAACCAAGCCAACAGATGATCTGCGCACACACCTCATCCTGATAACCTGAATGACTTCAGAAGGAGAGACAAGGGGAAGCAGGCTAGTGGATGGGCAAAGAAATAAAAATCGTGGGCTGCTGAGGGCAGGAGCACACCTCCTCATTGTACCTACACACATACAAACACACGGTGGTTTTACTAGAGTTTGGGGTGGGGGAGTGAGGAAGTAGGTGGATTTTAAAAAAAATAATAAAACCTATGTTTCATTATGCACGTGAACATAACAAGGCAGTCTGGCTCCTTCATGCAACTCCATCACACGTCATTCTTTAATAAAATGATGCTTTAACCTTTTTACACCCACAGAATCAATTTCAGTGCTAAGGGAACCCAGACTACATAATTGCACAGTAATACGAGAACTGGTAAGGATCATCAGATCTACAACCTCACAATCATAGGCAGCAAAAATAAAGACATTTAGTTCATAAGACCTCTGCCTCTAACCCTGCACACCCCAGGTCACTAGACAATCTCACACCTCAAATTAAGCTACAGGCCTTCAAAGTGCAGTGTGCCAGAGAACAGTGACAGAGATCAAGACCAGGACACCCAAGGCAGCAGCAATACTTTAGGTCCCTGCACCAGTAGGAGCTTTCTAAGGTGAAAATTCCCCCAGAAGATTCAGCAAGCAGGCCCCTCTCCACATTTCAAGGAACAGGAAAAAAAAAACCCAAAAACAAACAAACAAAAAAAACCCCAAACCCAAAAACCACGAACAGGCAAGCAAGTAAACAAGAACAGCAAAGGTCTTCACTAATCTCACCCAAGGGAAGAATTCTTCCTGACCCCCAGCTCTGCGTATGGGTTTTGCGGAACACAAAGCAGCAGAGAGATTTTTCCACTATCATTAGGAAACTGTTATTTTAGTTTAATTGTAGTTATGTTTACAGCAAGTATCCACAAACTGGTGTCTTAAGCAGAATTCACAGTAACTAAGTACACATTTCAGAGAGATGATACATGAGGCAATTAGCTTTGGCGATTAGCTAAAGAGATTTTTATGTTGTTATGCTGATATAAGTACTTGGCACATATTATTGCTCATTAGAAAACGGACTCTTGGGCAATCTCTTTCGATAGTCCCTGTCTGACAGCAGAACACCAATACCAAGTGCTCACACAGAGTCTGCAGACTATGGAAAGTAACGCAGGAAGAAAATAGTTTCTTTTAGATTCATGCAGCCTTTGCGCACCTTTGGCAAAGCAGGTGATTTGGGCCAAGAAAAAGAGTTGTTTATAACCTCTCTGTTTGAAAGTTGCTTCATATTTATTTTTCAGTACACACCTGCAGTCATTTCAAGAGGGCAATGTACAACAGGTCACTAAGTCTAGCAAAAGAGGAAAGATTTACAAGTCAACTATGAATAATTAACATTTGGGTACAAATACAAGGATTTATTGTACTGTCATGTGGGGTTTGTTTTTTTTTTAAGACTTGGATGCTGCTGCATTCACTTCCATGTAGTACTAATATTCCTTTCCATCTATGAATAAAGTCATAAAATATTCCTTTGTATGAAGAAACAACTTTTCACAGTAATAATTTCAGGAAGTTAAAAGAATCTGTCAATAATTGACCTCCATCTTCATGAAGGTTGAAGACGTCGATTCAACAGAGTGAACACAAGTGAACAGAAACACGGGATTTCCTTAGGATGAGCTTTCAGAAGCAGCCAGGTCAGCCGCTGTCACCAAAGAGAGGGGTTCTCCACCCTTCCCCATTCTCCTCCCTGCTGCACTGTCCCATGCTCTCCTTTGATGCAGCGCATTCATTTCACTTTCACAGCAAAGACCTTTTTAGAGAGATGAGCCAGATGAGCACCTGAGCTCAGGGAAGGTACTAAAAATTTGGCTATGATGATGCCAATATTCAGACTTGAACACATGGATCTACTTACTCTTAATATAGATTTCCTTCCTGCCAACTTTTTTTTTTTTCCCAAGCACAAGTCTTATAAGGGTCTGCAGTACTCCAGTGTAAAATTAAAGTCCCCTTGCACCGAGAGGAAGCAAGAAGGATGCAGGGCAAAGATTAAATGATGCAAGAGGAAGGCAGGACCAACTCTTTTCAGCAGCAGAAGGCTGGAAGATCAGATGAGCTGATTCAAGTACATCCTTGCCTAAATCTGTTTTGCATTCACGTTGTAGCTTTGAAACATCTTCCCTGTATCAAAACTGCTGAAGGACAACCCACCCAGACCTGTGCAGTGCCAAAAAGTCCCAGAGATGCCTAATGCACAGCCTTGGCTCCAGTGGGCCCCTCTTTCCGAGGTCCATGGTACCTTGCTGCATAATCCCATTACACCTTAGGGCTGGAGTGTCAGTACTGAGCCACCTCTAGGAGCTCTCAGCTAAGAGATAAAAGACTTAACATAGCTTGTCACAAATAATCACCTTGAATGCCTCTAACAAGGCCAGAATTTAGTAATCAGATGATAAAGGCATTTTCCATCTATCATCATAAAACCTAGCAAGGCCTGTTTTCCTCAGGGGGCAAAGTCATTGGAAGCTGCAAAGAATTCAGCTTTAGCAAGCTCAGGGGACTGCCAGCTCCCAGAGCTGGTGAGAGCATGGAGGCCTAATGAAGTTACAGAGCACCAGGACCCTGGGGGCACAAAGAGCTCTTAACAGCCCCCCCCAACCAACCTCAGCTGAGACCTTCCCCTACACCCTCTGCCCGTGATCCCAGCCTGAGCTTTGTTGAAGGTGGCCTGGCTCTGGTCCTGCCTCTTGAAAAAGCCTCAGCAGCCCTACACTCTAGGTAGCTCATCTCCTGAATGGAGACCTTGTGTGGAGATTCCAGCCCTATCTCCCAGATGGATCTGGGACCTCTGCTGCAGCCTTCTCTCCAGCTGCATCATCTGCTGCCCCTGGCCAGACCCTGGACCAGGATCATCTCCTCACCCATTACCAGCCCCTGGCTCTGCCCACCTGGTTCAGGCCCAGCAGGACAGCACCCCATGGGGCGAGCACGCAGCCTGTGCCACGGTCACCCACAGCTCCTGCTTTGCCTGTCCTTAGGGAGCAGCCAGCCCTCACTGCTCCCTGGCACACAAACGGAGTCTTGCGCAAGCACGTATGCTGTAAAGATAATAAACGTGAAAGGAAACCGCTTGAGATCTTCAAGGTAGGAAGAAAAAGGAAGGAATGCTAGACTCCTTTTCAATTGTCAGTTATACAGATGCAGCACATCCACTTTCCTCCCAGTCCAAATGACCCTACTAATGCCACAGCCGCACTTTCTTTCCACAGTAATTATCACATTGCTCATGCCATGAGATGTGTCAGGAGAAAGGCCAGGGCCTGAGCCAGTTACGGTCAGAGCTACCACAGGACATAAGACTACAAAGACATTCAATCCACCTCAGCTTTTCCTATGATCTTTGCTCCTCTTCTTGCAAGAGACTAAAAAATTGTGCAGGCAGAGATCTAAAAATCCAAAACACTTTTTGTAAAGCTTAGGTGAGCTTCTTCAGTTGCCAAAGAACAAACTTGTTGCTTTATTTTTCATGTGTAAAAATTCTAGGTCCATTATTTAGGAAAACAGTAACAAACCAATAAATAAACCATTTCAGAACAGTAAACAAACTATTAAAAGATAAAACTAATAAACACACACAAACTCCACAGATCCCAGCAGCAGCAGTTTTGAACCTCTTTGGGACCCAAGCACTCACAAAAGTGCCTGTAAAGATAAGATATTTCTGCTAATGGATTAACTAGCGTTAAGATAGAAAGCTTGGGTTTATTCCTTTTTTCTCATGCATTCACAAAAGCCTTCTGCTTTGGGACTTGCTAAAATATTTTCTTAGTCACAAAAATAAGCTTTTAGAAAAAAAAACACTGAGTCTAATTACTCTAAGAATTGTTATAATGTGAAGCACTAGTGTTAAGTAAATATTTCAACCTTCTATCAGATTAGTAACATGTTCCAGTCTTTACTTCAGGACAGATTTTTTTTTTTTAATCAGAAATGTGGCTGAAATCGGAGCTGAGAAGCCACAAACTCATGAAATGTGTGTTTTGAACGTTAGGCAAAAAATTGTTCTAACCAATTTACTTGGAAAAAATGTTTAAGAAATAGTGAAATCCTGAAAGTTAGTGGAATAGCCTTGTATTTCTGTATCTGCACCTTAAATGTAGCTTGACAAATCTTTGCAGTGATTCAGGAAAAACATCTTTATTTAAGAGACATCCTGGTGTCTCTGATGTTTTTCATAGCAAGTAATTATTCTGTATGTCTTGCTGTACAACCCTGTTCAAAGTAGAAAGTAAATTCTCCCACAAAGAACAGTGTATTTCCTTCAACTGGTCATAAATATGACAGAATACAATTAGCAGCGTTTTCCCCAGCAGAGGCTCTTAACAAAACAGCTTTCTAGCCCAGTACACCTGAATACTTTGCCACAAGCAGTAAATTCGCCTCTCTCAAGTTTCTCTCCAACATCTTCCTGTTGGGCTATATGGACTCCCAGGTGCATCAGGTGATGTGATGAGGGAGCCTGGGGGATGGGGCTTCTGGTGACAAGTGCCTCCCAGCAGCATCATTTTAAGCTCTGGGCTCTGCTAAGCAAGTTGTCCGTGGGACAGCCCCTCTCCTCCTTCACGACTCCAGGCACCTGCTGCAACTGGCCAAGGGGTCACAGGTCCTGCTTCCTCCCGATGCACGAGAGCACAAGAGTAAAGAAAGGCTGAGGTGCTGAGCTGCAGGAGCAGGAGGGATAGTCCCTCCATGCAAGAAACACGATGCAGGAAATTCAACAGGTTTGTAGTTTGGCATGACATCAGCATCTTTTTGTGTGCAACGGCACACAGATAACCCTTAAAATAACACACGCCATCTAGTGAATATGCTTCATGAAGAGTAGCAACCATATCTGCTCACCTGTGTGTCATAAATCCTATACTGCTAATGGTAAAACGGTAAAGTCATTTTCCTTATAGCTTAAGCAGCAGTGATTAATCCTCAGGGCTTGTGTTCCAGATTTACTGCATTTTCTTCCCGTGCCTTTGAACCAGGTTTCTGCAGCTGAAAAGTCACAATTCCCTCTCTCACCACCCAGCAGCTCCTCGGGGCAAAGGAGCACATGGTAAAGTGAGCTGACCAAGTTATTTATCTGACAAGCGTTGTGATATATTTGCCCTTGTTTCACCCATTTGAACACTCACGGACTTCTGAATTTCAGGGGCGTTCTCCATTATGCAACAAGGAGCAGGCAGCACTCGTTTGCCACAGATTCGTAGCAGTATCAACATTTCTCATGACGAACGCCCTGCCAGCCGGTGCCTTCCACTCCCATCTCCTGAAGCACTCCCTGGTTGCCAAGTCAACTTGTTCAGCTCGGAGAGCTCTGAAACGGGGAGCATTGAATGATTGCTACTGCAATCACAAATAAGAAGATTTAAAGAAAAAGAGTCTTTGAGTTGCTGAAAGACAGAGAGGTGAACAGCAAATTGATTCTGACGGTTCCGTTTAGGGATGCTCAGTCGCTGACTCCGCACAAAGCATGAGAAGGAAGAGAGGTGAGAAATCAAAAGTATTTGATTATAAACTAGCACAGTTCATCTGTAAGGAGCCTTCAAGAATACGACTCCTATCTTTTCAGGAATGTGAATGATTGTTTTGTGTTCTTGCAGAGATGTCCTTGGCTAACAGTCTTACTAAATCAGACCTACAATACCCACACATAGAGTATGAACGTTGTACAGGCCATCTGAGTGGCTCTCCAACATCTCTTAACATTTAACTGGCAGACAGAACCAGTGTTAATATTATAGTCATTTCCAGCAGAAAGATCTTCAAGCAGGCATGTGTTAATTAGCTAAAAAAACCCCTAGTCAAGTACTATAAAAACATTTAAATGAGATTTGTGAGTTTGCTTACCATTTGATGGGAGCAAAATGGGCCATAGTTGTGTTGGGAGGGTGGAGGGTGTTTTTTACTTCTATAAACACTTAGATGATTCTGCCTAAAAGCATTTGATTCAACAGGCAAAATATATATACACACGCGTTACATACATTACAAGCTTAAGGTAGAAGGAATGACTGCCAATCAGAAAATGTATATGATGGTATCTGATGGACATAAATCTACATGGACATCCTCTCATAGAAAGAGCCATGGGCAGGCTGCTAACTACAGTCTCCTGCTTTCCAATGCCCAGGCACTACTGCTTCAGTACAGCTTTTGCAGTTCAACTTTTTAATCCAACTTTGTGCCAATTATTAAGAGTCCTCCAATTCCCCATTCTCTGGACTGCTCCTGTGATTTAAGGATAAATTCCCATGATCATAAGTGATCCATTTACCATGGTCTAGAAAGAATCGGTGTATGTTATCAGAGCCATGGTAACTCGCAGCGGAGGTCTCTTAGTGAAGTACTGATTGCAGCAGCAAAGCCTTGCAACCCTTATTCCAGTTCTGAGGCTCAGCTGTCTGACCTAAGGCCCAGCTGTGTGACATGCGATGGCATGACCTTGGCTCAGCTTTACTGGGGAGGGATAGGGAGGGGTGGGGGGAGAAAGTTTTGCTGCACTGTAAAGGAAAAAGCACAAACTAAAACAAGATGAGGAGAGTAAAACCAAAGAAACTGTGGGGTCACTCCAGGACTCAAAAAAAAAAAAAAACCCACCAAAAAAAGTATAAAACCCTTGGAGAAAGGCAGAGGGTCAGAAGATGGATACCTGGCAAGACCAGACAACAGTAGTCAGCACTTCCTTGCCTCGCTGAAAACTGCCTGGCCAGCAGAGACTGACTACATGCCTTCACTGGGGTGGTGAGCACATCCATGCTTAGCCTAGGAGCACGTTACTCCCGGCTGTTTGCTCTGTGCGTTACCCAAATTGTCCCATATTCATAAACTGTGTATAGTCCTGCTTTCAAGTGTCTGCACATGGTAAAAGATCCCCTGTAGAACTGGCCAGAAGGGCCAAGGTAGTAGAACAGGTGGAGAATGCAGGCAGCATAGGTCTTTTGAAGGGAAGATGCACTGAGAGGAAGAGGAGGAAAGGCATTTGTAATGCGGTTGAAGAGTACTAAAACAAAACCATCTAAAGCAGATGCTTTGTCAACTGCCACAGGGGCTTTCTGGAAAAGCATAGGTATGACTGGCCTGTTAAAGTCAGTAAAAGAAGAATACAGGGCAAAACGCAACACTAGAAATAGCAGATGGAGTCAAAATTTAAGAACAAATTGTTTAAGGAACAGAACCACCAATAAGCGTGCAGTGTGCCTCTCCTGCAAGAGGCTTGTGTTTGGCACGTCAGAAGTTAGGAGTTTAGTCAATCACCTTGTCTCAAGTCAGTTCACTGTCACAAATCAGCCCATCTCATCTGTGCAGAGACCAGCTGGGGAGTTCCTGGCCTGCCCAGGGAATCAATCATTAATTTCACTGGGGAAGCACACAGGCACAGCCCTGACATCCGGCTACACCAGAACTGCAATTTTAGGAGACACTTGAATTTCATCCTGATACCACAATTATAATGTAAATGGCATAGATCTTGCCACACTACGGATAGAGAAAAACCTGCAAGGGAGTTGTTCTCGCAGAATGGTGGCTAGGGGTAGGAGAAGACACTCCCTTGAACACTGATAACTGTTTGCAACATGCGTTTATCATTGCACACACTCAAATTGAAAACAGAGCTCTTTGCCAATAGAAAAAGACATATCCAGGACAAGAGTCCAAATAGACTTCATTAGTCCATTACCTACAAGCAAGAGAGGCATACATTTTAAGATCATAGTAGATCTTTAGTAAAGGAATGAAGACACTTTCTATCAAAAGTGTTTCTGCAGAGATGAAAGCTTGTCAAAGGTACAGCAGTGTTTTCTCCTGGTGTGAGAATGTGATATTAAGGATCTACTAAGGAAAAAAATAGTAATGAAATAATTCTAGGAATGGTTTTACACAGCTGGACACTCCAAAAGCTGATAGCAAATACAGAGGGTTAATCAGATATAAAACAGTTAATAACACACAAGAAGCAGGGGATGAAAAATTGTCCATCATCCTAATGACTCGGTGTTTTTTTTCCCTGCTGCACCTGGATTTTTTCCTTATGTAGCAATGACCACTTCACCTCAACAGTGGTGGATTGACACCGACATACCAGATGAATGGCAGCCACTTGGGGTATTAACTAGGCTGGTGTTTGCATACACTGTGATACTGGATTTTGATTCAAGCACTTGCCATTAAGACTCCAAACCCTGCTGCAGCCCACCAGGTAGAGGTCTAAGGGGAGGCTCAGCTTGATGCCAGACCCTAATATCAACAAAGCAATGGCATCAACGGTCAGAAGAGATCAAAGCATCAAAGAGGGAACCTGTAACTCATAGCCCAGTCTTTTGAGGTTCATCTGAATGTGACCTGAGGCTTGGCCGTGTCCTTGGCTTGACTTTAGTCAGAAAAAACTTCTTGTAAATGGAGCACAAAATAAAGTCAGCAAGATAAGTAAATGTAAAAAAACATCAAAGAAAGAAATTGTGGAGTCAAATAGTCACTCAAGGACTCAGAAATAACAACAAGGAAAGGTATAAAACCCTTGGATAAAAGCAAAGGTTCAGAAGGCGGACACCTGGTAAGATCCATGATCAGCCCACTCCAAGAGACAATGGTGGGCAGACCCTTCCTGCCTCACTGACAACTGCCTGGCCAGCAGAGACTCATCACAGTGGGCTGGTCGGCACATTGATGTTTAGCCCAGCAGCATGCTACTCCCAGCTGTCCACTCTGTGGCTTAACCAGTACAGAAGATAATTGTCACATAGTCATAAACTGTGTGTACTCCTGCTTTCCAGTGTCTACACATGGTTAAAAATTCTCATTATTAATGACCTAAAGAGCTCAGGTTTCCGACCAAAAAGTATTCCTCTTACCACAGGTCTTTCCCACCTCTGCACCACAGCTTGCTACCTCCTACAGTTCTGCTTTGTCACAATGGGGAAGTTACCCATATTAAAAACAGCTGCTAAAAAATTTGGGAGAGAGAATAATTAGGGTTACGTCCCTCATCTGTTTTACCAGTAGGTCTGCCAGCAGAATAGGGAGGCAAACCAACAGCAGGAACCATTGGTTAAATGTTAGAAGGATGGGCACTCCTTCCATCGGTCTATCTCAAGAGGTTATGAATCGCCTGTCCTTGATCCTGCTCCCGTGAACACCAGTGGAAGCAGTAGTGTGCTACACTGAAATCACAGTTCAGCTTGTGAGCAGAACTTTATAACTTTATAACAGCAGTAGACTTTCCTATAATGCTTTCATTTATTTCACCTTCAATCCCAAAACTATCTTCTGCTGAAAGAGTGCTGAGTTCTGAAGCCAGATGACCAAAATAATGATCTAGACAGTGTGATCATGAAATTAAATACTCAAGACTACAGCTTCAAAGCTTCAGATTCACTTGCTGTCGTCTTTGCTGACTGTTTCCTCCACCAGAAGTGCACAGTATTTTCAAGCTGGCAAAGAAATTCTATTTATACTTCAGCTGCAGGCTGTAATAGTCTTGCCCCCCCCCCCCCAAAAAAAAATCTTAACAGGGGGAGGGAGGGGAAAGAAAGATTTTCAGAACTGCTTCAGGGATTTTGGGGACCTACTCATTCAAATGCAACTCATTTTGATAGATAATAGGTTTCCAAGAAGTAATTTTGGAGGTAAAAAGAGTGAAGCATCCAGTTCCCATCAACTTTTCCAGGACTTGAACATTTACCTGTTCTGCCTGTCATTGAATATCTACCCCAAAGGGGAGTTTGTTTATCTTGGGGGTTTTTTTGGTGGTTGGTTTGTTGTTTGGTTGGTTGGTTTTTTAAATAAGTGTCTCTGCCCTTCCACTCCCCAGAAAACTTCCAGTATTTTTTCCAAAGTCTCCAGACAATGAATATGCACTTAAACTTGTCTATATGAGTAGTTCTAAGCTTTAAGCTGACATGCCAAGGTTTGTAAGTGAAAGGGACCACAGCAGCATCTCTTTCCTCCTCCATGAGTTGCTCTCATTATAAGATAACGAGCACTGAGCTTGACAAAACCTGTTATATAAGTTGCCTGAAAGTAAATACCCGATATTACTTTAACCCATGCAACCCTAAAGGGGTTCTGATGTTCTAAACATTCATTGTCACGTTTAATTCACATCCTCACGGTTCAAACACTTCACTGCTCCATGACCCCACCATTCTTCAAGCCCTATCTCTAGAATCACTTGAACACAGGGAAAACACATCGCACTGCAACCTGAGCTGACCTTCCAGGCCCACAAATGTGTGGGATAATAACAGGATCTGCAAGCACTCGCACAATGCAGATATTGTTAATACATAATAGCCTTGGGAAACCACAACAAACAAACAAGAGAATGTTGAACAAAAGGTTAAAAGATATTTTTTTTAAACACAGAAGAGTCATTGGTGTTTTATTTTACCTTCACATACAGAGAAAGGATTATCTGAAATCGTTAAAAAATAAGCGACTATTTTTTTTATTCAACATGTTGTTATACCCTGCAGCTGAAATGGTAGTCTGAAAAGGAAAGAAAATAATGTATTGCTCACCTCTCCTTTAACCTCGATTTCACAATTTCCTCCAGTTCCACTTAAAAGCCTGAACAATAAGTTGACCCAACCTCAGCCCACGCTACCTCCCACCACTCTTCCAAAGATGGATCTCTGTCCAGCTTTTTATCACACTGAAATATGTCAAAGTAGATTTTGAAGGAGAAGAGAAAAAGAGAGAGAGATGGGGGGGGGGCGGGGAAGAAAAAAGAAAGAAAAAGACTGAAAGAAATCCCTCCTCTTAAAAACTGACTATTGAAAAAATACCATGGGCAAATATAACTGCTTCAACTAGTCTTTCCCATCCTAAATGCTACTTTTATTTTAAGATTTTGCAGAAGCTGCCTACATCTACAGCATGTTTGTGCTCAATTTTGCTGTGAATAATAATATGAAAAAGATTTGTAGCTACTCACAACAGGGCAGGTGGCTGGGCTGTTTCGGCAGCCCGTGGAATCCAGAGCTGGTCTGGCACACAGGGGGTGAGCAGGACTGCAGGGAGTGACCCTGAAGCAACAGTTGTAGTAGGAAGCAATAGTAGTGGCCACTGTTTTTCACAAATGCCAGTTAAAACCTATTCCTTATCCCCTTTTTCTCTCAAAAAGGATAAAGTCTGTACTAATTTTAGAAGTTGCTATGACAGTCATTTCTGAAAATCACAGAACAGTTTGGGTTGGAAGGGACATTAAAGATCATCTACTTCCAACCTCCCTGCCTTGGGCAGGGACACCCTCCACTAGACCAGGTTGCCCAAAGCCTCATCCAACCTGGCCTTAAACACTTCCAGAGATGGGGCCTCCACAACCTCTCTGGGCAACCTGTTCCAGTGCCTCATCACCCTCCTTTAGTCCAACCCAAATCCACCCTCTTTCAGTTTAAAACCATTGCCCCTTACCTGGTCACTACAGGCCTTGGTAAAAAGTCTCTCTCTCCTTTAAGTCTTGGAAGTCTGCAATAAGGTCTCCCCTTTTCCTCTCCAGGCTGAACAACCCCAACTCTCTCAGCCTCTCTCCAGAGGTGCTCCAGCCTTCTGATCACAACCCTCCTCTAGACCCAGCCCAGCTCCTCTAGATCCAGTCCAAGAGGTCCATGACTGTCTGGTGCTGAGGACCCCAAAGCTAGATGCAGTACTCCAGGTGGGGTCTCAGGAGAGCAGAGTGGAAGAGGGTAATCACCGCCCTTGACCTCAGTCAACAGCAGCCAACAGCTCCTAAATCACCTCAGCTAACACAGTATAAATACTAAAAAGTATTTTAATATAGACATGAAGCTCTGGAGTTTTACTTGCCTAGTGCTAATCCATGCAAACCCTGGCTGAAGGGATAACAAGAGCTGACCTTAACTAGCCACAGGGATATCAAAGCCACATCTGCTTTCTCTCCGCTGTGATATTGCATCAAAGCAGTTACAACAGAGATCATTTCAAGGTAAAACGAAGCTATGGTTTTGCACTGTCCTCTCACGCTGTACTGGGTCTGACTGGGCTGGAGTTAAGTTTCCCCATAGCAGCCCATGTAGTCCTGTGCTTTGTATTTGTAGCTGGAATAGTATTGCTAAACCCACCAATGCTCTGGCTATCGCCGAGCCGCTCTCAGACAGCATCAAGGCTGTCTCTCCAACACCCCGCTGAAGGCCAGTGGGCTGGGGGTGGACAAGAGATTGGGAGGGGACACAGCCAGGACAGCTGACCTAAACTAACCAAAGAGATACCCCATACCATACGACATCATGCTCAGCAATAAGATCTATGAGAACAGAGGAGGAGGGAGCATTCATTAAAGTGCTTGTCTTCTGAAGCAACCACTACACATACTTCTAGGAAAACACATACTGAGACACTACTTCCCAGGAAATGGCTGGATATGGCCTGCTTGTGGGAAGCAGAGAATAAATCTCTTTTTTTTTTTTTTTAAATTTGCTTTGCTTCTGCAATAAACAGTCTTTATCTTGAGCCATGAGGGGGTTTTATTTTCTCCCTGTGTCCTGCTGAGGGAGACGAGTGAGAAAGCAGTTCGGTGGGTACCTGACAACCAACCAAGGTCAACTCACCACACATGCACAAAGTTGTGATGCGCAAATCAAAGTTTCCTGCAAATGCTACTTGCTTGATTTTGCTAGCTTCATATTCTTTTGACATGATTTTTCACTTCTTTTAAGTGAATTAAGCATAGAAACCTGCCTTAAGAGCTGAATGTTTTATCTTCTTCTGTTTGGTCATCTGTGGTATTCTGACACAGAAGTTAAAGAAAAGATTTAAACAAGAACATCTTTTATCTCCTACTTTATTTATGTCAGAGTTTATTCACACGGTAAGTGTAAGGGTTGCAAAGAGAGCTACAGATTTTAAAAGACCCTTCTTCAGAGCTATATAGTTGAAACATACCAAATGCATAAGATTGTGGTTAAATTGTTTCTTACAACAAATAAAAAACTGTAGACCATGACCCAGCAAAGCTATACACATTTAGAGATCTTCAGTTCCATTACCTTGATGAAACTTTCGCAAATTCAATTCTGCAACACAATGCATATTGAAGTGCAGTACCTAGTTTTATGCAACTGACTTTCACAGCTACATCGATTAATCACAGATGAGGAGAAAAACTTCCTAGCAACAGCCCAAACAACTGAATTGCCAAGACTTCTGAAACCAGAGAGATCATAAAATGAAAAATACTTCCACTCTCACAGAAAGCATTCACTTCACTACTTCAGAGAAGGCTGTTACTTTTCTTGTGATTTGGTGCACACTATAAATGTGACAGTGAACATTATCTTTAATTGACATATAAGAATATATACTGGTAGGAGTGAAGTATCTTAGAGTTGCTCAGGTTCATGTTTTCCCTGAAAGAAAATAAATAAATCGATCAATCAGAACATAACCACTTTCTCTGGCTTCTTTATTCTTTGCTGTAGATGATACAAGAATAAAGCAACAACTTCCTAACTTAACCTTCCATGCATCTGTCACGCTGCAAATGGTGTCAGGTACAAACCATCCAGTAATTCCCTCAACTGCACAAAGACTTCTGTAACAGAAGGCACAGAAAAATCAAATTCAGCCAAAATACCCTAGAGAAGAATGCAGTCTAGAGGTTGACAAACAACCCTGGAGTGAGGACTGCAGAGCTTTTATATGACTGTTGTAATGATGAAAACAGTAGGGACTCTTCTGCCTTCAGCTGAGACTCGTCATTCCCACCAGCATCAGTGGCAGCTGTACGTATATATGAAGGAGAGAACAGACCCCACCATATGTTAGCTGTTATGGAAGTACTAAAAAGGGAATATGCTGGCACACTAAGCATTTTAGATCTCAAATTGTTAGCAGTCTATTGCACAAGGTTCGTTAAAGGAAGATGCCACCCTGTTGTAACCAAAAGATATGGACGTGACTATGTAGAGAATCTGCCTGCAGCCTCATTGATACCCACCTCCTTACTACTGTTCACACCTTTGTCTATTGTGCCACAGTACATTTCCCATGATATTTAATGTTCATTCAAAAATTGGATCTTAAAGGGTTGAAGGCAGTTTTGACCTACCATATTTTCTGATCAAAGGGAATGCAGCACGAACACAGAGCCAGCTCATTCACATTATCCTACAAAACCTGATGAACAGCCTCATTGGGCTCCTTGCTGACCCCAAGTGAAGTTTCTGCTGTAACGATTCCAGTGAACACCATGCAACAGATTTCACTTGTGGCAGGGAATAGGAGGCTGTAGGATGTGACAGTATGCTGTCATTGTTTGGACCACTTCAAGGACAGAGGTCCAGCCTTGGGTTCACTTCAGTTCAAACTCTACATTGCCAAAGCTGGACTCTGCCCCAATTCCTTGTCCAGGCTCGTCTGCATTGAACCAATATCCCAACTATAAGCACTGCCAAAGCTTTACCATCAGCCTGCATAGACCTACCATAGCCACCACTTAAGCATAGACCAATGCATAGACTTCTTTAATTGTTTGTCTGCATGCAAAAAACTTCTAAACTTTTCTTTTGCTGATAGGGGAAGCTGTAGACAATCTTTTGCTGACGTACAGAGGTTCTAAATACAGGCTTGTTGAAACAGAACTGGTGTTCATGAGACAACTTTATCAAGAAATAAGGATGAGATGACTTAAACCTAGGAGGATTTCACTGTCCTGCTGAATATACGTGTGTCCGTAAAGACTGTCCTGTGTTAGCCAACGTATGCTTGAAAAAAGGCAATTATCCCACATGTAGTATAGCTGCAACATTATGAGAAAGTAGCTCTCAGAGCCATCTGCTGAGATCCCACCCCTTCCACCAAAGAGGACAGAGGACAGGTAGTGACTTGTTTGATTTGGTGAATCAGCAGGCAGGAGTACTAACCACTGATGTAAAGTAGCAAAGCATAGTAAGCTGTCAGTGATCTGGTATATTTTAACAACATACTTATCTAGCAGAGTTTTCTGCTGTCCTTTCCTCTGTCCTCCACAGTCATCTTAATCCCACAACACAGGTACCATTATAGAAGTATTATTTAGTCCTCAGTGCACAAAATAGCAAGCACATTTGTGTATGTTATGGGCAACACAGTGTTTATCTATGATATTTACCTGGAGTGAGGCAGCTTGGGGTTTCTTTAGTGACTGTTATGGGGTTTAGTGCCTGCAGAGCTGTACCCACTAATGCTTGCCCACCCCACTAATTTTCTGGGAAGACATAGTTGCAGTTTTAGCTAAAAAAACCCAAAGAATTAATTTATGGAACCCAACTTTCAGGGTTCCCCAGCAGTTTCAGTCTGGGGAAAAATCTTCATTGCAGAAGAATTTCATGGCAAAATTCATTCAGAGCTTTTCAATTCACCAGAATGGGCACCACTTTACATGACTATAATGCAAACTCACAACTCAATTTTCATGGATTTTTTTTTTTTTCCTGATTTCCTATGCCATTACTGGCTAATGTTTAATTTGCAAGTCAGGGACATCATATTATCATGAGAAAGGCATCAGGTTCAGTTGGCAGCAAGTGGGAGCATGAATGATTTATTTCTGAAATGCTCTTGTCAGATATTTAAGCTACGTTAAGACACCTTCCGTTATAATAATTTCTCTCATACATTTAGCAACATGATTTTCTAACACAATACCAGAATAATAAAGGTAATTTTTATGAAACACTCCCTCCCACAAGTGGCATGCGAGTTTGGCTCCTCTTTATATGAAGATCTGTTACCGCCTCTTTCAGAACTTAAAGGCTTCCTTACACTGATATTGATGTCAATAGTGTCTGGAGAGGGAGTAATTTGTGCAACAGGAGGAAAGAAAGCCTAAGGAGATCTAGAAACATCTTCCCCTAGGATGTATTTGTTTGCATGGTATCCCTGCAGCCCAAAGCATTTCAAAAGCAAGAAAAGTGTTCTCTAGAGTTATCCTCATATAGATATAAATGCCAGGAGTAGAAAAGGTGATTTAAATGTATCTTTAAGAGCTCCTCCATCACTGTCTTAACTTTCAGTACTGAAGGCCAAATCCAGAAGCTTCACAGAAACTAGTAACTTCACACTACGTATTTCTTAATATCCAAATTCAAACAACTGCTTAGTTGCAAGGTTAATCGTTTTAACGTTCTGCAATATTAACCAGTCAGGAGCTTTGCTGAAGAGTGCATGAGTGCAAAGTCTCCCCGTGTGCCTCCCCCAGCCAGACATCCAGCCCTACTTGCTCCGGCACATCAGTGGCTTGTCATTCCTCGTTCCCATCCCACTAGGAAGGATCTCAACCCCTCCTTCCCATACTCCCCATTTCATCTGTTTTCCACTGTGCCAAGAGCCCTGTTGGGTGCTGCCCTCTTCTGAGCCTCTTTCACTCCATCCTGCACAACCTTGTCCTCATCCTTCTTTCTGCTTGGGAAAGAAATTACTGGGGTACCAAAAGCAGGGCTCAATGAGGAGGTTTTTCTCAGCCACCGTCCCCCATCTCTCTCCCCTTGTTCCCTCAGTGAAGGTTACCAGCCTCTGAGCTGCACCAGCTCAGCTGCTTTTGATAGGAAGGAAAGTAGAAAGGTAGGAAAAATCCCTGCCTTTTATTGTGGATCATTTCACAGATTTTTTTATTATTATTATTAATTTATTTTTAAAGAGCACAGCCACACAAAACCAGCTGAACAAGTGGACAAAAGTCATACTGCTGCCCAGTGGGGCTGTAATAGCATGTGCTTAGCTCCATGGGGCTGGTGAGCAGAACTAACAGAAATCAGCCTCTGGAAAACACCTTCTGGCAGCCAGTAACTAGAGTTTTGATTTAGGGTGATAACAAAAATAAAAGCTACTTAGTCTCTTGGCAACATGTCAGAGATCCCTCGCATCCAAATTTCAAGTTTTCAGTAGTTTTTTGGCTCCCTGGTCAGAGTAAGTACCTACTGGCAGAGAAATGCTAACATTTAGTTAGTTGTGTGCTTTCCCCACACCACATGCCCTCAGCAGAAAGTACCACTACCTGCCATTCAAGTGCTGGTATTATGCAACAGCCACTAGTTCTGACCATCTTTACTTAAATGCTGCCAGTTTTTCCTCCCTGATCAATCACCCCGTCGTGTTTCAACACAACTTGCAGTTTTGTAGCAGTCCAAGACCGGCGCCTCTTTGCAGCTGATCTTGAGCACCTGGAAAAGACGAGCAGCTTTTCCCAACAAACATGCCACGGCAGCGGGCAGGCTGGTGCAGCGGCGGCAAGGAGATTCCCTACGAAGGCAAAGCACAAAGCCAAGCGAACAAGGCAGAGCGAGAAGGCAACATTACTCCTGCAACTCTAGGCTCATTGCGTGGTTTTTACGTCATTTTTACCGGCATCAAGACAGGTGACTTTTCAGCAATGGGGATTTACATCAATCCATTTGCCTGTTAGAGAAGGAAGAAAAGCAAGTCTGACGTTTCTTATCCTTTGCTTGATTTTAGATCGCCAGCTTGCTATCTCAGGTCATTTTAACCCATTTTGGTATTATCAAACTGGTAGGATATATATGCACAAAGCATCTATTTCCTCTAATATTTTTCTTAGCTAAAGCTTCTATGCTTATCATTTTACATTAACTTAGCCTGAGTTGCGTGTAAAGCAATTCAAATTCAGAGGACATTGTTTTGCTTTACTTCCCCTTCTTCCAATAACCTCTGAACCTTTAAAATAAGGATTCTGTTTCTTCTTTTAAACATTTATCTTATTAATTTTTAAGGACTTTTAAGCACTGAATAATAGTGTATGAAGAAAGTAGGACCAAAAATGCAAGGATCCTGAGTGTAGGAGGTACAATTTACTGATTAATAACTAAGTATGGTTTCAAGAGTAACAAAAAACAGTGTAAAACCTAATAAACAGCAAAAAATTGCTGCTTATCTACTACTTCCACCAGGGAATTTACTTCAGCTTACACTATATCCCCTGATTTCCTTAGCAGAAGATGGGTTTTGGCCAATTCCCTTTCCTGTTACCAGTCTCCATTTTTGGCACTTCCCAGTGATGCACAAGGGAAACTGCTCCACAGCCTGAGTATCCTACCTTGGGCCTCAACCTCTGTCAGCAAGAGCCAGCCTGGACAAAGCCTTGAAAAATAAGCTCCAAAAGCTCAAAAAAACCCAACCAAACAAAAAAAAAAAAAAAAAAAGAGTCAGACAAAAGGAACCACTGGGTTTTGAATCTCATATCTAAACCAGCCTTGTTATTTTGGGTACTGGTTTCTAGCTGTTGACTGGCTGAGGTTGATGCTAAGCGGTGGCAGCAGGAACCACAAAGCTTTCCCAGACAATCAGCGGCATGACCACTGTGCAGTGCTTCAAAAGAAAATCCCCCTGCCCTGCGATATCAGCAGCACCTCAGATCTGTGGGGTTAGAGACGCAACTGTGGACAGGACTGTCCTAAAAACTGCTAGCTTGCAAAACCCCTGGCAAAGATCACTTGCTGTTTACCGTCAGATAATAAATAACTCAGTGGAGCTGAGCTTTACCAGTCAAGTCTACTGGCAAACTGGGAGAGGGAGTTTGTACAGGTGTAATCTACACCTGTAATTCTTTTGCCAGCTCCCCAGAAGGACCAGATTATACCAAAGGGACTTTTCCTCCCTCCCTTTTGCAATATAACCATGTCCACTTAAGAACTATTACCAACATAGCTCTCTTCATTAATGATGTGGGAGGTTGTTTTGGTTTGTAGCATATTTCCAGCTGACAGCTAATCTAACAAAACATTTTAAGCGCAGACCAAATCAGGACATTAGCTGGAGATAAAGAACACCACAGTGGCTTCAAGTAATTCAACTGTATTTCCATTAGCCCCCAAGCAAAGCTATTTTACATGCATCTGCTCCTTAATTTTGATAATGGTCCCCTCTCATGGGTGA
The DNA here is from genome assembly GCF_028858705.1 of Grus americana. Lineage (NCBI taxonomy): Eukaryota > Metazoa > Chordata > Aves > Gruiformes > Gruidae > Grus > Grus americana. The sequence continues at coordinate 115,210,153 of NC_072853.1, forward strand.
AACCTGGGTGCAATCAAGTTTGCAGCAATTCAAAGGAGGAGGCAATTCTTGCAAAAGTTTGCGACAAACAGGCAGAACCAGTGCAGAGAGCAAGAGGCAGGAAACCAGCCTCCTCGTCCATGACACTGAACAGCGTCATTGTTTATCTCCGTGGCAAAGCCGATACCGGTGTGGGTTAAGCGCCTTTTCTCTGTAGTGATAGAAATCATTGCTTCATATGCAACAGCGGAGAATGAGGACTCCAGGGTTTACTCACAAACTAAACGCTGCAAAAGTGAAGACAGTTTGTAGAAGTTTTGTGGGAATATCTTCTATGAAACCAAAAATGAATTTGAAATTAGGGTGACATAGGACCAGAAACATGAAAAAGCAGCTTTACCTTTGTGTTTATCTTCGCTTGATTAGGCACTTATCTCACCTTTGCCACCTGGAGTTTTCCAGAAGCCTAACAGTCTGATATTCTCTGCACTGTTTCAACTTATGCCCAGGTTTTTCAAACTGTGAACTCCCCTGTGGCACCACAACTGGGGTACTCCGAAGTTCATGTTTTTCCTGTTTGCTGAAAGCTCACAATGACACAAAAAGGCAGTTTTACTGGAAACAGATTGCTCTCCTCACTACTAGCTTAAAAAAAGTCTGTTGTTTCTGCAGCATATGTAGTGACACTACATACAAAACAATATCAAGGTAAACTGCAAATCGACACAGATCGTAGGGTATGTTTACAGATGACCCATCACTGACATAAGTCAACAACTAATTGACACTACAAAAACCTCAGAAGATGCAGTAAATTCTTGCAATGTATTTACCCTAAACAAGATTAAGCATAATGTTACTCATGGTTATGTGGAAAGACCATGCAAACACAGACAGGACAATGGTGAATCTCAAGTTTTTCTCCATCTTTCCTTCCTAAAGACCCTGGGATGGATTCTTCTCTACCTAGGCTATTGATATGAACTGTTTCAGGTGTCAAGCAGCTGAGTATTGCTTGAAAATACTGAAGAAGATTCAAACTGAACTAGTTTGTCTGAACTACAGTGTTAGTTATACCCCAGTTTTAGGCACTCAGAAAGTCATGAGAGAGATTCCAGAATCAAAAGCTTATTTAAACATAATTAGAACAAGGAGGATAAGGGTCTTTTACTTTTCTTCCCATATTTTAAGACTTTTGGATTACTTAATGGTGTAGCATATTACAAACAAATGAAATCTTGTAGTATAACAGCTAGAAAATATATTTTCCCAATTTAAATGAAATCCAGGAAGTAGAGACAAAAGAAATATGTATTTCAACTATCACCAAATAACATAATGAGGGTCAGCAACACCTATCTGATGAAAAAGACCCACTAACCATCCGGGAAGAGGTAATACAAAGACTGGTTTTGAGTTAAGTTCCTAAGCAAACAAAAAGACCCCATAAACATTTACATATAGGATCCATAGTGTGGCTAATTTACTCCATCTGTATTCATCAACATGCAATTACTGAGATAGATTTTGGCTGTTTGAGAAGAATAGACAGTAAGCCATGTCCAGCCATATTTGAACAGAATTTGACTAGCTACGTTTCTCTTAAACATATAGAGAGTTTAGTACTCGACCATCTCATTGTCATTGTTGCCTTGGATACCAGAACTGCTCTAAATCAATTTAATAATTAAGGATTTGATCTTGGAAGATGCTGTGCATTCTGGCTTCTATCCAGCAAAGCACTTATCCACCTGCATACCTTTAATCACTCAAACGGTTTCAATAAAGTGGGACTACTTACATCCTTAACGTTAAATTACATGCTTAAATCTTGCTGGATTACAGCCAGAGCACTCAACACCTTGCAAGAAGAAATACCAAGCAAGAATGGTCATTATGAAAGTGAGTAGCATAAATGTGGCTTTTGTTGCTAAGTTTTTGTAACAGAAAAAAGGTCCAGAGTGTTTGCTTCTTAATTTACTGTAAATTTTTATCTTTTTAGGAAGTTTAATACATGATTGTTTATTCAATGCACAAAAAAAAGTTATTTCAATGTCCAACAGCATACGACATGTGAATAATCTAATCTAAGCATGTATCCCAATTGTCTCATGGCCCACAAAAAAGTGTAAGGCATTAGCAGGAACAGACGCTGGCTGGGTTCCGTGGAGTAAATCTGTGGTCTGCAGCTTCACAGTTTGTTAAGGACAGCTGAGTTTACCGACAAAGTTTATAAATTAAAAGCTCCGACTCAAACTGACTGCAGATTTTAATGTGAAGCAGGACCTCTCTGGCATCCCTTTGTCTCCAGATTTTTTTGACCCTGTCCCTTACAGTGAAAGCTGAACACAACGAACACAAATGAGCCATTGTTATCAACACAGAAGTCCCCAAGGTCAAGTTTACATGTGGGGCTTTTTTGCTAAACAGAATTAAAGTGTAACCTTGGCAACGGGGGAAGAAAAAAGTCAAATCACAGTAGAAGAGAGGACTATTACTAGAAGCTCTTACACCTCTCTGGAGAAAAGCAAGCAGGTTAGGTTCTCCAGTGTTCACAGTGCCCCCTTCCCTTGAACCCAGGGCTGATGTTCCCTTCCCAGCAGAAGGGCCTCAGTCTGCAGAGGGGCCTCCACAGGTAGGAAAGGTAGTGAGTGACCAGCTGGAGGAGTCTGGAGCACTGATGGTGCATTGGGTTTGCATGGCAAGGTTTTGGTAGCAGCAGGGGCTACCTGCTACAAGAAGCTGCTAGAAGCTTCCCCTGTGTCTGACAAAGCCAACGCCAGCCAGCTCCAAGATGGACCTGCCACTGGCCAAGGCTGAGCCCATCAGCAACGGTGGTAGCACCTCTGGGATAACATAGTTAGGAAGGGGAAAAAGCTGCTGCGCAACAGCAGCCAGAAGAGAGGAGTGAGAAGGTGTGAGAGGAACAACTCTGCAGACACCAGAGTCAGTGCAGAAGGAGGGGCAGGAGGTGCTCCAGGTGCTGGAGCAGAGATTCCCCTACAGCCCATGGTGAAGACCATGGTGAAGCAGGCTGTCCCCCTGCAGCCCATGGAGGAAGGATGATGGGGAGCAGAGATTCCACCTGCAGCCTGTGGAGGACCCCACACTGGAGCAGGTGGAGGCACCTGAAGGAGGCTGTGGCACTGTGGGAAGCCCACGCTGGAGCAAGCTCCTGGCAGGACCTGTGGACCCGTGGAGAGAGGAGCCCACACCAGAGCAGGTTTGCTGGCAGGACTTGTGACCCCGTGGGGGACCCCACGCTGGAGCAGTCTGCTCCTGAAGGTCTGCACCCCGTGGGAGACCCCCACGCTGGAGTAGTTCATAAAGAACTGCAGCCCGTGGGAAAGACTCATGTTGGAGAAGTTGGTGGAGGACTGTCTCCTGTGAGAGGGACCCCACACTGGAGCAGGGCAAGAGTGTGAGGAGTCCTCCCCCTGAGGAGGAAGGAGCAGCAGAGACACCATGTGATGAACTGACCACAACCCCCATTCCCCGTCCCCCTGTGCCACTGGGCAGGGGCGATTAGGTAGAGAAATCAGGATTGAAGCTGAGCCCAGGAAGAAGGGAGGGGTGGGGGGAGGTGTTTTAAGATTTGCGGTTTACTTCTCATTATCCTACCCTGATTTGACTGACAATAAATTGAACTAATTTCCCTCAGTCAAGTCAGTTTTGCATGTGATGGTAACTGGTGAGTGATCTCTCCCTGTCCTTATCTCAACCCCTGAGCCGTTTGTTTTATTTTCTCTCCCCTGTCTAGCGTAGGAGGGGGAGTGATAGAGCAGCTTTAGGGGGGGGGCACCTGGCCTCCAGCCAGGATCAACCCACCACAGCTGGGAACGAAACTCAGGGGTGCTAACTGCTGAGTTTTCCAGTCTGAACACTGTCTATCCACCCTTCACAAGCAATAGGTCTGGATTCCCACCTAGGGTTGAGTATTAGGATATGAAGATGGATGTCAGAGCCCTGGGTTTTCTCCCCAGATGAGCTGGACACAGGCTGAAAGCAGAGCCAGTGGAAGAAGGTATTAGGGTTTCCTTGCATTTGTCAAACCAGCATGACAAATCCCCATACCACACTGCATGCTCATGGCCAAATGAAGAATATCCACTGCCCAGCCTCTCCTCCACTCCTTAAAATCACCCTTGAAGTGGCCAGGCAAGCTTTCTGGGTCCAATTCTTTTCTGCCTTGAACCATGTAATTGACTTTCTGAAAGCGTTACTGTTCTTTTTGAGAGCATTTCAAATGAATAGGCACAAGTGAAAGGGCTCTGCAACTCTCAGAGCAAAAATTCAAGCCTGGGCAGTACCAACTAGAGAGTTTACTCTGACATATAGCCCTTACCTGTACAACAAGGATATCAACATTTTCCTGGTGGAGAGGAATGCTGTGAGTATTTGGAACACAATCCAAGACCTCAGCAGGTAAGAGAAATTAAAAAAAATATTTCTAGACAAAGCAATAACCATATTTCCTTTCCCTCTTAATCTCTGCCAAATCAGGTTTCAGAGTTCTCTTATTCTGTCCTTGCATTTCTTACACTTCAACTCCAATGTTCTCTGCAGAGCACAGAAAACCCTAATATAACGGAAAACCAAGAACATGTAAAGATAGGAAGCAGCCCATCTAACTTCTCCCCTCCCTCAGCATCTTCCCTCCAAACCAGGAGAATAACATCTGTAGACCAATTAAATTCAATAGGTTGAAGCTGCTCACAAGGGAGTAGTAACAGTCTAAGCAAACAAATCCTTTCCAACACTCTCGAGGAACATTAGCAAAAGGTCACTTTCGAGTTTTACCATTCTCTCTTCAGGTGTTTCATTGCAACACACCAAAATACCACTGCCCGCTATAAGAAATGTAGACAGATCAAACTGGAATTACTAATTAATTTACAAATGGGGTAGGAATGTTCAGAGTTGGTGTCCATAGCCAGATAAGGGATTATAAGACCCTGAACGCTCAAGTCCGCTGACCCCTCACTCCTCCCCAAGACCAGCTGGGGTTAACCGAGAAAGCCTAAACAATTTTTGTGAGGTGTCTAAACATCTTTTAAATGCCCGACCTCTCTCATCCACATTGCACAAGTTTAGTTATTCTCTCTTCGCAGAAAAAGGCCTTAACTTGCTTTCTGACTTTACTCAACACATTTTCCTCTCCCCATCGAGGTGCCAGCGTAGACATCCTTCCTCTCGGCAGCTGCCAGCCGCACTGTCACAGGTCCCCAGCTCAGACAGGAGCCAGCTCATGCCCACGGCGCGGGGACAGCCCCAGCTCACGGTTGCTGACGTTCCTGCACAAGCATTTCCTCCTGCACCCTCTTCAGCCCCAAGAACCGGCCAAATCATACTCATGCCCTGCTCACATTAAGCAGGCACAAATCTCCCCAGAACAACAGGAGTCTACCAACAGGTTTGATGTACGCAAATCTTTCCAAAAAATACATAACATGGGAAGGGGGTGGAGGAGATTAGACATTGATGAGGCTGCATGGAGAAACTTCATAGTTTGTCCCATTCTGTTCTTAGTTTCCTGCAATGGTAGTTTATCACTTCTCAGTGCTGAGGAATATTCGTTAACCTTTTAATTACTTCATTTTGCACAATATCAAGAGAGAGAAAAAGCGATAGCTGCTAGCAAGTAGTACTATTCAGAGCACCAGCTGTCCTGCAAACACTTACCAGACTTTCTTCATTAATGACTAATACATTCAGGTAGTAGCAAACTACAACATTTTTGCTTTTTGCCAACAAAATGGATATTTAATATAGCAGGAAGTCTTGCTTGTTTATGAGCACTGATAGGAAGAAAAACAGTAGAACATCTGGTATTGGGGGAACGGATTAATGATTTGATTATCTTCATTTTTGAATTTGATTATTGGTATTTTCCAAGAGGGGCTAACTACAGTGAATGAATGGGGGTGGGTGCGAAAAAACAGCAAAAAGGTAGTTTAAATCATTCATATGATAGCTTCCTCTTGAAATTACATGCATCTGAGACACAAGTGACAAGCTGATCAGAGATCTCTACCAGCTATTACTTCGCATGCAAATTGCTTCTAAGCAAAAGCCATGCTGTGAGGATTTGTGCACTGGGGGAAGGAAAGAATTTAATAATTAGCTTGGCTTTTACTTTAAAAGGCTAAAGACCACCACACCCACAAGACCCAAGACACCATAGAACAGCAGTGTTCTGGAAAAGACATTCTGATTGCTGAAATTAGATGAGGGAGACCCTCAGGAAAAAGTAGCGTCAATAGCATGAAGAGTTGGGTATTTAGGGAAGACATTTTTTAAGATAAAAGTATTTTAATACAAACCTAGGTCTATCATTCTTGTGCGTTTCAGACAAAAAGCTTGCGTGAAGCTCTATTCTTCCCAACTAATCTTTTCCTAAAACAAAAAAGCTGAACTTGGTACTACCAAGAGGCACAGCCTCTACTCATACAAGCCAACACATAGAGAAGACATGCAAGGTTTGGCTCTTTGTCCTCTGCCAAGGCCTCCCTTGATAACTAACATCTCTTACTGCCAATGAAGCCAAAGCACGGGAGGGCTACACAGTTTAAGCTTTGGTGCAGTGTGTTTAAATAAAGACATTTTCCCTGACACAACCAATAATCTCCCTGTGTGACTGTACTACTATGAGACTAGGATTGCTTCCCTTCTTGGTAGTACGGTGTAAATCCAAAGTAACTGCACGGAAATCAGAATTAATTTCCCTGCTAATTAAATGTGTGTGAGAGAATCCTTTGCTTCTGTTTCACCTGCATGGAAAGGGAAACAGTGTTTGAAGACAGCATAGCACAACTACAGATAGGCAAATTCATTAGAAAAATCCTCTTTGAGCATAGCTAGTGTAGATACTTCTCTGTTGATATGAGGTGATCATTAGATTCCTCAGACTCTGTAAGAATCAGTAAAGAATTAAGATTTTTTTTTTTTTTAAAGAAAATGAGATGCTTAATACAAATAGCAGCAACCTGCCACACATGACTGGATGCTGCAATACCACATAAGCAAAGCATTCACAAATCCACACTCGCCGCCTCTGTGAATGAATCATGTCATTGTATAGTCTGTGTTAATCACCATATTGCCGAGGAGACCTGAGACCTCTTGGTTATTTCCATCTCTTGTCACATTTATATTGACCAACAGGACCAGCTTGCCTGAGACAAGAGGTAGTCACTGGGGAGGGAGGAGTAACAACATGTGTCAAACATGCTCCTACTACACAGACACCTGAATATCCCACTATCACTGCACAACAGAAAGAGCATGATGCTGTCCGTGATGCTTCATAGAGGAAAGGGCAGCAGGTGGTTCATTAATGCAAATAGTTCCCAGGGAGACTGATCTATTTGGTTATTACACATCAGATCTTTCCCTGTAACCTCCCAAACCAAAGTTTTAAGAAAAGTTTTATATTCTTTATTTACATATGCAGAGTGAAAAGTATTCTACACAGGAGTAACTTCACCTCATACTCTACAATGGTGCTCGCTAAGGTGATTACTGTCATTTGAAATGACTGAGGCATCCAATTCCTTTTACTGCAAGCAAAGGCTATTATGAGTGCTATTTTAATCTCTATTCAGAACCCCTTTCTTCCCTCCCCCACAAAACCTGAGTAAAATAATCCCTTTTGGCATGCAAGTACCCACATTACATTTCGGCCCAGGAATGAAAGACTATGGAAATAGGAAAAAAAAAAAAATATAGCTGGAGTGCTCAACCTCAATGCTCACTGTTTCCCTAAGTTGTCAAGTACAACCATGACCAGATACTACCATGATTCAACTGGCTGATCTAGAAAATGAGGGGATGAATTAAAATACCCATTCTTCAAGACAACACAACTATGAGTGCTATGACCTGGAGTTTCCTCACAGTGGCTTTTGCACAGAAAAAAACCTATTCACTATTGCTCAAGAATACTGGGGCACCATAGCATTGGGACTAGCACAGAGCAGCATATAAGAAACTGAAGCAACAAAGATGCTGCTGTCACTGCTTCCAGACAAGGTAGTGCTACCACAGCCCTGTTACAATCACAGCTACTTAGGACACAACTGGGTTTGCCGCAGCATTGTCTGCAACCAACAGCAGAAATGTCAAACTTGGGCTTCTCCTAGATTCCAGAAGCAAGTCAAGATAGAAGATCGTGGTCTTGTTAGGCTTGCAATAATGACAGCAGGCAGTGACATGCCTGTGGAAGAGAATAATGAATCAATTGTCACTGGAAGGGACTTCTGGAGTTCATTTGGTTAAGCAGTTGCAATATCGCCTTTCACCTTGCTCAGAGCTGGACCAACTTTGATGTTAGATCCAACTTCATACTTAGATGAAGTTGCTCTTGGACTTGCCCAGATGAGCTTTGAGTATCTGCAGGGATGGAGATACCACAACCTCTATAGGCCCTGGTTCTAGTGTTGACCTCCCTCACAGTGGAAGAGTTTCTTATAACCTAACTGGGATTTCTCGTGTTGCAGCTTCTGTCACCTCTCACCCTACCACTGTGTGGTTTTAAGGGGAGCCTGGCTCTCATCTCTGTAATGTCTCATTAGGTAGTTGAGATCAGCTGTCAGGTCCCACTTCAGCTTCCTCCTCTTAGGACTGAGCAAACCCAGCTCTCAGAGCCTCTTCTTACGTCCCACGCTCCTCTGCCATTGTGGTGGCTGGACTCACTCCAGTTTGTCAATATTTTTCTGGTACTGAGGAGTCCAGAGCTGGACACATCGCTACAAATACAGCCTCACTAGTGATGGAGAGCGTAAACACTTCCTTCAAGCCTGCTGGTTACACACTTGATAACATAGCCCAATGTGGTTAGCGTTGCTGCGTGAAGAGCAAGAAGGGAAATCAGCAGACTGCGGCCCAGCTTGACGGGTTCTCAGCCCAGGCTTGAGAAAATCCTGTGATCAAACTGACAGAGTAATTTCGAGAACTTTTACACTTGAGTCACGTCATAATGTGCCACCCAACAAGGTTTTACAAAATGACAGCATATTCCATTCCGAAAACATAGCCTCCTGACTGCTCCAAAAAGCACAGTTGTAGCTGTCTTGACACAGCCAAGTGACTAGTTAGCAGACAGTGTTAAAGTATTAAGGAGGAGGGAACTGTTTATGTTTTTCAAAATAGGTAATGCACGTGGGAAAGAAAAACCTCATTCCATCTGTGCCCCAGTTGTCTCACTATACGGACCATCTTGAGTTTTTGGCCATCTCTGGCTCTGCCTGCCTGCAGGCTGTGGGCGGGTGAGGTGTTAAAAGCGTGGGGTGGGCCTGTCATCTCACAGCTCTACCGCGTTGCTACAAAATTTCTGAAGTCCAGATTTACTCAGATTTTACTTGTATTCCTGTGGAAAAGTTAGTCATGGGTTATTCTTTTACACAGCAGTGGAAGAAAACACTTACTCACTGTACCTTTTCTCTTGAAAAATCTTTATATTTGTAGAACTATTGGGGGATGTTTAAAAATAAAGCAAGTTTCTAAACAGTTGATGCAAAGCACTTGGATAAACACTTTTTTAACCTGTATGTGAATTTTCAGATTCTACACTTATCTTCTCCTGTTTTCACATTCCCTTTCTTCTCCCCAGCACCTCTACAAATAACCAACTATAGCATGGCAAAAGTTAGCTAAAAAAACTTGGCTACTGTAGTCAAAACACAGTGATCTGTACTGTAATACTACTACATTTTTTCTGCTGCATTCCCATCTATCACATTTATAGAAACTGTTAAAACCACTATTTCTTGTGATTAAAACAAATTAGAAAATAGGGGCTCCCTTTGGAAACTCAGAAGGGTAAGTTTCATACAAAAGTTTGCTTAGTGCATTCCTGCACCTTGCAATGCAAGCAAGAGCAGAAAAAATAAAAGTATGAAGAAATGTAAGTTTTACAAGAGCATTTTATGTGGTAACAAGAGACACCAGCTTAAAGAAAGTACACAGCTATGTCATTCATCGCTGACAGAGATACGCTCACAATGCACAAACTAGACTATACACACACAGAGGTATGCATGTTCCTAATCATTTCTGTATTCAGAGGCTTTTGATCAGCATTATCACGCTTCCTGCGTTGAAGAGCACAATTTAAGGCAATAAGAACCACCTCCTGGTAATTCTGGCACACATCACCCACCAAAGATTGATAAAAAAAAATCTGTACAACACAGAACAAGTTTGTCATCCCAACCAAATCCAAACTGAGTGTGAGAACGTACCACCAGTACTCTCAACTATGAACCCCAGATTCTTCTACTGCCCCACTGAATGCAACGTAACAATTCCTGAGAATAGGTTACTTCATTGCAGGGTTTTCTCTCTTCCATTGATGCTTCTGCTACCAGTCCCCGTAAGACACAGCATGTGAGCCTACAGAACAGGAAGGAGGAAGGCATCCTGCTGCAGTAGACACGATGCCATCACATTCCTGCAAGCAGACAAAGCAGACAAAGCCAGCGGTGGCTTTTAATGTATGCACTGCATACAAGGTGCCACCAGGAAGGACCTGCAATTCCACACTTGAAGCGTAACAGTGGTTTTTTGGCAAGTCATGAGAATTTCTTTCACTTGGAACAATTACTGGCTGCACGCTAAAATGATTAGCTCATACTCATTGCTTAATAGTTTCTCAAAGTCTACTAACAGTCTCCTATTGTAAGCAGTTATAGACTTATCAAAGGAAGGTTATCAAGCAAATCAAAAAAAAAAATATACCAAAGCAAAATGGACAAGCCTACGGAAGATTTCTTCCTAGGTTCTTCTGATGGTCTCAATGGCACAAACATCTGAAGAAGTTATTGAAGGGTACTGAAATACCACATTTCAGATAGTACTTAATAACCATATTTGTTTTGCACACCTTACTTATGGATTTGTCTTGTATTTATCACAGCTGAGACATTTCCAAGCACCCATATCAACAGTGGACCAGCTGATTTTTGTCCCTGATAATTCTTGATTTCCCCATATGCATCTTGATATCCCACAGAATTTTTGTTTGTTTGTCCAGGCCCTGGGATTATGATCATCATGGATAGTTATTTACTTCCATAGCTACAGAAGACCTCATCATTCATACAGATATGTAACCATTGCAGTGTACTGTAGCAAGGAGTTCCACACCATAGCTATTCGTCATGGCAAAATAAACTTTCTATATCAGTCAGGTAGGTTAAAATACTTTATATTGCACAGTGGTTAGTTACAGGTCACTTGGAGAGGATTTGGTCTTTACAGCCCATGGCAGAAGTCTATTTCTTCTAACACACCAAGCTCCACAGCACTGTAAAGCTTAAAGTAACAATTAGGAATCTAAGAAATTCAGGCACACACACACACACATGCATGCTGCTCTGGTTGATATGTCAACCTTTGAATATGCTTGCCACTGCCTGGTGAGACGTTACCAGGTCATTCACTGAAGGGTATTTCCAGTCATTATTGATTCCATTTTACTTAATTTAAGCATTAAACTGTAGTGTTCCCTGCAATCCATGATCCCACTGACTTTAGTAGGTTCACAGACAATTTTCATTGTTCTGCAAATGCTCCAGCATGTGGTACAAGAGGATCCTTCCAGTCTAAGTAGGACCAGGATCACTCATCTCTAAGCTTCCTCTTCATCATCCTGCCTTGCAGGCCACCTGTGAGAAACTCCCAGCTTCTAATCAGCTTCCCACTGTCACAGGAAGAGTATCCACCTTTTCCTTGCTTCCCCCCTGCTTCTTCCAAGGGCAATAAGGATGCTCCTTCACCATCCCACCCCCAAAAAAACCTCCCACCATGCTTTTAATCTAAGGATGTCACAACAGTGTCCCGTTTAAGTATTGGGTCTACTATCAACCAAGCATGGCCCCAGTCACTGTAATTTAAAGTCAATTATACTTTTTTTTTATTTGACTGCTCAAGGCAACTTTCAGGTTTCTACAACTATAGGTCTTGAACACACCTAGCACTTTCTGCTATATAACTGCTTGCATGAATTATTCTATAAATAATTACTTAATGCAGCAAGGACATTTCATTCAAAAACACTACCAAGTATAATTTTCAAAATATTTCTCAAAGAATAGACCACTATTTATCTGTGTGGGTTTTGTACTCAAGATTTAAAGATTGTCCTCTTCTACAGGAGACACACTGAAATTTTTGCTGTTATCAAGATGAGTGTGAGCCACTGGATATTTGACAGAGAGTAAAATTTGTTATTTCCAAAAAATCACGTCTCCAGATGAGAGGCTTTTCTTCAGATATGCACCCATTTCCCTGTATGCATAAGGGACCAAGACCACACATAAAGCAAGCAAATGAGAAACTATGCTAGCTGCTATGATGCTGCGCAGTAACTCAGCCATGCAGGGAAGCATCCAAAAAAAAAATTCAGCTACCTGTACTGGTTTTGTGAACCACAAAGGTGGAGGTTTCAGTAAGTCAAGAGCAATCTAGTTATTTGGATGATGGTGCCAAGAAATGCCGTTTTATAGGTTGTGTCCACATCAGCAGTTTCTTATTAAATAATCCAAGGGAAGACACGTATGCAGTTTCTAACCAAAGAAGTTTGCCTGAAAAACATCTAAATGTGGAAATACTCAGGGGTGTAGAATTAGTGCAATGAAGGATAAAACTACAGGGTACCTGAAGCCAAGAAAAATACACCTCTGATCATGTTAACTTGATGGAAGTAACAGCGACAGTGCGAATGCGGTGACATGGCCCGAGTGCAGGTTGGTGACATTTAGCAGGGAGCCTAGAGAGCAGCTCCACTGACAACGGCACATGTCAGGACTTGATTTCCCACATTTGCAACTGTAGCACCATCCACACTATGACAGATCCATAGTCAGCATTGACTGTTAGCATGAAAAGACCCTGTAGCAAAGAGAGAGTCTCTCTTAGAAAGGCCAGGTCCGTAGAATTGGAAACATCGGTGCCAAGAACTGCAGAAGCCTTCCTGTCCCCCTGCAGCTGCGCTGTTCGGATTCTCAATGGTTTGGACGTCTGGGAATACGCTGAGACTAAAACTCTATGCAACATCCCCCACCGCAGCGCGAGTGGTCCTGCCCAGACCACCTGAGCACATTCGCTGCTGCTGCGCCGGTCTGAGCTGCAGAGGGGGAGAGGCTGCTGTTTCCAAAGGGACAGGTTGCTCCATCTGACATTTCTGAAGCGCTCGGCGAGGTGAACCGAGGCTTACGTCAAGCCTCACACAGAATGTTCTGTTCATGTCAAACAACGAGGCCAATAACTCAGTTCACTGGGGGATGCTCATGGTTGAAAACTAATCCTTCACTCTAAGAATTGTCATTTCCTGGAATAACAGATAATAATATCAAGTATATTCAAAATGCAAAAGTCTCCAGCTGGTAGTTCTGGATAGGTGATCTTTGCAGGATGTGCTGTTGCCTTGGAAGTAAGGTAGCAGTAGAGAATGTTTTAATAGAGAGTATTTGTTCTGCTACACCCAGAGTTATTGGGCTGATAAGTAACACACCAACAATATCAAAATTTTTAGGTGTTGCATACATTAAGCTGAGTGTATATCTAAAGCTGCATGTGATTTTATTGCAGTATTCAATTAAATACATCAAAACAAGGATCAGAACTTATTTCTGTGCAGACTTTTCTGAAACGGAGAGAAACCCACAATGAACTCTCATTCTAGCGTGATGCCACACAGAAATACTTAAGCTACTGAGAAGATTTGCTGCCGGATCTAACAGAGAAGATGAAAAACATCACAAAAACCCTCGAACGTCACAAAATTTCATTTGAATGGAAACCAACGTACATCAGTCTAAATTTCTATGATATTCACTCACTATGAGCTATTTGTACACAATATTTCTGAAACAGGCTGCCGGCCTCAGCTCCACCTGTGATTAAGCCAGTTGTTTCCACATGGAGCGACCCTCTTAGAAACTAAAGCATTCCAGAAAAAACAGAGTCCAACAAGCAACTAGGAACTTATAAATGTTAACCTTTTTTTTTAATCATACTGAGAACTTGTTTACTCCAGGAAATAGCAGATATAATTATACTCCTATAATTATGTAAAACAATTCCCAGTAATGGGTAAGCTTACTCCAGAAGAGTAGCGGCTTTTTCCATTTTAGCTTATTTTGCTTCAATGACAGTTCGCTGCAGAAAATTCAGCCAGTGCTTTAAAATTATTAATCCTTTCAAAGGTAAAGTATCTTTTTTTTGTTTTGGTAAATTTTTACAGATTAACCTATTATGTAACAATTTTGCATGATTGCTCTTATCATCCTGTGCAGGACATGCATGTAGTACAGCATGAATAGTCACCTATATCTGCTAAACGAATTCAGATATGTCTGTTCAGATGCATGTGTGTGTTGGTTCAATTAAATGTTAATTCAGGAATGAAGCTCAATCAAACTGTTTGACCCCAGTGACGCATTTGCCAAATCCACTTTTCCACCAACAGGCATTTTGCATGAATGCAGCCAAAAAAAAAAAAATGATAATCCAGCTAGTAACAAGCAGACAGAGGGAAAGTTGGTCTGATTTTACAGACCCTAAGCTACTGATTTTTCAAAACTACGAGGGCACCACAAGGGCTGGGGTTGCTCCTCTCAGCGGGCACCATGCTCTTATGCTCTTCTCTTTGCACCAGCTGGCGCTGGGGAGAGGCCCCAGAGCAGCGTGGGACATCTCCGGCCCGAAGGCCGCTGCTCCCGCATCCCCGTAATGCCGGGAGGAGCATGGGGGGACGGAGCCGGCACGGGGCCACCCAAGGGAGACCAGGCACCAGTAGTTTCCCCCGTATGCAAGAGGCATAGACTCCTTCCTAGCAGGGGATGGGGTGTCCACACTCAGTAGTTTCATTTGGGGGTGTGGGGGGGGAAGTTGGCTCACGTGCATCTGCAGAACTAGTTCTGTCAGTGCTACTGGAAAAATATACAACGACTATTTTGTTAATTGAACCTTCTCGATCTTTACAAGTATGTACTAGAAAAAGCACTACCATGAAACAGCTGGGGGGGGGTCTAAATTAACTATAGAAGCCCACTCCAAAAAACCCACATGCTGCTGGTAGATTCACTTTCTGTCTTTTTCATTTATTTAATTTTTAAACCTTTGAAGCAGCATAGGGACTCTGGAGTTGCTACTCTATTTCCTTCACCACCACAGTCCAGTTGCAACATTTTCTTCCAGTTCAAGCAGAGATCATACCTGCACTGGGCAGCATAGACTGGCCAAGAGCACAGAGGCATCAAACCAGTGAGACCAACCTGCCTTCCCAGCATCTTCCACCATAAGCCACAAATGGGAATGGGAGCAACAGCTGTAAGTGTCACTGCGGTCAGATACGAAATCTGCCTCAATTTGTCTGTGTTTATAACATTCTCTTTACTGAAGCAGTTCAGGTTGTTATAGTCTCATGTTTAAAAAGAATAGAGTTTTTCCCTAACAAGACAAAGCATGTTTAGAATACCTTCTTCCTGAGAGCTTTCAGTAGAAAAATTAACATTTACAGAATTTAATTATTTCTACATGTAATAGAGTATGGTAAAAATATGAATTCTAATGCAATTATTTTCAGGAAGAGGAGAAATATCCCTAGACATTTGCTATATAACAGAAGAGATAGGAAGTACACGCTGCAATGCATAAGGCCATCGCCAAGTGGTCTAGTTAAGACGAAAGCTTCACATCTGTACAATTGCTGGATGACTGTCCTCAGAGGTTTTTTTGTCCCCTTCTCAGAAAAACAAGCTTCCAGACACTCAAAGTATTGACCTGAATGAACCACAGTAATTCCCAAATTACTTCTCCCGGGCAAATTATATCTAGTAAGGAAGCTGCAGGTAATTTCCATGAATTACCAAGAAAGTTCCATCTTCCCTTTTGCTCATCACACCCAGCCATCTTGTAATGGAGGAGTGGCTTATCTGGGAGACTAGCAAGGCTATGCTTTTATTTTTTTTTTGTGTTGGGTTTACGTGGCAAGGCTTTGGTAGCCGGGGGGGCTACAGGGGTGGCTTCTGTGAGAAGCTGCTAGAAGCTCCCCCTGTGTCTGACAGAGCCAATGCCAGCCAGCTCTAAGACGGGCCCGCCACTGGCCAAGGCCAAGCCAATCAGCGCCTCTGTGATAACATATTTAAGAAGAAGAAAAACACTTAGAGAGAGAGAGCTTTTGCAGCCGGAGAGAGGAGTGAGATGTAAGAAACTCTGCAGACACCGAGGTCAGTGCAGATGGAGGGGGAGGAGGAGCTCCAGGCACCAGAGCAGAGATCCCCCTGCAGCCCATGGTGAAGACCACGGTGAAGCAGGCTGTCCCCCTGCAGCCCATGGAGGAAGGATGAGGGGGTGTAGAGATTCCACCTGCAGCCCGTGGAGGACCCCACATTGGAGCAGGTGGAGGCACCTGAAGGAGGCTGTGGCCCTGTGGGAAGCCTGTGCTGGAGCAAGTTCCAGGCCAGACCGGTGGACCCGTGAAGAGGGGAGCCCACGCCAGGGCAGGTTTGCTGGCAGGACTTGTGACCCTGTGGGGGACCCCACGCTGGAGCAGTTTGCTCCTGAAGGTCTGCACCCCATGAGAGGGACTCCATGCTGGAGCAGGGGAACAATGAGAGGAGTCCTCCCCCTGAGGATGAAGAAGCAGCAGAAACATGGTGAGATGAACTGACCGTAACCCCCACTCCCCGTCCCCCTGTGCCGCTGAGGGGGGGAAGGTTGAAGCCAGGAGTGAAGTTGAGCCCGGGAAGATGGGAGGGGTGGGGGGAAGTGTTTTGAGAATTGATTTTATTTTCTCATTCCTCTACTCTGTTTTGCCTAGTAATAAATTAGATGAATTCCCTCTCTAAGTTTGGTCTGTTTTGCTCGTGACAATAATTAGTGAGTGATCTCTCCCTGTCCTTATCTCGACCTACAAGCATTTCGTTATGCCTTTTCTCCCCTGTTTAGTGAATGAGGGGAGTGAGAGAGCAGCTCTGGTGGGCACCTGGCCTCCAGCCAGGGTCAACCCACCACAATTTTCTAACATGAAGAATACCCGGTTAGAGATGTAGAGCTCCAGAAAGGATCATCTCCATAATGCTATCCAGGTAGCACTTCCTCCACCTCCAGTATCACCAACCCAAGAGCACTCCATCATTCTCTTTCACATGCACACTTCAGAACCTTTGTTGCTGCAGACCAGCAACATCACAAGTTCTCATGGAAACAGATTCATTGCAGCAGTCTTGCCATCCAGACCACTCCCAGCACATGCCTCTTTGCAGCTCTTCAAACATACCAGAATTCTTACTTCTCATTTCCGACATAGCCATCCACAAAAAACCCACCTCTGACTCCACTTGCACGTACGCCATAAATTCCCTTACATGATTTGCATCCAAAGAAGTGACTGAAGCACCATGGACTTAAGCACCATGAGAAGAGGCTGAGTAGGGCATAAATACACACCACCTTTTCCACCTTCTGTTTCAAATTTACAACAAATCCACAAGGAGAGATCTTTAGTCTATTCAGTCCTTCCCCCTCCATCCAAGTTACAACAGCCATCTCCTCCTGTGCTGGAAGTCTCCACTCCTGCATTCCTAGATTAAAAGTCCAACTCAGCTTAGGTAAGGTAACTCTTTGCTTAAAAATAAATGCAACTGGAAAGACTCCTGTCGGCTTAGAATTTCCATAAGTCAAATGCACACTTGTGAGAGAAAATGGGAACATGCATAAAACAACAGTTTAAGAAATTAATAGGTAATTAATTGACAGAGAATTAAAAGAAGTTTGTTTCCAGGACTGAAACACTGCTATATAAGGAGTCCAACAGTATTGGTACTGCAAATTAGATGTTTCACGCACCACTTAACAGTAGTTAAATGAAGTCAGTAAAGAGCGCCAGCTTTGCCATCAGCAGAAATACATGGTATGACCCTTGCAAGTGGGCAGTCATATCAGTAAAAGCATTTTGCACGCTTAGAGCTTGCGCTCACTTCTTACTGGATTAAGACTGCTTTCTATCAATAAGACTTCAAAAAAAAAAAGCTAATTAATCAAAGTCGTGCAATATTTGTGTCACCTAGGAGTACAGCAGCTGCAATTCTTCCTTTGTTCCTAGCTCTATACCAGGTGTAACAGGCTCCAGCAGAGTCTTCCAGCCCCAGACTGGAAGAGAAGAGACCCACCAGCCTGCAGCTGTAGGGAAACAGACAGTCATGCCAAGAGACAGTTCCCTGACGAATCAGCAGCTGCCTGACCAAACCTAGGCTGACCTAAGAACCTGCATGGAAAAAACCACGTCTCGGATTCCCTGGTTGCCCTTTGTTTGGTTTGTAACTGGCCACTGAGTCCTGACCAGCCTCCTTCTAAGATGACGCTCTTGTTGGGAGCGGGACATTTCATAGATCAGACGAGGCTTGCCATGAAGTCAGTGACAAGCACAGTTTAGCCAGGTATGAGAAAGATCCCTTAGCCAGGCAACAGACACCTGAAGGGGGATTACTTAAAACAGAGCCAGCAGCAGCAGGATAGGCTCAGCCTCTTTTGCAAACACACCAGATGGAATCAGAGATCTCTGAGTTATGGTTATGAGCATCAATACAATCCTCAAAATCAGACAAACCAGGATATTTCTATCCGCGTAACTTCAGAATACTTTCAAGTCAAATATTTTTAGCCCAGATGAATCAGTACTTCAGAAACACAAATTACTTTCAAGAAGTATTAAATTTCCCCCCCACACACATATCCTCCTAAGAATATCAGAGTAGTATCAACAAACAGCAAGGCATCAATTCTCAAATAAATAACCCATCTCAAGTATTTCTTTTCAGTCATATCTCTGTCATATACAAATGCTGTGTCAAGATATACCTTTTAATATTCAAGTGTAATGGTTTTGGTTTCTTCTAATATATCTGTGAGCACAGTTTATTTTTTATGTATCTCCTTAACTACAGAATCGACATATTTATGAACTGTTCAGAAAAATTCATTTTAGTTACAAGGAAGTAGTAAATAGGCCATAGACAAATTTGTTGAATAGTGTAAAGGAAAATTCTGTTTCTCCTTAGAAATATTACATCCGTATGTGGAATCACTACCTAGACGTGTCCTTTGCTTACTACCTTTTGAGAAGGGTATTATTTTCTGAAACGGTCAAGAGATTTAACAACTCACACACATGCAATTTTAGTAGGTAACTCAACAGATCAGGTTAACTGCTCTTCTGTTTCATCCTCTTAAATGCTTCACAAAATCTCCCTGTAGGACTGAGACCTCTTCTGACTTTAGACATACAGAAAGTGACATGTCTTTTCAACTTCTTTAGGAAGTGACAGACACTCCTTGGAAGCAATTTATCCCACTTAATCTAATACTGATCTCCAGATGTCCTGTGGCTGGGCAAAAATTCACTTTTCTAAACTTATGTACACAGCACATGTGAAACTTAACCGGACACATTTACTTTCCTCACTTCAGAGAGGCCAAAAGTAATTTAACAACCCTTCAAATAAGGATCAAGTACATATGTGTTTCATACAAGGTACAGCTGTGCTCAGTGGCATCCAGTACAACACTGCTGCTCCCGTTCTCAATCTTTCCTACAAGATGTTGGGGAGAGGAGCCAGAAGCATTAAACTTCCTCTGCAGTCACAATTGCTTTTACACGCACCCGAGACCTCTTGCACCAGCACACCTCCCTTTGGTAAGAGGGCACATTAGTGCCACGCTCACATCTGTGCCTGGACTGCGAGTACTCTCAAAAAAGCACAACATGCCACTCCATGCTGTTTAGCTCTTATGCCAGAGTTTGGAATGCAAAACAGCAGCAAACAAATATAACTAATGTAAACCTTTTTGACTTTAAAAGCCTTTTAGTTCAAGAAAAAATCCACCCCACAACATGGAGTGCCATACTACCAAAGCACCAACACATTCCATCCCCTTAAGCTACTTTCCCATTCTGCTGCTGCTATAGGTTGCATTTAATTGCACCTGCTGATTCCTGTACGGCCCCTCCAACTAATCCGGGCAGACAACTTCATTAACATTTACACAGCAGCCTGCTCAGTAACTGTCAAGTTGGGATACTGTTGGACTTTGGAAAAACTCAGCTACTGCTCAAAGGTCTCTAACAAGCCAGATCATCTCTCTGAAAAGGAGGAGGGAATATTGTGCAGCATCTTGATGTATTGCCATCAAATGTTAATTTACTTTGTGACCTGTAAGGCATCTGGAAGCAGAATATGATTACTGAGATGAGAGACCCTAATGCAATATATACATCACTAGTTGTTGCTGTGGTTACGGTTATCAAAGGCCATAATAAAACACATTATACCACATTAGGGTGGAAAAAAGAAACTAATGATTGCCCTATCATTTTCCTATCTTCTTCCACAAGAGTTCAAACTGGTTTGAAAATTAGTGTTATTAGACCTGACTTGAAATGCAAGCAGCGTTTTATCACCCAGCATCATTATCAATGATAGAGCAGAGAGAAAGTATAGCAAAGCTCAATGGGGAGGGGGAAAAAAAAAAAAATATTTCTTAAGAGCAGAGGCACTTTCATTCAATTTAAAGCTTAGTTATAGCTATGCACTGAGTAGCAGATATACACTGGCCAAAACTGCCCTTGTATTTTTTTAATGCGTAAAACAGCACTGAAGGCTGCCTCGCAATCAGGCAGTTACAACTGGTGACTTGAACCATTATGTTAAACACCAGAGTCAGGTTGGGTAGACGGCCTCAGACCTCTCTCCTCCCACCTCTGCCAAACCAGTACCACAACAGGTGGACCCACTTGGCAGGTGGACAGCCCTGCTGAGTACCTGCACCCACCACCTCCCTCCAGGGTGCCAGAAAGAGTCGAGTGATTCACCAGATGCCCCCGAACCTCAGGGTGGCACAAGGGAAAGTCAAATGTGCAAAATCCTGCACAGTGCGCAGCCTTGACCAGGTCTGCAAGAGCAGGGAATGAATTTACCTATGAACCCTGGAATCATCTGCTCTTTGATAGGGAAGCAACGTCAGTGACTCAGAAGTCCTGTTGTCAAGCAACAGGAGGAGGAAAGTGGTTGACTGAAGAAAAACCTCTGGCGTTTTTTGTTCCCTAAAACATTATTTGTTTTTCCAGGTCACGACTGAGATGTGGCCTCTCCTCCCACACTCAGCCCCTCTGAAAAAAAAAAATATGTCAGTCTCAGACAAATGTCTTCTACAAGTTTTGTTTATTTCAATCTGCCAAGGTAAGAGAAAATGAATGACAGGCTCAGTCACTGTAAGCTTTTCGTGTGTTATTTCACAGTTAACATATGCACCAAGCTTCTGGATACCCAGCTGCTTGACATAAGTGCCCAGAGGTTTAATTTTTCAGCCTGCCTAATGCTCCTCCTGATGTTTTGGATTAGTGATATACAATACAGAATGCAGTATTTAACATTCTTTAAGTCCTCATGAAACTGTGTTACTGGATTGAAGTCCGTTAAGAAAGCTAGTTCAGGTAACATTTTGAACAAGATTAAACTTAGAATCACTTATATAAAACAGTGGCAACAACAGAAAAGTATGCAAGATTGATAGGAAAAAACAAGCCTCAAATAAAGGACACTTTTTTTGCAATGATTTAATCTAGCAACGACCTTAAAGATTCAATGCAGCAGAAGAAAATAACCAGAGCATATAAAACCCTGATACACCCTCACCTTCTGTCAGACACTGTAGGAAGGAAAAGTAATCTCTGACCACCCTGCTAATGGCTCTCCAGCCCTACATACAGGCTGTGCAACACAAACATCTAGAAGAAAACAGGGGGTCCGCTATATAAATATTTATTCTTAGGCATTCTGCTTTTTTCTGCTCTGCTGCTAAGATCAGTGTCAATCTAAAAATGCTTTCTGGAGTGTATATCTATACAGATGCATACCTGTTTGCAGTACTCCCAGTAAAATAATCTGAGCCATTCATGACTTGGCTCAAGTCAAGACTTGACCCAGATGATCAGGAGCTTTAGGTGCTCACCACTTCTGAGGATCATCCTCTGATGTAGCTGTAACAAAAGATTTTCCTCCCAGGTTGAGCAAGAGATCATTAGTTTCCATTAAAAAAAAGGAAAAAGAGATTTATTTTTTTTCCTCAAGTCTCCTGATAGGAAACATTTTCCAGGTTTTAAAAGGGCTTCAGTGTTTATAGAAGCATTTGGGGTCAAAAAATCTTAAAACCGCGTTCCTGAAACGCTGGCAAGGTGCCACAGCAGTGAGAAACGGGGCACTCTGTAGCTGGCAAACACCACGCTGCTCTCCATCTGTGAAGCACAGGCTCACCTCGGCCTTTCCTAAAAGGCTTCCAAAGCCAACTTGGTCCAGAAACCAGAAATTTTTCTCCGCCACATCCCTGCGATCAGTTCGCAGGCACACTTACTGATGTGGGCAGCACATCGGTGGAGACCAAGCTGAGCGCGGTGGCCACTAGATGGAGATAAAAGAAAGAAAAGGCTACAGCTCCCGCCAAGGGACAAGGAAAGGGGGGACAGGGGGCTTCCGCAGGAACTCCGAACGATAAGGGAAGTCTTGTTTTGTTGAAATTATGCCTTGTTTCTACTGGCAGACGGTGTTATTTATCTACAGGGTTCTAGGGAAGTGACATTAAGAAATCCCTTCCTATTGAGAGGTTTTCACCATGCAGAGAAAATGAAGGATTTCGCAAAAAAAAAACCCCACCCCACCCCAAAATCCCAAAATCTTACACTTTCTATGTTTCTTTTTTCTATGACACCTCTGTAGCAGAGGCTGGCAGCATACTGCGTGCTGTACTCATCCAACAGCGCTAACCTGTCCTTTCCTGGCAATTTCTGTGCCTATCCTGGCCACTAACAGTCCTGGGGCAACAAGAAGAGCAACGCGATTAAGCATCATTTGCTGTTTGGGCGTTCTTTTGAAGAGAGTGACTGTTTTGAGTCATTAACACTAAACATTTGGTAAGTTTTATTTCTGAACATGGCTCAGTGAAACAAAAGAAACTGCTGAAGTAAAAAAAATAAAATCATATGCAGATTTCTTCCACATTGCTACTGATTGTTTCCAAATGTCAAGCCTAAATATCTCTGATTTTGTTGTTAGGACATGTATTCGGACAGCCAAAAAAGTTCCTCCAACCTTTTAGATACTGGCCCCACAGTTTGAGTGCAAGAAGATTTTACCCATGTAAATCTTATTTGCACACACAAATGAGGTTAATATTGATTCAGTCAATATTAGTCCTTCTCTAGATCATCACTAGATAGGGGGGTTGGAACTAGATGATCTTTAAGGTCCCTTCCAACCCAAACCATTCCATGATTCTGCTTGTTTGTAACGCGGCACTCGTGACACTTCGAGGGCAGATGTGTCAGACTAAAAACACTTTAGATCCTTGCCCAAACCAGGACCTACGTAGCAAGGTGGGCACCTTGGCAGACATTGCAGGAATACAACATAATCCTGCTGGTAGTCCTGTCAGAATGAGTGATTACTAATACTTTCAAAAAACCACCAACAGCTGTGCCTTTAAAGCCCTTAAAGACTGTAACTCACTGCTTCTGTTGTTTCTGTGGTAACAAGATAAAATAGTATTAATAATATAATTTAATGGCTAAATAACAGCGGTACTCCAGCTAATGTTCTAGCCATGACCCATTAGCTAGAAATCGTGGTGTACCAAAAGGTCATTCAAATTTGGGCAATCATTTGTAGATATTATTCTAGCTCCAGATGACAGCAGAGATCATTAATAATCCGGTTGCAGGGCTACATCTGATGGCAAAGAATTTCTTATTCCTCATTAGAGTAACCTATCCTATCAGTTCTATAACACTGTATCAGGTCTGGCTGCGATGGAGTTAATTTTCTTCACAGCAGTTTGTATGGTGCTGTGTTTTAGATTAGTGACCAAACCCACGCTGATAGCACGGTAATGTTTTAGCTGTGGCAGAACAGTGTTTGCACAGCGTTGGGGCCTTCTCTGTTTCTCACTCTGCCCCTCCAGTGAATAATAGATTGGGGGTGCACAAGAGGTTGGGAAGGGACATAACTGGGCAGATGGTCCAAACTGACCAAAGAAATATTCCATGCCGTATAACATCATGCTCAGCAATAAAAAGGAAGAGGAGGGAATTTTAAGGGGGTTAAGCATTTTTGGCTCAGGAACTGTCCCATCTGTCCACGGGAAGTGGTGAGCGATTGCCTTTGCATCACTTGCTTTCTCTCTTCTTCTTCCACATGTCCTTTGCTTATTAAACATTTTTTTATCCCGATGCAGAAGTTTTCTTGCTTTACTCTCCCTTTCCTCTTCCCCTGTCCCACTGGAGGTCAGGGGAAATGAGCAAGCACCTGCGTGGTGCTTCACTGCTTTCCAGGGTTAACCTACAACAAAGATGAAAAGCTAATGGAGTCAGAAAAGGTTAAGAAGTGTGACTCTCAATAATTTTTGCCTCCATACATGTAATACCCACCCACCTCACCCCCAACACACACAGAGCTGTGCGTTTAGGTTTGGGATTCAGGCAGAAATCCCAATTTTCACATTACCCTAAAAGAAAGATCCCTGCCTGGCTTTTGGGAAGCCCCCAAAGGCTTCCTCTAGTCATGGCAGGGCTGACAGGAGCTTAGCCAGATCTATATCCTCCACACTGGAGCTATGAGAAACAATAAGATGCAGTTAGTGGTAGAGTCAGGCAAAACCCTGGATGCAGAAAACATGACTGCCAGCACCATTCTCATGTTGGAGAGCCTGTATAGGTGCAGGGGACTCCACAATGTGCATTCTCCTTCAGCACATGATCTACAGTCATCTGTTCAGGCCCACAAGCAGTACCCAGGGCCCCAAGTTTTAAGACAGCCCCAATGTTACCAATTGCCTCGGGTCCCTGCACAGGCATAGCTCCTTGCCAAGTTCCTGCTATGTACGTGTGCCTGCAATACCTTAAATGATTTTTGATGAATAGGACAATTTTTCAATCAGCAATAAGCTGCATGCAAAAAAGCATATGCAAGTATTTATACAAACCACTTGGGGGGTTTTTTTGAAGTGCCAAGCTTAACATCCAGCAGGACATTTCACACTTTGCTCTAACTAGAAATGGGGAAGCTGAGGCCAGACTGCCATATCACAACAACTGACTTAGCTCTACTGCAGACAGAGCCTGACTTCAGAGTTCCAGAAGTGCAGGAGCCAGAAACACAAGTAAATAAAATCAGGATTTCACCCCAGGATCCACATTTAAATATACAGATGCCCAGAGTGCTCCTACACTACATATACAGTGAAAACTGTGGCCTGCTTCCACATGTTGAAATGGTTTAGATGAAGCGTTGATGGCATCCTTCTATAACATCTTTTACAAATTAATGTCATAACACAGATGTGGATATACAGTTATAATCTACAACACGTTATAAGCTATTGCTTCTCCTTCCCTCTATTTTTGGTTAAAACAAAAAGAAACAAGTTTTAACATAGACTTAGCCTTTCAGAACAAAAACACATGTCAACTGCTGTTGATGGTGTTTTCCACTTCCTTTGAACCTCATTTGTCTAGGATTAGAAGTCATGTTTTCCTTGTTAACAGACCACTTTGTAAATAATTGATAAACTTGCTAATTTCTGAATTGTTTTCCCTTGGCTCCTTACAACCAAGAGAATCATACACCATTAATCTATCTGTAGGCTTAGTGGCAAGTCTTCAGGCAGAGCACTGCAAATTCACCTTCCCTCTCCCCCCACTACCACACCCTTCAAAAAAATCCATATATGTGCTCACAAACATGAAAGAAAACATCTTCAAAAAGCCCTCCACAAGTGATGCACACAAGGTTAGCATGCTACAAAATTCACTTGTTTGGTACACAAATGCTACTGAGCTTGCTGGATAGACTCAACATTTTGAGAGCAGATTGTCTTGCTTTAACTTCACTGGAACCTTAATTTTTTATGGTTTGAAGGGAAAGTTGGTCCTCAATAGATGCCCATCTAAAACTCTGGAGATATTTA
This sequence comes from Grus americana, assembly GCF_028858705.1. Lineage (NCBI taxonomy): Eukaryota > Metazoa > Chordata > Aves > Gruiformes > Gruidae > Grus > Grus americana. Next base: position 115,236,151 of record NC_072853.1, read on the forward strand.
CTAGGTAAATTCCTGCTGGCTTCAATGCAACCTGAATCTCACGCCACCACAAGTCCTGCAGCTCAGGGCTGTCACATGGGCTCTGGCAGAGGAACACCGTTCATCTCCTCCAGCTCTTTCATTTGGCTGGAGACTAACACCAGGAGCAAAAGGGGCAACAAGAGCAAGTGTGCAACGTTTCTTTAGCTACCCCAAGTTCACCGTGCTACCATACTGGATTGTGCTAGCCAGCCAAGCTGCAGGAGCCAAGGAGTCAGCATTTGTTTTCCTGCTGTTGCTGTGATAACCTCCAGCAGAAGGGAGACAAGAGCAACAGGCAATAACACCTTCTACCACAGCTGCTGAATCCAACAGACTCCTCAGAGCAACATAACAGGTACCTTCCAGATGGAAGAGAAGGCGGCAGCCACTGGGATACTAAAATAAAAAGACAAATACCTGAAGACCGTATTTGCTTGGACCTGTCAAAACCAAAAGGGCCAGGGTAGGAGAGAAAAAAGAAGCCACAAGATGAATTTCTTTTTCTCCAGGAACCCCTGGTCTGCACAAAAACGCCTCCTTCAAGGTTGTATTCAGCCCTACCAAAATAAGAGCTTACTGACTTCGGTGAAGCTCCAGTGCCCTTTTGTGCCTTCTGGGGGGGGAAAAAAAATTGCTATATCATGGTTGACACACTTTCATTTTGTTTTAATGTTAAAGTCTACAAATAACTGGACACAGACATAAAACCACCACCGAATCTGACACAACTGGCAGATGTCATCAAAACAGTCTCAGAAGGTGAAGGAGCAGGGATTATCAGGGAAATTGGTTTTACATGGAAACAGGCATTTATAAGTTACCATCTGATGCACACAAACTTTAGAGAGACTGGACCATCAACCAGTGGATGCTGGTTGATCACTACCTCTGTTTCTTTTAGGAATACTGAGGTGGAAAAATTATTTTCTTCTTTGAAAGCTGATTATAAGTATGAAAATTTTTCAGCGCAGCTATAACTATTTTTCAATTTCCTCAAGGCATTTTGTTCTGAAGTTTTTACCAACAACTTTAATGCAATACTTCAAATAGAGTCAATAAAATTAGATTAAAACAGTAGATTGTCTATTGTGACAACAGACTACATACCTGCAAATCAAGATCAAAAGAACTCTTACTAGCGCTAATACAGAAAACCAAAGCAGCGCCATACATCGGATTTACTCCTCATCTTGCACTAGCAATGCTCACATTTTCAGAAGTCTGTCTTGAATTCCATTTCCCTTCACCAAAACAAGATGCTAACTTATAGACAGAGTTTTACTCTGAACACAAATAAGGAAACATTTAAGAAGGGCGAGCAGCTTAGCCCATAGTACGTGTATGAGGAACAAAAGACTGCTAGGCTCTGCACATGACAGTTTTGTACCGTCCAGAATTTGCACATGAAAGAAAATCTGTCAGCCTGAGAAAAATCTGTCTTCAGCTGGTAATTTCATTTAATTAGTCTCATTAAGAACAAAATTCAACTTCTCCATTGGCCAGCTCAATGTTGATAAAATGCTCTAGTCCTGAAGTAGGGACACAGAATCAAAGGAGTCTTATGGATGCAAGCAAGGAAATTTCACACAGCACAGAGGCAACGGGAGCCAGATTCTCATCTCTGTTCCAGGATATTACAAAATTCTGCTATTGTAAGGAATTCCTCTTTCATAGAGCCATAGCATGTCAAACACCACAATGGCGGTCAGCCTTCAAGGTTACATCTACAGGGCTAAACAGAACAGAGCCACAGACGGATTTCTGGTCCTGAGGCCAAGTGGCACGGGCTGGCCTGTCTGAACTCCCGTAGGAGCCAGTGGCCCCAAGGCATACTCATGAAGGGAACCAAACCTGGGCCAGTCCTGCATTACCACCTGTGAGATCAGTCCCTTGTGTGCCACCTGCATCCAGACACTCTCACAAGCCAAGAGCACACCAGGGAACAACTCAGAAGGGTGGGCGAGCAGCGTTCAAGCTCATTCATTTAGCAGTACAGGTATAGCCTGAGAGTCCCTGGGACTTTGCATAAGTACAGCATTGACAAAACCCTGAATGCCGAGTTAGATACTGCACACTGATGCTGCTGTGACTGTAGAGATCACACGGCAGAAAAAAGCCTCCGAATGGGACAGATCCCTTGGCCTATGCAAAATGAGCATCTCCAGCAGCTTTGCTTCTCCTCTAAGTAGCTGGAACAGCCCAAAAGGGACATCAGAAACCAAGATCTGGATGATTCTATGCAGGGAGAACGACATATGCTAAAGCATGCAATTGTATCCAGGAATTTGGAAAAACCCAGGAGGAAAGCAAACTGATGGAGGATTCAGCTGCAGTTATTTGTGGCAGCTATATGTATGCACACTTGCAGTTAATAATAACTATCAAGCTCCCTTCAAGACCCACTGCAATAAGATGAACATTTAATTATAGCTCAGAACAATAATCTTTAGTCATGCCTCGTGTTGTAAAAATCCCAGTGTCAGGCTTTCGTGTAATTATGCCTTTGATAAGCAAATGTGAGTCACAAGTGTTGACAGCAACTTCAAAAAAAAAAGTAGGTTTCTCTCCATGGTGGCAAGGGCAAGTAGATCAAGAGGACCTCTGTAATTTAGAGAAAGAAACAGATGAGAAAATGTAGCCACAGAGCTATGCCCATAACCTTCCTCATACAGGTCTAGAAATTCCACTTGAACACTTTAAGGAAACATGTGAATCCAATACAGAAAGAAAATCCTCATCCTCAACCTGTGACTCCCTAACACTTATTCCCAATCGTGAAAGCCCACGCAATTACAGGCGACTGCACCGGTACCTGGTGCTGATGGCAGCCTGTCTCACCATCTGCTTCCCCTTCCCCAGCAGGCCAAAAGAGAGATTTCCCTGAGCCACTTACAGGAGGCACAACACAAGAACCACTGTAGGACATCAGCCCAGAGGTCCCTTCAGCTCAGTACGTTACCTGCAACCGTGGCAAAGCCCTCCCAAAACAGGCAGTATCAGCAGAGGTGCACAGCTATCATTTTCACAGAATAGCTTCCCAACATCCAGTGTGCTTTTCATGCCTGCCAGAAACTAATTTGAAAACAGATCACAGAAGTTAAATAGAGTAAGCCTTATTTACTCAGGAAGGAGACTGAAATTCTTGCTTACAAAAATGCAGAGGTGCAAGTATACAAGTTATGTTTGTACTAGACACACAGACTCTATGGACCTGTCTGCTCTCCCAAGCCTCAGCCAGAATAAAGCTAAATTTCCTATTACAGGAACTAGATGTACATTAGTTTAGAGCTGCTGAAACTTGGATAGCTATACTCTATGCCTCCAAAGAGCCAGGTCTTTGTCATCCTTGGGCCTTGAGAGGAAACAAGCCGAGAACATAACTCTGCTGCATGGATAACAAGCAAAGTGCTGTTTGTGCATTTACTAGAATGAAATACTCTTGTGTTTGTTGTTTTGGCTCACCAACAAGAAAAAAATAATGTACAGCTGTCATAATTACATTGGCAGGGATTTTGTTATTCCTTTCCTCTGGGTTTTCAAATTATAGAAATACATTCAAACATTTAATTAGATTTCGATGACTCCAAACTTTGCCAGTGGAGAGCTGGGTGAGACTTGTGGTGTTTTGTCTTTTCAGAATGCACAGAAAAGCTAAATATAGATCTCAGGAAAAAGGTAAATAAATCACAAAATACCTAATTAAAGCATCTGCCATCCTCACAGCTCAGCCTTAATTCCACATAATCATATGCTGACAATAGTCAGTGAGAGTATCTGGGTAACTTCTGCAAGCTTGAATTCACCATCAGGAAAAGCGGTGTATGTTATTTTACAAATAAGACATTGGAGTTATTGCTCAAGAGCAATCAACAGGCAACACATTGAGCGCACCCTCGGCAAGTTTGCCGATGACACCAAGCTGTGTGGTGTGGTCAACACGCTGGAGGGAAGGGATGCCATCCAGAGGGACCTTGACAGGCTGGAGAGGTGGGCCCATGTGAAGCACATGAAGTTCAACAAGGCCAAGTGCAAGGCCCTGCACGTGGGTCGGCGCAATCCCAAGCACAACAACAGGTTGGGCAGAGAATGGATTGAGAGTAGCTCTGAGGAGGAGGACTTGGGAGTGTTGGTAGACAAGAAGCTCAACATGAGCCAGCAATGTGCGCTCACAGCCCAGAAACAGTATCCCGGGCTGCATCACAAGAAGCATGACGAGCAGGGTCGAGGGAGGTGATTCTGCCCTTCTACTCGGCTCTCATGAGACACCACCTGCAGTACTGCATCCAGCTCTGGGGCCCCCAACATAAGAAAGACATGGACTTGTTGGAGTAAGTCCAGAGGAGGGCCACGAAGCTGATCAGAGGGCTGGAGCACCTCTCCTGTGAGGACAGGCTGAGAGAGTTGGGGTTGTTCAGCCTGGAGAAAAGGCAGCTCTGGGGAGATCTAATTGCAGCCTTCCAGTACCTGAAGGGGCCTACAGGAAAGCTGGAGAGGGACTGTTTATCAGGGACTGTAGTGATAGGACAAGGGGTAATGGGTTTAAGCTAAAAGAGGGTAGATTTAGATTAGATGTTAGGAAGAAATTCTTTACTGTGGGGGTGGTGAGGCACTGGAACAGGTTGCCCAGAGAGGTTGTGGAGGCCCTGTCCCTGGAAGTGTTCAAGGCCAGGTTGGATGAGGCTTTGGGCAACCTGGTCCAGTGGAGGGTGTCCCTGCCTGCAGCAGTGGGGTTGGAACTAGATGATCTTTAAGATCCCTTCCAACCCAAACCATTCTGTGATTCTATGATCCCTCACTGTCTATTTCTGCTCAGTGTTTAGCAAGAATCTCAAGAGCATTTCCACTGCAGGCCAGGGGCACCAAGTCATTTCTATGCAGATCTGCCATAATGTCCCAAATTCCATAAAGGGCTGTATGACCTGATAGATATAGCACTTGAATAAGACAAGGAAGAACTAATTTCTGTGCCCATTTGCCGCAAACTTTGGCCAAGTTACTTAAGTCCTGGGGCCCAGGACATGCATATCTGCTACTGTCCAGCTGCAGATGGTAGCTCCTTAAGGCACAGCACCCACATTCCCTTTCAGCTGGGTGCAATACTTTGATCTCCTTATCCATTAAACAGGCAAAATGACTTTTACCTTCCTTGGAAAGTCTTCCAAGATCCAGTTATTACTTAAAATTAGGATCTATGCTTTTATATAGACTACAGAAGAAAAAGCATTTAGTTCCTTAAAACACTACTTGGGACCAAAGTGAGGTGACAGTTGTGGTACAGCACTGTGTGACAGGCTGATAAACCTTCTGTGCCAGGTCATATGTCCTGGTGTACAGCTATGATGGAGAGCACATACCCCTCCGTCCCAGCCTGCCCTCAGAGCAAGCCGTTTCTGAAAATTATATCTTGAGAATGGGAGACAGGGATGAAGATGCCATGAAACACAGAAAGAGCATCCTGCATTTCTGTTGAGCTTTGGAAACACTCTCCTTTAGGAACATCCGGTCATCCCCACTGAGGGCACATCTAAGCAACGTGCCCTAAGCCAGGCAGCCCATGTGGTGTGAGACCACATACTGTGCTGACTCTGCCAGCCTGCATCCAAACGGGTGCAGGTGTATTTGGGCAGCACAGTACCCAATGTAATCAGGCCAGCCTAAGATAATTAGCCAAGCATGCTTGGTTCTGGAGTTGTTACTGCATACAGAGCCAGCTTAAGCCTTGAAAGACCCAAAAGACAGACTTTCCTTAAATAATATTTATTCACATGCTCCAAACTGCCCAGTAAGATGATGCCAATACTTTTTATAGGTTTCACAATACAGCTATTTTCAGATCTTTGTGCTAAACTAGAGGTCTTGACTTTCCAAAACACAATTTCAACAGAGAACAAAAAAAACCAAACAACCTCCCCTCCCCCCAAAAAAACCCCCCACAATCAAACAAAAAACCCAAAAGAAAGAAACCCACCAAAAAAACCCCCAAACCCCACACTTTCTGCCATCACATTGACACACCAGGGTGGACGTAAACTGCTTTGCCTCAGATCTAGAGGCAGACTGAAAGATTGCTTACCAGTCCAGGCACAGTGAGAGCTAGCTGCTCCTCAAACGATGGGGATCTCCAGGCCACCAGGACATATCTAACCACACTGGTAAGACAGTAGGGCAGCCACAGAGGTAGCTACAAGTCCAGATCACCAGGCAAGTCCATAGTGGCAACACAAGTCCAGTACCAAGCCAGGAAGTTAAGGCAGGATCACGTCCAGCAAGAGTAGCCAAGGTCTGACGCAGTCACACAGTGGCCAGGCGAGTCCAGAGTGACAAGACAGACCAGAAAAGCAGCCACCATACTGGGGTCTGGAGCAATGAAAACCAGCACTCCTTAGGGAGGAAGCAATAGGCCCAGGCAGAGCTTAAATGGAGCTCCTAGGCTGTAGGCAGGGTAGGTGGAGACCCCAGGAGAGGCTGATCAGGGTAATTAAGGCTGTTACTGCCCTCAGGTCCTAGTACTGAAAGTTCCTTACAGAGGAGAAAAAGTGTTTTAAAAGATGCAATAAAGATTCCCATTTAACTATGAGGAAGGCAACCCTACTTTATATAACTGGCACTGGATACTGAACTAAAATCAAACGTATAACATGAAATCTCCCTCCTACTAATGCCGAGGCCCTCGCTTGCCCAGGCAGCTCAAGATCATTTCCAAATCCTGCAAACATGTGAGAAGAACCCCTATTCGTTCTCACTTCATCAGCATGCAAAGCTGCACTCCTAAAGAAAGTACGTGCAGGTCAGCGCCCAAGAAAAGCTTAAGCAGGGAATATTTTATTATAGAGCTTTCAAGAGTAACTGGAGGAAATCTGCCTGTCAATTTTGAGTGCTCAGAAAATGTAGGATACCTTTAAAGTACAGATTGCTCCGAACAGTACAACAAGAAGACTGGTTGCATTCATCTTACAAAATGTTCCTGGTCACCCAGTACTATCTCCTTAATCCACTTGGAGCAAAGGTGATCTTTGCACTAAGCACAGGTGATTTAATAGGCCATAAGTGCACCTGGGGAGGAACAACACCCTGTACCAGTATATCCTGGGGGCTACCCAGCTGGAAAGTGGCTTTGCAGAAAAGAACCTGGGGGACACCGAGATGAACACGAGCCAGCAATGTGCCCTTGTTACAAAAAAGGTGAATGGTATCCTGGGCTGCGTTAGGAGGAGTGTTGCCAGCAGGTTGAGGGAGGTGATTCTTTCCCTCTATTCAGCACTGGTCAGGCCACACCTGGAGTGCTGGGTCCGGTTCTGGGCTTCCCAGAACAAGAGAGAGATGGACAAATTGATTCCAGCAAAGGGTCACAAAGATGATTAAGGGACTGGACCATCTCACATGAAGAAAGCTGAGACTGTGCAGCATGGAGAAGAGAAGGCTCAGGGGATCTCATCAGTGTATATAAATACCTGAAGGGGGGATGCAAAGAGGATGGAGTCAAGTTCTTTTCAGTGGTGCCCAGTGACAGGACCAGAGGCGATGTGCACACACTGAAACACAGGAGGTTCCCTCTGAACGTCAAGAAACACTTTTTCTCTGTGAGGGTGACCAAGCACTGGCACAGGTTGCCCAAAGAGGTTGTGGAGTCTCCATCCTTGGAGATACTCAGAAGCCACCTGGACATGATCCTGGGCAACCAGGTCTAGATGGCCCTGTTAGAGCAGGGGCAGTTGGACAGGATGACCTCCAGAGGTCCCTTCCAACCTCAGCCACTCTGTGATTCTGAACCATACCTGACCGGATGAGATCCTCAAGCCTGGGATGCAAGAAACAACAGCACCCAGGTTTGTCCAATTGCTGTTGGATGCAGTACTTGGGCTGCCTAGGGTGTTCAGAGTTGTGCCCTAGAGAGGGCTGTGCATTGCAATTGCTAAGTTGCTAAATTGTCTTAAAGGTCCTCAGAGCAGGAGGACCAATCCAGAGGCCTTCAGAAAGGAAGAGAAGTTCCCTATCCAAGTATTTTTTGTCCAAAGAGAAGCAGCATTGACCCAAAACCCCCTGTACAGGGGTCCAATATTTCTTTTTCATTCCCAGCTTTTACTGCTAGAAAAATAACTATATTCATATGGATTACAAGTATGAGAGGATTTTTAAATGAGACATTGGGAAGAACTGGGAGAGCCTAATATTTAAACACAAACCTGATGTATTTAAATTCTGCCTTTTAGACTACATGTTTTCTCAAACTATGATCCTAACCACAACCTTTTCTACCATCAAGATAAAATGCAAGCTTCCTGCTAACCACTGTTATCTCTTCTATAAGCTTGTCAAATATGTTGTTAGACATAAATTATGAATCTAACAAACTACTGGCAGTGTGCACCTTATATACTCAAAAGGGTAACAAAGTCTTGTACTGCTGCATTAATTATTCCATTAGGTGAAATATTGGAGGTCTGAGCTTTGGAGCAGAAGGCTGTGGGCACACCAACCATTGACTAAACGGTACATTTTCTGAAAATCCCTTATTAGCATTTTGGCAACATGCCCCCACTACCCTGAGAGCCAGATATCGCCACCTTGAAATAATGTCAGCCATTTAGTTTTTCACAGCAATACCTCAGCCACCTATCTAGCAAAAACCTTCAGATCAAACCAGTATTATACTGGGGTTTACTCCTTTTCAGCTAGTTAAAGACTGGATCAGACTGGATTCTGATCTTTCACGTTTCATAGCAGTAACCACATTGCTAGCCAGTAATTAGCAAGTTTTATCAGCACTGCATGCTCTTACCCTGAAACAGTCCCCAAGAGCCCAATTTAGAGACATCTATCTCACTTGTTTAATACAAATTTAGCCTCCTAAATTATTCCTTTTTCCATAAACAGCCAGCACTAGAGCCCTGAGGCACCATAAGTAAGTAATTAATATAGATGTATTTTTAAACTATTTTTGTATGCACATATTGCCAGAAGTCAGACACTTTCTGTAGATTTGCATTCATTGTGAGATACAGTTCTGGATGTCTTAGAAAATGATCATGAATGAAGACAGTAGAGAAGTAGCCAAAAATAAAAAACAATCAGTAACAATCCATGGAAAAAACCATATCATGTAAAGAATGGCAAAATGTTGTCTGTTAACAGAGGAAGGACTTCAAAGTTCTCAACTCGAAGAATGCTGTTTGCCTAAAAGTCAAATTAAAACCTCTAATTTTCACTGATCTTAGGAAATTGTTTTGTATGCCTAGGCTTGCAGCTGAAATCTCCCAAAAGTCAAAATGCCCTGCCACCCCCAACTCATTTCTCCTTTCCCCTCCTGTCTTCTCAGTGGCATTGGATGTAAATCACGCCTTGAGCTGATAGAGATAATGATGTGGCCAACAGTGTCACAGAGCCCAATGGATAATGTGACATTAAAACTACCTCTGACTTTTCTATAACTCCCTTTAGGCCTTTAGGACTTTGAAGTGATGCCCACAGTTCTAATGGATGTATGTACAACTCTAGGTTAGTAATGTGTCCCACGGATTAGATGAAATGTTTTATGGATTAAAAAAATACCAAAAAAGTATCCAAAACACATATATTGCATTTCAACCACAGACTAACCACAGATAACATACTCCCAAGAACACTACCATTTCTACAGAACCTTTTTCATTAACCTAGCAGAAAGATCTGTCGTTGATGCACTCCCACACTGCAGGAAGCAAAAGGAGACTAACCAGAACCTCACTAACGACTGCGCTCTCCGACTGTAAGGACCAGGACTGTTTGGCACCTGGGCAGAGAAACAAAGCAGCTCACCGAGTCCTCTCACCCTTCATACTCGTTGCGGATAATGTGTCGGGTTCTCATCGTTTTATGGAGGAGGTGGGAGGTGTAACATTTGTGGTTGGACATGAAAGAGCAATTTAACATCCGAGGGCTCTATAAAGGGTGGTTACGTTGCTAGGAGACAACGTGGGATGTTTGTTTGCGTGCCAGCCGTGGAAAAGAGCACTCTTGCCTCAGGTGGACTTTTCAGGTCCTTGATTGAGGGCCCGGAAAGGGCTCTGAAGGTATCAGAGAAACCGGTGACTGGAGTTCAGGTGAACAGGAACAGCAGTGAAACCAGTGGGGAGAAGCTGGAGGCCAAGCAGCCATTGATAATGATATATGAATCAGTTTTTCAGTAAAAAATTCTTGTGCTTGGAAAAAGGAAGAATGAAAGAGCTGATTCATAAGTTTTTAACACTAATTAGTAAATGAGGACCTCACTGTTTTCCTATATTTATCTTGTGTGACCAGAAGTGGCTAGTAACTCCTGTGATTTAGACAGACTGGTGCACTCTATCAGAATAAACCTTTCTCCATTACTGTCTGAGGCCTTGTGATCAAAAAATCATTAAAGATAAATGAAGGTTTTGTTAATTGATGCCTTTTGTCATATTCATATACCACACTCTAAACAGATATAGTCTCCCTGCAATCATTGCATCATCATGCAATCATATGATATGCAAATGACGGCATTATGCTACTGTGACTTAAAGGCTAGGCTTTAAGATCAATAAGGCCATTGGGAGCCACTTTGCAAACCGTAACTGAAATCTGTTTTGCTCTTAAGTGGATGAAAATGTTCGCAAGCAGAAAGGCTACATGCTGGTACTTGTGGCATTTCCAGATGAATTGTGTCAGGTCCTTTCTTTGACACATGTGATGGGAACTGAGCACAAAATAGCAGATTTCATTTCCCACCATCCCCCTGTACCCCTGCTCCCCCGAGCTCAGGAAACTACCAGGTAAGTCCCTTGAAGAATGGTGTCTCCAGGAACTCCCGTAAGGGCACTGCCCCTCTGCCCCACTGATGATTCAAACCCAGCTAAATCTGAGCCTCTAAGTTGGATGTAAGCAAAACCCAGTCAAGTCAAATCTTTTGTTCTCCTTCGGTGAAACTGAATCAATCTCAAAATGCATTATCATGTCTAATTGTTTAATTTCCAGCCAGGGTAAGGCATCATTCCTAAGTTTAATTACATGGCTTACAACATAAGTGAGGAAATCTATTTCCTATTACATTTGATACTGCCCTAATATTTGTATATGTTCCTGGCATAGGCAAGAAAAATACCTTAAAAAATACTTCAAATGCCTGTGACAAAAGAAAGGGCGATATTGATGCTGAGAAGAAAAATCTTGAGAAATATTTAGATCTAGAATGTGCGGCTAAGCAACGCCAAACACCTTGTGAACTTACATATTCATTTGGAAGTATCAGCAGCAGACCATTGCCTCAAGGCTAACCACAGTAATCGTTCTTAACTGAAACAACCGCAACGCTGGTCATGCACTTCAGCAAGATTTTTAAAGTATTTGAAGTCTACAACCTATGAACCACTCAGATAAAAAAAAAGTGCTGACTGCTCTAAAATCTATTTTAATGACAAATTAATTCCTTCAACTCAAATTCCAGGTAAAGAAGAAAATTAGATCCAGTAGATTGCATATTCGACTGTATGTACTCTTTTCTCCTGTAGACTGAAGAGTTAGAAAGCATAAAAGACTAGGGAAGTGATTGTCCCCCTGTAATGGGGCACTGGTGAGGCTGCACCTCGAGTACTGTGTCCAGTTTTGGGCCCTCACTACAAGAAGGACGTTGAGGTGCTGGAGCGTGTCCAAAGAAGAGCAACAAAGCTGGTGAAGGGTCTAGAGCACAAGTCTTATGAGGAGCAGCTGAGGGAACTGGGGTTGTTTGGCCTGGAGAAAAGAAGGCTGAGGGGAGACCTTATCCCTCTCTACAACTACCTGAAAGGAGGTTGTAGCCAGGTGGGTGTTGGCCTCCTCTCCCAAGTAAGAAGAGATAGGACAAGAGGAAATGGCCTCAAGTTGCACCAGGGGAGGTTTAGATTGGATATTAGGAAAAATTTCTTCACTGTGAGAGGGTTACCAAGCATTGGAACAGGCTGCCCGGGGAAGTGGTTGAGTTACCATCCATGGAGGTATTTAAAAGATGTGTAGATGTGGCACTTAAGGACATGGTTTAGTGGTGGACTTGGCAGTGCTAGGTTAACCGTTGGACTTCTTGATCTTAAAGGTCTTTTCCAACCTAAATGATTCCATGATTCTATAATTAGATAAATCCTAATGACAAATTATTGGTATCAACCATTATCATTACATCTATTCCAAGGGGTGACAACACCTCAGGATCTGACCATATTCTGAATTTTTGAGGAATTTGTGATATTGGCATTCTAAGGCTGATCGTATATCAAGTGCCTTACACTGAAGACATAATTGCAGGGTTTGAAGTGAAAAGTCCGATGAGTCAGTAACTTATAAAAATTTAATGGGACATCAAAACAGTTGCTCCAACTCATAAAGTCCATTGCCAACAGGAGATATTAAAATAGGAAGAAAGGAGGAATGGTATGAAAGGAAAAGGTCACCATGGTCAAGCCTTCTCATGAGAGATCTTGCACTTAAAAGTGAGGAGCCACACTTTGCATTTAGTTAGATTAGTACCTTAAGCTTTATTAGATCATTGATTTCAAATGATTATGTGCGTGGTCTAAAAAGTAGATGCAACTTAAGAGAGCTATGAAGCAAGCCTCATTAAACAGCTACACTCACCTATCCCGTAATGTAACCGGAGGTATACGTACAAGAGAAAGCTAATGTTAAGCAGCATAAAAAGCAGGTAATTTACTTCCCTGAGCATGTAACTTTGTTTTCATATGAGATTACATCCCTGCCTTCCTTTGCAACTTATTAAAGATTTTTTAACGAATGCAGTATCCAGACTTATGCTTTTATTACTCCTGACTGAATAAAGCACACTGATAATTTTAAATTATCCAAAATATGTGGCACACTGTTTTGAAACTGAAGGACAGCAATGAGAAAAGTTTTGCAGAGGCACACACGGTAAGACCAGAAATCTTAGCTGAGTAAGTTTTCACACAGAGGGAGCAACTTCAAGCAGCCAGCATCCCAGGAAGAAACTCCTAACACTTACCAAGCTCGTTCCTCATCCTGAAGCTATAGCCGCACGACTGCAGAAGAAAACTGGAAGGCTCAATACAATTTCCAGGGATCTGCTTCCCTGTAATCAATCCGGCCCACTCCCCACATCGCACCGCCAGAGCAAACGGCGCTCTGCTTCTAAGTAACCCCCCGGGTTCCTCGCTGTGAAGGAGGGCGATGCCCGAGGGTGCGCTTTTCCCCCGCACACCCTCGGGAACCCCCTGCCCTCCCCTTCGGGGCAGCGGGACCCGCCGCGCCGCCGCCCGTTGGGCAAACCCCGCGCCGAGGAAGCGGCAGCAGCGGCGGGGCGCCGGCGGTGGCTGCGGGCTGAGCCCCGGCGGTTCCGCGTCCCCTCGCGCCCCCGCCCCGCAGACACTCACGGTCGTCGGGGATGTGGCGGGGCGCCGGGGGCTCCGCCGGGCCGCCCGCCTCCTCCTCCTCCTCCTCCTCCTCCTCCTCCTCCTCCTCCTCCTCCTCCTCCTCCCCGCGGGGCTTCAGCACCGCGGACAGCGGCGGCGCGGCCCGACGGAGAGCGGCGCTCGGGGGTTCGGTTCCCACCCGCACCAGGGCGCGCCGCGGCCGGCCCAGGGCCGAGGTGACGGAGCCCATGGCCGCCCCGCGCCGCCGGCTGCGCCCCGCTGCGCCCCGCCTCTGCGCGGGCAACAGCCCCCGGCACGGCCGGAGCGCCGCTCCCCTGGCCCCACCTCCCGTCCCGGAAGAAAAGCCCCGCTCCCAGCGCGGCCGAGCACCGCCGCGGGGGCCCCGCCTCGCCGGGACGTTGTTTCCCCCCCCTCCCCCCGCTCCGCAAAAAGTGTGGAGAGGTAGGAGTGGAAGTACTAACTCCGAGCACCTCCAGACCTGCGCGCACTCTTCCCGCCTCCCCGGAAGAGGGTCCGCTCTGGGGAGACAGTCCTGCTGCCGCTGAGCAGCGCCCCGTCCCCCTCGCGGGTGCCGGCTGCGGTGCGTGGGTGAAGGCGATTAGCATCGGGGAAGTTGACGGCACCCAGGCACCCGCTGCGCCTCGGGTGGTTTGACAAAACACATTCACGCTGCTCTTCATCCTCTTCGTAAGGAAGCAGGAGTACATTTCGCGCTTTTTACTGCTTCTTACTGTCCTTATCTGTCTTTCAGTGTTATCTGTTGGGAACAGTGAAAGGGCTATCTTGTCACAGAGGGAAAGGGAAGCATGGTCCCATGCAGTGGACTCAGCACTGTGCACCCTGCTCTAGCTGACCCTGCCTTTAGCAGGGGGTTGAAGATCTCTAGAGGTACCTTCCAACCTCAATTATTCTGCGATATTAACCATTACAGCATCACTACCATGCAATATTTATGGCTTACAACTGCAAAGTTTACTATAGAGATAGTCACCAACTATAACCGCATCGCTAGCACAGGTCTCCTACAATCTGGACACAGCACTCAGCTACCAGAGATTTCCAAAGCTGACTTTAATTTCATATCTGTAAAATAGGTATCATAAAATTTCACCAGGACACTGCACATTGTAAAGGAACTTCAGTACCTTCATACTATGGGTCTGTGATACATATTTCTTTCCTTAGGTGTTTAAAATTACAGTAGAATATAGATACACTTTCCCAACCATATTGTCTCTGCTTCCTCACATAACCCTTCAGTGATACCAATCAGCAACACAAAAGCAACAACCAGCTGCATCTCTATCAAGGAGATAAGTCAAGGAACACTCCGATGTGTTCCTCGGAGCTGACTGCCGCTGGCTGCTTTGCTCCTCTTGTGCTCCTACAGTAAGATCCCAAAGCAACTCAACGCTGACGTAATTAACCGTGAATGGGAATTTCCTTTGCTAAGGCGGTCTTTCTTTTCTGGACAAAAACAGTGCCACTACTGCATCGGAAAGCAAGAAAGCAATGGTGCGTGCAGCCTGTTCGTTTTAGCCCTCTGCGATGGATCAATTCTTTTTTGCCTCCATGTCTCTACCTGTATTTTCTTCCTGACTCTCCTTGCAGGGACACAGTTTCAGCACAAAGTAGCATGTCAGGTAGAGAACACATCTTGCTCTCTGGGGATGTTGCTTGATCAGGAAGGACTTTTCATAAACACAAAATGGGACTGGAAATAGAAAGTATTAGCCTTTCTTCTAGAACAACCCCACCTCCCCATTTTCCTCAGTTTTGGTGTGTGGTAAAAGGAAAGTCAGCCAAATTGCACACAGGCATTATAATTCCATCTTTAACAGTAGAATTCTATGCATGGGGGTTTTTTCCCCTCATAGCGTCACCGACAGTCTCTAAATACAGCATTTCCACACAGTCCCTTCAGACAGCTACAGACACCTACTACTCAGGCCCTGCTCACACAGCCTAAAGAACAACATACAATTACCGCCCGAGCTGGGCCATCTCAGATTTTCAGGGGGTACGTGACAAATACTGAGTTTTGGTGAATCACCAGCTAAAAGCTGCCTTACAGTCACGATGCCAACGTAATGGCAGGAGAGCGGTTACAGTTAAGGACTGAGTGTGAATTAATTTTCTGAAATGCAAATTGGGGCCTGTCACAAGACAAGACCTGAGTTCTGTTTCCGGCTCTGCCTGACATGATCTTCTCTTGCTGTCTTTCGGCCTAGAGGAGAATGAGGCTTATAGGACTGCTGACTTGCTCAAGATTTTTTAACTTTATCAGATTTGCCTGAATCTCAAAGGGTAAAGTACTTAAAGATGCAAAGCTAATGCAAGTTTTGTGAAAATATTTGTAGGAATAAGCAATAAAAACTCCTGCCCTGCTGTAGGAAAGACTGAAGCATTAACTTATTTCCTAGCAGGCATCAGCCTCTAAATTCAAGTCCCAGACTGGCAGAAAATGAGGTTTCATGAGTTCATGGAACAGTAACAAGGGGAATACCTGCCCCTCTCTAGTCAGCTGCTGGGGCTGTGCCCTGTCTGTGAGCACAGACATTTTCCAGCAGAGGAGGAGAGATGCCAGCTGCAAACAGATGCCCTTTCCCTCGGCCAGGCGACCAGCTTTCTGTCAGGAGCTATGACATTTCATCCGTGGTGGAGGCAGGTAGAGCAAGCCCAGCAGATACACGACACCAAAGTCTGCCCCTGACACAACGACAGGAAGCGTAGCATTGCTCAGCAACCAAAGACCACGCGTGGGGGAGGAAGACTGATGTGGGGGGAAGAAGAAAGCACACTCATTCTGCTCCACCAGCAGCCCAACCATTTTAATTACAGCTATCTGGAGAAGTACTAAAACATATACAGGGTATATAGTACAGCGACTGCGTTTGACTGAACAGGCTCTCAAGCAGCCAGGTCCACAACACAGGGTGGATGGGGCCTTTGCATTCTCGCTCCATGTGCTGATTTTCCCTCTCCTAAAGAGCAGAAACTGTATCTTCCGCCCTTAGGCTGATCTTCCCCCTCTCCTCGCCAATTACCAACCTCAAGGCTCAGCTTTAAACCTGCAACTATGCTATTCAGCCAAAATAAATCCTCTCGACCGTATCATTTCCCAGGACTGTACATCTTTGTGGCACTCCAACCTCAGAGCTAGCAGCCTTTGAACACTCACAAGTTATGCGAGGGACTACTCTAAGTTTTTCAGCAAATGGAATCTGTTTACATGGATTAACTTTTAATTGCATTTACACTGAAAACTATTTAAATCATGGTTACTAGCCTTTGGCCAGCATTTTAGAAGATTCCTTTGTCAGCTCTGAATGATTTGGAAGACAACAAATATTTATACTCTCATGGACCAAACAGTTCAAATATATTTATTTAGAACTGCTGTTGAAGTGTTTGGGTTTTTTTTAAATACCTGATTTTTAGCTAGCTGTGGGCCTTCCCTTATGTACTACAAAACAAGTTTAAGAGTGAAAAGCTTATTCCACCTCCAGGTTGGAATTTATTAAAAATAGTAAAGCTCAGTTGAGCTCAAGAATTTTTTAGGTCTCAATAGTTTGAGGAGTCCTTTGGCAGGAGATGCAGGCCACACTCCAAGCCCCTCTTCCCCTCTCTAGATAACCATTTCTCATTTCCCTTACGCCCAGATACCTTCACCGTGATGCCATGAGAAGGCAGCAGGACTCAATACCTTCTCAGCAGGAGTAGCTTTTAGACAAGTAAAATAAGCTGAGGCAGTATAAGCTGGGGTATTTAAAACAAAAATAAGTCTTTAGCCACTCATGCAAACAAGTGAGGTTAGATAACTAACAGGATTCTTAAAAAAAGGCATCTTCTGATACTTCAGTCTGACTATTGGTTTCTAAATCAGGAGGTTGTAAACGATGATTTATGTATTCTGCCTATTTGTTATCCTGCAACATCTCATCCACGTGTGCTATTGCCGTATTTTGCACAGTTGTATTAAATTCAGAAGCAATGGTGATCTCAAACGTTAAGGATGAACAGTCATTTCCTCTAACACAAATAGCTGTGAGCTATTATCTAGATGCATATTATACTCACGAGATCAGAGCCTAATAAACCCTAAGAAAAAGGCTGCGTAGGTTAAATAATAAATCTTTGCTAATAAACTGTCTATATTGCGGCTCTCAGGTCTGAAATATTCCTTCATATATTCAGCTCCAGCAGCCTCAAATAAGACAAAACAACTCTCTGCTCCGCGCACGTAATTTCAGACAGAGAACACAAAATCCAATACACACAGAGTAGACAATTAAAATGCTTGGAAGTTTTTGGAGAACTGTGGTGGGCTGACCCTGGCTGGAGGCCGCCAGAGCCGCTCTATCACTGCCCTCCTTAACTAGACAGGGGAGAAAAGGTGTAATGAAACTCTTGTGGGTCGAGATAAGGACAGGGAGAGATCACTCACTAATTATTGTCACGAGCAAAACAGACCGAACTTAGAGAGGGAATTCATCTAATTTATTACTAAGCAAAACAGAGTAGAGGAATGAGAAATCAAATCAATTCTCAAAACACCTCCCCCCACCCCTCCCATCTTCCCGGGCTCAACTTCACTCCCGGTTTCAACCTCCTCCCCTCCCAGCGGCACAGGGGGACGGGGAATGGGGGTTATGGTCAGTTCATCACATGGTGTTTCTGCTGCTCCTTCCTCCTCAGGGGGAGGACTCCTCTCATTGTTCCCCTGCTCCAGTGTGGGGTCCCTCCCACGGGCTACAGTCCTTCACGAACTTCTCCAACATGGTCTCTCCCACGGGGTGCAGACCCTCAGGAGCAGACTGCTCCAGCGTGGGTCCCCCACGGGGTCACAAGTCCTGCTAGCAAACCTGCCCTGGCATGGGCTCCTCTCTGCATGGGTCCACAGGTCCTGCCAGGAACTTGCTCCAGCACGGGCTTCCCACGGGCCGCAGCCTCCTTCAGGTGTCTCCACCTGCTCCAGTGTGGGGTCCTCCACGGGCTGCAGGTGGAATCTCTACACCCCCTCATCCTTCCTCCATGGGCTGCAGGGGGACAGCCTGCTTCACCATGGTCTTCACCATGGGCTGCAGAGGGATCTCTGCTCCGGCACCTGGGGCACCTCCTGTCCCTCCTTCTGCACTGACCTTGGTGTCTGCAGAGTTTCTTACACCTCCTCTCTCCAGCTGCAAAAGCTCTCTCTAACTTGGTTTTTTCCCCTTCTTAAATATGTTATCACAGGGGCACTGATGGGCTCATCCTTGGCCAGTGGCAGGTCCGTCTTGGAGCCGGCTGGCATTGGCTCTATCAGACACAGGGGAAGCTTCTAGCAGCTTCTCACAGAAGCCACCCCCGTAGCCCCCCCGCTACCAAAACCCTGCCACGCAAACCCAATACAAGAACTGACAGCAGAGGGGATGAATAACCAAAGAGCAGCAAAGAGATATTGCAAAGACAGTTTTGTCATTGGATGTTTTCCTACAGCTTTCTTATAGATGTACATATTTGCAAATAAAGCTTTTGTACTTTTGTCTTCCTGAGCTTCCCATTCTTTGTGAACTGTGAAACATCTGTGAAAAACTCAAATATCCTAATTTCACGCTACGCTATTAAAAGAGAATGCCACAATGTAACATTCTGATTAAACAGCACTGGTAGTATTAGTGGATGTCTGTCCTTTGATGAAAAGAAATATTTCAAGGTGGTGGCTGTCTTTTGCAAGTTCAGAATTTCAGCACTAATTTCTCCAAATGTTTACAGTATCCAGCATAGAGTAATCTGAAACTGTACACACAAGCAAGAACAATTCACTAAAGCATGTGACTATTAGCTATACATATATATCAACTAATGTGTATCCAGTATGAACAGACCACAGAAATTCAGCTACTTCTTTACACTTGCACAGCTGTGATGTACTTTTGGTTCATTCCTAATCATTACGGTAATACAGAACAATCATACCAAGTTTGATTTAGCAATTGCTTGGCACAAACCTCTTTCATGGCATACTGGAGTGCAGAGTAAATGACAGTTCCCTTTGCCTTAAAACCCACTAACGTGAGAGGGCTGGAGCACCTCTCCTGTGAGGACAGGCTGAGAGAGTTGGGATTGTTCAGCCTGGAGAAGAGAAGGCTCCGGGGAGATCTAATTGTGGCTTTCCAGTACCTGGAGGGGCCTACAGGAAAGCTGGAGAGGGACTGTTTATCAGGGAGTGTAGTGACAGGACAAGGGGTAATGGGTTCAAGCTGAAGGAGGGTCGATTTAGATTAGATGTTAGAAAGAAATTCTTTACTGTGAGGGTGGTGAGGCACTGGAACAGGTTGCCCAGAGAGGTTGTGGATGCCCCATCCCTGGAAGTGTTCAAGGCCAGGTGGGATGGGGCTTTGGGCAATGTGGTCTAGTGGAGGGTGTCCCTGCCCATGGCAGGGGGGTTGGAACTAGGTGATCTTTGAGGTCCCTTCCAACCCAAACCATTCTGTGATTCTATTTCCATTTCAAGACTGCCTTGTTACTTGATCTTTGATATAAGCGTGATGGGGGATGGGATGGGGAAAGCAGCAATGCAAGAGAGGTTTAATTAAACGAACAGACCCATCCACTTTGTCACTTGGGAGTACTGCCATAGCAAAATGTTTTTTATAGGCAGCAGCCTAAGAAACACATGCCAATTATTTGAACTAAAGTGGATATGCTGTGCCTGAGCGCTCATGACACCATCCCACCCTCTGGGAGGCTCCACCGTGTCAGAAAAGAGAAAGATGGAGAAAAGAAACATCATAAAAATCAGTAGCAAGTAGAGTGTCATCTCTTCTTTGTTAAGCAGGAGCACGGATTAAGTTAAAACAGCTCTTCCATAGGAGCTTCACATTCCCAGCTCTGACCAAGGTCCCAGAACCACTTTTTACTCTCCACCCCACTGTAATTGTAGAGGACAACCAGAGCTTATCAGAGAACAATACCTTACTTTCAGCTAAATGTTTAACATGAGACAGAAAACATTATTACGGGTAGCTGAGAAATGTCATTCTTGTAAAATTACTCTTTCACATCATTTTGGTAGAGGAAATTCACTGAATTTGTTTGCTTTTCTTTAGGTTAGCAAGGGTCCTGCAGCTAGCATATAGACAGAGAAGTTTATAGTATATACAGCTATTCTCCCTAGGAGTAATTCCCTTTTAATCTCAAAGGGAAGTAACTTTTCCCCAAGGTACAGTTAAACCTTTCCAAGAGGAAACCATTAGCTTTAAATTTGGTGTAAATTTCAACTATTTATAAGGCTTAACAGTATTGATGACTTCAGTAGGAAATAGTCAAGGATTTCACTTTTAAAGCTGCCCCTACTCTTTGCATAAGCTGCTAATTTAACCTGGGAGCAAAAAGCACATGCTCTTTCAGTACACACCTTAGAAAATGCCTGTTGACTTCATGTGACAAATACCTTCCCTTTTATCCAATCTGAAACTTTAGGAATAAGCACGGTGACATTTTATGTGAAAACTTGACTTCAGTTTAATATTCGATCCTTTGCGTTCAATAATAGATTCTTCCTTGCTTAACGTGTTTCATTTAGCTAAGTCTTATTGAAAATTCACATCTTCACTTGTGAAGAAAACAAGCGATTTGACAGTATCATCGATTTCTGTTACAGCTACTTCCTGGCAAAATTCTCCTGCCACAGTTTTGGCGTAAATTATAATGCCATGGCAGATGGCATTTGGTTCTTGTCATGTTATGAAACATTCCACTTACTAAACATACCGCATTATGGCATACACGCAGCTTAGCATTCGCAACAACTTTGAAACTTAACATAGGATAAAAGTTACTTACAATATGGTAAAACCAGTTGGTTACAGCTAAGCTTGCACCTCTAAGGTACTGTACATTCTGGCTTCAGTCCAACACGGTGCTGACGCTGTAGTTTGATTTTCATTATTATTAGATCTGTGCACTACTGGATCACCCACAAGTTGAAATTTCCTCTTGATAAGGTGTAAGCAAATTTCTTTGGATTGAGCCATAGCTTACAATTTGAGATTTATGACAGTTTTATGCATTATTGGGGAAGAAACAGTACATGGTCCATCACAGAATCTGCTAGGACAAATTGCTCATTCAAAATTTACTCATAAAAGAAATTAGAAGAGCAACTTCACATAAGGTCACTGCTTTGCATTACATAGGTACAGCATTTCTAAACTAGTGTTGAGTATACTAAAACCAGATGTGCTGTTTCACAAAAACATGGTCTCACTTGAATTCAGTAGGCTTTCTTCTGCTCTTAGACATGAATCAGGCACTTAAAAGCTTCAGTAGACTTGTAAATTCAAATCTCTGACAATTTATTTAGTTCTATCACTTCTGATATCCAGAATACGTGAAAAGAAAACTTTTAGCTCAGTAGTTGTCATTGAGAAAGATACGAGCTAATCCAGACCGCACAGGTGGAATATCATGTTAGCCAAGTAGCCTTGGTTAAGAGGTTGAAATTAACTTCTCAGGATCTTTTAAGCTTTTAAGTGTGAAATAATTACTGGTAGTGTAGCTTACAGATGTGGAAGAGAAATATTCTGGTATCATAACCAAAACAGTCCTTTCCTCTGTGGAGTGGAACACAATCTATATATTGCACCAACGCTTCAAAACCCATTCTGTCTCTCCTCTTTTCTCATCCAACATTTCCTTTAAGATATTTCAAGAAATTCTTTCATTGTCTATCCCATAAAATGAGAAATGGATTCTTATGGAATAGCTCCTAACATAAAAAGTTAATGCATTAGACTAGCCATGATACAAGAATTATTTGAGATACATTTGTGCTTGAGGTTCTGACGAATTATCTAGTTGTTTACGATTGCTAGGGTTTCTCTCAGTAGTAAAACATCGGCAATGCACACGAACACATGAAACTCTTCCTGGGGCACATCCATGCTTTATGCAGTTAAATGAAGTTTCTAAATCACAAAAAGATTTGGCCGTTATACAGCATGGTTCAATTACATGTGATTGTAACCAAAACCACAGGACCATGTCTCTCATACTCTGCTCTATTTCAGAACAGTCTCAGACTGAAAAGCACATCAGTTTTCTATAACACAGATAACTAGGGCTTACACAGACTTTTCATTTAGAAGGCCACAAAAAGAATCACAGAGATCAAATGCCTTTTGCTTAAACGTTGAGCCTTACTTCAAAGCGCTATGAAAATTACTTTTTCTCTAAAACCATGTTCCATTTATTATTCTAATTTTTTTTCTGAAAACAGTCTTATAGCTTAATCCTTAATTTTTTCAAGTTTTGATTTTTTTCTAATGAGAATCAACACAGGAAAATTCTAAATTATTTATGCAAAGTAAGTATTTGCTAGAGTTGCACTTGACCACCATGCCATTTTTCCAACAAGTGCAACCAACTTTCTCTCAAGAGCCATACAGAAAGAGAAAGCACAGATCTGCTTTGTGTGCTAACAAGTAGGTGAAGGAGCTGCTACTGCTTTGAAAACTATAGAGGCTCTGCTGTGCCAATTTTGAAACGGGGAAGAAAAACAGCCCTTATTGTTTCAATATTTAGGTCCACATTTTCTCATTGCAAAGCAGATCCATTGCTCTGGGAGACTGATGAGAATTACCTGGAACAAACATTATTTTAACATAAGATCTGTTTGTTAGCTGATAAAAGGGTTACTATGCCTTGATTAATAATACTGCACGATTTCATCAACACATTTCTGTCTCAAGGTGCCCTGTTCTATTTTATTTTCCAGTAACACATTCCTGTCTAATTCCTGTCTCCGACTCAGAGATGAGCAGCATACAATTTCTTTGATGTCTACTTATCACACAAGGAAGCTGACAAATCTCTTTTCCATAGTTACAAGCAGATCGCTCCAGTCATCAACTGACCCTGAACAAGGAGGAAAATACAAAAGGATCAAGAAATGTGAGAAAGACCTTTGGTATTAGGGAACCCAGACAAACTGGTGCAACTTTCTCCCCTATTGATTTTAAAAGAATGCTGTTTGCTGCTGCTCATACTGATAATTCACAAATTATTTGCTACTCTTCTTAGCCAAAGGCTAAGGCAGAGCCGTCAGCAACTTTAGAACATACCCTGAAACAAAAATCAGATGTTACAGCTCAATAGCTGAGGAAACAGCATCAATGATTAAGATAGCTGTAACATGGAAGGCATGGTAAGCGACAGTTGTGTAAGTCGGTAATAATTTATCAGGGCTCTGTTTCAAATGCTGACATTTTCCATGACTTGGATTATGCCTATTATTATGAGACCATTACATCACCTATCACAGAGGTGTAACTGTTAACTTTGAAACAAAAGCTGTTAGATGATATACAACGGACAGTCATGCAAGGGAGTATTTCGTGGTCATTTTGGAATTGGGCACCTGACTTTAATTTCTGAGTTTGAAAACCTCTCTCCACATCATTTACCATCTTTGACTAAGATCCAGCAGCAGTTCTCTCCTGTGCCTCATGCTTTTCTTTATTCATCCAAACCCACAGAGCTGCACTGCAAGTTTGAAGACCAGTATGCCAGCCCCATGTCCTACTTGTCATGTCCTTTTCATGTACCATTTCTCCCTATTTAAAAGGCCCAGTCATTCCCTGTCACACATCACACTTGAGTTAGTACATCCACACATTATTTTTGCAGCATTATATTTGCACAGAGTAGCTGTTGAACCCTCCAAACCATGTACTGCATTTCAAGAAGGGGAGAGTCTGCAGGAAGTCCAAGGGGGTGCTCAATGATCTACAAAAGTCTGACTTCAAAGTATAGATTGAAAAACAGCTGATTAACCTGGAAAGGGAAATACTGAAAAGAATTAACAATGTTTAAATGTCTAAAAGGTAGCTACAAAGAAAAACTTTTGCGTACATCTACTGCATACAGGACATGGAATAAATTACAACCTGAAAGACTTAGGGTAAGTGGCAATCTTTGCAACAGTCATCATAATTACAGGAAAAAATTTAAGAATAAATCAGACAAGCATTTGTCAACAATGATAAGGGAAGTCGATCACTCACCTTTAGGATGAGAGAAACACTAGATTATCTTTAAAGGTTTTCTTCACCCATTGCTGCCACTCCATATATTTCTATGGTCACCAAACATAAGCATCATCCTCAGCTGCACACCTACAATTATGTATGCATACGCACATGCCTACCAATGCAAATTTATTTCTTTGTTACACGCAGTTGAAGGAGATTACTCATAGGTAAGCCAACTTACATAAACACCATTTGAAAGTTAAACACCTCAGTTTCTTGCAAAACATTAGCCCAACAGATTGCTGTAAGCAATATGTAAATCCTTATTCCAAAATTATGTTCTCTTAAAGCTTACAAAAACCCATTTCTAATATAAAGCCTAACTCACCTGTTTTCTGTCATTCCCCTTCTCTGTCATCAGGTACTTATTAGATAGTAACCCAACTGACTGGGGACAAACACCATAACTAGCAAAATATCTGATTGCTGTAGCAGCTGCATATTAGTCTGAATAAATGTTACAGTTTAGTAGGTACAGAGGTAGGTACGCACTCATAAATGCACAAGAACCAAAAGGAGCAATCTGTAACAGGCAGACCAAGGACTCTGCAATAGCATGCAACCCAGATCAATACGTATCTATAGGGAAGTACAGAAACATTCTTCCGACTAAACAAAATACACAGCAAGGATAGGAAAAGGTACTTGGAATGTGGTACTTGGAACGTGTTACTTGGAATTCACTGAACATCTGCAACAGCAGCCAGAACATTGGCAAACTACCTTTTCTGTTCCCCAGTGCCTTGAAACCAATGTGCCTTGTCTGTTGTCATCAGGAAACAAAGGCATTGCCATCAGAAGTGTGCAGAACACCAAAAATGAAACTTTCAAATGTCACATACGAGACAGTCACTCTCAGTATGGTTTACAAGGTTATACAATTGCAAAACCGTGAGAACAAGAATCCTGAGGTCAGCCTTGGATTAAATCCGTTTTTTGGTTGTTCCCCCGCCCCCCCCCCCCCCCAAGTGTTTTAGAAATCACTCTTGGTAAAGCGATTCTTACACACTGCAGAAACGCACACTGTGTTTCTCCCACCATGAGAGGAGTATAAAAATACTCTTATCTATATGTTAGACAAAGTGACCAAGGTAACACGAGAATCTGTACTTTTCCACTGATTAAAAGGAATGGGCCAGGTGCTTTGTGCCTCCTATGTAGCCGGAGTGTGCAGTTGCCTGGTAACTTGTTCTGAGCTACTGCATATTAATCACACATACATGTAGGAATACAAAGCTGACCGCTTCAGTTTATCAGTCAAAATAATTTTTTTAATCAGCCAAAATAATTCACAGCAACACAATAGTTTACAGCAATTCAGGAAATTTAACATTGAATTTAGTGGAATTTAGGTATGTGCTTACATGGTTGGATGAGCAGAACTCTAAAAAGGAAAGCATACAATAAAGTTATTTGTACATGACTTTAGAGCACAGAAAAGGCGTAGTCTACAAAACATATCAATTTCAAAAGGCATCATGTAATGTCTCAGACAACAAGCATAAATTGACAGACCATTATGATTTGAACAACTTACAAAAGTTCTAATAGTGTACCCAAAATTGAGCCATTTCAGTGTTTGGGCTAGACTCACTGTCTTCAGTAAACACATATCTTAATTCTAACACAGGATAAACCAGATCTACGAATTTCCTCTTGTAAAAATGAAACTGTTCACTCATATTTAAGATATTAAATTGTGCAAATAAGAAGTAACTTTAACCAATCCCTCCCCCCAGCTACAAACCATGACCATATACAGTCCTTACATACGGCTACACAAGATCCTGTTTCATTCCAGCCACATCGTTAGCATAAGCTTTTCAAACCATTTAAATCAACAGGGCTTTCAGGCATAAAAGCAGAATCCAACAGCAGTTAAACCACGTCTTACAACTGACAACGTAATACTTCCATCACTGATGATGGCACCATAACAAAAAAGAATGGGTTTTTATTATCCTTAATGAACTTCAGGGTCTGGAAGAAACAGTGAAGTTATAAGCTTGGGTTTCGTAGCATCACACTCAGGATAATTTCCAGATCAAAGATCCAGCCTCCTGTTAAGATGATCAAATACAATTTTGATTTCAGATGATAAGTCTTCGCAACACTAGGTAGAGTATAAAATCTTATCAACAGATTTTCAACTAGTTTAAGTCAGTGTATTCTGCTGAAGTCAATAAAACGCACCACCATATGAAAGAAATCTTTCAGTGTGCCTCAGACCTGGAAAAATAGCTTGAAAAACATCCATAATTTTTAATACAAATTCACTGCATTTCCCATGATCTCTTGACATTGAGCAGTAATAGCACCCTAACATTTATTTTCAATATCTTTCTTACTTAACATTATTTTTTATTTTAAAAGGGACAATTGATAAATAAGATTTTCATAGCTACTACAGACAAACTTCAGGAGATGAGCAAAGGCACAGAGGATAGGCTAAGGTCAAAAAATAAAAAAAACCCATGAGTTCAATGGAAAAGAGCGAACAGCCCACAACATTGGCAGACAACAGACTTTTTGTTTCCACTTCCTCCACTCATTTTTTTTTTTTTTTAAAGGAAATAGTTTTGCCATTGGGAAACATATTGTCAGGCATGTAGTGGAAGCCAAAAGTTTAAATCAGTTCAAGAGAGGATCAGCTGAATTCTAAGACATGTGCCAACACTACCACTATAGAAAGGATCAGCATCATACTGAAATGCAAACAGCTATTTTAATAACTACACAATTATTCACTAAATTTGTCTTTTACCCTGTAGTATAGTTACTAATGTTGAAGAGAGGCCCTGCCATGCAAGAACCTAAGCTTACAGCACTGTATGCTTTGAGAGCACCATGGCCCATTCACTGCTCATGGCAGTGAAAACTTGCACGTTCCAGTTGGACGCCAAAAAGCGCTGAGGTGGATGGCTGGCTGTATTCAGTAGTCACAGTCAATGTAGGAGCATATGACAAACTTTACTTATTTGCCTTTAACCAATGCTCCAAGTATTTTAAAATAATTCTTAAAGTAGGTTACTAGTTTGATTACCCTTCATACAAAATCTTCCCTCAAATGTAGGTTTCTGTTCTTTTCAGATTTAATGCACGAGCAGAAATCAAACCTGCATAACCACTGGAATCAGTGCAAATTTTTCAATAAACTTGAGCGACATCAGAAATTGTCCTGAAATATCTTTCACAAAGTAAACACTTCCTTCTTCCAAACTTTTTTTAGCAAATGCTAGCAATGCTGCACCACAGGTCCTCACTCAATCACACACATTCTTCCTGAGACTGTTATGCAACTTAGTATTTTAAAAATCACCATTGTAACGGTGTACTTGATACAGGTTTTCCCTTTTATAAAGTCTGTTGATAGGGAAAAGCTGCAAATACTACAAAACCAGGCAGACTTGCTTGTTCTTGCCAAAGAGAAAAAAGATTAAGGATTATTAAAAAAATAAGACATTTGACTATCTTCAGGTATCCATAAAGCTCTGAACACAAACTGTGTGTGATGGCCTGTTAGCATCCATATTTGAATGCAGACATGCAAAATCTCCATCAATTGAATTCCAAACTCTATGAATTAATTGCTGGGAAATTCCCCAAGGATAAAACATCCGTCAAAAGCCAACAGTAAGCCAGAAATCTCTTTCCATTTTATATGGTTAAAAAAAAAAGTGAATCCTAAAAGAAAGGAATACATATTAGACAGGGAAAGCCTGTATAGTTATAGGGCAAGCAATAAAACATCTAGTGTTTTATTTCTTTATTTCATCAGAACAGTTAAACAAACATGGCAACATTTGCAACAGCAATACTTGGGTCACTGTAAAATCTTGGTAACACTGAAATACAGGTCAGGAAAACTCAGGATGTGGGGAGGGCACTTTGCACTTTATTTTCATACATGCTCACACACATATATATATATTCCCTTCACAACTGCAAACGGCTATCTTAACTATGCCTGCAAGTAAACTGAAATAGTAGGCAGAAAGGAACCATGCCCATGCTAAGACAGTTAGTTAGCCATGAAGTAAAACTAAAGATCGCTGCAACCAGTGCCATCCTGAAGAACAAAAAATACTGAACAGAACCGTCACTGTGCATGTAATAAGCGTGAAGAAGTTATTTTAACTTGATGACTACTCTGCTCTAAACTTTAAGTATCATTAACTTATGTATTTTTAAAGCCTAAGGTTACTTTAAATGACCAACTTGTAGTGGCACCCTAGATAGCATTCTGGAGACCACAGTGTCCACAACTTGTGCAGGACAGCACAGAAAGCTTAAGCACTAGATTTCTAGAGGAGGAAAACCAAAACCCACCACCACTCATTTATTTGACTGAAGAAATTATTACCTGCACTTCCAAAGCAACAGGCTACAAGCATACTTAATGCAAAGCAAACCAGACCCATCTGGAATACTTTGTATTCTCAGCTGAAAGTTAAAAATCTTTCCTTTCATATTATGAAGGATTAACAGCATTTGGATGCATAGAAACTGTCTTTAGAGTGATGTCTGCAGACCTTCGAGCCATGAACTGAAATGCTTTCCTAAAAGATAACAGTCTTAGCACTTCCTCTGGAGGGAGTGAAAAAACACAACCTCTCTGGTTGTGGAGGAAGTGAGGCAATACCAAGTTTGGTTTTTTCCCCAGAGATAACAAACCCCTGAGAGAACAAGACATTTGTGCTGTCAGAATAAAAATTCAAAAAGAAAGAAAACAGTTTACCTTTCACTTTGACAAGTTGCTTTTGAGTCAAGACCTGCTCTTTTTCTCTCCTAAGCATGAAACCTCTCTTCAAGTGAAGACTATTTTCAAAATACTGAGTAAAGCAGAAATTAAGTGCACACACTGGAACATATATAGAATCTGAGTCAAAAAAGCCCCAACACAATAGTACTACACCGGCTAGAAATCTTTGAAGTGTTCTAATGAAAAGACTCAACTTAGTTCTAGGACAAAGTGTTTGGGGCCAAAACCAACAGATTTTGTTCCAATCACATGCAATATTTTTTTTTTAATTGATGTATTGAAGAAAGCTGGAGAAAGAAGTGGGGACAGAAATGAAAAACAACACTCAAGGATCCAATGGTACAGATTGTCACCATGCAATCTAAACATTACAATTCCAGATCACACATTCAGAGCAAGCGAGTCAAAAGCAGCACGCTCCTTGGAAGAGAGGAGGGAGTCTCTTTCTCCTTTAATAGGCAAAAGCAAGAAGTTCTCACTGTATTTCGAGCTAAGACTCAGCTAGTGGAAAGCAGCTTTTCTGTCAGATAAAGCAAGGCAAAGAGATCTCATACAGCAGCTTCCTTGCAGTCTCTTGCTCCTCAGGCCCCTTCTTCCTTCTTTTGGTAATGGGAAGGCAAAGCATTTCCTCTCCATGAGCCCACACTGCACCCTGCTTGTCTACAGTAACAGCAAGCACCTGTGATTCCTCCCCAAAGACATTTACACATAGAAACCAGTTGAGTAGTGTATTACAGAAGCATTAGCTGCAGAGGACACAATTGAGAATGAATTATTTTTTGTCCACCTTGACAAAATAAAACCAGCAATTCCTTACTTTATAGAAATTATCCTAAAGAAGTATTTGCTCCCAGTATCTGACAAGTTTTTATATCACAGAACAGATGTAGCCAAAAGAACGTTGACTTTAAAATCGCTACTCCAAACTATGCAAGCAGGCATGGGCAGCTCCCAGTTTAATTAAGTATACACAGCACCGCTTAGCGGTGACAGCGGAGTCACCGCTGACAGGGACGAGAAGTTTTAACACTGGCCTTTTTGTTTTTTCTTTTTTCCCCCCCGAACACGAACTAGGTCTGCTCTGCGTGCCCTTGCTTGCCAAATACCATTACAGTGCCTTTACTATAAGACAGTATACCTACCAAGCAAAAGAAGTCCAAGAGAGCTGAACCTCCAGGCCAGCAAAACCAAAGGCTGCTGAGCATTACACAGATGCATCCACTTCAAAGAGCTTTCAGCATTCTACAGCACTCTAACACAAGGTTCCTGGTGACGCAGCCCCAGGCAGTGTTTAAACAAATGATCCAGCTTAGTATCTGCCTGTACTCCAAAGAACAGCAATCTCTTGGCTCGCAACTTGTGTTTTATATAGACTTGGGCCATAAAAAAAATGCAACAGATGTAGGAAAACTGAAGACTGACAGCAACTGAAACATAACTATTATTTTTCCATTCCATCAACCAGTTATCAAACTATCTTTAACTTGTGCACTTACATAACAGAACACAATAACTAACAAAAAGAAAGCCTTTTATTCAGAATAGATTATTGCATCTTTACAAGAAAGTCATGATTTCAACTTACAAAGTCAGCATTATCATTAGCAATGCACCTTTCCTGAAGGGGAAATCCTTGTCTTTTATCAAATGTCAACTGCAAGAGTGTGTAAACAAAACAAAAGCAAACAAAAAAACGACCCTCAACTCACACCAAAACCCACCCACACCCATATCCCAAAAGCTCTATTTAAATTTTTTATATATATATAAAACATGTCTTCATAGATGACAACTGTATCAATTTATACTTCAGGTCCTTCTCCTCCAGGAACCAGCTATAAAAGAATAAGACAGTTGTGTTAGTACCATAGATTTGAGTTTTACAAACCCATATGTGACAGTTCTTGCTTTATAACATTTTAGCAGATGGAGACTTCATAGTAGACCACAAAAGTGGTTTTCAGATTCAATATTATCTTCCTCTCCCAACAGAGGAAGTCAGTTACTGCCAGAGAAGCACATGCCAAAAAGAATCTCCAAAATATGAAGAATGTTTAACAAAACACAAAGGAGATCCTAGATAACACACATTTTGGGGTTTTGTCTTTGTTCTTCACTTCAAGGAGATGATTCTGTCTAGAAACACTACGGCTCATTTTTAAAAGGACAAAGAACATGCTTCCTTTCATGAAGAATTTCTCCAATTGTTGATTCTTCCCCAGACTGTCACTATACTGGAAAGTTGGTTTCATCTTTCCAACTTGTATTGCTAAGCAGAGCCCAAAACCTAATAATGCGCCTGAATCCTTCTACAGGCAGCAAGGAATAAGTGAGCATAGCATTTTCCTGTGAAGAAAATAAAGAACTGAACAATAGAAAAAAAAAATACAACAGGAAAAACATGAATAAGGGAAGAAAGAAGAGGATAACCATTCCTCATATATATATATAAATGATATATTCTTAATAATTTGCTGAGCACTTCTGAAGACAAAGAGCTTCACTGCTTTTGGGACTGCAGTAAGAAAGAATCTAAAGCATCTTCCTAATGCGGGAAGATGTGTCCCCAAAAGAGACAAGATCTAATACAGAAACATATCCATGTCTTGCTGAAAATTTGCACTCTAAGAATCACTGGCTTCTGCTTCAAGGGCAGTATACCACCAGCTTAACTGGACAGTAGTAATTTTACCCCGTACAAGAAGTCAGAACATGCACTATCCTTTAAGGAAGCAGAAGACTAACCAAAGCAGACAAAAACTTAGAAATTCAATCAAGATGGCACTTGCCCAGACACACAGTAAAGAAGGGCAAAGTAGGGAAGACAGCAAAAGGGAGATTATTCTTCATTCACATAGAGCTGACTTAGACTCAAGTCAGTTGTCATCTTCCCACAAAATTAGGAATGTCCTTATGTAGGAAGTCCAGATTTTGTAGCCATCGATGCAGATAAGCAAAAAACTACTGTGGCCTGCTTTTGTGGTATGTAGAAAGTTGCAGAATTCAGCTTAGGGATGCATAATCACAATATGCAGTTACCATTTCAGTACTGATCTACATCCATTAGCGTATAATAAACTAAAAATCATAGTGCTTCTAATTTGGTATAATCCAACAGACTTCCAGATTTTTTTTCAGAGCACAGAAAGGTACAGCTCTCTGGGCATCACATGATGTCATATTTACCAAATGACTTGGCAAGCTTGTAAGCATCCAAACTGCTGCAAACACATCTATACATATGATAACAGATGACATGTAGATGTATCCCACCCTACATACTCATGCAGGCAAACACTCATGAGTTAAAAGCCACTGCATGAACCAGCCTACAGAGCGGGTAACGAAGTCAGCAATTCCCTCGTACACCTGAAGACCAGAAAAACATTCACCAAAATAAAATTCAGGCCGTGCTCTTTTCATGTCTTTTTTTTTTTTTTTAACTGTAACATGAACCAAGTCAGGCATTAAGATCACTTTTCCAGCATCATTCATATACACATATGCTCCGGAAGCTACTTGAAAGCAGTTTATGCAATGGAAGTGTCTGGAAAGGTCAGCTTGAAGAAGTTGAACTCAATTACTGATCAATTTACAGGTACAGAAAATAAATGCATGCAGCCTTATAACAATGATGACTTACCATTGTTATGTTATTTCCATTTAGCAAAATCTGGTCTAGCTTTGTGATTCTTCTACCCTCGGGTGTAATCTCACTGAAGTAGCATTAGAAAGAGTAAGTAAGAACACATAACCAGGGACAATGATTCCAGTTTTGATTGCAGAACTGACACAAATCTCTGCATTTCTTGGAACTAACAAATATATTAGCCACACTACAGCGTAATCTTGATAAATTGACCACCTGGGTGAAGAGAGCTATCTGGTAACTAAAAAGATCCATTGCGCTTTTCTGCTCAGTACATAAAGATACATATTCACCCTCTACATCACAGCAGTTTCTTGAATACCACCGACATTCAAAATAGGTTTCAAATAGCAACGTGGCATGACAAAGTAATAAACACTTATCCTTAAGTCTGCTAACTTTTTAAATCTTTGCCTAGATCTTAAGGAAATGTAAAGACAAACAAACTACTGGGAAGTTCAACACACAACCCATGCAAAATTGAGACTACAAAATAGGAATCTGATTACAAGTATAAATCATGCAAGAGCTACTCTATGACGTTGCTGTCCTGAATACATCACTCTCTATAGTTTAAGTCCAAGGTATTAACTATTCTAGCTGGCAAGTATTCAAAAAATAGAAAAACATCTTGCCTATAAGTCTTACACAATATTTCTCCTCAGGAAGCCAAACATCAAACATTAAATAGGAACAAGAGGCAGAAATAATACTTACAATTCTGTAACATCCTCTAACACCATATCTGAAATTCCAGTTTCAAGGAAAATAAGGCCCAGAATTTTAAAATCAAAGTTTTTAAAGTTGTTATTATCATAATAATGTAAAATAAAAATATCAGAATAATTCAATTGATCCATACAAAAATGTTCCATACAGTGAAATCAAACCTCTCAAAAGCAATAAATTAATTGAACTGAAGCATAAAGTGGATGGCTTTAAACATTTCCATCAAAGGATACTGACAAAGTCATCAAATCCTAGAAGTGTTCCAACAATTTCTTTATCACTCTTCATCACAATATGAATGCGTGAACCTATGCATTTGTCCACAAGTTCTGTAAATAAAAACAAAAAATTGCAAAGTACAAGAGATTGTTTTATAGAACATACATTTTTCAAACAAAACCCCTGATACTGTGGTGGCAAAAAAAGTAATTGTCATGGACGCTGGTAAAACCCACAAAAATAAGAAAGAAAAAAAAGACACGCAAAAAAAATAAGGAAAAAAAAAGTGCTTTACTGTTGCTATGAGACAAAGAAGTTTCTGAGGCAATAAGCTGGGACACTGCAGGAACACGTCCCCTCCAGTGCAAACGCCTCACTGTCGCTGGTGTGCACTTCATCACCGTGTGACACCAAGCACCAACACTCCTCCCCAGCCGGCCTTTGCTCCACACCCAAACCATGGCCCAGAGCCGCCTCCCCGAGCGCTGCCTGCGCCCGCCGAGCAGAAGCGGGGCCGCAACCAGGCCCCTCCACGCCGGCCTCCTCCCCGCCCCATCCAACCGCCATGCCCTCCCTCGCCTCACGCCGCCGCCCCCACACCCCCACACTCCCGGGCTGAGCGAGGAAACCCTCGCCTGAGGTGAGGCGCCCGCCCGCCCCCGGCCTCCCAGCCTCGCCAACCCCATTCAAGCTTCCCGCCAAGCGGCGGCACCGCTCGCACCACCCGGAGGTGCCCACAAACGGCCTCTCCCTCCTTGCCCGCCCGCCCGCCCGTCACAGAACGGGCTTCCCCCTCCGCCGCCGCCCGGACACCGGGAGAGCGCGGAAGCGTGGCGGCGGCGCTGGTTACCGAGCGGCAGGAGCTGAGACGGGTTGGTAGTTGCGTTGGCCGCCATGTCGGATCCAGACCTGACCAATCACTACTGCCTCCCGCAGATGTGAAGAGCCGCCCGCAAGGACCCGCCCAGCAGCCCCAACGAGCGGATGGCAGAGCCATCGCCCCGCCTCCCGGCCCCGCCCCGGGCCCTCCCCCGTTCACCTGCCAACGCCGCGATAGCGCTGGCGTGGCGACAGCCGCGTCTCGGGTCGGTCGTGCGCGTTGAATGCTTCCAGGTAGAGATTTAAAGGAAATAAATCCTTTTTCCCTTCCCTCCTTCTCCCGCCGGCCCAACCCGGCAGTGCCGCCTTGGACCGTCGCCGGTACAACCGGTACGGAACAGCCCGGCGTGCCCAGGGTGTCGGTCAACCCTTCAGGTAAGTCTCCTTTTCGTGTGGAGTGTGAGGCGGAGGGATTTTATGCGCTGTATTTCATAGCTGGTTTATGTGCTGATTTTTTTTTTTTTTTATTCCAGCTTTGCTCATTGATCTGCAAGAGGGCTGCAGCGGGAAGGAATTTTGGAAACCTTTTTGCCTATGCACAATTGGCTTTGAGCCAAAAAGTCACTGGCTGTTCAAGCATGCTTTGCTTGCTTAACGCTACGGTATTAAATAAAAAGGTATTTCAACTTCTAGAGTCATTGCACATTTTGTGACGGGGCAGACTTCAGCAGAACCAAGCCAGACTACACTCCGTCCCTTGCCTAGGAGGGGCGGCGCTGCCTCCAGAAACGCACGTACCTTTCCAAGGCCGGAGAGCTGCTGGCATCGCAGACCTGTGAGCCTGGTTCCTAAATGGGGTTAATTCCCACGTAACTCCGAACGCTTGGACTTTCTGTTCCTGAAGGGAAATACCTCTGAAATCAGCAGATGCCGCTGGCCAGCTGGGCTCCGCGCAGGACCAGAGCAGGGATGTAGCGCTGGACCTGACTTGCTGCAGGGCTGGCGCGGCTCCCTTGAGCACAGGGTGTATGAAGTGCTGCTTGGAGTAGTTGTAACGACGGCACGAGTCAGCACATGCAGGGCGCGGGAACAACCGCAGTACAGTGGATGAAACGCAAAGAGTAAATTTATTTTCGCTACCTTGCCAACCGGGGGATCCCCAAAGCAGCACCCGGGCAGAGGCGCACAAGCGGACACAGGCACTGCTGAGCTCAGTCCACGCTACAGCATTGCTGACCCTGCTGGTTTCACCCATTTATCAGGGATTCATGCAGGTGTAGTTTCCCACTGTGCTTTAATCTCTTCTTTAGCAAGGCAGGAACTTCGAGCCTGTAGGACAGGGTGCCTCTAAGTCTATATCATAAGCCCATGTTATCGAAACACAGATGTTCTACTTGTCACGCACACAAGGATAAACAGCAATTAGTATGACATACGTATTTTTCTACACCCCAGCTGCAAGTCACTTGAGCGTGTTCATAATCCTCCTCACCAATCTTCCGTTATTATCCCACGTTCCACCCTCCTCGCTCAAGGGACCGTATCTGCTGGGGCTGGCAAAGCTGGAGGTGTCCGTTTGCGGAGCGCAGGGCAGGGTAACTTAGAAGGGCACACAATATAGAAAAAGGAATAAACACATCTCTACAATAATGCTTTGAATTGAGTGTCCCACCCATCCGGTCAGGGAATGAATGAACTCAGCCAGCCAGGAGCCACCAGTAGATTGTTTCATTTGATGTGTTAAATCCTGGAGGTGCTGA
This sequence comes from Grus americana, assembly GCF_028858705.1. NCBI lineage: Eukaryota > Metazoa > Chordata > Aves > Gruiformes > Gruidae > Grus > Grus americana. The sequence goes on from NC_072853.1 coordinate 115,272,561, forward strand.
ATATGATCCTTTACACTGGCCGTTTCATCAGTTATGTTGAAGCAGCACGTGCCTTCAAAACGGGAGCAGCGTTTATGGTGTCAAAAAAGGAGATAGTCCACCATCAATCGATTTTGTAACGTTCCTTGGCGTACAGCCATTATCTACTCAGAAGGAATAACAATGAGGAACGTTAATATCAAAAGTGCTTAGAAGAGTATAATTCTGTAATACAGCTACTGGAGTTGGCACGCCAATAAAACACATTGTCAAAAGATCTGCAGCTGTTAATCAATACAATACAAAAGGCAGATGAGTTAGTGACAGTAGAGGCTAACCAAATCTAAGTATTTACACGTTGACCTTGCAGAAATGCATCCAGGGCATGTGCTTGTAGTACAAGACTACACAGCACAATGCGCCAACCTGTGACGGGAGGAAAACAGGAGTGTCGTCTCCTTCCAGTAATATATACGCCGTTGCTCCAGCTCCCTCAACTAATATCACTCTGGGTTTGATAACCTGATGTGGGGTAACTGCCCACACAGATTGGAGAGCTATGGCTTGCGCTTTTTCAGATTGAACTTCAATTTGATGTTGGGTTCGTGACACCAGTAGCACTGTTCCAACACTTATCTATCTCCTCTAGATAAGGCACAGGTATTCGTCGATGATACCTGAAATACAAGAACTCAAGAATCTGATATCAACAGAGGATGTAAAATAAGAGAAGATCCATACGGCATTCTCAGGGGTTATTATATGAATCTTCATCTCTAGACTAATAGGTTGTGGTCCCACCACACAATCCGTCGGTGTAAACAATTCCATTTGCCCTGTAGTTAATATTTTGGAAGAGATACCATTTGGTAGGCAAGGTGGAATATCCAATCTGTCCCTAGCCCTTGACCCCGATCTTGGACATTATGTTCACCAAAGTGTGTTCTTTGGTCACTTTGTGTTCGGTGAGGAGGTCCATATTGATTAATAAGTTGTTCTAATGCTTCAATTGTGCTATGTTGATTAGCATATTTGGTGGCTTTAGCAAAAAATAGTCCTGACACTGTATCCACAGCAGTGAATATGTATTGTCACCCCCTCGATGGGAGCAGGGGGCCCATGTAATTGGCTCACGTAATGTAATTCAAGGTCTACTGACCCCGTTTTATCCTTCCCTAAGGCCTATATAATGGTCTTAAATGTAGCTGCGTACAAATAGTACAATTATGTGCACGTGCTTTATAAATACGTAATGGCAGACGGGTTTGATTGTGAGCAATGTCCCATGTGTGTGCCGTATGAGCTGACTGATGTCCACAATCTATATGCACATTTATAGCTTGAGCATGTACTTCGGTGGAGGACATATCTACTTCCCTATTATTTTGTGATTCAAGCAAATCATCTTTTTGATGAGCTGAGACATGCCTTACTTTTAAAGGATACCTCTGTACATACTGCCAAATTTGTTGCCATATATCTGGCCCCCATATAGGGTATTTTTGTACACACCAATCCTTTTAGGCCCAGGTAACCACATTGTGAGGCTTCTGTATACAACCTGACTATCAGCGTGTAAGTAATATACCTTCCCTTCCAGGATGGCAAGAGATGCTGCAATCAATTCAGCCCACTGACTAGATGCCTGTACACCTCTTTGCCATAATATAACTCCTGGAAGTGGAGCATATGCAACTGCTCTCCACTGTCTTTTGCCCAGCTGCTGTGTACGTTGCACTTCCATCTGTAAACCAGGCACCTTTTTTGTGCTCTTCTATTAACTCGTCATAAGAGGGAGCTTCCTCCACAGGAAATGCAAGGATATCTCCAAGAAGAAGGGTTTCCCCTAGCATGGGCATATGATTAAATGATACAGTTCCCAGAAGAGTGGTGTGTGGAGTGGTTACATGCGGTTTTCCCAGTAGAAATCATTGCTGTAAATAATGTTTCCATTTTCAACGCATGGCTGCCTAAGCTACCCCTGCACAGGCCCTAACAGAATCATCAGTGACCCACCCATGAGTAGATAGAAGCATGTGTACAATCATGCCATCTTTGCCTGTGATTCTTTCAGTTTCTTGTAGTGCCCAAACTACAGCTAAAACTTGTTTTTCTATCAGGATATAATGTACAGTGGAGCCTTATAATGCCTTGGACCAAAATCCAACAGGTTCCTTCTGATTTTTTGGCCCACTCATCTGCCACAATCCCCACCAGACTATATCATCTAGAATTGTTACTTCTCATTCAAAAGGATATCCTTGCCTAGGAGTGTATAATTGCACATGCTCAATCAAAGCATTTCTGCAGGCATCAAAGGTTTCTCGCTGTTGCTTGGTCCACTGCCAAACAACCTTCTTCCTAGTTAGTTTCTGCAGAGGGCACGTTAATACCGCCACAAGTGGGATAAAAGTTCTCCAATACCCTAAAAGTCCCAAGAAGGTCTGTAGCTCTTTTACTGTGGTCGGTACAGGAAATCGCTGGATGGTTTGCTGTACCTTATTTGGTATTTCTCTAATGTGTCCACGTCAAACTATTCCCCAAAATTGTACAGTAGTACTAGGGCCCTGTATTTTCTTTGAATTAATTGCCTAGCCTCAGTCCTGTAAATGCACTTTCAGCAATTCAGCAGCTACTTCGATTTCTTGTTGTGACTCTGTCATAATCAATAGATCATCAATATAATGGTAAACAATAATGGTACCTGACCATAATGCTACATCAGCTGCTATCGTTTGGTGGCAAATGGAGGGACTGCGTTTGTATCCCTGTAGCAAGATCTATCACTACCTTCCAGGGTTGTAAATTTTTGCTAATTTTTTCTATAAGAGTAACCATGTCTGGTACCGCAACTGCAAGTCAGGGGGTGACTTTATTCAATTCTCTATAATCTGCAGTCATTCTCCAAGTGCCATCTGGCTTTCTAACAGGCCAGATAGGATTATTAAAAGCAGTCGTGGTTTCCTTAACAATTCCCACTTGTTGAAGTGCCTGAATGGTTTGAGTCATTTCCTCCTCCCCTGGAATACAATATTGTTTTACAGTTACCACCTTGGCAGGCACGGACAGTTCAACAAGATCCCACTTTGGGAATTCACGCAAGACGGTTATAGATCGAATAGTGAATCCCGCTTGCCAAGTCCTGAAGCAGAAGCGACCATTTAAAGTTTCAACGGTTCATCATGCCAACACATCAATACCCAAAATATATTCTTTAATTGGGGCAATTAACAGTATTGTGGTAAATGGAGTGGCATTTCCTATTGTTAAGGTAACCTTAGCTCTAGCAGAGGTTAGATTTCCCCCTAATCCACAGATCTGTGATGTGGCTTCTTTATTATTAATATGTAATACAGTAACTTCAGCTCCAGTATCCACCAGAGCTAACACATTTAAAATCTCTCCAGACCACCACTCTGTAGTTAAAGGAACATAGGGACGTTGGCCCCTCTCACAGTAAGAGGCTACAGTGGCGGCAATTTTGGGGGACCTGCCAAACCTTCATTTCTGCTGTTTTGGCATTTGCCAGGTAGTGCCTTGCCTTGAGGTGGCAGGCAGGGCTGAGGGTGGGCGCGGAGTTGGTGGCAGTGCCAGGGGCAGTTGGCTTTTTTGCATAGGTGCTAACTTTTGCCATCGGCGAAACATTTCTGATGTTGTAATCCCATTTATTTCTGATCGTGGGATGCCCGCTTGTACAAGATCATTCCACATTTGTTTCCTTGTCATCTGTGATGTAACTTGGTTTTGTTTTGCCAGCTTTTCTTTATCTACCAGACGGTCCTGAAGTTGCAGCCCCAATTTCCCTCAAGGTATTTGCCAGGGCACCCACGTTACCAGTAGCATTCCTGACTGTTGGTATAATGATGGATTTTAGTGAGGCAGGCGCTCCTCTCAAAAGTTGCATTTTGATACTTCTTGTTACTGCTACTCTGTCTGGATTGGATCCCGTAGTCAATGCATGAGCCATCCCCATCTGCCACGCTAAATTAATAGTCTCTTCCATTGTATGCCAATTTCCGAGGGACGACACTAATTCAACAGGTTCAGCATACACTGTTAAAACTGCTGCACACAACCATGTAGGTGCAAGAATATCTTGACTATCAGGATCTCTGGTATTTTGCAGCTGAGCATATCTTCGCTATATCTGATCATCACTGGCTATAGGGCTTAATATATCTTTCTCACTCATTAATAAATAGATGCAGCTCCACTATCCCAAGCTCACAAAATCCATGCCAGTATGCCTTTCCCACTCTTTTGCTGATAGATCTCTAAAAATTCCCTTAACTCTTGTGGGGTGTAAGCACGTCTGACCCGTACTCCCCCATCTGCTTGTTTCTGCCGCTGCTTCATTTGTATGAGGTGTCACGCTTCTACCACCTCCCTGCCTTCTGAATGCGACTCAAACTCAACCTTGGAGTCCGAGGATTCACTTCAGATATTTCGATCCCATTCCTCAGAATCCCACAAAGGTTTTGTGGTGAGAGCATGAACTTGGAAAATCAAAACCTTATTTTTTCCATATCTGTTGCTTCCTTTATTAGCAATACATGCTACCAACCACTCTACCTTGCAGCTCATGGCACTGCTCTGCTCGACTATTAATCACTTCTTGCGCAATCGCTTTTGCATCTTGTAAAGTCACGACTTCCCTTTCCAACTCTCTCATTTTACTCCAGAATGGAACAACTTCACGGTCAAGAGCTCTAAGACCAGTAACTAATAACCATCCCAACCTTCCTGCTAACTTGTGAGAAGACTCCGATGCCACTTTCCATGGCAACCCACACATAGCTGTTTCAATTGTCTCGGGGGTAAAACACTGCCCCATCATCTATTTCAGGCCATGCTTTCAGCGGAGCCAAAGTAGCCAGGAAAGTGGCCACAGGGGTCCAGCACTCAGTACTGGGCCATCCCAAAATACAGGGAGTCACTATCCTGGCCTCCCCAGGAAAAGCCAATGGAAGTGGATCCACCTCCCTCAGGGCTGATGGGGCACTACACCACCATGGTGTCCAAAGTACCACAGGACCGCCAGGGCCTCTCAGGGACCCTCCAAACAGCCAGCTCCCAACAAGCAGAGCCATGCCTGCAGCCCATGCTAGCCCTAAAAGTGCACCATTCACACCAACATCCAGCAGGCTCATCAGGAAGATTGCCCAGCTGTCCAGATGAGCCCTGCTTTCCCACCCCTCACCCCTGCCCCTCATAGAGGGGAGGCATCTCCTCTGCCCTGAGCCGTGGGGAAGAGGCAAGGAGAGGGGCTGCCATATCCTGGCCAGCATCACACCAGGAGGAGGCCCTTGGGCCTGCTGGAGACCACCAGGGACCATCGGAGACCACTGGACACCAATGGACACCACTGGGGACTGCCGGACACAGCTAGAGACCATCAGAGACCACTGGACACCATCGGACACCGCTGGAGACCACCAGGGACCACTGGACGTTGCCTGACACCGTCAGAGACTGCTGGACACCACGGAGCCTGTTGGACTCCCCTGAAGCGCCATCAAGGCTACTGGGGCCTGAAGGTGGCACTTTGTCAGCCTGAGGCTGAGAAAGCCAGAGGGGGGTGGCTGTTCTCAGCCAGCTCTCGCCTCAGCCACTGAATGGGTGGGTGAAGATGAAGCCAGACCTGCCCTGGCACTGCACAGAGAACAGCAACAGACCAGCAAAGAAGGTCGATGCCCCATCCCTGGAAACATTCAACATGGAGACAGCTCTTCCTTTGCAGAAGCAGAAGACTTCAGTTCCGACAGAAGAAGTTTTGGCAAGACTGGCCAATAAACAATTTAAAAAAACCAACAAAACCCAATAAAAACCCAAAAAACACTCTCCTCTCATATTTGGCACTTTTGAGACCGCATGCAGACTCCTGTGGCCCGTCCTGGTCTCCCCAGGACAGGAAAGACACTGACAGACCAGCGCTGTTGACAAGGTGAGGGGCCGGGGCACATGGCACACAGGGGCAGGCTGAGGGAGCTGCTGCTGTGCAGCTGGGAGAAGAGGAGGCTCAGGGCTGGGGCTGACCGGTCATCTTCCAGAACACTGAAATTGGTTTCCTCACCCAATACCAGGTAGAAAATCAGCCTGTTTATTTCCCACACGCACTTCACCATGGCTAGTTTTGCTATTCAGAATAGCAAAGGCCTTGTCTAAAAAAAAAATAGTCAGCTTGATTGCCCCCAGCTTGTATCCCTACTCTCTTTGGCTCATCTCTCCTACCCACTTCCTGAGTCTTACTGATCAAAGAAGTATGAGAGCATTCAAATCCGAGTGTTCTTTGCCAACGCACATGAAAGTGGCATCGCATCTCTAGTTCATGAGACGTGTGAGAAAAGAGCTTCATCTTACTGGTAGGAATAAAACATGGAAGTGGAGCTTTGCTGTGAAAGAAAACTGGTTCTACAGGAAAAAATACCTCTGTGAACTCCTCAGCTCCTCTGGCTTTAAGGTCTCGAAAGCCAGTAGGCAGCAGGCCATGGGGAAAACTACTATTTTACACCTTGGTTTCTAATCATTATTTGTTTTACTCCCTCGTGGAGCCATGGAGTGGACTGACAGGTATCCAGCAGAGGTTACGGGAGCCCAGGGCTTGCAGCAAGCTGGGGAACACACGACACTGACAGTCTCGGTGCACCTCAAGGACTTCATATCAAGTTTGCTCTGGATCCAGTCTTGAGACATACAGGGCTGGACTCCTTCCCAGTATGTCTTTAGTAAACATGGCAATTCACAGGTGCAGCCTACACTCAACACCAGAGACTCGGGACATGTTTACAGGAGTCACTGCAGCACGTTACTGCTCAGGGAAGAGCCTCCAGCTCTGGCCTCAGATCTGAGAGCAACATCACTGTGGCAATTAGGGACTACAGAAAGGCAGACCATAGGCACAAAAGGTTGTTCCCAAGCGTAAGCAGCTCTACAGGTGTTGAAACTGGCCTAAAAGACACAGCAGAAGCTGCCCTAGGCCTTGTTAGCTTGCACCTCTCTGTCCTATGCACCATCACACAGTACGTGCTGGTGGCAGCATTTCTTCAGTTTTCTCACTGAGCCGTGCAGAAAAAGATGTCATCAAATTGGGAGACGCAAGTGTTGCCACAAGTGATGCTGACTGCCAACTTTTATGGTGATTTCCTACAGCCTTTCCAGCCAAAGTGAGCGGGGACCCCTGGGGAGTGGAAGCGTAAATAGTGCGGAAGGGACAGTGGAATACTTGGTTGGGGAGAACAGTCAAGATCTGAGACCAATGTTTCTGCCATCCAAACTGAAGCCTCTTCAAAGTTGCAGGAGAAGATACGTTGCATTTGTGTCTGCAAAGACCTGTAATAATCCAAGCTCTCCTTTTATTCCTGCATGCTTGAGAGTCCTGAGATTCTCCTGGTGTTCAGGACCACTCGTCTACATGCTGCAAAAGCAGGGAGAAAAGACAGTCACTCTAGTGTCCTTGCATGCTTTACTGCTGCTATGAGATAAAGACGTTTCTGAGGCAATAAGCTGGGACGCTGCAGGAACACGTCCCCTCCAGTGCAAACGCCTCACTGTCGCTGGTGTGCACTTCATCACCGTGTGACACCAAGCACCAACACTCCTCCCCAGCCGGCCTTTGCTCCACACCCAAACCATGGCCCAGAGCCGCCTCCCCGAGCGCTGCCTGCACGGGAGGCTGGAACATCCTAGTGCCTCTATGCTGCCGCAGGCAGGGACCACGCCGGTGTCCAGCCCGGGTACAGCTCTGGAGCAGCAGGAGGCCCCACAGCCTCAGGCAGACACCAGGAGGGCCACCCCACTCCGCCCGCACCCCTGGCCCCTCAGCCCCGGTCAGGCGAGGGTTTCTCCCTTTTCAACCAATAACGCCAGGCACTGCGGCCAGACCCACGCACTTCACCCCAGCTGCATCGCCTCCCACCCCCGGCCTTCCAGCCTCACTGACCCCATTCAAGCTTCCCACCAAGCAGTGGTGGTGCCACTTACTGAGCTGAGGCGGGCTGGTGCTCGCGTTAGCCACCATATTGCACCCTGACCTGACAGATCGCTATGGCCTCTCGCAGAAGTGAAGGGCTGCCCATGCTTATCCCAAAATAACTTCAACCAAGTATTTTTTCCCCATGTGGAAGATGGATGTAGTCAGTGAGGGTAAACGTATCCTAATCATCGCATTAATGAAATTCTCGAGCACCTTCATTCACCATAATGAATATGGATGGCCCTTACATGGCAGTGTTTTCTCCTCTTGCCTTACTGCTTTTTTCCATAGTTCACATAAAATAATAGATTTATTTTCTGTGCTATTTTTGTTTGTTTACCTAACTAATGGTTATTTTTCTATATTTTTATATTCATATATAAGATTTTTATCTTTGTAAAATGTTCTCCAGTTTTTAATATTGTGAGACATTCATTAAATTTATGTCTGATCAATTCTTCTGTTGGTCTTTTCTCTTTCCTATTTCTTTTACATAAGTTTCCAAGTGAGAGATCATAATCCCAACGAGTGTTATGATCCTTACTGCATACAACTCAGTTCTTCTGAAATTTAGGACAAGAGCTTCAGAAAACATCCATTCCACACACACAGTGAGATTGCCATCCAGAAGAAATTAGTTACAAACCTCAGAGCCATGCCAGGACTTCATTTATGCTTTTTTCAACAGAAATCCTAGAATGATTATTTTTTGTTCACATGCTCGTCTCCACAAATTCACAATTTTGTTCTTTAGGAAGCTGGGCTATACCTAACAAACAAAGCAGAGCTACCAGCTACCACAGGCACTGCTTACCTCTGGTGCTACTTCCAGACATAAATTATCATACTGCTTATCCATCTCAAGAAGCTTCACTGCACATAAGCCCAGTTGAGAACTCCTTGTTATTGTTATGAAATGCAGAATGACTAACAAATGACGATTAATATCGTAATGGTATAATAGCTGGTGGTTTTTAAGTAAAATATTACCTATGAGTAATAGAAGAACTTGTAGGGCTCTTTTCATTGCTATTTCTTAGCTATGCGCTGAAAAAGAAAATTCCATTGGGAAAATTACAACTGAGACTTTTCCAAGAACTTCCATTTCGTAGCAGCTCTCACCTTCCTTTCTTTCTCATAAATACACGTGGTGTGAGCTGTGAAAACAAAAACACATTATGCCAGTTAGTTTTCCTAGAACTTGCTGATGGTGTCAGTCCAACATGTTTATTGCCTTAGTGGGAAAGAAAATTTCAATCAGAAAAAAAAAAAATCTGTTCAGAGAAGCAATAAGGCACAATTATCCAGCAGTATCGCTGAGATGCCTCTATAATGCAAAATCCATAGCAGTAAGAGTGACGCCAGACTGCACTTTCCTCAAGGAACTGAGTGTGAGCTATAAACACTCCCATGCGTCTTTTGGGGGATATCTCATTTCTGCAGGAGATAATGGCCAATATTTCATACTTTTTTCTTTTTTGGAATGATGTTAAACAGTAAGTTACAGACTGAACCTAGTAAGAAATCATTCACTTGACAGAACTGGATTGTTCCTTGTAGCTTATCCTGTGTTCCCTACAGTATATTTTTTCTACAATGTCACTTCTATTGGAGCTGAGGAACAATATATAATTACATGCTTTATTGTTATAATTTGAGCCTCTGGGTATTGTGTTGGTGATGAGATTTTCTTTAAGCACTATTCTTTTGTAGTTCTTTCAAAAAGAATCTGTTCCTCCGATTTCCACAGAGAATCTTAATAATTAAGAGTGCAGTCTCTAGCAAATGCTGTTGATTTAAATAACCAAAATTGAATCATAACAAAGGTTAAAGAGGGAGCATGGTCTGAATGCAGTAAGAGAAAGATTTTTAAATGTTCTCTTGCACTAAATTTGCCTGTGCTCTTGGACAAGTCTTTAGACTGTCTTTCTAGGGTATCGTAACGTATGTTTAGCAGCAGAACAGTACTAATAGAAGAAGCCTTGATTTTTCTTTTTTAACCTTCAGCAACCAACCTAACACACCTGAACTGAAACCATCCCAGACTTCATTTTGCGCTGCCATTAACCTGCACGGCTTCACGCTGGAAGGACGCTGCCGGTGGATATGCTGTCCTCTGCGCTTCAGGGGGACTTTGAGAGGAAAATTTCTCAGAAAAGACGACCAGGACCAGAAAAAGGAGGCACCGTTAGCGCCCCTGCTCGCAGCCCCGCCGCGGCTGGCAGCACTAGCGCTTAGGGGACTGGCGGGAAAGCCTCAGCCGAGGTCCGGCAGGCTGCCCCGGTCCAGGCGACTCCACTGCTCAGCCGCGATGCGTTTTCCTGGCCGCGGGATAAAACGATAAAACGATAAAACGAAACTGCTTTCACTGGGAGTCCCTTCGATGAAACGAGCTTTCCTGGAGAACTCCTTGAGGAGCCCGGCACACACGCTCACGCGCACCCCGTTGCCCGCAGCGCAAGGCACCTCCTGAGGGGACGGGCCGAAGCGAAGCCCCGCCCGCGATCGCGGTGGGGAGGGAGGAGCGGGAAAAGGGAGGTGCTGCCGGCGGCGCCCCGCCCTCCCCCGGCCGAGCCTTGCGGAAGCGCAGGCGGCCGGGGTTGTGTCCCTGTAGGATCGTTGGCGGCGGGAGGTGGAGCGAGAGCCTCGGCACGGCGGCATCCTCCGGAGCGGCCATCGCCGGGGCTTCTATGGAGAAACGGGGCGCGCCGCCGGCCGCCCCCCCGCGGGGCCCGGTGCTGCACATCGTGGTGGTGGGCTTCCACCACAAGAAGGGCTGCCAGGTGAGGGGGCGCGGGTGCCGCCCGCCTCCTCGCCCGCCGGCGGGTGCCCCTCGTCTCTCGCCTCTCCCCTCCGCTCCTGCGCTTCCTCCCTGTCCTACTCCGGGTCCCCTCCCCCGAGCTGCCCGGCGCCTTCCCAGCTGCTGGCCTCGTTCTGCGGCGGGGCGGCCTGGCTGCAGCCCCCCCAGGGAAGGCTTGAACCCTTGCGGGAGGGGGCGCGTCTGATGGGGTGGGAGGGGGTGGGGGCGGCTTTGCTTTACCTCAAGAGGGAGGGTAAGGGAGTGCTTTGAAGCCGGCAAGGCGCCGCGAAGCGCGGTAGGGCCCCAGTTGGTTCCGGCCTCCCGCTTCCCCAGCGGAGGGGGCCGGGGGTTCCTTCAGCCAAGAGGCGCGGGGCGGGGGCTGCCTGGCGGGGCCGTGACTCAGCCCGCTCCTGGCTGTTAATGTTTATTGAGCTGCGGACGTGACTGCGCCCTGTCCTGCCTCGGCGCTCCCGCCGGGGGGCGAGGCGGAGCGAGGGCCGGCACGGTGCCCTCCCCGCTGCGGCCGTACCCCCCCCGCCCTAGGCCTACAAATGCTGGGAGAGGGCTCAGGCCGTGGCTCTCGGATCTGCTGTGGGTCGTCTGTGTTTAATACGTTCAGACAGGGAATTAAGAGGAAAAAATCATTTATTTTTTTTTATCTACTTTCTATTCCTGCTGGCCCAGCCGGGCAGCACCGTGTTGAACTCTCACAGGTACAACTTGTACCCAAACAGCCTGATGGCCCCAGGGTATAAATCCACCCTTAAGTTTTCTTTACATGTTTCTTCCCTTCTTTCATAAATGCTTGGCTGTTTCATGTGGCCTGTAAGGCAGAAGAATTTTATGTTGTGTATTTCTTAGATATTTTATGTTCTGATTTTTTTAATTTTTTTTTTTTAACCCTTGAAACAGAAGATGCTGTTGCCCAGGTAGGCTACACACACAGTGGCTTTGGTGTGACAAGAGCAGATAGATGTAATGTTGGACTTGCAGTGAGTCTTTTTCCATGGAGTGTTCTTAGTCTTTACAAAAATTGCTGAAACAGTAAGGAATGTGATGGTTGCCATTGTACGAGAATTGGTCTGACATGAACGCGTTTCATACAAGGTAGCAGAGAGTTAAATTAATCTTTGTTAATGCTTCAGGAAACAAAATAAGCACAGCATGGTAACATGTAACACAGTTCCCCATACCAACAGAGGCTGAAGTAGAAGTTCAATAACTCATTGTATTCGTCCTTCAATCTCTTTTTCTGAAAGACCTGTGTGTTTGTAATGCATCCTTTTTCCTCATGGTGTCCTAGGAGCTGTTCACATGTGCATGATCACAGGATCAGTTCTTACAAAGTTATTAGATCATCTAGCTTGCAAGTTTTACAGTATTTATCAGTCACTTTCTTGTCAAAGACTGTTAGGAGATGAGTGTTAGTTGGATGTCTGTAGGAGGAAGAGTGCATTTTTGCCCTCACCTTGTTGTTGACCTCTTGGAAAAGACATAGGCTGGAGAGAAAAGCAGAGGTGGCTTTTGTTGCTTCTGTTCTTCTTTTGGGGTCTGTATTTCTTTTGTAGCATTATGCAGTGTTGATGCAAGGCAAAACAATAACACCAAACCAAAACAAAAAAACCCAACCCCAGACTATAAATCAGTAGCAGTGAATTTTATCTTGCTGACAGGAAAATGTTTGTAGAAGTAAGTTTTCAGAACACACGTTGTCAAAAATTGGGTTGGAATACCTCTGAACCAAAGTCTTCTTTAAGTATCTCCAGAAAGGAACTGGACAAGTTGGAGAGGCAGGCGGTTGGGAAGGGGACGGGACAGCTGTGTCACAGGGAGAAGAACTGCAGGAATATAATGACAATTGGTAGAACCACAAACAGCCAGGCTTCCTAAGGGAAATCTAACCAGAAATCTAATTTTAAATATATTCTACCTCTGAAATAGCAGATTTGTTACTGAACTATAAAAATAGTTTCCTAAAAGAACTGGAGGCAGGGAGCTGCGCAGCTATAGCCTAATGAGTTTGACATCAGTGCTGTGCGAGGCTCTAGAGAATTAGTGAAGGAAAGAATTAATTAACAACATGAAACTAAGCAGACTGAGTCCTGTGGGCATTCACTAAAGATGGAGCATGCCAGGCTGACCTGCGTCTTTTGTAAGAATAAATGATAGATTTACTTTCTCTGTAAAAGAAACAGTAGCTTGAATCTGCCTGGAACTTGATAATGGATCGCACAGCACTGCCCCCCCACCCTCTCAAGAAAAAAAAAAAAGTGGTGGAGGTTTGTTTTTTTTTTTTAAGGTGGAGATACTGGAGAATTAGTACAAGAGCTGGTACTTGGGTAAGGAGAGGAAGCAGCAACAGATTTGTGTCAGAAGAGGAGCTGCTGGTCTGAAAGATACTTGCACTGAATTTGGGCCCACATAAGTGGCACTGGCATCATTTATACAGTAAAATCTAACTATGATGAGCAAACTTGAGGAATCGGTGTTACGAAGGAAGACTGGAATGTTGTGGAAGAGCTGGATGAGAAGGAATGCTGGAGTGATAGAATTGGGGAACGTTACAGAGTCATGCAATAGGAATGAATATAACAGCATAGGTTTGGGAATTAATGTGAGGAAACCTCTGGAAGAGAAAAGAGACTGCATATGATCAAGAAGAAGTGGTGTGATTTGAGGGCAAAAGTGGCAACAAATGTAGTCCTATAGTTTAGTAATATGTTTATTGATGTTTAAAAATTCTGATCCACCTTTCAGACAAATGGATTTGGATTCTGTCTCTTCCAGAAATGGATGAGATAGTCCTTGGGCAGTTTGGTTTTGAGGAGGATGTAGAAGAGCTTGGCTAGGTAGGCTAACAAAATTGATTTTGAGGCTGTATTCATATGAAGACTATAAGCTACCTCTGCAAATATGAGAACATTCTCCCCTTTTCCTCTCCTGCCTCTTCACCACTGGAAAGCAGAGGTGGTTGTGTGGTAAGATGAAACAGGGAACTGAGGTGACCAAAAAGTAAGCCTTGTTTTGATGGGTCGGGTTTGAGCTGGTTGGTTCACGGGTTCTGTTTGCTGAGTGGACATCTGCAGAAGACAGCTACACAGGCACAAGGAGGAGACCAGCATGGGGCTGGAAGAGAGTCTCTTCAAAGTGGCAGTCTGGGACTTCTCTTTTTCCTAGCCATGTTTGCTCATGGTATTTGGAGTATTCATTGAACTACTGCATTACACGCAATCCGACACGGATACTGTCGGAAAGTGAAGAATAAGGAGGAAAAGCCAATTGTTTAATCTAAAAGACAGCATTGGCACAAGAACAAGTGGATATGAACTGTCTGCGGATGTGCTGCAGATTGCGTACAAGAAACTACTAGTTGCAGAGAAGGAAAAAAAAGTTCCAAAGCGGCTTTCAACCAGCAGTAATTCAGAGTGAATTTGGGGAGCTTCAGATCGAGAGATCATACAACTAGCCTGCCTGTCATAACAGAAACTTACTTGGCTTGCTTGAGAAGGCTCCTCTTAGGTTCTGTGTTCCATCTGTTTTCTCCGTAGTCTTACTAGGGAATGCTTGTGGAGTTAGATATTTTGACGGATGTCTTGATGCTAGGTGTTTTCATTAGCTGACTTTCCCTCTGAAGCTTGTTCATTGAAGCGTACAGCTCTTCCTGTTGATTAACTTACAGTCTATGTAATGTTTAACCTATAGAGCAAAGACTTTTATGTGCAGTTTGGAAGCATATAGGAACATATTTTTCTTGCGTAGACTTGAAAAACAACCTATATGCATTTGTTTACAAAAAAGGAGAGTCAGGGAATTGGTCCATTTCTGTGTGCCTTTTGATTGAGTGCATGAGTGTGACGATTGTTCCACGTGCTCCTTCCAAGGGTCCACTGATCTTCTTGCTGGCTGAAACAGGATTATGTAAGAGACAAAATGAAGGTTTACTGTGTGTACCTTGTTTCATCTGAGGATGCAGTTTCCTGGGCAATTGTTAAAAACTTGGAGTTGCCACTTACTGTTAGGAGGGCTTTGTGCTGTGTGAAAGCAGCACATTGCATTTTACAAAGTAAAAATCCTGAACATACTGGAAGGAGATTACTCCATACTTGCTAGAGAAAGCTTTTGGAGAAGCTGTAGGCTAGGCTTTTGTCTATTTACATGAGCAGATCGCCAGCCTGCTTCTTCGGGCCTCCTAGTTACTGACTTGGAGTGTGATACCAATGAGGTGTTCAAAGAATGCTGGCTGCTGTATCTCTTTGCCAAGGAGAAGAGGTAGTTACAACAGAGTGCTCAGAGAATGGGAGGAGAAGCTTGGCTGGAAACTAGGTCCATTTGACACGCTCTCAACAGGTCAGTTAAAGAAGGGAACGGCAATTGGCATGAGGCAGGCATTGTGATGGGTTTCTTTGCTTTCTACGTACCGGCTGACGACTTATGGGAACCCTCCTCAGTGCGTAATTGAATAGCAAATGTCCTGAAATGGGCAGAGCCTGTGGGAAGTATTCATTCAATCATGATTTTCATTCACCTGAAATGACAAATATTTAATTAGGACTCAAAAAAAATTTGCTTTTTTGATACCTGTTTGCTACTGATAAGAGGACCAGCCTAAGGAGCAGGGAACAGCAAACACAGCTCTTCGTCATGTGTAGTTGCTTATACTCTTGTCCGTTCATGTAAAACCCACGGGTTTGGTGTGGTAGGAGCTTCTCAGGTTCTACAGGACTCAACTCACAAAACCATTGAGGCATAAATTGGTAGTAAGGAAAGCCTGCCGCAGAAATGGTGTGATCTGTTTTGGAGTATCTGTAGCTAGTTCACTCAGAGCTTGACTAGCAGATATAAGTTGTGTGTTGGAAAAACATACACAGAGACACGTTTGCTTTATGGTGAAGGTGGAAGACTGAGTGTCATGAGGTGTAGTTCTCCACTAGTGATCCTGTGTACTGCGATCCTTGTTTGAGCTCGCTGTCTCCAAGCTTTGTTTACATGGGGAGGCAGGTAATAGTCTTTGAGGGTGTAGGAAGGCTTAAAGTAGCCTGAGTACTCTAAAAATCATTAATTTTGAAGGCAAATTTAAAAGGAGAACTGATTTGTTTGAAAAGGAGAGGCTGATTTGTTTGAAAAGGAGAGGAAGGAAAGTTTCAGCAAAGCTGGAAAAATGGGGAGGTAAGAGTTCCACACAAGTGCCTGTAAGCCCACTGGCTCTTGAGGAAGTGGATGGTCCCTTTACTACTGTACTGCCTGACCTGCACAAGAATCCCCTTCTCCTCTTGATGCTATGAGGCTTTGAGGCTATTACATCTGAGTAAAGTGAGGCTCTGTGGCACCACCAGTCAGGCCATACATAATATCACTTCACTTGGGGCAAGGCCCAGCTTTTCTGCACTCAGGGTCCTGAGCAGTTCAGCAGATCACCTCTGACCTCATGCAGCGGGTGACCAATCTCACATATCCTCTCAAGGGCCTGAGTATCTTCCAATCTGTTCTTGACTTAAATATATGCATTTCTAACTGTGTTGTAGAAAAGCAAGAGACGAAAAAAAAAAAAAAGGTGGGTAGTGGGGAAAGTGCTATGTGTGTCATGGACTGCTCACATTGCTGGTGAGCAATCCCAAGCTCACATCGCTTGGGATCCTTGCTCGGTAAAATAGCAGCTGATCTTGACCCACTTCTCTGTACACCAGCGGAGAATGACATTTCAAACTTGGCGTCACAGACATGGCAGTGGATTATTGTAAACACCGAAAGGTGTATTCCTGTGGAATCCCAAAGTTTGTCCTCAGGATCTTCAAAGTACTTTAACTTTTTTACGTAAATGTGATGTTTGATTTCTCCAGAATTGCGTCTGAGTTGTGTCCTGTGTGCATATGTTTTTGTGTGGACTGTGTTTGAAGATCAGTCCCCTTGTCTTGCCTGACTGTACATTTTCTTCCTGGCATGCAAAGGAAACTTAAGTTCAGGAATTAAACAGCTGATACCTAAGTTTTAAAGAAGAGCCTGAGTACAATCTTTCAGAGGGAAGAATGCCCTTTAAGACTTCCTCCCTTCCTGAATTGTGTATGTGCTGCTCCTCAAGTACTTGAGTTCCAGAAGGCAATGCTTGTGATTCACGTAAGGTGCCTTGAGCAATCCGTGCACATGGCCTTTTTTACTGATGCCTAGGGAGCATATGTCTCCAAACAGAATTGTTGGCAAGTTAAGCTTGACTTTGTTTGCAGAATTAGGAGGTGTCTAAGGAACAAGCAAGTTCAGTCTGCTCTTTTTTATCAACTCCTTCGAGAACTGCCTACATTGCCAGGTCTCCTGTGTCCTTGATTGTGGCGCTTGTTTCCAAGAGGGAAATACTGAAATTGCTCTCTTCCCTAGGTTCCACGAGCAGCCTTTCTGGAGGCATCTTTCTTTTCTTTTGTTAAGGGGAACACTTCTAGCCTGTCTCAGTCCCCGTTTGTCTGCTGTCTGTCTTCTAAGACTCTGCTTTACTGGAGAACTACTTTTTTTTCCTCTTCTTGATTTCTGCCAACCCAGTAGTTGCTGTGATTCTGTTAGATGTGCTTGGCGCTTTCTTAGCCATGTGAATGAAGTATATGCTCGGTTGTCTTTAAAGTCCTTGTGTCTCTCTTTTGGAGGAGCACAGTAGGCAGATATTGTGCAATAGGTGATCTTCACTAGTGATTAAACAAGATCTTGGTAAAGGAACAACAGAAACAAAAAGAACTTGAAAAGGAACTAGGCTGGAATCAAACTGAAGGGCTTTGTTCCTGGCTCTATTGATGATAACCCGTAAACATTAGCACAGTTCCTTTGTTTTTGTTCCTTGCTTGTAATAATATTATTTAAGCACTTTAAGGGACTGTTATGAGCGTCACGTCTCTTGATGATGCTAAGTTAATCATAGCATACATTGAGTATCAAAGATTAGCTTATTGTCTAAAATAGATGGATTTGCTTATGTTCAACAGGTTGAAACTTAGAAGCTTTTAGCCTTTATTAGAAAGGCGACTCAAATTAGCATGGGATGCTAATCATTTTAAATACACCATGCACTGCTGAGTACACATGTAATTACTATCTCTCACTTCTGTAAACAATACCACAGATTCTGATCTTGTGTGTAGAATTAATGAGGGGTTGCACTCTTTGCATGTCTATGTAATCTGCTTATTTAGTATTTTGTGTTCATTGTTCAAGATAAACTCCCAGGTATGGTGGATTTTTGTTTGGGTTTTTTTGTTTTGTTTCTTTGTTTAGTTTTTCAGGCTTTAAAGAGTGTGGTGCTTGATAATCTTGCAGTTGCTTCCTTGAAGGCCTGGACAGGAAGTAAAGTATTTCTTTGAAGGATTCCATACTGGATATTTTCTCCATAGTTGCCCTGATGTGTGAATTGAGAGAAGGTTCCTGAATACCTATTTGCAGTTATGTAACACTTCCCATAGTCCTCATCGTTAACTTTCATCTTATGATCTGTCTGTTCTTTGTATGTGTCATAACATCCGAGTAGTTATTTAAACATTCTGTACCAGGAATCTTGACCTTTCTCTTGAATAAATTGAATGAATGCTAAATCAGTAAAATATTTATTTCTGTACCTCTGTCACACTTTTCATCTGCCTATTTCAGAATGCTTTCAAATAGTAACTCGGGCTTTCAGCACTTGTATAAAGGTGGCAGTGTAATTTACATGCATATATAATAGAGGGAGGTTTAAAGCTGTAAAATCGCTGAACAGAGGTCACTCGAGTTGGAGTAAATCAGAACTTGCAAGTCTCAATTTTGTGTTCCCTGTCCTAATACTGCCTTATTTTATGATCTATGTCTAATTTTGGTAGTCTGTCCCATTGCTTGTATGTGGTGGTGGATTATTACACCTAGGCAGGCATGTTGTTTCTAAAAGCACTCTCAGAAAGTTGTGGATAGAAGATGTGAAAGCAAGTTCCTTGCCTGCTCTGACATGCTGGGGGATAGGACACGGGGCTGCCTGCTTCATTGGGGTTACCTACAGCAGAGCATGATGTTACTATGTCTGTGTAGCTTCTCAGCCTCATACTGGGTAGTGAGCCCGATTTGTCTGCTCTCAGGAGTAAATCTAATGTTGAAACTTGTAAGGAAGGAGCATGTTCACTAAGATCCATTCTGGGTAAAGAACCTGAATGTTTGTTGACTCATAAGACAAAGGATCACTCTCTTGGACTGCATCAGTTCAGCAATATATGCTTTATGAATTACACACAATGGCTGTTTATAAACTGATGAGTAAATGTGCTTTAAAGCCTGCCTACAGTCCTGGTCCTCTGTTTTCCCAGGAAGAGGAGGATTCGCTGTACCATTTGACAACTCCCTGCCAGCCTGTGAGGGCTCCTTCCCATGGGGAACCAGGGCATGCAACAGAGCTGGGGAAAGGATATGCATCTGAGTCTCATGTCTGATGAGGTCTGGGTCCTGTCCTGGGGAGAGGAAATACCACCAGTCCTTGTAGCTCCATGTGTCTGTTAAGAGCTGATGGGCACAGCAGGTTGCGTGGGTGGAAAGCTGGCTGCTGCTGACCCCAGTGTACTAGTTGCTGTGTTGGGCAGAGGTAACTTAGTAGAGCTGAGGGTTGCCCTCTCATTTCATTGAGGAAGCTGGCCTCTCTGGTACCTTGTATCTTCTTAAGAGTTCATTCTGTATGAATTCTTACTTTCTGTAAGACCACAAAGTCTTGTCTCGAGGGCACAGAGTTCTCTAGAAAGTCCCCTAGGCTGGAATGGCTGCAAAAGTGGTATGTATGTTCCTCTTCTGGGAGGAGTGGAGGGGTTTTGTTGTTGTTTACTTTCTTTGAAGAGACTGAGAAGAGCAAAAGTTTCAAAGCATAGGATTTGTGTCTGACTTGAATTGTGTGACTATAAAAATAAAGTGTTAAGTAATTGGAAAGAGTGTCTAAAATGCATACTAGCATGACTTTGAAAATAAAGATGAAGGTTTCAGTGTTTCAGGTTATTCTGTCTTCTAAGAGCCTAAGAGTTAAAACTTTACTAACCTAGTCAGAGTTTTTGAAGCAAATGTGGTTATATTGTGCATCTGTAACAATACAAATGCTGTCGTAGAACTTGTGTAGGTGGCCGCTGTATAGCTTTAGAGATATGGGAACGTGAGGAAGGTCTAGTTTCAGGAACTAGAAGGATAGAAAAGACTATTCCCTACCTCTTTGTAATACATGGATTTCCTTCATTGTTACTGTGTATGTAACGAATTTTTTAAACATATTTGTATAAACATGCATCATACATATTTAGTCTACATATACATATAAATATGCATATGTATTATAGTTATTACACCTATACATATTTATATAAATATATAACTTTTATTTTAAAATCTGTTGTTAGACGTCATCATATTACTGCATAGCCATTATTGTTATGTGGATGGGCTCTTCAACTTGTAGATCCTGATCTGTCGGTTCTGTCATACAACAGTGGGAAAAGTTTGTCATTTAAATCTGATTAAACTGTGATTTAGATAATAAATTGTTCTCAGTGCTGAAAGACTAGCAGTGTTTGTAGATTTTTCATTTGGCTGCATGCTGCGGTTGTTACCCTGTTTCAGATAAAATCATTGGTGTGCTGGTTTTCTTTGGATCTGGCTATGCTAGGACTAATATATCAAGAAAACGTCTTTTAAAAATCCCTACTTCGAATGAAGAGCAAGTACTGACTTATTTGAAATGAGGGATCAAGTTTTAGGTGTAATTTTAATCTGTTAGGTTTTTTGGTCACTGCTGCTTAGCATTATACTGAATGCTCAACATCCTTCTGCTTTTCTTAAATGAGAGAGGAAGAGTTGGTATCCTTGAAATGTGTTGAAATGATTTATGAAGGGAAAAGTTTTTCTAAATAGGAATGTAATGAGTGGGTTTTGCTGATCTCATTTTCTTAATCTGAAGCATTCTACCTGTTTGTGTAGTACAGGCAATGGGAGAGATCGTCGAAGCAATTGTTCAGAGAATGGAATGGGTTCACTCCCTGTAAATTAAGTTCTGCAACTTACTGAAAGCATCCTTGTCTTTAACATAATACTGTCATTCTAAATATTTCAGATGTTTTTAGACATTTGAGATTAAACTCTCTCTCCATTGAACCAATGGAAAAACTTAGATGGGGGCAGACTTTTTTTATTTCTAGTCTGAAGAGAAATGTTCCAAAATACCCGTATTAAAGAGGAGAGCTGATATTGTGACTGTGCTGAATAAGAGCGGTTAACTTGTAAGTGGAGTAGTTCAAACATGTGACAGTAGATGGAGTGGGGAGGATGAGGAGTTTATATTATCCCTGTTTAGTGTTCACTGAGGATCTTACTGTGACTGCTAACACTTAATACTTTTCACAGGTTAGGAAAACAACCTTACCCAAGTATAAAGTTCACCAGAAATTAATGCCAACTACCTCTCTAATGTTTGAGTGTGATAGTTTAGGTGGGCATGCACATATATTTTGAAAATTCCTCTTTTATCAATGTCCTTTTTTAACCTTTCTTCTAATTGTGTACATGTAATTTAGTAGAAGACAATATCAATGGATTTTTTTAAAGAAAAAAATACCATGTTAGCTCTTAAATGTAGGAACTGAAATACATTTTCCTTGCCTGCACTCATATTTTCTTACTGTGAGTTAATGAACATCTAGTAAATTTATTCTAGCTAGGAAGTCCCTTTAAAGACAAGGAACCAAAACAGCGTGTCTGGGGTTGTTTGGTTTGTTTTTTTTTTTTTTTTTTTTTTAATTCATTCCACAAACAGGATAGTACTGTGTATCAGTAAGTGCTTTGCATCCAAACTGTTAGATTCAATACAAACTGCTTATAAAAGGTTAGTTAACGCAGCAGAATTACAGAAAAATAAAAATGTCATTTCCAGAAATACAGTACTGCAGTTTAGGGAGTTTTTTAAAATTATATCTTATTTTAACTTGCTAATCCACAAAAGTTGAAATACTTTGTGTAGCAAAGAGCAGAGTTATCTTTCTGCACTAAATCACAACACAATATTATGTATTGATTTTAGTTCTGAAATCCATCAAGAGCTATCTACTTAGAGAAGACAGCAATCTGAACAGGCAGAAAGCATTGCCATCAAAACCCCTTGACAGGCATAATCAATATTTCCAGATGTAATGAAGATCCCTGATGCTTGGAAGAGTAAGAAATGAGTGGAGATTGTAGCTTATGTTTTATGTAGTTTATTCTGAAGTCTCTGAGGATTTCAGCTTTGAATTTGAATTTAATTTTGTTGAGCGAGTCTTTTTTAATTCACTTGTGGAGACAAAAAAAATGTAAAATCTGCTCTGGCAGTCAGCTCTGAAGACTTGCATGTATTTCTTTGTTCCTGTTGACTACAGAGTTTTATTAAAAGACTTTATTTCTCATATTTGCAGGCATTTTTTGTAATGCATATATGTATTAATGACAAACAGGGAAATTGAAGCGCATGTTTATGCATGCACATGCATATATGTAGGGATTTACATAAAAAATCATTGTATTTAAATAAAAAAAGAGCTGCTCTTTCTTCATTCTGTGAAGAAGGGGGAAAAGAGCTGTGAGACAGATCTCTTCTGTCGTCCCATCCCCCTGTCATGGTTGGTCTTGGGTTTAAAATGTAAGATAAGAAAAAAATATTTTTTTTATGTTGCCTTAGCTAGGAACACTGTACTGTACAGTTTGCATGCACAGGCTGAGAGAAAAATTTTACTGAGGCTCCAGTTGTTCAATACCTCAGAAGCGATAGAACCGAGATTCTGTCTACCCCATTATTATCACTTTTGTACATGTGTACTGCTCAGTTTCAAGAATTTCAGGAACTGTGGGATATGGGATTTGTTGGGGTTTTTTTAAGGCTACTCAATGTTGTTATAAAACTTTGGTTTTGAAAGAATGTTTTTTTTTTTTCTATGCAAAGGATTCATAACTGCAACTGATGCAAGTCTGCAAATTGAGATATAGAAATTAAGTTAGGGTGAGTTTCATCTGCATTAATTCAGTCATCTGCAAGTTAGACTTAGAAGTCTGAGCTAGCTCTCTTCAGACACAATGGAAAGAAACAGATCGGATGAATCATCCTCTGCAGGTGTCTGTTTTCTCTGACTATGCAGAATGCTTAGGAAAACTGGCTCGGAGATCTTGGTTTTTGACATGTGGTCAGCTGATATGAATCCCACCTGCAGTGACTACTTGTGAAAAAGTTGGACTTAACTCTTTGAAATGACATCACTGGGAACTCTTTAAGTCAGAGGAGAGGTAAGGGAAGTTCTCCAGAGCTTTACATGCTGTCCTTGCTCTTAGATTGTCCTTTTTCTTTGTCCTGCTTCTTTGTTGCTTCCACCCTTTCAGCCTCTGCAATATGAAGCGGTACTTCTACAAGCAGTGATCTATTAAACTACACAAATGTGATTCCCCCTTAGAAACCAGGGTACCTCCTACATGGATCCTCTTGGGGACAGGGAGGAATAGTATGTCATAATGCAAATCAGGTCTGTCATAAAGTATATATGTAAAATAGATTATTTGGGGCCACTTAAGCAATCTTAATTCTGCTTTATCTGAGTTTTGTGATCACCTCTCACTTATACATGCACATACATACAGAAATCTCTATATTAGAACATGTATTTTAGAAGGAAGCAGACTAATATAAAACAAGATTATCATCAGTGTCACTAATTCCTGTTCAGTTCGTTGAATTTGGAACAGTCAGAGCCTGCAGAAATTCCTGTTGCTGGGAGCATCTGATAGCAGCTGTGTTATTGATAGCATATTGTGAGCTAGACCAAAGTAGTTCTTCAGCAAATTTCATTCACACTGTCAAAAGAACAGAGGAGCCAGATCTCTTAGCTTTATTCTGGACTTGAAAAAAGGAGTATTCCTTAGTGAATACATGTTTTTCATATAGCTTGAATTTTCCTACCCTTCTTTCCTTTAAATATGTCTTCTAATTCATTAGTTTGGTTGGAATGCAAAATACAAATGTAATTCTGTAAGTGCTTGGAAGTAATGATGTCTTAGATCCTTACTTACAGTATTTCCCTGTCAGGAATGATGATTTGAAGGTATTCACTGAAATCTAAGAGACTCGGAGTTTTCTCTGTATTCGATGGAAAGAAGCTCCTGCAGAGGGCGAATCTGGACCCCCCTCTATTGGCCATGCAGTGAAATAAAATACCTGATAAGGGATGTTAGCGTAGATGCTCCTTGACAGTATCTATGCTTTAAAACTTAGGAACCGTGCTTTATTTATTGCTAAGGTTACTCCTCCTGCAAGTATCCAGTAATAATTCTGTAAACAGTGTTTTCAGCCAGCCAGTTTGAATCTGGACAGCATCAAATTGTATGGTACAATCCTCTTCTGTATTGCAGATATTTACATGAAGATTCTATCATTTTAATTGTTTTATAATCTGTGATTTGAAAAGGATAGCAGGGAACTGTCAGGATTTATGTGTGTACTAAATGGCAGGCAGTTTCTCTGTTCCTTCTTTGGATGGTAATTCCAGTGTTTCTCTCTCCTTTGGAAGTCAGATGCCCTTCTGTTTTGCTTAATGGCATATTTTGTTTAAAAGGCTCTGTGGATTCTTGATAACTAACTACAAGTCAAGGTCTGGATTCCCTCCTCCTTCCCCTGCCAAAATTAATCCTTTTTCTATTGCATGTCTTTTTTTTCCCTACGCCCTTGGTTAATTATTCTTTGTGGGTTACTTACCTTTAGCTCAGTATTTTGGTCATTCACCAGACCTTTATTTTTTGTGCATATTTTCAAGATCTATTTTATAATGCAAGGAATAAGAAAACTTGAAATTCATACAGCAGGTAGCAAGGCTGATTTCTTGTGTTGTTTTTTTTTGTCCTTTGTGCTTTTTTCCAAGTTGGCAACAGTTGTAGAAAGAGTGACACCGTGTGTTAAGGTGAAGAATTTCATTTTTTCCCCATTCCTTTTTCAGTACTCTCATCTTTTACAGTGTTTTTATTTTATCGTCCTTCAAATGTTAAGATTTTCTGTATGCTTGCTGTGTCATGGTTTTTTATTTTCCATGCATACATTTTACAGTTGACTAGTTAATAGCTAAATGTCCTTCAAGAGAAGTTGCAATATGTTTAAACAGTTTCTTTTACTGATAAATTTGTGTTTAGATTTTGTTCAGTAATTTAAGAAAGGCACATCTGGAAAGAAGAGTTGATGAAGGTGGCTGGAAACCCAGAGGGGTCTCCATAGGAAAAGATGATGAAAGGGTAGTACTGTGAATATGCTGATGATGAGGATCTGTGGTAGATATGTAGTGTAGTGCAAGGAATAGAAAAGCCGACGCTATTTCTAGGAAAAAGAGGTAAATGGTAAATAAATGAAAGGTGAAATTGAAAGGCAACATTGAAAAGCAGGATTTCTTGGGGAAAGGAAAAGGAGATACTTTAGGCCAATGTGTAGAATGCATTGTGGTCAAGGACATAAAAATATTTAAAAGCAGTATTTTGTTGTTAGTATAGTTTCTGAGATTGTTCAATATCTGGTAGGATAAAATAGACGCTTGCATGTGTTAGTGTTACCTAGTCGTGAGCACTGGGGGGGCTGAGAAGCCAAAGCAGATTTGAGGATGTATGTGCCCTAGCAATGGCCTCTGCTGACATTGCAGGTGCAGCAATGTGCTGCTGGCTATGTGCATACAGGGGAGAAGGTATTCAGCTCCTGAGTGGTGTTTTGTGTTTCACATTTCTCTTGAGGAAAAGGTACTAGGCTGAATGGAAGCACTGTAAAAGCCAAATCTGCCCAGGGCCTGTTAGTTAGACCATGCATAAGTCAGTCCACGGGTGCTTTGGAGGAAGAGATGCAAAATGCTAGTAGGAAGAAAAACTTTGTTTCATATCATTGCTAAAGAAAAGGTGCTAGGCTGAATCACAGAGGCTTGCTTGTTTGGTAACAGTAATGTATTCTCCCTTCTGTTTTTGTTTGTTTAGGTTGAATTTTCCTATCCTCCCTTAAAGCCTGGAGAAGGACATGACAGCCACAGTTTACCAGAAGAATGGAAATACTTGCCATTTCTCGCCTTACCAGATGGCGCTCACAACTATCAGGAAGGTAAGAAATGAGAGAGGAAGCTGTATGTACTACTTCTACTGCAACCAAAAGAAAAATCCTCATATCTGAACAGTTGATCAACGATCCTTTTCACTATTAGACTTCCTGTACATTTTGTTTAAGATGCAAAATACATTGGCAATGGCATGTTGCTTCAGAGTTTGAAGTGAAAGTAGATCATAAAGCTGTACCTCTTACATCAAGAAATCAGATGTCAATAAAAGCTTAAGGGTTTGTGTGTAGTCCTAGCACAAAACAAGGCTACCAGCTTCCTTAGAAGTTCTTTGAAGGGGGAGTAAACTCTTGAGTAAAACCTAATCCAGTTTTGGGGTAAGGGAAAAATGAAATTCTAAAATTAAGCTTTGTATTGTATGTAGTCATTATGATTTTTTTTTCCCTCCAATAATGTAGAGATTCTTAGTGACCTACAAGTTATTCAGTGTCTGTAGAATGACGTATTTTGAAAACCAACAAATGTAAAGGACAGGAACAGGAGCTTCAGTGTATTTGTCAGCAGCAAGAAGATAGGATGCCTTTGCCATGCGGTTACCAGCAAGTTCACTGCAGTTGGTTTTTTTTCTTGTTTTTTTAGTATTGCATTTATTTCTTTGTTTATTTGACAGGAGTTCAGTACATCGCCGTGACATGTAGATGCATGTTCAGTTGTTTCATCTTTTTTCTGCAGAGCAGTGAACAAGGAAATCACTTAAAACAGCAAAATCACAGAAACCCTTTAATCATAGAATCATAGAATGGTTTGGGTTGGAAGGGACCTCAAAGATCATCTAGTTCCAACAACCCTGCTGCGGGCAGGGACACCCTCCACTAGACCACGTTGCCCAAAGCCCCATCCAACCTGGCCTTGAACACTTCCAGGGATGGGGCCTCCACAACCTCTCTGGGCAACCTGTTCCAGTGCCTCACCACCCTCACAGTAAAGAATTTCTTCCTAACATCTAATCTAAATCGACCTTCCTTCAGCTTAAACCCATTACCCCTTGTCCTGTCACTACACTCCCTCATAAACAGTCCCTCACCAGGTTTCCTGTAGGCCCCTTCAGGTACTGGTAAGCTGCAATTAGATCTCCCCGGAGCCTTCTCTTCTCCAGGCTGAACAATCCCACCTCTCTCAGCCTGTCCTCATAGGAGAGGTGCTCCATCCCTCTGATCAGCTTCGTGGCCCTCCTCTGGACTCTCTCCAACAGCTCCATGTCTCTCCTGTACTGGGGCCCCCAGAGCTGCATACAGTACTCCAGGTGGGGTCTCACAAGAGCCGAGTAGAGGGGCAGAATCACCTCCCTCGACCTGCTGGTCACGCCTCTTTCGATGCAGCCCAGGACACGGTTGGCTTTCTGGGCTGCAAGCGCACACTGCCAGCTCATGTTGAGCTTCTCATCAATCAATACCCCCAAGCCCTTCTCCTCAGGGCTGCTTTCAATCCATTCCTCGCCCAGCCTATAGTTGTGCTTGGGATTACACCGACCCACGTGCAGGACCTTGCACTTGGCCTTGTTGAACTTCATGCGGTTCGCACGGGCCCACCTCTCCAGCCTGTCAAGGTCCCTCTGGATGGCATCCCTTCCCTCCAGCGTGTTGACCACACCACACGGCTTGGTGTCATCGGCAAACTTGCTGAGGGTGCACTCGATCCCACTGTCCCTGTCACCGACAAAGATGTTGAACAGTGCCAGTCCCAGTACCAACCCCTGAGGAACACCACTCGTCACCATTTTCCACTTGGACATTGAGCCGTTGACCACAACTCTTTGAGTGTGACCATCCAGCCAATTCCTTATCCACCGAGTGGTCCATCCATGGAATCCATGTCTCTCCAATTTAGAGACCAGGATGTCGTGCGGGACAGTGTCAAATGCCTTGCACAAGTCCAGGTAGATGATGTCAGTTGCCCTTCCCTTATCCACAGACGCTGTAACCCCGTCACAGGAGGCCACCAAGTTTGTCAGGCACGATTTGCCCCTAGTGAAGCCATGTTGGCTGTCACCAATCACCTCCTTATTTTCCATGTGCCTGAGCATAGTCTCCAGGAGGGTCTGCTCCATAATCTTGCCAGGCACGGAGGTGAGACTGACCAGCCTGTAGTTCCCTGGGTCTTCCTTTTTTCCCCTTCTTAAAAATGGGGGTTATGTTCCCCCTCTTCCAGTCAGTGGGGACTTCGCCAGACTGCCAGGACTTCTCAAATATGATGGCGAGTGGCCTGGCCACTTCATCCATCAGTTGCCTCAAGACCCGCAGATGCAACTCATCAGGTCCCATGGACTTGTGCACCTTCAGGTTCCTTAGATAGTCTGGAACCTGATCTTCTCCTACAGTGGGCGGTTCTGCATTCTCCCAGTCCCTGTCTTCTGTGACCTGGGCAGTGTGGCTCAAGGATTTGCCAGTGAAGACTGAGGCAAAGAAGTCATTGAGTACCTCAGCCTTCTCCATATCCTGGGTAACCAGGTCACCCGTTTCATTCTGGAGGGGACCCACATTTTCCCTTGTCCTCCTTTTATCACTGACATACCTATAGAAACTTTCCTTGTTGTCCTTGACATCCCTGGCCAGACTAATTTCTGTCAGGGCTTTGGCTTTCCTAACCTGCTCCCTGGCTGCTCGGACAGTTTCTCTGTATTCTTCCCAGGCTACCTGCCCTTGCTTCCACCCTCTGTAGGCTTCCTTTTTTTGTTTGACTTTGCCCAGGAGCTCCTTGTTCATCCACGGGGGCCTCTTGGTGGATTTGCTTGACTTCCTCTTTGTTGGGATGCATCACTCCTGAGCTTGGAGGAGGTGACCCTTGAATACTAGCCAGCCGTCTTGGGCCCCTCTTCTTTCTAGGGCTTTGTCCCATGGTGTTCTACCAAGCGGATCCCTGAAGAGGCCAAAGTCTGCTCTGCTGAAGTCCAGGGTAGTGAGCTTGCTGAGTGCTCTCCTCACTGCCCTGAGGATTCTGAATTCCACCATAATAATACCGTAATACTACTTTTAATAAGATTTTTTTTTTTTAACTTGATGTACTTAGCTTCCTAATTCTCCAGCTTCCAGAGACCTCATTTGGAAGCAAAGGAAGTCATATAAAAATAATCCCTTTCCCAGCAGCAAGAAGAGTCTCTCTGACTCTGCTCTGGGTCATGATTTTTTTTTGCTCAATTTCTGCATTGTTAAATACATAACAAGAAGTAGGCTACATTCAAAGCTAGAAAAATCATATGCAGCTGCACTTACCTGTTCTGTCTTGGCTCAGTGCCATCCCAGTTAATGCTCAAGTTTGAACATTTTTGTTGCTGCACTAAAAGATTATCAATGTGTATTTTTTTGTAAGAAAAAAAAAGACTTGGCAATAAGACTGATAAGTATCCTTATGTTTTATAGGGAAGAATACATGAGCTTGAAACAGGCAAATATGTTTCAGATAATAGTTATGTTACATTTATTGTCACTTTATTAGAGATCTATTTTTTGAGTTTTAAACTAATTCCCTCTGATAGTCGCATTTTTGCGAAGAGGATGACTTGGTACAGGAAATGGTCCTAAAGACTTTCTAAAACCCTAGATGATCTCCATAATGTAATTAAACTTGCTCAAGAGAGTAAGTTTTTATAATAAAGAGTCCCTCTTTCTGTTAGACTTAATGCATGTGTTAGACTTTCTGTTAGACTTAATGCAATTGTCTCTTCCATTCTTTTTGTTACTGTGAAGCAAACAAAAAATAATAGCTGGCTTCCAAACAGATTTCACTCATGTTTTGAAAGGCAAACAGTTGTAATGTCCTCTCCTTTGCTTAGGATTTAGCAACTTTTTTGCAGTAGTAGCAAGTGCATGTGTATATGTATGTGCGTATATATATCAAGCCAGTGGTAGCAGCTACTCTAATCTTTCAACTGTGTATTTCCTCCGTGGTGGCTTTTTTCCCTATCTTCATTGCGTTTACCTTGATGGCATCACGCTCCAGCTGTACACCTTGCCTCACAGTGCCTTGTCTTTGCTCCTCGGTACTGGATTGGGAAAGCAGCGTGCCTGCAGGTTGCAGTGGTGCTTCTCTGCTGTCAGTAGCTGCTTCTGACAACCTGTCAGTGGGCTTACAGGAGTTTGGTCAGGCTAAACATGAGGCTGTTGTCAGAATATCCATATTGGCACAGCTGGGGATTCTTCCACAAAGCATCTTGCAATTTGGAAACTAATTTGGATGCAGGCGTAGCTTTATAGATGACTCTTTCTTATTTTTTTAAAATCTCAGAAAATAAGTGTGCCAGTATTTTCAGCAGTAAACCTTTTATAAATAAGCGATGCTGAAAATAAAAAAAAAAAAATAAAAACTCTTGTTAGTGACTTATGAAATGGTCCTTTGTTTTTCATAGATACCGTGTTTTTCCATTTGCCACCGAGATGTGGAGATCGCACCACAGTATATGGCGTCTCTTGCTATAGGCAGATTGAAGCAAAGGTAACTTCCCAAGTTGTGAATTATATTAGTGAAATAACAGGCTTGTTGCAGTAATGACCCTAAAATTCAGTGGCTTGCACCAACAAACTGCATGATCAGTTTACATTAAAAAGCTATGAAAGTGTGCGCAGTAGGTAGCTACAGAACTTGAGAATTATTTCTTTCCCTTATGTCAGTAGGCATATTGTGATCTTTTGAAATGTTCAAGGCAATTAAAAAATACGTTTTGGTTCTTGAGAGCTAATCCAGGCGCTGGCACCAAGTAGCAAAATGAAGCTGACAGTCTTTCCTGTTTCCAGTAAGTAGGCCTCTTGGGTAGAAAAAGCTGAAATTTCTCCAGGATGTGACCATGAAGAATTTTAGAGTATTTCCTGGGATCTAACCATGCAAGTGTAGTGATCATGCTCTTCACCTACTTCCTTTGCCAAAAGTATGCTTGCAGAGTAGAGCAGAATCTTCCCATTCATTGTAGTTCCTTACTGATACCGAACTTTTAGCAGTAAAGTTGAAAAATTGATGACAGCTATGGTGTGCATCAGATCACACTGAGGAAATTATCTACTTGATCTACTAGAATCTGCCCATGTTTTCAAAAGTGGTAGTGGTAATATGATATGCGCACTTACAATTGAGAAGTTACTACAAATTTCTTTTAAAATTACTCCCTTTCCCAGTGAAATGCCAAGAATCTGGAATGTCACGTGGGTTTGAGTTTTAAATGAGTCTTGTATTCAGATAATGTGATTAACATTAAACCACAGCACATAATTTACGTCTTTATTATATTTCAAATTCCTGTTTATGCTATAGGATAAATTTTACAGGTGCAGATTTAAATTCCATTTCTTTTGAACTAAATCCATGTTGATTTTAGTTCACTCACTATCTTTGCAGCCAGACTTCACTGTATTCTGTGATTAGAGTCTTGCTGTATTTAACTATGCAATAGCTTGGCTTCATGGTGCTCTTGATTCAAGTTTATGCTGTTTAATAGCCAATTAAGAAATTAAATAGATGTTTAAAGTGAACTCTTTGGAACAAGTAGAATCTAAACCAATGTGTTTCGTATGACAGCTGTAGCACTCTTTCCATCTGTCCTTTTTGATGTGTGGGCTGCAGTCGGCACACTTGCTGTTTTGTACAATTGAGTTAATCACTTGGTTGTATTTCTGCCGCCAACCTTTCTAGGTCTGCTGTTACGTGCTGGGACCATTTGGTCTGGCTGAGAATGTAGTTGATTCTGCAGATGGCACCTCTTTTATTTTATGGGTGGCTCAAAGAAGATCCTGACATATAAAGCAAACAATTTCTAGGCAAAGACTTTTCAACCTGGTCCATTTTCCCAGATAAAGTTAGAGAAGAATGAGTGGTGGTGTGCCTTCTCTTCTGTTACATTACCCTGAGTTAAAATGCCATTGCCTTTACCAGGGCTATTGCCTTTTTTCCATGCCAGTGTCTTTTAAACAGTTCTCTGCCTATCATCACAGCGGTATTTGGATCTTTGCTGTGCACAGTGGGATGAAAACACAATTCTGACATATCAGTGTTAGGACCATTTTTACTAGGTAAGGGCATGCTGTTACATGGTTTGGATATTCCACCGTTAAAGGCAGTCAGTTTTAGTATTTTGTTTAAATAGGGGGTGGTATGTGGCAAACAGACCCGTGAAAGAATTATTTTTGAAAATGTATGTGGGTAAAAATACTGTAATACTTCTATTTCTTAGGCATTAAAAGTACGGCAAGCAGATATCACCCGAGAAACAGTACAGAAAAGTGTCTGTGTTCTCAGTCAGCTGGTAAGAATGTTTAACTCCCAAAACACTTCAAAATAACATACTAAAAATTACTTGGTTTCCATATTCTTGTTTGGAACTTTTGGCTCCAAACATCTGTCTTGAAATCATTGCAGAGGGTAACAAAATGCTGAAGTAAAATTGAATCAAAAGTTTATGGCATTTGAGTGAGCAACCTTGAATTGGTATCTCCTTGTAAGAATAATCGTAAAAGTGTCTGCCTTTTGTCAGGGACCAGGATATCTATTTGCACTTTTGATTATTCTTAAGTGCTACTAACTTTTTATTTCATGTAGTAGGATTGAGGAGTTTGGCCGTTATAGTAACTGGAGAGAGTGGCTATTGACAGTTATGAAAGAGGTTTGAAGATCGTCACGCATACAGCATACTCTTGTTTTGAAGGAGTATCTTTTATTTCTACCTATTTAGCAAAAGCTACTGGTCATCAGACAGGGAACAGAAATTCTGTGCTTAAAGCTGAAGAAAGAACTATTATGGGAGCTGCATGAGCAGTGTTAAAGCAGGAAAATACTTTTCCAGAAAGATGTTCAATGATTGTATGGTATGTGCAATTGGAAAGAAAAGAGAATTATCATCATTTAAAATGAGCACAGGAGAAAGATGCTGCAAGTTAGCAGCTAAGGAGTGCCACTCCATGAACTCTATGTGTAATAATATGTCTATATTGCAAGATAAGAGTGGGAGAAGATTAAAGTTCAAAATGAGTGACTAAGTTTTCTTCACTTGCTTTTGTGTTTGTTTTTCTTTCAAGCCTTTGTATGGGTTACTTCAGGCAAAGCTGCAACTCATTACACATGCGTATTTTGAAGAAAAAGACTTCTCGCAAATTTCAATTCTAAAGGTAACTTAAGGAATAGTCACACAGAACAAAGCTTTCAGTGTATGGCTGTGAACTTTAGTGGTTTTAATTAGTGCTCAAATATTCTGTTTGCACGGGTCATTAAGTTATTCAGCTCTTGTAATAACTTAACGTGAACTAAATGAACTACCCTAATCTGACAGAGGGTCAACTTTCTGATTTGTAATGAAATACAATATTGTCAGCATGTACTTCCATTGACTCCATTGGTAAAATTTTACTTTCTTTCGGGAATAAGACATTGAAATCCTTGAATAAGTGAATTCTGTTTATTCTGGATTTTGTGTGACCACGTGCCATTAACGGCTTCTGCCTATTTTGCCTTTGTTCTAACTTTTACAGGAACTTTATGATCATATGAATAGTTCCTTGGGCAGTACTTTGCTAGAAGGGTCACAAGTTTATCTTGGTAAGTGACTTTTTTGTACAAGCAGCAGAGATAACGTTATGCTAATCAACACATTCCCTTCCTGAGCTAATTTGTTATGTGTGTTAACAGATTAAGCACGAGAGGTCTGTGTGCCTACACAGTATTCTGTTATGCATTTCTTTATTAATGGATTTAAATAAATGTCAAATAAATGTGGTGTTGCTTTCATAATAGGAGTTAGTTGTAGGTTGAAAGCCATGTTACCTCTTGACCTAACTGTCTGGCAAGCAACTGCTTGGCTGCTTTTGGGAAACAGTACCTTCTTAATTTTTTGATGGAACTATCTGATGATGTGCGGTGCTCAAGCTCTCATCCACCTGTTATTTGGGTTATCTGATTTGATTCTGACTTTTCCCTGTGTTTTCTGAATGCACAGTGCAGTATTCAGTGTTTCCATAATACTATGTGGCAGCCAACAGCAGTAACTCAGAGTGTGACTATTCATGTTATTATTGTCTCCTTTCTAGATTTAACTCTTGCTCCTGCTCAAAAGAAAGAATTTGATATGAGTTCTGCTATTGAAATAATCAGGTTCACATAGAATACATAACGGGTGTCCCCCTCCCCCTGAAAAACAGTGACAAGAAATAAGTTAGTATCTCTACTAGCTATTAAACTGTAATAATTGCTCTCTTTTTGGTATCTCAGGTCTGTCTCCTCGGGATCTTGTTCTTCACTTCAGACACAAGGTAGGTATTCTCTGCTAGATATGTAAAGTACAGCACTTATTTTGTGGAGTAAAATGCTTTGTGAGGAATTGAAAAATAAACATGTCTAGACATACCTGAGCTAGGAGTAAGAAGACTGTTTCCTAAGTACTTCTTGTTACAACCTCCTGATTTCCCTTCCCCTTCTGCCTACATAACTTCAGTGGAAGTAAGTTCCAGACAGAGAAGTTTTGTTTGTCTGCTGGATTCCCTGGAGTTTTCTAGGTTTGTGTGACATTTCTTTAGTCCTGTCCTAAAGTGCAAGTGGTATCTCAGTTATGGTCTTGTTTCTGTTTCCTGCTTCTCATCTACCCCAGATGAATGGGGTAGAAGAATATTGCTAAAGTCCGTGCAGACACACCTTGGAGCATTTTTCCCTGTATCTTGTAGTTATTGCAGCTTCTGCCATCATAGAACCTGAGGGGACTTGCACCTCTTTTTCCTAATGATTATTGAAATTGAGTGTGTATCCGATAGCTAAGGTACAAATAGCATTTAGAATCTTTTACTAACCAAGAGGCACCAAGGAAACAAATTCAAGAATCTGGATTTTGTGGTATATTTGCGCATGTTCAGTAGATTTTTGGGGTGGAACTCATTTTTATTCAACTTCAAATGTCTGCCAGTCATGCCCCAGAAGCATCTGTCTCTGAGTGTAGAGAGTCTGAACAGCCACTTCTGATCTGGATGCCTCATCTGTAGATGCCTAAAATTAGGTGAGGTGAATGCTGTTCTTGGTATTTTGCTGAATTCTTTTCTGTGTTTCTGTGGAGGAGCTGTTTTATGTTTATGCAGTTACTGGTGGGTTTTTTTTTAAATTCCGGAATTGTATAACATGTTCTTTCTTATAAATAAGCTTTATATGATTCAAATTACACAGTTACTGTTGGTGCAGGTTTTTCTCTGTGCATCTGAAATGCTATTTTAAAGAGTGCTCAGGTGGAGAAAGGGTGTTGAAACAGTTATGCAGTGATTAGTATGAAAACTTGAATAAGAGATTATGCTTGCACAGTGTTTTTGATAAATGGCACTGATTCACTCACCATGTTTTTCTTTTTTGTGTTTTTCAGGTCTTGATCCTTTTCAAATTGATTCTTCTAGAGAAAAAGGTAATGTTTTGTAGTCTGAGGCAGGTAACTGAGATAGAAATGCAATTGTTAATTTTTTCCTATGAAGTTATGTAGAATATACTAGTGAAAAACAAATTAAAATAAGGTAAAATAGAAGTATATGAAATCATATAAAAAACTTTGCATCCAGATTTAAATTGAGAAATTATGCTCGAAGTAACTACTGTGTGTTGATGCATAAATTTGACTCCACTTCTGTTCTATCCACACTCCACCTTACTAATAGCTGTCCCAGCTAGAGTAAGTAAAATGTGAGTGGAGCAACTTAACATGTTATAAAAGGTAGGAAAGGACACACATAATGCAAATAAGTACCTGTGTGAAGGAACTGATAGGAAATGCTGGTACCTAAAAGGGAGCATACAGCTTTACAGAATTCACTAAGTAGAACTTCTGGTTTGGGTTTTAAATAGGCATACCAAAGGAAATGAGTGCTACAAGCATCCTTCAAACCCGAATTGCATGGACACCTGCAGGAGACTGTGTAAAGGGCTGTTAAGTCAGACTGAACTCTGGTTCTAATTTGCTAAAAACTGTTGCATTATAGGCTCAGTGTTTTCTTTGGGCTATCTTACTGCCTCAGAAGCTATGCTATCCTAGCAGTTTAAGTGGGATATGCAAAATGTACAAGCAGATGTGAAATAGTATGTGTATTTGTTTTCTTCTTCTGTATATATATAAATAACCTAGAACAGGAACTTTCAGTGAAATGACTATGTATCAGCTCCCACACACATTCATGCAGGGGTTTATTTTTGTTTTGCTTTTTTAATTTTTTGTTTAAAGTTTTATTTCAGTTTCCCAAATTTCACTTTTTCTTCAGTGAACCTGCTGTGTTAAAACCCAGCTTCATCAGAGTGCTGAGGAGGAACATTAGAATTTCCTGTTAGCTGCAACTGGAAAGTCAGTAGGACTTAATCTGTAAGATAGCAAAACAGTTGTGGTTTTGATATATCCAAGGCCTAGGTGTCTTTTGTGAGGCAGTAAATAGAAGAGGCAGAAAAAATGGAAGTAGCGCTTCTCCAAAGCTTTTGCACTTGTCATTTAATTCTGTAAATTAGATACACCTTGGCTGTTCTAAGTATTGATGAGAAGAAATCAGTTGCTGCATTAAAGAACCATATGCTAAAGACTGCTATATTAAAGGCTATGCAAAAGGTATACTTGAGAAAATATGATTGTAACATAGGAGTATACACGTGGGAATGTATGTAATCAACTCAATATTCAAGTTTTTTCCCCAAAATAATACGTTGTGAAAGTCTACAGTGATTTTTTTTTTTAACCATTAGTGGAAAATACATTTTTCAGTTAAGATTTTGTAAAGTATCTCTATTAATCTGTTTAAAAACTTATTATAGCATTTCATCAGGTCAGTTCAGCATTTGGACATATATAAACAAAATACTTTACTGAGCTACAGTTCTTCTCTGAAGCTGCTCAAACCGCAAGACATAAATGCACAGGAAGAGGGGTTAGGGAGGGTTTCCCAAGCATGTTCGTATGACTCAAACATACTAAATTGTTTCGAAAGTAACTGGATGCTTATTGAATAAACCTGCAGATTGCTTTAGTTTTGTTTTTCCCTAAGCTCAAACAGGAAGACAACACTTGCAATTTCAAAAGGAAGAGTATTGGTTTTCTAGCACTGCCTGTTTTCTGGCAAATGTTAAGGTTCCAGAATAACTATGGGAATCTCTATGTTCAAAGACCTTAAATATAATATGCAAGAAGTCACTAGTAATGCCAATTTTCTTTGAGCTGAAAAGTGCCTGAATGCCACAGACTGATTTCCTTTAATCCTTAGAAATTTGGTTGATGCCTTTCCACAGGCTAAAGGATTTTATTTTTTTTTGCCTCTCAGCTTGTTATTGGGGTTGAAGACAACTTCCAGATGGTGATCATTTGACTTTCTGCTGACAGGACCACCCAGTTTGCTGATGTAAATGTTGTAGGCCATGTAACGGGGTTGGGAGGGGTAAGGAAGTGTGCACCCATACAGATGGACAGATGGCAGAGGGACTTGATAGAACAAATATAGAAAAGTACTCAGCTTAAGTAAGCAGTATACCCAAACAAAAACCTAGACTGGAATAGATTTCTTGAAAACAAAATGGTACTTTATAGACTTAATTGTTTCTGTAGGCTTAAAAATAAGTTTGGCTAGGAATACATGGTATCTGAGAATCTAAACCTATAGAGGTATTGTTGGGTTTCTGTTCCTTGCTATTATATCAGGCATCTTTCGTACATGCATGTTATAGAGCAGCATTTTAAAAGGTTAGATGTTTTTATTCCAGTTGAGTCAGTAGCAGCTCTTTCCTCAGATGAGCTGCTTTTTCTTCTCATGCTTTTTCTGTGGCTGTTGCAATTTGAATTCACCTATCTTGAACGTAGAAAAAAGAAAAATTGTACAAGATAATATACAGTCTATTTTTAGCTGAGGTACCATT
The DNA here is from genome assembly GCF_028858705.1 of Grus americana. Classification (NCBI taxonomy): domain Eukaryota; kingdom Metazoa; phylum Chordata; class Aves; order Gruiformes; family Gruidae; genus Grus; species Grus americana. The sequence goes on from NC_072853.1 coordinate 115,310,245, forward strand.
AAACATCGTTTGGTATGTGTTAGGACTGCATAGGTCTTTCTCTTGGTTCCATCAATTCACTGGCTTGTAAACTTGCAAATACTAGTAGAACAAGAGTTATTACTCATCAGTCACTTCGAAAGTGTCTTCCTAGCTTACAGCAGAAGTCTTTTATTAAGTCAAAGTCCACAAACTTGCACTTTTAATTTCATGATATACCTATTAAACTGGCTTGAAAAGTCATCAAGTTGGATCATTCTGTATTCCTTTGCATTTTTTATTCCTTGTAATGATCATATATTTTTTTACTAGGTATTGTGCTGCTTGAGTATGTAAAAATGGCATTGTTAAACAAGTTGACTTTCGTGGGGGTTTTTTGGGGGGGAGTTTGTGAGGTTTCTTGTTGTTTTGTTTTGGGTTGGTGTTGGTTGGTTGGTTGTTTTTTCTCCTCCCCCTGCCAAAGGCCTGTCTTGGAGGAACTCCAGTAGTAATATTCAGTCTGCCTTGTGTTTCTTCTTTCATTGCTAGCCTTTGATGCTCCCCTTTTGAATTCCTAACTAATTTACTAATCCCAGTGTCTCTAATTTAATTAAGGAGGTTCTGTTTCCCCATGTTATGCCTTAAGTGTTTTACCAAAGTTAGTATCAGTCATGTCTTCTGTTTCCAAAAAATCTTTTTTAATCATAGGAAGATACTTGTAATAAATGTATGCAGATAAATCAAAACAGGATAAATGCAGCATATCTTTAATATATTTTCTTAGAAGAGATGTTTTCGCATAGGTTTTTGTCCAAATTCTGGAATGGAGATTATTTGGCCTCTTTGATTTATAACAGAAATTTTGATGTACTACAAATGAACAAGAATTTATGTGGCGTGCCAGGAACAATTTTTTTCTGTCAGTCATTCAGTAACTGGATCAATTTGGGGGAAAAAAATCTGAATGACTGACAGAAAAATCTGAATGATTGACAAGTATGTATTACACACATGTGTATATTTATATAACATATATTACAAATATTATAAAATACAAGGATGCAATAGACATACTTAAATATTTACTTTGAACTGCTGTAAGAGCTTTTGTTGGTAAGCAGACTTTCTAAAATAACATCAAAAGCAATGCCTTGAATAGTTTGCATCTGTTCTGTCTATCTTTGTTATGCTTAAGTGTAATCATGTTTTTCTCATTCTTTCCTCCCTAATTCCCCTTTCCTCTCTTGCATGCTCTCATCCCCCCACTCCCCTCCCTTCTGCCACCAGGTGCTGTTTTATATTTCTCCAGTAAATAGATTGGTGGGAGCTCTGATGACTGTCCTGTCACTCTTTCCTGGTAAGAAGAGAAGTTTGGACTACTTTTTATATGCTATCTAATGATAACTGAGATTGGCTGTACTGTTTCATTTGGAAAACAACTTATGTGACAATAGACTTATGTTTCGTTGCCTGAAAAACAAGTGACTTCTATGCATGTCCATGGACTATGTGCACATCTCCTAATACTTACTACTTGGACTCTATGGGTTATTTCTTGTGCGTAATTGGAGCCACTGGATTTTCTGTGTTGCCTGTGGGTAACATAGATGGGACCCTGCATAAGTCGCACGTTCCTGTCAAGTTCCTTAAAAAAGAAAACCACAAACCTCTCTCTCCCTTCTGCATGCACTCTTCAAAAAAAAAAAAACCCAACAAAAAACCCACAGAAAACTAACCTTGCTAATTCTGCGCTTCTAACTAGTCTTCTCAAAGCAAAAGTTGGGGCAGATTCTTTAAGAAAGACAGTGTGATTTTTGGGGTTTTGCTTTGTTATGTTTTTTAATGCACACCTCCCACCCCCCAAAGTAGTGTTTTGAAATATGTGATTTCCACTATGCACACAAGAGCATCTAAATTTTCTTTAACAAAAGTCACTTAAATTTCTATTGAGATGGTGATACTCATGCGTGCTGTCACTTTCCAGGTATGATTGAACATGGTCTTACTGACTGCTCACAGTATAAACCAAGAAAGAGCATATCAGAGGATGCTGGCTTGCAGGAAAATACATCACGGTTAGATGACTATGTTTCTGTGTCTGCTGCTGACATTTCAAATACAAACTTAGAAATGGGAAAGGGAGGCAGGAAAATGACAGGAAACCATTCACTGGAAGGTCAAAAAGCAAATGTGCCTTTCTCCCAGTCAGAGAAGACTTGCAATGGAGCTCAGTCCTCCAATGGTACTGTGCAGCGCTTGAAAGTTCCTTCCCGCAGTTCTCCAGCATCCTCTGAAAGTGACTGGGAGACCTTAGATCCTAGCGTTTTGGAGGAGTCAAATTTGAAAGAAGGAGAACGTGAAAATACAGCATCAGAACAGGCTGAAAATCTTCCGAGCGAAGGCATGAGCTCAGAAAGCCTTCCCATCACTGTGCAGCCCCAAGCAAATACAGGACACGCAGTGCTTGTTCCAGGACTGATATCTGGGTTGGAAGAGGACCAGTATGGTATGCCGTTGGCTATTTTTACAAAGGTAAACATGTTGTTCGTGATACCTGGTAATTCACAAAGACTTCTGTTTTTCAGAAGTGGCTAATAATTTTGGTTACCCAACTCCAAGTGGACAGTAGGGTGCTACAAAACCTGTAAGTACAGTCTCTGGCAAGTGACTGTATTCCTAGGCAGGTGGAAAGCGTGAGTGCATGTTTGAGAGGGAGGTGTGTGTGCACACATGCATTCCACTTTTCTGTCATATGTATACTTATATACTATATTCAGTTCTACATGATGGTAACCTGCAACCCCACTGTTCTTCATAAATGGCATGTATCAGTAACTACTGTTTTCTTTTACTCTGAAGAATTGTTGATCTAACCTATATAGGACAAGATCAGAGTACTTAAGAAGTGTTTAAATACCTTAATCTAAACTGAGCTTATCTTGGCTGACACCTAAGCCTATGTTTTCCTCTTTTAATTTTTGTGTATATATGTATTTATAAATATGTGTATATATATATGCACAAAATGTGTATATAAATGCATGTGTATATATAGACACACAAATACATATATGTATATATAAAAAATTTCACCCTTCTTTATATGATAACTCTTCCTGGTTGTCTGTAGCTCTTTCCCTGTGAATAGTGTTGAGCTGCTGAATTTTAAGCTTGAGCTGATGCCTAACTGAACTGCAGGTATTCCAGAGTCTCTTTAAGGACTCCAATGGGCATTGTTGTCAGATAACAAGCAATACATTTACTAGGGCTGGTTTCCCATAAAAACCAGGGAAAATGCATCCCTTTTAAAGATACTTTTGTCAGTAAAAAAAGTGATATACTTTTTTGTTCTGTTTTTAATGTAGTAACTTTTTAGGTGAACATTTGCCCAGAAAGTAGAAGATTCAGATTTATTTCCTCAAGCTGATGAGGTTCAAAGTGATGTTTCTTCCTTTGGAGGTGCTTATTTGCATTTCCTTGCACAACATTGTATTTGATGATAGTGTTTGAGCTTCTCACAATAACTTTCCTTGGAAATGGTACACGATGTGGGCCCAAGTGAGCAGCTCAAATATCGTTGCCCTGTATTCCCTCACGTCACTGTTAGAGATGCTTTTTCAACAAAAATCTGCAGGCTGGTGTTTGTCCTTACGGTCTGTCTAATGAAAAGAATAACCAGTAAATTCTATTTAGTTCTGTTTAAAACACTAGATTGTAATCAAGAAGAAAATAATTGATAAGGGGGCCTACGAGTGCAAACCCTGTTTGCTATTAAGCTCATAAAATGGAAAAGTAAACAACTTCAGGGAAGCTGACAGTTTCTACATGTTTACCTTCTGTTCCACAAAGGCACTTTCCATTTGAGTTCATCTAATGTAATTAAAGTAAAAAAGGCTTTACATCTCTAAATTATCAGAAAAACATGATTCAAAGTTATAGTTTAACCACTTACTGGAAAGTTTAAATCTCTTCTAGAGCTCTCATCTCAGGGTTGTTTTATGCCATGCCATGGAAAGACTAATAAATCTGACAAATTTGAGTGGGAGGAGATTTTGCTAGATGGCATAATACATTATCCAAGTACACCTGACCATAAGGAAAAATAGGTTGTGATACTTTTTTCTTTAGTACCAGTTCTGTAAAGATCTAATACTCATTTCGTTTGCACTCTTTTTAAAAGAATGGAACGTGTTCACGGAAATAAAAGTTGTTATACTTAGAGATAAATGTGAATTTGGGAACTGACATTTGATACTTTAAATAATGAAAAATTTCCAAGACTTTGCTACTTGAATATACAGTAATTAAACCTTCCTTTGCCAGCTTCTTAAGCCATATATTTTGAAAATATTCCATTTTAGGTTGGTGATTTCTCTCAAAGCATCATTGTTCCTTTGACACAGGCTGTTTGTTTTCAGCTGATAAGTGCTTGTCATCTGGAAAGCCATCCCTGTGTCTAATATAACAAAAGGGAATAGTTGTGCTCCTTTCTTGCATATGTTTCTAATTACCATGTACTCTGTGATAAAGCGCATGTGCTCTTTGTTTCTGTCCAGTATGCTGTTAGCCCTTCTGGGTTTCTACTAGTGAATAAATTGTATTGTGCTTTATGCAGTTGAACAGCTGGAATCAGACTTCAGGGGTATGTTGATTATTTAAAAAGAAAATTATGATAGCTACAAGCTGCTTTTCAATGATCTCTCAATGACTTACCTCAAAACCTTTTTTCAAAATGTTGTGGTGTTTTGTTTTGGTTTTTTTTTTAATTTTTATTTTTTAATTGGAATATAGGATATTAGATGAACTTACAGGTGTGGAGTGGCCAAAAAGCACAGTATATTGCTTTCTATCCTGCCGTTTCTTAAAGCAGGCATGCATATGCTTATCAAAAATGGATTGCTATCTCTAGAGCCTGGAAATCTCCACCTACAAAACGTGGATAGCGCTGTGTAGCTTTTCTGCATTATGTGCCTCAGGACTACCAGAAGACATCATGATATGCAAGTGGAAAGATGAATCTTTATCTCCATTGACTGCTTGTCTCTGAACGGACCTAAGACCTCACTCTTGTTTCCTACTGCTTATTCTGTTGCTTTATAAATGCATTTCATTCCTGTCCTTTGTGTTGTATTTCATTTTCAGTCCTTAGACTGAAAGGCAACACAACCTTTTGAAAAATTTAATTCATGTGGAATCTGGTTGTTTTGCTTTGCAGATGTAATTGTAACAAAACAATAATCATGGATGAAATTGTAATAAGCAAGGTTTGTTCTGAGTGGAATGTGCTGGCTTTTATTAGGAAAAACTCTTAACTTAAACTATTTTTTTCCTTGGCCTTATGTTAATCCTCTAAATATCCCTGTTACTTTAGGGGTACCTTTGTTTGCCATACATGGCACTGCAGCAGCATCATCTCCTGTCGGATGTAACAGTCCGCGGCTTTGTTGCGGGAGCCACCAATATCCTGTTCCGTCAGCAGAAACATCTGAGTGATGCAGTTGTGGAAGTATGAATCTTTGCATTTGAATTTCTTGAACTAGAGAGGAGTAGAGGGGGAAACAGAGGTTGCATTTTAAATATAGCTATGAAGTTTCATGTTCATGCCCCAATTTTGAATTATTTCTGTATGAAATAAATTCTTAAATGCAGAAGCTTATTAAATTTGTATCATTTGTTAGGATAGAATTAGATAAGCTGTGCAAAACTAATACATGTTTTTCTATATTTTCTTATATCCAATGTTTGAATTTGCAGGGCACTTCTTAAATTTTTATTTTGCTGCTGGTGTAATTATTTCATGTCACGGGCTTTTTTCGTGACTTTGTAATAAGGTCTTCAAAAATAAGTGCTTGCAGCTGAGAAACAGATACAGTCAGATAATAAACCACATTGCTATTGACTTCCTTCTGATTTAATCCAGAGGTTAAAAAAATACTATCTAAGAAAACACTGTCAGTTCTGGCAAATAGATACAACTATGTAATAGTTATTTGGTAACCTAAGATAGCGACATATAGGTAATCAACTTAATAAATTGAAGTGATAAGCAAAGAGCCTCTAGGACAATACATGTGAGCACCAAACTTCCCCTGCCAAATCCTGTCAAATAAGCAGATTTTTCTGTGTACCAGGAAGATGATCGGATTCCGATTATATCAGAGCAAGCAGTATCAGACTTTCTGAGAACAATTCGCTCATTCTTTGGCCATTTGTTTCTCCTTGATATTTTGGGGGACTGTGGGTTTTGATTTAGGTAGTGATATATAGTGGTATATATACGCTCTTCTATTTAGATAAATGTTTACCCTTGAAATTGTTTCAAACAGGTAGAAGATGCTCATGTACAAATCCACGATCCGGAACTCCGTAAGATCCTGAACCCAACAACTGCTGACCTAAGATTTGCAGATTACTTGGTGAAGCATGTAACTGAGAACAGAGATGACGTTTTCCTTGATGGCACTGGATGGGAAGGAGGAGATGAGTGGATCAGGGCTCAGTTCAGTGCTTATCTTCATGCACTGCTTGCTGCTGTGCTGCAACCAGGTAGAGCAGATACCTTGTCTAGGGACTGAGATGAGGGTGGGTGTAATAAGCATTTGCTCTGTTGCATTAAGCACGTGGCCTATCATTGGATCTCCCTCTGCCTAACGTTTCATTTTAGGCTCCTTTTTCAGTTGTCCTTGGCTAGCTGTCTTATTCCTTGACAAACTTAGTGCTAATTCTTACTTCACAGCCTTACAGACACTTTGACTGTCTCTTTCACCTTGATTTAATTAAGTTTTCCTCATAAGTAAAAATACCTGAAACCCCATACACGATGAGACTTTTACGAACTTGAGTGTCTCACAGACTCTAATGCAACCTGAAGTTAATTTTGGGGAACTAATTGGATTCAAGGAGACGTTAAGTTAAGTACCTGTTTTCAGAAAGTTTTACTAGGCTGTTCCATCTCTTTCCCTTCTTACCGTGATCTTAAGTAGGGATTCACATAAGTGAGAAGTGTCATCTAGAGGCTTCATAAGATTGTGTTCTGAGGCTCAACGTTTTTTGTCTTGAGAGGGAATTCTCTATGTTCCAACATTTTCTGCATGACTATAACTGAAAGAATCAGTGTTTTATTTGTGGAAAAAGTTTAGTTTGCCCAGCACTGACCCTGTTAACTTCATTCTCGTCATGGTTATTTTCTATTCACATCAATTAAGTGATTCAGATCTTGTTCTGTGGTACTTGTGAGAAAACATGGGATTGAGAACTTGATTTTAAAGTCTGGAAGACTTTAAATGTCTGATAACATTAATGTTTTAAGATGATTACTTGGTTGATACGAAATGTCAGGGTTTTCTGGAAATTTCACTGGCTGGCTTTAAAGTGATTTCCTATACTCTTCAGTGGTTTAAAGGGGATGTTGTTATGTTAAGTTTATTCCACAGTAGTTCATACTGCAGTTTTGGAGTGGATTTGGGGTATACTAAATTGGAATGAGTAATAACATGGTACAGCAAAGCCCAGTGTATCTGACCAAGACCAATGCAAATGATGTTTTTGTTCTCAGTTGTTATATGTGGCCATTCTCCCCTCTTTCCTGTCTTGCCCAGAGAGTAAGTCAAGAGGCCTATGCTTGGATGACTTTTTTTTTTTATTCCACTTGAGCTCTTTACTTAGCACTTTATAAAGCTTTTTTTAAGCTTTTTTTCCTTTTCTCTCTTGCCTTGGCATTGTATATTTGGGACACTTTAAAATGAACATGATGAAACATTTTTGAAGTGCCTAGTTCTTAGTACTAGAGTTTTAATTGTCTTTGATTTGATAAGAGTCTGAAAAATTTTAGTTTTTCTTTACAAGGAAAAAGAGTAATTTGTTGTATTACATCTCTAATGAATTGCTGCAAATTCTCATCTTTATTTTAATTTATCAGACAATGAAAAGACTTTGTCAGACTTTGGAACAGCATTTGTAGCAGCCTGGAAAAATACCCACAACTACAGAGTTTGGAATAGCAACAAGCATCCAGCTCTTGCAGAGGTAAATTCTAGGTAAGGAAACTTTTTTTTTTTTGGTAGCATTTAACATGGAGAGCTCCTAGTATGTGTAGTCAGGCACACCATTCTGTAGAATTGCAGCGTTCCCCTTGTTCCTACTATAAAGCCCTGAGGGTGAAACGTTGGGGCCCTATTCTGTAAGTACAGAAACTGAGTATTTCTGTTCTTCAATACTTGAATTTTGGGCTATAGTTTTATGAAGAAAAATATATCCCGAGTCAGGATAAGTGAAATTTGTTCAAGTTGATTGCTGGCTGTCCCCAGCTATATAGAAGGTTTGTCATTCTTCAGGAATTGCCCTCAGGTGGTTCTGCTTTTTATTAATTGCTTCCAGGTGAACAGGGAATAGTTGTGTCCAGGGTTGTCATTGGTGGGAATGGAGAGGAGCTGGCTGGTTTATGTTGAATCTTCTATACTTTGGATTGGTTTATGCGTATTTTCACTCAAAGATTAGATGATGCCAGGCGTGGTAACACTGTTGGCTGTGCATGTATTTTGTTTAATGTGGGTTATTACTGTACTGCAGGGAGTTTCGTTTGCTTTTGCTTTGTCAGCTGCTGTAGTGTGAAGGTTTTTCTTTAGACCTACAAAGCTCTTTTGGTCTAATAAAGGATCTTTTTTTTTTCTTTTTTTATTTGCTCTGTGTTGCTAGGAGGAGGTACCTGTACCTTAGTGTGAAAAGTTTGTTAAGATCTGGTCTGTAAATAGAAGTTACCTCACAAGTAGTTCATAAGAAATCTGAGGTTGAATAGTCACTGGGACCTAGCCTTCTGTAAAGTGACGTAGTAGTATATCTACAAAAGATTTATGTTCTTTGTAAGCCACAGACTTATAATAATAATTGTATGATATGGATTCATCATGAAAAAATAAATAATGTTTTCTTGGGTTTTTCTTCCTCTTCTAGCCACCCATTCCAGGGACAGTACTCTGTATCAGATGTTAAATTAAGATTGTCACAGTAAGTATATAGTACTTCGATTTGTATTTTTTTTAAAGTGTGGTCAAATACTAATACCTGTATAACTGTTGCTATGATGAGCTAAATAAAATAATGATTTAAATTGGCCATGTACATGAAACTATTCTCAATGTTCTCTTGCAAAACATCACCGCATCTAAAGATGGAACATTTGCCTGAAATAGGGAAAAACAGTGCTAATGCACTATTTTGTGTTGGACTTTACATAATAGAGCCCTGATTTTTTTGCATTGCAATTATAAGGCTTTTGTATATTTATTTTTAAATTTAAACTAAAGCTGTTAAAACTTTCATCCGTGTTTTTCTGTATGTTGACTTTAAGTCTCATTATTAGGAGAAAACAGCTTTTTTTTTTTTTTTTAAATTGGCTGGTTTTTAATACAGCATTCTTCTAAAACTCTTGAAGTTCACTGTATAGGTACTGAGACATGCCTCTTTCATTTCTAAAGGCCATTAATCATTGCTGAAATTCACAAACAAAGCCTACTTACTGCCCATGCCAGCTACTGGGGGGGAATCCCTGAGGGAGAGTTACTTTTCCTGTAGCTAAATTCTGATTGATTCTAAAGTTCTTTGCTACTGTTGTTACTGTGATGCCACTGAGCTCGTTACAGCCCTGACTCAGCAAAGCCCCCCAACTTTGCACTGGTTGCCATAAAGCAAACCAAACCTAACAGGATCTAATACGTAAGCGTGGAGATTCATTTGAATAGGCAGTTTGTTGAATTTGTGCTTTTTCTTTTAAATTAGCTGGTTTTTAATACAGCATTCTTCTAAAACTCTTGAAGCTCACTGTATATGTACTGAGACGTGGTTCAGTTTCTTCAATTTAGAAGTTTAAAATGAGTTTTACATAATCTCTTACTGCACCACACTCAACTGAACTTAAAGTTGGTCTCAGCTCTTAATGAGTAGTATTCAAGTCTAAAACTCAGTGGTGCTTGTTTTTCCTATAGCTGGTTTAGCTCTAACTGAAGGCAGAATTCAGTCTGAGAGTTGCAGTTAACTATTTATTCTTGTTTATGCACCAAGCAAAATAGATTGTTTTCTCAGCTATGTTGACCATAAAACATCAGAGACCGGTTCTTTAAGATGCTGTAAATCAGCAATGCTTACATGCTGCTGATTCTGCACCTGGCTTGACTGTAAACAGTTATTTTCTGTACACTGTGAGTAGACCTAAACCACATGCTGACATAGAACAACAGCTTGAGGAATAAAAAGGTTCAGACTTCAGCCTGCTGAATCTTTTTGTTGCTTTTGCTGACCAATGACAGATTAAATTTCCGTGATGGCGATTGAGAATGCAAATGAACCAAGATTTATCTCAAGGTAATTGCCTTCAATAAGGTGCATGCTGATAGCAGCTCTTATTATTAATGGATGGTCTTTGTAGAAAGGCTTAATTTGAAAGATGTGTGTCTGTAATCTTTTACTTGCCCTATTTTTGTGTTTGAAAGGGGACATATTAACTCTGCTGAGTAGCCTGAAATCAGTGTAAAAGGACCAGTAGCTCTTAGTGTGTATCTAATAATAAATATTTTTACATCAGTGCCTTTATTCTCCAGACGTGACTTGCTATCAGATACTCATCAAAATTACTTGCTTTTTGCAAACTGAGCCTAAACTTGTTCTTGGTGTACTCCTTTCTGCTTTTTGCATCCACACTGAAGATTCTGAAAGTGGGAAAACAATGTGGTGTGCTGTGTTGTTAAGTTTTACATAAATGGGTTTGCAAAGCCTGAAATGTGGACTTGAATGTTACAATTTAAAACTAAATGAGATTATTTTCAAGTGACTACATTTGTGCAGTAGAACTGATTGTTTTTTTGCTTTCCTTTCCAAATGACTGTAGTGTCTGTTGTCTTTTTGCATTTCTTTAACAAAAGCGTGAGAGTAAACTGTACTAGATCAAAAAGAGCAAGATACAAAGTAAACTATTTAGAAAAAAGAATGATTGGTAACACTATTTTGTTTAAAGCTTATATATTAGGGCTAAAACTTCTCAAAACTACTGCAAATCAGACTTTGTTATTTAGAACATAAATGCATTTTGGTAAACATTTAGGAAAGGTATAAAGTGTGTTGTCTAAGAAGGAACCATTGGGCATTTTGATTCCTGTCTTGCTGGTAGTATTTTGTCTTCATCTGAGAAGCTTGCCTGACTCATCTATGTGGATAAGATGCATGCAGGAATTATGGGCTTGATCATATATATAAAACTATATATATGTATGCAATGTAAATCTGTGTGTGTGTATTGATATATATTTTAACTATGTGTTTTATTTATACCTGGAAGTAATAAGAAGTTAGTCAACTGACAGTCTTCAGTATCTCTCTTGTTTAGCTCTGTGCAGAACAGCGAACGTGGAAAGAAGATTGGAAATGTGATGGTTTCTACTAGCCGAAATGTTGTACAAACGGGAAAAGCTGTGGGTAAGAAATTTATTTAAAACCAGCTTGTATCTGAGCTGTATCTTTTTTGAAAAAGCATCCTATATCTCAGTAATAGTTTGTTTTAATCCAAGTGTACTTTATAACATACGTACAAAACAGAGCAACATTTTGAGGGGTAAAACTGCCGATTGAGGCCCCGTATATTGTGTAATAGTGGAAAGAGAAGCAAGTAGACAAAGAAATTAGCATAAATTCCTCTTCCAGTGTGGGCTGGAGATGAACATGGCAAGAGAGACGTTCAGGTAAAAGCTTTCATGTAATCTGGAAATGCTTGGACCACAATACCACCTTCTGCATTGAGCTATTCTCATTTTTCTGTCACTTTGAAACTATCCAGAGCTGGTTGAGATCAGAGGAAGACCTCGTGTCAGTTTCTGCAGGTTTTGAAATAGTCTCTAATTTTCTGGAAAAGCACTTGTTGCACTTAAACAGGGGCAACATCATGTTGTCATCTTGCAGTGCGAAATAACTTGAGTTCACCAATTGAAGAATCTGGTAATTGTTCTGCAGTAGCTTTGCCAAAAAATGGTTTAGCTTCCGCTTTTAATCCATTGGAGTGTTTCTACTCTTTTTGCTGTTGTATGTTCTGGCAAGGAGTGCCTTTCAGCCTGAAGCCTAGCAGGCCTTCCAGGGTAAAGGACAACATAGGCCATTTCTGCTGAGCTACTGTGTTGAAATTCTTTGAATATTTTCTGACACAGGCTCTGGATTTGGATTTTAAATCCTAAATGGAACAACTGATAGTGTGATTTATTTTTTATGTATACTTCTTTGTAGCAGCTTAGTAATGATAACAGTACACTGTTGACCTTCTTTCTTTTGTTTTGTAATGCAGGTCAATCAGTTGGAGGAGCTTTCACAAGTGCGAAATCAGCTATGTCATCGTGGTTTTCTACTTTTACGCAGTCAACCCAAAGCCTCGGGGATTAAACTATGGTTTTGCACAATGCTGCTGAATATTTCAGGTGCAATGCTTTCTCTGAGCTGATCGCTCCAAAATATAGGAGTGAAGATTAACTATCCAGGACCAAAACAAGGTATATGTTGCTTGCAAGCAGACATGGAATGTTATCGTTCAGTTTCACTAGAAGTATAAAAGAATGGTGAGTGCCTCCATCCAATGGGATGGCATTTGCAGGATATTGGTTGTATTTAAAATGACTACTTTTCTTTAAAACTGAGCCTTTATAAAGACATTAGCAAACAGGGCTTGTTGCAAGCCAAATGTGTTTGACTTCAGATTTGTACATTTTCTTGGATGTTGAAAATATTTATGTAAACTAGTTATATTTTTCATTCCAAATAGCCAAATGTTTGTGAATTCTTGTTAGAAATAAGCAGAGTATAAATACTGATTCCTCTTTCAGGTTGAATTTGAGAGCATCTCTGCAAAAAGTATACGGTGGAAACCCTTAAAGGGTTCCAAGCCAGGTGGAACTGTCTCACTTTCACCTGCAAACTAAAATCGCAGGGTGCAAAGTAAGACTGTGGCTGACTTAAGGATTTGTTGTTTTTTTTCCTTTCTCCTCTGTAGCCACATACAGTTGTTTGCAGTAATCTGTCTCTAGCTCTCTTTGTGTCCCCAAATCTGTGTGACGGTTGCAAAACCAGTATTTTCTTGATGTTACGCAGTAGGCCTTCATAACTTTGCAATATGTTTTGGCTGTGTTTTTACCCTGGGATGTGAATGGGATTCCAGTTGGAGTGATCTCTTCAGGAAAAGTATTACAAAACAATTCTCCGAAATTTGGATTGGATCATTAGACAGTTTTGTGAGGTCTTGCTCTATTAAAATGTAATTACACCATCAATGTAGTTACATACATATGAATACAAAGTACTAAAAACGCCTAAAACTAGCATAGTAGCAAACTCTGCATGGCTTTTTGTTTGGGTTTGCCAGTAAAGTTATGAAGACTCTTCCAAATGAAAATCAGCTATATCGATTTTCTGTGTTGACTCAGGGAATGTTCTGTTTGGATAACTACTTTTTTCATGAGGAAAGTAACAATAGAATTGAGAGAGTAACTGAAATGGCTCAGTTCATGTCCTTGTGTGAAGAAATATAATGGTTTATATGAACAGATGTGGCATAATGCTGTATTTCGTACGTAACATGCATGCAGTGTCTTCTGTATGCAAGCATATTCCACTTCCTACGCTTCTTGATTCTGAGACTATTCCTCTTTCTTGTACTGTGTGTGCCTCTATATGCCTTCTATCATCCCCACATGATAGCTGTTAATGTTTTCTACATTACATTATCAAATGTCCCAACTTTCTGTAGTAAAAGGCTCTTAGTTTATTGCCTCATCAGCATCTGTCAGCATTTTGCCATGTTTTTTCCAGGGCAAAGATTTCAAGTCATGGTTATTTCTTCTATTTCTCAAATAAAATACAGCAGCTGTACAAGAGAGAAACAGGAAGACTTGAATGTAATTTGTTTAAAGAAATTAAGTTCTAATTTCTTTAGGTGCATTTGAAAAGCTAATAGAAAAGCCACAGTTGTATCATGTAATTACTGTCCAACAACTTAGTTTTCAGTTTTATTGCTTCAAACAGCAATTTGAAAGCACAGGATCTGGCTTAAAGCCTTTGTTATTTTTTCCAGGACAAACTAGATAGATAGAATAGCTGTGGAAGACCTGAGAGTATACAGCTAGTTTGAGTAGTTTCATTCGAGAAGGTCAAAAAAGGTCTCTAAAGCTTTACTAACCTTCTGCTTCCGACGTAGAAGTAAACTGTATCTATAGAACTGCATCTGTTGCTCCTGGTCTCTGTGTGTATTTGTGCATCTCCTGAAACTTCTGATGTTCTTCTGTTTTATTCCACAACTCTGTAGTAGACATTTATATCTTTTCAAAGACTAAGTAATACTTGATATGCAGGAAGAGCTCTGGTGAAATAAGACTAGGGCTGCATTTATTCATGATGAGTCTAGAGCTTTCTGATTCAGCATGCAGATAAGAAAATAATCACTTGCTTTTGTGAAAATGGCTAATATATTATCTGCTGTTTGGGATTTAAGTGGTCAGGCTTCATGTTGTAGTGAAGATTGAATAAAGGTGCATAAAGGATTTAAGCACTTATAAAACTAACTTCAGCAACTTAAGGCACACTAGGTAAATTTAGGCTTAGGAGCTCACAATGGTGAGTTCTAGGAGCCGGGCAAGTGGTTGGTATTTACATGTACAAGGTATAGAAATAAGACCTTCAGGGATCCCTTTTCAATATCCTCCTTGGTCACCTCCTCACCTGAGTTTCTTCTGTAGAATTCTCCTATGCCCCAAATATGTATAGCTGATTTATTAGCTCTCTGCATTCCCTTTACTCACACAGACTCCCTTGCTGGCCCAGGGATATTAGAAAGCTGACATTTTTTATTATCTTTTTTGGTAGATTGATCTGAGGAAAGGCAGAATGAGGTGCCCTCTGCAGTGCTAAGCTGATGTACTGCTACTTGCTGCTTTGTACAGGGACTCTGTTATGATACTTCACAGTATTTCTCTTATGGGCAAGAAGACCAGACGGATCTTTCTCTGCAGTCTTTTCCTCACTGTCTGTTGTAGAGCCAAACACAACCTGATTAAGAGTATTTTCTTTTCTTTACAAATGATAGAATAAGAAACCTGTATTCATTCTCAGTCTTTTAAGAACTGGCATCCTGCTAGCAAGTTGGACTGTGTTTTAAACTCGTACAGTGATTAAGACTCATGCAGCGGGTGGAGATGAAGTGATCTTGGTAATATGTGGTCTTCATTAACATGTATGCTTGCTCTTTGACATTTGCTTAAACTTACTTTTGGGCTGTAGGAAGGCATGCAGCCACTGAGGTTCATCTAAGCTCATGTAGTTGTCATCTTAATGGCTGTAACCTCTATAGTTAAATCCAATGCAAATGCAAGTTACTTTCCTCCCCTCTGTTTTAAAATTTCCAGTGCAAGCATTATTACTTATTCAGAAAGATTTAGGCAGTTGACTTCCATTTCAAAGACCCTGACATCCATTTCTGCACTGCAAGAAACACCAAGTCCTAAATGAATTGT
Source organism: Grus americana (assembly GCF_028858705.1). Lineage (NCBI taxonomy): Eukaryota > Metazoa > Chordata > Aves > Gruiformes > Gruidae > Grus > Grus americana. The sequence goes on from NC_072853.1 coordinate 115,325,733, forward strand.
TGACAGTGCCTCTAACGAGGCAACTGTGAAGTTATTGTTACAGCTCTGTCATGATACATGTTGCAAAGGTCTTTCTGGCTGTCATTGTGCAGCATGAACTGACTTACAGGTAGTACAATAGCGCACCTCTCAACTTTCTGGCATCAACATCTGCTTTTTGTATGTGCCAGCATTTGAGGAACTGCCTGTTGAGCCTATATAGATACAAGTCCCAAACCCCCCCCAGGACTAAGTATTGTTGACCTAATATTTCACTTGACTAAAATGTTCAGCTTTTTTCACCATTTTTGTGTCATAACCTTAATTCCTGTGCACATCTGACACCAGTTTCCTCAAATATCACAATGTAATTATCATTTTTAGATCAGTGTTCTGGTGCATTCTACTTGTTTGACCTTGTACATCTGTTTTAAGCACTTTTGTAATTAAATATAGTATTTTGCCTAAACAAGCTTCTGATTTTCATAGAAATTATTACTAAGCAAAGAAACTAATGTGGCAGTATTTAATTGTGAAAGTGAAGGCGTGAATGCAGTTTTTCAACATAGAAACTGTTGCTTGATAATTGAACATACAAGTACTGTGATTTTTCTTGTGCTGCTTGAAAAATAAATACATCAACCCTGTTTAATGTTCCGTCTGCTCAAAAAGCTGTATTATTTTAAGGAATTAATCCCACCACAGGATACTTGCAGGCATCTGGTTTTGATATTGATATCTGCTTGTAATACACTGGCAGTCTTTTTTTAAATTTGTCTTCCATTTAAACTGATGGTGAATGCTGCTTTTTGCAGATTTAGGACAAGAGGATCCTCTAGTGTGACTTTTTATTCCCTATTTGGGTACTGCTCATCATGAATTGATTAAAGTCTTCAGTAGGTCACAGACCTCTGTTACATCACTAAGAACTTTTAGGTACGACTATAAAATTTTGATGTAGATTTAGATTCAAAATAGTACGTAGTTCATGTGGATTGTGACATCTAGTTAAAATCAGGATGCTGAGTAAATTAATTGCTGCACATCCAGTTCTCTGCCACAGTGAGCTATTTTAAAGCTTTAAAACTTCTACTGTAACTGTCACTGTACCTGGATGAGAATGATTTGGTAAATTGCTGTTTCCTGTAGGAGGAAATGAACTGCCTTGAATAACATTCAGATATGAATTAGATGAAGCTTATGTCTAGAAAACAGTTGCAATTCTCTAAAACTTGTTAAAATTTTTCCAATTGTATGCAAGTAGTTGTGCAAACACACCGAAAGATAAATTTCCATCATGTTGTTTATGCAGTGTAATTTTACTTTCTTGCAGGTATTTTAGTTTTCATTAAAAAGGGCAACATGGAGAGTATACATTAAAGGCAGAAGCACTACATTATTGTACTATGATTAAAGATGTATGACAAATTGCTTCGTGGTGTTTTGAGTCTTTAATACTATAGTAGAGACTGACTTAAACCAGTGGGCACAGAGCTTTAGTTCTGTGATGTTTCTGGTCTTGACCCCATTCTTTATCAAACATGAGAAGTAGTGTTTGGATTCACTTAAAAAAAAAAAAAAAAAAAAAAAAAAAAAGGAGATGGATCACTTCCATCAGTTTACCTTATTCCCCATCAGTTGATGTCATATGTGCGTAACGTGTAGACACATGGCTTCATCTCGGTTGTGATGGAACTTTGGAAGTCTTGCTGTCTTGTTGAGTCTTTCTATATAGGTTCAAAATTGCCTAATCATACATTGCTTCTCTTGTAATACTATTCCAAAATCAACTGATAGAAAATGAGATTGTTGTTGTTACTTCCCTGCCTGAATTTACTGACAAAAGCATAATTACTGTTTGCCTCAATAGTAGTAGAAATCATCTACAAAATTCTTTTCTTGTCTTAATCTAGATCACTAAGAAAGTAGCACTGCTTTCTAGATCAGGTGAGCATAAAGAAAATCAAATCAGGATGTTTAGACTGAAGGAAGAACAGTTATCTGAAGGCAGAGGTAGAGTTATTTTGTTGTCTTAAAAACAACATGGGGAATAAGATCACTTTCATGCTATGTGAAACATGGAAAACACTGAAGAAGCAAATTCAATGGGTAGTCTCATCAGAGACTTTATGAAATGCACACAGAAACACGGTGGAGAAGTTACAAGTTCAAGCATATCAGAAAGTGGCAAAAACTAATGCTGAGCTTAATGCCTTGCCTAATATGACCTGCGGTTACTGAACTTTGCTGCTCTTAATAAAGTGCATGTATATGCATTTTGATGCATGTAATGCTGTGCAAAAGAGCTGGCTGAAAAGTATGGCCAATCTTTAAATTGTGGAAGTCATTTCTCAATTTTTTTTTTCACTTCAGTAAAAACACATGCTCAGAGTTAAAATAGCTAGCCATACTTCTTGCACTTTCTAAATAAAATCTCAGCATCAAGATTTAGCTGGATATTTAGCACATGAATCTGAATAGGCTTTAAGATCTACATTACATTGCTACCTTTTTAGTACCTTTTATTGTCCTGTTTACTGGCTCTTTGGTCATATGAATGCAGTAGAGTGCATGTATGTATTCAGTAGAGCTTACTATTTTAAGAGATGAAGTCACGTAATGCTTCAGGTGACCAGTCATGCTTTAGCACTTCAGGAATGGTGTATGTACAATGCTTAAACCCTTTCTTTGCTGAAACAACAGTTCACAAGTCAGACCAAGCCCCAGAAGAGCTGTGTGGTTTAGAGGCAGGAGGGGAGAAAAGCACCCATAGAGATACTTTTGTTACTCCTTTACCTTCATGCCTGTCCCATCTCACTGCTAGTACTCCTCCTCCAGGTTATAAGCTCTACGAGGAAGAACTCTGCCTGGCTGAATTGTAATCATGATAAATGTTGTAGGAGGGGGAAGATATTTTAAATAATTCTGGAGTGGAACTAAACAACTCTGTCTGGCTAATGTTGAGCATGAAGTGGAAAGAAACTGGTTTTAAAGGGCAAGCCTATTTCAGTCTGCCTAAATTAAAAGCTCCTTTCATGTAGGAATCCAGATCCAAACAGAGAAAATGTGAAGGTAGCTGTACATGGGAAACAGGAGGAAAAAAATCACTAGCCTGCTATTAAGTTCAGTGGTCTGCAGGTTTGTCCACAGGTGTTCTTTAGCTGTACTGCAATGGGGCAGGTGATAATGCATCTTAACAGAAGCATTGAGAAGTGACATGAGAAATGTTGTGAAAACCAGTGCTTTAAACCAGGCAGTGCCTTAAAAATCTTAAAAAAACAACAACCAAACAAAAAACCACACAACACTTTAGAATTTTCCCCCAAAATTAACTGTCTATCTGATCCTGTCCTCTGTAAAGCTTGACACACATCCCTGCCCTAGATCTGACTGGTCCCCTTAGAACAAAAATTAAACTTGCCATCAGGTATGTGGTTAAACAACTGTAAAAGAGTGGGTGCATTAAAAATTAACAGAGGCCAGATGGCTGCTTTTTATTACTTCAGGTAGGGGGAACTGAAACTATGTAAGACTAAAAGTAGTTCTTCCAGAAAAGAAGCAAAATTTTTGAAAATACAGCAAAGCTTGAGTACATACCAAGTTGATTCACTGAAACTTGTATGTAAATGTACTTCAAAGCTAAGTACAGGTTGAATAGGCTAGTATTAGGCTAGAGCTTGGTAGTAAGATACTAGCTTAGGACTCTGTGAAGGCTTTAATCAAATTTGCTCTATTTATGAAATGAGAACTGCATTTTTTTCAGCTGTTGTCTTTGTTCCCGCAGAAGCCTTTCTCTAACTCTACCACTAGTGATCACTTCCAGGCACATGACAATGCTTTGCCTGCTGTTTCCTTCTCAAATCATGCAAGGAAAGAATTTGGACTTGAGAATAGCATTTGCCAGCTGTGTTTTCCTGTGGGGTTGAATACTGACTGCAGCAACTAGTTGTGTAAGTATGTCTTTTACAGAGTCACTAGAGAACTGTTCAACACTCAACTAGTCTTGTCTTTAAGTACTGTATTATTAGTAGTAAATTTAAATAAGGTACCACATAATATTAGACAATATAAGAAATGCAGATAATATCTAAAAACAATATAAAAATAATACATAAAAAATGAAGACTAGCAGGAAGTCATGTAGACCGTCTGTCTTTTAAAAAAATGTTCCTAAATGGATTAAATTAGGGACAGTTCTGCCAGGCTATGTGAGGCAACTGTGACTTAGAGCCACTGCAATTTAGTTACCTATTTCCTATTCAAGTTCACCCTTTTTTTTTTCCCCCATCTCCTTCCCTCTTTGGCAAGAAACTATGCTTAAGACTTTAAACTCAAGTTGAAAGCTCTCAGTAACAGAACAAACGCACTGTGCTCCTTCACTAGCTATAGATCATCTACACTTGAAGAACACAGGGTTGTCCTAAAGCCTAATGCAGCCTGGTACAGCAGGCTGAAGTGAGAACAACCCACAGAACCAAGCAGTCTATTCAGGCTGGAGTTAATAGGATACTACTCATTTCTGCCTGAGGTATGTGATGCTCCAAATTGCGTTATAAAGTAGTATCACTCTTTCTTTTAATACCTACTCCCTTGAACAGGCTCGGAACAGCATGTCCCAGGCTACATGAAAGCAATACACACAGACCTATCAGCAGGAGCCCCTGAGCCTCTTCTCCCCTCTTATCTAAGCAATTCAGCTGTTGAAAACAAAAAAAAAAAAGTTTATATATTGGTAAATGCAAACATGTTATGTCACCTTCATAAAAAAGCAGTAGCTTGCCTCTTTCTGTTGGAGCCATTGTTATTCTGGGACCCATAAATCCTTACATGGTACAAAATGCCAAAGCATTAGGAAGAGTTTTATGTAAGGCAGGTTTAGATAAAGTCCCTTTCCCCATCAAAGCCTTTATTAATTGTACAAGACAAAACTTTGTAAATCCACTTCAGACCTAGTCATCATTGTTGAAAGCTGTAATTGTATTTACTGGAACAAGAAACAGAATTAAGAAAAAGGCAGTGACAGTCTGGACACCAGAGTAAACAAACTTGCTTTTAATATTAGAGACTGAAAATAGGTCTCCCATCTTCTGAGCTTACAGGAAAGACTCCTCATTACCTCCCTCATGCCCATTGTTCTTCACTTTGAGTAGAGCAGAACTTGTCCCATGATAGGAGAAAAGCTGATTTACAAAAATCATAGTGAGGGATTCACAAGTTGTATATAATCTTCCGTTTGACTTCAATACCTGATTTCCAGCTTTCACTGACCAGTAAGCAGAGCCAACTAATGTACACGTCTCTAAGCTTTTCACAGCTTAACTACTTCAAGTTGCCTTCAAAAAAACTACTTGCTAGAAGTGTGCGTGTGGCAGGAGGGCATCATAACTGCATCTACATCAAGCAGAAAGCACACTCAAACTCAGTTGGATTCAGTCTTTTTTAATAAATTAATGTCATTCAAAATACAGTGCCAGAACATGATGCAGCTGAACATGCTAGTAAGGTTTGTCATGAAGCACCTGTGTTCATGTTAGGTTGGCGGCACCCCGCTACTGCTAGTGGTTCCTGGGATTAATGCCAGAGCAGCACTAGTCATCTGCTCTCCTGCACGCAGGGCACAGGATATTCCTGAACGGTTGGCCCCCCACCCCCCCAAAGTAAAAAACCTGATAGCTAAGGGGTATCTATACACAATCACACTACAGTAATGCTTGTTATTAAATTAACAGAAAATAAAGACCTGGTTAATCCACACTAAAACTTTGTTTTACAATGGAAAAATACATCAGCAGCAGGAAGTAATATACATGAGCCAATGTTACTGTAATACAGAATGTGGAGCCATTTACTGATTAAAGCTCCACATAGACCCGCACTATGAGGGCTGACAACTCCTATTGCAAGCCCAGCAACTTAAGTCCACACCTGGTAAACTACCAGCTGCTTGGAAGACCTGTATTCTAAATAGACAGGTATAAGTTAGTGAAAATAGAATACATGCACCTAATAATACAGCTTGACTGAACCTGCAGTCATTTTGCCCTGCATGTTACCATACAATGGAAGATCTACCCTTCCTACCACAGGTAGATCCATGGGATTTGTTTCTTTTTCTTTTAATGGCATTACTATACCAACATGGATATTAGTATTAAGTGAGTGCAGCACAGTCCTTTAATTAGGCCACACTGACAATTCTATAACTAGCACTTAAGTAGAATATCCAGAAGTAGTTCAAATATAACTGGAAGATACTTTCAAAAGTTGTGACATCATCCTAGAAACAGTGACTACTTTTTTTCTGAAGCTAATTTTCCTGAACCGAGACTTTGTAGGACTAGAAATTAATTCTTTAGACAAGTCAGATGCTTAAGCTCATGATATACATACATGTTTCTCAATTATCAGATAATAGTATTTCAGATTATGGAAGCATACCTGCTCATTTCACTGATTCATACTGAACAGCGGCCAAGTGTTAGGTAGGGCATAAAAATACAACTCATGAAAGACAGGTTTGACATTTCTGTTTCCAGACCTGTTCTTTCACAACCATTTATTTCAAGATAACCAAGCACAGAATCAGTTGTGCAGTCTAATTTGGGAGCTATACAGGTGGTAAAGTAACCATCTCCCCATCCAGCTCAAACTCATCACCTCCATCTGTCGAGAAGAGATACGTTGGAGGCTTCCATAGGGACTCTTCAAGGCAAGACGGATACAGCTTTCCTACGGTGCACCGGAAGTCTTTCCCCAAGTCCCACAGCACACGTTCCGATATATGCTGTCTTAGAAACCAGCGATCGAGTTCCAGATCATATTGATAGGTGGCATACTTCGCTCTCTCGTTCATGTGGGTTTCTCGTATAAAGACACACAGAGAATTAGAGATGACAACCGCTCTAACACATGGGTCAGAATACCGCTTGGCAGGGATGTTGGCTGCCATTCTCCATTCATTTTTATTCACATCATAGATTTCCACGGTTACGGAAGACCCATCCACAGTACTGCTTGGGAGCCTTATGCCAGAATTGCTGGCAATATGCAGTCCTCCAATATAGAATATTTTATCACCAAAAGCAGCAGCTGAAGCAAAACATCTACTTGTTTGTCGCATAGCCATTTCTACCCAAGCATCTGACCTGGGAAAATAGCAGTACATCAAGTTGTGTGCCATTACATAAATGCAGTTGTGAACTGCTACTGCTGTGCTCCATTGCCATGCGCAAGGCAACGGGCTGACCATGGTCCACTCATCTTTCTCAGTATCGTATCTCTCCACAGTTCTCCTGTTGAGTTCTCCACCGACACTATCTCCTCCAATTGCATAGATGTATCCTTCACAGCAGACCAAGGATGGCTTTATACGAACAAAGAGCATCGGTGTCTTTGGAAACCAAGTGTTTTGCTGCGCATCAAACCAGTAAAAGCAATTCACAGTTCTGAAGGCAACCTGGAGTTTGCTGCTTTTACTGTGATTGGTTTTTGTGTTTTTCAGAGGAACTTGCCCACCTGCTATATAGATGTCATTATCAGGAGTTACAAGTGTCCCAACCTTATGCAGGTCAGCAGGAGGATTGCAAAGTTTGTAAACTTTTTCTGCCTGGGGGCTGTAACAGACAGAAGAATAAAGACTACCAGGGTTTTCAGCAGCAGCTTCAATGAATATCATCATCTCCTCTTTTGTCATACCAAGCCTGGGCTTGAAAAACTTGGGCATGGATTTGTACAGTCCTTGCACCACCACCGATTTATCATTAGGTGGTAAGCCTTGAAACCAGGCTCTCTGTGTCACTTCTGACAGTGCATCAATTCGGATTTGGCTAAGAACAGAGGACAAATACTGCGATCGTGATTCTGTGTTGTACTCCAGCCATAACATAGCAGCTTCACGAACTGTCTCCTCCTTTTCCACATTTAAATTGTCACTGCTTAAAATATCTATCAGTAGATCATGTGACAGTTGCATGAAAGCTTCCTGGTGGTACACAGCTGTGAACTTGTGCTCTACCATTCTTTTAGCACTCTGTTTTAACTCTTCACAGCTGAAGAGATCAGCAAAACTTAATAGACGCACACAGTTTTCTGCGTTAATTTTTTTGATTAAGTATTCTCTACACCGTTTTAACACATCATCTACCTGTAATGCAAAGAAGAAACACACTAAGTATTAATGCATGCAATCTATTCCTTCGCATACCAGCAGCAAGTAAAAGTACCTGCATTTAGTGTTGAACAAGAGAGTTTAGGCCTGGAATACTACATATATACAAAAAATACAGCAGTGACTTAACTGCTTCATACAGATCAAGTACATCACATGACTATGTCTGCTGGAGAAGCTGATTTTCTACATGTTAGAAGTGCACTGTTTTACTTCCACCCTCCGTAGGGACCATAAAGCAAGGAGGGATGGGTCCATGAAATGTATCTAGCAAGCAACTACTGCCCATACTGAGCAAACCAAATGAGTATTTTGAAATAACAGAAAAGACTATTTAACAAGACAGGAAAAAATGGTTCTGAGATTAGAAGCAGTTATTGCACACTCAAAACACTCCTACCTGTAAGAAGCAGGCAGTTTCATAAAGCTGTTCTACTGTGCTGTCACTTATTGCCAGGTTACCCGTGTATGCGTAAGTTATGATAATTTGTAAAGTGGCTGCATCCACATTCCTCAGGTGTACATGTGTTTGTTTACTTTCACTTAGCCCACTCATGAACATGGCTCTGAGGAGAAATACATATATTAAGACAAGGATCAATACTTAAGTACAGTGATCTTAAATAGTCACCCACAGGTCTTCAGTGAAGGTGAAAAGTCTTTTAGGTTGCCTGTTTACAGGTGTTTAGTATTTACCTTAGGCTACCATCCAGTATTTAAGATTAAAGCATTTGTACAGAACATTCAAGAAGTACCATCAGTGTCTTCTGTAGAAATATTTTATATTTATGCAAACTCTTTTGTGTTAATCAGCAGAGAACCATAATGATTTTAGAGTTTTAATGATGAAATGTAAAACTTTTTCTGTGTTAGGTAATAAGAGGGAAGAAGCATCCTCCAGAAAATACTGTTGAAACATTTACAGACAGATTTTAAATCCTAAAAGAAAAGCAGCAGATTTATGCAATGGACTGAGCTAAGTCGTATCAAAAAGCACGCTCCTCTGCCAGGAGGAAAAAGTTAGCTCAGAAAATGGAGCAAGGACTAGCACTCCATGAAGTATTTCTTATATACCATTCATAATAATATGCAGTGCACATCAGGTTTGTTTTTTGTCATTGATTTTTGTCTACAATCAGACTTGGTCTGGGAAGAAAAAAAAACCAAAACAACACCCCAAAAAACCACCAATGCGTATTTCCATTACATCTTCATGAAAAAGTAGAAAAGCAATTTAAAAAAAAAGGTTACTGTTTCCATAATGCTTTATATACTTATTGCCCATTCTGATTTTTTAATTGCAAGACAGTTAAGAACTAACTGGATTCTAGTACTTCAGGTACTTGGCAATTTTCTTAAAATGTGGGACATTGATTTTAAGAGCTTTACATTCATTCAGGTTTGGCCTTTACGGTTATATTGAAAATTCAGCTCAAGGCTCTTTATATTTGTTTGGGGCATTTTAGGAAACCAGATTATGAGAGAAGTTAGAAGGGACAGTGGGTGCACCCTGCAGTCCTGCCTGCAGCTGGAGAGGTGAAGGGGACACAGAGATACACTCCCGAAGCAAAGCCACTCCAAGAAGCATCTGATACAAAAGACAGCACCCCACCACCATTCCCTCCTGCCCCATCCCCATCTCTGTCATCTTCTAAGCTCATTAACTCAGGGCAACTTGCATTTTAGGAGGGATCACTGACTGGCCAAGTGAGTATCAACTTGCCATGCAGCTTTTTAAAGGCAAGCAAGACAGTACAAGTACCAGCAAAGACTCCTCTTCATAGAAAGGAAGAGGCAGCTGTGAGAGAATCTGGCTGTAGTGCACACTTAGGCACTGCTGAGCGGCCTGTGCTGGAGCTGGGCTGCTGCAGCGCAGCGTTCAAGCACAAAGATGTAAGGGAAGCCGGCTGCAGTTGTACACGATGGCTGCATCATGCTAAGAGATGCTTTTCAGTTCTTCCGCCTCTCCCCACAGCCTCCTTCAGGGCTATCAATTTTTCATAATAAAGCTAAATTTAGGAAGCTGAGCATCTTTTTGTAAAACCAATGTAGAGAAGAAAAACAACATGACAAAACCACAAGCTTGATACTTCTTTTAACCAGTGCCAAAACCTCATCCCATAAATAATAAACAAACACATATGAATAAGAGATCTGACTGCATATTCTAATGCAGCACACTGCGTGGATTCATGACAGCTTTCCAACCTTATGATTAGACACCCACATTAAATCTGGCCACATTTCCAGTGGCTGTTATTTTATAGACTGTTGGAACTATGTCATCTGCACAAGGCCAATGGCAATAATCATTATCTAGTGATCACACAATTCTTGTTGCTAAAAATTTTACCAGACTCATCTGAGATGGAAAAATTAACACAAATCATCAGCAACAAAATCTTCTGTGGAAGTAATAAATTAATCCTCGAATAGTTTTACACAAGAAAGCACACAATAACAGAAAACATTTTAGAAGTGTTCTGTATAGTGAGCCATCTCAATGAGAAAACAGAATTTGCAAACCTTCCCTTGATTAAACAGGAAAGAAAAGTTATAAACACTCCACAATGCATCAGGAAGGTAAAACATGCATGATGTCACCGAGACCAGTTTCAAGCTTCAAAATTCCTTCCAGACAGGCAGATTAATTACACTGTATTGCCAACAAAAAATGATTAATCACTGCAGAAAATTCATGGTGCCTCATCTTCTAGGTCTTACTATGAAGGTATCTGCAAAAAGTAGTAGCACTTGACATATTAATAAAAACTTTTCAAAAGACAAAACCAGGACACCTGGGAAGTAGGAGCTACTGAAATAAAAACTGCAACAGCATCTCAGTGGGGGAAAAAAAATAAACCCAAACAAAAAACCACACACACACACAAAAACCCTGTTGCATTGCAGCAAGACTCTCAGATGAGAAGACTTTCTGGCTTCTTTACTGAGCAGAGAAAACCAAATGATTCAGAAAATGAAGCCATGAACTTGCACAGCAAGCCCTACTTTTAGCAGAGGCTTCTGCTAAGAAACTATAGTTAATAAACATGACAATGGAACTCCCATAGTGAAGTCTCAATAATCCCTTGTTACCCTACCTTGGGAAATAAAAAAAAGTTTAAATATTTAAAAGTTAAGTACAAAGAATAAAAAATGTACTAATTATTCAGACTATTAACTCCCTAAAGAAAATGAACCATCACAAGTGTGACTTTTTTTCCCCTCTCACTTACTGTAAAAACTACAGGACCTATCCACAGTAAGTTACAAGATGCTGGAAAATTTATTTTACTCCTTTGGTGTTGACAAGTAATGATATTTAGGTTTTTTACTTACTTCACTGATCTTTAAAACTCTCTGCAACACATTAATTGTTAATTAAGTAATACTACACTCAAAAACAGATTTTCTAGAATTAACAGATCCTAATTTGAATACTTACCTGAAATATGAGCTGCATGTTGCAAGAACCATCTTATGGCAGGGAAATTCAGTGCCCTCAACAATCAACACTATGTCAGTTAGCAACTGCTGTTCATAAAAGAATTTTAACTGCTCCAGCAAGGATACAGCATACTCAGTATTTATCTGCCTCTCGTCCTGGGTAGACATGACTGTATTCCATTAATATTTCCAGGACCAGAGAGAAAAGTCAAGATCTTTTCGCCAGCAAAGGTCAGTTGAATGTTTCTGAAGTAACCAGGGAAGAAATGGCAGGAGGTCTGTAGCCTTCAGAAGTGATACTGATAAAAAAAGGCAGTGTTATCTTGGACTGCTGAATCAATGTTGCAGACTTTGACCTACTATTAGGTCATCATGTTTTGACGATGTCACAATCTGTTCAGAGGTTTTCAAGAGTGTCTGCAGAGCTCCTGTTGAGATCTATGATGCAGCAAATGAATGAGCAAAAGCGAAGTCTGAGGTAGGTTTTGTGGTAACATCTCGTGATCAGTGGCTGCACTCGAGTGACTGAAAGCAGGAAAATAAAATTAATTTACATTAGCATTTTTAAGGGATAACTATGAAAGGTTTTTTTTAAATTGTCTAGCAAAAATTTCTAAATTAGTACTTAATTACTTGCACAAAAACTCACTGAGAAAAAATTAAACAACAAAAGTATCAAAGCGAAATGAAGAGTTTATGCATTAATTCCCATCAAGACCTAGACTCAGAAATTAAGAAAATTTATTTCATCAACACAGCTTCTAAGACTGAAGACTTAAAATAAGGTTGAGGAAGACTTTATTCCTCTTCCAAGAGCTACCCACTGGGTACATCTGTGCATTTCCTTCAACCACTGATAAGATAGCCACATTTTTTTCATTTCCATATTAAACAGCTACTTTTTCTGCTTCTGTGGTTTTGTCTACTTAAAGCTTATCAATACCAGGCCACTAAAACTATAAATGCAATTTCTTCAACATTCCATCATTTTCCAACTAAACTCTCAACATCATCATCAACCCATTTATTTCACCTTTGGCATTCTACTAGAGAACAAGCAGAACCAGAGCTTAAGGATTAAAAAAAAAAAACTAACAACCTATATTCCCACTGCTTATTTGATTCATCTTTTCTGTGCAGAAGGGCTTCACCTATTAACATTTCACATTCCATTTTTTTTTTTTCTTCTGAGTCATTTCTATACAGCCAGGTAAGCATGACTGCTGCAGACTGGAGAAACGAAAAGTAAGGAGATAATAGGAGCAAAGGGATGCTGGAATAGTAGGGGTCAAAACACTTGCAGTGGTTCTAAAGCAATGACCACAGGCTACCAAAGTCTGTTTTCTTGTTTGGACATTTCTCCTCCTCTTAAAAATGGGGTCAGGTTTTATCTTATCTTCCATGTGCACACAGAAACATAAGAACAGGATAGTTGTGACAGTAAAATCACCATCATAAAGGACACCAGAGTACCAAATCTATCAAATACTCCCAGATTTATTTACTCTTGCACTGTTCTTTTGCATTCCAAAATCAAGGAATAATTAGGGACATGTTTATCTAATGTCCAAGACATCACTATCATTATAGTTCATGATGAATACTGAATACAGAAATACCTTACTTGAAACGACATACTTTAAATTCCATACAAAAATATACAATTTAGTGTAGATGAAGGCTGTAGAAACACCTGCCAGCCATATCAAAGATCTGCTATCTGAACAGAGCCCTGCATGTAAGATAATTCAAAGACAGCTGTCTTAAAATTCACTCACTTGAAAGAGATATGCTTAATTAATGCCACTTTAATTACTACTAATTTGGTGTGACTGATCTTTTTTAGTGAAAAAATACACACAAACAGGAATCTCAGACACTTAGTTTTCACTGGTTGTTTAACTGGAAAACAGTCAAAATAGTCAAACCCAATGCTTGCTGTTTGTTCAGGTGAAGCCAGTTAATTAAGAAAAATAGAAAAGGTGTTAATATTTGGGGGAGGAGGAGGGAGAGACTACTGTCTAGTATAATAACAGATACTAGCTTTAAGTCTTGACTTCGGACCTTCAAGTTTCAAGTGCAGTTAACTGCTGAAGTCACTAAACCACAAGTACACCAAGGATATACAAAGATATTGCTTGTCTCAAGCAGCGACCTTCTCTTTCAAGTCACAGCTTCTTTTCACCAAATTAGTATGCATCCCGTCTCTGCACCACTGACCACTATCCTGGTTACCTGATAACAGCTTAATGTGCAACCTAATCCATTGACAGATTTTGCACTGAACTTTAAATGACTGCAGAGACACACAGACTTCCTAAGTGTGTTAGGCCCACAGAATAAATAGCTCATGGCTCTACTGGTATCCCAGGTCTCTCTACAGCATTGTTTTTCCTGGCTTAGGAGTAAAGTTTCAAGAACAATACAAGCCAGTGGATTAAGCTCTGTTTGGGCAGAGCATCAGTAGTATTAAGCTTTAGCAAAAGAAGTCATTGATACAACTTCCTATTCCCATGTCATTTTAGAGAATATAAATCTTTAGAAACCAGGGGGAAAAAGCAAAACAAATACACACTGTTTTAGCCATCAGGTAACAGAACCAGTCGAGGATGCCATGGAGAAATTGATATACACCTGCTAGTAAGATTAAAGACATTCTTGGCAGCATGCGGCTGACAGTCGATAACTGAAAAAGCAGACCTGTCCAACAGAAGACGAGTTGAAACTGTGAAATTAATTGCTATAAATAGCTGGAACATTTGAGTATGACCCTCAGCAGCAGAAAGGATTGAAGAGATGATGGGAGTCTTGTTGCAGAACATTTATGTGATGTGAACTACCTCTAAACTGTAAATTTACAAAGCTGGAGTCCTTGGTTTACAGCTAATCTGAAACCATCTCATTTCCATGATGTGCTCCAGGGAAGTGCACATGGTAGGAACATGTTACATACATGATTCCTGTTTTCTACATCCATACTGTTTTGCTGCTGATGCTAACCATTCTCTAAAGAACAAAATTTTGTAGTTGTCAAAGTCAGGAGTCACATTCCATCCCTTTCTAGTGAAACTGTAACTAAATACTCCTCAGGAGAACAATAAATACATCAAAGATCTCTGAATTTCTGGTCTAAATTTACCATAATTTCTATTCTCATTTGCTCAAGAGAAGTGAATCTACTCAAAAAATTAGGATAAGTGGTGTAAGAACACCATTTTGTGCCTGGAAAGTCATCCAAGACTACCTACCTCTGTTCAAGACAACTGTAAATGAGATATTCTCCTCACTTTACAGGCTGAAAACCTGAGGCACTGAAATAAGAATCAGCTTGTCCAAAGCCACATACTTGCCAAAGGAGAACTGTAAGAGACTCAGTTCTCCCCAGTCCCAACCTAACATCTGATCGCACTGTACTTGTGTGGCATACAGCTCTTAGATCTCAGCTAACTGAAAAACTATGAACTTCAACAGATGTGCATCTACAAAAGATGTGGTGCATCTACAGATGCACCAGTCTCCTGTAGTTGTCATAATACACAGCATTGGACATTTCTGATTTATGGATGAAAAAAATCTATGGCTGAAGTTAGTTTAATATACTGAACTGAAATTCTGATAGAATAAAAATAATCCTTGAATACAAGTTCTAGGAATAAGACTTTACCTTTCAACGATGTCATTGGAATGACCGTTCTGTTCTGGGTAACTTCTTGGAAGTCAGCTATCTAAAACGGGACTGGTAGGTAGCTGCTGAAAGGCCACAGCAGTACTGGATTGCTAACTAAACCAAAATGCTACCAGGTGATCCAAAGTAACTCCCTATCAAGCTGAAGAGCAACATTAAGTAATAGCTTGATAAGAGAGTTTGGTTTTAAGTAATTACTCCTTTTAGCTTAAGTCTTTTTAATGGGGTTGGCTTTTAACACTTGTACTTCAAATATGAATGAGACCATTCAAAAAATTAGTCATCGAACATTAATGAGTGTTGGGACAGGCTATTAATTGCCTTCCTTGAATCTGTTTATCTTCTGAGGTCAGGCAAAGACTGATAGAGAGAGATACATTCTGCACTACACACATCAAAGTGTTAGCATTATATTTCAATGTATAACATGGAATGAATGAATATATTGACTATTTCCAGTTAAATTAGTAGGGAAAGGTATAGGATATATAGTCTTCAAGTGGACTATACAAAAAAATTTTACTTTATTTTTTCCAAATTATGAGAAAGGCAAAATAGATATATAGACATGCAATTTTTAATTTTTTTTTAAACTTAGATATTGAAAATCCCATTAAGAAGTCTGCCAGATTAGATGCCTAACTTCCAATAGAATTCTGGGAAATACCTATGAAAGTATCACAGGTTCCTATTTGCATCTTCAGCCCTCTAAATACCTCTTGAATTCTAACTTCACTAACTACAATTAACATTTCAATAAACTTCTATGTTTGGAAGAAGAAGAAAATAAAACTCAAGAAAAACTTACTTCCCTGGACATTCAACTTACATAATCTAGTTTTAACTAATAAAAAAAGCTTTAAATACTACTTTTGTGCACTTTTAATCAAATTCCTATTTCCATCCAAGGGCAGCTTCATACAAAGCACAAGTAAAAACACGTCTAAAGAAGTGAGTCATTCACTATTTTTAACATAATAAAATGTCAGAATTAAGGACTGAACAACCGTAAGCCAAACTACACAAGCATTCATGTGTGTAGAGATAGCAATCCTCCCAGCTAGCACTGAAAGTACCAAGCTCACGCACTTAGTTACTATTAAGGATATGCTGAGTTACAAATCAATGTTTCAAAACAATTATGCCAACTAATAGCAAGGGGGAATACAAGTACTAAAAACAAAATAAATAATTTAAACCAATACACCTAGCCAACAGATCTCAAAGATAGGAAAGAAAGAAGAAAAAGGAGTTGGAAGCTCTAGATTCTTGAGTAATGTATCAAATTCGCATCCTTGGCAGCAAAAAAGAAATAGGTAATTGATGAAGCAGTTCCAGACTTGGAAGTTTTCCTCTCTTCTAAAGCCATCAAAGGCGTCTTTGATACCACTGCCGTCCAGAAACCTGAGGACATCAAGGAGATTCTAATAAGGGAATAACATGAAATTTCACAAAAAACAAGGACTGAGTTATTCCTACAGCATTATCATCTTGAAAATTACTATTCACTTGGAAACTACTACTAATTTGCCCATACATATTATGCTTGGGAGGCGAGTTACAAGTTTGAGGCAGGTGAGCTTTCTGGAACTACGCAGAAGCTAGACACTAGAAGTATCAGACTCCATGCTAACAACACGTTTGGTCATAATGCACTCCTCATGACCAGTTTCTTTCCTGTTTTTCTGCTCCTAAAGAAAGTTATACACTAAAGGAAATACCTGCTCAGAAATAAAATTAGCACAAGATAAACCAACAACTTAACTTGGCAACTGGCCTTCTACACTAAACGCAGGTAGTTTCCATCCCCAAGGGCGTTTCTGTTTTGTGGAAAGACTTGACCTGTTTTGGAAAATTAACCTTTGAAAAAAGGTCTCCAGTAAGATCCAGCCATATATCATGCACGTACAGAAAAGTGGGGTTCCCCCCCCGAACTCTAGTATATTCAAGAAGCTAGTCTGTTTTATTTAACAACTTAAATTCCAGTTCACAAGTATACATCACTTCCTTAAATATTCACTATGAGATATGATGATGTTCAACTATAAATTCAAGCATTTCTGCATTGAGAAATTAATTAATAATTAATGTAGCTTAACTAACCGTAAGTTAGTTCCTGAAATATTAAGAGTCTTATAATGGATATCTTATGCATGTAAATTTATTCTCAAAATGCAGTAGTCACTAAATTAAGGAAATTTTAGGATTTGCACCAATTCCGGTCTGTTTCATAATCACATGACCAAAACAAAGAAGGTTGCGTCAGAAAAACAACAACAAAAAAACCAACAGAAAAATCCAAACAACAACAACCACCTGTCCAAAAAGGTAGTCAAAGAAATACTAAATTAGCAGGAACATCCTTTCTTCCACTTTGGTCTATTCCTGCAAGATGCTAGTTACACAACACTGAGTATAACACGACCCTTTTACTCCACACAGAAAAATAATTAGGAAAGTGGTGTGACACCTATACCCTGTATCATGAGACTACATGATTTACATATCTGAGTATATTAATATTAAAAATTAACTATTTCTCCCAGTACATTTATGAGAAACTGAACTAAGTTGATTGTGTATTTTAATGATCTCCTAAATACATCATCTTAAAATTCACATAGATACAGCCCTAGATGAGCTCACAACAGCACACAGCCTTTCAGGTCCACTATGATCACAAAGTAATGCCAGGAAGCCAAGCTGTAGCTTTGCAAGGAAACATCTAAAAATGCACATGCTAACTACAACATAACTCCATTTCTAAATCATAATTTAAGTTATTTCAAAAGCAGCAGGTATCTATCTTGTTCATAACAGAAATAATAGTAAATACTGGAAAAATCTTAGGCATGAAGATGGCTAACATCAAAGATAGACTATGCACATATTTAGACTATAAAAGCTCACTAAGAATTATTTGACTCTTCAAATCCACATATAAACATTGAAGCCCATCCTCAGTCACTGTAGATACTACTACTATATATACGCACACAACTAGAAAAAGCGGCAAGGAAAGGTGGGCAATTACAAGAAACAGCAATGCCACTACTGTGCTGTTCTCCTAGAAGACTTCGCCGTGTCCACCTCTTCAAGCATCTCTCAAAAAAGCCCACCGAAATTCAAACACCCCAACCTGCTCAGCTGAAGAGGGCCACTGAACGCTGGAAGCCCTACTGCCCACCCCACTACAGGCCTGAGTTTACAGTCCCCTCCTGTTTGAGGGACACAGCAACACAGTGCTAGAGAGAGAACGCATTTTTTTTTCCCCTCGTCTTCCTCACACCCAGGTGCGCCGTTCCGTCCCTCCCCTGCTTCCTTTCCTTTCCTGCTTCCCTAAGAAACTCCCCGCCAGCCCTAAGGAAGGGGGCACCTTCCTGCTGCACGAGTACCGCCGCACTCCGGGGGTCAGGGACGGCCCCGCCGGCCGCACGGCTGAAAGCCCAGCGCGTTTCCCTCTTCTCTCCTCCTCCCTGCTCTCCCAAGCTCCGCCGTGCCAGGAGCCGGCCCCAAGGGCGCGGAGGCGGCCCCAGCAACCACCTCGCCTTCTTCCTCGGGGTGCCTCCGCCGCGAGTCTCCGCCGGTGGCCAGCGGGCCCGGGAGACGCAGCTGCCGGTCGGGAGCGGCCACAGGTCGCGGAAGGGGCGGGCAGGAGCCGCACCCAAGCGGGGGGCGGGGGGGAGCGGCAGGCTGCCGCAGAGCCCCCCAGGGGCCTCCCCGCCGCGGGAGCACCGCCCGCCGCTGAGGCCCCTTCGCGGCGAGGGGTGGCCTACCCCCGCTCCGGCCCCGCAGGCCCCCGCCCGCGAGGGAACGGGAAACGGCCCAACAGTCGCGCCAGACGAGGGCAGCCGCCACCTCACAGCGCGGCGGGACGCGAGCGCGGGAAAGCCACCGCCATTCCCCCCGAACAAACCTCCGACCGCCGCTTCCTTTTCTGCCTCAGCGTCCCGAGCACGGGCGGCTAGGGGCGAGGGGGCCGGGGAAGCGGGGGCAGAAGGAGGAGGAGGATCCGGTCTCAGCCGGGCTGCGGAGGCGGCGGCCACTAGGCGCGCAGGCGCGCTGCCCTCCGCCTCCTCACCCACCACAGCATCGCCGCCGCTCGGCGGCCGTTACGATGCGCCGCGCGCTGCCGCGCCTGCCCACCTCTCCTGCGCACGCCCAGAGCGGGAAAAGGCGCGGGGCGGGGAATGAGCCCCACGCGCCAGGTCCGGCACCTCGGCCCGCCGCCATTTCCTGTTCCTCTCCCCCGAGCTTCCCCTGCCTACGCAAGCGCCCGCGCGCCAAGGGAACGCCGGCCGCTCCGGCGCTTCCGACTGCGCAGGCGCAGGAGGGGCTGGAGCGGGTCCCCCAGAGGAGCGAACGCGCCTGCGCGGCCGCCAAACGGCGCCAGGCGTGCAGGCGGAGGCAGCGCCCTCTGCTGGGAGGAGCGGCTCGCTGCAGCCTGGAGGCCTGTGGGGTTAACGGTCGGCCGCGGCGCAGCCCGGCCTTATCCCTCTCTTCTTCCCAGCGCCTCCTTGTTTCCCTGGGGCCCTCCCGTGGGCTGAGGCACCACGCAGGCTGAAACGGCCTTTAGCCAAATCCTAAAGCCTCAGAGGCGAGGTTTGCCTGCCCCTTGAGTAAACGCTGCCAGAGGGTTGTGGGGCCTTGAGCCTGCCGCAGGAGGGAAGCAACGGGGGGCGAGGGAAGCAGGAGGAACCTGAAGACTGAAGTCTGCTCCAAGGGAAAGGAAAATCCTCTGGACAGGAAACTTTTTAAAAGCTAGGTAGTGGGGTTTATTTTTTTTAATTTCCCTTTGGGTCCATCTGCCAAGAGAAAGATGAGGAATTTAACTTAAAGGTGAAAGCTTAATCTGATGAATACAGGAGTTAAAGATGTAAAACATCCCAAACAAATGATGCAAGTGACCTGCACACAAAGTGCAAGAGCTGCCATCAATGGAAAAGACAAGCTTTGACTTGGGAAGTCTGAGCAACGAGATCAGTAATCCTTCCCAGGCATTTTATAATTTATGCCTTAGTGCAAAGGACAAGTTTAATCTGGACATTATAGAAAGAAAAAAACCCAAACAAACCAGAAATGACAGGAATTTCCCAACCTAGAAACATAAACAGTCTCCAACCATCCACACCGCTTTGTTTTTCCTCCAGTCACTCACTTGCACAGGGCATTCCTTGCGCCTCCTCTCACCATCTTCCCCAATAGGGGAGAGTTGTCATTCACTCACAGATGGGGAGTTGCCAAGAGGCCACTCAGATTCTCATGCCCTGTAGAGACGCAGGGCAGAGCCAAATTACAACATCCCATTTAATAGATTTCTGTTACGCGTGGTAGAGTACCCTGTACTGGAATAGGCACTTCCCTTGTTCATATGGAAAGAACATTACATTTTTCAGTCCACTCAGCCCTGTTAGGATGGAAGATTGTTGCTTCCTTTATTGAGTACTGAACAACTGGCAAACTTTAGAAACAAATGTAAACTTTGCCTTACATTGTGTGGAGTTTTTTTGCCTCTAAAAAGTATCTTTAACAGTAGTTTTAAGCAGAAGATGGGTAATATTTTCCTTTGGTTTTTTTAAATGTAAGTTGCAACATTACAAAAGGGAAATACTGGATTCACTTAGCAACGCAGCTTAAATGTCTGCAAGATGAGACTGCTGGCTTTCTGTACACCAGCTGAAGTCTTTTACCACTATTCCTATCCTCATGTTTTGTTTCTCCCTCCCACGCATAGATGGGAAAAGGCCCCCACACCACCGTCGAATGAGCCTCAGGTGGAAGGGGGAGGAGCAGACAAGTAGCAGCTGCCTGCCTTAAAGAGGATGAGCTGAGGGCTTGGTTAGTTTCTTGCTGGGCTGTAAGCAGCAGCAGCATGGACCTTAGTTTTGTAGGGGCTATAATGGGGCAGGAATAGCTTAGTTTTTGTAGGGTGTTGTTCTGGGTTTTTTTTTTTTCTTTCTTCTTCTATGGTATTCTTTCTCAAAGGTCAAAATAACTGTGGGAACTTTGGCCTAGGAGAGTGGGGGGAGTCTTGTAGGCTTTTTGGTGCTTATAAGAGCTGGACAGGCTGTTCTAAATGGAAACTGAAGAGGGCTCCAGTGTTCCCGAAAGCTTCCTGAAACTCTAGGCTGAACTGTGTGCTACTTTGTAACAGGTCTTGAATTCAATTGTTTTTTTCTGTAACTTTGAAGTGCTTAAGTTCTCCAAAGAGTTGAACTGTTGTCTTTTTCTTTTGTTTGTTTTGTTTAGTTACTGGATCTTCTGTGTTCTCTGACTTCTTTTATTCTTGCTTATAAGTGATGTGTGACAGAGCTGTATCACTTGCACAGGTTGGAATAGTCTGAATGTAGTGTATTAGTTAACTGAGGAAATATCTAAGTGTGGGAGGAACTTCTGGTTTGTGAATTTTGTATGGCTTTGAATGTGAACTTATGCATAAGGATTTTGTGCTTTTTGTTATTTAGTTTAAGCATAGGAAGCATGGCATTACTGAAATATTTGGTTTGTTATGTTAGCTGTCCTTGTTCTTAAGTATATTATAAAGTACAAATCATGAATTAATAGAGCTGTTATTGTGATCTCAAATGCAATGTATGTGTTGGCATTAAGAAGTGTTTTCTTCATGACGCACCAAATGTCTGATTGTGTGAAGCCTCCTATTGTGTTGTTTGCTGGGGTTTTTTGTTGTGTTGTGGGATTTTTTTAGGCTTCTTGCTAAAGGCTAGCTTTTAATTGGCTGGAATAGTACTTATATGGATGCTTGCATGTAAGACTACATTAAAGTTACTGGTCCTGTGGCTTTAAAATGTGTTATAAGATTGACTTGAAGTGCTGATATTGAGAGCTGCATATAAAAGCTTGCTTAGCAAAGGAGAACTGAAATCTTTGACCTTGATAGTAATGTCTATTTTCTGCTTTCTGTTTGGAAGATAGTAGCTTTCTTCACGAAAGACCTGGTTTCACTGGGCTGGGAGAAGAATGTCTGCTGAATTCTGACAGAGCATAAAAATCATTAGGTCACATGGTTTTTAAAGTGACTAATTCTGATAATTTATCTCTTTCAGTGTATAAAAAAAAAAATGAATACTGCCTCAACTTCAGAAAGTGGATCATATTCCACAAACCACACAAGACCCTTTTTTTATGCACAGCCAACAGTACAACAGCCTTTTCCAAATCCATGGTACCTCAGTCATGCATACAGTCCGTACTGCGTACCTGCTCCAGGTAAGGTAAATGAGAGCTGTCTGCGGTAGCTTTGCTTAGCAAATTACTGCTAGAGTGTAGGAAACAATTTTGTATCTATGTTAACAAGCTTCTTGGGAGTTTAAGGTAGAATTAATGTAATGTTTTAGTTGTCAAATAGTTGTCAAAGATCTGATCTATGCAGTGTTAGTTAAATGTGTAGGTTGTGTGCTGTAAAGCATCCATTTCTGGAGAACGGAAACTAAGCAAAATAGTAAGTAATAGTTACCTTCATAGAATCATAGAATGGTTTGGATTGGAAGGGACCTCAAAGATCATCTAGTTCCAACCCCCCCTGCCATGGGCAGGGACACCCTCCACTAGACCACATTGCCCAAAGCCTCATCCAACCTGGCCTTGAACACTTCCAGGGATGGGGCATCCACAGCTTCTCTGGGCAACCTGTTCCAGTGCCTCACCACCCCCACAGGGAAGAATTCCTTTCTAACATCTAATCTAAATCAACCCTCCTTCAGCTTAAACCCATTACCCCTTGTCCTGTCGCTACACTCCCTCATAAACAGTCCCTCTCCATCTTTCCTGTAGGCCCCCTTACAGCTACACAGCTCTAGAATATGCCTAACAATTAATGTGTGAGTTGCATGCATGCATTATAAGTATGGATATAGACTAACTTAACAGTCCACCCAGAAACAATATTATTAAATACATATTGTAAATGGTATATGTATGTTAACTTCTATCTGGAGCTGTCTTTTTCAAAGACAATGCTATAGCATAGTCCATAAAATAGCAAAAAAGTATTAAAAAAAGCTAATTGATGTATGTTTCAAGAAATAAAATAAGCTCTGGTTAAAGTGTAGCTGTTCAGATAAGCTGTTCCATAACAAGGAACTCTCTCTGGTTTTCTGCACCACATTTGCTTCCAAGCATTGATAGGTGGGGTGTTTAATTACCTATGTGTCTGATCTTGTAGCTGTCCCTGTGCATGCAAGCAAATATTAATCAGAATGACTTATTTCAGAAAGAAGATATACTTGTCTTTACTCTTTTTAAATCCCCAATGTCTAGGCTTGCGAAGTGGAAATCCGTATTTTCCATTTTATTCTGTTGCGCTCCATGAGTACCCTGGATTTTTTGTTCCACAGCATCCAATGCATGCAAGAATGAACAGAAGGCCTTATTTTAATGCTCCCCCACCTTCCCCTATGTTTTATCATGCAACAAGATTTAGACACTATAGTACCTCTGGGAAAAAAATGGAGACAAAAGAAACACAGACTGATCCTAGACAGCCTGAAAACAAGCAAAAAAAGAATCAAGATATCCGTACAGAAACGAAAGGTTGTGATGCAGGAAATACGGCCTGTGTTTCTTCTGGTATAGGTACAGAGACTGAAAGTACTTCAGAGAAACAAGATTCATCTGGATCTTCCATTGTGGTAGACAGAGAGTTTCATAACAAGAGCCCTTCTAGCTCTACACAGTATAGAAATCTTCCTACTGGAAGCTATGCCTTTGAGAAGGAAGAAGTGAGGATAGAATATGGAAATGGCTCTCCAGCTATTCAACTGTGGAAGTCCTTTAAAGAAACTATCCCTTTGTATGATGTGGCAAGTGGTAAACCAGTCCCGGAGAACATAGTGCAGCGTGACTTATTTTCTGTTAGTTCATGTGAAGGAATGATATATGGCCCTCATGAAGGGGAGAAAATGGTACCAGGAGCTTCCTTAGATGAGAGGAAAGCTGTTCTCACCTCAAAACAGGGTGTTGAAACTGTGCAAGAAAAAGAGGTCCAAAATAATGAAGTGAAGCTGGATGCAGAAAAGCAGGTAAATACAAGTCAATGGGCAAAATCCCCCCCAGGTGAAACCATGGCAGTGCAAATCACAGAGTTGGCAAGAACTGTTAGCATAGATCAACCAGTGGTAAGACAGGATGTGGTAGTAGCTAAGAAACCTAGCTCTAAAAAATCTACAGGCTCAAAAACTTCTCAAGAAGAGCCCAGCTTTATTCAGCAAGCAGGACTACTTCCATCTAGTATGGAGGTGATGAGTGACTTGAGTTTTCAGCAGAAAAAGCTGAATCTAAGCCACAGCGCAACCAATGAAAGTCAAACGGATAAAAGTATTTGGTGTGATGAATCAATTGAGAAGTATGTTCCCTCTAACAGTTGGCTGGCTTGTTTGGACAGTATGGACGCAAACTACAACTATGATGTTTGTTTGCCGCAAAGGAAACATCAAAGTGTACTCAGTCTTTCTTCTGATGACATGTCCTCTAGAGAGGAAGGATCATCAATTGATAATTCCCCAGTGTCTTATTTTGTCCCTGACTATGTGCTTCAGAAAAGCATGTATACTTTCCAGAAAAGTAAAGAGGGCTTAAAGAAAGAGAAAATTAAAAGTGGTGGGTCCCTTAATGAAGATGAAGCAGTAAGAAGGGAGCAGATGGACAGCTTGAATGACCAAGATGTTAAAAACTCTTCAACCATGAAGATTAAAGAGGCTTCCAGTAAAGGCAGAAAGCTGGGAGCCCTTCCTAGATCTTCTAGTCAGAAAAAAATCAATTCTCTCAAGAAAAAAGCAGCTAAGAGTTTATCAGAAGCTGAGGACTCTGAAGAATACTCTGTGAGGGGAGAAGATGATGAAGATGGAGAGGAGGATGAGGAGGAGGAGGATGATGACATGGATGAAATTGAATATTTCTTTCAAGAAGCACCTCCATATGGAATCTTCACACCTAGTAAAGGAAGCTTCTACCAAGTTGGCCAGAGAGTGCTTTGGAAACCACCTAAAAATGCTATACCAGCTCAATTAATTAGCTGGCCTGCTCAAGAGAAAATAAAAACTAGGAGTGGGCTTGGTGAAAACATTGGTGTAGTTTACAAGCCAAAGGAGAAAGAACAAGATGAAGTTGTATACAGTAACTATGGGCATTATGGAAGAAAGAGACCTACAGCAAGAAGAGAAGGACTTGAACACCAGAGAATGCTGCGGAAATTCTTGAGAGGTAAGCTGATAGCTGAGGACGAAGTGCTGTTTAATAGAACACACAAAGAACATCTAATTGCAGTTGCAAATTGTAGTTTGAACCAGTGGGAAGATTGGAGAATGTTGTAGCTTCAGGTTTGGCTTAGAGTCAGAAGTACTGCAGAATTTTTTTTTGAGGCAGAAGGGGGTTGGTGCAATTTTTTTACCTAATGCCTGAGGATTCTGCATCTTCACAACCAGCAAAGAATCTTGCAGAAACTCTCCTTTGAGCTAGATTTGATATACTTACTTTTCTGACATTACTGGCAATTAATTAATTTGAACTACACATTTACCATTGTTTAATAATATCTTGGAAACTTGGTGTTTAAATTTATATGAACGTTCTGCCTCTCCCATCACATAACCATGTTAGGTGGATTAAACAGGATTAAGTTCATTATAATCTGGTGGCCATACCCTGTGTAACTTCTCTGCAGAAGAAAAGTCAAACTGTTAATTTTCTTTATTGTAGCTGTTCCTCTCTTACTGCTAGCAACAAAAGTTTTGCTGTATTCTCATCAAATCAGTGTGAAACTGTATTAAATTTGATCTGGAAAAGAGCATTTTATTTAATCAAAAGTAGATATTGGTAGAAATTGGATTCATCTGAACCAAATAAGCAGTTATCAGTCAGGGTTCATAACTGGTTATGTGAGTACTTCAGTAAGTGGCTTGCTGTTTAGTAGTCTTGTAGTGTGACAGGCATCTAAACCAGGTGACCTACTTCTAATAACAGCCTTAGTGTTCTTAAACTTTATTTTCTTTCTACTAAATCTGTAGACTTAAAGCAGCTTGTAATTTTTGTCAAGTGTGGTCTCCAGAAAACTCTGTTTTTATTTTAATAGACTGTTAAAATTAGAGTCTAGCTAGCAAAATTAGTGGCTAGCTTTGCATTCTGATTTGTCTTGTGGATAAAACAGTATGTTAACGTTAGCAAAACTAAATACTGGCCTTAAATCAACTGGTTGTGTTTTGCCTTTTTTTTTA
The DNA here is from genome assembly GCF_028858705.1 of Grus americana. Lineage (NCBI taxonomy): Eukaryota > Metazoa > Chordata > Aves > Gruiformes > Gruidae > Grus > Grus americana. Next base: position 115,352,239 of record NC_072853.1, read on the forward strand.
TTAGGAAGACTGTTAAGGGAGAACACAGGGATACCACCTGAAGAGTATTGGATTAGAAGTGGTGCTAAACCCAAGTTTACCAGCCAAATATATGGTAGTGTCTCACCCCCGGCCAAGAGCAAAGAACAAGGTACAACTTACTTCCTCAATGTGTTTGTTTTTAAGTAATGTTCAAAAGGATATGATAGAAAACAGCAAGCTTATGATATTTGATATTGAAGAAAATTATCATTGCTCTGATATTGATGAAAAGCCTGTCAGTCACTACATCTCAGGGTATGCTTATATCCTTCTCAAACCCAAACATGTGAATAAGGGTGCATTATCACTAACCTTTTTTTAAGGGTACCGTGCAAAATCAAAGCATCAAGTGCTTTGATGTGGCCAAGCAAAGCCCTTAATTGTGCAAAGTTGCTACTGCCATAAATTGCAGTATTAATTCTTTACCCAGATAATGCTTCTCTTGAGTGCATATGCAGTGGTAGTTTCTAATCTTGAGTAGAACATATAGGCAGTTGTGTGCGACAGCTACAAAAGCCAATGTTCAGAGAAACTAGCATGGAACAATTGCCCCACTACTGTTAAAGGATGTCTGAGTAAAATCATCTTGATGTGGTTAAGGAAAAGATGAAGAAATCCAAGTTATTCTAACAAAGTAAAAGGTTAGATAGTTTCCATATCTATCTTCCTGAAGCACAATGTTTTTTCTTTACAATTAAGATCTACTTGGAGTTCAGCTCTGTTTCTAGATGCTTTCAAGAGTATTTCTTAGTTTAAGTGCTGTTGGAACAACCACAGAGTTTGCTGTAGTCCAAGTATTATTACTTTCCTGGGTTACGTACTGCCAAGTATCATATGATCAGTCTATCAAGTAACAAAGTGTAAAGTTATCTTCAGAACAGACTGACTTGCTTCTGTTTGGTGATAATATAAATAAAGTTTCCTGTATCAACAGCCCAGCAGACGTGTTTTAGTATGTATTCCTTAAAGTTTTCTCTCTGCATTGCTTTCATGCTTGAGTATGTCAGGGTTTGGGATTTACTTCCTGCATTGGAGGCTTTAGATCCTTTCTATCCACAGGTTTCTTGAAAATGTTGTGGATTTTATGCTAGCCTGCTCTAAAAAGTTGAAACCCCTTTACTTTAGCAGCACCTTTCTTAGCTCCTTACAACAATTTATGAAAATAAAAAAAAAATTTTAGAACTATTTTATTACCTTTAAGCATGTCCTTTGTATTTAAGTCATAGATGGTGCGGCATACTGAGGATGTTTGGCCTATATGTTACTCCCTGCTTTCTCTTCCTCCTTTTCCAGCCTATGTAGTTTAAAGAAGCTATCACATATTAGGAAGCAGGAACTGACTGCTTCTGGATGCTGTTCATGCCAACGGATGCCTAAAAAGCGCTAGCAAAATTATGTCCTTTTTAAAATGTTGTTTCTCTTAAGACTGGTTTCTTTAAACTAATCTGAAATCTAAGTGCCCTGCAAGTCTGGGGGTTTGGCTAAAGAAGATATGTTGCTTTAATTATAACATATGCTAAATTTGACTGCTTGAAATGTGTACCCGTGGTACATAAATTAACAGGTCTGAAGAATTGAGTTCTTAAAGACAATGAGACAATGGGTGAGTTGTGTCACTTGGACAGTCATCAACTAGTCTTGAACACTTGAAAAGTGAACTAGAGCAGAATTATCCAACTCTCACTGGGTTCTTTTTTGCCACATTAACACCTATCCAAGTTATGACCCCAAAAAAATGCATCCAGAATTATGGTTAGACAGTGATTAAATATTGTAGATGTATAAGACTGTTGCTTGACATATGTAGTGTCAGTTTTATCTGATGCTAAAATGGGCACATAGAAGGAAGGGAGAGAGAGGAACACTACAGACTAGTCAGGGAAAGTCAAGTTTAAATTTGCTTTAAGACTATGCTTTGGAGAAATAACACCAGATGTATCTTGCTATTTAGGGTGCCCACCTTTGGTTAAACCAAAGAAGAAAAGAATAGGCAAGCCACCTTCAAAACGCAGAGACACAAGATGTGAGGTGGAAGAAGAAGCATGGGAGATACCGAAAAGCAGCGTACGCAAAGGTTGGTATATAGTGACAGGCTACTAAAATGACCGTTACAAGCATTTTTCATTACTCTGAGTAATGGCTCTGTCTGAACTGCAGAGGTATTAGATAGCTTGTGAAATAATAGCAAATGCTATGTATGCAGACAAGATGAGGAAAAAAGCAAGCTAAACTTTGAACACTTACTCAGCTTGCTATGAATACCATTGTAGCTTTGACCAGGTTAGCTTCCTTCTCTTGATTTGGGGGCAGAAGGAGGAGAATCCTCCAAATACAACTGTTTTAGTCTAGTTGTTCTTCAAACTCCTCTACTAACTTCTTTTAAATGTTGGGTCCTGTGTCACTTTGCAGTACATCCTTTTCTTTAAGCTGCAGGTCTGTTTCGGCCAAAATACTGTGACTTGATACAACAGTAATGCATATAGATAATTCTTAGAACTTTGACTTTATGGAGTAGGAACTTCTTGCTACTTTTTTTCCCCTCATCTTTCTCTAGCAGATGTGAAAATCACATTAAGAAGGTTCAATAACAAATATGCTTCTGTGAATTTGTGGGAGAGTCTGAATGAAAAGTGTCAGTACATAGAAGAAACTACCTAAAAGATCAGAGTTCCTTCTGGAAAAGAACAATATGGCATAGTAAAGCTAACTAGAATATTCAGTCAGTTAGTTAAAGACCATCTCTTTCTCATATTAAACAGGCTTACAATTTCATGTATTTGCAAAGTTGGTAACAGAAGCGTAGACTGAAGCATCTTACTAGTCAAAATTGGTGTCAGTCCTGAACTCAGATTATTTAAACATCAGTGTTGAACATTTTAATTGCTGATTCTTTTTACTAAAAGCATCCAGGAAACTTGCATAATCCCAAAATACTTAACTGCCCCAGAAATAGTTGGTGTTTCTTGGATGCTGTCGTCATTTTGGCAGGGATAGAATTAATTTTCTTCCTAGTAGCTGGTATGGTGCTATGTTTTTGACTTAGTATGAGAATAATGTTCATAATACTGATGTTTTAGTTAGTGTAAGCACTACTTCACAACAAGTCAAGGACTTTTCAGCTTCTCATGCCCCACTAGTGAGAAGGCTGGAGATGCACAAGAAGCTGGGAGGGGATACAGCCAGGACAGCTGACCAAAACTGGCCAAAGGGATAGTCCATACCATATGATGTCATGCTCAGCATCAGTCAGTGGGTGCTGAGCAATTGCATTGTGCAATACCTGTTTTGTATATTCCATTATTATTGTTATCATCTCTTCCTTTACTGATCTATTAAATGGTCTTATTTCAACTCGAGTTTTACTATTTTCTCCCCCATCCCACTGGGCTTGGGGGAGCGAGCAAATGGCTGTGTAGTGTTTAGCTGCCTGCCTGGTTAATCAACAACAATGTAGTTACAAGAACATGCTGAAAATATTTTATGGGTTTGATGTGGAACTCTTTTCTCTGTCTGTTATGCTGGGGTATTCTGCAGTCCAACACCATTCCTGCAGAATTTGTCCTTGCTGAGGAGTACATAGTTCTAATATCAACTGTCAGTGTCCTCTCCTGTAACAGGAAAAGGCAATCACTGATGTTTAGTCTTTCTTTTGAAGAAAATTGACATGTATTACTTGGAGAGAGAATGCATACCTTAATGTCTTTTTTTTTCTTTAGGGCATGGAACAAGAAAGTCCCTCTATAAAAGAAGATAACTGCAAATATTGGGGCAGGAGGGGAAAAAATGTATCAGATTTGCATAAATCCAAAACTCTGTTACCATCTTGTACATTTTGTAAGTTGCTGTGCAGTCTTAAAGGGTAAGAAGTAGCACTGTAAAGACTGACGCTATTAAAAAGGAATTAAGTATTTAACACTAAAGTCACCTTTTTACAACTAGCACATCCAGTATTTAAATAATAAATTTAATAGAATTGCACTTTGAGACTTCTTGTATTCCATCTATACATGGAAGCAAAAAAGTTTGGGGATGTATGTGCATCAATACTATTAGAGCATACCATTTACTGCTACTTTGTTCCTAGACTCTGTAGAATTGTGAAGCCTGTCAACATCATCTCATCTTATAGTCAGTTTGTCTATATGATGTGGACATAGGTATAAGATTCTCTTCCATCAGCTGGATTTTTGGCTGGATTTTTATCAAAGTGTAAAGGAATATAGTTAAAGCTGTATCAAGTCACAAGTGACTTGACATTTCAAGGCAGTACCTCAGATCGCACTCTCTTCAAATGCATGACTGAGGACTAAACCAAAAGCACTGAGCTGATGTGATGCTTCCCCCGCCTTCTTTCTCTTGAGACTTTTGAGTCCTCTATGGAGACCCTGAGCTGGCAAGAAGGACTTTGAAGGTGAAACAGAAGTTTTTACAACAGTGGTGTGCCCTGTTCCCTGACTTCTTACTGATGACTTATATTAGTTGATACTGTCCTTGGCAACTCACTACAGAAAAGTCTCTTTATAGAACTGAGATGATAAAACTAGGTCTCTGCTGAGCTATCTTATGAATAATGGAAATAGACTGATCTAGGTGAGGTGGATAGCTCAAAAAATGTGTGATCTTTCATGTCTATGAAAGCTCGTATCACCATGTGAGAATAAATATGATACTGTCATTCTTGGACAATTCCCAAATAAAGTGATAGTGTGAATGAAAAGGGTAGGGGAACTGAATAAAAAAAAAAAAAAAACAAACACAAACCCAAAGAACAACAAACCAGTTTTTCTTTAATAAAGTTGAGGGGAAATGGACAGGCAGGACTTGTCTTCTACCTCTTCTCCCAATGCTCTTATTCTGTCTGTGCCCTAGAGTAATCTACATGGATGAATGCAGTCATGGGAAATGCTACTTTAAAGTTGTGTGCCTACCTATTACTAGTTTGACCTGTAACGGAGGTTATGCTGTTTTCCTTTAGTGAGGTCTATTAAGGTTGCCCTACCCAACTGATCCTTGATTTTTCTAATGGCACTTGCTTTCTTGTTAAAGAGCTACTGTAATTATAGCCTTTACCTCAAGCTGTCAGGGGAAAGGATCCACTTTAACAATGTGGTGCCAAGGTTTTATTTCCTCTCTACCTGAAGCACTGCAAGAAAATAAGAAATACAAATTCTTCTTTGGGTTTCGTGCTGCACAAAACATCTGTTGCATCAGAACCTCAAAGAATAAAATGAGGGAGGGAATTACTTCAAGCATGGAGCTTTTTAATACTCTGGAAAATATAGGACTGTTGCTCTTGGATATTTAATACAGAAATGTGCTGCTCTTAGAGGGGGATAGACTTTCTCCTGATGGGGAGAATGTGTGGTAGAATCTCTTCAACTTGAAGACTATAAGTGATGACCTAAGAGTAATCCTCAGCTATAACTGACAATTCTTAGGTAAGGATTGACTTTTTCCTGAACTTGAATGCAGCTTTGGGGTTGAATGCTAACTGTTTGTCTTTTGTTGCTTGTCTGGTAAAGGAATATTCATGACCTCACAGTTAGATGGCACTCTGGGATATTTTTGGGAATGACTAATATTTCACAGGTACTCCCAAGATCATGCTAGTCATCCTTTTACAGGTCTTGCACTAGTTAGTGTGTTTTCTACCCAGATGTAAATAAGAATTTAGGGCCTCGTGATGCTAGCTCCCAAGAATATGTGAGGGAGTAGGAAGAGTGTTTAGACAGCTCTCTGTCTACAAACAAATGCTATTTTAAATTAACTGTTTAAAATCTTGGTGTACCCATGCTATGGATCCACACCAATGCTTAAAGTAGCATGCATGAATGTTCTAGTGCTCAAGAAATAATTCTTGCATAATGCAGTCTAACCTATTCTGATGGTGCTAGTCTTGTGATTTTAAAACTAAATCTTCTACTTGGCTTTTGCTTCACTCAGTAGCATGGACGATTTGTGGACTGCATCTTAAGTCAACTGCTTACAACTGTATTTAATGTTCAGAAAGGTTATGAAGTACAAACTGAACTTTAAAAGGCTATGAATTGAAGTCCAGGCTCTTCTTATTCAGCCAGGTAACTAGCTACAATGATATTTGAGATTTGTTATAGACAGACATACGTGTCAACTTCTGTTACTGCTGAAGCTAGATTGCCCAGTGATGAGTAACTGCAGTGCTGGCAGTACTATGAATCTGTAACTGTAGCAGTACTGCACTGCCTTTGAAGTTTTCACATGCTTTCTGCAGCATCTACTAAAGGGCAGCTGAAGAATCTATTTGCTGCTTGGCACACCAGTGACAAACCTTAGAGGCCTCTCGGACTGCCATACAGGGATCTTTCTTTGGATAGACTTACTGTCTGTGACTCGATTTCTAAATCATTATTTGTAGCTGACTAAAACCTCTGTTGCAAAATGGGTGTGGTGTAATCACTGAAGTGGAACCAGTGGGTTAAGTTGGCTTGTCAGGTTTTAATTAATTTTAATTTAATTAATTTAATATTTTAATTTTCAATTTGGTAGCACCTGGGTGGCATAAAATTTTCCCTTTTACAATGTCCTGTTTTCTGCCTTATGTTGGAAAAGATTACAGGTCTTTATTAAAATCAAATGATGAAAGACAGGAGCCAATGGAAAAAAACCCCACTCATCGCACGCTAACTGCAGGCATACCAAGCGAAAACAAATGTGCTGTTTGAGTCCTCAGATTCCCCTGACTCACCACCACTGGCTATCTCAGTCAACAAGACTACAAACCCCAAATAATTTAATGGCCAAAGCAAGACAGATTTCAGTATTTCTGGTGAAATAATCTTTCTGACAAGAATGGTTCACAGTATTAAGACAACCAGACCTGGGAGCTGAAGACCTGTGAAGCTGTATTGCCTATGAGGTATGGCGTAGCTGTGTTTCACACTTACTTAGATTGATGGGACTATACAATTATGCTATTACTACCAGTCAGGCTTCAACAGAACTTTCAAACGGAAATATATGTGTCTACAAAGAAGGCAAAGATTGCTAGAAAAAAAACTCTGGCTGTTTGAACAAAAGCATTAAATAGTCCAATGGTTAAGATTTTAAAAATAAGGCTAATCAGTCTTTCAAGACTATAGCTTTCTATCCTGCCTTCTGGATTAACTTCTACATGGAATCATTTTCCATTCATATAAATGGATGTTGGTATTTATCTCTAGCCTACAGATCTCCAAAAGACCTAGAGTCTCTTAAATGCCAGCTTTGGTACTGTTTAAAGTGTTAAATGATGAAATGAATCACACTTCTCAGCACTCTAGCACTGCCTGCCAGTCAGCACTACTAGAAATCTTATTCTGTTGAAACTGTTAGCTTTAATTTTGAAATTGGCTCTACTTTTATGAATTTCAGTAAAGACCTAATAAAATCTATATGTATGCGATATGATAGAGATTTATAAAACTGGGAATGATATGGGGAAAACTGATAGGAATCAGTTGTTCACATGTCTTCTATTACAAGAATTAGGATGTATGAAATGAAACTAGTAGGGAGCAGTTTGAAAGCAAATTATGTTTCTTCACTAATTATTAATTAACCTCCAGAGTTCCTTGCTGAAGAAAACTGCAAAGTTTACAAGAAGTGACTGGATCTAAAAAAAAAAATACATCCAAGGCTACTAAATACTAAAATATAACTTATGATTCAAAGTACCTGCACTACAACCAGTAGAGGCTGAAACAGCATTTTGGTGAAATAACAGAAATAACGTTAGAGTTTGCACTGCTCTATGTAGGCATCCACTATTGACCATGAATAGAAAAAGATATTGGGTTGAACAGACCTTTAGTCGGGTACAAAACAGTGATTTGGTATCTCAAAGTAAAACTTTAAATTGCATTTGATATAAAGTTAGAGAATGGTCTTTTACACTGATTTTTCTTGACTGTTCAAACAGTAAACCCTGACAGGTAAAACGGGAAGGACCCATTAACAAGGAATGGGATGAGAGACTAAGGGAAAACTGAGTTTGTTTTTACTGAACTAAACTTCAGAAGAATCTTAAATGACAAAAGCTAAAGTAACTGGAGAGATTTTTAGCTTAGCTCAGCTTTAGACAAACTTGATGAGAATTCCCTTAGAATGCATCAGGTGAATACTAGCTGTGGCTTCCAGCATCTGTCCAGTGATCGCCAATGCTATATATGCGAGGATTTTCTCAGCACCAAATGTGGCAATGCAGAGAACTAGGCTATTATAAATTTCCTCATGCTATTTCAGCTGTTAAATCTTTTTCTTGTGAAAGAGTAAGGAGCTTTGAATTTGATGATGCTGATACATGGAACTATCAGGAGTTACCAGTAAATGCCATTGCAGGGAAATTTGCTAAATAATACTGCAGGATAAAACACAACTCCACATTCATGCTCTGGGAATAAGAAAAAGAATCTTTTTATAAGTAGACCTTGACTACCTTGGTTTTCCCCAGAACATATTATGAATGACTGGCAAGGAATGGGGGTTTACTTTCACTAAATGACTCTTAAACATGTAGGAGGGAGAAAACACATTTTAATGTATGCTTTCCCCTGTCGTCTTTTCCAAAGTTCTCAGAAGAAAAAAAAGTCTTAAATGCATTTTAGTCTATGGTTCCTTGATTTTACTGTTAATGTTCACTCTACTGTTTAGAGCTTCATCATGCTTTTTTTTTTCCAATATAAGCATAAGTACATCTAAGTCCTTCCTAGTCCTTTCGAAGCAAATCTATTTTTCTTTCTCCTTTTGCGGAGTACCAATATATACCATCAAGGTCCTGAATCACAGCTTTGTACTGCTGTACCTTGATGTTTTAAAATGAGATGCTTACTCTAATGAAGTTTATAGCTATCTCAATCTTTCTAGTGAAGTCTGCCTTGCAAGATCATTTAAAGGAAAAGTATGGTTAGTCCACAAGGTGAATTAAGTACATAAAACTTTCCCTTCTTCCTGCTTACAAGTTCTTTACTACTGTTCTGTGGCTTACATGCACATAGTTGAAAGCCTTGCTCATTTATATTCTTGTGGGATGATTGATAAAAACATTAATATATAAAAATTCTAGTAAACATAAGTTGGAGTTTACTTCCCCAAGCCTTTTTAAAAGGAAAAAAACCTTAAATGCATCAAAACAACTGATATGGAAGTATATGTAGAAATTAATCTTTTTCATTTCTAACATGAAAACACCCTTTTTAAAATAATTAAAACCACTACCTCTTGACAATAAAGTTGAACATCATTACACTTGGCTCCCACTCCTATGGTCTGGAGAGCACTTTAGGTATTGCAGAACTGGGTGTATTAATCGCAACAATGTTGAGATTTTGCTACACAAAAAAAAAAACAACCCACCCCAAGTCTTGCTAACACTACAGTTTTCTCATAAAGTAAATCCCCTTGATTAACGTTTTTCCCCCTTCAGCAGTGCTCTTTATTTCCCTAGCTGCCAGTACTAGGATAAGTACAATGAACTTCAGCACATAGGCAGTATGCTGAGGAAAAAAAAAAACACAGTACAACCTGGTTCTTATAAGCACAGTAAGTGAACTGTCAGTGTTTTTGGGTGCAAACTGAAGTCCCCTTACAATGAGGCATTGTATAAAACAAAACAACTTCATGGAGAAAAGACACTTCAATAGACAATCTGCTGAATTCTGCAGATTTGATGGCAATACCCTGGTAGTCACTGCTTTCTGCTGATAGTCACGTGTGGCAACGCAGAGGCCCAATCTGACCAAGACAGATGACCCTTAGCACAGGTTTTACAGTATGAAAATATAGTTGATGGAGTACTGTTTAATGCGGCTCTCTTTCTGGCTGCAGCACTGCAAAGGGGCAGAAAAGGACAGCCAGTGTAGGATGCTGTATGTATCCATCTGTATGTTCTGAGTTTAATAAAGCCCTTTCTGGTGGTTTCTTCCTCATTCTTTGGATCCTTCCTTGCAGTTCACAAGTAGGGGTCAGTAAGCGTGCAGCTGCTATCAGTCAGATTCTGACTTCTCATTAGATTTAGATGATTTATGCTTTCTCTTTTTCTTCTTCTTCTTTTCTTTTTTTTTCTTTTCCTTCTTTCTCTTTTTTTTCTTGTGTTTATCTCTACATTCTGAGGAAGTGGAGCTGCTGCTATCTTCATCATCCTCCTCATCACTGTCATCACTGTTATCATCATCATCTTCTGAGGTAGAGTCCTCCAGGAGCTGCTTCAGTTGCTGTATCCTGAGTTTAAAAAAAGTGAATGAGAATCCTTTCTAGCTCCCCTCTACCTGTAGTAATTTATTCTAGCTTTCATCTGTTTCCTTCCTAGCTTGAGAAATGGGAGCTGCATGCAAAGGGCAGGGGGGAACACTTCCTCTTTTGCTGAATTACACTCCCACTACAGTTTTCACAGACTGACAGAAGCAACCTCTTTTGAGACAAGCAGACGTTCAGTTCTCAGGGTCTTTCTATCCCACGGGATATCAAAACCAGACTAGCTTATTGGCCAATATTTATGTGTGCAAAATAATGAGGCAACAGCTATCACCAGACCGCCACAAGAAGTTCTATGCTTCTCCGTACACAGATGCATACTGGGATTATGATACTATGAAATTCATTGCCCTGCTGATAGAGATGATGTCAGTGAAGCTGACAGAGTAGATTCTACTTGAGATGCAGAGGTACTTTTGATAGGCACTCTTTCTTTGAACTTTAATGGATTACTGGCAAATGAGGACAGACTCCTTGCTTATTTTATTGTCGTCTTCAGTATCCTCTCCAAGGATTTAAAAACAACCCCAACAAACCAAAACCAACACACCCACAACAGCAGTACTGCTCTCTGGGGTACCTGTAGTTTGTTCAGTTACCTCACCGCTGCAGTTCAAGTAAGAAAGCATTAAAACCTCTGCTGCTTTATGTATTGAATAATGCCCTCACATGAGGAACGAGTGCCTAGAACTAGCGCTCTAAATCCAACCCTTCATGTCTACTGATGGCACTTTGCTGTACCAAATTTTAGAAAACATGCCAGTGAATTCAGTGACAGAAAAAAAAAATCTCACTTTTTTTCAGCCTAAAGTAACTCAAGTACCTGAATATTACAGCATAAATTAATATGACTCCCTTTAAACTTTGTTTTGGGAAAAAAATAAAAAAGCTAATAGAATTAAAGAAGTAGGAAGTACTACTGAGTGATTATTAAGAAAGCAGAAATGCATTAGTCTCTGTCAACATAAAGAAACTGCCATTAAAAAAAAAAATGTTCTGAGTTGGTAAGGGTAGCTTTTATCAAAATTTCACCTATACATTAGTATCATGTTATCAAATTAAAACCAAATTGAAAATGCAGTTTGCTATAGAAACATACTTACCTCATTTCTTTTTCATGACGTTTATTTTCCCTTATTATATCGTACATTGGATCTTCATGTGCCTTTGAAGTGGAAAGCAGAAAATCCAATGTTGGTAAAGGGAAGTATTTATCACTGACTGTTGTATTTCTTAAAAAAATAAACCAAAGCAACCCAATGCAAGAGGCTTTTATCAAAAGATGAAATGCATTTAGCAAGCTCTTAATTTACAAGTATACCCTCAGACTTAACATCGTAAATCTGAACTGGTTTTGGCTTTTTTTTTGTTACTTTAGGAAAAGCTTATCTAGTTACATCACCAATAAAGGGGACTCTGCTTAGGTACACTACCTCCCTCCCTCTCCAATCACAGTTAAGTAAGAGAACTCCATACATATACTATAGGAATAGGGAGACATAGAAGGAATATTGAAGTTCAAAATAATGAGCTGTGCCCGTATAGCACACTTTAAAAACTTGGATACAAACACACAGGAATATAGAAGCAAGAAATAGAAGACAAATGGATAATGAAGTTGGAGTTGTCCTAACATGCTATGCGCTACTGTTATTGGTTCTTAAATCAGTTATTTTTAAATTAAACAGGCACTGCAGCAAAAGATTGTTGTGAAAGAAGATAGCAAATAAACTTTGCAGATATTTAAGGTGAGTTCATGCTGCGCAAGAATGCAGCAAAAAGATGGGGTAATCATTTCTGTTGGAAGATTAAGCAAACAAGTTCAACAGAGAGGAGATAGCAGGTGCTGACCAGAGGTGGGAATTAAAATGTCAGCAGCAAAAGAAAGATGTTGGGAATGCACCATGAAGGGCCCTGGACATACAGCAAGAGTTTGATGCAACAGAGAAGAAGTCAGAGGAAAAATGAAGAATAGAGGCAATCTGGTCATGGGAGCAGACTAAAAATACTCTTTGCAGTAGCATTCTGATTAGACAGAATAAGTCCAGACTGCATTTTTCAAGGAAAGAAATGAGGACATAAGACACAAAGCGATGAGAGCTTGAAATATAGTTTAACAATGCAGAGCAACAGGAAACGTTAAAGTGGTCAGGCGGAAAGAATCTGCGGAACTGAGATGTAGCCTCATGTAGCAAGAGATCAGACTTGTAGACAATGACTGGATTACAGACCTAGACAACAGGCTTCATGATGTGGTTGTTCACAGTCAGAGTGGAAGGATTGAAGCAGCTGTCATGTGGGCAGCTCAAGCTTGACTAAACATTTTTTGTTACGTTGACATTTTATCACAAAAACTTATGCTGTAAAGGTGGACTGAATATAATGGTTGAAACAGGTTCTTGAAGATTTCCAATTTAAATGTAAATATTACTAATTTTCCTCTTGAAGAGTAGATTTTCTGCAAAGTAGTCAAACATCCAACCACATCTGTAGCTTTTTCTTTATTAGGAGATTTTCGGCATCTATATTATACTAGAGACAGAGGAAAAGTCCTTAATAGAGCATCATCTAACAGGCTTCTCTTCACTTGCAAGATTATGCATCATCAATATCAAAAACACAAGCAATGATACTACAGTATTTGTACTCACTACTCTAAATTGTTCCAATTTCTGATTGCCTTTAATAAAGAATGGGCATTCTTTATCTCCTGTTCTGTGTCCATAACGTTTACACCTCCAACCTTCAAAAAAAAAGAAGCAGCAGTGAATTGCACCTCTGAGCCAGACCAGAAGAAAAACAAAACTCAAAACCATATTTTAAATTTGTTGGAATAGAGAGATACAAGTATTATGTTGATAAATGTCCATAAAATGCAAGGCTATTACAGTCTGGCTGCTTTGATATCAGTATGATGCCAATCTACCTGGACCATGTCATCTATCCACCAGACATTCTGCCCTCCCCCAGAGTAAACCAATGGCAATACGAAGGCCCAATGACACCTGGAATATTTTCAACCTTACACTGCATGACTTTGACTTCTTTTCCCAAAGGCATCCAAAGCCCTTTGGTCGGGGCATGTGCCAGGAATTCTCGTGCACTTTCATTGCCTGGTACATCAGGTATGCAGTCTTCTGGTTTTGTTTCATTCTCCTACGGAAAAAGGTAAGGACAATAAAATCACAAATTTTTGTTTAACTTTGTAGAAATTAATACTCCAAATGTGCAGGCCTTCACTTAATATGGAACTTATTTTCCCTGGAACATTTTTTTTTCCTTGTAACACATAAAGGATCTAAAATACCTTATCCTTTTAACAGCATTAAGTAATTTTTTTTCTCCCTCATGCTTGAATTTTCCAGTTTGGACTTTATTGCCATATTAATTCCATTCCTTCCCATTTCTTTTAGTAATTTATTTAAATAAATAATGTAAATTACAACCTAACATACAAGCAGAGACTTCTTTTTCCTCTTCCTGCTAACAAGACGTAACACGTAAAAATAGCCTTTACAACACAGAGCAGTATTTTTTAGGTTAAAAGCACTGGATTATGGCTTAGGTATATAAATTTGGCAAAAGTAATGATCGGTATGAAAGGAAAGTATTTTTACACAAATATTTGAGCATAAGCAATGGCGAAGAATCCTGAAAAGATGTCACTCAAACTGAAAATCTGCTTCACCATAAACGACTCCGCTCTATCCGCACTATTAAATACCTCATTAAGTGTGCATGCTAAGAGATGATGAAAGAACTGGTATCATCCTATCTGATTCTGGGCATTTCACTCTGGATTCACCAAGTCAAAGAGGCTGCCTTGTAACTAAGGAGCTCTGAGTTTTTCCCTGGAAGCACCTACTTCTCTCTGTAATTTATATAGGTAACATAGACACTTAAACGTCTAAAAGACATGTTGTATGAAAATCCCTCATAATGCTAAAAATTTACTGCAATATATTTACCAACCTTAATTAGCCCTGGGGGAGGTTTCTCATAGCTGAAAAGCAATAGAAATATTGTTACTCTGCAGCTTAGCACAGACAAATAAATTGAGAAAATACAATATTTCAATGGTATAGAGTTAAAACCTTCACCTCACATTTTCCTTTAAATTTTACTCTACCATAATCACCAAGAACTGTAGCAGAACACAGATACCTGGATGCATAGCGTCTGTCATATCACCACATGCGTCTCTTGCAAACATCCTTCAGATTCATATTCTTGTACGAGAACTACTTTTCATCGCACTGCTTTACAGGGACATGTGATACATCCAATTTTGCTTCAGTTACCATAAATTCACAATTCTTTCCTTTTTTTTTTTCCTGTAGCAGCCCTCCCCCAGGATCTCACTGATCCAGATTTCTTTACTCCAGCACTGCTGAATCATAGACATACTCAGCTGAAAATATCATCAGACTGTTTTTTACATCTAGCTTTGTCATCCAAACCTAGTATATAATAATAATTTCATCTTCTCTCTGTGTATTAAACCTGAAGATGGAACCTTACTGACCAAAGTACCATCTTTCCTGCAGCATTTCTCTGGAGGTAACAGATACAAAATGTATTAAAATCCAAATAGCAAGCAGGTGCTACATAGAGCACAGCAACTGAGAAAGCACATGTGCTTAGGAGTTAAATGCCAAGTCACTATGAAATGGTCCTCATAACAATAACTTCATGAGTGCTGTTTAGTGCGTAACAGATTTTTACTTTTACTTGGAAGTGAAAAAATCATGGTTGTTGTGAACCTTCTGATGTTTTTATTCCATTAAATCCCTTTCAATGAAATAGCATGAACCTTTTACAGCACCACAGGCTACCGATGGAGTCATCAGGCAGATCTCAAACTCTTTTATCTTTTTTTTTTTTTTTTTAAATCCACTCTAGTGGAAACCGGCCGAACAACTTCTGCTTATCTATGCTGCAACTCCCAGACTTCTAGGAACCTGGGAGACCCATTTTTCCCCAACAAATCGTTATAAAGCCACCGAGCAGTTTTGCCCCGAAGCCCCGCGGGGACCACAGCGCTGCTGTAACGTATCACCGGCTTTCGGGTCACCGGAGAGACACCGGCGACGCTGGCTGCCCCGCTCAGGCCGCTCCGAGAGACACAGCAGGTACGCGACTGAAGCACAGACCTGCTCAGGCATAAGAATGGGACACGGTTTTCAAGTGTGACGGAGCTGGAGCAACTGCTGCGGGAAGGGAACGGACCCCTGCCTTCCGCGGGGCCGGGGACAAAATGAAAACAAACAAAAAAACCCAACTCTGCACTGGAAACGAGCCCCACGTCCCGGCGGGGTGGGCTCGGAGCAGAGCGGGGGGCGCCCAAGCAGGGCCCGGCGGCTGCGCGCCCGACGGTTCCCCGGGCAGGGGCGGGAGCCCCGGGGAGCCTCCCCTCCTCCGCTCCTTACAAGGACTCCAGGTGCTGGAGCTTCTGGAGCTGCTGCGCCTCCTGCCTCTTCCGTTTCCTCTCATGCCGGTGCTGGGTCCTGCCGCCGCTCGCCGCGGGCTCCGGGTGGCTCCTGGGCTGCGCCTGGCTGCCCCTCGCCGCTTCTTCCTCCGCCCCCTCTTCCTCCTCCTCCTGTCCCCTTCGCGCCCTGTGGGACATCGGCGCGGCGGGCAAAGCCGCGGCGGACAGCGAGGCCGCGGCGACGCCCCCTCCCCGCCCTCCACGCTGCGCATTTCGGTTTCACTTCCCCTCCCGGGCGGGGCGCGCCCGGCCAAGGGCGGACTTCCTACGGCGGCGGTGGCGCGGCCCAGTTGGGCAGCGCCCCCTCCGCCCGCCGCCCCGGTCGTCCGCGCTGCCACCTCCTTCGTACTCCCCCCCCCCCCCCATCCACGGGCCCGGGTGGGCGTCAGGAGCAGCCCCGCTCAGCGCTCCAGCAGCCCGCCGCCGCCTCAGGCGGCTCGGCTGCTGTGAGGCGCCGTGAGACAGCAGGGCGGCCTCAGCAAGCTCTTTGTCGTTCACACGTACACACACAACCCGCACCCTTCCCGGGGACTTAAAACTAACGTTGTGCCCTCAAAACACCGATATTTATTAAAAAAACCCCACCTCGGTGCTACAATCATTTACACACCGGGGCTGGGGGGGGTGGTATGGGTGGGTCTGGCAGAATATGGCGGAGGGCTGGTTGAGAGGCATTTGGGGAGCAGGTGGACCAGGTCGGAGAGGCAGCTGAGGGGGTCGCCTCCCTCACCAAGGCCTCGGGGATGGTTGGGGATGCAGCTGAAGGGTGTCCGGGAGTGGGGAAGAGTGACTGGGTGTACAAGGGGGGCCCCCAACGTTGTGGTCCCAGGTCACACTTGCCAGGAAGCCAGACAGAGAGAGGAGAAGGTCAGGGCCATCTCTTGCAGCATCCAGAAAGCACAGGTTGGGTTTGGGTTTTATTTTTTTCTTTTTTTAATGGCCGGGTTAGTGCCACAGGAGGTACATGTCGGTTATGGAGCAGAGTCTAGACACAGGCCCAGGGAGGCCTGGCTAGGGCTGTACTGCTGTGGCCAGAGCTGCCTGACTCACAAAGGGCAACTCCCTCCTCTTCAGCATATGAGCACCCCTAGAGACCCAAATCAGCCCCCAGGTTTTTGCAGTTTCCTGCCCCAGCCATGATCTTTTCTGTTGCAGAATGAGAAATGGAGGTAGGTCAGGGCTGGGAATGCAAAGCTTAAATCACTACTTTAGCCTCACACTGAAGTTCAGGGCATGTGAGATTTCTGGGCTTGCTTAAGAGCTGAGTGAAACACAAAAAATGTATCTTAAAAGTCCAGGGATTGAAGGTGATTTTAACTGATCATCTTAGTGCTTCAGAAGTGCACATCAAAGGCAAAGGATGCTGTTCATTACTATTACAGCACCCTGTGGTTCTAGAATACAATAAGATGATAGCAGACATTAAAAAACTCATATTTTACAAGGGAAATACCAGTCTTAGGGTTTACTTAACAATGTAATATTAAACAAGCACTACTTTAATATTATTTTAGGTTCTACTTGGTAAAACTGTACTTATTTGGGACAAAAGATCATGTATCTCATTTCTTACTTGTATTCAGCTAAGTGGCTGCCACTGTAACTTCAGATCCTGGGAACCTGGTTTTGTCCAGTTAATTCTGTCGCAGTCTTTTGCAAGGATTAAGTGCTTATTTTAAGGTTTAAACAAAATAATCTATCTTTTGCATGTCCTGCCACTCATATATAATATTGATGAAGATTTTTATTTCACACACCAAACTTTGTAGGTTTACTGGCACTGGAAAAAACGCAGCGGCCATTCTACCATAAAACAACACTCAGCAGCAAAGTGACATAACCCTGCATATATACTTCTCAAAAAACATAACTTCTGCTCTTCATAAACTAATTCCAACATATCCATCTGGCTGAGATGTCACAAGATGGTGCGTAAGTTCTGAGAAAACCTTTTTCATTCATACCATGGGTCTGTAGTTAACCTCGTGTGTTTTGCTTAGCGGTGGGCCTTTTGTGGGTTTTATTGGTAGCCTTTCTCTAGGCCTAATCTGGGAATAAGAGGCTGAGTTGCTGCCATCTCTTGAAATGGCAGACCACAGCAGTTGACCTGAGGTACAAAACTCACTGAAGTTCTCTTGTCTAAAGGCTCAGCAGCAAAATCAGTTTATTCATTAATCTAAGTTAAATATCTGTGCGTCTACGCTTAGTATGAGGCAAATGGAAGGTAATGTGATTTAAGGTAATCCACTACAGAGCAGGTTAAGCAGTTGACTTGATGTTTGCTGGAGGTTAAGAGATTTGCTGCTGTGAGTCCGCTAGCATGTAGTAGCATGTCAAATCACAATCAGTCCCGTACATGGTCATGTATTTTTGAGCAACAAGTGAGGAAGGAGAAATATTTCGAAGTGTCGCAATTACATTTAAAATGTCTGAAAGAATTTAAGTGAAGACACAGTATCAATTTTTCACTCTATTTAGAGACATGGCAATAGTTACTACAAGTTCTGTACCAGCTGGGCTGATGCCTACTAAATAGAGACTTTATTTTGGCAGCAAACTCAAGTGATATAATGGACTTTTTTAGCCCCCCTTTCATTCCAGTGTTATTTTGCTATTTTCAAGTGCCTTTTTGCTTCACGTTTTCAAACCAACAGAGTAGTCAGACTCCGGAACAGCTTTCCAGCACGTTAGGACAGTGACAGAAAACCTAATTAATTCTAAGATGGAGAGTTTCCAGTTTATGAATAGTATTCTATGGGAGAGATGTGTGCAATAGCAAAAGAGACAGGAGTTCTCCAGAACCCTACCAGTCTCGCTTTCGTACACCTTTGACTGTTCTAGCTTGGCTGAGGTGAGAAGAGTTCTGCCAGTTTGAACAGGTGAGGGCCTGGCTTAGATGACCTCATATTCAACGACTTCAGCTGTGACAGAATAATTAACACAAATTCAGGAACTAAGTGCATAGTCTCAACAGAAGTGTGGGATTGCAAGTGGAGGCAGAAGGACAGACCATGGTATATTATCCTCTTCTTACTGTTAAGTCAATGAGAGCTTGGCTGTGTTCTTTGCATCCCCATGGCTTGTACATCCAGGTCCTAACTTCTGAGCAGATCAGGGCATTTGTGTAATATTCTACCGCAGTAACTTAATGGAGCACACAGAAGGTAGAAATAGATAGGTACCTAAATCTGCTCAGCCACAGTGGTTTAAATGTGTTCTTTGGTTTGATGCAAATAATTTTCTAGTGCATTTCCTCACCCGTCTTAGACATTAACTTTATCACTTTATTACCCAGCTCAGAAGAACCTAGTCTGTGAGGTCAGACTTTTTTACCTCCCATTTTTAATAGGAGGAGATTATTTAAAGCTGTAGGTAGCTCCAAGGTTTCAAAGCCCCAGATTCCTATGACTGTTGCACACTTACCCAACGAGACAATTGCTTTCATACCAGTCCTTAGGCAAGATCAAAACAAAATGAATTGTGAAGAAGGAGGGAGTAGAAAAAGTGTAATAGTTATTTTCAGTTCTATTTATTCTGGAGCAAAGACCCTCAGTATCTGCAAATTGCTTAAATCTGTTCTATTTAGAGGGTTTATATTAGCTGAGGATCTGGTTCCTTGTACTTAGCAAGGTATTTGTTTGAAGTTGGTTTGTTGTTTTTTTCCTTTATTTGAATGTAGTGCTTCAGATGTTTCAAGAAGTTAATTTTTGGAGAAATGGTGTCTTACCGTAAGAGCTGACTGTCATGGTGCCGTAATTCCAGCTTCACCAAAAGATCTAAGCAGAAACCTTGGAATTGCTGTGGTGATGTGAAATATCTGAAAGGCCTGTATGTTTCATAATATCCACTACAACTTTATTTTTGTTACAAACAACTGAATGTTTCAACTACAAGCGATAATACTAGGGCCAAATTAATTTACATCTATGTCATCCCATGGGCATCAGCATGCCTGTTAGAGTGTAACCCTGTTGGAATGCCAGCCAATCTGTTTTTCTCCATTTTTGGCTGGCTAGAGCTTTGGGCCAGGATCTGTTTCTGATTATGTGTCAGATATTACGCACAGGAGAGGAATCCAGAACCCGTGTTAAGCTCCATGGGAAGTTAAGCACCTCCTAATGGGTTCCAGAAGCAGCAGCAGGCTGAGAAGAGCACAGTCTAAATCCAGCATGGCCAGCCCATGGCTGCCTGAAGCTAGCTGATAGGAGACACTCAGAGTAGAGGAAATCTAATATCTGGACCATTTCTGACCTCAGGGGAAGCTACCTCAGAACAGCAGTGGCACTTCTAAACATTTGGGAACCTCAGTTGTGAAGAGTGGTGCTGACATCCTTTCTTACAAAGAAACAAAAAGTTTTGTTTGAAGTGGGAGCGCTGGCAATTTCTTTTGTATACTAGCTTAACAATTAGAAAATGAGAGACTTGGATTCGGTTCCCTCCTCGGTCTAGGTATTCAGTGTGGTAGCTTCTGTGTTACCAGGGAAAAATACCCTAACCATCAGGCTAATGGCTATGTTGGTGGGGACCACCCACCATTTGTATTCCTCTCTTTGGAAGCAGTAGAGAAAAGCATTTGAGATTCATGGGGTCAGAAGGACAAATGTGTTTGAACTTGGCTGTGAGTACACTAAGAGTTGTACCCATCCCAGCACTGGAAACTACTCTTTTATGTAAGATAAAAAATCAATGCTCTATGGTGAGGCCAGAGCCCAGTTCTCCCTTGATTAGCACCATTGCACCAGGTGACAATATCGTGCTCCTACTTGCCGCTTCTCACATTAATCTCATGTTTACAATGGCACTGCTCAGCAGTGAAAAGTGTTGCTACACAGCTGAACCTTTAACGTGGTGTTTACTGCCACACGTAAAGGGAGTGAGGGAGCAAATGTCTGAAAGAACATGATGCATTTTGTACAGTCCTGATCCTGTCAGTGTTCAAGACTCTGTAAATGTCTACGGGGGCAAGCCTTTAGGAAAACTGGGCAGAAGAATATCAAAGTTTTGGATCCCAACCAAGCACAGGTATGAACTAAGCACTGAATTGTTTGTTTCTGTAAAGACTAGGTTACTACCTAGGGTATTCAAAAATGTGCACTTGCAGGAAAGCTTTACAGCTAAGCAAAGAAGCATCTTTGGAAATTAGGGTTAGACAGCAGTTGAGCAAAGTTATTTGAACTGCAGCTTTAGTTTGAAGTCCTTTTGTAAGGCTACATCCTGTTTTAAGCGTTCAAGTCTTTATTGGATTTATCCTGAAGACCAATAAGCTGGTACTTACAAGAGGAACGATAGTGTTCCTTTTTGTAAATTCTGTCCTCCAAGCCTCTGGTAGTTGATTGCATGGATGAACTCCCTCCAGCCTTCTGTGGAGATACTGCCTTATTGATTACTTGGAGTTTGTAGTGGTAAAGTCACCCACTCCATCAGAATTGTAATGCTTACCGTCTCGCAGTTAAAATAATCTATCCTTCATCTTTCTTCATTATTTTAACTCACTTAAGACTTTAGAGACATGAAATCATTGAGTAACTTCTTACATTTTTCATGAGTTTTTGCCCTTTGGTTTCTGCTCTTTATAAATAAATACAAATAACTGCATGTAGTCCCAGCCAGTTGGTGTTAAGTTCCATTGACATTTTTTCAAGAGCGAGGCTCTGTTTCATGGACCTGTATTTCTGCAGTACACTATTGATATAGCATTGTATCTCTGGGTATATACTGACACGGTGTCTCTTTTGTTAATAGAAGGCCCCAAGTATGTAATTACAGAGGCAAAGCTTCATGTAGCCTTCAGTGAACTTTGCCTGAGTAAGGACTGAGCGCGTTGGGGAACTGTGTGAGTAGCAGGAGCACTTAGATGCTAACAGCGCGTTATATAACAATAGTAGGGAAGGGAGATTTTGGCCGACAACCCTTGGACAGTCTCCCAACTTCTTACAAAACGTATCATCCTTTGTGGGATCGCTTGTGCCCAAGCTGAGTGGGCAGGACTTCAGTTTCATAAGAAACAACCAGATGCAATGAAATCCATAATTCTCTATTTATCTATTTTTGACAGATGAGAGGTTGAGTCAGCATTGCTGCAATTTGAACCCCTTATTAGAGGGATGATAATTATTCCAGACTGGATGTTTCTCATGTATTAAATCTATATATACTGCTGCTTAACCCCTAATGGGTGTAGTCTTACTGTGATCAAAGTTGGCAGGAGTTTTGCTACTGACTTCAGTAGGGATCGAGGCCAGATTCTTTGCTTGGTAGCCAGTTTGGGTTTTTTTTTTCATAGCTGCAGGAAATTCCTCCCCCTGAGCTTTGGCTATATTTTTAAATCAGTGATCAATCTGAAAGAACTTTTCCGTTGCAAAAGCAGATTCCTTTCCTAAAGTTTGCTTCCTGAGATTCCATAACAGAGTAACTGATAAAACAGTTCCTATTTGAATGATGCCCGGCATATCAAATAAAATAGGCAAATTCAGCTTCAGTGTCAGCATCTGCCCAACTTTTCAGTGGAACATTGATTGAGTTGCCTAAAAAGGCTCCAGTGTTGCTGAGTGGGTCACAAAAACTACAGAAATAAACTGATGAAAAATACAATCTAAAAAGATTAAGATTCTTGGTTCTGCTTGCCACCTCTATTAAATAGGAAGATTACTTTCTCTTGTTAAAATAGCTCATCAGTTAGTTCCCTGCACAACAGCTGTTCCCACTTAACCATAGTTTTTCAAAACTCTCCAAAGTTCGCAGCTCTTTAAGCTTAACATACTTGCCATATGTCAACTTACCAAGAGCTTCTTTCTAGGTAACTGAAAAGCAATGAATGGAGACTCACAGTTGTAGACCTTCTTCTTTCCCTGCCCCTCTCAAGAGGATGACATAGAAAGACTAGTGTGGCAGCAGTACAGCAATGACGTGAGGGTTAGTTAAGCAAGATAACCCAGGAGTGTCTCTAACAGGAATGAGGAAGGAATTCTGATACTGGAACTGCTGAAACTCACACCAAACACACAAAAATAATGTTTTCCAATGGTGGGCTAGGAGCCTCTGTATTTTTATTCTGTTATGCTAGTTTTGCTATGAATGAGATCCAGAAACGCTCCCTCATATTAACTTCTGCTTGAAACTTACTGTCATCTGTAGTTACATAGATATAGAAATGGAAGGGTAAATTTATCATTATAGATAGAGAAAACACATTCTTTCCTAGTCCAATCTCTATCTAGGCAGATTCGTGTGTGGCCTATGCTCCTATATGTCACTTGTGGAGCATGTTAAAAAAAAAAAAAAATCAATTTAGCATCCTCTAACAGGGCTTTCTCCTGCCAGCCTGGCACAGTGCTTTTTGGTAATGCTTAAACAAATTAAGAAATGAGAAGTGTTTTGTCCAGTTATAAAGTAATTTAATAACGTACCAGTGATATTGCCAAAACAAGTAGATGTTGGCTACAGGTGGTTAGGCTGTGTTAATAAAACTTCAGTTAAATTATCTGGAAACCACAGCTTGAAGGCTGTGGGGAGAAAAACAGGGCATTTGGAGCCTCGCAAAATAAAAGTACAAGATAACAGTGGAGGCCTTGAAAATTCAAGCACAGGGCAAAACCAGAGGCCTCAGGACTGTAAACAAAACCCACAAATTGTCAACCACAGGTGACTAAAGAAATGAAGCCTTAGAAGTTGAGTCAATTGATTTTGTGGGTTAACAAATAGAACAAAGAACATGTCTGCAACATAGGTAAAACCTAGGACATGTAGTAAACTGAGATATAACATGGAATTGTGAGCCAACAAAGAAAGAACAAGTTAACAGGCTGTTAGCAAACGTAAAAATGACCCCAAGCAGACCTAAAGTGAGGAGGAAGAAATGCACAACATCATTCTCCTCCTGGCAAAGAGGAAGAAGAAAACATAAATATTAGCACTGTAATCATAGCAAAGAACTTGGGATGCTGACAACTTACTATAACCAACCTTTACTTTTTCTAAAGACTAGTTTTATTGACTTTTGAGCCCAGCGGAAGGGTAAGCATGATACTAGAGAAAGGCATAGATAATATTAAGTTTGTGTACAGTAGTTTTAATTATATCATTATTGAATGAGCTGCAATAATTGGCTAATTTGGACTATATGTTTTAGCATGATTACAACCAGACTAATAATAACTTTTTCATTTGCGAAGGCTTTAATTCTTGGCTTTTTGTTTATGGAGTGTTTCTTTAGCCCACATAGATTGCATGGGACGTTTGGTCTGGACCCTAAACATAAGGACAGACAGATAAAACTTGGCTGCAACAGCTGGTAGAGAAGGCAGGCAACAAAGGCTGCTGCAACAGCTCAGCAAAACAGGAATGGGATCAGAATGTGCCCAGCACTCAGTATGGTCTTACCAGCTCTATGCAAACACCTAAAGATGGCTGTGTGATGTGAAAGCACCCAATTTTGTAAGCCTGGGCCTAAAACTGTCCTTTACTACACAGATCAGATGGCCGGAAGAGGTTATTGGAGTATCACCCTACAGTTGCTCCACAGATGGACTCTTTTCTGTTAAAAACAAGTTCAGAAATGCAATTAATGTCCTATGAATCCATGTGAATCTGCTTCCAAAAGAACGTTGAAGTCTGTAGTAGAAGTGAAGTGTTAACAGTCGATGTCTAAATACGTGACTTTTTCTCTCTCAAGATGCAGAATGTAAATAAAAATTCATGCAAGGGTCACTAAGTACTTTAACAAGGGGAGATAATTGCAGTGATCTTCTTGTACTGGACCCCTGATAAGCACCTGCTTTAATGCTTACATGCACTAATAAGAATCAGTGAGCACTATTCTGTAACACCTATGGACTTTGGGCAGCTTCTAGGGGATTCACATCTGAATATTAATGAAGGAGGGGAAAAATAACAAGGTGTCCTGTTTCCAGTTTGCTTAGGCAGTGGCTGCTGGCAGCTACAGAGCTGGTATGCAGAGAAGTGACTGACCTGACTTGCCTCCTTTCGGATCACTTCTGAAAATAATCATTTCACTCAAGGCAGGCAAGTGGTGTGCTCATTTCAAAATGCAGGCTGGTTTTACTTCTGGTAGAACAGATACCCTTACATTTCAAGAAAGTTTGCATAGTTTATTTTGTGCCAAGTTGTTTGCAGAGGAACCATTTCCTCTTCTCCCAACACATACAGCTTCCAGAAGGCATTTTATAGGCATATAAAATTCCCTGCTATAGGCAGGGAATGGGTGGATGTGGGGGTGGGGGGTAGACTGGAGCTTGGATAAAAGGGTTCTGTCTTTCTGGGTGGGAGTCGTAGTCCACACCTAATTTACAAACCAACTTTATTAAGGCAGCTTTGTTTAAAAGAATGTTGGAACAAAACATTATTATTTTTAATTATAGAGCCGTAACAGTTCTAGCAGACAGAGTACAGATCAGGCATGATAAAACTTAGGCATGATAAATTAGTTACCCATTTGTGACCATTTGCTTTTCAGACCTTAGTGTCTATGCTGCTTCTTGGGAAGCTTCTTAGTCTTCAAATAAGTGTGTAATGCTTCTGCCCTCCCTTTTGACTCAGTGGACCCTTTCTATAGGCAAACTATCAGCAATTTTTGGATTGTATTTGCTTTTAATGTATTTAAGAAAACCAGTAGGAACCACTTATTTCTGCACAATTTGAGCAACACAGTTTTGAGATTGTGCATGCTGCATATGAAAGTTCAATGAGACTGTTTTCCAAAGTTTGTATGGCAGAAGACTGAAGTTTAGCTCACTGGGGTTTTTTGTTTTGGTTTGGGTTTTTTTTTTGTGTGTGTGTGTCTGTGCAGTCTCCTAGATCATTTCCGTTGCAGATGCAAACCCCCACTCGTTGGGAATTTAGGCCAATGTGCAGCAGGCTTCCTTACTGCTTGTGCACAAGCCTATAGAAATCCACAGACTGAAAACCTGCCGGTTAACCACATGTATTCTTTGTTAGGAATATCCACGTCTTTTTGCAGCTTAGTATAAGCATTCCATTGTTTCAAAACCATTCTCTGACTTTGTGGGTACCTGCAATAAATTTAGAATATGCTATAGTTCACATGAGTTTTAAAAATTTCTTATCCAACACGTTTCCCATTTTGTCTCCAGCTACTTAGGTTACGTTAGGTACGTCACTTATGACCAGATTTTTTAAATTTTAGCCCCTCCATAGATGAATTTTTCTGAAAATCTGGTACCTGATTTTCATACTTACATTGAAAATTCAGTTTTTCTGAAAAAGTGACTTTTAATCTCTGTGGTCTCTATTTTCAATGGTATTTAGGTCTGAAAACCTTTTCCTTTTTGTGAAATTAGGATAATGGCATTTTCATATTTAACACATACACATATATACATTGCCTGATAAATGCATGAACACTGAATGGAAATTGGTACATTTAAATATATAGTTGTGAAAAACAGTAGGAAAAACTTGATGCATAGGGTAGTTTTTCTGCAGTTTTACACTGGCACATCTACACTAAGGCCAACAGCATTGTTCTAGTGTAATTAGAAAATAGTTTTGCCCAGAGTTGGCTTGCTACAATTATTTGTTCGCTTCTAGTAGTGTACAAACTACAACAGTTGCAATGCGAACACAAAAGAAGGCATGACTGATGCCTCAGAAGCGTGCAATCCAGGCTTATGCTTTTGGCAGCCATTTCCCTTGCAAACAGCAGCAGTGTTGGCGGAAGACAAGAGTCAACAGCAGTCAATCTTCATGTTTGGCTGCTGGGAGCCACTGCCTCATCTCTGGTGGCAGTGGGCTTTTGTAAGTGCTGTCTAACCCGTGTCTGGCAAAATGAGCCGGATTTGCTAAATCACTTGGCTAATAATTCAGCATGGCACATTTGGAATGACAGGCTGATAAGCACTAATTAAGACAGCTCTGTTGGTGTATCTCATTATGCTGTGACCTCCAACAGGGGAGTTGCTGAGTACCTGGGGGCAAGTAAGACTCTCTCCTGGCGCTGAGGGGCCTGGACGAGAGTGCTGGTTCACAGCGTTACCTGCTGTTTGTTTGACTTTCACTGGAACATCTGTAGTGGATGGAGCAGAGATAAAATGAAGATGAATTGAAGTAAATGAAATTTGCCTACAGTATCAGCAATTTAAAGCGTATCCATTTCTCTCATGCTCTGAGCACATCTGTGTTTACTGCTAAACCACCACCAGCAATAAATTGAGATAAATTCTGCATTTTAAATACCCTGTTGATTTGGCTAATAAGCCAGCATGAGTCTCTGTGAAGAGCTCTGTGTCACAATATTTCTGATGGCCTACCAAGGAAGAAGCCCAAGTCACATGGATCACTTTGGTCGCCATGATTTAGGGTCATGTCATGTCCTCATGAGTCACACCATTGACAGTAAATTACACATAATTAAATTAGATGTAACTGATAGAATTTAGATTAAAATATTTTGGGTACAAAGAGCTATTTCAGGTTCCAGGTGCTCTGAATTTATCATGTAGCTCCATAAAATAAAAATAGTATTTGTTCAAAATGCTGTTGACTAAGACCAGTACTTAGTGAGAATGTTTTATGGATATAGTTTAGCCATATTTAATTCTTAAACTCAGTGTTGATACACTGTGCTTCTGTGGTTGTTTGAAGGTATCTGAAGATCTCCATGAACTTTACAGATCTTTAGAAGGAAAAATTAGCGTTGAGTTATAATTGGGGGTTTTATTTTCCTTACTTGGAATTCAGCTCCACAGAGAGAGCACGATGGTTCTTTCACATCAGTTGTAACCCAGAACTATTCTCTAAAGAGCTTCTTAGGAGCTTGAAAGAGAGTACACACTGAGGTGAACAGCTGTGGAAAACTGCAGAAGATAAAAATAATTCAGAGTCCCCTCACACAATCCCCTTGTAGATTATATAGCCAAAACCAGCATTACACTGTGTTCTTTCTGAATATTACCTAGTGATTAAAAGCAGATTGATTTTTTATATCAATTCAAGCTGTGTTTCCCGTTGCTCTCACTTTTTGACTTCTAGTATCCGAGTTCTCCCTAAATTTGCCTGCCTTTATTTCAAGGTATCTGTAAGCCACAGCATTTGACATATTCTTTCTAAGAAAAAAAAGACTACCTCTGTTTTTCTCGATCTATAATTGATAGAGTATTTAGAAAACATTGTAAACCCACTCTGTATTTTTCTCTCTCAGTATGCTACCTTTTTAGAAAATGTCCATATCAAAACAGAATACGTACTTCAGGCATCCAAGGACTGAATCTTCAGGCCTGTAATCTTAGCTGTATGATGGGTAATTGAGAACAGTTAGTGGTTAAGTACTGGGTAAGTCCAACGGCTACTCAGCAGAATATTTCACTAGTCACAACCTCTCCTATGTTTATGTGACCGAGTGTGTTGCAAACATTTTAATTTACATTAGGCCCACCATCTCATGACTGCCTGGCACTTGGCTTCAAGCACATTCCAAGGAGCGGAACAGCATCTCAAGTTACACGAGTGGTATATTGCCTACCTCAGTCTCAAGCTGAGGCTTTAGCTCCTTTTCCCATGTTACCATAAATTAATCTTTATGTGAAATGACTCATCAGCATGCTCCTCAGCTTTCTTCAGTGCTTCTGAGACATGATTTATACCAGCAGTGTATGAAGGAATTTTCATATCTACCTTCTTGGCACTTGAGATCTTGAATTTCTCCTCTGTGTGACGAGCTCCAATAGTAATGCTGCTGTGGTACACAGGTAAAGGAGGAGAGCTGGCATTTTACTTCCTTGGCCTTTAAAAGATTTGAGAACAGCATAAAATCCTTGAGATATATTTTAATTTGATACAGTGTAGCCCAAAGCTAGGAGAACTGCAGCCCCTTTACATGAGGCACACAACATCCTCCAAGTGAAGATACAAAGGCACGAATCCCAGCTCCTTCACCCTTGTTTAATGTCAGACCTGTGACATTCCTGAAAGCTAATTTTTCAGAGAGCTGTACTGTGTTTTTCAGTCGGGGATGGATAATCCTCCTTCCAGGACTAGCTTCTCTAGGAGCTTTAGGCATGTCTGTGCTTATCTCCCTGCTCACGCTGTACTGGTCATTGCTGTGTTTTGGGCTGACTGAAGATCAGGCAATCTGATAGTGATCAGCATCTCCAGAATGCTTCCAGGGAAGCTGGGTTAGTGTTCAGACAAACTGGCATATAAATGTTTTCTGTGTGTCTCTGTGTGTGTGTGTGCTTTGAAAAAATAGCAAAATGTTAAAAATGACATTTCTAAGGAAAATACTGGACAGCTTTTGCATTCTGTTACCTTTGTGCTCCCTGAACAAAACTAGGAGGGCAGAAAGCAATGCACCTCCCTGGCTGACAACTAACTCCAGCTCTGTGGAGAACATGGTGCATCAGCTACAGGGAGAATGGTGTGGAGGCACGAAGCATGCAGGTTTGGTAACACAGAACGAACGTGTGGCTCTTTTAGGAGTTAATATAAACTGGTAATGCTTACAGCACTCTTAAGGCAATGGTAATTACATCAGAAGTGGAGAACTGTTATTGACAGAGGTGATGAGTAATGAGTACAAAACTGCATAAATAGTAAGAGTCCAATGAATTGTTTTGAAAACATAGAACTTCTTAAATAATTCAGCATAAATAAAGACTTTGTCACAGCCTGGCAAAAAGAAGTGCCAAAAGCAGGGTAAGCTTTATTTTTATGTTGGTGTTATCAACATACTCCAATGGTGAACTATGAAAATAGAGTGTGTCCATACAAACCAACTTCAAAATAAGCTATTTAAATCTAGGCAACTGCCAGACAATTTACATGGCTTGTTTAAAGGATACTTCACAGGGCTGATTTGGAACATGCAGCGTGACTGTTGGAAGGAGGATGTGATTTGTAACCGCAAATCTGGTTATCTTTAAATAGCTGCCTGAGTTGCTAACTTTTTTCACTGGTTAGGTCATCAAGCAGCAGCCATTTCCTAGCAATATGTCAATATTCTACAAGAGCGTTTTGGAAAACACTTTAAAAACATCTGATTTGGCTGCATCGCTTCTGTTTGCTGGGACAATAGAGCTGGTGGAGGATGCACAAAGAATGGGGAGCTGGGCCCCGTGAGCTGTCATCTCCCCAACTGCGACACTCAGGCATTTATTGCCATACCGCTGTCCCTGGTTTTAGTGGTTTCTTCTTGCAAATGGTCCAACCAAGTGTGGGTTGTGCTTGTTTAATAATTTATCAATAACAAAATCTTATCATTGATGTTTCTTAAAGATATTATATTCCTAGGTGTGCCTGCACTTCCAACGAGTTGCCCCAAACCTGCTGCCATAAAATTCACTGCTTTTCAAAAATATTTTATTATTTAACTTCTTGGAGTTTGATGCTTCATGTGCAGATACTTATCTTTTCCATGCTTTTTCACTGAAACCAGTTAGAATAATGGAGAACAAATCTAAGTTTCTCCTCACCAATGCGCGCACAATCAAAGAGAGAGGAAAAGGGGATAGCTGGCCGACTGGGACGTTGATTCCTCCTGGACACTGACGTCTTACAGGGTGCCTGTCAGGTCATTTTCTTCTGCGTCATTTGCAAAGTTTCCCTGACGGGGTATTGCAAATACCTGTGACAGCACTGGTGTGCATCAAGCAGTAGATGCCAACTCAAACTTGTATCTTTGGAGTTTTGATCTAAAATGGAACATTTGCGATGGGATTTTAAATCTACAAATACTCAATGTCGTGCACGGAGCACACGTGCCGCGGTGCAAGCACGGTAACAAAAAGCCGCGATGCTGGGCTCGACCGTCGCGCCCTCAGTCCATCCCAGCACCACTCGAAGAGCTTCTGCTAATCTGCGGGGCGGGGGGGGGGAAGCATTCAGGAACGAAGAAGCGCCTGGAAGGGCGGCCCGGGGGCAGCGCCACGTCGCACCGCCGCACCCCCCCCCCCCGCTCCCCCGCCAGCCCGGGCAGGGGGGGACGGACGCGGAGGCGGGGGGGCGACGGTGCCAGCGCTGCTCCGCTCCGCTGCAAACTGCGCAGCCCCGCGGCAGGGGTGGGGGGAAGCCGGCGCCGAGCCCGCTCCTCCCCCGTCCCGGGTGGGAGCGCTTCATCCACGTTTGCAAGTTTGCAGCGGCGGGAGGAGGAGCGGGAGGGCTGGGGCCGGCGGCCTCCCTCCCTTCGCCGCCTAGTGCACCCTGAGGCTGCCCCGCTCGCGGCCCTCCATGGCGGGGCCGGCGGCCGTGCGGCGGCGGGGCCCGGGTTGCGGCGCGCTGCTGCTGCTGCCGGCGCTGCTGGTGAGCTGGGCGGCGTGCCAGGCGCCGCCGGTGCCCGCCGCCGAGCCCCCCTGGGACGGCGCCGACGTCCGCGTCGAGCGGCGCTTCGTGCCCGAGAGCTGCCCGCGGGCCGTGCGGCCCGGAGACTTCGTGCGTTACCACTACCTCGGCGCCTTCCCCGACGGCACCCGCTTCGACTCCAGGTCTGGTTTGCGCCCGCCTCGGGGCTTGGCGTGCAGCTCCCCCCCCCCCGCGCCCCGGGTGCAGCCTCGTCGGGGTTTGGTTCGTGAGGGTGCTCTTTTGGGAGAGGAGGGGAGCGAGCGGTGTTGTCCCCACGAGGGTGGTTTTGTGGCTGTTAAGAGATGGTGCCGCTGGGTGGAGGCTGTGGTTGAAGTTCAGGTCCCCCTGCTCTTCCCGACTGCGACCCGCTGCGGCCCATGAGCCCTTTTGGGGTGACCAGTTGGAAGCAGGTTAGTGGGAAGCTTGGCAGTATCGTACAAGCGAGAACGCAGGACCTACAGGCCACCATGGGAAGATGTCTTTGAAACACGAAGGGGCAGAGAGCTGGGGTGTGACTGCTGGGGACTCGTCGTGAGACCTCTGCGGTGGCTGGGTTCAGTTCGCTGTAGTTTGCATGCCCTGATGGATCCCCACCACGTTCTTCCAGCTGCTGCTCCAAGGTGCTGACTGGGAGCTTTCTGGTCCAAGAGAGAAGACTGTAAGGATATTTGGTTAGCCTGGTAAACAGGAACGTATGTAGTATCGCAGTTTCTCACAATATTTATTGATTTCCTGCCTGTTTCCTTCAGTACATTTCCTATGTCTTTTCCAGGCTCAAACCTACTCGAATGCAAACATTTCTGAATCATTATCTTTGCCAGAAATACAAGAATTATCAGGCTGTGCTTACATAGATTCTATTTTTGGATAAGTTACCATTGAATAAATGTGACCTATGTACAGTGAATTGCCTGGCTGCTTCCCTGCTGTTATTTTGGGATCAGGAAGCCTAAATAGTGGGATCAGGAGATTGTGAAAGGATGCTGATGCTGCTGACAGCTTATTTGTTTTTTCTTGCTTCATTCATTGCCACTGATCGAAGTATTACTTGGAAAGAAAAAACAAAATGTATTTTTGGTAATCCTGGTAATCTTCCTTGTGCTTCAGGGAAAATCTACAGCCTTAGGGAAATAACTGTCCTTCAAAGTAAGCTCGGCTCTTCCTCTGGAGCTGACTGTACTTCAGTACACCGGTAGTGCAACTTCACCAGAACTTCTCCAGATAAAGTGCGGGATGCGGTAGTTGGCGGTTTAGGTGGCATTGATGCTGTTTCAGTGAAAAGGCATGGCAAGGACAGTGAATTCATTGGTGACTGACAGTCTCAGAAAATAAGTCTTAGCTGCAGATGTGAGGACGCACAAAGGCAGCATCCTCACGGCTCATTTTACAAATATGCGACAATTGGAAAACCAGCCATGTGTTCAGAAATGTGTTTCTGATTTCCACAGATACATACTGAGTCTTACTTGTACGAGCTGAGTTGTACCAGCAAATTTCTGCACTGAGACAGGGCACCTGGAGGGGCTTCCCAGGTGTTGGCTCTCTCATTCCAAGTTCCTTACCATTTGGCTCTGAATTATTTGGGGCAGGAACAAGCTGTTCAGAACTGTACAGCATTTATCTCTTTTGGTCCTCCAAATATCAGTAAATAAATAATAACGATGATAGTCTAATCTAACTTGAGTATTTATATGACCATCTTCATTTCAAAAGGGTGTAAAAAGGCAGGTTTGTTTAGCTCCTGATTTTTTTCTAGATGGCAGCTCATGTTGACATATGGTTTTGTTATTCCCTAACTATGGTCTTTTTTAAGATTGATGGCAGTGGTCTATCATGTTAGACAATGGAAAATTACAACATTTTTGTGTTCTGTAGGTTAATGGAAGAAATATTTTGGAGTATTTGTCGTAAAATCTTTGGTGGTCCCTGCATACAAGTTAAAGATATTCAGTCAATTTATACTAAAATTAGCTTATTAGAAAGTCTGTTTTTCTACCTGTCAGAGTTGTTACCTGTTTGAATTTTTTTTAAGTTTTTGAAAGTGCTTACCAGCATCGGTTTAGTCAAACACTACTATGAAATGGTGTAGAAAATACGCTGGGTGTTGAACTAAGGGCAGTTTTACTTTGTTTCTTCTTCAGCTGCTGAAAATGTACTTGAGGTTTAAAATAATTTTTCTCTATTTCCAAGTAGAAGGTAGTAATACAGCTCTTCCTGTTAACAGGCCGTTGACAAAGTCTTAGTAATCATGACTGTCACATAAATTAACTAATGTGCCTGTTTATTCTTTATTTTTTTCCAATCAGTATTTGCATTTTTATTTCCATGGCCATGAAATGATTTACATTTTTTAACTCTGAATATAATTGCCTAGTCATCTGCTGTTAATTTGGTAAATTCCTGTAATAGAAACTAATTTTGCTTAGTTTTAAGGAATCTGCAAAGTCAGTCCTGCAAAGCTGCGTGGTCTGTTCACTGCTTCGTTCAGTTCTCTGCTTAGCATCAATGTTTTCTTAATTGTAGGTTTATTTTTGGCAAAAACCCCTCTTCATCCCACATGGGATGCTTTGTCAATCGCTACAAAATAGCACTCCGACGTTTTCATAGAACCTATTATGTTATTAGTCCTAACATCTTAATTATGTTTTTGTGTGTATAATAAAATTTGTGAGGAACTAATTTAAATATTTTCCATCCTTACCTGGGAGTAGGAATATTTGTGCAACAGAAACTGAATGCTCTGTATAGAGGGTTGTCTATTTTAAGGGAGAAGTTTGCCAGAAAAAAAAAAGATGGAACAAACAGAGATCACTCAGTAAAAATATTTGAGGGATTCAAGGCTCTGGGACTGTTAGGAGGCTCAGTATGTTGTGGAAGTGATGTGTACAGTCTTCGAAGGAAAGTTTGACATCATTTCCCTAGCGATATCTAGCTGCTGGCTGCTTTCCAGAATATTTTAGCAGGCAAACAGGCACAAGCCTTTTTTTTTTTTTTTTAATTATTTTTTCCAGTGCTGCCTTTTATCTGGGAAAAAAAAAAGTCCTTTAAATTATAAAAGGAATTTGAGAGAATGGAAGCAATAAAAGCTTAAAAATAGGCATGAAGCTTTTGAAATGCTTCCCGCTGTGTGTTTATACATTGCTTAAAACAATTAAATAACAGCAGCAATTCAAGCACAGCAAAGCGGGGTCATTGTGTGGGTTTAAGGTAGTCTAATCATGTAAGCTGATGTTAGCGTTCTGCTGTGCTAACGCTGCTGCTTTCTGTGGAAAACTTCATTATCATTTAAGCATCATTTCTTTTACCTTTCAAATTTTGATGTATTATCACAGTGGAGATCATTTAACTAGCTATCTTGATTCTTGATCTGGCAAACTTGCTGTTTAAAGCATGTGTCTATTTTGATTATTTAAGTCTTAATGATGTAAGAGCTGGGAATGTGGCGAAGAAAGTAAGTAACCAGTTGGAGAAAATAAATAACCGATTGGCAAATCTCATAACTGTAACTCGAAAAGACATCTTTTCTCTTTCCTCTTCTCCCGCAAAGAATCCCCAACAGTAGTGTCTCACGTAGTAATGCTTATCGATCTCACGTTATATTTTTGTGGTGTTACTCACCAAAATCAATATGCTGAGATCCTACTGTAGGAGCAGTCATCCTTTCATATCTTGAATAGTGTTTAATTTTTACTTCTTGATGGTAATTTTCCAGTGCTGCTTATAGTATTAATGTGTAAATTAGCTGTTTGTGGTACGGGCTTCAGGTGCCTACAGTATATTTACATCGCACACTGCTACAATGGGTTTCAGATAGACTGTGAGCAGTGAACAGAAGGAGAGCTGGGTTTAAATCGCAGAAACATTTAGATTTGCCCCTTCTCTTAGCAACTTAACAAAAGTTATGCTAATAGGGCAAGGGGGAGACAAGGTATGGTTAAACTCTCAAAAAAAAATAGTGGAATGATGGGTAAATGAACCGCTAACATTTTTGCTCACTTTTCCCATCTTTAGCTATGACAGGGGATCCACGTTCAACGTGTTTGTGGGAAAAGGTCAACTTATTGCTGGGATGGACAAAGCTCTGGTCGGCATGTGTGTGAACGAGCGGCGGTTCGTGAAAATTCCCCCCAAACTCGCCTACGGAAGTGAAGGCGTCTGTAAGTGCAGCACCCGGCCAGTGAATAACTGGTTGTGCAGGTGATTCAGCAGAGCAGATAGTAAGTGTAGTCACAGAAGAGAAGGGTAGAAATTGCAAGTAGTGAATTTCAGAGAGGTTCTCCCCTGCTCAGGGGTGCTTGTCAAGCCTGTAGCCTAGCTAATCGCTCCAGGCTCCCTCTGCATGCCTGAAGGAATAGCTGTTGACTGTGGAGGACCTTCAGCAAATGAACCTTGCTACTGAGGTTAACTATTTATTTCTACCTACCCTGTTGTTAAATAGTTGTTGTATTTTGGCACTGCAGCGCTGCACACGGTTTTGTCAGTGCCAAAAGCAGCTTTGCTCTGCAGACTCAGAGGCAACAAATGCTAAATCAAGAGCAGTTTGCCTGATGGACGTATTTGATAACAGTTCATGTTGCCAGATTCTCGCCCCCCCCCCCCCCCTTATGTAGCTGCGACAGTGACAAGAGGACAGGGGGATATAAGCAGAAGAAGGACTAAGTTGTGCATCATGGATTTTATGTAGGGAATGCATAGATTGGTTCTCTTTTTGCTGATGTCCTGTAAAAAAAAAAGGGAAATAAAACTGGTTGTGTTGTTTTGGTTTTGCAGCTGGTGTGATACCCCCCAATGCTGTGCTTCATTTCGATGTGCTTCTGATCGATCTCTGGAACTCGGAGGACGAAGTGCAGGTTCAGACTTACTTCAAACCTGAGAAATGTCCTCGGACAGTCCAGGTGTCTGACTTTGTACGATACCATTACAATGGAACATTCTTAGATGGGACCCTGTTTGATTCAAGGTACGCAGCTGGGTTGTGTGTCTTTGTGTCTTTTAATAGGTTTCTGATGTCACTTTAAACCATCACTTCCTCCCCCTTCACTAGTATAACTGTTCATGCTAATTGCCCAGAAAGACAAGAAATGAAATGTGTCAGTAATTCATTCAGTGATAATGGGACAGCAGTACTGACTCAAACCAATAAAACAGTACGTTGTTTATGTGTGAGCATTACCAGCCCAGATCCTTTCATTTTTTAAATTTCATTCTGTGTATCTATATTACTATTTATTACAGTCAGGTAATAGTTTTTATAACCACTGTGGCATATCTATTCAAGTTAGATACAAGCTTTATAAACTAAGCAGAGTTTGTGATGAAATTGAGCTACTGATGCTTTCATACTGAGATTTTAAGTTTATGGCATGTGCACTTCATTAAAGTTCTGTGGAAAATGATGCTTTAATAACAGCTGCCATTATATTTGTGAGCCACTTTTCAAAAGCTCTGTTAGGTTCCCGAAATAGCTAAGTGCTCTGGAAGACACTACCCAGCCAGCCCCTGGTAAATCAAGGAGCAATATTTCTTGAGCAGCAAGTTGTGAGTTATATTGTGCATAGTGTGTGGCTTTTGAAGATTAATACTGTTCTTTCCTGCGGCTGTCTCAGATTTGGTTGTGGTTTTGGTTTTTTTCTTCATTTTTAGCCATAATCGGATGCGAACTTATGATACCTATGTGGGAATTGGATGGCTAATTCCTGGTATGGACCAGGGTCTTTTGGGAATGTGTGTGGGAGAGAAGCGCATTATCACAATACCACCTTTCCTGGCTTATGGAGAAGAAGGAGATGGTAAAAGTTACGCTTTTTTTTTTTTTTTTTGAATCAAAGTCATCCATATTTTAAAACAAACTTGTACTTTGTGTATTTCAAATTTATGGGCAATGTTATTACCCATTTCAGACAGATGGAACAAAATGCTGGCAAGAGAGGTTCAAAATGTATTAGGTACAGGGATGGACTGATTAAAGTAAAAGATTTTTTAAAAAATTTAACCAGTAGGTTGCTTAACAGATATACTGTTGATAGAATTATAATCTTTATATACTGACATTTTGTTTAATTCAGAGGATATAATCTGTGATTAATATCTAGTGGCTCCAAAAACTGGAAGTCAGATGACTGCATAATTCTTTCAATGACTGCCACAGAGAGCAGAAAACTTTTGAAAAAAGAAAAATGTATTTTTAGTTCCAATTTTTTTTTTTTTGGCAACCAATGCCCTAGTAATAACTACAAGATGGATTAATTGTCCTATGAGACTGTATGCAGCCTGCAGGTCCCCATGTTAAATGAGGGGGCAGTTAGGTATAGTTTGGGATGCTTCCTTAAATTCTTTCTCTGCTCTAATGTTTAAGAATGTGTCTGTGGTGTACAAGGTTTTGTACCCCTTCCATGACTTCATTATCATTAACTGTGATAGCCATCTCCATGGATAACAAAACTTTGTGGAGTTGTGTTTTAAAATTTTGCCAAGATCTTGAGCTCAATGGTTCTCAGTCAAAGCAACCCGTGCTATCGTTTGTGTATTGGTGGAAAGGTACTTTTTCACTGAGATATTCAATTTGCCCTTCTTCAACTTCCATCATGTGGCCTCCTGTTTTGATATTAACAGGATGGGAAGAGCGGGTGTACCAAATTTGTATTCTGATGGTTATTTTATGCACTTTCATGAAGTGCGTTGGAAATACTGTTAGACTAAACCATGTGGCTCAGATGGAGCTGGTGTATATTGACCAAGATAGATGTTGCTGAGGAGGCTGTTGGTTTTGGTGAGGCAATGCCATCACAATAGGAACAGAAGGAAATAATTGAGTTGGAGAATTAAGTGACAAACCCACACATGAAACAAAAAATGACTGACTAGAAGCAGATTACGCAAATTTATTTTGGGAGGGGACGTGCCTGATATTCAGCAGTAGGTTACTTTTCTTCAACAAACATGTTTAAGCTCCTTCTAAAAGACCTGCTCTTTCTTACCAATTTTCTGCTCAACACTCCTGTAGGTAAGGAGATCCCTGGCCAAGCATCTCTCGTCTTTGATGTGGTTTTGCTAGATCTCCATAACCCCAAAGATGGTATTTCTATTGAGAACCAGCACGTGCCTGAATCTTGTGAGCGGAGAAGCCAGACAGGAGACTTCCTCCGATACCATTACAACGGCACACTTTTAGATGGCACGTTGTTTGATTCCAGGTAACTGAACCATTTGGCCCTACAGATCCCGTTTCCAGTTTGGCTTGTCTGTCTTGTCCATAATATACCTAAATACAATTCTTTGGTTTTCCTTCCTTTTTGACATTTGTGAGTGGAGTTGGAGTCTTTTCTTAAAAAACCTCATAAAAACCTTTTCAGCATGGGAAGGAGGACAAAGACCTATTTTGTGTTATGACAGTACCACAGACGCCATCTAGGGGTGGTGAGGCACCTGCCGAAGCTACGTATGCTTTTGACACGCATGCCTGAAGACTCTTTGCCCCATAGAATTTATCTGCCAAAGAGGTAAAACTCCTGAAGAGAGAGAAAATAAATATGATTCCCATTTTATGTCCTGAGTCAATGAGCTAGTTTGAGATTGGTCTCAGGACAGCCTTTCCCTTTGTACCTGAAAGCAGTTTGCATTTTGAAGGCTCATGTCTTTCAAGACTGAATTCAGCAACGGCGTCTCTGTGATAAAGGAAGAGGGATTGCTGTCACATCAGATTCAAAGCTCTTTGGGTGCATGAGGCTCACATACAGAATTATATGGTGAATAATAACCCTTGTAGCTTCCTGTCACTTTTTGTTTGCTCTTTAATGAGCAGTACTTTACTTCCTCACTCCAGCTGGCACAAGTAGCTAAAATGAGTGGAAAATAAGTCACTGTAAAATGTTTTACAAAATAAACTAAGAAAATTTTTTGTCATATTTCTACAACTGCTGCAAGCTGAAGATCAGGATCACTTTGCAAACATTAGCTGAGGAGTATACCGTGTGTGCTACTTTCCACGAGGTCTAGTCAGGGAATTGTATCTCACGTAATTCAATTGATGTGCAGTAAGTTTCAGAATCAACCTTGACCTCCCTATTCAGCTACCCAGCTTGGTGGGAGGATTGAAAGCAGGAGACCTGCATCAACAGCCGTCACTGGAGACCTTAATTTGCAGCTTAGGAAAACTTATAAGTTAAGAACTTCAAGCTTATCCACAGTGCACCTGCCCAGAATCTCTCTTTTTTGAGGTGTAAATGAGTAGTGTCTGTAGTAGTTAAACGATCTTTTTAAATGGCTGTAGTATTTATATTAGCATTGTTGTCAATAAATAGTAATAAATGCTTTGTAGACAGCAGCCTCTGCATCATTCTTAAGTGCTGGCAGTTGTTTGAGGGCTTATTTGTTAGAGTGTTGTATCCTGGCTTCCTGCAGAATTTACAAGAAAGGCCAATATCTAACAAGTATCTATAAAAAAAATAGAGCAGCTAACAATAGTTATTGAAAGCCTTGGAGTTGGCCAGGAAAAAAATTCCCACTAGTACAGGGAGCACGCCAGAAGCACTGTGAATGGCTGGGGTTGAGAGCTTGAATAATCTTTTCCTTCGTTTTTTTTCTCTGCAATATTCAGTTGCAGAACTGCCCCATGGCTGCTCAACCAGAGCTGTCTGGACTCAGAGCAGTTGAATAAACCTCTGAATTACATCAGAGTCTGCATTGGTCTTGCTCTTTCCCAGACTGACCTCGTAAAGGTGAATTAAAACCTTTCTGCCTTCCCTTCCTTGGGTTGTGCCTTCATGTAGGATGTCTTGAAGAAAGACAGAAGACAGACGTCCTTGTAATGGACATAATTTTGTTGTTGCAAGCTTGTTTTATTCTGTCATGAGGGACTGAAGCTGATCCTCCAGCCTACGTATAAGTGATTGGCATAGTTCGGAAGGGAGGGATAGTATTGATACTGTTTTGTTGTCATGACTCATTTTAATGCCGTGCATCCCAGGAAAACCTATTTATCCCACCTCCTGCTTTGATTAGTTGAACTACATAGCTGTGGTTGCAAAATGAGATGGTCTGAAGGGTGTCTCACAAAAATGAACTTAAACTTTATCTAGTTGATAAGCACTTACTGAAATTGAGTTGGAGTGGGGAAAATTTAAAGGAAAAAAATTATTTTTTCAGTTACTTATTAAAACATGATTTTTATTTAGTTTAAAATACATAAATAAGTGAGATTCTCTGTCAAGATGTAGTAGAAATGCATGTGCAAATAAGCTGTTCCATAGCCAGGGACCCAGTACTGGTTAATAACTGACATGTGCATCACTGACTGATGAAACTTGGTGGCCTAGATTCATTGA
Organism: Grus americana; assembly: GCF_028858705.1. NCBI lineage: Eukaryota > Metazoa > Chordata > Aves > Gruiformes > Gruidae > Grus > Grus americana. The sequence goes on from NC_072853.1 coordinate 115,392,646, forward strand.
ACATGGTTCATTGCGTTGTTCCTCTCCAGTGCTAGTTAATGACCGTGTGTTTGACCTTAACTGGTTTAAGAATTGTGTTGCAGACCTATTGTAAAATTCTGTGTTTTCTGGAGTACACCTGACACTGCTAAAATGCAGATATTTTCCATAGCTATTCACGAAATCGTACATATGACACCTATGTCGGGAAAGGTTATGTGATTGCTGGGATGGATGAAGGTTTGCTAGGCGTATGCACTGGTGAAAAGAGAAGAATAATAATCCCCCCTCATCTTGGATATGGAGAAGAAGGAAGAGGTAAGCTTAACTTTTCATTCAAGTCTTCCGTAATAATATTTAGTGCATCTGTGTATAGTTAAACTTTATAAAGTATTTGTTCCTTTTTTTTTTTTTGGCATTTGAAAGGCTTATGAATTAGTTCACTATTTCATGGGCATGCAACTGACAGTTACACCCAGAACTGGCAAAATTATTTTAATTAGCTAAATAGGCGGGAGAATAAGAATGCAGAACAATCTCACATGTATTTGGTGACATGAAATTATTTGGATAATTAGTGTCTCAGGCAGACTGGTACTTGGTGACCTGAACTCATTTGGATAATCAGTGTTTCAGAGACTGGTACTTGGATGCCAGGAGTTCTGCAGTGTGAGATCTTCCTTCCTGTGTGTCTTAACAAGCTGTCTATGCTAAAGGAATTCGTTGTTTTCTTCCCCGTTCCTTCCACAGCCATAGATTTTGTGGACTCCTAAGCCACCTGCGTAAGCAGTGGATGCATGTAACAGCAAAGTGTCTGTGTATGTATAACATACAGTTACGATTCCTTTGCAAAAACTCATTATTACCTAAAAAGATTGCTGTGAGAGATTGAATCTGATAACCCTTCTAGCCGAGCAGTTTTATGGCTGGTGTTTCAAAAGGTGCCTCCTGGGATCTTACTGGGAAAAAGTGAGTTAGAAGAAAAGCCTCTCTTCTGGGAATGTGAATTCTGTGCTGTTGATTTGGGAATTAAGACTCCTCCAAAACCAAAACCCTCCCCTGGGTCTGTATGTGCCTGTCAATCCTGGTAATGCGATTGCACATTATCCTGGGAAGGGGAGGAAGAAGTTGGCTGCTATCAGGGTATTTTAAGGAAATGTAACCTTTCAAATATAATGGCATTCCTTAAAGCATGAGAAGTCCTATGAGAATGTTGATGATCAATAATGAATTGGTACATGATGCACAAATCAGTTGTTTAGGATGGTCCCAGGAAATACATCGCTATTGCTTCATTTCTGCATAACTTTCAAATTCAGAATAAAGGAAATTTTTTCCTTCACTGTTGAACTGAGTGCATGTGTAGTGCTTTTCCACTGGTTCTCTTTCCTGCACTGGATGCAGCTTGCATCTGTTGCATACAGAGGAGATGTAATCCTTTAATTCTGAATAAGAAGAGCAGAACGACTCGGTAGCAGACCCAGTGGGAATATATATTCCTACAGGGTGCAGTACCTGGTCATCCTAAGCCTGTTTGGGTTTTTCTTTCTCTACTTGCCTAATTTGCTTCCTATTTAGGAAAGATTCCAGGATCTGCAGTGCTGGTCTTTGACATCCATGTGGTTGACTTCCACAACCCCTCAGATTCTGTCAGCATTACTGTTAACTACAAACCTTCCAACTGTACCGTACTGAGTAAGAAGGGAGATTACTTGAAGTATCACTACAATGCTTCGTTGCTGGATGGTACTTTGCTAGACTCGACGTAAGTAGATCGCTTGGTAAAGAAAATGTCCCTAGCAGCTGTGAAAGCAGAATGAATTGCCTGCAGAGTGGGCTGGCAGGGAATAAAGAATTTTTAAGTGACTAATTGACTATTTATGTAGAATGTATTTTTCTTTTTCTGCCTGCCTAAGATATATTAGGAGGAGAAAAAGAAAAAGAGAATCTGTTGTAGCATAATGAGAGAACTGGGAACAAAGAGGATGTAGGAGTGTGTTGGAGAAGAGCATAAGCACTACAGGTGGAGTGATGAAACAGGTTGTCTGCATGGCAGCCTGATTAAATGGGCTCAGTCAGGAGTCTGGGCCAGTCATACTACAACGACACAGAGCTCTGCGTGAACGAACTGTCCAAGTGTATTCAGTTTCTTGGGTAGGACTTGCACTCTGCGCTGATTCAGTGCTCCTGAGGGACATCTGGTAGAGGTACTCGGTGTAGTCTTGTTACAGCTATCTTGATTTTTAGTAAATAGTGTTTTATAGTAAATGGTCACTGTCATGTCTGTACTGCACACAGGTGTGAGTTTTCCTGTATTGTAGTGTTGCCATAAGGGTCAGCATGGAGAAACTATCAGAGGGCTTGATCGTGAGTGTGACTGCAGTGTTGCTCTTGCTCCTTCCTGTTGACAGCAGGTTTATGAAGGAAGCAGAGATTGCTCCAGTCTGTCTCATGGAGAGCTAAAGCGAGCCCATCGCACTCTTTGCTGCAGCTACAGGAGTACTTCTGCTAGCTTATCTTCTGCCTTCATAGCGCAAGTCATCTAAATAATATTTTTTTTTTTTGGAAGGGAAGTTGGGAAAAGCTATTCTTAAACAGGTTATAATTAACATAGGAAGCAGCTCATAGTTTTCACAGCGTACACAATAGCTTGCAGAGCTGAAAAGCTGGCTTACGTTGAAGCGCGTGATGTGATGCTGTAGGCAAGTATGTATGCAAGTAACGTGTTTGGATCAAAATGCCTTTTATATGGCAGGAATGCTGAATTCCCATTTTTGTAGCAGGAACCAAGGGATGTCGAGACTGTCTTATTCAAAGCATTTTATAGAGAATCAAAGATCATGAGTCTTCTTCTCCTAATTTTAAGGCAGACCTCCTAGCCACTCAGTTGTTTTCTTTCCAAATAATACTCTCTTGTACAAGCATGTCACGCAGTGGTACAGACAAGCCAAATAACCAAAGAAAGGAGACCAACAGAAGAAAGGGTCCTGTTGTTGCGACACATACTGAATAAAAAGTCTTAACGCTGCACGCTGTACTTTTAGAATCATCACACGCGTTGAACTTCTGGGGTTTTCATTCGTGATAATTTCTAATTTTAGAAATGAGCCACCAGCAGCAAGGTATAATTTAAAATACAATATGGTTAAATAGCAGCAGTAGTAGTATACGTGCAGGCTGTCTTGGTTAAGTGACTGCTACATTATAGTGACTGATTTTATTAAAGGGATAGCTGATCCATGGGAATGCACCCAGGTCCCTATAGGTTGGTAGTTCTGGGACAAATGCACATCTGGAATTTTTACATCTGCTAAAAGGTCCAACTTCATTAGTTAAAAATATGTGAAAGGCAAAAGCCCTTATTTTGAGATAAAATACTTTGGGGGTTTAATTGGCAGGATTAATGATTTTAATTGGATTTTGTTCAAGAAGCCTATAATTTTAGTACCAGAGGACTTGTCAATGGTAGGGACACTTCTGTTTGGCATTGCCTGGCACTTGCTACCTTGAGAACAAGTTCAGGTAACTGCTTGGTAGAACAGAGCTTTGGGCATGAAGTAAATTTTTGGCAATGACAGGACACTAACTAGAAACTGCTGTTTCTCTGGTAATTTTGAACAACAGAAATTCTCTATTGTATGTTTAGAGCTTTTTTTGTTGTTTTTCTCTCCCCGCCCCTCCAGACACAGCCTTGGCAAGACCTACAACATAGTCCTGGGATCAGGACAGGTGGTGGTGGGGATGGACATGGGCCTTCAAGACATGTGTGTCGGTGAACGCCGAACGGTCATTATTCCACCTCATCTTGGTTATGGAGAAGATGGAGTCGGTAAGTGAGTGAAACCTATTGCACATCCACTTAGCATCTCTTGAGTAACTGAAACACAAGTATGCGTGTTTTGTTACTTGCTGTGCACAAGGGCATAAGGTGAGTGTCTCTTACCTGCTTGAATGGGATTTTTTTAGATGTTTTTCATTTCATTATTTTAGACAGCCCCCTCGTTCCCCAGTGAAATGAACATCCTGTGTTGTGTGTTAAGCCATACTGTTACTGTGGCCAATAGAAGGACCATCCCGTTACAAAAGGGAACACACGCCCCCAGTTATGTCGCTTTGTCAAAATGGAAAGCTCCAGGCACTCTGATGTTGCGGAGGGATGTAAACGCTGTTCTCTGTGATAGCGAATTGGGCACTGATGCTTGGACGTGCAACGTGTTATTCAGGGAGCAAACCTGAAAGGGACTGTTCAGCACCAATATGTTAGAAAATGCAAAGAAAACTCAGAACTCAGAAACAACATAAACTGGATGCAAGATGTGGAACAGTGTATTGGTGCTGTTGAAACCCCAACACCAATACATTTAAGGCCAGAGCGTTGAGGCTTACAAATCTTTAATGGCAGGGACAACAATAGTAAAAAAGAACAATACAGAATTGACAAGAACTCTCGTCGCCCTGTATGTGTGGTTCTTACTGGTCCTCTGAGTTAAGACACGAGGGAAAGGAATGTTATCGGGAGATCACCAAGGTTGACACACTCTGATATGTATGGAAACAGTTGCATAAGTTGCTATGTTCTTTGAATAGCTCCAGAACAGTCTATATTTTGTAAAGACTGTCAGGCATCATGTGCCAGGCTTAGTGGAGAATTAATTTGTGATAAGAGATGAAGAAGCATTATCACTTGTACCTGTCTTCCATGAAAAATTATGAGTATTATATATGCAATACTCTATGCTATTATAAAATCATATATATAATAAATAGAAAATTTTCTCATAACATAAAACATCTGCTGTGTTAAAAAAAGTTACAAACATTCCTAGCATAGGTATTTGCCATAATTCAAATTGCATTCGATATACATGGTCTGAAACATTGCATGAGTGTCAGTGTTGTGGTATATACCTGGATATCTGAAGAGATTGCTCCTTTGCTACTGGACAGAAGTTAGAGGTGACCTCAGTTTTCTTTTCCAAGAGTAAATTAAACTCCTCCCACGGTTTCATTGAGGTAACATCCCAAGCTGTTGCAACACTGTTGAGTCTGTCAGTACCACCTTGACACAGTGTATCAGCGAGATAAAGGAAAAATGATTCATTTCTGCAGGTTTGTAAGCAATAAAAATGGATGCAGTTTTATTCAGAAAGCTTCCTTTATGCTTTGATCACCTCTGCTAAAGTGAACAGGAAGATTTGGTGGGCTTGGGATCACGGAGCTGGGGATCACAGTAGAGAAGCGCCTGTTGGAGCAGGAAGAGAAATTTAATTATGGACTGAAAGGAAATTTACCCTTCAGTGTAAGTGAGGATAAATACCCCTCTTTGCCATTTGTTGTGACAGAAGGAGAAGTGCCTGGTAGTGCTGTACTAGTTTTCGACATCGAACTGCTGGAACTGGTGTCTGGCTTGCCTGAAGGGTACATGTTTGTATGGAACGGGGAAGTCTCTCCCAATCTTTTTGAAGAAATAGACCAGAATCACGATGGAGAGGTTCTTTTGGAGGAGGTAAGCTGAAAATGAAAATGCTTGCAGTGGTTTTCTCATACCCCCATCAATGCAGATGTTGAAGAATGGGGTCTCTCCTCTCCTCTTCTCCTCCTGTTCTCCTTCTGACATGATGTTTGTGGTCAAGTTAACAGGAAGGCAGCGTGTCAGTTAAAACATTTATCTTTAGAGGTAGAACCAAGAAGAAAAGAGTGGCCATAAAAGAAAATAAGAATGGCTGTACTACTCAAGATCATTTACTGTTGTGGTCTCCTTGGTCAACAACAGGTGCTTAGGGCAGGAGTGTAAGAGGCAGAGTGAGTATTCAGCGATCCTTCACTGTAGCAGCCACAACAGTGGCTGTTAATTGGAGATCTATTGTGAATTCTTGAGCCAAAGCTGAGCCTGCAGCTGCACATCCAGGAACCGTCTCATCACTTCTGGAGCCTGGCGATGCCTGTGGCTGCTCCTTCCATGGGTGAATTGTGTGAACAAGCCTCCTTCCCCTTGAGTGCTTTAACATCTGCGGTGTGAGAATGTCATTGGTGCCCTAATTGAACTCCACTTGCCTTTGCCACACCATCTCCAATAATATAAACCTCCGTGAGGTTTTCTGCATTTTCTCTTAACTGAAGAGTTCTATTTTTTTATTTCCTTCTTCAGTCTTCTTTGTCACCTCTGTTGTTCTGTTTTCTGTCCTTGCTTGTTGGAGTAGTGCTGCCTGCAGCTCTCGGGTTGCAGGCTGTGGATCTATGGAACAGCATGAGATGCTTTCCAGCATTTTAACAAGCCAATGGGGTAAAATCAAAATCTTGTTTTCCCTCTTCCTAGCACTCTCTTCCACCTGTTTATTTTCCTTATTTCTCCATCTTCTCTCTTGTGTTTATCTCCACTTCTGTCCTTGCAGAGAAGAAAAGAGTTTTGATCAGTTTAGAAAATGAGTGAGGTGGGATGTGACTGTTGATAGCCACATCCTTCTGGTCACCTAGCAAGGAGGAGAAGGAGAAGCCAAGGAGATATGAGAGGATGCTTGGCTTAAAAGGTGTAAGTGAATGTCAGCAGCAGCTCTCATTGCTGAAGCTTATTTAGCGGGTAGCGCCAGAGATAACAGAATTGGAAAAATTGTGTTTGATTGTGGACTTTCTGGTTTTGGCAAGTCAGCAGTATGACTTCCGTCAGTTGTTGTCTAATCACCATGAACAACTTCATCATATATAGAAGGAAAAGGATTTTTAGGGAAAACTAACCTTGTCATCTTGCAACCTTCCCCACCATGGAGTCAAGTGGAAGGTGTAATGCCTGAAGCTACTTCAACAAATCTCAGGGTATCCTGATACTTAAAGTCTCTTTTCTGTGTTTCATTCTTTGTTCTTGTGTATTGTAAGACGCAGGTGGATGTCTGTTTTACAGTGTGGGCTGCTTGTATCAGCATGTGAATCCATGTAGATCTATTCCTATGTCACTCTCTATTCAACTCTTCTTTCCCCTAAATTACGAAAAAGAACTTTCCTTATTATGGGTCCAGGACTCACTGGAATAAGTGAGGAAATCCCTGTTGAGCTCCACAAAGAGTGATTTAACCTCATGTGTCTGTCCTAATTAGTCCAGTTTGGGTTGTAAACTTTATAGGATAGTAACAGTGTACTTTTATGTACACTTAAGCAGTAAAATGCTAAATAGTCAACAAATAAATGCTGCTTTTGTAAATACTCTTCAGTTTTAAATGGCTGTTTCACTGTGCGCTGTTTTCTCCTCCTTTCCCTCCACCTAGTTTTCAGACTACATTCAAGCTCAAGTTGATTCCGGCAAGGGAAAACTAGCTCCTGGTTTTGATTTTGAAAAGATTGTTAAAAATATGTTCACCAATCAAGACAGGGATGGAAATGGTAAAGTTACCGCGGAAGAGTTCAAGTTGAAAGACCAGGAGGCCAAAGAGGAACATGATGAACTGTAAAGCTAAGAAAAAAAGAAGAGTCCTGAGCTGACCTACTGTTTGAACGTGTGTACTGGAAGAGGTTTCGGCAAGCATTTCTGACAGGTTAGCGCTCAGCTAGCTAGCCTGTGTCTGCCTGTGCCTGCGTGCTGCTAGGCTGTTAAAATAGGAAGAGATTTTCAGTTTGGAATTGTTAGGTATATTTGAAAAAAAAAAAAAAAAGTGTTAAGTGCCTCAAGATGGGATGTATAAACGGATAAGGAGTGTACTGCTGTACGTGGCGGCGGGACCCACGTGGTCTGTTTTTATGCTAAAGATTAGAAGTTGTCATTGAACCATACAGTCACTTGGATGGATGGTAGGGAGAAAACTTACCGAGTGCTTTTTTAAAAGAGTTTTAAAAAAGCTTCTGTATCCAAAGTATTTCTGCAGGAGAACAAACCAGAAAATATTGCCCATGAAAATAACCTGTAAAAATCATCAGACACTGGGCCTAGTTCCTTTCAGAAGGCACGAGCACTCTTTCTAGTAACTGAACAAACTCTTACGAATATTTGCCAGCAGGAGCTCCGATCTGCAAATTGCAGAACATGCAGTTAACTATGCCATTGCAAAATGTCCATAAGCTGTGAATTAAACAGGCCTAGAATTGTAACCGTGTACGTCTCGGGTTTTTACCTTACGAAATAAGTTTGCTGCCGTCTGTGTTGTATTTAATTAATAACCTTGACTCTTCTTGCTGGCCTGTTGAAACAGTGTTCTGATCAGTGATTCCCAAACCTTTCTAGTTGTAACCTTATTTATAGGTTTGTTAGACTTTAAATATTAGTATTATGGGGTCCAAATACTGTCATAAATACTGGATACAATTGATTTTGTGTTGGGCTTCTGCCTCCTATTTTGGGAATTGTTAGACTAAGGAGTAAGTACTTAGAGCTTATGCAGCAGAGCAGCCTGGCACGGCGAACAAACAAAAAGACAGTGATAGAATCAAGAAACAGACCCATCTGTTTATGCCTGCAAATGTTCCGGCCTATCCCTCAATAAGAAATCAGCTCTGGGAGTGCTGTTTAGATTATGTGAACTCTGGAGACAATCACCCATTTGATCTATAAGTGTAGCAAGCTGTTTAACAAAAAAGACACTCAACAGACAACGTTTCGCTGGAAGGCTGTATCATCCCCCCCTCAGTACACTACATGTAAAGAGCACAAAGACGTATAGTGTGACACTGTTAAAGACAAGTAGAAAGGGAGTTGTGTTCCTGTTATACGCTTTGTGTCTAGTGTCTTGCTTTTCTTGATCTGCCCATGTGGGTTGTAAGCTCCCTGAGATGCTCTTTTTAAAAACTGGTATTTCAATTGGATGAAAACATTTCGCGTTGGTTTTTAATACTGTTCTAGAAAGTGCAGTGAAATATTTTTTGAGTTTGATACCATTAAATGTTGGATAACTGATCTTTTTGTTAAATAAAGTGTTGATCAACTATTAGTGTTAAAGTTTCTTTTTTTTTTCTGGCATTCTGATGGGTGGGGAATCTGAGTAGAGGCAAATACCCTTTGTGCAGCGCTTTTCTCGTGCACATAGGCTTTTCCTGAGTATGTTCAATATTGCTCTTGGTCTTTAGGAAAAATACTTAAAACTAAGATTATTTGATTCAAAATGATTGAAAAAAAAATAAACCACAATAAAAGATTTTTAGTACTTCACACAGGTGAAGTGAAGTCATTCTTTGGCCTTAGAAGATGTTCCCGAAATGCCCCATCCCGTGCTGCCATCAGCTGTGACAGTTGGGAGGGTGACGGCTCTCTCAGCTGGGAACTTCGAAGTCCCTCACTGAATGAAATCATTTTAGGTAAGAAACAACATTTCATTCCCCAGGCTAGCGAAAGCAAACTCACAGGGCTTTGTAGCTGAGGTTTGATGTTTTCACTTCATCTGTAGCTCCAAAACCACATCTATTGCATGTAAAATGCTGGAAGCCTGGTCTGGGGTTGATGATGTAAATACTGCGGGTGTCAGCGGATGGCACTTGCAATCCGAATGTGTATGGCCTGAGTGGCTCCTTTGAAGCATTGCTATCTTCTGAAAGCCGCTTTCTCAGAAGGCTGTTGCACAAAATTTTCCCCTTTCTTTTATTTGGAAGTAGGTAGCTCACTTGTCACTGTGGTTCGAAGGCATTGCTTCCGCGTGCTTGTGGAGCGGAGATAAGGAGCTGGACGCAAGTTGTGATTGAGTGCTGCCAGAAACGTCCCCAGCGTGGAAACAACTCCTTACACTGTTCTTGTGCGTACCCCAAAACCCAAGTGTGTCTTCTGAATATCCAGGATTGCTTTATCTGAGAAAATCTTAGTGAATAGGTCTTTCTGCATGGAGGATTGATCGTTCTAGATTCTAATCCCGAAGTAATCCTGAAGATTGCTATGCTGGATTTTTTTGGAAGAGCACGTCAGTGATGGGATAGCAGGTGTGACTTTACCCGTGCCTCTGGCTAGGGTAAGTACGTCTGAAATTATCATTCTGTTGCCCCTAAGGCCTTAGCAAACGTGGCTTGTGATCTACCTAAATGACATTCTTCTGTCAAGGGGATGTTTTTGTTGCCACCTCAGCTCATCCCCCCCCAGGTCTGGAGGCTGCCATTTTGGAAATGAGAATGCAGTGTTGGGGGAAAGCAGAGAATAAACGGGGAAACTTGCTGCAAAATAATTATATTGACACTGAGCATTTGCTTGCCAGGACTACCTGGCTGCATTAGGTTAAAAACTGTAAAATCCAGAATGTTTGATTACTTACGTAGACCCTGTCAGTTCTTTTCCTTTCTGTGGGCAGCTATCGGCCCCTACCTTAAAGGAAAGCTTAGGGCCACCCTCCTTCTCAGCAAAGGGGTATACTTCGGCTGAACTCCTCTACCCGTTGCTGCTCCCGGTGCGTGGCCCCCCTTTAAAAGTGAGGGCAGTCTGCCTGGCAGTTAACCAAGCCAGGGCCTGGGGAAGCTGGTTGGGAAAGGGAGATGGTGCTGGTGTGGACTGGGGGAGCTCAGCACAGCCCCTGCACCTCCAGCGAGAAGTTAAAAGTCCCTCTACATCACTGTCCTGTTGGAGAGGGTGGCCTGTGGTGGGTATGGATAGAAGGGAAATACTTTTCTACCTCAAAGTGTAAGATACTTTTTTTTTTTTTTTAATGCAGAAAGTATCTCTTTAGGTATTAACATACCTAACTGAGATAACTTATTTAGAAAAATAGATGATAACTCTTCAGGGGTCGTTAACAGCCAGATGAAAATGGAGGGTTTAGCTAATGAGAGGCTCTCCAGAAACCGGACTGCTGCTGCTGCTCCACTGAAACAGCCAGGTGCTGCTCTTCTCAGAGCTGGGCAGCTGACTCCCGTTAGGCAGCTGGTTGAGGAAAGGAAGCTGCCTGCAGTCAAGCTTGGCAATTACCTGCTGGACTGTAAGAGGCTTGGTGGAGAGGGAATACGGCTCTATACCCAGAAAAATCCAAGTATTTGTAAATTTTTTTTGCATGATTTTTGTGCCCTAATTTGACAGCAATGCTTTCTGCCGTATAACTCTGCATGTGCCAAATATATTCAGAAATTATACTTAATTCAGAGTTTGCAGTTGTTGAACTCAAATATATCTTTTTCTGTGTGAAAAAAATATTCAGGTTTTCCTTTAAGCTTAAAAATAGCATCTTTAGCTAGTACTTAGTGCAAGTTTTCAGCTCAGTTCAGGACTATTAGCGTGTGTTTGACAGTAAGAGGACATTTGAGCTGGCTGCAACACCCACTCGGAAGGAGGAAACATTTTTAGCTAAATAAAGGTCCCAAATATTTGACCTTGGGCATGTGCTACAGACAGAACAGATATTGTGAGTAGAGGAAGGGGGGGACAAAAGTAACAAATTCACTTAACTTTGCTGCTTATTCTTTGCTTTTAACATCAGAAATACGCTTTTGGCTATGGGTAAATGGTCTGGGAAATGTATGATACCTTTCTTTCCAAACTGAATCATAAATGAAATACACTTTTAGGGTTGCAAAATGTTTCTGGTTAGAATTTTGATTTAGAAAGACATACTGTGAATAGTATCTCTTTCCTAAACCCAAATGCAGAATCTGGATAGCAGTTACAGGAATTAGACTTGCTGGAGAAGGATGATTTAACCTGTAGCCACGGTGTTAATTTTGTTTGCCATTAATTTTTTGTGTGGTTTTGGAGAGGTGACTGATAGTATCTATTCTTATTTCTAGCAAACAGAGCAGTGACCAAAAAGTGGGATTTTGAAAACGTGGAGAGTTTTTTTTTTTTTTAGATAAAAACGCATCTTGTGCTTTCCCTTAACTACTGTGTAAGCCAGAATTACGGATGTGAGACGAGGAAAGGATATTGATAATCTGTTCAGCACTGTGTACAGAACCTCCTGGTTCAGGTTGATCATGTAAGTAACTGGTTTTGGTAGAAAGTGATACATGGGGCATTTCAAGAAGTAAATCGTTTGGTGCGCAGATACGCTTTGTGCAGGAAATGGTTTCCGTCAGATGATTGCAACATGGCTTAGCTGCTCTTAGGTCCTCGCAAAGGCTTGATGCTCTGGCAGACCCGTAACGCAGAATCTGAGGCTGACAGGATTTCATGGAGAATGCATGCTGGAGACCTTAACTTCCATGCCTCCTGGTGGAGGGGCAAGAATCCTTTTCTTGAAGTGATGGTCATTGTGGACTGAATATTCGGTGACCGGCAATTCAGTGTCCATCTGCTTGGAGGCGAGATTGGAAAATCATCCTTATAAAATGCTTGAGATGGTTCATCTGAAATCCTCTACCAAGGCAAAGACTTTTAGGTGTCCAAGTAGTTGGGAAACCATCAAGTGATCACTTTTGATACTGCTCGGGCTCTGGGCAGGCTGAATACTAATTTCAGTAACTTGGATTAAGATGTAGTTAGGGATCTGTTTTGGTAACTGCTTTTGATTATTTCCATATTGCTCTGTGTGGGCTTTTCTATATGGATTTAGTTGTGGGGTTTTTGTTTTTTTAAATTGTGGGTGGGTTGATCAATCAGATCCTCATCGTGCTGAAGGAGTGATGGCTTGTTTCCTGTACGGTTGGGTGAGGCTCGGGAAAAATTATGGGGGAGGGATCAATGAGTTTATGTGAAATCCTGAGGCAAGTTGGATGAGAACATGGGGCAGTCCTGCCTCTCAGAAACATTACACAGAGAGACCAGAATTGCCCCCAGATTTTCACTGATGCTGGGATGGCCAGGGAAAAGACCTTTTGGACTTTTATTTGGCATCTATGACAAAAGAGCCAGCATCATTGCTTGTTTAAGAAAACCAAAACAAGAATCAACAACTCTACTCCCCCTAAAACCTTGACATTAGCTCAGCTCATGTAAATTCTGTAGGTGCCTAAAACCCAAAACATAGACCGTTAAAGAAATTGTGTCTGCTTACCGCCCCTGGAAACGCTGCAGCATTCCCTCAGAGCCTTGCCATGCCTGGGGAGGCACAGACCGTGCTGCTGAGCGGGCAGTTCACACTGCTGTCCTGCAGGGAGTCACATCTAACATCACCCCGCTTACCTCGCCAGCGGTGCCGAAACCGTAATGCTGGCAGGAGGTGACTGCACAGGAGGCTGCTCCCTCCCTTATGGGTGTGCAGTGCAACCATCCTGCCTTCCTCCCTGGCCCAGGCAAGGGGGGGCAGGGAGAGAGGCTGCAGAGAGAGGAAAGGGAGAAAGTGCCCACCTTGTGCATTGGGGAACATCCTTCCTGCCCCTCCTGGCTGGGTGTTTGGGGCGCCCGAAGGCCTGTCCTGTCCTGCTATGGTTGGTATGTTCTAATACACTTCCTCCTGCTCTTCTATGATGACTTGTAGGAAGCTGCTCTGCCCCTGGCTGCTCCAAGGGGATGTGCTACCCCCCAACCCACTGCCCCTGCCTGCGACTCCTTCTGCCCCAGGCAGACTGTTCACCCTGCAGCTCCCAGAGCTGCAGCATCTCCCCTGCTCAGCCCCGCTGCCACAGGTCCTCACCTTCAGCCCGTTCTCTCCAGCGTCTGCCACTCAGCCAGTCAGACATCAACTGCAGCATGCACTGCTGCTGGGCGCTTGGTTTTGCGAGCGCGTGGATGCATGAGAGAGAGGGTAAGCAGCAGCTCTCTCAATGTCACTGACTCAGCAGCTGTCACTACGGCTTTTGGGATCTCCCTGTCTTCTGGTGTTGGCTGATGGGCTCCTGGCAGGCCGGGGCTGAGGCAGCTGCCGCTCCCGTCTCCTCCTGTCACTGGCACCACCAGGGCGCTTTCAGCTCTTCCAGTCTGCTGCTGCCTGAGTCATGGCTTTCAAATGGATGGCAGCCAAGATGCTATCCTCTCCTTGGTCATCTTACGGTTTAAGTGGTTTTCTGCTCAAACGGACGGCTTCTAAAGTTCCCGCTTCTGGGGAGTCTAGCTGCTCGTGCCAGGAGTAGAGAATTACACGAGTGTAGATTGCATACAAGAAGGACATCATTCCTCAGACAGTCTTTGCCTGTTAAGATGCAGGCTGGAATTTCTGAAAGGTCCCTGCCCAGCAGTTCCCTGCTGGCATACCATGTGCAATGTGATTTTTGAAAGGACGCACACACCACTTCAGCTGGTCCATCAAGCCTCTGCCATGCTTTCAAAACATGGGGCCGATTTAATTTCAGTTTGCTACGGAGGATGCAGAGGTGGGGTAAGGAAACTACCCCCTGTCTTGCCTTCTTGGAAAAGTTCCAGTAGGTGTGGTAACAGATGCAAGCCTGCTGATTTTGAAAAAAATATGACTGCTGCTACTGAGAATTTAGATAATGGACCACAGGTTGGGCAGGAAAGAGGCCATTTCTTGAGTTGTGTATTACTTGCTGGTAGGAGAAAATGCAGATCTAGGCTCTCCCGTATTTCATTGCAATTCCTCAGGGGCTGGAAGCTGGCACAGCTCCTGCTGTGTATAAAAGAAAGCAAAGGGGGACGACTATACTGCATGTTAAGGAAGTGGTATGATTGCCTCTATTTTATTAATGAATAGTTAAGTACAGCTGAGACCTCTTAGGACCAGGGTCACACCACCATCTTTAACTTCTGCATCATATCAGAGTAAGCTTCCAAAGCTGTGGCTACATTCAGCTGTACCATTATGTACATGATGCTGAGAGGTACTGTAATGTCTTCAGTACAGAAGACACACTTTCTGAAGATTCAGTAGGTGTTTCAACAGAGAGGATGTGCATAACAAAGCCGGAAGAGCTAGATGCTATACAGATACTTGTGTTTACAATTTGCAGAGAGTGGGAATGTGACCTGAAGCCAGTTCTGGAGAGGTGATCTCCAAGTGCTTCTGAGCACTTACGCCAGGCTGGCAGCCATCTTGCAAAATCAAGTTTTCTTGCTAAGTCAGCTTTTAAAATCCAAGATTAATATCTAGCTTTATTTGGATTTTCTGTGCCTGGAGCAGCTCACTGAGAATTCCAAGAGAAATTATTTTAGGCGAGCCATGCTAGCTTTGATGTGAAACAGCAGGCTAGAAGTGCAGTAGTACACAAAATAAGATCTGAAAAGGGGCTGAAATTTTGGCTGTGTACTATTAGCTTGTGAAACTGTCCGTGGTTACGAAGATGAGAAAATTTACCTCAGATATATTAACTTAAAACATGCTTCCCATTCCACAGAGGATAAAGAAGAAACACTTTGCCTGAATTGGGTGAGTAAAGCATTTTTACTGAAGAAAAATATATGTATGAAAAACTTCTGTGAAAGTCTGTAGCATATGAGTAAGATCCTTCAAAGTACAGCTGAGACTGAAATATCTTCTTTGAAAGAAGAAAAGGCAACACAAATGTGCATGCTGCTTATTCACAGAACATTTACATCTTAAATTTTACAAAATAGCCACATTTTCTAAAATGCTCCTCTGAAATGCCTGATTAAAAGACAGTGAACCATAGTATCCCATTAGCAGCAGTTTATCACATCTATAAATCCAATTCAAATCTAGTTGTAATAGGAGTGTGAGACAATAAAGAATAGCCTAAGAGCAGTAAGAGGAGCTTCTAGTTGACAATGAATACCATATATATTTCAAAATACCAAAATGAAGATAAAAGTCTTAAATTAAATTAAACAGTTCTGTAAATGAGTAATAAACACATCTAAGCACATGTGTGCTCTTCTGTCCAGTTGCCTCCTGGAAGGAATGGAGTGACTTGAGACTGCAATTTACAGGATTTTCTGTAGGATGGAGTTGGCAACTTCCAGGGATTCATCTTTCACCAAGACAATATCATAAGAGTCCATATATTTTTCCAAAAGCTCATCTACCTAATTACAGAAAGGATAAAGAGAAAGACCCACTTAGTTTTAGAATTAATTATCAAAAGACTTTTTGTCATTAAAATATTGTCCAGTCTTTCCACCAAATGCAGGGAATGAGCCATGCAAATGTGTATTGCTCCTATGAGTGAACTCCACAGGATGACAGAGTAAGAGTAGCCTGACATAACTGTGTGAGCATTCCAGGATATAACATATATATACACGCACACCTTGCGTTTATTCCAGGATCTTGCACATAAAGGAAAGAAAAACTACTTCTTTAGCTTCCCGAAAGGCAGAAAGAAATAGAAAACTATAGAGAGTTTTCTCTCTCCTGAATGCAAACGGGTGTACATTATAACTTAGCAAAGAATCAGTTCTGTGTCTCCTCACCAAAAAAAAAAAAAAAAAAAAAGAGACTGCCTAAATTTGTTATTTGGAAGATTATAGCAGTATTGAAAGGTGTGGGAGGAGCCACAGAAATTTCAGAGAATTAATTTCTCTAGCCTCTGAATTTTACTTCTCAGGAAAATACCTTCTCAGAAGTAGTTCAGTACAAAACCCAAAGCAATTTATATTTGTGTTTTTGTAGCAGCTTATTGGTTAGAAAAAAACTCGAGGTAAGAAATCCATGAAAAATGTTTGAAATCCCCCCAAAAATACGGGCCAAACAGTTTGATATCTGAAGCTTATTATAATGAACTTGATTCTAACTTACAGTATTTCACTCAAAGTTCAAAAGTTTCTAAGGCCACTTACTTTATCATTGAGGTAGCCGATCTTAAGAATGTGTTCAACATTTGCTACTCCATCTGCCATACTCAAGTCTCCTTGGGAATCACCCAGCAGTATGATATTACTGTTGTCTTTTAGTTGTTTGAAGTACTCTGTATTCTTCAAGGCACCATCATGTTTGTTGTAAACATGAATCAATTCTCCTTTAAATCCTTTTAATATTCCCTATAAAAAAAAACCCACTGAAGTTATTTCTAGTATCATATAGACAAGAAGAATCTAGAATGAAATAGGTGGTATTACTCTTGAACTAACATTGAACTATGTAATCTCTAATAATGAACAAGATAAATTACTGTTAAATAACATAATTACTGTAATAGCATTGTTAAGACTAGACAGACAACGATTCTCCCTCCTTGGAGGAGGAGGAGCAGCAGTGCTGAGTGTGAGGTTGTCATTGAAGGAAATGAACGGTATCTTAGTCACAGCACGCTAGCAGTGTTTGAACTGTTATCCTCTGCTTATTTTTTGCCTGGGGGAGTGCTGAGTATGCAAGTCTAATTTTGTATGTGGCAGGGTAGATGGCTACATCTGTTACATTAAAATGTTCATCTTGGAGTATACATAAATAGCTACTAAATACACAAACAGTCATGTTTGATAAGAATGTGTTATTTCATACATACATTTTCATCAAAATCCATGAAATTGGAAACCACTTTGACATTAGAATGGTAAACCCCAGCCTGGTGGATAACTTCTTCAAGAATGTCCCCAATCCCCGCAGAAAATATGAACACAGGAATATTATGTTCACTGAGCTTATCAAAGAAGTTCTCATATCCTTCTCTGTAACACAGAATGTAAATACAAATCAAATCTCAAATAAAGCAAGCCAAGAAAAGTCAGAGTTTTCTGGACATTCAAATCATCTTTGGAAAAGAAAATTAATTTCCCTGAGCATTTAACTTTATTTCCTTTGCCTGACCTTTTCAGGTTAACAAGAACCATCAACCTAATGCATGGCACGTAGTTTTAGCAAGAAACTCTTGCACCAAGCTGTTTGGTCTTGATCTGTATAATACCCCCTCCTCCCCCAAAATATCTAATCAATCATGTTTTAAAGACTTAAAAACAGTTCCTCTTCCTCAAACACACCAGAAAAAACAAGCAACTAGTAGAACTCTCTCTAGCTACTATCAGGCTGTACATTTCCTTTCAATCTTTCTTGCTTAAATATTTGACTTTCTGTAGGGTTATTACCATAAACCAAATTTTGTTTTGTTTTGAAATCCTGAAAACACTTACTGTCACTCTTTCCTGAAAGCTTTTTAGTTTTCAGTACCCAATCAAAACTATGTATAGCGTTCCAGGAACAATATAATATTATCTCTATACACCTTCTCCATACAGACATTGATTGGTAAAATTTTACATTTAAAAAAAAAAATTATGAAAATTTTTGAGGGAATGTTAGCCTGTGAATGAAGATTCAATCCACATGGACTTAGATTTCAAACAGGCAGAGACCGTGTGCTTGTCTGTTTTGCAAAACAAGAATTTAGTCAGTATGATAAACAAACACGTCCACGAATTGTCTTAATATCTTGTTTCAGTAGTCCAAAATTTACAGACAGTTTTGGAGAACTTTAACAGAGATGGAGAGATGGGAGCCATAGCACATTTCAAGCAAGGATTTTGCTGACTTTTAAATTTGCCTTTAGCCATAAAGGAAGAACAATATTTAATGCAACATATGAAACATACTTTTCAGGTCACTGCACTTTTATCTCAGATAAAACTATTCTAGGGAATGTTTTTCAAAGGAACAAAGTTGAACTCTACATTCCCCTTGCAAAAAAAAAGAGCCACCAGTGCAATTTCAAGAGGATGAAAATCTACAGAAATGAAGTTTGAGAGATGGGACTCAAACTTTTTTTTTTTTTTTAAGATCTCTAGCATATACAGTGTGATCACTGTAAGCGTTTAGCTACAAAATATGAATAAAGTGGGGGCATGAAGAGCTCACTATGTTCCAAGATTATGGTGTTGCATTCTCAGGAATGTTTCTGTTTTTCCCCTGAAAACACACAGTAAGAATCTACAGAAAACGCTCTGAAACAGTATCGTTCAAATCAAAAGAAACTTACTTCAGCATAACATCTGATTCCCTCACAGTTTCTGCCAACTTATCCTTTTGTAAGCCTTGTTCAATAAGTAGTGCATGAGATTTATTGTACCTAGAATATAAACAAAAAATGGGTCGAAATTGACTTAAGATTCACCTTTCATTAAATCTCACAATGAAAAGCATCCTGTATGGTTAATTCTTGTTCATTCAAGTTAACAGCAAAGCAAAACCAGTTGATGCACAACACTCAAAAAGATTAATTCAGTTAATGCATTAGCTAAAAGCTAATTACTGCCATAAATTTGTTTTTAAAAACTTATTAAATTTAATCTTAGTACAATTTGAAGATGGGAGGTGTCTCTTACCATTCTACCATATATGGATATTTTTCTTCAATAGTGAGAGCTGGATCAATTTCAATAGCGTAATAGGTTTCTTTCAGCTGCAGCAGCTGAAGGGAAAGAAGCACCAGATGTTTAATGTATTTTTATAAAATAACACTTGATCTAACCAATCAAAATCAACTTCTTCATTCTGATTACATTATTTAGATAAAATGGACTCTGAAATGCTCTTTGAACAAAGAGTTAGCCTGTAAATATGTCTAAGAAGAAGTGAATGCCGTTAAACTGAGCTACATGCTACTATCAAGAATACAAATATTTCTGTTCACTTTGGTTAGTGATGGGATGTCTTGCAGTCAGTGAGAAAGCTCAGAGACTGTTACGGATTTGAAAGTATTCCTCCTCTTGTTGTGCTGAGTAATTCAACACACAGTACAGCCAAGGAATAAAAACAGTGTTCTGTACAACAAACGAACAGCTAGTAGGTTTTCTGTTTACCTTTTTCCGACAGTCCTCTGTGATGAGCTTAGAGTTATCAATGATGTCTGGGGGGGGGAATGGAAAAAAAAGTGTTAAACAAGATAGTGTATTTCTTTAATTTTGCTCTACAACACTGTAAATGGCATAGATGACAATGTCTGATGACATACCACTATGTTTCCTCAGAACTTTTCTTACCAGCAACTGTAAAAAGCACATTTTTCTCCATAAGCATGATGTATTACTGTCCTTCCCCTCATGTCTGAATTAAAAGGTCAATTACAAGCTTTATTATCTGTTTCTTGAGATATAACTATTTCTGAAATCATCATGAGGCATCCTATGTGTTTTAGGATTCCCACTTCATTAGTAAACGGATTCTCTTTGTTCTAAAAGGCTACAGGATTAAAAATGTCAAGAATTCTGAAGAGTTTCCTATCTTGTTCTTGCAGGTGTCAGGACTATTATGGGCTCTTAAAAATAAAAGTCAACCCTACTATATCTAGCCACTAACATCTTACAGTTAAGAACATAATGTTTTAATTGTGAATGGCAACTTATCTGATTTTAATTCACACAGATTGTGATTAAAATATATATACATAAACCCACATACAGACAGTTATTAGAATACTTCATAAGGATGTACAGGATAGTTAACAAATCAATATAAAATCTCATACATTAGGAAATAAATTGGATAGAAAATTAAAATCTAGGAAAAACTTAAAAGAATGAACAAATCAATCTGTATTACAAAAAAAAAAAGTACTCACTATGACAAGTTGGACATCTTTTTCCATTGTAGGAAAATCTACTTAATGTCATATCAAAATCTGTAATAATCTATTTAAGGAAAGAAAAAGCAAAACTGTCTTAAACATGGAGGGACAAAATAAAGAATGGCTAGAAATTCTGAATGATCAACAATAGTTGCAGCTTAGTAGCATAAGTGTCACAGAAATCTCTCTATTTTATTGAACTATTGTAATGTAAGCCAGAATATCCCATAACTTTTTTTTCCTAACAAACCTGTTTTTCTAATTCCTTTGGTCAGAATATTTCCTGAAATTACTAAACTTTTATGTTTAAATCATTTACTTAACTAGTGTCTGGCTGAAATACAGTTGAATCAACAAGGGCTATTAAAAGAGTTAACATGTCTAAGTTTTGGAGATTTCTTGAAGGCTGACTTCTGAGATATATATATATATATATACACACACTTAAAAATTTTTGGCATAAAGCAATGATCATATGATTGTTTTCCTTCTGAACTGGTTAGACCTTCTACTATCTTTACCTGAAGTTTGGCGGCTCCACCTTTGATGAGGCCACAAATAATCTCCTCTACTCTCCCTGGGTCCTTAATATGGACAGTCTTCTTCTGAAATTCTGGCATCTATGAAGAGTAAGAACAAAGACAGAAATATACTTACAGAGGAAAACTTCCTAGGTAATACCTGCTGTCCATCAGATTGGAAGCTCTGCATCTATAAAGTTTCACGCGACATCAAGACATGCTCAGGACAGGAAGGCAAGTTAAAAGTAAGAAGAAACAGAAAATGCTCTGTATGTATGAACTGATGACTACACACAGTTCTGTTTGCTTTCAATATCTGTTTTCATTTCCTTTCCTAATATGAAATTATTCAATAAGCTGACACTCACAGAAAAGATATTTGTATTTGTATGAAGTAAGGGAGATACATAGAAACAGGACATACGGGATCACCTTGTGGTTCAAGTATGTCACTGGGAGATGGGGAACCTTAAAACTAGCTCTTCGTGTGATTAATATGCCCTTAAAGTTTCAACCTAGATAAAGAATACAAGCTGATTTTAGACACCCGTTGTTTTGTTGAGAATGCTGCATGTCAACCGAGTACTCCAATAGAACAAGGCCGTATAACAATTCCTGCTCCCTAGCCAGTCAATCAATCATTTTCCATCCCCTATTTTACTGCACGCTTTTGAAATAACACATGCTATCACACCACATACTCCTTTTGAATGAAAAATAGTTCCTGAATATTATTATAAATGCTGAATTTGGTAAAAAAGAAAAAAACTCCATACCAAACCCCCACCCCTGCCCCTCCCCAAATAACACCCTCCCCCCCCAAGCCTTTGCTTACCAGTTTCTCTTCAACCTTGCAGAAATGGTAAAAGAACTACTTACTGACAGAAATTTCCCAATTTAGTATGTATTTCCTTCCTTTATAATCATGTATGGACTCTTTTGAAAGCAAAGGCATGAGACATTTGCAATCTGTCTACATGGGCATTTATGAGTAGTAAATTTTACTTTCTGTATGTAGAATTTCAGAATGATGAAGTGCTAGGAATTACATTTTTCACATTCTGATCATACAGCTTTCCTTTTCTTACACGTAGCATGTAATTTTTGCTGCAATGAGCTAATTAAAATAATAAAAATAAGAGAAGAAAGAAAAAAAAAAAGCAGCTTCTACTTCCAGACACATTTCTGGAACCAGAGTTCTTATATCACCAATTGTTAATAAGTCAGACAACACTCTTCCTGCTCTTGAAGCTACTAAGCCTTTTGTTTATTAGTAATAACCAACTGGCACTCAAATTGCAATTAGGTAATCATTTAAGAAAAAGATGACATCTTAAAGTCTTGTAAACACGTGTTTTTGTAATGGAAAAGAAACTTGTGTGTCAGAAAAAAAGAAAGGAGGAGGCAGACGGTTCTAGTCCACTCTGCCTTCAGGTAGGAGCAAACTATTACAGCTACATCATTCTCAGCAGATACTTGTCTAACCCATTCTTCAAAACCTCCACCTATATATTCCTCACTTCCCTCAAACATGTATTTCAGTGCTCAACCATATGTTCAGAAAAGCTTGCTTAATCTCTGTTTAACCTTCCTTACTGTAATTTTAGGTCATTCAACTTGGAGGAAAGTATTCTTTTTCACAGGTGTTCACTGGATATTTTTCCCTTCTTCCTGAACTAAAGAACACCAGTTTCTTCGATCTACTTTTGCAGAGCACAATTTTCTAAACTTCTGACAATTCTTGGTGTTGTCCTGGCCCATCCATTTGAACCATATTGTTCTTGAAACACAGCATTTGTAACTGGGGGTTATACCTTTCTGCTCTGAAAAGGTCTCTGCTGAAAGGATACTATGGAAAATAGAAATCCTCCTAAAACCCTAATCATGAGTCTCTGATAATTTTCCAAGGTTTTCCACCCATCCAAAAAGTTTCACCTATACCAGAATATCTTGCCAAAACTTCTTAAGTCATGACAGAGTATTTACTACTTCTTTGCTTTATTAGTCTCATAAAGAAACAAACTGGATTAATTTCACTTCGTTGCTATCCTATGGCAAAGACATTTTCTGTATACGAAGTACCTCCTAAACCAAGATAGTTGCTCTCTGTGTGGTTGCAGTGCCTTGCTACTTTTATTAGAACAGCAAATTCAAAAAAGTATTAAGATTGGCTTCCAACTATCAGCTACATCCCAGGCTGGGAATCATTGAGAAAGGTAATGAGTGTTAACAAAGAGTAAAATTCCTGAAAAATATCCATTAAAGAGTTCCCTAATCTTTTGAGAAATACATTTACAAAGTTTTTATAGACATTTATTCATAATTATCAGCAGATCTAGCTTCACGAAATCAAATGTTAATGATCTGCAACTCTTTAAAGGTGTTTTATGGTATTTTTTTTTGTTGTGTTATACAGTGCTGGTAAACAAAATTAACCTTATCACTTGTTTGGTGGGTACATAGCATTTTTTCTCTATAATAAAAGATAAAGCAATTTGACTCTGTTCTGTAATTTTTTCACTGTAAATTGACTAATCTAATTCCTTTGACTTTCAGGAGGCAAATTATATCTTTATTTTTAGACTTGGAATGCAAAAACTAAACAAAGTGAAATCTAAATGTTTTTGTAAGAAGTAGTTAAAACATTATTTGGTTTTCTTAGATACTAAGCAACAGACTTCCTAACATAACCGATTTAAACAGAACAGATGTTGGGGGAGATGGAGAGATCAGAGGGAGAGACTTGTATGAGGGAGGTTGGATTGCTTGCTACTGTTTTATTTCAGACTGAGGCCTTCCGTAAGTTTCTGAAACAACCTGAGGAAAAACCTCCTTAGTAAACACTTTAGTAGATGATGTTAAACAAGACATTGCCTAAGATTTTAAGTATGATGAAAGCTTCCTTCTTGGCTGCAAACCGATACTCCTACTCAAGATCAGTTTTTAAGGTTCATTTATTTCTAATACATCTTTAATTTTTACACAAGAATTGAAGTCAGTTGAGTATTTTAATTTAGGGGAAAAAAAGTCTTCTGCAGCGAGTATAACCCAGACAATTTCAGTTGCACAGACACTTTAAAAGGCAAAACCAAGTCTTCGTTATGGATATAGCATCTGATAAAGCCTCAGACAAATATGGTTAGACAAAATAGCCACTGTCCCCATCACTTGTTCCCTGTATTCATATTTGCAGCTGAACACTAAGTAGCAATTCTTTTATTTAGGCTTTATCATTATTATATTAGAAGTAAATGAAACTGTCTAATAAGCAGTCACCAGTTTTCTGGCAAACTGTCTCCTTCAACGTCTTACATTTCTGCCCAGTCTAGCTGTTGTTTTTCTGTTGCATATTTGCCATTCTTCAGAGTTGAAAGAGACAAGCACATTCAAGTCGGAAAGAGCTGATAAGACAGATGAAAGAACAAAGAGTGAAAAAATGCTAATAAGAAAAGTTCGGTCAATTTGATAAAACTTTTGTTTCTATTAATTGTTTAAGAAAGCTCTAGGAGTTAACTCAGTATACACAAGAGGCCCAAAATTCTGATGCACCAGTTGACGACTGGGAAGAACACATATGGAGAAACAGCCAAACAGAAATCTCCACAGCACCTAACAAAGGCAAGAAAGCTTTTCAGAGCAAGGAGCTTCTACATACAGAACTAAAGCACAGGAAAAGGAATTCATATTTCTTTGTGACATCTGAAAGGACATCATACTGAATCGTTTAAGTGCCCGTATCTATTCTATCATTTTATAAAAGTGTGAGAAGAGTTTTGCTTTCTTACCAAGGACATTTATATGTTACTTAAATAGCTCAGAAGCCAGTATCTCTTTTAAAACAGATGTTAAAAGATGACAACTCCCAAAGGTAATTTGTGGTTGGCATATACACTGGCCACAAATACATTTAAGTTTCTAGTCTCTTGACATTTTTAAGGAGCCTTCAAAGAGAAGCAAAGAGAACAAAACTGAAAAAGGTTATTTTAAAGGTTGAGCTTAATTGGATTGATGAAAAGGAAAAAAAGATCTGCTTGTTTATGATAGCAGGTAATTGGAATAAGGATGTAGGAAATTCTTTTGTAGCTAACGATGTTATAGTCATACCTTGATGAATGAACAGTAATGGATTCACGCAGGTTTGGAAATCCCCCAGTCCTACAAACCACAGAATGGGTCATTTACAACAAGGATACTTCTGAAAATTACAAGTCTATGTAGTACATGAGACATGCATCTGTGTAGCTGAGTTAAACAAAGAGGAAAGGTATTCACTGTAAAGACTGCATTGAATTCTAGTTTTGAAATAAAGTTTCTTATATACAATTGGATAGCAGGAGTGCAAACAGAGCTGCTTTTATGTTGTATTTGGATGCTGCTTACATATATTGTTTTCTTAGTATTTGAGACAGCGTATATCTAAGTCAGTTTGATTATAAAACAAGACTTGGTGATAATCACTAAAATGAAAGGCAGGTAGCTAAGTAAATTCACAGCTGCCATAGTAGTCATTTCCAATCAGGTATCCTAGGGAATTAATAACTGATTTTGTGCACAAGGCGTAATGTCATATTCTGGAGTTAAAATTATACTGAACTTTTGAATCTACTGAGTGCTGGAGGTAAAGTAGTTACTTCCCTCCCCCTACCCAGCAAAACAACAACGTTAAGTCCCTATGATTAAAAAAAAATAGAAAAAAGAAGCCCAATAAAAAAGGGAACTTCATATAAATGACGACTGTGAGACCTTCTCTTGTTTTAACTATTTGTAATTTTAAGTTGGGAAGGATGAGCAGATGAATGACTTGCTAGCTTAACTACATGGAGACATGACTCATTTCACAATCAAATCTAGATACACAGCCTGAAATATGAGTAGTAATAACTAAAAATATAAGAGGTTATTATCATAAATCTGCTAAGTAATGCTTTGACCAAGGACATAAAAAAATGGGGCAAAGTATTTTTATACTGATAGCCTGTAAGCCTACACTACTTGGCAAATACAAAGTTATCTTATTTTACAAAGACTAATCTAGTATGAATGCCTTCCAAAAATCACTGCTAAGAAAACACCCTGCATTATGGGTGGATAAAATTTTAAGGGAACTTCTCCATAATTCTCAATGATTGATAGAGTACTTTGTTAGGTGCCAGTAATTCTGAATAAGAAGAACTGTTCTCGCACTTACAAACTTATTAAAAATATTCCACAAAATTTCAGATGACCATAATGTCATAAAAGTGATAAGACAATGAATAAGAACTAGCTGTAATACTATTGACAGTATGTGAATTTCAGTTACCACACATTTTCTTTTTTCTACTTTGCTGGTGAGCCTGCCTTAGACTAGACTAGGTTCCAAACCTATTAACTTTTGATACAGAGGACACATAAGGGTGGGCTAGCAAGGAGAGGGAGCTATTAATGTTATTGCTGAACAAGGAAGATGCAAATCAAAGTGATAAAATGGATAGGGTTCAATTATTTGTAAATTTTATTTCTAGTCTATGGTGACAGCTTCCAGGTAAAAGAGTATAAACCAAGAATAAATGACATTTATTTTGGGAACTGCAGATGTCCAGTTCCAAGGTCTGAGACTAGCTATCACATATACTTACTTAAGGACATGTACCAAAAAAGGCAGGGCGTGGCATGGTGATAGCTGTGAAATTTGATACCTGGCAAGCTACAGAAAATTGGTTTCAGTGTTCTTGGTGGCAGAAAGTAACAGTTTGGTGAAAATATAAAGAAAAGGGGCACATTCCTTAATTTACATTTACAGCTTATTTTCCACTCCCTTTTTCTTTTTGCTTTTATTACAGAACATTACTTTCATCTGCTTGCTCTAGAAAACAGAATTTACTAAAAAACTTTTGAAAACCATGCAAGCTTCTTCATGTAACTTCTGCTATTTGCAATCTATGAGTTGCAAGAAGCAGGAGAGCTGTAACAAAAACCACAGAATGAGGGTGTGTGTGTATCTTTTCCTCCCTCTCTATATGCTCATATATAGCTACATGTGCTCATATAGGTATGAAGCAAGATTGGCTTTAATTCAGACCATTTGAATTTTGTTCCATGAGTGCAATAGAAGTTTCTCGTAGCAGCCCCAGCTGTTAGAAGGCTTATCTTTTGGACAGGAACGTTAAAAGCTACGGGACACAACTGTAGTCACATCAGTCACTCCATTACATGCAGCTAGGCAGGAGAACTGCACTAGCGAATGTGCAGTCAGCTAGTGTAACCTGAGCTCAGGGCAGGTATTTATTAATTTATAATTACCAAACCCAAAAACATAATACGTTTTATATTCCTATGATGTAAACTCAAGTATGGTAAGAAATCCTTAGTAACTAGTAATTACAAAATTACTCTTTTGGTAGTTTTGCCGAGAAATAGCCGTAGGACTACTTACCTAAAAAGTAAATAGGCAAATATTATAGAAATGAAACAACAGAACATTGAGTATCTTTCACAGTTGCTTGATAACATGCTGCAAAACTAGACACCCAGCACAGGTTATATGAAATAACTGGAAGTAGCTTCACTACCTAACCTATTTTAAGAAATGGAATAGGATGCATACTAAAAATTATTTTTCCTATTTTAATTATTTACATCTTTTTACACTTAATGTGCTGGATTCTATTTAGTTTGGAAAAAAAAAACATATTAAAAAAATCTGGAGAGAAAGAGAGCTTTCACAGAAAACATGACAACAGCGTTTCCTCTTGTGTTTTTAAAGGAGAGTACCTGTGCGTTGAGCTTAGGGCACTCCTGATTCTTCTGTCCTTGATTTTGTCCTACTGCAACAGCATAGGTGGCAAGCAGAGTCCAGAGACGCAGGGCTTGCATACAGGCTGCCAACAAAAACCAACCAAATCCTTTTAAGAATTGGTCTGCTATATTATGTGATCTTTGCTATTCCTGCTGTATAGAAATAAAAGCAGACATGCATGGTACATAGCTATGCCACTCTTAAAAATACCCACATTTAGGACTATTCTGATATATATTTAAAAGTAGAGGAACATTTAAGTTGAATTAACCTATTCAATAAAAACTGGTAAATATATTTATTCCTTCAATGCTGTTGCCAATTCTGTGCTATCAAATTTTTATTTTAAAAATACAGTTTGTCACAATAAATAACTGTAAATAATGCCTCAGCTCATAACCTTGGCTTAAAAATGCAGGCAAAAGACAAGAGTCAGTACTATTGACAGAAGCTGTGCACACTTACCAGAGGGTTTTGCAGGAGCAGCTGCAGAAGCAAAAGAAAATTCCTCTTGCTTGAGAAACACTAATATAGCAGCACAAGGTGCAGTTGAGGGCGTTTCCAAATACAGCCTGACTAATCCCCGTGCAAAACCCCAGGGTCCTGTGACGCACATCAGCAATGCACAGCAGTTTGTTATGCTCAGCAGTACAGCCTGACAGGCTTACAGATGATCAGCTGGTGTACCAACAACAAAACCTTTGACCTTCACTGAATGAACAGCTTTCATGGATGCAGCAGGCAAATTTGGGCTGCTCTAACAGAGGAAGGCACTTGTTTTTCAAAGGAGAAGTTTACTACTTTGTTACTTTTTAACCCTTTTACAAAGTCTTTCCAAGTGTTTTAGCATTTCCTGTTGCAAAGTGCCACAAACTTCTTATAGCTCGTTGACATGGTTGGTCTCATTAATGTTTACAATGGGGCACACATTTATTTGTGTAGAAGCAGCAAATTAATTACTTAATTAATCTTTGCTTTGACTTTAATTATCTATGTGATACTGAAACAGGAAATCAAGGAGGCTTGTTTGTCAGGATTTTTGAGAGACAAGGTAACTCAACATGCTTTCAGAAGCTTGTCATTAGGCACGCTGCCTGATCAAAGACTGCAACTAGGTGACACAGAAGATGTATTTAAAAGGAATCTTTTTTTACTGTGAGAGGATGAAGGATTATCTAATCATATTTACACTTTAAAGTTGTGTAAACGCTTGGAAGTATCATGTGAAGTCTGGCTATAGCAACAGTGCAAGCTTCCCTTTTGTATCCCATAATTCATGTTCAACCTTAGGTTTATGATCACTCTTTCAGGCTGCCAGAACTAACCACAAACATCAGGCCAATCCATACGTGGCCATGAATGTGACCTGTGCAATCATTAGAATTCAAGCAAGGGCAGGTTAGTAGTGTAGCACATACAAAACCCCTAACGCTGTAACCCCTCACACACATTACCAGGACTCTATAAATTTATTAGCTATAAAAAGTTCTTTTTAAGGAGGATGTCCTGTTTTTCTACATTTTAAAATGACTTTTTCTGTCAAAGTCAATAGACTTTTTCTGAACAGTACAGTGGATCCATATGTTTTGTGTCTGCATTCCAACTGTAGGCCAGTATGTACTCTGTCAGGATTCCTCAGACTGTGACCTACACAGAGTACTTTCATTTTTTTCAGTTGTGCGCTCTCTGTTTTAACCCAATGAAACAACTAGTGAATAATTCAGCTGATACAAAACATGCAACTTTCATCAACACTCATCCTCTTAGAATTAGCAAGATCCCCCAAAACATGTATGTTAAGGTCTGCTGTATCCTGAAGCAGCAAAACAGTTTGAAAGGTATATTCAAGATATAACATCATCTCTGCAAAGACTATATACAGTAAGTTGAACTTAGTTGGCACTGGTATTTGCCAGGATTCATAGCTCCCATTAATCTACTTGCTATAGCATTTGTATGCTGTTGTAATAGGTAACACACAGGCAATATTACCTTTTCTAATATTTTAATGTACTTTGCGTGCTTTTGGTTAATCATATCTCCATAATAATGCTTAGGAAAGCTATGTATAATGCAGTATCTTGAATAAATATGAATTATTTGCACAACAAAAAGCAGTGCTGGATTTCCAATTTTAAAAAGTCTTATGAACAATGAAGTAAAATGTGCTTGCTAGATGAATCATGTAGTTCAGCTAAAGGCATCACTTCATACATTCAATTTGCAAAGTGGCTGTCTTTGAGCTTTTATATATTTCAAAGGTGACAATAGTAGTGATATAAATGAGTCTTGTGAACCTTATAGGTGAGACCAGGATGTGGTGGGGATGGCCTGCTGATATTCTGGTACTTCTCAGGAGTGATTCAGTAAGAAAATTAATTCTAATGATATCAAGAATTGAAAGAAAGTCAGTGTGCTCTTTATTAAAGCTGGGGAAACAAAAAAAAAAAAAGTGTTGGGTTTTTTTTTTTTAAATTTACATATGATTTAAGATTGAAGAGTTGCAGAAATTAAGTCCAACTTTTACAGCCTAATTTTTGGTATACCAGACTAATTAGAAAGCATTTTAAATGAAGGATTACAGTGTTAGCAAAAGAGCTAGAAAATGACGTGAGCGAAATTTTTGTAAACATTAATACAGCCAACACCTAATTCTTAGAAAAACATCTACTGTATCTCTAATAACCATGTACTTTCACTTTAATGAAAATGCTGTATATGAAACTCCTCATCTACAAAACAAGGATGACTGCCTTTGCAACTCTAAGAAACCTTTCTGTCAAACACTTTAATTACAATAACTACTACTGACCATGTTCTGTTACTGCTGATTTGAGTCAGTTGAGCATTTTGTTTACAGTGTTTAATTTCTGGTAAGAGATGAATTAAAATTACCACTTCTTTTTTAAAGAGAGAGAAACAAAGTCCAGCATGACATTTCTACTCTTACAATACAGAAGGTCATTTGAATATATTTTAGGAACCACGAACTAAAGAGGTATAGCTATTTCAACAGATAGGTTCTATTTTAACCTTTTCTCTTTGGCTGAGGGCCATATCTCGACTGCAGAATATTCTACGCAGAAAAAGGGAGAGGGAGAAAAGAAAGAACAACACTGAAAACATTAGATGATTGTCATTCATGTAAGACTAGGAAAAGGTTCAACTTTATACTGTGGTGTGCAAGGTGAACTTGGTTTGTAGAGATTCAGGATGCTCTCAAAGAGTATAAAGCACTAAGTTTTAGTCTGAAGCAAAGGAAAACTGGTTCTACCGGTCCTTACACACCTCTGCCCTAAGTTGCACCTATTTGTGGAAAGACATGTACTCAGCACAGATAAGTTATGTAAGCAAGCAAGCTGAAGTATTTTTTTTAAGTAAGGAGTTGAATACTTCAGCCAAACTGACATCAGCTTTTAAAGATCAAGAAAGAGGTTAGACTTAGAATATTTACTACAGAAATTAGAGGTGACTCAATCCTGTCTACAGTATAAACATTAGCTAGTGGCTTTTCATGAGCTTACTACCTTTTATCCTTGTTTAGTGAGCCTACTATAAATGAACAACTTTAAATATATCCCTGTATATTTAGCATATTGCCAAACTTTACTTGAGCAATACCTTGTTTCATTGCAGAGATCAATTTTAAACATTAAGGAACTGTATTTGTTTTCTAATTTTGCTTTTGCAATAAGTCTACTTAGTACCTATTTTCCAAAACAGACTACTTGATATAATCCCCACAAGACATGGAGAGCTAACTGAACCTTAGCACTGAAGTACAAAAATCAAGCTGAACAAGGGAACCAACGTACAAGAATAGAATTCAAACATGATTTTTATTCATGCCCTACTGAACTGAGTTAATGAGCAGCATACTGGTTCCAGGAATAGCTTTTCATACTTGTCAGTGACAATTACAAGGAAAATAAGGTAAGTGTTCAGTTTGATGAAGCTGGGGTAAATAAAGGTTTAGAAGGATGCCTTGCAGGACTTTTGTATACCACTTATTTTTCCAGTATAGGTTTGGTGTAAAAAAAATGCTAGCCCTATTTACAGATAGTACGATGCAATATAGAAATATTATTTTTATATGAAAGCATGTGTGTTATAGAGATGACTCATGAGGAATGTAAGAGATTCTTTAAAAAGAAAGAGCTTGAACAGCACTTGCTATGGAAAAGTGCTAAGAACCTATTAAAGACTGAATTCATTAAACTGATAAATACAGAGAAGACACATGCTAAGAAGGTAAGGATCTTTACCTGTACAGTTTTAAGACTCGGCAGTACCATTTCAGCTGAGAATTTGTTTTGTCTACTCAGCTATCGTATTCTAAAAAGGCAAAAATAAATGCATGCACAGAACTGATTAGAGGAAGTAAACACACTATCACAAGACATATTTAGCAACTTTATTTGATAGAGATTTTCTAGATCTGATCAGAGACCAGTCTTTACAATACAAGAGAAAACTAGTGATCATCTATAGTCTGACCATTTATGGCTGTATTGAACACAAAGTTATTAGTGCTAACACACACACTCAAAGAGCTGCTAAACTTCTGAAGTATTTATTTTTCTTGTGTTTAATACAACAATCACTATGATGTTACACTCACTGAAAAATGGTATCTCAATAAAACCACTGTCATTCATTAAAAAATAAGGCTTCATAAAGACACATTTTAATTCAGCAAGGTAACTGCATGTTTTAAGTATGGGGTAGATCATCAGTTTAATTAGGACTAAGCAAAGGCCTTAAGCAGTGGACAAGAACAATGATTAGCTTACGTTAAGGTCATGCAGTGAGATAAATTATTCTGGTGTAATGATCTCTCAAGGTAGTTACTCCATGAAATTCTGTGAGGTCAGAATTAGAAAGGTTTTCTTGTGTGTTTTGGTTTTTTTTAAACCAGTTTCTGCAGTTCTGGAAATCTAAAGTGAATAGAGTTTTAGCATCAATTTGAAATGTGTAGGAAGCCATGACTTGCAATTCTATATGGAATTGATTGTTCAGATGAGAGAATAAAAGATACTGCAGCATTGTTGTCCCTTATGCACCTTCCTCTTGTGCTTACAAAAACATTCTAAAAGCAGAGATTTCTGCTGGTGATAAATCAATACACATTTTGAATCTTACAAGAAAGTAGGAATGAAGGTAAGCCAAATACATTGCTTGGTATCTTGAAGTCCAGGTAACAGAACACAGGGTAAGAGGTTTTGATGGACATAACACATTAATCAAAGGCATATTTCTCAAATACAGAGGTATTATTACACATTACAAAACTCAGAGAACTGTAACAACTGTGGCAACAGAAGTCAACACTTTATGCAATATTTCAAATCCTCTATAGAAGTCTATGAAGAACTAATTGTAACTAGGGCCTGAATTTCCAGTATTTCATGTGATCTCCTCCTGTCACTACTCCAGGCAAAAAATTAGTCTCTTTCTGAGAGAATCTATGGGGTACAAACCATACAGAACCAATTCTGAAGATTCTGGGATTGAATGGATGCAGCTTAGGGCAGGTATCTTTTGTATGTTAGGGGAATCACATTCATCTCTGTGCTTTGCTCCCACTCCCTTGCTTTGGTGAGAATTAACCTTGGAAACTGCTAGGTTAAAAAAAAAAAGTTACGTATTGTTTAGTAATCAGTGAGTATCTGGAAACGATCAAGTGATCTTCAGTCAGTAACCATGTATCTTGGAAATGCTGGTCTATAAATGACATCGTACCTGAGCCAGAATTTAATCTGATGTTTTTTTCTTAACCATTCCTCTCCTCCCCTTGCCAAAAAAAAAAAAAAGATATAAAAATATTCTAAATGTAAGCAAGCTCAGATCAACAATAAGAAGTTATTATATTATGCTTAAATTTTACAAATAGCTTCTAAAGCACTAGAATTGAAAGAAGAAATCAAGGCTGTGACACTCACTCAATGCAGGGCAGAAGAAAACTGAGTCTTTTTTCCTGGCCTGCATACTTACATTTCACTGGTGCCTATTCTTACCAATGCTTTCTGGATAGCCCTCTTTATAAAGCCATTATGCACTTGCAACTTAAATACCAAATGCAGTTCTGGTTTCCCTACCTTTCAGGGGATAGAGCAAAACTGGAAAAGGCCCTGAGAAGGGCAGTAAAAATGAGCCATGATATGAAAAGCTTCCATACAATGAACAATTGAATATAATAGAATTCTTCAGCCTGGAAAAGAAATGACTGGATGGCATAGAAAAGGTTAATAGGGAAAGACTGTCCACTCTCTCTTCCAGTGTAAGAGGTAGAGGTCATCAACTAAAATTAACAGGAGGCACATTCAAAACACATGAAAGGAGTCAGCTACAGGTCATGCAATTAAGTAAAGTAGTAAGATGCGGAATTCCTTTCTGGTGATACTGTAAATTTACACAGCCTTAAAAACATGAAAAAAGCTCATCTTAAATTACAGACTCTGTCTCTGAAATACAAGCTGCTGGAGAGTGGGAAATCATTCTGCAAAAAAATTCATGACAGCTTGTCCCATTCTTATCCTTTCCCTGGGCCTCTGCTATAGACAACTGCTAGACAGATGATACTATCTGTATCAGGCAAGACCTTTCATGGATGGCAAGTCATCTCTCCCTGTTTGTAACGTGTGATGACAGGGAGAGTTATTTGCTCTTCATGGTAGTGCTTCAGTTTAATTTCAAGTATGTTTTTTTTTTACCCCATCCTTCCTTTTTCCTTCCAGTTCTTCTTCAGAGAGCACAGATACAGAAATTTCATTTCTGACAAATTAGAATTTTTAAATTTGAGTGGTACTGTCATTTTCCTTTAATACTGTTAATGGTAACAGGATAGATATTGGGAGTCTGGGTATCTGAAAGATCCACTTCCCTCTCATGTTACGCAGAATCTAACGCTTACTGAAAGAATGCTTACACGTGAGGTTGTTGGTACAACTGATCCTTCTTCAAATACCTGAGCAAACAGTATAGAATTCTAAGAACTGGCAGTATGTATATACTGTGGTATATTTATAAATTCTTACTTAGCTATCAGGTGTGCAAAAGCTCACCTTGCATAATAATGTAATTTTGATGGCCTATACTATTTTTCCCAAAACTGTACATTTGCATGTATACTTTTTTATAATTAAATAAGCTGTACATGTCTCTATGCACATACATTGAAAGAACTTAAATGTTTCCCTAGAAACTTCCCATGTAACCCTATCTAGAATGGAATTTGCATTAAGCCCAAGGCCTGGACTGAAGCAGTTGTTGCTGATTCTCTTCTTCTCTTATCTGCTTCTAAGAAAAAAAACATCTGCTTAGATTTTTTTTCACTAAGCCTAAGAATGTTGTATCTAGATCAAATAAACTCTGACCCTTGAATAGTGGAGTTGCGGGACCCAGTTTGAAAGCAAAGTCAGCAGGACAAAGTTTAACCTACAATGCATTACCAGACACTACAATTCTGATGGAAGAATGTAGTACTAATATAATATTCCAATTAAAGTTACACATTGAGACTAATCAAGTTTTTAACTGTTAGGATCTCTTTGAGTACAGACCCTTCTTTAAACATCTTGAAAAAATAATCCCTTAAGCCTGAAGATGAAATGCAGCTACCATACACTCATTTTAAAGGTAACAGGCAGCATGATGACTTGATGGATTGTTTTGCCTCCGTGTCTCATTATTTTATGGGTGTTTCTGACTGCTGGATCCATTCAAAGATGCAACTGGATGCTCCTTATTTCTTGTATCTCTGTGTATTTGCCCTCTGGAAGTGATATAGGACATGTTCAAAACCAGTTTGTAGTAGTACTACCAGTAGTATACTTTGTACTATACTACTACTACTGCTGCTGCTGCTGCTAACGTACCAATACTGCTACTGCTTTGTACTAATTCCTACCCTTCAGTTTGATATACAATTTTTCCATGGTAACATGCAGACCAGATTTAAGCTTACCCATAACTGATTTATGTTGCAAAGGCAGACGCAATCCAGGATAGTAAGTGCTGTGTTAATAACTACTAAGTGTAAAAATTACATTTTTAGTCTGATAACTAGTAAGTTTCCAACAAAGAGGGAAAGCTTTAAAGCAACAGGGTTAATGGTACGTTTCAGTGGTATTCATTCTGTCAGCATTAAGGTGCAGTAAACCAAACTCTTAGATAAAAACAAAAGCTCTAATAAACTTGGATTATTTCAGTGATCAAATCTGCAAAGCAGACAAACAGTTCTTTATACAAGGGTGCAGGAAGGAAGCTAAAGCTAACAAGTGGGGAAACAAGTAAGAACAAGTACATTTCAACAGGAATCTTTCTTGGAAAAACCAGCTCAAGAAGTCTGAAATTCTGTATTCAGACACTTAATGAATCTTCAGTGTCCAAGTCCGGGCATTGCCCCATACCTTAAAAAAAAATATTAAAAATTAAATAAATTAACTCTTTTTTCTTAAGGTTGGCATATATGAAAGCAGAAGCCACATTTCCTTCTAGCAATAGGCATTATTAACATAATTTGTAGAAACGTTATTAAAAATTATTTTTGTAATTATTGTCCGAGATAAGTCAGTGCAGTTCTGTATTCTTTTGTGGCATTACCGAACAAAAATAATATAGTTACTTTTAGTATTTGGATGCACTGATTTATTTCGCACTGATTTATTTTGTTTCTTAAATGGTCAGAAACTCCACACAAATAACCAAAGATGGAGATGACCAACACAACAGCCACAGATTCCAACTTAATGGCTGCTGCATGATTGACATGAGACTAAAAATCTGGCTATTGCAATCATCCTGAGTTCTCAGATGTTTTACAGCAGCTGACCATTGGTGATTGATTACTTTTGGGTAAGAGAAAGCAGCTGATGTCCAGCAACTGGTCAACATAACTGCTATATGAAGACCTCTACCCTAGGAAGAAATAGTCACTACAGATCAACTGCTGCACAGCAATGTGACTACAAGGCAGCCAGGCGAAAAGTTAGATTTCGTGTCCTAACTTTTATTTTCCACGTCCTACATGACAGTATACTTACCCAACTCTCTTGCCCAGTCTTATCAGGCCTTATATCTCTTTGCATGCTAGTTAGGCAAGGAGGCCAGGAAGAACAGTTGTGAGCTCTTCCTGCTTCTCAGTTGCACTTAGCATGGGATGGGATCAGCCAAATTTCAGTGCTGAGCATCTGACAGGCAGCAGAGATATAGCTGTTACTCTAGGCCCTCTGCATACAGGAGCAGTTCAGTTGTACATGTCTGACCTGGAGTCAGGTAGTGGCCAAGAAATGCCAGTTGTTGTGGGACAGGATTTCTTAAATTACATGTTACTTACACAATAGTGTATATCCATCTTCATAGATCTACCGTGAAGATACAAAATTTGCACTAGTGCCACCTGCTGCTCTACACTGTCTGCTGCAGCTCAACTAGCTAAAATTTAAATCTTGAAAATTACCATCTGACAAATGCACCAAATTATAGCAAAAAAACCTAACAGTGTGCTTCTCTTCTGATATTTTTTCCTTAAACTTTCTCCAAGACTTACTCTTCACAGTAAGTGAAGAGTATACTGTAGTATACTTGTACAAAATATGCTTGCATATGCACACGTGGAGGGAAGAAAGGGGGCTGATGGCTTGAAGGCTATTAATGTGAATTAGAACTGGCCAACACGGAAAAAGATTATTATGCAATTCAGTCAAGTGAAAATAAAAGGTAAGAGGCGGCTATTTATTTTTTTTTTTTTTTTAGGAAAGAACTTCAAAAGTTCAGGTATTTTTAAAAAGTTTCCAGACTTACATAAATTGTGACACTTTTGCATTTACAAGTATATTTAAAATTGCTATTGAATTTACAGCTAGTATTCTCCTGCCTATAAATGCATGGGTCCATACCTTGGGTCTCTTCAATGCCTATATTGATCAATTTAGATATTTTTTATAAAAGTTGATAGTTCTTATTAACTCAGGACTGACTGTTGAAACGCTATGCAAGTTTAATTCATAATATGAACAAATTTGCAACGATGTGTATTCAGACAATTAAAACCCCTTCTTACTGCTTACATTGTTTGACAGTTAAAGGTAACATGTTTAATATTTGCAGTATTTGCTATTGGTCTTAATCTGTAAAAAAAGTTTAAGAGAACAGATACCATTATAGCTCAACCAATAATCAAGAGTTATCTGAAAGAGGAGAAAAATCACTTGAAAATATGACTTAACACATACCAAGCACTTATAAAAAAGTAAACATATTCCAGAGCAGAATGATTCATTGAAAGATCGCTTTTCTGTCTTGGAGAAAGACTTTATACAAAAGATAAAAGAAAGCAGCAAACAAGCTCTTCTGAGCCTACACTATATATCATATCCTGATATTTACTTATATTTACTACTTTGAGCTCAATTTTCAGGTGTATTTCATCATTGTGTTTTTGATAACTGTTACAACTAGGATAAATGGGTTCTAAAGAAACTAATGCAGAATTAAAGATTTAATTGATCTTCCCATACCCATTCCTTGTAAGAATATATGTTTCAAGACCCACTGAATTAAAAAAATAAAAAAAGGCAGTGGCAATTTCAGGAAATTAAAACCTACTTCTGAATGTAATGGTTAAATTGTTGGATCAGCTTATTATAATAAATAAAGTAAAATATTAGAATATACATAATCTGTATAGCAGACTAGTTTTTGATTCTTAACAGTGTTAGAAGAAAACACTGAAACTGAGTCAATTTTTCTTCTCCTAGGATCCAAATTTTTAAAATTTCCAACTGAATTGTTTTACAGTGAGAATAAAAACCTGTTACTAGTATCTAATCTGTATCAACATGAACTACGCTTAAAGTGTTCTTCCTGGCCTGTCTAAACTTACTTTACAAGCCACATTCTAGGTTACTAAATATTATGATTATCTGTGCAAAATGCCTGTGGGCAACACAACCTTGTTTTAGTAATGCTGGTGTTTATCACTCTGTCAATGGGATTTTTCTATTGAGGAATACAGTCTAAACAACAAACAAGTTTTAAATAAATAGTTACATGACAGCTCCAGTACTCATGTCAAATTTAACTTGGTTTTAAAATTTTAACAATATTCTAAAATTTATTCTAATACTCTCGTCACTAGTAATGTAAGGGCTCTCAGTCACACATCAATAGGTAGGGGCAGTTTAGGTCTGAGGAGTTCTTTGACTTCTCAGTACTTGGGTTCTTATCACAGCACCATTCTTTTGGAACAGTATTATTCCCACATGGATCACATCACTGGATAGTTCTCAAGGTCACAACATTTTAAATACTATCACTGCAATACCCAGAAAGTGACAACGTGCTATCGTTAGAGTCTATGTTCCTTCCATTCCCCCTTTATTGATCTCAGTTTGCTCAGACTCAAACTCTTCTTCGTCTTTGTAAAGAAAAAAAGTACGTATGAAGCAGTTTCACCTACTAGCCCTTTAGATTCTTGAATATGTATGCTACATACTACATACTCCTTTACTTTATTCTCCACTTGGAGGTCATCAATGTCTCATGCCAGAGAAATGTGACAGTTACTATAACAACTAGTTACTAGCAACAAGACAAGAATAAAGAAATGGAGTGGTATGTGATTGCTGCCAGTTGTAAAGGTCTGTATCATTCATCTGCGGCACAAACAGGCTCTGACACCCTATGAAACAAGAAGCCAGTCTCATCAGAGACTGGCAAGTAAAAGAAAGTAATAATTAAAAAATCTCCCCACACAACCCCTATGACAGTCACACTCACAGAATACGTTCCTTTATTTCTCAGGGAAGCAGATAAATAGCAGTTACCTCACTTCTTATTGGTTTGCTTATTTCTCTCCAGGTAAATTCTAATACTGCAGAAATCCATGCATTTCTTTTCCTCTTCCAACATATTAAAAAGGAAACTGGCTACAGACATTTAACAGTGGCTTGTTGAAAAGTTTCCTGTAAAATGAGAAACTGCTTTTTCAGTTGATTTTTAATTTGCTGTTGTTGAAATTTGATACAAAGTCTG
Source organism: Grus americana (assembly GCF_028858705.1). Classification (NCBI taxonomy): domain Eukaryota; kingdom Metazoa; phylum Chordata; class Aves; order Gruiformes; family Gruidae; genus Grus; species Grus americana. Next base: position 115,432,186 of record NC_072853.1, read on the forward strand.
TTTTTCAGGTAATTAGATCCTCTCACTTCAGGGACAGAATGAAGAAATAGACAAATGTAACTAAGCATTTACCCAGTTTTCTGGAAAACAAACCTGAGACACTAAGTCTCAGTTTAAGTTATTCTGCTATTCTGTTTTCAACCAGCTGTATTATGTTTCTCATCCTTATAAAATAAATACAATAAAAAGCTCCAAAACTAAAGAGTGAGGAACAAGCTGCTGAAGAAAATCCAAGGCTCTGACAACTTTATGAAACAGAAAAACAACAAAAAATACTGTTACTCCATTAAGCAGTTTTTCTTACATTAACCCCTTATTTTAGTTAGCATGGGCTATTCCTTACAGATGAGTGTTTTCAAAAGACTTAGGCAACATTTTTCACTCTAGTTTGTGAACAACTGTTTTCCGCTGAGTTTCTAAAAGCCTTTGCAAAGAGTAAGCCAGAAACTGAAGTCTACTGTCAGTAGAATTGATTTGCTATAATAAGGATCCACAACTTCATTGCAAACTTGTCTGGGGCCTGAAAAATTCAAAAGATTGAATGGTACTGTAAGGTTTAATCTCTTTTTAAAGTAGCTATCAAACATTATCTAACACATTACTTTAAGAATCTAATTAATTATTAACCTTCTCTTTAAATTAAAGTTAGCAACCTTGCAGCTAACTTTTACCTTCACCTGACTGTAGGAATACTTTTACAGTTTCACAGAAATGGTAATTTGGCTGTGCAAAGTAATACAGCAGGTTTTGGGAGACAGTTGTTTCTTACCGCACAGAGTAAAACTTCATGTGACTGGCTACATATTTGCTATTAATGCCTCTGTTACTTCAGAAGTGGAGCCGAAGTAACTCTCTCTACATTTATCAGTGCATTAGAAAAAACACATTTCAATGAAGCAGTATAACTATCACCCTAACTTACACTAAATTACAGAGTGGAAAACAGCACCTTCTCCCAAAGGCTCAAAGGAAGGTCTCTTGTGATAAACTAAACCAGATACAGTGTCTTGTAAATGACAAATGCTGAACCAAATCTACGTTGGTGGATAAAACTATTCCAGGAAGTTCTCCAGAATGCAGCACATTCAAGTAAAACAAACACACACATTTTCACCCTTATTTGACAAATGAAACTCCTTGGTATGAAGTTCACATAACTATTTCACTTATTTCAAAGAAATTTCGCAGCCTGATTACATGTGTCCACTGAAAATACTCCTTGAGGAAGAAAGAAGAGTTGCAGCTGATGAACTAAAGATGTTTGTTAGCTGAGGAAGCTGCCAACTTGAATATCGGTTGAAATGCTCTCTAAGTGAACAGATAGTATTAATGTGTTGCATCCAATTGGTAAAATGTTTCCGTATGAGAAACCTGATGTGCTTCAAACAAACTGTATTTTTCCCTTGCTAAAGTTGAGAAAGGCTCCGACCATAAAAGCAGAATTTTTGGAAGTATCTATTTAGGGTCACAGATCTCTGTCCAAGCATGTAGCTTTGAAAATGTTATCTGAAGCACATACTTAAGAAATTCACTTACCAGAAATCAATTTAACATTGGCGTAATGATTTTTTCCCTACCAAAGGCAAAATCTTTGCAACAAAGATAATAAAGTCTTCCCAGCCAAAACACCATTTAAACATTGTACAGAAAGTTAATACAAATACATCCTTAGCAATTATTAGGCACTTTCTGAACTACAGCTCAAATGGGATATTATGAATAGGCATTAGTGAAACTACTGAATCTGCCTTTTCAGTGTTTGTATGATCAGGTTTTAAATGTTATTTTATTGTCCACAACTCTAAAGTAAGTTCTAGTATTGCAGTACTAATTAATCAATAGAATTAAAAGAAAGAATAATCTATAGTTAACCAGTGTTTTGCCACTGTAAGTTTTCAAATGAGTTTTGTAAAATCCTACTATAGAGTCCAGAGCTCAGAGCCCTTTTTTAGAAATAGATCTAAAACCTCTCTAAAGTGGCAATCTAAACTTTCTGCTCTCCCACAAGCTGCTCTAAGTGGGCTCATACAAACTAAAAAGCAAGACACTCCCCCTTCCAAACTGTTGAATGATGTGACTTATGACTAGAAACAGCATTCAAATCACTTTTTCAACAGTAGGTATGATGATTCTATGATTAGTAAAAATGCACAGTGGAATTCTTTTCTGGACCCACATTATTACAAACTGTATTGTATGACTTCCACCGGCAAGCGTTGCATCACATGGCCACGTGAGTAGTTAGACAGCTCACAATTTATGTACAGAATCCTAGTTCTTAGCAAAACCTATGTTTCCATGTGTAATTAAAAAAACCATAAATCTGAGCTTTTAGTAAAGTTTTGCAGGGGATATCACAAAATATCCATTGGCTAACATCAAGTGAGTTGATGACTTCAGTTCTTCAGTACAGTGGTGTCCAAACCATAAACTCAAATTTTGAAGGATTTTAATGTAATCAGCATATTGTCTAAACTAAGACTTTTTAACCATCCAGTTACTGATAAGCACATATTTAAATAATACTCTAAATAACAAGTGTAACAAGGGCAGTAGAGAGACAGCTCCATCTTCCTTTTATAGTAGCTGTGAGCAGACATTGCTTCTCAGTTTCAACAGATGCCTGAACACGCCCCCCTCACCCCCCCTTCTTTTAAATAAGTTACAAGCAGGCTTGTGAATTACCACCAAGACCTATAGCTTTACACATTGGTACATATGGGCCAGACAGGACGGGATGGAGCAGACACTTTGAGTAGTAGCGTACCACGCTGTGGTGGAACTGCTGTGCCTGCTTCCAGCCTCTGTCCTTCTGATCAGAAATTGTACTCAGCACCCCTCCTCTGCCCCTTCGCCTCAAGGGGCGGACACAAGACACAGACAGCCCCACGCATCTGGAGAGAAGACATACCTTAACTTTTGGCGTCTGCCAGCAGACGAACTACCTAGGGTGGGCTCTGTAGGGCACGTACGCGAAGGAGAAGGGACTCGCGTGCTGTGGGCAAGGGGCTGCTATTTGAGGGCGGCGTGTGTGGGACCGCCCGCGCCTTGCGGAGGGAGGAGGGATATCCGCCTGCGCCCACAGGGGCGGCCGTGAGGAGCCAGCCCACCACGGCGACACCACCACGGCCGTGGGGAGGAGCCGGCCTGAGGACATACGGCCGGGAGCGGAGGGGTGCCGGCCTCCTCTGCGTCCTCCCGCTCTCGGCCTCTTACCACGTACCATCTCGATGATCTTAGTCTTCCTGCCCGTCTTCTTCTTCATGGTGAAGATGTACTGGGCCAGCACCACCCCACCGACCAGGGCGCACACGCTGGCGCTGGCCACCGCTCCCATCTTCGCCACGGCGGTCCTGTCCATGGTAGCTCGCAGGGGCACGGCAAGGCGCCCAGAGCCGCCGCGGGGAAGCGGGGCGACCCCTCGTCGCTGAAGGAGGGGGTGTGTGGGTGTGCGTGTCCCTCAGCCGCCGGCCCGAGCGGGTCCCCACCGACCGCCAGACCCGGCAAGTCGGCAACGACGGCGCCGCGCGCCGCCCGCCCCCGTAGCACTCGCCCCGCCGCCTCGGCTCCGGCGCGGGCACCCCGCGAAACGTCACGTGGCGTGGCCTACCGGCAGTACCACGCGAGAGGAAAAAGGGGGGTGGGGGGAGAAGGGGGACGGCTGGTGCAGCAGGGCGCCCTCGAAGGCGAGGGGTTTTTGTGACGGCTTTGAAAAGCAAAAGCCCCAGACGGAAGGCTACGTTTTTGCACTGGAAACACAAAATAATGCCTCTCTTCATCCCTCCACCCCCCCTCCGCACAGGAAGAAATGAAAGAGCCCAACGGTCGGTCGCGCCGCTTCCCAAACTACATTTCCCAGTGTCGGCGCGCAGCGCGGCCCTCCCTCCTGGGCCGGCCCGGGCGGGGCGCGACTGGGACTTAACGCGCGCTGAGAAGGACGCCGGAGATGGCGGCGGCAATAGGGAGGGGGTTCTAGCGCTCCTGGTCTGTGTCTCACCTTTTGCTTCGCCTCAGGCCGCACCTGAGTGAGGAGCTCCTGCGGGGAAGGGGGGCTGCCGCCCCGGAACAGCTCCGACCGCGTCGAGCCCGGGAGGTGGTGTCTCCCGCCTAGGTAAGCGCCCGCCGGTCTCTTCTCCCGCTCCGGGGTGCGTGTATGTGTCCGGGCGCGGCTCCTGAGGTGCGGGGCGCAGGTGGAGGCGCTGAAGGTGCGGTATAGGGGCCCTGTGAGGGAGAGGGTGTGTGGGGAGGGCTGCGCTGTCGCCAGCCTGCGCTCAGCTGCAGCAGGTTGCCTAGCTAGCATAACGACGGTAACCGCCTAAGGTGAAAAAATAAATGTTATTTGCCGGACGCGGTTTCCTTTGAAGAGGAAAGGTGCGCGCTTGTAGGCTGCGCTTGCTCCGAAGGAAAACGAGGCGAGCCCATCATTTTTCCTTTTTTCCGGAAAGAACGGCCGGAGCTTGCGCTGCCTGGCTGCCCCTCGCCTCATCCGCGGGCTTGTGGGGTCGAGTGTCTTCAGGTTTGTCCCACTCATGGCAGAGCATAGGCGTGGAACTGTGAGTTTTGAACTAGGATAGTGTTATTGTCAAGCTGCCTACAAAAGGATTAGTATCCTCTATCATCCTCCTCTACCCCCCTCCCCGCCTTCTTAAAATAACAGCAGGTATGGAGCAGAAAAGCTGATTTGTGCCCTATCTGACTGACTTCTTTAGTAGTGTCACTAGAGCATCTTCAAGGCGATTACTTAGTGGAGGTTTTTATGTTGTCTGTTTATGTCTTCATTTACTTTTCTAAACATAAGATCTCTTGTAGAAGACTTGCATCAGAATCTTTTTATCTTGATATTCCTTGGTAAGAGAGAGAACCTCAGTTCTGTGACTTCAAAAAGTTGTATTACTTTCTTAATGCTTGTTATGGAAGGCTTTTAACAGTTTTTTAAAAAAGCACTGTTATTTTTTGCTTTTTCTTCATATAACTAGCAGTGTCTATCACAATTAATTTGTGAACTACTGACAAGAGGTTTCTGAAGCTTGTTTTCTGAACTGCATAACCAGAAACTCAGCACAGGTGAAATCAACATCTATTCAGCTCACACTAGAGCAATGTGAAGAGATGGAATATACTCAATGAAAGTTGTTCCTAACAAAGAAAAAGTTGTTTGTATAAACAGTTATATATATTGGTATATACCTCAACAATTTTTTTCCTTTTCAGTACAGAAGAATGTCTTTGTTTAAAGCTAGAGACTGGTGGTCCACCATACTTGGAGAAAAGGAAGAATTTGACCAAGGCTGTCTGTGTGTTGCTGATGTTGATAATAGTGGCAGTGGACAAGGTAAACTTAGAATTACGTGGTTGCTGACTTCTAAGCTGCACAGCTGCAGGTTTGCTTTGACAAATGCATACTGAAAGCTTGTTAGTCAGGCTAGTTAGTTTAAAGTCTGCTATCTTTATTGTCTCCTTGTAGGCTTAAGAAGACATTCAGTGCCATTAGTCTTTGTATATTTGTAGGTTTCGAAATCTTTTAATTCTTGCTTGTGTTCAGTAGTAATTTCTCTCATGTCTTATTCCTTCAGTGGTAGATATCTTTAGAACACTTTCAGTTTGTCACGGGAGCAAACACACATTGTAAGTTTTTTGGAAAAAAAAAAAAAGGAAGGTGAGAGCTAATAAGCTAAGAAGTTAGAAAAACAAAAAACCTTTTCTGCCTAGAAAATAAGAGGCTGTTGAAATAAGTGACTCTGAGTAAACCCTGCTCTTCTATGTAGTCATTAATAATGTGGAAATAAAGCAAGGAACTGAAGTGATGTGTCTGAGGACATATTTACAGCAGTTCATGATATTTGCTGTTGGGGAGAGTTCTTGTGTGTGTATGTCTTTCAAATTAATAAATATTTGGGATCTTTCCCTGATGTACTCATGCTCATCTTGAAGCTCTGTTTTTGCTTAGTAGAGGTACTTGAGTTTGATTTCACCATTGCCATAATCTTTTAAAATTATTTTTATTTTAGGTTGTCCCTTTTCAGGAGGATTTGAACAAAGTTACTGGTTTGGTGTACAACCTTTTTCAGTAGAAATTCATAGATTATTTTAGGTTGGAAAAGACCTTTAAGATTGAGTCCAACCTTAAAATTAACACTGCCAGGTCCACCACTAAACCATGTCCTTAAGTGCCACATCTACACATCTTTTAAATACCTCCATGGATGGTGACTCAACCACTTCCCTGGGCGGCCTGTTCCAATGCTTGGTAACCCTCTCACAGTGAAGACATTTTTCCTAATATCAATTCTAAACCTTCCCTGGTGCAACTTGAGGCCATTTCCTCTTGTCCTATCTCTTCTTACTTGGGAGAGGAGGCCAACACCCACCTGGCTACAACCTCCTTTCAGGTAGTTGTAGAGAGGGATAAGGTCTCCTCTCAGCCTCCTCTTCTCCAGGCCAAACAACCCCAGTTCCCTCAGCCACTCCTCATAAGATTTGTGCTCCAGACCCTTCACCAGCTTTGTTGCTCTTCTTTGGACATGCTCCAGCACCTCAATGTCCTCCTTGTAGTGAGGGGCCCAAAACTGAACACAGTACTCGACGTGCAGCCTCACCAGTGCCAAGTACAGGGGAACGATCACTTCCCCAGTCCTGCTGGCCACACTATTGCTGATAGAAGCCAGGACGCTGTTGGCCTTCTTGGCCACCTGGGCACACTGCTGGCTCATATTCAGCTGGCTAGTGACCAACACCCCCAGGTCCTTTTCCACCAGGCACCCTTCCAGCCACTCTTCCCCAAGCCTGTAGCAATGCATGGAGTTGTTGTGACCCAAGTGCAGGACCTGGCACTCAGCCTTGTTGAACATCATACAGTTGGCCTCGGCCCATCGATCCAGCCTGTCCAGAACCCTCTGTAGGGCCTTCCTACCCTCAGGCAGATCAACACTCCCACACAACTTGGTGTCACCTGCCAACTTACTGAGGGGGCACTCGATCCCCTTGTCTGGATCATTGATAAAGATACTAAACAGAACCAGCCCCAACACTGAGCCCTGGGGAACACCACTTGTGACTGGCCAGCAACTGGAGTGAACTCCATTCGCCACAACTCTTTGGGACCGGCCATCCAGACAGTTTTTTATCCAGCGAAGTGTACACCTGTCCAAGCCCTGACCAGCCAGTTTCTCCAGGAGAATGCTGTGGGAAATGGTGTCAAAGGCTTTACTGAAGTCCAGGTGCACAACATCCACAGCCTTCCCCTCCATCCACTAAGCAAGTCACCTTGTCATAGAAGGAGATCAGGTTGGTCAAGCAGGACCTGCCTTTCATAAACCCACGCTGACTGGGTCCGATCACCTGGTTGTCCTGTACCTGCCACATGATGGCACCCAAGACAATCTGCTCCATAACCTTCCCTGGCACTGAGGTCAGACTGCCAGGCCTGTAGTTCCCCCGATCCTCTTTCCAGCCCTTCTTGTAGATGGGCGTCACGTTTGCTAACTTCCAGTCAACTGGGACCTCCCTGGTTAGCCAGGACTGCTGGTAAATGATGGCAAGGGGCTTGGGGAACACTTCTGCCAGCTCCCTCAGGACCCTTGGCTGGATCCCATCCAGCCCTATAGACTTGGGTGTGTCTGAGCGGTGTTGCAGGTTGCTAACCATTTCCCCTTGGATTATGGGGGCTTCATTCTGCTCCCTGTCTTCCAGCTCAGGGGGCTGGGCACCCAGAGGACAACTGGTCTTACTGCTAAAGACTGAGGCAAAGGCAGCATTAAGTACCTCAGCCTTTTCCTCATCTTTTGTCACTGTGTTTCCCCCCGCATCCAATGAAGGATGGAGATTCTCCTTAGTCCTCCTTTTGTTGCTAATGTATTTATAGAAACAGAGTTTTTTATTGTCTTTTATGGCAGTAGCCAGATTAAGTTCTAGTTGGGCTTTGGCCCTTCTAATTTGCTCCCTGCATAACCTCACGACATCTTTGTAGTCCTCCTGAGTTGCCTGTCCTTTCTTCCCTAGGTCATAAGCTGGGTTTTTTTCCTGAGTTCCAGCTGAAGCTCTCTGTTCAGCCAGGCTGGTCTTCTTCCCTGCCAGCCTGTCTTTTGGCATGTAGGGATGGCCGGCTCCTGTGCCTTTAAGATTTTATTCTTGAAGAATGTCCAGCCTTCCTGGATGCCTTTGCCCTTCGGGACTGCCTCCCAAGGGATTCTGTCAACCAGTCTCCTAAACAGGCCAAAGTCTGCCCTCCAGAAGTCCAAGGTGGCAGTTCTGCTGACCCCTCCCCTGACCTCTCCAAGAATCAAAAACTCTATGATTTCATGATCACTAAGCCCAAGATGGCCTCCAACTGCCACATCACCCACAAGTCCTTCCCTGTTTGTGAACAACAGGTCCAGTGAGGCACCATCCCTAGTTGGCTCACTCACCAGCTGTGTCAGGAAGTTATCTTCCACACACTTCAGGAACCTCCTGGACTGTTTCCTCTCTGCTGTATTGTATTTCCAGAAGATATGTGGGAAGTCCCCCATGAGAACAAGGGCTAGCAATCATGAGACTTCTCCCAGCTGCTTATAGAATATTTCATCTGCCTCTTCATCCTGGTTGGGTGGTCTATAACAGACTCCCACCATGATATTTGCCTTGTTGGCCTTCCCCTGATTCTTACCCATAAACACTCAACCCTATCGTCACCATTGTCAAGCTCTAGACAATCAAAACACTCCCTAACATACAGGGCTACCCCACTGCCTCTCCTTCCTTGCCTGTCCCTCCTGAAGAGTTTATAGCCATCCATTGCAGCACTCCAGTTGTGTGAGTCTTCCCACCATGTTTCCGTGATTGCAACTCTATCATAGTTTTCCAGCTGCACAGTGGCTTCCAGCTCCTCCTGTTTGTTGTCCATGCTGCGTGCATGGCATGCAGATGCACTTCAGTTGGGCTGTCGATCCCGCCAGCTTTTTTGGGGGGAGAAGTCCTAATTCCTATGTGACCATTCTCAGGCGCTTCTGTGGTTTCCAACACATCAATAACCCTTGAGTCTTTGCTGCTGAGTGGATCTTCATCCCCTGCCTCCACTGAGATGGCAGATTGAAGGACCTTGCTGGCACACTGTCCCTGAAACATTGGTGTGCTGCCCCCAGGCTTACCTCTAGCAAGCCTGGCTTTATCCCTTTCTGCCTTCAAATCTAGTTTAAAGCTCTTTCATTGAACCCGGCTAACTCCTGTATGAAGATCCTTTTCCCCTTTTGAGACAGGTGTACTCCATCTGTTGCCAGCAGGCCTGGTGTTGTGTAGACTGACCCATGATCAAAAACCCCCAAATTCTGCTGGAGTTCTGAATAATCTTTTCCTAGTGGAAAAAAATGTAATTGATATAAAAACAGGACTTAAACAGTGTTGTGGGAGTGGTAGCCTGCTGTTTTACTTTCTCAACGTTATATTTTCTCTTTGTTTTTAGACTAGGCTCTTTTTCTTCCAGAGTTCAGGACCAAAAGGGAATCAGCAGGTTGCAGTTGTCTAACCACAGGTCAAAATGTCCTCACTTAAACTTAAGTATTTTTAAGGAATTAATAACTAAAATGGATTTAGTTTTCTGCTGATGGAATACTTGTTACTGATCTGAGGAAAAGATGAGAGTGGGGAAGGCAGTCGTTACTCTTTGAATGAGGGACTTGAGGGTGCAAGTTTTTTTGTGGCTGAAGAAGAGAGGAAGCAACCAGCTGTTTTGAGCTTTTGACTCTGGGTCCTGTGGAACTATGCCAAGCCTTTAGAGCCTGGTGAACTTGGTTTAAGAGTATTTGTATGTTCTTGTGGACAAGTTTGATTGGCTTTGATGCATACTATCTGCATGGATATGATGACCTATATCTAGAGGAAATAAGTACTGGCAACCAGCTTGGGTTGTTAGTTGTTATTGTGGAAAGCACCTCTTTGGGGGTGTTTCATTAATAATTTTTTTGTTATTCACTACCAACCAAATGACTGCTTGCTTAAAACACTGATTCCAAAATAACTCTGATGTAACTATTGTATTCCTCTTTGAGATAATGGTACTGTCTCAAGAGCAGATGAACTCAAGGCCTAGCTTTGTTGACCTGATGGAGTAATTATCTGGCTTTAGTTTGCATTTGGATAAATGTAATCAGTCCCAGTTTTAAAATTTCACACTTCTGCTGGTGTGATATGTATATGCACAAATCCAAGATTTAGAAGCTGAAAGTTTGAAGTACTCTTCAAAACCAGAATGGGACTTTTTAAGAAGCGTGAACTTCAATCTAAAATGATGGAATAGTAGCAATGGTCAGTGCCACTGCCATGATAATTGCCATATTGAACTCTTTGTTGACACATTTTAATGGATTTGCAGAACAGCTAATTGGTAATCTTAACCTAGAAGACAGACCATATTCAATGTTAATTGAATCATGTAAATATTCTATCACTTTAGGGTATTCTTTGAAGCACTTCTGCATCAAACGGAATTCCACATGTGCTATCGTATTCTGTAGTCTCCTTTGGTTATTTTTTTGTAGATAAAATTATTGTTGGCAGTTATATGGGATATCTCCGAATCTTTAATCCACATCCTGTGAAACCTGGAGATGGACTACAAGCTGAAGACTTGCTGTTGGAAGTGCAGTTACGAGAACCAATATTGCAGGTGGAAGTGGGAAAATTTGTTTCGTAAGTCAACAATAGGCTATGTTGCTCTTTATTTAAGGCTTAGATGTGATTTTCTTTCTTTGTTTTGGGAGGTGAGTTTTCAATTTATGGATGGACAACTATTAAGCATATATATGAATATTGTACTATGCATTTTATCTGCTTCTTGAGTTATCTTGATATGAGAGAATTTTTACTTAATGAATATGTGGAGAATAATCTTCCAGATACTTGCACTATCTTTTAAAAGTATGTAGAACAGGAAAAACATTATATTGAAAGTTTTTTAAGTGTTAAGAAAACTTGAGTAACTTTTTATGATCTAACATGTAATATTGGCCAGTTGTTTTGGGTTTGATAGAGGATTGGAAGATCTTTAATTCCAATTAATTTAGTGGAAATAAGTGGACAGGTAGAGGAGAGATACTATGACTCTAAGGAAAAGGCCTTATATTTAATTGGCTGTAAGAGAATCTACTTAGGAGAACTTTATTTAAAAAAAAAAACCCAAAAACTAAATGGATATGAGGATCATCACTCCAAACAAGTATTATTCAGCAACTTTCTCTGCTGGAGATACTGCTTAGGTTTGGGGGGAAGAAGAATGTGAATGCAGGGTTCTAAGTTTATGACATCTGCCTTATAGTTTAATTTAGGTTCCATGTAGCTGGTACAAAAGTGAATTAAAAAAAAAGTAATGTACGTGGTTGCTGAATAATAGTTATCTGGAGCGATAATCCTCATATCCATTTGCTTTTTGGATGAATTAACAGCACCTTGTTTGCAATTAATTTCAAGCTAAACTGGGAAAATAGTTGACTTGCTCTTCATACTTAAATCTGAAAATATGTTCTTAAAGGATTCATTTTAATTTTGAAATTAACTTGTAATAGTGCAGCATGAATTCAGGAAGACTATTACTTCTGAGTTTTTATGGTAGCATTTAACACCCAAACCTTTGGATTTGGCCCACACCTGAATGTAATTTCAACATGTTACCTGAATATTATCCTGTATGCATTTTACTTGGAATTTATCTGGAAACAGTGCTTTTTTTAACCTTCTTTACAGTGGTACAGAAGGACTTCATCTGGCTGTGTTGCACTTCCGAAAACTCTGTGTATATGCTGTTTCAGGTTAGTTTACAGATAGCTTTCCAGTGATTTTAAGTGTATTCTAAAATTTGGATTAGGTTAAATGCTAAACTTAGTATATACAGTGTTTGCTCATCATCCTTGAAGAGCTGTAGTAATCTTCTCCCACTCAATCAGTAATTAGGTCTAGATATTTCCCAATGGTTAACAGATTTGCTGATCTGCTCAGTGCTTGAGATCCTGTGATGTGTGTGATGGTCTGCGGTTGGTAGCGCTTGTGAGCAACTAGTTCTCATTACAATTTTAGGAGTGGGTGTTACTGTCCAGTATGCTAATGAACAAATGGTTGTTTAATGACAACTTAGCTCTTTAAAAATGAAACAATTCTAATTATTTCTGAACTCAGAAATCCAGATAATTTCGTAGAAAGCCAGAACATTGGTAATGTAGCCCAGGAGAAGATGGGAGGTTAGTACTGGTAAGAAGGTGAAACTACTGTTTTTTTTCTTAAATCCTCTTCTGCTGCCTTTGTCTGGAAATTCTAAATGCTGTGTTCTCCCTGTATGTAAAGAGGCAAGTCACAAAATACTTATTCTGTGCATTGAATACTCTCTAATACATGCTTAACGCAAAGTGCTGATTTAAGAGATCTATTAGTTGAACCCCCATCTTCAAAAGTCACTAGACAACTCTACGTTGTTCATTTTCTCTGTGCAGGGACAGCTGTGGCTCCTTTCACTATAAGAGCATCGTTTTCTTGTAGGAGCAGCTTGCTTCCTATCCACAGTCTTGCAGGCAGATAGATTACAAACACATGCCGTGTTTCTAGATTCTGTTTGCCTTCTAGTTGTCTGGAGACACCTGTAAAACTGAGCTTTGTTGAGTACATCTACTTTGAGATGTACTGCAGTTTTCATACTTCCCTTTCTCTGTAATAGTGCTTATGTCTTAGGATTGTAGCCTACCAGTACAATTTTTATTAAAACAATTTATTTTAAAATTTGCATTAATGGCATAGAACAATAGGCCAGTCTAGAATTTTTTTCTAGTTACAATTTTCTGTTTGGTCTACATGACTTTACTTTTATTATTAGTTAAATGCTTAAGTTTTACAATTCTTTAATAGACGACTTACACTAATTTGTAAGCATTCATGATGTAATGGTAATTTCTGTCATCTGAACAGAAACTTTTGAACTCCTTTGAGAAATAATGATAATTATTTAAGCTTCCATGGCAAATTGCACTTTCATAAAGTGGGATTTTTACTTGCTTTATATGTGTTTCCATATCTGTTATTTATAATAAAATAACTATGCTGCTTCTCCTTGACAAATGAAAGCATCTTTCAGGGCTGGCTAATGTATGTCCTGGATATTGTATTACAGTCAATATAAAAAGTCTAACTGAAGTATGGCCGCCTGGATATTGTATTACAGTCAGTATACACACTTTCTAACTTGTTTTTCCTCAGGTGTTGCTACTTAGGTAGTTACTTACCAGCCAGGGCTTTTTTCCCAATGTCTATTCCAATCCTTTCCCTAATGTGGGCCTGCTTTAGGAGCAATTGCTTAAAAACAGTATTGGATTTTAGTTGGACAAATTGCCTAAAAGGTTAGCATAAGCTACAAATCTTTCATAGCATGTTGTTTAAGATGGTGTTGGAATAATCTTTGTACATTTAAAGCTGTGGTAGGATTTAGCTTAGATAACATTCACTCAAAACACCTTTTCCCCTGACTGTTCTCAAAGGGGTTTTTTTTTGCTTGCTAGTATTAATCCTTAAGTGTTACTCTACATGATGAACTTTGTTTTCTTCGTGGGATGCAGGAAAGACTTCTGATTACCAAAAGGAAAGCTTTCAGTTTCTTTAGCAGAAATTCAAAAAGACTTTCTAGTTCCCTGAAGGAGTCAGGAAATTAAAGTTCATGCAGACCTTTTCAGAGAATGTGATGTATATCATAAAATTATTTTTGTTACCATATGTTTGTTTCTTATCTTTGCATTATTGATCACTACATTGAATTTCAGAGTAAAGGCAAGTGATAAATGTGCCCTAAGCATAGCTTTGTCAAATTATAGCTAATGACTAGCTACAGTTTAATTTGACAGGAAGACTATTACAGCTCAGGTTGGCTGTTGGATATAGTATATTCACTGAATAACTAGAGAATCATAAGAATTCCCCTATGAGTAGGCTTTTTTCTTATCTTAGAGGTGTGCCTAACATGAGGAAAAATACATTTGAGTAATAAAATCTCAGCCTCCTGCTAAGTCTTTATGCCATATTTAGTATAATGAGACCTTATTTCTGGTTCTGGCCTTTAGGAATTTTGTAGCTTGGTGATTTTTTTTAAAGAAAGCAGCAGTCTTTCTTTAAAGACTTTAAAGACTTCATATCTCAGAGTCACTAGGAGTAAGTTATAGTTTTTCATTTTGTTTGAGCTGGTACTCCTTTACTTCTACATTGTGTGGATCAAAGATATAAATATATACCCTTTGTTTTTTGTAGGAACTCTGGGAAACGTGGAACATGGGAATCAATATCAGATTAAACTGATGTATGAGCACAATCTTCAGAGAACTGCTTGTAATATGACTTATGGTCCATTTGGTGGTGTAAAAGGTAAGCTCCTTGTTGCATATTCTTTATTATTAGTTGTTTAACTGTGGACAGTTGAGGATTAATTTAAATTTTGAAAGGCCACATGATGCTGCTCTCTAAAGGAAACCTTTCTATAAATGACAGTACCTTTTGTCTGCTGCATATAGGAAATAACTGAAGTTCAAATGAGGCAAAGAATATTAAATGCAGAATAGTTGTTTCCTCACATCTTGAACAGGATATGAATTTACAAGGATAATATTAATTTTAAAAAATGTTACAAAAACCCTGGCTCTTCCCTTGTAAAACACTTTAACATCTAAAATAATTATTTTCTTCTATGCTTTAATTCTGTTTTGCTTTTCTGCAACTTGCTTATCCTGGACAAAGAAAAAAGTTAACATCTTCATTCTCTGAACCAAAAATATCAAGTGTCTTTAAATGTAATGCAGATTTAAAAAAAAAAAAAATTAAACTTTGATTGGAAAAACATAATAGTGGAAAATAATATTAATGGTGTGTTTGTAGTTTTGAATGGGTTTAATAGATAGCAGTCTTTTTTGAACTTGAACAATTATGAATGTTTTTGTGTTCTAATCTGGAAGCATTTAGGTTTGCGCTACATGACAGCTCTTTCTCTTCAGAAGTGAGGTTTGCCTAACAATATTGGGGGGTGGTAGTCATCTACACAAGTAGTGTCCCTAAACTGTTGGCAGAGTGATATCACTTTATCAAGTCTTCTGAGTCAATACGGCAAATATATGCAGACAATCCCTCAGTTCTGTGTCTGTAACAATCTTCTAGTAATAATTCTACAATGCCTTAGCCTGAACTTAAGCTTGCCTGTGGGCAAGCTGACCAAAATTCATACTGATTGAAGAGATTTTCACCTACTAATTTTGCACAACCACCTTGGGGAAAAAACGGTCAACTCATACGGGTGAGAAGGTGTCTATGCTATGAGTGTCTTGAGGGGTGAGTGTATAGGGCATGGGCATATTCCTGTTAACAACAGAAAGACCACATGAAGTTTCCTAAATCTGAGAAGAGGTAATAGTGTGCTTCCTGACATACTATAGTGGAATTACAGTGACAGATGTATTGAGGGGATCATCAGCTAAGAGTTCTGAGTGTCTGGAATGGTTCAGGGATGAAACAAATACCCATGTACCACCACGCAGTTCTGCAGAATAAACTCACTGGATATTTAGCATGCATGCTTGTTTACTATGGAGATCCAAGTAGAGTTCTGACCACCAGTTCAATCTTGATGCCAGACCTGTCTCTTACATACCTTGTCATGACCTGTGGGGGATGCAAGTGATGTAATGAAGAAAGTGTCTTTGCACGCTACGGAGACAGAAAGTAATTTTTACCTCAGAACCTACTCAGCCAGCCAGCCACTTTTCAGCACCTAGGATGGTCAAAATGAGGGCCAATCCTGACAAAGCAGCAAGAACAGCAGAGGGAACTCTTCTGCAAACTTTTCTTGTTTTCTAGTAGCACGTCTGTCCCAGCATGCCAAACTGCTTTCCTTTTCCTTTCTTCTTCCTCATGTTCCAGTTTGCATTAGTGTGTTTATTGCTCTGGAAAAAGAATGCCCTCAAGTCTTGTTTTGAGGTGGCAAAAATGTTAATAAACAAGGCAGGCAGAGATTTGTGTTATGTAATAAATAATACATGATGTTCTTGTTTGTAGATTTCCTGGACTGAATGTCCTTTTTATGTGGCTTTCCTGGACTGTCTGATTAGATTTCTTGTCAAGGATGTGCTTTTAATCTTGCCCCCTAGCCTTTTGCAGTGAATCTATTTCAGTTTTTTTAAGTATCATCTTTAATACCCTGTTGTCTCCTTGAGACTTATGAATGACAGTGTTGTGCTTTTATTTCCATCTTGCAAGACCAGCCAGAGTGAACCAGAAAGGAGGTCTATCAAGCACTGTTAATTTTAGTAAACAGATGCCTGTCCTGGTCTGGCCTGCCATACTATCTGTGTGTATCTTTGGCTGATGTTCTGGGCTGCAATTGAGAGCCAAACAGTCTGTAAATAAATACTTCTTTTACTATCTGCCTTCCACAGGCTTCTCTGGAATTCCTGGCCAGGCATCTGCTAACAATCTCTCTTGCCTTCAGCAGAGGTTAATTCATGATGATGGTAGTGCTGTAAGCCTGCAGCAGTGAGCTTGCTTTGCTAACAGTCTGACCTCTACACCATGCTCTAGAAGTGGACTAACAAAACATAGTGAGGGTTTTTCTATTTATTGCATTCCGTTACTGCTGTGACTAATATGTGTCCTATTGCTATACTCAAGCATGCTTGAAACAATGTGAAGGTGAAAGAGGCACTTGAGAGGTCGTGTTTACAGAGCTACTGAAGCAGACACAGGAGAATGGCAGTTGAACAGAAGGAGGAAAGCATGTGTACAGGGAAAGCATGCTGCGGGAGTGTCGGGGAGGAGAGTGAATGTAAGTCCCCCAGGAACATAGTCTTTCATCTGAGGAAGCCAAGAATGCTGCAGGAGTTAACACAGACCACTTGATCTATGAGTTGCTCAGATTTCTCTTGCTGAAGATTATAGTTGGGTTTTTTTTCATATTAATTCTATACCTTCAGTGGTAAAGAAACTTATTCTACCCACCCATGCTAGTTAACAATGGCAAAAGAAAAATAGGATTGAGTTTATGTACAGTAGTTTGTACTGGTGTCCTCTAACACATTCTTGAGGGTTTTCTGTCCTTCCTTGGGACAAACAGTTATTTGGGTTCTAATTAATGCTCTGTTTATTTTTTGTTGGACTGCTTCCAAACAGTTGCCAGTCGATTTAACCGATACTGCCATAAATGATCAGTTCACTACTGTTTGGTCTTACCTCAGATAAAATACTTGCCTCTTGGCATTCAGGTTTCTCCTGTAATCATTCATAATATGATTTCTACCCATGTGCAGATGCAGTCTGTGCTGTCTAGTTGGCCACGACAGCAGTGGCCTTAACTGAGATGCCAGTTGGGGATGGGGTATGTAGGATTGCAACAGATGTGTAAAACAGGCTGGAACAGAAGTCTGAGACTGGGTGACTGCTACTAAAATTGGGGAACAGTTCCATAGGTAGGCATCAAGGTATGCGTAAAGGTACGGAAGGGACCTCTGTTTCAATCCAGCAGTTCTTTAACTGAGTTGCTGAAAATCCTGCATTTCCCTTTAGATCCTTAGAGGGGCTGAAGAGGCAGAGATTTGTTCAGACCAAACTTTCAGTTTTCATAATATTAAAGTTTGGTTTAGACTGTATTGGAGTAGAATCCATTTCTCTAATTTACAAAGCAGCTTAGTGTCTTTAGGATGCCTGTATTTAAGGAGAAACCACCTGAAATTTTTCTCTTGAGTATTGTTTGACCTAGAGCCCTCTCAGAGCTTTTCAGAAATTCAGCAGAATAGCTGTTAGAAGCAAATGCTCTACTACTGTTTTATGTTTTGGTTTGGTTATGAAGATCCACTAAGCTTCCTTCAGCTGTTTGTACTTAAAGGTGTGCTTACATAAACCTGTGTGCCTACTCTCTGAAGCTTCATCAGGGAGGAGGTTTTCTCACGGCTTCTATTACTGTAGTAGCTGGGGAAGAATGTCTCTGCAGTTGTTTGACATGTTCAAAATATAGAAACAAACACCACTAGATGTGTATCACATTCTCTGTCAGCATCCTCCGATGTAAGTTTTTGCTCTCCTGTCCCTGCTAGTTTGTGGCAATCTTAGTCCCTTGTTATAATTTGGTCTGTCAAACTGCAAATCTGTTTAGCTGAAATGTGATGGAGATGTAAAACATACCAACTATAACTGTCACTTCGCAACTGATGATTTTTGGTCTCTTGTATTAAGAAAAAAGGTATTAGAGATTTCTCTGAGGAGGGAATTGTGAGGTAAACAAACCTATTTTGTAGCCTAGTTGCTAACAGCTTAATTCTTGCTAGTGTCTTCAGATTAATGATTGATGCCATGAGCAACTTTCACAGGTGGAAGAATTGACATAGATGTTCTCGTAACAGGAACAGATGAAGATAATCAACAAACCCATTTATTTAGTCTTGTCATGGAAGGTTGAAATCTAAATTAAAGAAACAATTAAAGCTATGGAATAAAAAAGCCAAAGACTGAGAAGTTGTCCAGTGACTTGCATTGATTAGCAGTGTATTTGTTTTTTAAATAGCAGGGTGTGAATTGTGGTTGTCACCACTAGATGGTCCTCTCATTACAGTTATTGTTTAGTGGGCTGCATCTCTAAAGCTGCATTTATACTTGAACTGATTCTACAGGTGTATTTACTGCAAGACTTAATGAAGTATAGAAAACACAAAGGCACTTTCTGAAAACTGGTATAGCTAAAAGTGTTTTATTGATTAAAACAAAATGTATTCTGTTGGTTATAGCAAAAAAGGTGAAATGATCTTGACTCTTACGTTCAGCAAAACTGAGAATGAGCCAGGGATGTGGGAAATAACAAGGAAATCCCTTATATGTTTAGCTAGAATCCTACACAAAGCTAATGGAAACATTTAAAAAAAGTAAATGGAAAAAGCCTACAAAGATGAAAATGTAAGTTGGGCACAGTTTAGGCAGAGTTAGTTGTGACTTACAACTTAAAAAATCTGTAGCAGAGGGAAGGATTCTAATACAGAACTTTGCATTTCTTTGCTGCTTTAACTATATTTGTTCCTTGCTGTCTCTGAACACTGGTGCTAAAATGAAAATGTGAAACTATCAGGAAGTGACATAGAAAGATCAACTAATCATTTTATATTTGAAAGATTATGTATTGTTAGCCCAGGCTTTCAAAAATTGAACTTAATTTTTGAAGTCATTGCCTTTGTTATGTAGAATGCATATATCTGCTTTTCATATTTCTGAACTCTTCCTCATGATCTTAGAGCTGTAAGTTGAGTTTGTCCTGCAATGCTCTGATTCTAGCATATGGGTCTTTTTTAGAAAGGATGATTCATGATAAAACCATGAGTTAGTAGTGCTGAACACTGGTTTTCAACCAAGTGAACTCTTAACCTAGCCACAAAATGTCATAGCCCTTAAGTAATGAACAGATTGTACAGTCTTCATGTTTTACTTCAAATATAAAACTTAAAGAACTTGAGGTGACTCTACTGTAAGCTCTTTTGATTTATTTTTTTAAAGAAAATGAACGTGAAAAAGCATACACTTTTACGATTTGTATTGCACCCTTACCTATGGTGAGGACTCTACAAAAATTTTACTTTATCTAACCTATTTCATCACATAATTTTTATAAGGTCAGATTATACTATTATGGCATCATGCAATTATGCCACCAGAGATTGCTGTATTAACAATTCAACTTTCATTATATGACGTCATGTTTGCTGATAGCTTACGATATCTTGGAAGGTATATTCTGTTTTCCTATCTGTAGTATGTAATTCTGGGTCTTTGTAAGATACTTGAATCAAGTGCTAGGTTATTGGGTAAGATTATGTTAAAGAACCCAATTAGTTGGTAATAGCAAGAGTATAGTTTGCATAACTGTGCATATAGTTTGCATATTTTTGTTTGGGAGAGAAGTGAGAAAGTCATTGAGCATCTTAGGCTGGTTTAGAGTCTGTGGTCACCCAAAAGCAAAGCTCTCTACTTATTACTCTATCAAAGTTCTGAGTTCAGTTTCTCTAATGCGAGCAACTTATGCTTCTGTGGTTGCTATGTGGTGCAGAGGCAGATGCGCTGGTTTCACAACAGTGTGTGTACTAGACACAGCATGAGATGTGCTGGTTTAGAACTCGAGTTTGTATACTGGATAGCATCTCTCAAATGTCTTCTGTGAAGTATGAAGATTTTTGAGGACAAGTGAAATAGTTTAAAATGTTGTACTGGGCTGGCAAACCCTAAATGATGGAACTTCATTTGACTGATTCAAAGTCACTGGTGATAGAAAGTTTCTGATAAATGAGTTGCATATTTTGAGATTGTTAAAAGAATGGAATGAAGCAAGTTAATTGAATATAGTGTCTTAGTTAAGAATTCCTTTTCTTTCTTACTCTTCTTCATGCAGCAGTGTACCTCCAGTTCAGTTCTTAAGGCATAAATTTGCTATTAATCTAGAAATAGTCATGTCTTAAGCAATATTCTACGTATTGTTTAATTTTAATTATGGTTAAGACAATGTTTATTGAAAACCAGATTTTTTTCTATGTTAAGTATGTAGTGATTAGATTTTGAGCCAGTATTGTTAAATTTTGTGATTGACATAATTTGATCATAGTTTTGTTCCATTCTTAATGTTTTTGTTTACAATTCCACCAGAATCATGTAGTTGGTGTTCTCTTTGGTAGAATTTGTATCTCTTAGGTCTAGTTCTTTTAATTAAAATAATGCTGAATTGGATCTGTTCTAGCCGTGCAGAAATTTTGGATGTTCAATTCACCAGTGTTGGCTTCAATTATATGAAACAATAGCAGTGAACCATTCTCATGTGGTAATATTAAAACTTCTTATAGATGAGTAATCACCCAGAAATAGTTGAGATAATTGTCAACTGCTTACTTAAGAATCGCATAAATTTGCATATTGTTACAGTAGAAGATTTGTAGGCAATTGGCATTAGGCAAAACTAGTTTTTAACCCAGGGCAAATAAATTCATATTACTTTATAATTATTTTTATAGCCTTTTTCTAATGTGATGTTTAGATAATTAGTGCTGCAAGTATGTTAATTTTGTAGCTACCACATGTAGAAGTAAACTCTGTCCTGTGCCTTGACTTTGTCTTCACATTGCGGATATTTAGACGTGGTGTGTTGTCTTGTCCTTAGAGAAATCTGAGAAAGAGACACTAAGTTGGAAAATCACTCTTATTCCTACATTACCAGTTTTTGTTGAATGGATTACAACTCTGCTAGTTTATAGCCGTTAGCCTGTACTTCTACATCCTGAGAAAGAGTCAATACACTACTTGTGCCTGACTGTTCTTATAAAGAGAGATTTACTGATGTGGAGCCTGCTTATAAGAAGTGATGGTATTATGTTCTTATGTAGTAAAAGAAAAGTGCCCTTACTACTGCTTTGAAAAAGTGTGCAGATTGGACCACAATTTCATTCTGTGCCTTGTTTGCCTTGAGTCAGATGTGACTTTATGTTTGAGGAAAGTGTATGCAATAAATTTCTGCTGAAATGATATAAAGAATGGAGAAATGCGTTAAAGTAAAAACAAACCCATTATTACTTGGAGCTTAGGTAGCTTTACAGATTATCACATGAATTTCCAGTGGTCAGTTGTGCGTTAGAGTGAATGGTGGGCAGGATAGTAGCTCAAATATGAACAAACAACAGTGTATAAGGAGTGACTACTAAAATTCAGTGCTTTGAGGACTGGTGTATGAAGTGCAGGTTTCCCGAGCTACTGTCTGAAGTGCTTAGGAAGTGTGTGAATGATCACATAGGAGGATGACCTTTCCCACGCAAGGGTTGAGTTCTGTGGTTGTTCTCCAGGGCGTAAGTGGTACGTTAAGGTGTGTGTATGAACATTCTCAACATTTCCATTTTTCTTTTTCAATTTATGTTATTAAGATTTTGCCTTCTACTTAAGAACTAAAGAAACAGCATATTGATAGCTTACCAGTGGCACACACAAGCTATTGGGTTACTCTTGAATAGAATACTAAATTTTTTTTAGTGACAGAGAGAAAGCATAATTTAATAACCTTCCTTTCTTAGTTGCGGAGTTATTTTTCAATGGTGTTCACTTATAGATAATGGCTTTTTATTTTCCCTGCAAAAGCAGTATCACCATTTGTGCAGTTCCACAAAATATACTTGCATTGTCTAATAATTAAATAATCAGTGAATTCATCCTGGTTTTATATAACCTCTTCAAATGAGTTGATAAATGATTTAGAATTGGATCCCGCTAGTAGCGCACAGATTTTGGAATTTATTTTTTAATCTGAAACCTTACTGCCTTAAGTTGGCTTCCAGAACAGTTCAGATTTATTTGAAGTTGTTCAATGGATACTGTACCAATAAAAGGAAATAATAAAACAATAGCAAAGGGAAGGAAAAAAGAAAATACAACTTTGACATGAAAAAGTTACAAGCAAAAAAGTGTGAAAATACCTTGAACCTATCTTTTTCTCAGCAAATGGCCTTGAATTCATTTTACTTTATTATAGCACTGGCCTAGAGGCAAACTATGTTGGAGTGTTACAACAAAGAGGGTGCTATATGGAGGAATTTTTTTAATAATGAAATACAACATATGTGTAAACCATGCAACCTTGTAACAGGAAACTTTATAAGAAGGGTAGACTGTGCTTAACTTTGCCACAATTCTGCAAGAATGAATTTTATTAGGTGTTAGTCAGAAAAAAATTATCAGCTGAGTTTTATGTGGTAAGGTTAAATGATTCTTATGACTATGTTTAAATACAGCAGCAGTATAAATTTGGACTTTGATTTATGGCTAGTTCTGTTACAGAGCAGAATGTTTAACTGTTACCTTCCTGTTAAATTGCTCCTGGATAAGGACAGATTATTTGAAAGGCTTGGTCTTTGTGAGTTTTTTCATGGAATAGATCTGCTGATGACTACTTCTAAATGGTTTCTAATGTAACTTTGGAAACCTCTTAGTGTTTTTTTTAAATCATGGAGTTAGAACCTCTTCTTTAAATTGAACATGTGAATGGAAAAATAATCAAGGAAAACATTATCTGAATCTCTTACCCTCCTTTTCCTTTCACCTTCCTCAACTTTTCTTAACAGTAGTGAGTAAGATCATAGCCTAACTGAAGTAAAAACTCCTATTGCCTTCAGTATGCCAGAACTTTACTTCGATTATAAATTGCTAGATATATCACTTAATCTGCATTTCATTTAAACAAAGCACTATAATTAAAATGAAGTAAAACAATACATACGTTTGGGAGCAGTTGTATGTAACTGAAAGACTTGTTTTTCGAACCTTTGATAGATTTTTATATGATACTTTTTCTAATTTCTTTTGTGGAAAGACACCCAAATATGTGCAGTCATTGTGAACTGGTAGTATAAAATGTTTTGCATCTTGCATATGGGGTTATGGCTTCTGCAGTACTTCTGCCAAGAATCAGCGACTGCCAAGCGGAACAATTATTACCTCATACGTTTTTAATAGTGCATGTATATTAATAATGACCCAATCTTGCATTTGTCATTTTGGTGACATATTGTTGACTCATATTTAATTCATCATCCTACTCTAATCCCCAGATTCTTCTTCTTAGTGCTATTGCCTGCCATTCTCTGGTTTCCTGTGAGACAATTGTCTGAGATCATATCAGATGTTTTATTTAAGTTTAGAGATGCTGTCTCTAAAGTTTAGAAATGCAGTATATATTATTACCCTGTCTAATAAATAGTTTGGCATGATGGATCTTCTGTAACTTCAAACCTATGTACTGCTTCATTATTTACATACGTACTTTCTTATTAAATGTTCCAGCATTTCATGTGGATGCATTTATCTGTCAGATTTGTTTGCTGCCCCATATTTTTTTCATCCAAAAGATTGCAGTTTTAGTTTCTAACTATTTGGTCCCTTTCATCTTCTTAAAGGGTCTTTCAGATATGTGTGTATGTAGCTTTTGTTTATTTTTCTAGTGGTCATCTGTGACTATTCCATTACAAAAAAATCTATAACCTATAGAAGGAAGGTCACCAAACCCTTTTTAGTTGCTTTTCCTGGAGGGGTGAAATATATCTTGTACAGGCTATGATGCTTTCTGCTTTGGGTTATTAGGTTAGTGCAAATCATTCCTATTCGAAATCACTCTACTATCATTCAAGAAAGATTTTCTTGGAGATTTTAGGCAGTGGTGAGTAGGTCTGAGTGTATCCTCCAAGCACAGAAAAGAATGCACAGCAAAGACAATGAATACAGTCTGCCTGTATCAAAAGTAAGAAGGAACAGACTAGCAAGAGGAGATAAAAGTCAGTCAAAATGTAATAAGGTCATTTTACTTCAGATTCATGAGGAGAATTCTAATTTTTTGGTATCTAGTTGGTGCTGATCATAATCACAACTTGTTCTAGTCCTTGTTGATAGGTTTATCATTGGGAAATTTGGACAGCTGTGCATATGCAGATGAATAAGATTTAAAAAAGTGTCTCCGAATAACTAGAAATGCAAGAAGCTGGAAAAAATGAAAATTTTTGGTAGACTTCATTTTATATACTTGTTTTGTGTAGGACTGCCATGTTTTCCCAGGGTGGTAATGCAAGCTTTGGTCAATGAGACTTGAGCTTACATAATGACAGTTCTTGCAAAGTAGCAGAGCCTCTGCCTACTGAAAGTTTAAGGGCTGGTGCTGTACAATGCTGTCACTTCAAGTGGCAAAGTTTTAAAGTTTTAGGAGAAATGGGAGAATTTTGAGGGGTTTAAAAAAATCAATCCAGCACAAAAAAAGCTTAGCAGACCAAAAATGAAATTTTGAGTTACTGGATTCAAAATTCTTACACAAAATTAATCTGTAACTTTTCCATGCATTGGTGGAGTTGCTTGCTCTGTTGCCCTTTGTATAAGGTCAGAGAGTGTTCATAACTTAAAGAAATATGCAAAAATTTAGCAAGGCTGCAGCATTTTCTTTAACATGTCTGAGTCTGATTATGAGCATGGTTTAATAAAGATAAACATGAGTAACCCGCCCAAATGGATTTGATGATTACAGTGCATAAAAAGGACAAGGAAGGTTTACAGCAAAAATAAAATGTATGCAGCTGCTCTTTTGTATGATGTTTGATTGGGATGAAAACGTGTGTCATCTTGCTTACCTGCAAAAGTATGAAAATATATTTTGTAAGGTTAGTGGTGAAGTAATAAGATCATTTGAGTATTTGCAGTGTGCTTCCAAGAGTCTTAAAATACAAGACGATAAATTGTTCCTGGTTGCTAAATCTATGGTGTCTTTTCTGAGACTGCCAAAAAAGGAAACCAATAGGGATGGTGATTTTTTTGATAGATATATAATTCACTGACTCATTTGACCACAAAGTAAGAGTTAGTCCTTTCTGTATATTGGTTACTAGCCTAGGATATATATAGACAAATTATCTGAATGTGAAAAGTGGCTGTATTTTATTGGTGGTTTTGAGGATATTTAGTCAAGTGTTTATTTCTAATTTCAATGGGATATTTAAAACTCCTCAAAGATGTATAGGTGTTCCTAATCTAATTCCTATCTAATATTCTGCAATGTAAACTTGTAGTTTTGCATTGTAAGCTTCAGACTCAGACTTTGTTATAAACTATTTTTAATGAGTTCTTTGGATATGACTTTAGTTATTCTGGAGAGCATTCTTCAGCAAACGTTTTCAACAATTTTCTATCTCAAAAAATTAGTAAAGAATCAAAGTGCTTTGGGAAGTGCTTAGGAATCATGAAGCTTCTTACTCTAAGGAGACTAGAAATGGAAAAGTAGGAGAAAAGATGGGGAATTTCACTGGGTTTTAAGAGTGGGATTTTGTTATTCTGTTTAGTTACAAGTTTGCAGGTGTGTCTTAAATGGAATTTTAAAGATGGTAGATTTATTGTATGATGGTGACATAAGATCCTACTGATAACTTTTGAAAGTACCTAAAATGTTGCAAAATAGGGCCTGTATTCAACTTTAATTGAGCTCCATGAAAGATCTGCTATTGATTTGTGATTCATTAAAAACAACCATGTGCCTTAAATAACTTCTCAGTCAAAGGCTATTGATTTGGAAGGGCAACTGTTGACAGTACTTGTCTTTATTTAATTTTTATTTGTGGGAGATTTGCTAGTTCAGTAAGATGTTCTATAATATTTATATAATATATGATAGGTCTATAACTTCAGATGAGGGCAGCTTGACATTGGAAGGGTTCACAGGCTCCTTCTTTAGAAAAAGCATATGTCAGTATTGTAACACCTCTATGAATGCAGGGACTTCAAAGAAGATTTCTGCAGTTGCCAGGGCTTGAAAAGTAGTTACTCAACAAGTTATGGCAAGAAACAGAATTTAAGGAAAAAGAATTTACCATTTCTTCATGAGTCATCATTATTCAGGCTACATGTATGCATACAGCCATTCTCCCATGCACAGCTAATGTTCTTTTTCAAGACCCATTCTGTTTATACTGTCTATAATTAATCTGCTGTCTTGAAAGAACAACTTTGTGTGACACTGCTTTCACAGCTGCTGGAACATTTTTCCTGAGACTATTTGTTGTGCTAGGTAGAAACATCCACTTCTGAATGTGGGAAAAATTCTTCACTTAATATGAAGGTTGTAGTAAGTTTTAGTACTATAATCTGTTTAGTGGAGGGGACTTTACCTCCCATGTTTACACAGTGCCAAATACCAGGTTTCCTTCAGTAGGAACTTTTGTGTGCTGGATGTTGCAGTGATGATACTTTTGGATCTCTATACTGCATGTCAGTCTTCTGTGCTCCTCTGAACCATACTGGTGTTTTTCCTAAGGGTCCTTCCACCACCTCAGGTCAATATGAGGTTTAAAGGGATCATTCCCAAGTTGCATAATTTAACTATGGAGTTGGATCAAGAATAAAGGAGTATATCACAGGTCTCTAAAGGATTAATTATGCGAGTGAGGCTGATTGGCCTTTGGAGATACTTTAATAGTTCAAGATTCCCTTTCCATCTAAAATCCTCCGTATGCTTTATGGCAGGCAGAAATCTGCAAGAGGTTTGGTAGAGAGAATACAATATGGTGGTTGAGAGAAGCAAAAAAGGTTATTTTTTCCATGGCAGCTCTGTCTGCATGCTTCACTGTGTCTTGACCAGGGAGACTTCTTGCAGAGTAGACTGTTGCAAAGAGAGCATCTCTTGTGTTGGGACTTGTGAACATGTTTTATTGCAGTACTTTACTGTACAGAAGGGAGTAGGAAATAATTAAAGCTAACATCAGTAGAATAAGGATTTAGCCTTTTCCTTAAACACTTTCCTTAGTTTCTCTTAAACTCCTATCCACTTCTCTGTTTCTCTTGCCTTCCTGTTGGGGTGATTTTTCAGTTCCAGCAGAAAAGCACTCCTCAGTCTCAGCTGGAACATATGTGCACTTTGTGCATCATTTGGGATGGGTACATGCGTTAGCATTGAGTGATGCAGGGCATTTTTCCTTTTCCTTTTTACATGTGTTCAGGGTGTTGCACTACCTTGGCGGTGCTGTCGGATCCTCTGGCCTAGGATGAATGGCTGCAGCTGAAGTCCTGAACTTTCTTCCTTTCTGTAGTAATGCAACAAGCAGCCACAAGACCACCAAGCTAGTCAATTCAGAGTTCTTTCTGAATGTACACTGACATGTGCTTCCTGCTTTGGGTTAGGGAAGTAACCGAAGACTTGCCTTTTACTAGGCATACATTGTTTTAAGTACTGCCTGACATATTTTCGAATGGTTTTTCCATTAGTCAGAAGTGATTCCTGAAATGCTTTTCTCACAGTTGACCCAGATCTGTTTTGCTTCAGGAGCTACACTCAGCAGCAAGTTGAATTCTCCAACATGGGTTTGAACTGGAGGAGACTCTGTTCTTTATGCTGGGAGAAATTTTGGGAGGCAGATTTCAGTGATGAAGGAAAAGGAAACCATATTTGCTTGTTTCAAGTCAGTAATTTCTGTTCCAGTATGTGGGAATACAATTTGTGTACATTGCTTAACTGGTCAATGCACTGTGGATTTAACTTTTCTTTTGTCACATTAAGAAAACATTTCCCACGCATCATTAAAGGGCTCTTAGGTTCCTAGGTGTCTTATAAATGCCAATTTATCTTTTCATTTTATTTCATTGACGCTTCCTTCCACATGAGGCTTTTGACTGAAGCTTTTGATTACTATCAAAGGCCGTAAATTTATCTCTGCTGATGTCTCCCTAAAATCTGTAACTTTATGAAGCTTTTTCTGGTTTCTAATTTATCCCATTTGATACTGTAGTTTTCATTGCATGATTTCACATGGTGCTCAGGCCTTGTGATTACATAATGTACTTTTTATGAAAATGATTTGGTGCCAGAGGGGGGGCTCAGAGCAGAGGAAATCATTAACATGCAAAAAACTTGAGCTCCAAAATAGCTTTAATTAGAAGCTTATTTCAAAGAGTTACCACCTGTCTCTCATTTTGGCTTTGCATTAGGTCTAAAAATATGTTGTGGTTTAAAAGTGTGACCTAAATGTATTCATATCATGGTAGAATAACAAAACTACAAAACAACAGTAGCTGGACTTGTGCTTAAAAGTAACACTTTCTGGCTGATGGACATTCCTCTTGAGGCACAAGCTGCTGAAACTCTGTAGAGTACACTAAGTGATTCCATCTGATCTGCAGAAAACACTATGGGTTATATTTTCACTTTATAAATATGTCACTGGCAAAGCCAACTGGCTGCAATAAGCTTTTTTGAAACGGACATTTCTGGCTGAGTTTTTGGAAGACTGCATTTCTTAAAGTGAAACATAAAAACTCCATTCACTAGCTACACATTAAAAACAAATGGCCAAAGGAAATAAGATGACCTATAAAAAGCTGGGAAGTAAGAGTTCATACACAATTTAATTTTCTTTAATTATGCTTTACATGTAATAGTTTGGATAATTGGAGTTTGATCCACTAGTAGAAGCTAGTTAAAATCCAAATTTGAAAATGAGTGAGTAAGAACAACACAAATATGATTAATAAAGTGGTAGGTATATTAAGGAGTGATGCTGTGCTCTTAAAGCCAAAAAGAGTGGTTACTGATTTAGTCTTAGGTGCCTGATGTATATTTGTTTCTTCAGACAGTATGGTTCAGTACTGCAGTATGCTTGGAGATCATTGGAATGCTCTTGTCATGTTATGTCATGCCATATTCAATCATATCATTACTGTTGAAACAGGAGATAATTTAACAATGATATTTTTGTGTGATTAGAGATGATGAATATTAAAGATGAATGCGTCCATGTGTGACATGACATGTAGCTTCATATATATTGCAGAAGGGGCTATAGTTTTTCTATTCATCATTTTCCTGATGTAATGAAATTGGTAAGAATAAAATCGATATTCGTAATATGGGAGCAGAAGCTATTACTACTTGTTACTTAAGCAGTAACATCTGAACACCTCTACTGACCTTTACTATTTTCTGTTATTTAAATTGTAATATGTCTACTAGATTGCCACTGCATATCAATTATATCTGAAAGATAGAAATTAACAACTAAATTGTGTATTTTAGACAAGCTTAAACCCTGATGGTTGTGGTCAGAAGCTGTCTAAAAGATAGCTTTCTCACTACCATCAGTATAACCAGAAGTACCTGAAATTTAATTCTATTACAAAATATATAAGATTTCTGTGTTAGTAAGGGCATTCACTTTACAATTAGACAAAAGACAAAAGTCTTTTAATATTATGATATAACAAGCAATATTTAGAACTTTTCAAAACAGGAGAATAGCAGCATGGCAAAAATTTAAACATGATTTCTGTTATAATTTTTTTGTGACAAATTATTTTATGCACAATTGTAATTTTTTCATTTTTTTTCTTGTTTTATCTATATCTTTTTAAGGAAGAAAAGATGAAAAATAAGAAGCCTTAAGAAAAAAAGTACAAATGTCATCTTCTACTGTGCCTTTAAAAAAAGTTTTTCAAGCTGATATCTGTAATCTTTTTGTCTTCAGGTTTCAGGTACCAGGGAGTTTCATTGAAACTAGACATAAAAGTTAAGGTTCTGGAAACAGGGCAGACAGCTGCACATTTCTTCTGTAGCACACTGCTGATGGTAGGAAAATTCATAGGAAACTGTGGAATGGGAGTTGAAGACTTTCTATACCCAGACTTACAGGGTTGTATTCTTGGTAAAGGGGTAAAATAGAAATGGAACTGAACAGTTAGCTAATGTAAAGTGTTGAGAGGGTTTTCAGTATGCCTTTGAATGCTGAATGTGAACTTATGTGATTTTGAGGTAACGGATGTAGAACAACTATGGTCACATGGACACCTGGATTATGAAGCACTGTTTTCTTGCAAGCCAAATAAAAATGCCACTACCTATTTCTCAAAGCCAATAACTGTACTTTAAGATAACTACACCTAAGAGACTTTGGTGGCAACCAGCGGGCTAGCACCTTTTACTAGTTATCAGTGTTTGTACACGTTTCTCAGAGTACATTTACTGGTTACTCATAATTTTATAAGATGGCTATCTGATACTTTTTCTAGACTGTATCAGCAGTGTGATAATAATGTCAGCAACTGTTGGAAAGTGGAAGCTGGGTATCATTAACATTGATAGTGTACAAGTGCAAAATGTCTCAAGTTTCTCTAATGGTTTGCACTGTTTGCTGATCAGGAGTATGTGATAGGACTAAATCCTGTGAAATTTCACAGCCTAGAGGAACAGATATCTACTGTAGTGCCGTGGAGTAGATCGGAGATGAAAGAATGCCTTTATTTGAATTATTCTTCTCTTGACTTCATCTAGTCCAATCCCACTTCTGATTGCTGTGACCTTTCAAAGCTAATTGAGTGACATTACAATGACATCAGCCAGCTCCTTCAGCACTTCTGGGTGCATCACATCAAGCCTTATGAACTTAAGTTTACTTTGTTTAAATGTTCTCCAACCAGACCCCTTTCCACTGGGGGTAAGTCTTCTTTTGCTCAGACTTTGCCTTTGGTCTCAGGGGCCTGAGATTCCTCAAGATCTGTCTTAATAGTAAAGATGGAGGTAAAGAAAGCATCCAGCTCCTCAACTTTTCTGTCCCCTTTGTCACTATGGCCCCTGCTCCACTGAGCAGCGGTCCCACATTTTTCCTAGTGTTTGTTTGGATGTCTGTGGATTTATGGAATCCTTTTTTGTTGCTCTCCACATCCCTTGCCAGATTCAACTCAGCTGGGCTATTGCTTTCCGAACCCCATCCCTGAATGATTACACAGTATCCCCTATATTCCTCCTAGGTCACTTGCCCCTGCTTCCAACTCTTTATTTTTATCTCCTGTTTGGCTCATCAGTCACCTGAGTTGGGGAGTTTTTGTCAATATGTTACAGAAATGTCCTAGATTTCTTGTGCCCTGCTGTTGTCCTTCTTACGGATATCTGGGTGGTTCAAGTTCCCCGTTAGGACCAGAGCAACCAAATGTGAGGCTTCTGCCAGTTATCTGAAGAGTGCCTCATCTACATCTTCCTGATCAGGTGGCCTATGGCAGACTCTCATATTGGTCTGCTCAATAATCCTGACCCATAAGTTCTTGACTGGCTCATCACCTGTCCCCCAGGCAGCACTCCATGCATTCCAGGTGCTCTCTTGCTAAAAAGGGAACTCATTACCATCCTGGCCTGCCCTTCCTAAAGTGCATCTTAGCACTCCAATCATGTGAGCTAGCCCATTATGTCTCTGTGATCCCGATGAGGTTTTATAGCCCTGTAACTGCACACATACTTCCAGTTCCTCCTGTTTGTCCCCGTACTGTGTACACTGCCTCTCTGAAATGCCTCCACAGTACTCAAAAAGGCCACGAGAGCTTCTTCCATAAGAGCTGTTCCATGGGCACTTCCTTAGTTGGATTCCTGTGCTAGAGGTGATTCCATTTCAGCCTTGTTTTGTTCATTGCTATGTCCCTTTGGTTCACGTAATCCTGGGGCCTTTTGCTTGCCTACCCCACCTACCACTCCCTCACTTGATTGTTGTAAAATCTCTCCCTCCCCTGTCATTCCTAGTTTAAAGTTGCTCTTAGTTGGCAAGCCTGTTGGCAAAGATACTTTTGCTGGATTTTGTCAGGAGATCCTGTCTCTTCCAAACAGCTGTCAATCCTCAAAGGGGGTCACATGGTCATAAACTGAAGCTCTGCTGTGGATACCTGCAGTGCAATCAATTGTTGGCCCATAGGATACATCCAGTCTTCCTCATGCCCTTCCCCTTCCTCAGCAGGATCAAGGAGGAAAACCACCTGGGTCCTCATACCCTTAACCATCACCCCCAGAGCCATGTCACACTTGATAATTTCCAGGTTACCCCTGTCAGTTGCTAAGCTTGTATTGAGTTACTTATGTGGGAGGATGATTCACCCATCTGAAACTTTTTTAAAAAATTACCAATTCAGGATGGTGTCCTTCTATCAGCTTAACAGCCATCAGATAAACACCAAATCTGGCTTTGGGAGTGGGGATAAACTATGTGACCTGAGCAAGGGGAGCTGGGGGCCCAGAGGGAAGGAGGTAAGCAGGACTGCTCCTGCCAGCAGTAGCAAAGCATTAGATTGGTTTTGCTCATTTGTCCACTTGCAGCCTTAGCATGCTTCAAGTGATACTCTTTGAACTTATATAGTTGCTACAATTCTTTTATGAATATGTTCTTTTTCTTCATTTACACTAATAATAGTCAATTGTTAGTGATGAAAAGCAGGACATTCAGAATTGTAGGAACCTTAATATTTAATAACTTTCAAATTCACATATGTATCTTGCTTTATTTTTTAATTGAAACATATAAGGTACTTCTATATAAAGCAGCAAACCAAATGTTCATTCTGACTATGATTAGTAGTCACTGTAACCTCTTGAATATCATGTAAGTCAGGTGCAGAACGTCAGCTATGAGTTATGAATAAGCCAAACAATTCTGGAATCTGTCCTATGAAGAATACTTAAGAGGGTAAATGATTCTTAAATACTTGACAAAGCTGTTTTATACAAATAATTTCAGAAGAAACATACTAGTTATGTCCATTTAAGAGGTGTGTGTATATACGCATATCTAATGGGTTTGTATACTGTAAGATATGTTTCTAATTTTATAAACAATAAATTCTGAGATCGAACAGAAGCCCTAGACCCTGCTTTATAATTTAAAATGTCTGTGTTGAAAATCCTAGGAAAATGTTAGTTCTAAAACAGTTGGTCTGTTTGGAAAATACTTTTGGAGATCTATGTCACACCCATATTTCTTTCAAAAATGATTGTATTTAGTCACAGGAAACATTTCTTCTTTGACTTTTGCTGTTAACAGAGGTAAAGAGTTTACATTTCCTGGAAGGATGTATGACTTTAATCTGAAGATTAAAGAATGTAGAAGAGGAAACATTTGAAATGTTTCAAGTTTCCAGTATAGTGGTGCAAACTTCAGAATGTTATAGATGAAACTTTTGAGACTTAAATCATCAAATTGAAGTTGCTAGTGACAAGTGGTCACTGGGTTAATGAGCTGCTATAAAGATGATATATTTAAATTTTCTCACTTGCAGTAGTAGAAAAAAAACCCCAAAGATATATTGGTTTGACTTCAGTATCAGGCAAAATCTCAGTCTGACTACTTGTGAACAGCGCTTTAATGATTTCCACATTGAATTGCTTTTGTATAACAGGGTAGTTTATTAGTACAGATCCTGACATTTTTTAGCTTAGGAAGATGAGTTTTCATTGTTTCTCAGCTAAGTTTCTTGTTGAAGCCACCAAGGATTCTTGATTAATGGAATACTTCTCTCATATTTAATAAGGAATAAGGGATTTTTCTAATGTTGAATATTCTTTTCTATATTTTAATATGAATTAGTCAATTCAAAATGCTATTATTACCTTGCTAAAGCAAAATTTAAGTGTTTGATATTGTCAGTGTTCTCTCTCAAAAAGTATGCATGCAATTTAGGAGTTTTCAAACAAACAAAACCGACAACTCTGTTAAATAAGAATGACCTTTAAGGTTTTCAGAAAAGGTCTATGTAGAACATAAGGGAAGAAACAGGTGTTGTGATTAAGTGCTTGAAATGCCATCAGTGTTCCTGAAATTACACCGTTGAAATTGTTTTGCAGTTCTATCTATATAATCATTGGTGTGAAGGATTGAAGTATTTTGACTTTTTCACTAGAGACTAAGAGATTCAACTTTGCCTCTACCAAATGAACAACATGAATTACACTTTCAAATGTCTTTCCTATCAATGGTTGATATTTCCATCAGGGTTTATAGAACATGTAGTGAATTATGTGCAGAATTTGGCAAGAAGGATAGGAGAACTTGATTTTTAGAAAATGGGAAAATCTGAAAAAGGAATGAGGGAGGGCAAGTGGAAAGAACCCAGCTGCTTTACCTTCTTTTCATTTTTTTTCTGTTTTTACCCTAAGCTAAATTTTTATGGTATGTTTTAATCACAAAGACAAGTAACATCATGTACTGCTGACCTATTACACTACTATTTATTTTTAAGCAGTTAAAGTTTCAATGAAGAATCACAGTGGAGATGAAAAATGTTTTGCACTGTACTTTGCATTTGTTGCTTTTTCAGGTACTGAATATCTCTCTGACCTTTGTTACCTTTCTCTAAATGTAAGAATGAAGTTTTAGTCTATTTTTGTATTGCTTTGCCTTCCTGTGTTAGAAAATGGTTCTTAAAGGATTGAGGATGGAGCTTAGTGAACGGACAATTTGTTTGGGTCCTCCATGCATATAGAATAATTCCTGAGACACAACAGAGTATTTTAATGGAAACATTTTGAATTACAAGTATTCCATTTTGTGTTTGCAAGATAGGGGCTTATCTCTGAATTCAGGAGAGATACTTCTATCAGCTGCAGAAGGTGTTAGTCTTACTGGTATAGCTCTCTTTGAATGCATGCAAAACATTGTTTGTTACCCTTGCATATGAAATGCAAATTGCATAATCACCTTCTGATCTCAGAAGTCTTCAAAATGAGACTTTGAATTTAGATTGGTGCACTTGAGGCATGACAAGTCATGTCTTAAGTCATGTCTTGAGGCTGCTGAATAATGGATGACTTGAAGCAATTTAGTCGAAGCTGAATTTTTTATTTGATTTTTTTTTAAGTCTTGTTGGTAACACTGAGTGGGCCTGTTTTGTTATTTCTTGAAGACAGAAAATGTGAATGCAAAGTCTGGAAAACATTGCCATTGTACTATTTTCACAACAACACATATTTGTAGGATTTTCTATTATCTAGCTTAAGTAGACTTGAAAGACTAGAATAGGTTATTTTTAAACCACAGTTGTTATGACTGCTTCTAAGGTGTAGAGCCATTTAAGAACCAGAATAATTTGGGATCCTGGGAGTATTGAAACATTTACAATTTCAGTTTAAAGAATAGTTACATCTTTAGAAATTTTAGTTTGAAATAAAATATCTAACTCTTTTTGCTCTTAATATGTTCTGAATGTTATTCCCCCAAAAATCTAGTTTGTTTATTTTAGTAAGTAAGCTTTTATTGAGGTTGGAATATTTAGTGTTCTTCCTCATAGTAAACAGTCACATAAATTACAATGAATCTTGTTTTTGTTAGGATTGGTTATGAGTGCAATTTTCATTTACTAACAAACTGTATAAATACCATTGCTTTGTTTCCTTTGTATTTCTTTCTTTTGCTTTCCTTAGGTCGAGATTTTATATGCATACAGTCCATGGATGGGATGCTCATGTTGTTTGAACAGGAAAGCTATGCTTTTGGCCGTTTTTTACCTGGTTTTCTTCTGCCTGGTCCCTTGACTTACAGTGCTCGAACAGATTCTTTCATTACAGTGTCTTCTTGTCGACAGGTTGAGAGTTACAAGTATGTGTTCATGTTCAGTAATTATAGTGTATTTTGGTGCTATCATTTAGTATGTAAACAATTAATCATGTCTAATTTTTATTGCCTTTACTAATTGTATCCCAAAGCAGGTGATAGGTAGTTGCAGGAAAGAAGAAGAATAAAGTGTTGTATGTTGTTGAGTGCTTACTGTCTCTATACAGTCATAGAAGAAAGCATACTGTGTGTCCTGAGGACTTTATGGTCCTATTTTATTTGTAGAAATGTGTTAAGTTTACTATCTTGCCAAGGCACATCATGTTGTCCTGCAAGTGCCAGGTTTTTCCCTGCTTCAGTTCAGTGTAATTTGTGTTTTCAGTGTTGTCTGCACTATACTGCTTGAGCAAGATGTTCCTTCCAGTTGTTTCAACGGGATATTATGTTGATGCAAATAGTTGTTAGGCTGATGAATCTGTTCAGTTTTCAGAAGAGATTTGAGACAGAAGTTTGGCTTTTGTGGTCATAGGATCTTCTCAAAGGAATTAGTGCTTGTGGGGAGAGGTGGAATCCACGTCACAAAGCGGCAGAGGAGGCTTGTTAACCTCCTTGACTGCTAGACTGAGGTCTAGCACTGATAGGTGCTAAATCCAGCATGTAAGTGATGATGTAGCCTATAAAGGTCAAATGTACAAAGGGGAATGTTTTCATAATACCTTAGAGAAAGTGGGATGAGTGAGGGCCCATATTAAGTGCATATTTACAGATACCTACAGCCTTGGCAACAAAGAGGAGGAACTAGAAGTTGTGTGTGCAGTTAGAGATGTGACAGGGTAGCTTGCATGACTAAGGTGCTGTAATTGATGACTCCGGGCTCTTCAGGAAGAAAAGACAGACAAGAGGGGATTTGTGTTCACCATGGAGGAGCAGCTTGAATACATGGGCCTCTCTTACGGAACCACCATGCTGAGAGTTTATCAAGCCTCCATCTGTTTGGAATCAGATGGATGCTTGAGGAAGGGGACGTTGTGGTGGATATCTGCTATGAAGCCTGTTTTAAACAAGAAGTTTCCCAGTTTCAGGCTCTTGTTCTCATGGAGGACTAATGTCTTCTGGGAGGGCAACATAATGGACTTTAGCAATCTGGAAGGTTTTTGAGGTGCATTAGGGAAAACTTTTTTGATGCAGGTGCTAGACAGCCTGGCTAAGGAAGATGCTTTGCTGAATCCACAACTCAGAATTACTTAGAATAAAATGTAATAATATTGCTAAGTATCGTGGTTTAACCCCAGCCAGCAACTAAGCACCACACAGCACCATACCAGCTAAGATGAAGAAAATTAACTCTATCCCAGCCAAAACCAGCAGAGAAAGGAATAAATAAATACTTTTTCTTTAAAATTAGTATCTCATCTATTTTCACTACGTTTAGATTCTTGACTTTTACAACAAATGTGGCTAAAATTTTCCCTCAGGCAGTCACTGATTCACAAGTATGTTGCCTTTATTGTAGGAAGGTGTAGTTTTGAAGGAATTCTTGACTTGGATACTGGTTATTGGTCTTTAGTGCCAAGTGTTAAGACACTGTGGTACTAAGCTCTAGTGTGCGTATGAACTATTAGAACATTAGAATAGAGTTAGGTAATCCTTCTAAAATGAAGGATATAGGCATGCTAAGGAGAGAAGAGGTTATTTTTATGGTTGAATTAACCCTGTTTTTTCTTATCATAGTAAATGAAAAATACAGCAGTTCTATCTTGTTTTTAGCAGAACAAGTTGCCATATTTCAAATTATCGATCTTTCTATAGCTCATAGAAACCAATGCCTTCATTTGAAAGGAATGTTTCCTGTGTCGATTCTGAATTCTTTCAAGATCTAAAACCAAAATGCCTGTTACTTAAATGGTTGTATACTTGATGTGATAGCTGAATTGAAAGTTTGTGTTGGTCATCTGTGGCTTGAGTTTTTGGTGATGAAAGACTTGCATACAAGTAGTTGGTACTTAAACATCAATACATATTGATATTCAATGGGAATTTGGTTTCAAAACTGTGTATTAGTCTTTGATTAGTTAATAAAATGATAATGTTCTAGCCAAGACTATCAATAAAATATGGTGAAAAGAGACAATTTTATTAGGTCAGAATCTGCAACTTCTCTTATAAATGTGTTAAACTGAAGAAAGGAAGTGAAGTTGTTGATATAGAGGACACTTAAAGACGTGGTAATTGTACTAAAAGCAGCTTGTTTAGTATTTTTAACTGGGTCATAGCATTCACCTTAAGCAATTACATTTCTTACTCCAAGTACATAGTTTACTTCTGTAAGACAATTTTAGAAACTAAAATTCTCCAGTAGCAAGCACCACAGTACATGCATCTGAAATGTGAGGGCTGCTGGTGTCATTGTTTTAAATTGGTAACTTTGACAATATAGAAAAATATGTACTTTTAGACTTGAATCGGAACATTCAGAATTGTGTTGGTTTGAGCTTAGGAGCTGACGGCACTCCATGACTTCCAGAATTGAATGCTATCTTTTTGGATAAGTTTTTTGTTTGTTTGTTTGTTTTTTTGTGTGTGTTTATTTCACTTTTGTAGGAAAGTTCAGTATTTTCGAGATTACCTAATGTGCGGACATTAGAAACAGGGTTGTTCAGTAAGTTAGCACCAATTCAGGAAAGAAATAGTTACACAGCAGTCAATGAAAACACAGTTTGAACATTGAGGATTGCATAGGTGTAAATGAGGACAATAGATGTGTGGAACTTTTATGGCAGTTGATATCTTTTGTTCTAATGTCTTCATTGCTAATTTTTCTTAGTATGGTTGGTTGGCAGTTACAAAATAATAAAAACAACGCCAAACCTCCCATCTTTTGCTAGATGTGCCACCTATTGGTGCCAGTTTACTGTTATCTCTTGGATTGGAACCACTTAGTTTACTTAATGGATGTGCTTGAGAGTGCAACTATTAGATATAGCAGATTGTATTTTAGGGTAGTTTAGGAGGGTTTTTTTAAAGCTTAGTAAGAGCAAAAAAGTTTATTTTTTATTAGAATCCTAATTTCACAATTTGAAGATATGCTGGTTTCTTGCTTCTGTCGTCTATGTGGTCTAGATTTCTAATGTCTAATATATTTAGCTGTTGAATTTATTTTTAACATCAAATAAAATCTGAATAGAAATGTTTGTTTTAAATTCTGCCTTTACACTTAGCTGTTATCCTACTGTGATATATAACATCTTTGCTGATGATGGATGTGTTGCAGAAGGCTTTCTAACAATCCTTTTAGACTGTGCTTTTACCATGTATGTGTATACTCATAATATGATAATTACATTTTATTTTTTACTTAATGTAAGCATATTAACTACAAAGATTTTTTTTTTAACTTTTTTAAACTTCCTATAACAGATACCAAGTGTTGGCATTTGCGACAGATGCTGATGAAAGACAAGAAACAGAACAGCAAAAACTTAGTTCTGGAAAAAGACTTGTGGTAAAACCTGTTTATTTTACATAACCTGTATGGTACACTGCATACATGTTAAAAAGACCAATGCTAAGTAACGAATGGAAACACTGTCTGCTGACAAAGGACCCGATCCAATTGCCATTAAAGGCAATGGAAAGACTCCAGTAGATTTCTATTAAGATTTCTTTGGGCCTCAGTTGTTTAAGGTTGGGCCTTAAAACTCACTGTTGTTCTAAGGAGAGGAAAAAAACCCAACCAACTGTGTACTGGAAATAACTATTTCTATGGCAGCCTTTGTAATACAGAACTTAAACTGTAGTAAAATGGATAAATAGGTACACCTGAAATATTGCTCGTGCTTTTAATTTAAGTCTGTGTCTTTGTATTGGACTTACAAAATTAACCTAATTCTACTTGGGGAATCCTTTGTACTTAAAGAAAACTAAGCAGTAAAAAATATTTCCATAAATAGTCAGTATCCTGAACTCTTTTTGTCAAAAACCTGTAGATTCAATCGTCTTCAGGAGGTCCCTGTGACTAAGTTGTTCAATGATTGAGCTGCCTCCTATTAAGAGGAAGAGAATTTCATTCTCTGTGGTCCTGCAGTAGAATTGCTTGTCTGGTAAATATACTGCGTAAAATGCTAGATTCAGCATATTTCAGGTATGAGAGTAAAATATTGGGAGAGCTTCTTTCTTCCAGTTGCTAATTGTACAATTTTTTCAAACTGTCAGAATCATACATTTTGAATTAGGACAAAACAGAGTTTTTAAATAAGAAATTGGGAAGCTTCATCAGATATGCTGCAAATTAAATACATTTTTTTTTTAATCTCAAATGAGAAGCATACATGGAGATGAATGTAATAAGCCTGGCTTTTTTTTTCCCTTTTGACTTTTAAAATGAGACTTCCAGCTTCATATATCAGATATGCCAGTATGTTTACTAACGTATTCTATGTTCTTTAAGCAAAATGATTGATACTGTTCATATAGGAAGTGTTGACAGTTGAACTTTGATATTTTTTGACTTCAGAAATTCTGAATTTCTGTTTAATCAGCTTGGCAGCAGTCAAAAGCAATTTTTGCATGTGTGAATTAGTTGAAATTTCTCAGAGGAGCTGAAATAACAAACCAATGAAATATATCAATAAGCAGTAGTATTGTTTAAAGACGTAAGGCAAGGTGGGATTTATAAGTAGTTGTTTATTATATCAATGTATGTAGTTGGAAAAGTAGAAAAGCTATCATATACACAAATTTTCTTCAGATTCAA
This sequence comes from Grus americana, assembly GCF_028858705.1. Taxonomy (NCBI): domain Eukaryota; kingdom Metazoa; phylum Chordata; class Aves; order Gruiformes; family Gruidae; genus Grus; species Grus americana. The sequence goes on from NC_072853.1 coordinate 115,472,794, forward strand.
GGGTGTACATTAGTGACTGCAAGCATGAATATTGGCTTACACACCTAAAATTTTGTCTATTTTTCCATTTACATGTATTGGTAGAATAAGTGATCCCCTTTTGCTCTCTAACCTTGCCCTTAATATCTAAGGACATGTACAGAGGCAAATTGAAATTATTCTAATACTGTGTTCTTGGATTTAATAGTTGGACTGTAAAGTATTTTTATTTTGAATGGGTTGTGTATTTTAAAATTTAAATATACTTAAATGAACTGCATAGCCATCAATTCACAACTAGTTCAGAAAGTGGGACATGTTTTTCCTGCTTTACTCACAATAAGAAAAGTCACCAACTGCCTTCAAAATAAGAGGATAACTAATATTTTCTTATTCAAAAAGAGACCTTGATTTTGCTTTTCTATCCGTGTTAATGATATTCATGTAACTTGATGAGTTCTAAGCCTTCTCTATAAGTTTTGTCCTTAATACGCGGCTGTCAACTGATCTCTGGAGCATGTTTTTTTCTTTTGAAGGTGGATTGGGTTTTAAACATCGGAGAGCAAGCACTGGATATATGCGTTGTCTCCTTTAATCAGGCAGTTTCTTCTGTTTTTGTGCTTGGTGAGAGAAACTTCTTTTGCCTTAAGGATAATGGGCAAATCCGATTCATGAAAAAGCTTGATTACAGTCCGAGTTGCTTCATTCCTTATTGTTCAGGTTTGTAAAAGGAAAATTCAACTTAACTTTAGCTTGGTTGCTTTTGCAGCTAAGATTCCCCCCCCCCCCCCACTGAATAAATACATTTTTCTGAATAAGCTGTTGATTTCTAGAAAATCTGTGGAATCGGAGCTCTCTTTCTGGATGAAGCAGGTTTATTTTCAAATGTTACTTAGTGTGAACTGTCATAATTTTTAGAATCTAAATAGCTATTTTCTCATCACCAAATTGAGGTACTTGTCTAGTGTTTGAGTAAGTTTGCCCAGGCTACGAAAGCAACAAACGTGGAAGAATGAGAGATTTTGGAAGAGTAAACTAGTGTTTGAGGACCTTCTGTCACTTACTAATAGTTAAAAAAATTAACTCTTAGGAGATGAAGCTAAGTTATTACATTGTACAGAAGCAACTTGGTTGGATGCCACTATAGAACTACAGATTCTTAATACCTATTCTATATTAATGTTTCAAAACCAATCTGATAAATTTTTGACACTATGACTTATTTTAGACTTAAAATATAATTTTAGATGTTATAAATATGATCTAAACAACCTTCACATTTTATACTTTCTGGTTTAAATTATACTATAAATAAAACCTATAAATGCATGCACCTTTAAGCAGTATTCATAGGTCAGTGAATTAATGAAGAGTATAAGTAGCTGATATTAAACCAATCTGTATTTTGTCATATCTATCCTGGCACGCTAACATGGCAATTAGGAGTCTGTTTTAAATTACCAAACATGGCTGGCTAGAACCTTGGAAATTTGTGGCATGTGTTGTGTAGTATGCAACTGAAATTGGTATCCATAATTAATCACATACATCCTTGGTTATTGTCAATGTCACTTTCATAACTTTTGACACTTTAATTATACTAAATTAATTTATAACAAGTAATGGCTTAAAAGGAAAAGAAAAAATAGTATCGTGATACAAGCCTCAAAGAAAAGTACTGTCTTTTGAAAATCTTTCATCCTAAAACTGTTTTTATATCCTTAACAGTGAAAGAAGGAACAATAAACACTCTAGTTGGAAACCATAGTAAAATGTTGAATGTTTATCAAGATGTTACACTGAAATGGGCCACTCAACTTCCTCACATTCCTGTATCAGTAAAAGTAGCGAATTTACAGTAAGTAACTTGTTAAAGTTTACTTTTTTCAGATTCATTTCCAGTTGTGAAATTTGCTTTGTAGATCCTAACAAATAGTTCTGAGGTACGTAACAAATAAAGTGACTTGTAAAAGGAAAATTCAAAGTGTTTTTTTCTGTTTTGTAAAATATTCATTTCATTAATGGGCATACTATTATTTCTGGAAGAATACTAGAATTGCTGTACTGGGCTTTAGATTTTCTGTTTTTCTTGAGTGAAGGTAGAACCTGGGTCTCATACCTCCGGTGGTGTAGTTTCTCCTTTAAAAGAATGAAAAGTGAAGCTTTGCAATCTGGTAATATCCTTCCCTGAGACAGGAAAATAGGGAATCTCACTAAAAATCTGTTCTTCATTAAGCATTTAAGAGCATATGAATTCCAGAGATGATTTGTTGGAACAGATTATTCAACTTCAATGATAAACTGTAGAAATTAAGGAACCATTAAAATTGTTCAGCATTGCACTGCAACAGACCAAAACCATTTGTAAATACACATAAGCCAGGTCGGGGAAAAACTGATTGGGTGGGGTATCAAGTGTAGAGAAATTATGACATATTGGTAACTTCTGCTGAGTCTGTCACCGAACTAAGCAAACTACAGAAAAGGTCAGCTAGTGTTTTTATAGTCCATCTTATGCCTGTATTGTGTGCCACCAGAGCTGGGGGAGGTGCTGGCTGCCCAGTGCCTATGACCATATGAGATGCAGTAGGAGTGTCCTTGTCAGGTAGATTACTTCTGATCCCCAGCAGGCTTGTGGCTGCTGTGCCAACGTACATTAGATTGTTGAATACTTGATCATCAGTTGTGTGTTTTACCTCATAACAGATGAAAATGCAACTTCTGACTAACTAGCTTTACAGACTTATGCAGAGTAATCTGAGGGATGTTTGGTACTAATGGTTACCTAATGATTTTTAAAAAATAATTTATAATTAAAATAAATAAAAATAAATTAATAAAAAGTTTAATAATAATAAATACATAAAATAAAATATTTTTTAAAATAATTTATAATTAATTTTTTTTAGACTCTCTGGAGAGAGTTGTGTTGGCTTTCATCCAACAGGTCTTACAAGTAAAATATAACGAATAGTCTCAGTGGACCAGTTAATATAAACCAAAAGTTAATTAGGCAGGATATGACAGTACAGCTTTTGAAGTTTGAAAAAAATATTTGTGTCAGAAAAAAATTTGAAAAAGGCACTTATTTTTACAACAGCAGATTTTATTTGTATACACATATATATACATAATTGTATATGCAACTATTGGTTTGGAAACTCATATTATTGAACCATCTGTTTCAATAATGCCTCTAAGAAGTTTATGCAGATTCTGCATGTTCCATGTGAAATTTAACACTCAGTGGTTTGATCTTGGTGAGAATTTTGAGGGCCTACTAATTTGTCCCAGATCATTTTGCTAGTTGGATACAGAATTCCCACAGACGTACTAATGCTAGGGTTTGCTTTGAGTTTTGTTCTGTAAAGGGTGGAGAGACAGCAATCTAGTTATACCAACTTCTTTATACAGGTACCGAGGAGAAGTCTAGGGCATCCGTGTTTCATCGCTAGGCTTCTTCTGGCTTTCTGTTTAAAAATATGCAGTATGCTTTTACTTCTTTCTGACATTAAAAATAAAGATGAGCTAAACAGCAAAAACTGTACTAAAGCTTATAGAGGTAGTAATTTGGCTTAAGCAAAATAATATTTTTTTAAATTTTTTTTAATAATTTGAAAGTGAATTCTTTGACTCGATGTGATAATGATTTTTTAATACTCCACTCAAGAGAGGCCTCAGTCTCAGTTGGGGCCTCTGGGCACTACTGTAACATAAATAATATTAAGTACTTTAATAAGCATAGAGTTGTTAATCCCACACTGCTGAGAGATTGAAGTATCTTAAATATGACATATGTCAATTAATTACTTTTCACATCCTTTCCATTTTTATTGCAATAATACTTACAAAGTAAATGGAGCGTTCTGAAAGCAGTTGTCTCTAAAGATCGTGTATGTTCGTCTGTATTTTCTTCTTGGCGTAATGTCTATTACTTCTAGTGTGTGGCTCTGGCTTGCTGGATAAGAGAAGCATTATCGGAAGCTATTTTATGTAAATCCCCTTGGGGCAGGGGTAGTGATTGCCTCATAAAGGCAGTCACGTACTTTATCCTGTAATCTTGCTAGTCTATTTCTAAGATCAACTGTTTAAGTGCTTTGGAGAATTCCAGCTAAGTAACTTGTGCTTCTAGCATGTGCCCCTCCTTATTCTGTATGAACTGATTTTTCAATACAGTAATGTGAAATGCAGTATTTCCGTGTTGCAATACCAGTATGTAAATAATGATCATAACATAGTACAACATTTGGGATTAAATTCCAGCAGAAACTGCTTGATTTCCATCACATTTTTAGAAACGTGCAAGGAAAATAGAATCAAAGATAAGTGATTACTTAAAACATTTTTAGTGACGTGTCTGCACTCTAAAACTGATGTATTTTTAAGCTGTTGAACTACACTTTTCTGCCTTCTGTTAAAACTGGAGTGTTCTCTTTCAGGAAATTGAAAATTTCCTGTAAAAGCTTGTGATCAGAAACTTGAACTACGGGCAAAAATTTGAGAGTTTATCTTTTATTCTGGGTTTTACCTGAAGATCTCTATAACTATGATCACTGAACTGGAAGTGAATTTCTAATCATTGTTATAGAAGTTTGTCCTTTATTTTGTTAGAAGTTTATATTCTGGTTCTGTTACTGTATAGTAGTTACTAACTGTTTATGACATTGTTTTAATGTCAAGGGGACTCCTACATGCTTAATTCTGCCTGGATTGCTTCAGAGGTATAACCACTTACATTGACAATCTGGATTAATTTAAACTGCTTAGGAATTTGTTTCAGCACAAATTCATGTTCCCATTGATAAGCCTGCTTGGACAGTTACATGTTTTGCATATTCTGTGTTGTCATCTTTAAAGGTATGGCTGTGCAAAAGCATTCTCACTGAAGCTGAGACTCTTGAACAAAATGGCTTAGGTGTTCTGCCTGAGTTGATTAAAAAAACCCCAACCCCTCAAAACCAACAAAACCCTCTCACCCTTCCATAATGGTTTGAAGATAAACTGTCCATATGTTGCAGTTAGAACAGCTGAAATCTGGGAAGTTACACAAAAGGAATTACAAGAATTTCTACTTCCCTCAAATTTTCAGTGTTGAAATGGTAATTGTGAGCAGCAGCATTTGCTTGATATCCACCATAATTATATCAATATCTTATGATCGACTTCAAAGTCCATTCCCTTTTTTCTTGCCCATTAGTTTCCATTTTTCTGTTTCACTAGAGACCTCTTTTCTAAGACCTTCCTTGCACCTCCACATCTCCTTTGCAAAGGAAATTTCATGAGCAGTATCTCTTAGGTTCATAGATTATCAATTCTATGAATTTGTCACTTTTTGATGCTTCTTGAGTTGTTAGATTTTTTTCTCTCTCTCCTCCCCAACTTGTAGTTCAGGTAATTGCGTGGGGAGCAAGCCCACAGGAATGTGGTTCCTACATAGAGTTCCGGTTAGCTAAAGCACCTCATATGAAAGTCATTTTTTTTTCCTGTTGGCAGGGATTTGAGCCTGTAAAGGCAAGTGACTTAATGCCCCCCCACCAAAAAGGTGGGTTATGTTTGAATCACCTGAAATAACTTGCTCAGTAAGTAGCAGAAAGTCACTTTGTAAGGGCCTATCACAAGTCGTATTTGGTTTTCTGTGCCTGAATTATCCTGTCTCCACATGCTTGACCATAAAAGGTCCTTGGAGTAGATTAAAATACTTAGACAACTACTTTTCTGTTTATTGGACACTAACTGACTTGACAAACCTGTTCCTAAGAGTGCCATGTTTTAGTGGCTGATTGGTTGCACTAAGTGTTACGTTGACCTGGCCGGCCTGAAACTAGAACATTATGTGTAGGTTCATTCAGTCTGAAAGAAAATAGCTCGTGTTGCTAGCCTCAGGGATGTTTCCATCACAAACATCTGAAATGCCACTATGGGTTGAGTTAAAACCATGTAGATAGAGCGTTATAGCTTGGATCTAGTCTCAGGACTGTTTTGGTCACTTCCAAGTTACAAACCTGTTTTTGCAATTGGAAGGCATGAAGCTTTTAAATCAGGGACTTTGTTTCTTCTGAACGTTTTTGAAGTTCAATAGTCTTAATTTTACTACGTGGTTTTGTTTGTATGCAGCCTTCAAGTTACATCTGATAAGCCTGTGAGTGCTAAACAGTAGCCTGACGTTTTTCTTTTAAACTGAAATAGACTGCAAACTTCCTCAAATACCTCTTTTTTCCAAGTCAGTATTTCATGATGTCCGTTGTTTTGGTTCTTTGTGCTTTCAGCTGTCCATCAAGAGATGAAGTCTGGTGGTAACTACATGGCAAAAAATGTTGATTTCATGTGGAATTTGTCAGTAGGCACAGTTCTAACAGTAAACCAGCCTTCTCTCAGGGTTTAGGGGATGTGCTGTGGGAAGGATACTTCTTCCCTCTCTATCTAATCTATTGGGGTTTCTTACTAGTTTAGGCACCAGTTTATCAGTGAACTTCATGTTTAAATGGAGGATATTTTCACCTTCAGCCACACTGGCATTTGATTAGAAACACCCGAAAGAAAAAGCTTTAGAGCCACCTGTAGTACTTGTCTGTAGGTAATTGGACGCTTTGCATATGTGGTACCTCTTGCTTCTAGGAGCTACATCTAGGAATTAGAATATGGGAACCAACTTTATTTTGTGAGCATATGTATGTACTACTATATCTGTGAGCAGAAGGACTGTTCTTCATGGAAGACAGATTCTGGAAGCAAATAACCCACAAAATGACGTGTATGCCGTGTAAAATGTGAAGTTCCTTTTATTACAAGGGGTTGACAGGTATGGACAACTTGGTGAAAGTTACTAGAATATTTGCTTTCACTTTCATTCATTTGACCGATAAATATCATTTTACTTGGTAATGGAACAGCATGTTTTCTGAAGAGGAAATATAAAGCAGTCTGGAAAGGTTTTTTTTGTGCAGAGTAATTTATTACCTTTAAAGAATAAGAATTTCTGAGCTTCTTAAAATATTAAATTTCCAGAACCCAACTTTTTAGCTTGAGTTAAGCTAGTAAATAGATTTTCATTATCTGAGATGGGGGGAAAAATTAATTTTCTTTTTTAAACAAAAGTAACTGTTGAAAAGCCAGGAAATAAAAGTAGACTTTATATGTTCAAGATGGCAAAGCAGGGCTACTTAGTAAGCTTTATCCATGCTTCAACTCTTTACGAACTTCAAGTCTGCCTAGGTTTATTCTGAGGAATGATCCCATAAAAATGTGAGAGGGCTCCATGTCTTCACCACTGATTCTGTTTTGCTCAGTTTGCAATCAAAAAGCAATTTTATTTTCTGCTAATTGCTAGTGCTACAACTGACTGTGGTATTTGAAATTTACTTAGGTAATTCTTTTGTTGTTGCTTCTCCAAGTATGATCACTGCAGGCTTGACTATAGGGGTAATGCCTGAACTCTTTAACATCGACGTTGTGAACCACTAGCCCATTAAGACTGTATCACATAGTAATGTATTTATCAGCCATCTATTAAAGCCAGCTACCCATAGGCTATTGGTGTTTATGTTTTGACTTACGCTGTTATGTATTTGATTATGGATTTTTCTGAATTAGAGACTTAATAAATTCAAAGTTGCATTGTGTAGGCCGAGATGCAGGAAATGCTGCAGATTACTAAATCACTTCAAAGTTACTGACTTAAGATGCTATAGTAGTGTCCAATTTTCTTACTACTTGTAAGACAAAATAAAGTAGGTCTAAAATTTCTAATGTTGTTCTTGTATGAGTCCTTCTTCCCCTTGCAGAAATGATAAAGAAGCAGAGACTATTTGACTAATGAAGATACTGAAAATTAGTTTTCTATGTAATCATGTTAATTAGTATTTGAATATTTGGATGGTCCCATGTGGTGCTGATAGCCATGGCTACTGCACTTTCCTGTCTTCTGGAAAATCCCCACTCATGTTACGCTTACACAGGTGTATCACAAGAGGGTGTTTTACAATATTTTTACATATTAGAAGTTAATTTTGGAGACAGTGACTTCTGAAGCAATATTGTCTTGCTATGTGCTGAGTTGTTATTTTACTCCTAGTTGCCTCTTTCCTTTTTTTTTGCATCTTTTCTAATAAAAGCATGCGTAACATGCATAACAGATGAGTAGTGTAAAAAGATCTGTACAGTGTTGTTTAGTTATCTAGTGATTTCCAGCCTGTTTTGCTTGAAGGTAGTGATTTCTTGCTACCTGTCTTTGACTTTTCTGTGTTGCCGTATAGTACTACAGGCACGTGGCATTCATTCTTTATAACCAGAGATGACCACTTAAGGATACTTACAAATCAACGTTGGAAGGTTTTTTGGCTTGATAGTCTCATGTGCCACCTCTGAACTGACAGTGTTGTTGTTGGCCTTGGCTATTTGAGGACCATATGAGCAACAGTGAATGCCTGCAAAAAAATCCATGATGCTTTAACCCTAGGTTCAATAGAATACATGAGGAAGGGTTGGGTGGTTTTTATGGCTTAGTCTACTGTGTATTCCACTACTCTGTTCCTGTCCAATCTCTCCCCATTAGTCTGCAGCTTGACTGCAAGGCTGAGAAGTATTGGTGACTGACCAGTAGAGATTGTCCCTACACTCCAGTGCACTTTAAGCATAAGCCAAGTGATGTGTTGCTGCACTTCAGGATTGCTAATCAGTTTAAGTTTTGAAGGTGAACACAATACTAAGAGAGACATTTATTGTGTTTATTGCATTTTAAACCAACCCCATCTTTACCCCAACACCAAACAATTAAGAATTTTACAGTTATTGGAGCATGCATCCATAGAGAGAATAACTTTTTTGCCTTCTAGAAAATGTGTAATACAATACTCCTTTTGGATTTTCTGATTTGTTAGTATTTCATAATATTAGAATGACTAGTAAGAACTGTGTGGTTTGTATACTAATTTGTGTAATGACGTATAAAGTCCCTGAAGACTGTCTTCATACAACCAAGACTTGTCTTCTGTATATGAGTAATAGCTTGAGCCTAACATAGTTAACATACTTGTAACTTCATGGCACTTTTACCTGAGTAAGTTTATATATCAAATCTGATTCAGCAACCTGTCTCCATAAAGAAGAGAGCATAAGCTAGTGTTTAAATTATTTGTTTTGACACAGGATTAATTCCCAGATTTGAACTCGTATGTAGCCCAACAGACTGATCAGATTAATTTAAATGAGGTACACGAATCAAAAGTTTGGAGTTCAGAATTCTGGTGTGTAGCCATTGGTTGAAAATGTTCTTTATGAAATTATAGCTTCCAATATTTTTTAAAGAAAATGAAAATCTGCAATCAATTTGCAAGTGAGAATATATTGGTCTGGTCCAAATATGAACTTGAAATTAAAACTTGTTCTCTGGCACAGAATCATAGTACATTGGGTGGTTAGATGAATGTACTTTGTATAGCTGGGCTCTCCAAACAGTAGAAAGGCAACAGGAACTAAATTTAATGGGAAGAAATATGAAGAAATATTGTAGTTGAATTAAGTATATAAGGTGTAAAAGTGCAATCACATATAGGGTAATAGTGGGTGGAGTCAAAATAAAACCTCTCTCATTTAATTTTTTAGTTATCCAGATGCTTGAAAATACTTTGTTCTTCATTCCAGCCCATCTGTTCTTCCTTATTATAACTGACATCACTACAGCTACCAAAACTGTTAAAGAATCACCATATAAAAATGGCAAAACTTACATATAAAACCAGCAAAACTTAGCACTTATTACACAGTTTTATGGAAAGAAAACTGCAGGAATCAAACTTTATAGTTTGTTGAAAGATTTTTCCTTTTTCTGTATAGTAGTACTGTAATAGAAGCAATGCCAGTTATGACGCACAGTATGAACTGTTCAGTTATATACATGTATATATATAATTTTTTATTTGAGTGTTCTGTAAGGATGTTGCCTGATCTGAGAAGTTAAATGCAGAGGATTCTAGAATCTTTCTACTTAAACACAAATGCATTTTAAAGAAATGTTTTTAAGGGAAAAAAAGAAAAGATTGCATTTGTTTTTCATCACTAAATTGCCACGGGATTGTCAAGAAATGGCAGTACAAAATATTACCCCTTTTTAAAGGTCTTTTGAAGAGATAATTTTAATGTGTGCAGCTTAGCCACAAAACATGAATGTGATTGAATTTTGTTTACCTTTGTAGGATTCTGATCCTGCAAAAGACAGATGTGTCAAATACTATGTCCAGCATATACTGTGATTCATGACTGAGCTTTCATATTGCCAGTTCTCCTAATTTTATTGCATGTCACTTATTTGCTTTTTTAAAAAGCCTACTTTTTACAGTCATATGGTTTTGTAAGGGTTTCAACTTACTTTAGAATAACACTTAAAAATACTCCTACCCTCATGGTTCTAGGGAAAGCCTTAAAAGTGGAAAATCTAACTGCTCAAGAACAAGAAGGCAACTAACTCCCTCTCTAGTATTTAAAATAGAATACTTGCTTTTAAAGAAATAGCATGGGTTTTTTTGGCTAACCTGCAATTTCTCTGCGCCTGTTCATGTTGTGACAGAGTAGAATACAACTGTATTGGGTTCTGAACTCAGTCTTGGAGTTGAGTACGGAGCAGTAGGCTGGAGTTTATGGATGTATTGTGACACTTGCTCCGCCCATGGAAGTGCTGGACATCTTGTTTGAAAAACAGTTATTATGAACAGTCTAAGGCTGTTGATTTTGAAGGTCTTGATTATTATGCTATTAACATGAAAGAAATTTTTTCATGCGAGGACCAGCACGTGAGACATTTATGTTAAGCTATGGAGATGAGCCAGCTAGCAGTGCAAAGTGCTAGAGATGCTTTTAAAGAGCACCCTTGCTCTTTACGAGACAGGGTGAAGGGACAATGATAAGTATTGCTAAAAATAATAGCATATGCGCTTTTTCCTGCCTGAAATGCTGGTGAATTTTGAAGCTTGTAGGAACATCACTGTCAAACTGTGAGGAGAAAGAGATGGAAATTAAAGTTAAATGTTTTTAAAGTTTTGTAATTATTCAATATTTTCAAAATAAATCTGTGGTAAAGACACATCATGGTTATTCTTATTAGCCTCTGTGTAGTTTGTGGATAGTCTAATTTTGCTCATGTACTGTCTAATATTAGCTTCTATGAAGCCAACAGTTAATAAGCTTTATCTAAAACAATAAACTTACTAGATCGTAGATTTTATCAGTATAGCACCTTGCATCTCTTTATTTTTGGAAGCAGAGATGCTAGGGGCCTCTCCAGCTTGACTGGAGTGAAATGGACTCTAACCACTGTCTTGAAGTGGGAGAAGAGATGGTTTAGATGAAGGATAAATTTTTGAGGCACTCCAGATCCCATATTTACTATACCATAGCTGCTACCTTTTGGTATAGCCTTTGAGCCTTTGGAAGCTCCTGTGTACCTGTCTGCCAGTGAGGGAGTCTGGTCTTGAAACAGATTTTAAACTTCAGGCAAAGGAGGTGCAAATGAAGTAATATGTCTTTCTTTACGTGGCTCGAAGAGGGAATGAATCATGGACATGTTTTAGGTGTATGACAGTTGACCTTAATTTCTTTCTTACAGCTAACACTGGTACTGTCATAAATGAAATCACAATGCAATTTCTCTTATTATTATTTGGAGGTCTGACTTGGAGGCTGCACTCTTATTTATTTAAAGTAATCAGGTTTTCTTAGCAGTCCTCACATTCATTTTCAATTCAGATAATGTTACTAAGTGTCTTAGATGTGGAACTGTGATAATAGGAAAAGCAATGTGGAAGTTACAAACTTTTCCTTGAATATTTTATACTTCAGAGCTCCTTTTCCTTTTCCCTTCCCCTTCCCTTTTTCCTAAAGCAAGAACATGCATTTCTGGAGGCCTGCATCATCCCTCTGAATATACTGGTTTTATTCTACTTTGTGACAAATACTAATTTTAATTTAAATCTGCGTTTTGTATAGCTGGCTAGTTTTAACTTTTAATAAAACCTTCACTGCTTTTGAAATAGTTTTGATTTTATATTAAAAAAAAACAAGAAAATTAAATTGGTTAATCCTTCAGATAAAAATTAATTTTATATGTAATTTCTAGCGTGAGCTTAAATCGTGTGTCTAGCCTGCCTATACCAGTATGTGTATTCCCTGCCTAAAGGAACCAGATGATGTGGTGCATGAACGGCTGCCCCTCTGCATGCATTGCTAAATCTTAACCTGTTAAGATTCCCTTACATTTGAACTGTCAAGCTATTATACTAATCCCAATGTTTAAAAACCCAAACCCCAAAACCAAGCTCTGCTTCATTTAATGGGATATGGTAGCTTTTAGGGCTCTCCTGTGTGAAAGCTGTGCTTAGCTTGCCCTCACAAGCCTTGTGCTGCCCCGCAGGTGGCAGTAATGGTCTGGCAAAAGGGACCCCTGACCCAAACTTTAGGGAGTAGTGTTTGTTTTTAACTTGACAATAAAAGTAAAAACAATTAATTTCCAGTGCTTTTTTTTCATTTTGTTGTTTGGTGGAAGATGCATGCTTCTTTTTATTTGGTCACTGGATGGCGTTTGGGCTTTTAGACAAAGATTGCCTTTCAGAGAGAAAACTACACAAGCTAAAGACTTGTCTGAATTTGTTGTGCAGTAAGGCACTAGTTTGCTGTTTTGCTGTGTGGTGTCACGTAAAGGTGCTAGTGAAAATGTCTTCACTCCCAAGTAGAGAGTGAAAGTACTGTATAAGACCTGGAAGCTGGAGAATCCTTCAGGCATTCAAAATGGTAACACTGGCCAAATTCTGGTTTTATTCAATTCTGAGTCTCAGTGGATTTCAGTGCTTATAAGAGGGGATAGGTGTTGGCCTGTTGTTCTAGTCATAACTTCTTTTTTAACTGCTTTTCCACTGGTTATCAAGATGAAATCATGTCTCATTTCCCTCTTCCTCTTCCATGTATTTCATAATTATTTTAACTAGATTTGTGTCTGGTATTCTGTTAAGATCAGCAGTCACACAAATCAGAAAGATGAAGAATGCTTTTCTGTAAAGCAACAACACAAATTATTTACCACTTAGTGATATTCAATATAATTACATATTGTTAAATAATTATAATTGAACACTATATTTACATTATATGTTTGCATGCCCTCTGCAGAGTATGCAAAGTGCATTAAATACATAATATAAATAGCCTTAAAAGAATTTTAGCTTCTGAGAACAAACAGATTATCTGTTTTCATGTGTAACAGATGAATGGGGAAGTCTTACACATACAAGTATTTTTTTTGATGTGAAGTTGAACAAAGATTTTTTTTAATGAGGAAGGAGTTTTCAAAGGAGCCTGAGGGTGCTCCACAGATATCCAAAACCAGTTAAAAATCGGTGGTAGCTGGCACTGAGTTGCACCAGGTATACTTTAAATATTCAGCTGGTCTGATTTTGGAGTATGTGTTTACTAAGAGTAAGATGGGCTTTTGACTTTTACTCCTATTAGTTCACGTTAGAAAATTCTTATAGTTTATTACTCCTAGTCTGATCTTCCTTCAGCATTTTATCAAATACTTCATACACTTACAACTAAAATGACATTGAAATGGTAGTGAAACTTGGGTTTTCAAAAGCACTAAACTAAAAAGTGCCATTCTGGTTATGCTTTTGCATATAATTACTTCAGACAATGATAAAATGAGGAGAGACTTGGATTCAAAATGATTGAGCACAATTCAGAAATTAGTTTCCTAATTTAGTAGTTTATAAATAATACATTATCAAAAAGGGACTGAAAGTGGTATTGCAGAGCATCTTGTTTTTGAAATGATTGGAATAAGTAATATCAATTAAGACTGCTTCTGAAATTGAGGTAGAAGTTTTATGTGCTATTATAAATAATATATATAAAAATATAAATAAAGCGGTAAATGGTGTCAATAACCAGACCTTGTCCTAAGAATTATCCAAGGCTTAGCTTGTGTCATTCAAATAGCACTCAGAATTACAGATTCAGCTTCTAAGTCAATTGAGTGATCAATTTGGTATTATATAACTGGAAACATGCAAAGCATTTGAATTTCTTCAAGAATTATGTTGTGAGCAATTTGTTTAGTAAGAGAAGACCTACAAAAAGCATATGCCATTATTATTACCCAGAATACAGTAAAGATAGTTTTTCAAATTATTACCATGTGTGTGTAGGAGTTGCTTTGTACTGTAAAGTTATTTTAGATACCAGAATAATTTGTTTCATACTTTGAGTTCCTCACTGTTAAAGTGTCCCCTTAGATTTGTTATTACTTTGACTATTGTGTGATATATAGTAAAAAAAATAGTTTACAATAAAAGAAATTTAACAAGTAATTGAAATTCCAGATTGTGTGCAAAATGTGCCAAATGAAGTAATGGTATTTGCAGGGATATTGTATGAGTGCAGTAGCTGTGGGGAAACTACTATAAAACCGTTAAATATGCTCCCCCTCCCTCTGCTGTCTTTAACCACTGTTATAAAAGCTTGAGAAAATAAAGCAATCTTGACTGGCTGACAAACATTCCAGAAGAGAAATTAATGTATTATAAATCATGTGTTATAACTGGTTATCCGTATTTTTCTTATTGTTTCTATTGATGTACAAATTCATGGACAGCTTTAACAAGGAAAGATTACTGAAAATGGCTTTTTTATATTTGTATTTCCATTTGTAGATGTTTCATGTTGAACAATCTTCTTAGGACCCAGCGAAACAGTAACTGAAGCAAAGGAAAAGTGTCATTTATAATGCTGCTTGCTTAAACCAATGCTTTTGTCTCTGAGCTAGCGCAGACCTATAGGATGTCATGATTAACAGGAAAGTTGGTTGAAAGAATTTATTTTAAGATGAAGTTTTTGAATGTGTGTTCTATGATGCTGACATAAAGTCAGAAGTTAAGGAAAGCGTAATTTATCAAAATCACTTCATTGGTTTGAGTTGATTTCATTTGATAGACTGATTACCTACAGATGACTGCCAACTTAAAAGTACAGAGGAAGGACTGTATTTACAAACCACTTTTGAATGCATTATACTTTAGTAGTATATCATCCAAGATTTATTGTTAACAGTGTAGCTATATTTCTTCATGCCCTTTTGATTTGCATTCAGATGTCCTCATAGAATCATCTAGGTTGGAAAAGACCTTTAAGATCATCAGATCCAACCATAAACCTAACACTGCCAAGTCCACCACTAAACCATGTCCCTAAGCACTACGTCTACATGTCTTTTAAATATCTCCAGGGATGGTCACTCATGGTTCTTTCCTTAGCTTAAGAGATTCATAGCCTCAGGAAAGAAATTTTAAGATAGTTCAAAGCCATCGCTGGAGAATTTTAGAAATTGTCTTGTTTTCAGGTGTCAGTTTTCTTTCTCCAGTTGTGGAACAAGCTCATGATGCAGTTTCTTTTGTCCCTTTTTTTAGCAACTTCATTATTTGCTGTAACTGCGTAGCGAAGTGTGGGGTAGTGCGTTTGGTAGCATGGTAGCGTCTGCTTCAACAATATCCCTTTTTAAAAGACTTTGCTGTGCCCATGGCCAGTATGGCAAAGTTCTTTGCAAACACTTGGCAGGCATTAAACAAAGTCCTATACGTTAGGTGTTTTTTGCATACCTTACCAAGACTGCGTTATGGTCCAGGTATCGGCAATAGTCTGTTTCCTTGTGATGTTCATACACGGATCTCAGGGTTAGCCCGATGTTTTTGTTCCATATGCCATCCAGAATTCTGTAAATGTAGCACAGATGTGTGTTGTACAGAGTTTTTTTGACATAAGAAAACTAGGATGAGCAGTTCCGCGTGTAATTCCAATAACAGACCCAGTCCTGAGCAAGGAAACCAGCTACAGTCGGCAACGAATATTCAAGCAGCCAGAGAAACCAGGACTCTTGCTTAGTTTCATTTCCTCTCGCTTTGGATTGAGAGTTTACTATTTGCCAGAAGTAGTGGATGCAAACCCCAAGCTTACAGGTCACAAACAGGCCATCACATTCACAGGACAGCTGCTAACATGAGTACTGGATATTTAAGTTGAAAATCAGTGTTAAGTCATCTACTTTTTATTCTTAAAGTATTTCTTGGGGAGACTTGGCATCTCCAGCCTTGTGGTGCTCACAAAGACAACTTCCTATTACGGTTTGCTTAGTTTTTGTAGCAAATGTTAATATGTATTAAAAACTGCGGTGGTAACTGGAAGCTTTTCTGTGGCAATAGAACAGTATTCCCTAAAGAGAATACTCTGTTTAACCTGAACTTAGGTAAGGGGAACAGTGTGTTTGGAGCCCTGTTATGTGTGTTTTGTTCCAGAAGGCACTTCACGTTTGCATGTGCCACCAGCAGCAAAGAACTAACAGGGGATATGTGTTGTCCAAAAAAACCCCCAACCAGTTTCCATACTTTCATAGTTCAATCAGGAGATTTATTTCATTCACTGAGTAACATTCCTTTCCGTAGAAAGAGAAAGCTCAAACTTATCTGTGGCAACTGCTTTTTGTATAGTGCCCAATGGGGTCTTCATTTCTGTATGCAGTTATAACTATGCAGAGTTCAGATGATCTCAGTTACAGCATAGTTTTTCCAGAATATTTGATTGCAGTAGTGAAACCAACACTTGGGATTGTGGCCTTAGTGTTCTGTAAAAAGGCATTTTGGACTGTGCAATTGGACCATCAGTTATCAAAATTAATCTGTGACACTTGTTTGCCTTCATAATTATTATTACTCTGGAAAATTTTGCAGTGAGGCTTCTTATCTGTGTGTACTGGAGCCATGCTACAAGACAACATAGGAAACGAGAGGGAATTCTATTTTTTTTTTTTTTTTTATAACTACCTGGTTTTTAATGAGGATTGTACTAGCGGAGGCACTTGAAACATATCAATCTAAGTTAAAAGAATTTTTGTTAATTCTTTATGAATTATAGCTTGAACACCTATATAAATGAAATGTGTTACATGGATTTAATTAGTGGGGTCATGCATTGGGCTTTATTATCAAAATTAAATTTTATATCTAAGAATTAAATTTGATCTATCTTTGCTTTATATGACAGTTGTATTTGACACAAAGGCAGTGTCTGCTCTAAGATATTCTAAGTATGGAATAAGAGCAAATTATTGGCATGAATGTATCACCTCATGATTATGAAAATAAATGCAAGCTTTTAATTTAATTAAGAGTAAGCATTTTAAAAAATAAAATGAAAGTTAGCTTGCTCCTAACTTTTGCTGTTACCATCTATGCTAGTCTGTCTTTACTGTTCATTTCCTCTTCTGTTTAGGAATAACCTTCCAGTTAAGCAAAACTCCCTGTTGTCTCATAATTTGTTAAATGCTTTCCTAAATCTTACATTTGCATGGTACATGTTCAGATAAACAAAATGAGTGAGATTTTGGTAGGAGTAAGTTCAATGGAGTACTGTTCCCTCGAGAAGAGAGACTATAGTGTAGCTAATAAAACACTCATTTGTATTGATCCAGAGCAGTGTAAAGGGAATGGTCCGGATCCTTGCAGTTTCCTTTCAGAAAGATACTGCAGGGAAGAGCCAGCCAGGGTTTGAAGCCAGCGCAGTAGCTGCAGTAACAACCAAAGAATGGGTTAGGGGTGCTACTGATGCCATCAAAGTCCTGCTGCTGTCCTCACTGTGAGCACTGTGCTCCACATCCATTCATGATTTGTTCTAATGCATCCTTTCCCTTCCCTTACTTGGTGTTCCACTGAGCTAATGCCTCTTCCTGCATACCAACCTGAATATCCATGCTTCAAAAAACTTAAGTAACAATTTGTGAATAAAAAAGGTTGCAGCTGTACTGTCTACTCAGCTAGTTTGTTTCCTTGATTATACAGGTTCTGAGATACTTGGGTGATGTTTTAGTCATCTGTTGAGCACAAATTGGTTCCTTGTTGTGATTGCAGTAAGTGGGAGTGATAATAAACACATGTGAATTGAAGAATAAGCACTGTTGTTTTCTTTTGGTCAAAGAATCTCATTAAAAGCAGGAAGTTCTATTATATTTGTAGATGCAACAGTAGAAGCAGCGTGAATTCAATATTATTGCTTCTGTGAGTCTTCCCAATTTCTTAATGAGCTTTATTTTTTTTTTTTTTATACAGAGACTTGAAGGGTGTTATAGTCACTCTGAGTGACAGTGGGCATCTTCAGTGTTCCTACCTTGGAACTGATCCTTCACTCTTCCAGGCTCCTAGGGTTGAATCTAGGGAAATAAACTATGAAGAATTTGATGCTGAAATGAAAGAGCTTCAGAAAATCATCAAGGAGGCCACAAAAACACAAGGTATACTTCTCCCTTTTCTATAGTTGTAGGTACTTTTAACCACTGACTTTGCTTTTAGCACTTTAAAATATTTTGGTTTATTTTCATACTTTAACCATAATTAAATTTCTGTAAGAAATGTAATATTTAATAAAGTTTAGGTTTTAATAAAAAAAGGTACAAACAAAATCTTAGACTGTAAGACCCTTGGATAGAGAGTTTTTTCTCTGTATTTTCATAATGCCTGTTGGAGCTTTCAAGATATCTACATCAAGTTGCAGATAATTCTCAGTAGTGCAAGAGTTCAGAGAAAAAACGTGACAGTGCATGTACTAGCCAAAGGCAAGGAAACCTATGGAATTTCACAGCAACAGTCCAATATACTTAGGCTTCAGAGAGAGCAAAAGTATTACCAAATTCTGTTTTATTATTACAAATGGCTTCTTAATTCATGCAATTAACAAATAATTACTTTTGTTAAAGCAACATTTCTGTTGCTTTAACTTTTTTTAAAAGCGATTTATTTGAAGAACATAGTGAGAAATACAAGAAACAAGTAACTGATCATGATAAACTCTGGAATTTACATACATTGCTAATAACTTGCATTAATTTTGTTCAAGTAAGAGCACATAATTTCTACAGAGATCCTTCAAAGTTTGTGTTTTCATAACTGAGTTTTTAAACAGTGCATCTGACTTGCACAGGGAATTGGAAGCTTGTGATTTTACAAGAAGCTATGGAAAAATCTTAGACAAATAGAAAGAACCAATTAAAATCTTTTCCCAGTGATAGATAGCATGTTCTTAAAATGCATTAAAGAAATAGTTGTGGCTTTCTGTGTAAAAAAGGGAGCAAAAAAACTCACAGTTGAAATTCCTAGAAAATAAGAAATTAATTATCTGCAGTTGTGAGTTTGATTCTACAACTCAGATTTCTTTTTTGTAGTTGCATATAACTTTGTCCACTGTTGTGGTAGACTAATATCAGTTTTTTAATTTTACAAATCCAGTAATTGGTTATTTAAGCATATAGATGTGGATAAATTCCATTGATTTTTTTTTTTTTTTACCACAGCCCTTCTTATAAGTATTTGACATTTTTGTCTGGCTGTCATAACCAAAGGAAAGAAAAGCATGATGGAAGGAATAAATCCATTTGAAGTGAATCAACTTTTGTTTGTTAGTTTCAACATATTGTGTGAAAGATCTAGAGAGAGAGAAAGGAAATGTAGCTGTCCTTTATAACTTTTCTAATAACTGTCATGGTATGATTGACAAGTTTACTGTGAATATTGTTGATCTTTTTCCCATTTCCTCTCATTTTTTTTTCTTCCTTGATCTTTCTAATCTGATCTAAGCTGTTACAGTGGTGTTTTCAGACGAGTTTTTATGAATGCTCTTCTCATTGTGGAGAGATGCTCTAATGATGTTTGGCTTTAACTGGATGTAAAACTTGTGAGAAAACCTTTTTTACAGCAAAACTTTTTACTTATGAAGAATGCCTTTCGGTTTCAGATATTTTGGCTTTGTTTCATTTTGGCTTTTTGCTTAGAAATTTAGCTAAGTCTTAAAATAACTGCTAATCATGTCTGGTTGAATACAAAACACTTTTGAAGACTGGTCACCATTAAATTACTCTAAGCATGATCTTTAAAATGAGCCATCGACTTTTACGTCTTTTGGATTCACATTTGTGCAGTAAGAGCTTGTGTTGTTTTGAAAATATCTACCCTTATATGGAAATAATTTTTCTTTGTTTCATTTTGACTTCCAAACGGGGAAGGTATTTAGAATTAGATCATCATATAAAAAAAACCCTTAGAGTAGTTATTTCCATAAATGTCTTGTATTTCTGTCCAGTGCTGACCGTTAAACTGTTGAACTTAAGCTGTTTTATACATTTTGAAGAATAAGGATTTACATTATAAACTGATGAAATATTTTAAAATCTTAACTGTTCTACTAACTTAAATCTAATGTTACTTGCATCTGTCTGGATGACATAAGTGATTAAACATAGGTGTTTTGGCTCAGTTTAACAGTAACAAAAACCTGATACTTCTGCGTAAACTTTGGTTGTGATCTCTGTCCTATTTCTAATAGACTGTATGACAGAAGTTGCATCATAGTTTGTTTGAAGAAGCAATCTGAAGAGAAATGGTTAAGAAGGGATAGAAAAGAAAGATATTTTCTTATCTGTACAAGTGGAATGGGTTGTGCTGAGCTATGTATAATTGGCAGAACCAGTTGTGTGCAATTGTGGCACTTTGAAACAGGCCTGGGCTTCTTTGGTAGGTGGTATGGGAGGAACATGTTTTGCTTTTGCTTTTTTTTCCTTGTAGTAAAGGGAGGCATTTTCCTCTGAGCACAAGAAAATGAAAACTTATTTTCTGTCTTCATCAAAATATTTTCCCTTGACCCTCTTGTTGGAAAGAGATAATGTGCTGCCTACTAGTTCTGTGTCATTTTCAGGACCCTATGTCTAGTAAAATTCTTGCAGCTTTCTGAATGTGCTCATGCTCTCAATTATTCAATTAATATGTTAATTTTCCCTTTACATTAAGTCTTTACTATTCGTTACTTTAGGAACTACACAATTCCTGTTTGTGTTTTTCTTTCTCCAAAACATTTAGTATTAGGAAATAAAAGTGGTCCTTAGAGCTGGACTTCTGGACTCTTAAGAGGTAACTCCTGATAGTATTTAAGTGCCTAGCTTTTAATCCTTCCTGCTTTTTTTTACATATATGAATCTGCATAAGGTTTTATATCATGGATGTAAATGAGTTCATAGCATTCTTTGCCTTGTATGTTGACAGTCCTGGAAATCATCAGGTAATATATTGTAACCTAGCCCCCTATAATGTTCTGTACATAAAACTTTCATATCCCTTCTTACACAGAGGAATTTCTAAAATGTGTTTTAATTTTACGCTATTAGGCACAGAATCTTTCTGTGTTTAATGCATTCATTATCAAATTATTTAGATGAAAGTACTATGTGTGATGTGTATTTTGGAGATAGTTGTTTATTAAAGGTGTATTAGTATATGCATTTGAGGAAAAAAGTTTAAAAATTCCTTACAGTCTCCAAAGATCATGTATGGTAGGTATGAAATGTTGTTATAGAATGCATCTAAATCCTTTTTTCATAAATAAATCAAAAATCCAGAAAGAGATCCAGGTTTAGGTTGTCTGTAGAAATTTTACAAAATTGGGAAGTTTCTTTGGCCAAAGAATCATATGCATTGGCATTTTTTTCCTTTATACTAGCAGGCATAATAATGTAAGTCTGAAACTTGATGCTGTTGAAATTGTATTATTTTTAGAAATGTAGCTGCATGTTTGTTAAAGGAGAGCTGATTTACTTTTTCTTTCAGATATTTTGCCCAAATCTGAAAAACACAGAGATCTAATTGTCACAGCAGAAGTTTCGCCCGATTTGGATGCAGAATCTGTATGTACCTGTATAAAATGGAAATCACTCTGAAAACATCGGTGTCATACATGAGTAAATAATGGTTGATCATGGATAGTGATTATTACGTATTTATATTTGTGGAACTGAGCTTCTGCATAGCCCCCAGTTTTCTATCAATTAAAACATACTTTTCTTAATGATTTTACCTAGAATTATTAAATTATTTAGTATCTTCTGTCTTAGATTCTTGGCTAAGCAAATGTAAGTGAACAAGAACCTTGGATCCGGAGTAACTTTGTAGTGGTGAGAATTTGTAATGGTGAGCAGTTAATAATACGGGGGGAAACAATATAAGTGCCACCCTGTGGATCTTTTAAAGATAGAATACATGAACCACTCAAAGATGCATTGTAAGAAGTAATCTTTTTTCTGACAAGACATCATTAAATATTCTCTGGTGTAGTAGCCTAATTAGTCTATTCATCTTGTATACATATGTAGTTTATAAAAATTAATTCAAGTTAAGAATCAGGAGAGCTTATATTATCTCTTAAAACTTTTCACTTTAACATTTGAGAACATACGCATTGCACTAGAACATCTGTAATTAGTAATTTCTGGCCACGAATTTCTGCAAAACTGATTTTCAGGGCTACTTACTGTTTAAAAAATACACAACTAGCTGCTTTTTAATACTTTTATATATATATTTGATATATGTATTTAAACTCTGTTACTATTACTACTGCTACTTCTACTACTATTATTCTTTGCTCAAGGGACCTCTTTATAATGTGTCCTAGTTTCCTAGTACTTGTCTGTGGAAAAAAGGACAGCGTGACATGGTCTTGGCTAGCTGCAATAATCTGCTTGCAACACTTAGAACTATTAGGTCCATAGAATGCTCTAATGCTGTTGTGCTCATTCATTCAACCTTCCAGATGCAAATGGTCTGTTTCATATATAAGTAACTTAATATATCAATCAAACCACGGTCTTGAATCTTTATTTCCCAAGGCTTTCCATATATCTTAGTTTTCTTGTGAGGTAAGCTTTTCTGGGGGTTCCTTCAGCAGCCATCTAGAAGGAAAAATCTGAGAAGATACTTCATGGGGAAGGATCAGTACAGCAAATGTGGGAACAATTTTAGGGCTTCTGCAGTGACCTTGGAATCTACAGGCTTGCAGATACTGCTTCTGCACTTGAGAAAAGTTTTAAATAGCAATGTGTGTTGTAAAAGCAAAGATGGTATAGAAGTATTAAAATAGATTAGGTAAGCAAATGGAGGACCATTCTGGTTATTTAACACCACCTCCTGCATATGGCCTCTGATCCAGGAAGTCCAGCTGATTTCTGAAAACTGAATTTGGTACAAATCAATTTCTTTGAACCCCTGCTATTGCTTCAGGATCAACCATTGGTCACCAGAGACAGTGGGTGTGACAAGCCAGTAGGAAAGTAGCTATCTTTTCTTAACTGAAAAAGATACAGAATGTACAAATGAAAATCTATTTCTAGAATTCAGAGAGCCTACCAACATCCTGACTTCTTAAGAACTTTGCAGATGTGGACCGTATGTGGGCACGTTGGGATAAAAAGGGTGGGTAGAGGATATCAGATTGTTCTTAATTTACTCTTTTATCATGAGAAGGTTTAAGTTCAAGTCACTAATTTGATATTATAGCAGAAGTGAAGTGTTTCTTTAAAATAAAATAATTTAAACAAACAGGAGCATTTTCTTCAACACTAGGGACTGGCCTGTTGCAAAACAAACTATAACCATAAAACAAGGTAATAAAATATACTGCAAGGTCAAGGTGAATTTTTGAATTAGATGGAATTGCCTATTGAAATAGAAATGAACAGGAATAGCAAGATGGCTGCTATGATTTTCTTTTGAAGTTCAAAATATATTTCTAACTATAAGATCATGTGTATATAATATATTGGCAGATTGGAAATCATCTTTCCCTACTGAATAACAGAAGGTATTTCCAGAATTTAAGTAAATATACAGTGGAAAGTACTGTGCCAAACAAAACAGTTTCAAATATTCATATATACATCAAAGTGTATTGGTTTCTTATATACACAACATTCATGACCTTTTGCTATCCTTTTTGCAGACAATTTCAAACAGAGGTTTTACATTTCTGAGCTCCTTCAGAAAATGTGTTTTGTGTATTTTAATCTGTCATAGGAATGATAAGTCCTTTACTGTTAATTCCCTGTTTACCAAGTTGATGGTAGGAAAGTAATATTGCATTCATTGTGTTCACTCATTCATGTGTAATATTGAATTTACTCTGTTTTCATCTTTTTCTTCACAGAAAGCCATTGACAGTGAGGTAAAAGCAGAAGCAGTACCATCAGTCACAGTAAAGGTACTGTACCTAACTCAAACAGTAGCATTCAAATAGTGCTGGCAAATTTTAATAAACCTGTTACTTTCTGTGTATTTCACTTAGATCATGAAAATGAGTAAAATTCAAAATGCAATATATACATAGTTGTTCTAAGTATGACAAGGTGTTGTTCTAGCAAGACTTCTGCTCTAAGTCTGAAAGCAATTGAAGTTTTATTTTTTATAGAAGAAGCAGACACAAAAACATTATTAGGAGGGAATGAAGTTGTGTTTTGAAGTTATAAGAATAATTTTTCCAACACTTTTCAAAAGGAATAAATGTTTGGTTACTCAAAATGTGAAGTTTGTTATCCTCAGATGCCTTTTTAGTTGTCAATAAACAAAAATAGACTTCCTTTTGTAAAAAGAATTTCATAGCTTTTGCTAGTGAAAACAAATGCTAGGAAAATCTAATTTGAAAATTGACATCATTGCAGTCCTCCATGAGAGTTGCTGCCTGTAATTGATTCTAAAGAAAGTGTGAGAGTGTGCGTGTGCATGCATGTGTGTGCAAGTGTAGTTTCTCTCAGCATTGACTAAAAAGGATCATAAATCTTATTTCTGAGTTTGAGAGGATCTTCTGGGAATATCAACGGAGCCTTATTTTTGAGAACCTTGCAAATTCTCCCTCTGTCTTGAGTAAAAAGTTCACAGGGTAACTGGACTATTTATTGATCCAGATTCCCTTACACTAGTGTAGTTTAGTTGTACTTGATCCAACATCTTTCTCTGCATTTTTAAATGCTAAAATGATACAGGATAAAATCCTAATCCTGGTAAAGTCTGTGACAGATTTGCTCAAAGAAGTTCAGACGAATGGCATTGGACTTTGCATCAGGTTCTTTGTGAATATAAGGTGACCTTAAAATATGTAATGCAAATTTAAATTACCTCCAGAAAGATATGAATTTATCAGCTTTTAGTTTATGTTGGAGCCAATATATTGTATTAGTGAGTTATTAGAGGCAAGTATTGTGTTTATAAATGCCAAATTCAATTTTTGGAGAGCAGTTATAATTTCAGTATTGGGAACACAAGTAACTCCCATTGTTCTCCCTCATCTGCTCATTATTGCAATTGTAAGGCCAATGGCAAACTATTTAAAATGAGCATGGATGTATTTGTATATTTGATAAACTTTTTAATGGGAAGACTTTATAATTCCCCATTCTATTGTCTTTTATGCATCTTGTGCCTTTTAATGAAACAAAAATAGTAAATGTAAGAGTTGTTATGCATTCCATTCTTTCCAGACCATCTTTTCCTGTAATAAGTTCACTTAACTGATCTTCTTATGTCCCTGTTTTAATTAACTGCAATTGATGGAAAAGTCCCTTTAATTAATGGATTAAACTCTTTAATATTTACAAAGTTATAAGCATTGGTTCTTAGGAAAGTAAGAAATAATTGTACATTATAGTTGCATGGTATTACTCCTGTCAGGTTAATTTGAACTTAACCACTGAATTTGGACAAGTTGAAAACAATTTTGATAAATTTTAAAATTAAGTATTTTCTTGAATTGCACAACTGCAACCAATGTGTGTGTATACGTTGCATGTTTTTTGCAAAGCAGGTAATGTTACTAATGAATATTATTTGGCCATTGTAATGGTGGTCATTCTACCCAAAAAACCTGCAGGCAATGCACTGTGCTCTAAAGAAACTTCCAGAATTTGTGACGCTTATATTAAAAACTTAATTTTTAAATTTAATTTTGCACCAATGACAAGCCTGTCAGAAAAATTTTAATAAAATTAGATACTTCTGCAAAAATTATGAGGTAAGTGTATTTGTCACTTCAGGCTCCTATATGCAGCAGAAAGCCAAACATAATTGAGAAATGCACTGAAGTAATGTTTGCCAGTATCTTTAAATGTCACTGTCTTGATTACAAATTCCGAAGTGTGCAGTCTCATGTCTGCACGTTTTTAGCTCATTTAATTGGTATAACATCTGTAAGGCTATTGATTCTATCTTCATTGCTCATCTTATTGAGATTCTGGCTTCAGAAAATGGGGCAAAGTTTACCTGAGGTATGTACAGAGGTAGATGTGATCCTTCCTCCATAGTATTAATAGCAATGGATGATCTGAGGGCCTGTTTACAGCCCAAATATATCATTTAAACCAAAATAAATATTGACATTACATCTGTTAAAGTAGTCAACCTTCTTAACACTTGAGTCATTTTATAACTAATAATATTTTCCTAAACTGATTTAACCTGGCTGTAGTGAGCTCTTTGGTAGACCAACAGTACAGAACAGATGATGATAAATAGCAGATACGGTCTGTGTATATGCAGACCACATTCAGATCACAGTCACCGCTATACTTGCATTTTAAATTTAAGGACATTCTTTTGATATCCATTGTTTTTGCAGAGAAATAACCGCAACTAGTGTCACTCCAGGTTTATGGTTAGGTCAGCTCTCATAATCTAGAGTTGTAGTTGTGCCGGGTAATCCTGTATATTGAATTTTAGAATTTGTTTGCAGTAAAAAAATCAAATAGAACTTGACTCTGAACTTATATAGAAAACTATACATTGCTCTTTGCCGTTAAAGGAAATAAGTTTTTTTTGTTACCTTTGTTTTTATTCTTTTTTGTTTTTTTACTTTAGTCATCTAAAAGAGGCAACGTTTTATTTTTATTTACATTAGAACAAATGCACATGACACTTGCAAAATATTAACATTCTAATTAACGCTTAGCATTAGTTTGTCTTGGGTTAAAATTACAAAGAACATGAGAAATCCCCTCCATTTTTTGTAGCCTTTCAAGTTATTGTGTTCCATTATTGGCTGTAAGTAACTCAGAATTGTAAAAGGTTTTGACGTTGAAATTTGAAATTCTTAAATGTTGCTGCGGAATTGTTCTTTGCAGGTTTTTCATACCTTTTTGCTGGTTATGCTTTTTTCTGCTATACAGAGATTAAGTTGTTGCTTCATTTAAATATTTCTATATGTCACTTGATTTAGGTGACGATACAGACCAGGGTGACTGCGCAGAAACCAAACCTGGCAGTATGTGTACAAGCGCCATTAGCAGTGACCTGTGACCAGTTCGTCTTTGATGATTTAGGTAAATTATTGTAGAGCCATTACAGCCATTGTATCATTACTTTTTCTGAGGGTTTTTGAAAGGCATGTATATGTATACATAGGCGGCTTCTATACTGCTTGGTGGAGGAAGACAAAGTAGAAAGGAATGGAGTTTCTTCCTTGATTACGGTTTGAAGCATGGCAGGTGAGGAGAGGCAGCATGGCAGCTTCATGATGGAGGGAAAAAAAATCAGTTATTCTGTGGTACTTTTGCTGGTGCATTTTGTTTTACTGGCAATTCTGTCTATGTAGAAATGGCACTGCTGAGCTAAAAGCAGGGACAGAAAGCTTGTTTATCTGTGGACAGTCTAGCATATGTTCCCAACGTAGCATCAACTGTTTGGTGATTCTAGCCTTTTTCCAAGTCCGAGAAGACTGCAGGTGGAATTGCCTTAAAGACTAAGTGGAGCTGAAGACCAGAGAAGTGTGTCCTGCTGCCTCAGTTGGGACTGCAGACCATTTCTGCTCTGAAATGTGCAGTAACGGTCCCTATTGAAACAGGGCTTTACTGACTGCTGCTCTCTTCTGAAAGGACGGTTCTTATGTTTCTCAACATGTGACAGGAGCAAAGGGCTGACGTGTTTGTAAAATATTAAAATCACAATAAAAACTGGATTTGTTTTGATATTCTGTGTTTTCAGTGTGCTGAATTGTTTTACTGGTTATGCTTCAAGATAGTTGTAAGTTGGAGAGGCTAGTTTGCCTTTTAGAAATTATGGATTTAAAATAAACATGTCGAATGATTTGATGAAGGTGAACTGATGGAAAAAACTATTGTAATTTAGTAGAATATTTCCTACAGTGCTAGAAAATGTTACTTTCATTTGGATGCTCCTATTACTTGATTTAATTTTGTGTTGGTTTTAGAACCAGATTCATCTGAAACCGTGGTCCTGTCTGTCTTTTTGAAGGGGAATTTTTGTCCATCAGAATTAGAAGGAATTTGTGTCGTTTCATATGATACACCAACAGGTAAGCGACTGGAGATTTCAAATTGATTTCCTTTTTTGAGGTCTTTTTCTTTATGTATTTCTTATAAATTTTCTTTTGAAATATATTGAAGACCGTAGTAATGAAAGAAAGAATGTGTATCAGAGTCTAGTCTTCAGTTTTAGTTAATATTTTAGGTAGCATCATTAAGTCATGTAATTGGTTTTATAAAAGTAAAATCATATGCTTATGGCTTGGGAAGCAGCTGTACTAGCTTTCCCACCCTGTCCTATCAATTTGCTTCTGTTCTGCTCTTTATGGGTCCACCTTTTGGAGTGAGAAGTTAATTACATCTTTATGACTATTCAGCCTTCTGGGCTGCCAACAAATGTGACAATAACTGCCTCCCCAGAGAGGAAGAGATGTGAATAAGCAATAGGAGTGATTATTCCTCACTTCCCTTTTAATAGTTGAACATACTCATTCTAAAGAAATAAACTAACCCAAAGGAATAGAAACGAAGTCATTCTGTTTTTTAATGCCCTAATGATCCTAGTGATAGAATATGTAAATTTACCCTGCTATCCATAACTGAAGACTGATTAGCTTAGTTTTCTGCACACAGTCTTGTGAATGTGTCAGACTACTGAGAAACTGTATTTAGGCAGGGCTTCCATGTTAAGTTAAATGCAGCATAAACAAGTGTAAGCTGTCTGTTCTTCACTTCTCACTGCTTGGCTCTGCTCTTGCACCTCCTCCCCTGTTGTGCTCACACGATCAACAGTTGTTTCTCAGCCAGATTTGCTGATTTGGTTCACTGTGCAAACACAGAGCTGTGCCAGCACAAAGGGAAGGGTGACGTGGAGTAGACTGGCATCAGAGAAATGCATGTGGAGTTAGGGCTTCTGTGAAGGGTGGCGATCTTGAGTACCTTATCCTATGTATTTTTTTTATTTAAGAATTGACTTCACATCACTTCTCATTTGAAATGTGTTTATGATGATAGTCTAGGCTGTGTGATGATTGAAACACTTATTTCTAGACAAAACTGAAACTCATATTTTTAAATAACTTGATCTTTCTTTGGACAAGGCTTGCAGGTGTGTGCAGAGAGTGGGAGAGAAAAGGATGCTCCTCCCTTTTCCTTGAGGCCCTGCACAAACAGCTTGTACAACTTCAGTCCCTCTGCATTGTGATTCTGACTGCTTATTCCTTGTGAATAACATGCTGTACCTTTATAAGTGTCCAACTTAGTGATGGGGCTTTAGACAGGTTTTGTGGTATGACCGTATAGGTAGTATACTTTGGAGTATCTTGGATCCTCTGATTTTGAAAACTTGTGTTTTGTTTTGCTGGTCTTGCTTCTGTGATTTTGCTTTGCAAACTTAAAGGGTATTTCTGAATGCTAAATGAAGGTATTACTTCTGTCAGGTGATACTAGTTAAATTTATGCTTATATTTTAGATATTAGGTTGGCTTTTGCTAGCCTTTTGGTTAGGGAGGTAAAGAAATCTTGTGTTAAGTATGTGTGATTTTTTTTTTTATATGCAATTAAAAAAAATCCCCAGAAGACATGACATCTAACAGAATTAAGGAACGGTAGAATAAATTTCCAAAACTGACCTTTAATGATAGAATTTACAAGACTCCTAAATAAAGGAGCGTAATTAAGATCTTGCTAAATTTTTGGATATTCATTTAAATTATTAAGCTGGGATAATTCTATTCAATTACATAAAAATACTAGTGTTACTTGTACAAGGCAATTAAATCCTTAAGCGTAATATACTAGTAAACAAAAACTAAGTGTCTTTGTGACTTCATTATATCTGAATAGAGACTTTTTCCTCTTTTATTTTTTAAGATACCCATATTTCTGGCCAAATCGGTCTTCAGTGTATCTCTGTGGGATTCATACAGCTGAAGGTTAATGAGTCACTCAGTTGGATGGGATTATACTATTAATGAATGTGGTCTCAAGTCTGGTTTTTGGCTAGCATTATGCCTTTATGTATTGTCTACTTAACAAATGTGGCTTAAGTTCTTTAAAACATGTTACTACATTTCCTTTTTTTCTTATTTGAGTAGGATCTGATGTATTTTTTTTTTTTCTTTTGTCCCATTGCTGGTTACATGGTAGAGCTCAATCCTGAAGGTGAGTGAATTGAAAAAATGTGGAGTTTGAATGGTTTCATATGTGACAGTGTATTCTGAATAAAGCAGATATGGAAGGGAGCTGTTATTTTACCTATTATTTCTATAAGTTCTTATTATCCTTGGTTTGATGCTATGAAGGTGTGAATATTTGAGAAAATTGAAAGTAAATGAGACTTAAACATAAAAAGACAGTTACCCATGGGGAAACAGAAAGTAGTAAAGACATTTCTTGGTGAAGTATATTGCACTTTCTCAAGTAACATAGGAATTTTGCAAACTATTAAGTGACTTGCGCATTAAGATTGGAAATGGAAAACACAATTGTGTGTTCTTTCTTTACCATATTTTTAGCTATTTTTTTTCAAGTTTCAGCAAGAACTTAGGCAGCTAAATTACAGCTTTTTTGGTGCAACTCAAACAGCTATTAAGGATTTGTAGCTAATGCTATGCTGTTTGGACTGAGTAGCTCTGAGAATGATGTCACTTAACATCTCTTCTTTCCAATTCCTATTGGAAACATCTTATTCAAGGCTAAAAGGCTCCTTTCTAACTGAGAATACCAGCAGTACAAAGCTTAGCTTACAAAGCTTAGCTGTGATTGTGGTAGGTATGATACTTGCAAAAGGTACAGTTAAAAGACAAAACAGGACTGGAAAGTTAGCTTATGTATAGGTGGACTAAAAAGAGAGAAGGGTAGTTCTGCAATGTAGTTGTGTACATGTGTGGAAAAGATACAGTCCTTGCAGGAGATACTTTGTTAACTGTAAAAATATATATTAAGTACAAATTCCCTCATGTTTTGGGGAGGGAAAAAGTTGCTTGTCATAGATTTAAACATCTACTGAAAGGGTGTTTTCAGTCTTGCGGTTCTCCTAAACAGAAGTTATACGTACAGATGTATGTATATTTGAGTCTTGTTTTTCAATACTTATGCTCTTACATGCATACTAAGTGAAGTAAAAAAAGTAGATAACTGTGTTAATGGTTCCCTTCCTTTTCTGGTTTCTGGATATTTCAGGGGACCTTGAGGTGCTGTACAGGAGATAGATGCTTGAACAATCTCAATAAAATACTACACTTGGCAAGAATAGCTATCACCACATGGCAGATTTCTGCTGTATAATTAAAATTTTATTTAAAAAATAGAGTAAATATATAAATAAACTATATGAATTATATGTATGTAGTTTGAAAGGCTAACATTCTAAAAATGAAGATTTGGATTTTGTTTTAAGAAATTTCTACTCAAGATGAAGAGAATATTGTGGAGGACAGTAAGCTTTGTAGAATTATCTGGGACAAAACTTATTTGGGTTACTGTGAGGTGCACAGGACTAGTTAAATTCAGAGTCATCAGTGTCAGAAAAAGCATTCATTCTCTGAATATTTAACATCCTAAATTAGAGATCTGAGCTTTAATGGTTTTTATCATGTACATCAGTGTTATGTTTCAAATATAATTAAGATGAACACTTGAATAATTTGAGAGTGAAATTGTAACTACAGTGCATGTAACTGTTTTATTACTTTTATCAGGTAAGTGCATAGTGCCTTTAAATAGTAGTAGCTTATGAGATAATGTTTCAAAATTTCTGTTGCGTTTCAGATTAGAAGAGAATCTAAATTTTTTTCACATTTTTTCTTTATTACGGTGCTAAAATTGTATATTGTGCAATGTATCACACCTCTAGATGAAGTGAGATGTATTACTAGACATAACACCAAAGGACTGAGGAAGTTCTGGCTCCCAGACTTTGCTACTGCTTTGTGTTTCTTTACTATGGTTTAAAATTCTGAAATATTCTGAAAGTATTTCCCAGCTAGAGTTTTTCACTGTAGTGATAAATTTTGTTGAGCTTTTTGGTTGGGTTTTCTTATATATAGTTGTTTTGGACTCATCAACTAGAAATCTCCCTAGTCCCCTCCCAAAGCCAGATACTATTTGATTTAGTTTTGATTTGACCTTTGTCTGAAATATGAAAAATTATGTTTATGACAAGGCAGACTGAGAGCAAACTATCTAGGAAAAGCTGGTTTGAAACAAGAAGAAAAACATCTTGTTTTAAATATAAAAATATTTCAAAGTCTTTTTGGCTAGTTTTGTCACTAATTTTTTTCTGTTGATAAAGTCTCCATACCTAAGTTCAATAGTAAAATGTTTGTGTTATGTTGTCATCAAGAAAAGATTTTAATTTTCCCATCAGATGATGAAGATACAGTTGAATGAATCATTCTGAAAGGTCATGGAATTATTGTCAAATATTTTTTCAGGAATTTTCCTTGAAATCCAGGGATATCCTAGTTTTGTTAGCAAAAGGGTTGCTTGGATGACTGTTAAATGGTTGAGTTCTACTTTTACACTAACCTGCGAAGCTTACATGACTGATAATCTCTCTGTAGCTATCAGTTTCATGACTTTTCTGTCTCCATGTAATCCATGACAATAATTTATTTTATTCTCTCTAAAAATATACTTTGTTAAATTCTGTTGAGGTGAGTGTTGGGTTTAATGTTTGAGTTTCATGGGTTATTTGAGAGAGAACGAGTGATTGTTGCTATAACATTAGTACTATTCTCAGTAAGATGAGTATTGGTGCCTATGGTGATGTCCGTACCCAAACAAAGCAAGGTTTCTCTGTTAGCTGCTTCATCAAAAAATCGTCCTCAAAAAACTCTGTAGTCTGGCTGCCCAAAAGAGCAAGAACTCCATGCTTCATAGCAACTAGCACTTTTACCTTTCACGTAGAACATACTGGGCAATTTCTGACATGCCAACAATTTTAAACAATGTTTATATTTGAGAAATTTTTTGACACATTCTAATGAATCTGGTTTCTAAATGTTAGTGTTAAAACTTCCTGTTTTCTCTTGCACCATTCTGATAAAATTGCATATGATATTAGATCCCAGTACCAAAGGCAGAAGCCAGTTTGTTCTACAGTTTTGTTTTATTATGATGCAGTGAGTTGAAAGACAGAGATTATTACCCAAAGGTATATTAAATTCTATTATCTACATTTTTTTCTAACTCACAAACCTCTGACAGATGATATGAAGGTTGCATAGATGTTATTTGAGTATTAAAAAAACAAGAGTAAATGTGTTCTTAAAAAGGATTTAGTTTTTGATATTCCTGATGAAAACATACATGCTTCAATTTTGTGTTCAAAGTATCAGGAGTAATCACACAGCTGTTGTCTATATTAAAGTAGAATTGTTTGTCTAGAGCATTAAATAAAATGTTAATCTTCATTGCATGTTAATTGGTATAAATACAGGTATGCAGTGGATTTGGCTAGTAACTCTTGCTTTCCCATTTGCTTGAAAATGTTCACTTGAAATGGTAATTAACAGTATTCAAATTTAAAGGTATTTTAGGTGGAAAATTTAACAGAAATTGAGAATTTTACATAGTTTTTGTTTTAACATATTCCTTAATCATATTAAAAATATCTTGTTATACCTCTTTGAGGACAGCAATATGAAGTATCTTGTATTCAGAATATGGATATAAAAGGTGAATCTGTGTTATTTCATTTTAGGAATACCAAAAGTTGCACAGTGTAACTTCAGGCTGCCTTTGCGGTTAATTTGTGTTCCAGCTCAAGCTTCAAAAGCAGCAAACCATAAGCTAACTATTGATACCAATAAATCTCCCATCAGTTTTCTCACCATTTTTCCAGGTAGGTTTTTAAATATGTCTATAATAAGAAATGTGTTAGGAACTCCAACAAGAATTGTTTGTCCATGTGAAGTATGAGGTAATGAACAAAGCTGATGTTAAAATGTTTAAAAAGTATATGTTGAAAGAAATGATGGCATAATATTTCAATAATATCCGCTTGGGCTAGTGTATCTCTTTGGTAAAACTGCAAATTTATTTATACAGTGGGCATGATATAGATCTAATTTTTATGTATCCAGAAAATAATTTTACATAAAATTCCATCAGTGGTGGTGTAATGGGGAAAACATGGCCATTCATTTAAAAAAAAAATTAAGCAGGGCAAAGCAAAAGTGGTGAATGTTGTATGGAAGGGGTACAGTTGCTTTGGAGGAAGGTTAGTGGACTTCTTGATATATCGGTCTGGAGCTGATCTTATTAAATAATTTCATTAGTCTTCTTGGACTAAAAAGAAGATATGTACTTAGTGATATTTTCTGATATACAAACCTGAGCTACGTTTGATATTCAGGAGAATATTAAAATAGTATGAAGGAGGAATTAGGTGCCATTTAGGACTGGAAAAAAGAGGAATGAAATTGAGTACTATAAAGTGTAATGTTATGGAAATAATTTTTGCTGTAATTATGTGCTCATAATTTGGGAGAGAGAGAAGGGGTGGAAGTTACCACAGGAATACTGTGTGGTACAATATGGTACAATCATAAGCAAACAAATAAGAACTGAGGACGCATTAGAGAAAATGTTTCCACTCAGGAAATTAATATCATGTTACTACACACTGGCACACTGAGTGCTGGTTGCTGATATTAAATAAAATTTAATTCAAACTCAAAAGTGTAGAAAAAGGCTATGAACATTATCTAGGGATTTGAAGAGGAGAATTAAAAGAAAGTGACTCATTTAGCTTAATAAAACACAGGCAAAAAAAGGGAATACAGTTGCCTTCAGTAAATATTTTGTGGCCGTATCATGGATCTAGATGATCATATTAGCACAAGAAGAAATGCATAAACAGGGCTTATAAAGTGATTGTGAATAAGTTCAGTCTGGCAGTGATTAAGTTTCTGAACTTCAGAGGACTGAGGTTCTGGAACAGTTTTTTGAGAGCTGTATGGGCCAACAACTTTAATATGGTATTTTTAAGGTGGAGCTGCATCTCTTTTTTAAAAGGTTATGCAGTATATTTGTCTGAGAGCAGTGGAGTAGGTATGGTTGGGTGTTTTGATAGCATGATTTTCTTTGCTTTGAGGGTAAATAGACCTTTTCTCTCAAATGGGTGTGCTGTGTAATACTTAGTTGAAACAGAGAAACTTTTTTCCAAAGGTCTGCGTTTTGGGGTTTTAATCATAGGCTTCCATTATGGCTAATCATTAATACTTTCAAAATAGAGCATTATTTTTTATTTTTAACATAGGGATGCATTGTTGAAAATATAACACAAAGCATAGGCCTAGTGTGTTCCAGAAGAAGGTATTAAAAATCTCTGAGTTCTGTTCATCCCATTTTCATTAATGGGGAAAAAAAAAAAGCATGCTCTTTATAATGTGATCTGTGAAGGAACTTTGGATTCTTGGTGTACCAATAAAAATGGTATCTCTTCTACTCCCTGTTTTCCCTTCTTTTTAGGGGAAGGTTGGGAGGAGAGGTCACATGGAGTAGTTTTTAAAATATGGTACTATAA
Organism: Grus americana; assembly: GCF_028858705.1. Taxonomy (NCBI): domain Eukaryota; kingdom Metazoa; phylum Chordata; class Aves; order Gruiformes; family Gruidae; genus Grus; species Grus americana. Next base: position 115,508,454 of record NC_072853.1, read on the forward strand.
AATTGAGCCTTTTAACCTGGCATGATCCACTACATGGAATGAAAAGAAAGGTGCGCATACATGGGCTTTAAAGAGTAGCTATTTCAGCAAGTTAGATGTTTGTGTTGCTCTGTGCCGAAACTGAAAACAGAGTGTGTTGGGTTTGTGTGGCAGGGTTTTGGTAGCGGGGGGGCTACAGGGGTGGCTTCTGTGAGAAGCTGCTAGAAGCTTCCCCTGTGTCTGATAGAGCCAATGCCAGCCGGCTCCAAGATGGACCCGCCGTTGACCAAAGCCACACCAATCAGCACCTCAGTGATAACATATTTAAGAAGGAAAAAACAGTTAGAGCTTTTGCAGCCAGAGAGAGGAGTGAGAAGATGTGAGAAACTCTGCAGACCCCAAGGTCAGTGCAGAAGGAGGGGCAGGAGGTGCTCCAGGCACCAGAGCAGAGATCCCCCTGCAGCCCATGGTGAAGACCATGGTGAAGCAGGCTGTCCCCCTGCAGCCCATGGAGGAAGGATGAGGGGGTGTAGAGATTCCACCTGCAGCCCGTGGAGGACCCCACACTGGAGCAGGTGGAGGCACTTGAAGGAGGCTGTGGCCCTGTGGGAAGCCCACACTGGAGCAAGCTCCTGGCAGGACCTGTGGACCTGTGGAGAGAGGAGCCCATGCCAGGGCAGGTTTGCTGGCAGGACTTGTGACCCCGTGGGGGACCCACGCTGGAGCAGTCTGCTCCTGAAGGTCTGCACCCCATGGAAGAGACTCACGCTGGAGCAGTTCGTGAAGGACTGTCCCCCATGCTGGAGCAGGGGAACAATGAGAGGAGTCCTCCCCCTGAGGAGGAAGAAGCGGCAGAAACATGTGATGAACTGACCACAACCCCCATTCCTCGTCCCCCTGTGCTGCTGGGGCAGGGGGAAGGTTGAATCCAGGAGTGAAGTTAAGCCTGGGAAGATGGGAGGGGTGGGGGGAGGTGTTTTGAGATTTGATTTGATTTCTCATTCCTCTACTCTGTTTTGCTTAGTAATAAATTAGATGAATTTCTTCTCTAAGTTTGGTCTGTTTTGCTCGTGACAATAATTAGTGAGTGATCTCTCCCTGTCCTTATCTTGACCCACAAGCTTTTCGTTATACTTTTTCTCCCCTGTTTAGTGAAGGAGGGGAGTGATAGAGCAGCTCTGGTGGGCATCTGGCCCCCAGCCAGGGTGAACCCACCACAGAGAGCAAGCTTAAACATTTTCATTATAATTTCTGCATAATTTTTGCATAAATATCTGAATTAAAGGTGACCTTGCATCCAGTAAAAGGTGATAGTCTTTGGGCTGTACCCTAATCACGATTCTTTTTAGACGGTACAGACTGAACCTCTGAGAAATCTGTCTTTTGCTTCCAGCCTGGGAAAGAACAACGGTGTGTGTCTCAGCTTCCACCTGTGAATGAAGGGAGGGTATACCAAACTACTGCTGATGTTCTTTACTTCTGAGTCCTATGAAGGGGAGCAGTCTTGGTCAGATTGCCTTTCATAAATTACTTGTGCAAAGGTTGATACGGTCCTGGCTATGCCTTGACGTTTGTTGAACACCACTGTTGAATTATAGAATACTGTATTTAACTTTCTCTTTCAGACTTTGTTGATCCATCTGAGGATGACCAGGCAAATGTTCTGGGATTTCAGTTTTTAACTGGTTCAAAAACCACTCTTCTTGCTTCAAAAACATCACGTAAGTGTTATTAGTATTAATGTAAAAAAGGCCTGATCATCAGTTAATATATGCACAAAATGAGAATGTGGATCATACAAAGAAGAGTAATCACTGTGTAAGAATTCAGGAGTTTTAGAGTGTTAACTGACCGTTTCTTATCCCCTCTATCTAATTATGTTACTAGGGAAGGCACAGAATTTTGTAACAAAACAAAAAATCATACTCTAAATATAGTACACTACAATGACAATTCTCTGAAGAAATTGGATTTTTTTGACATTTTTAGCAATTAATTCATGAATTAATACTGTCATTATAATAATGGGAAACCCCCTCTTTTTCTGAAAGATATTTCAACACCTGTGTTTGGAAGTAGTAATCTACTGGAATTTTTGAAATGGATTGAAAAGCAAGTTCTAACTCTTCACTGACTTTCAGTAATCCTTGACTTTAATTAGGCATCAGACCCTAGTTACTTGCTTCTCTCTACATCTAAGTAAATGCCTGTCTCCATAGATGCTTGTGTATCTTTGTAAATATAGGATTATGGATTCAATATCCTTCCTATTATTTTTACAGAATGCATGAACATGCATGTAGATGCACTGTTACCTGGTCCAGTGTCTTGTGTAGGGCAGTTTGTGAACTAAGGAGTCATGTTCCAGCCACCTGAGTTTGTGGTCTTTAAAAAAGATTGGTTCTCTTCATTTTGGAGAGTTTATGGTCTTGCCCTGTACATACTCAACTCACTAAACTCTTTCTTGGTATGTGCCATTGGAACCAAATCACTTCGATTGTGTTTAGCATTTTCCATGCCAGCAGAGCACAAAGTCCTCATTTAATACAGCAGACTGGCAAATCGAAAAGCTATAATACCTATTGTGCATTACAGAGAGTTCAAATGGAACGCTGTGTGAATGCTTTCTGAAAACTGTTCTGAGTGAGAAGTCAGAATCTAGTTTGTTGATGTGAAATTCTTTCGATGCAAAAATAATCTGCCGTACTGTTTTCAAAAATCAGTATTCATGATGGGTTATATAAATATTAGTGGTGACAACAGTGAGCTATGAGATAATATTTAATACCTTTTCTAATGTAATCAAATGTCTTAAAATCAGAAACCATCTGGAGAGTAACTTTCACTGGACCAAGAATCACTTTACATTTCTAAGGTTCAAATCCATTTGTATTGGTTTCTGTATGCATTATTTGCATGCTGTTTTATTGTTAGTTTGTTTTTAATATTTGTTTAAGTAGTAGATCTTAAACAGTTTAAACTAACTAGACATGCAATGGTAGGGTCTAAAACCTAAAGAATTTAAAGGATTTATACATAACTTTTTTCTGGATTACAATTTAAATCTTTCCTTTGCACTTTTATATAATTGCTAAATCTGATGCTGTGTAAGGGACAAATTTGTGTCTATGTAATGAATGTATTTTAGCTTCTAGTGAGGCTATAACTTTTAAGTCCCGCACCCCAAACCCTCAAGACTTTCCTCTCAGGTTTGTTTATTCACTAGCTAGGAATGATGCTTGCAGCTTTACTGTAAACTTTCCCACACTGCTTCACTTGTGAAATTCACTTAACAAAGGAGATTCAAAATATGTGTTTCTCTTAGTGTGACTACTCATTTCTTGTGTCTGGGAATCCTTACATCAGAAAATAAATGAGTTGGATGCCACCTTCTATGTTAGCAGCCTGTTTCCAACATCCACTTCATGCATTGGATTAGGTTGGTTACAGAATTTCTTAGGGAGGTTTGCTTATTTGAAATGTTACCTAAGTAAAACTTATTAAAAAAAAAAAAGTAAAAGGTCTGACACTTAAGCATAATTCAGAATTTTTTTATGAACAGACACTATCCATAATACAAAAGCATTGTTTGGTAGAATTTCATGATACTAAAATGATTGTGCTTGAGTGGACAGATCTTCTGTGGAATGCAGATGAAATTGTGTGTTATTTGGCAGGTCCTTATTCTGCTATGTAGTTTAACACTGAGTTTATACTTTGTAAAAGTGCTTATGCAATATTATCATTGTGGAAATGTTCTTCAAAAAGAAAATTGTATGTGTAGCTAAACAGTGACTAGAAGTAATGGTGTTTCAGAAAAGTAAAAAAAGTTCATTGGGACTGATCAATCCTTGTTTCTGTTTTACCATGAAAGAAGTTAATCTTGGACAGTGGAAGACATCTTCTTCCATATCCCTTATCAAATGAACCTTAAATTTGAATGGGAAGAACTGCATGAAAGTCTCCAGGTTCAGTTGGGTTTCACTGCTGAAGCTGCAAACATGAATGACATCTGTTTTCACATCTGTTTTTAATTGTATTAGCTAATCCTTTTTGAACAGTGTAGTAATCGAAGACGTTACTTCAGCCTGTCAAGAGGACTGCTGCAAAGCAGCCCAGCCTGAAGTGCATTTTGACAGTTAAGACATATTAAAAAAGAACTTACCCCATGTAGACTGAGGTTTTCGGGGGGTGGGGGTGTGTGTTCTGAATTTTTTAAAAACTGTCCTTTAATCAAAGTATAAAGAAGGCTTAGCTGTTAATTGTGTCTGGGTTTTTTTCTGCTGATGTGGGCTTTCTAGCTGAGAAAGGAACTGAATCTTCTAAGACTTTCTTCAGATAACCTACTGGCAGGGCAACCATTCTTAATGCAGGTTGTGCTAGTTGGACAACCTCTTGTAGTGTTAAAAGCCTTTGTATTTTGTATATTGATGCTCTTCAGTCTCCTGCTTTTCTGTTTGAGAATTTTCTGAAAATCTATTGTAATTTTCTGTAACAGAGCTTCTTTTAACAAAAAGCTAACACAAGTTGGTGAACTATTATAAAAGCACAGGATGAGCAGAAGCACAGTTATTTCTTTAGGTTTTTTTAATTGTATTTCTGTTTAAAGCCATGTGTTTAGTACAACTAAAGATTCTCGGTTTCATACAGTTTCTGAATTTAATTTGTCTTTTTTTGAGAGCTGGAAGATTATGTAAAGCAAATGACTGCAATGCTCTCTACTCAGGCCATGGTAAAATTAGATTGTGTTTGTATTGACCAACAAACAATGTATGGAAACTAAATATGCATTTTGGAGGAAATTAGTTTTATCCATTTGAAACCATTAATGTATTAGATATGTCAATTATAAATGGAATGACTGTTGATTTGGCCTGAAAACATCTGAGCTAATTTCCCTCAAGGAAAAATCACTTAAGGCAAAGTATGATGATACATCCAACTAAGTCCAGCCATTACATTGTGAGTGTTTAAAAAATGGATATTAGGTTGAATGTTATCTTTAGCAGATGGTGTTCTTTTCTTTAGCAGGCATGTTTTTAAATACAACTTGCTTCTTTCCTGTTACATTGTAAACAGAATTTGTCATTCTCTATTCAGTGAAATACGTATCCTGGGAATGATGCCAGTGGTAATGTCAAACAATCTTGAATTACTAATGTTGAGAAAATTTTAAATAAGTACATTCAAGTTCTAAAGAATTCTGGTTAATTTGATTTACTGTGAACCTTGTTAACAAGGGCAAAAAAAGACCTATTTTATGTCAAACCCTGGCAATTCTCTTTCCTCATAGCTATGTTTCTATCTGTCCTTCTGGATAAAGTATTGGTAGATGAGTAATGAAAAAAAATAGGGAACTGTTGTTTGAAAGAATTTATCAGGAAAATTTATAGGAAACCCTAAAATTAAAATGCTGTTATGATTTTTCACAATGTTTTCCACTCAACATTTAGTTAATTCTGACTTCCTGAAACTGATGAGAGGATTATACAAATGTGGACTGGAAACAGAATCACAGAATCACAGAATGGTTTGGGTTGGAAGGGACCTCAAAGATCATGTAGTTCCAACCCCCCTGCCATGGGCAGGGACACCTTCCACTAGACCAGGTTGCCCAAAGCCTCATCCAACTTGGCCTTGAACACTTCCAGGGACAGGGCCTCCACAACCTCTCTGGGCAACCTGTTCAGTGCCTCACCACCCCCACAGTAAAGAATTTCTTTCTAACATCTAATCTAAATCGACCCTCCTTCAGCTTAAACCCATTACCCCTTGTCCTGTCACTAGACTCCCTGATAAACAGTCCCTTTCCATCTTTCCTGTAGGCCCCTTCAGGTACTGGTAAGCTGCAATTAGATCTCCCCAGAGCCTTCTCTTCTCCAGGCTGAACAATCCCAACTCTCTCAGCCTGTCCTCACAGGAGAGGTGCTCCAGCCCTCTGATCAGCTTCGTGGCCCTCCTCTGGACTCTCTCCAACAGCTCCATGTCTCTCCTGTACTGGGGCCCCCAGAGCTGGATGCAGTACTCCAGGTGGGGTCTCACAAGAGCCGAGTAGAGGGGCAGGATCACCTCCCTCGACCTGCTGGTCACGCCTCTTTTGATGCAGCCCAGGACACGGTTGGCTTTCTGGGCTGCAAGCGCACACTGCCGGCTCATGTTGAGCTTCTCATCAATCAATACCCCCAAGCCCTTCTCCTCAGGGCTGCTTTCAATCCATTCCTCGCCCAGCCTATAGCTGTGCTTGGGATTGCACCGACCCACGTGCAGGACCTTGCACTCAGCCTTGTTGAACTTCATGCAGTTCACGTGGGCCCACCTCTCCAGCCTGTCAAGGTCCCTCTGGATGGCATCCCTTCCCTCCAGCGTGTTGACCACACCACACAGCTTGGTGTCGTCGGCAAACTTGCTGAGGGTGCACTCGATCCCACTGTCCCTGTCACCGACAAAGATGTTGAACAGTGCCAGTCCCAGTACCAACCCCTGAGGAACACCACTCGTCACCATTTTCCACTTGGACATTGAGCCGTTGACCACAACTCTTTGAGTGCGACCATCCAGCCAATTCCTTATCCACCGAGTGGTCCATCCGTCAAATCCATGTCTCTCCAATTTAGAGACAAGGATGTCGTGCGGGACAGTGTCAAATGCCTTGCACAAGTCCAGGTAGATGATGTCAGTTGCCCTTCCCTTATCCACGGACGCTGTAACCCCATCACAGGAGGCCACCAAGTTTGTCAGGCACGATTTGCCCGTAGTGAAGCCATGTTGGCTGTCACCAATCACCTCCTTATTTTCCATGTGCCTGAGCATAGTCTCCAGGAGGGTCTGCTCCATAATCTTGCCAGGCACGGAGGTGAGACTGACCGGCCTGTAGTTCCCTGGGTCTTCCTTTTTTCCCTTCTTAAAAATGGGGGTTACGTTCCCCCTCTTCCAGTCAGTGGGGACTTCGCCAGACTGCCAGGACTTCTCAAATATGATGGCGAGTGGCCTGGCCACTTCATCCGCCAGTTCCTTCGAGACCCGCGGATGCAACTCATCAGGTCCCATGGACTTGTGCACCTTCAGGTTCCTTAGATAGTCTGGAACCTGATCTTCTCCTACAGTGGGCGGTTCTGCATTCTCCCAGTCCCTGTCTTCTGTGACCTGGGCAGTGTGGCTCAAGGATTTGCCAGTGAAGACTGAGGCAAAGAAGTCATTGAGTACCTCAGCCTTCTCCATATCCTGGGTAACCAGGTCACCCGTTTCATTCTGGAGGGGACCCACATTTTCCCTTGTCCTCCTTTTATCACTGACATACCTATAGAAACTTTCCTTGTTGTCCTTGACATCCCTGGCCAGACTAATTTCTGTCAGGGCTTTGGCTTTCCTAACCTGCTCCCTGGCTGCTCGGACAGTTTCTCTGTATTCTTCCCAGGCTACCTGCCCTTGCTTCCACCCTCTGTAGGCTTCCTTTTTTTGTTTGACTTTGCACAGGAGCTCAGAAGTAAAATTTCATCCCACTAGCTTGATAATTTGAAATTCACTAAAAAGTGATAAGTTAAATTAATTTGCTGGGACGGATAACACTGGCCAACAGGTTTTGTTTTTTCACTTCAGTTCATATTAACACTTTCATTTCTACACTAAGCCATTTTTCCAAAAAAGACGGATAAAAATCACCTTCAACTAATATTAGCTGTATCTAGAGTGAAGCATAGCACTATCAAAACTGAATATTGTTGTCTGTGAATAGTTGGAGTAATACTTTTCCTACTAGAATATATCTTAGGAAATGGAGATGTAATAAAAATTATATTGAGTGTTTTATCAAATAACTCAATAACTGTTTCCAAAAGACATTCAAGATTTTAGGTGGATTGGAGTTGGTTTGTTACCACTATTATCAGATTCTTAGAATGCTGTGCTTCTGTCATGGTCCAAGGTGAATTGAGCCTGATTCTGCCTCACTGAGGTTGTGTTATGGCAGAGAATTGCAGACAACCTCTTGTTATGACTTAATATCATCCAGTAATTCTTTTGTTCCCTCATTATGGTAGTTCTTCAGAGCTTTTTGTTCTTGATGAACAGACCCATACTCTGAAGTAAGTAGTCCTGAAACAATAAATACTTAACATCTTGTGCTCCAAAATTGCCTGTTAATGTTAGGGTAAAAGAGAATTTAGGACTGGCATCAATAAAACACAAGTATTTCTTTAACATTAGCGAACATAGATCTCTTATGAAAATCTCATATAGACTTTGGATACAGTTAGTAAGTTAAATTTGTCTTATCTAAACTGTGTTGTATAGTGAAGGTATATGGCTTAAATGTGTGTTTATTAGTCTTGTATTTGTTCTTGTTTCCAAAGAACGATACAGGATCCAGAGTGATCAGTTAGAAGACCTTTGGCTGATAACAAAAGAGCTCACGCTTCGACTCGAAGAACATTTCAAGAAGCAAAACTGCAAAGATTTTGCGTGTACCTTTTCTGGTTCAATTCCCCTGCAGGAATATTTTGAACTAATTGATCGACATTTTGAGGTATGTTACATAATATGTGAATCATTAATGTTCTGCTAGTTTAAAAATTGTTTGTATGTTAGTGCTATGATTAATCTGATTATAAAGATAGATATCACAAGCATTTGACTTTCAGAAAATAGCAAGTTGCACCTAAGATAGTGCTGGGACAAAAGTTGTCATTTAGTTTTTAGCATATGGAGTATGCCTTGCCTCTGAAACAGCCCTTGTGATCAGCAGAGAGCAAGTAGCTAGCGTGCAGTCTGCAAGCGATACAATTTATGGTACTAGTATTGGCCCTTCTGCTCACTGCCTGTACAGAAGCCATGGATTCTTCATTCACTAATATCATGTTAGTTGTAAAATTGTTTCTCGAATTTGTCCTTAATTTTATGCTATTTTACTCTTATGAAATATTGAAGTCATGAGCACTTTTTTTCCCCTAAATCATCCTGGTAATTATATTAAAAAATCCCTTCAGATTTTAAAAAAACTGACTGTCCTTATAGAAGTAGCATTGGAGGCTCGAGGAGGTTTACCAGACTGGATATAAAATAAATGTAATTACTTTTTCCTGTTTGGTCATGCAGATGGCAATGAAAAATCTCCAATAGTTCAGCTACTTGTAGAAATACCTAATAAAATAAAAAATATGCACACCTATGCTGTACAGAGGAGTCCTAGCTTTTTGAAAGACCCACCTTTATTTAGTGATTTTTGTGTTAGAGGCATGTACTGGAAAGATGGTAAGGTGATTAAAAGATAAAATAAGAATTCTTATTATCTGGGCATTTTATGTACAATGTTGTTCAAAGTTTTGTGAACACTTCAGGTAATTTTGTTGCTATAGCTGATCAGTGCATATATAAAAGGAAAAAGAATTTCACTTCAGAAAATGACAAATCATTAAGACAGTGCGGAACTTAGTACTTCTATTCATGCTTAAGGGAATAACCATTTACTTTCTACTGCAATGAGTATCAAGTCCAATACACTGTGTGTATGTGTTGTAAATAGCACAGCGAACCAAGAAGAAGCCTTGAGATCCTGGTGGTGAAATTTCACTCTTTTTTTAGGCTTCTTGATGAGATATTTATGCATTTTCACTGATTATTGTGGCTGTTGACAGTTTTGATTTTGGTGGCAAATGATAATTTTTGAAAATGTTAATAAGCTTCATGAGGAGTGTTAAATAGGAAACTGGTCTAACTGACATTATCATACTTGAGTAATACACACTCTCCCAAAAATTTTACTATCATTCTCACATTTCATTTGACATGGGCATACATAATGTATACGACCCTTAACCTGAATTCTTGAAAACTCTTAAATTGCAGCTACGTTTGAATGGTGAAAAATTTCAGGAGCTGTTATCTGAAAGGGCTGTACAGTTTCGAGCTATTGAGCGGCGATTGCTGACACGATTCAAAGACAAAACTCCTGCCCCTCTTCAACATCTGGACACCTTGCTAGAAGGAACATTCAGAGAGGTCAGTACAGTTTGATTATGAGCCTAACCTTTCTTTATGTTGTTGGTAAAACTTAGCTTAAAGCATGTAAGCTATGCTTTCCTGGTTACATTTACCATCCAAGAGACCAGGAAGCAGTAATTTGTTTAACCTAATATTCCCTGTAACTTTCCAGATGATTTGCAATCGTTTTATTTAATCTGCGACCACAAAATCTTTACTCCTGGGTCACACCAGCTTGACAGCACATCATTCTTTCCTAACTGATGTTGATAGTGTAAATATTTTATAGTTCATGTGAAAATATTTTATAGTTCATAGCTTGTGTAAATATTTTATGGTGTACTGTAAACTGGTGGAATGGTTTGGCTGGTGTAACATTCACAACAAAATTGTCTGAGGCTGACCATGTCCTTCCTTATGGGGATTTTATGTTCTAATCATTTCAGAATGTGATAGCTGCAGAAGAACAATGTTTAAAAAAAAAAAATCGTTCCTAAACCATCCCCATACTGGAAGTATACAAGGAATAAAATATTTTTTTTTCCTTTTCCTGCCTCAGCCCTGAATTGCTTTAGAATAACCCTTGTTTCATGATGCATCCCCTTTACCAAGAAGTTACTTTATGCGTTTTGTGCTTTTCTGTTGGAGGATCTGATTTTACTTTCTAACATGTCTCGATAGAGAAGCTGAGTCACAATTGGATTCCTCGCTGGAGAAAAGACTTACCTTTATGCACTGCTGCATATCACAGCAATTAAGAAACAAAGGTGTTAAGGAAAAATATTTTTCCTTAGTGTTTGCTCTAAGAAAATATTTCTCTAAATTGGAGAAAACTGCTTTTCCATGTATGATTATACATGAGTCAAATTTGCATTTATTTCGATCTTTACTGTGAAAGAGATAACCATGAGATGGTTTAAGTTTGAAAGTGGGGGTTTCTGGTTACTTTAGGAAATACTAGATATTGTGATAGATGGGTGATTCTTTAACACTTTGAAATGGCATGACTAAAAAAGCCCTAAAAATAAACACAAGTGAGTCTCTTGAGTCTGCTTTTGCTGTGTAGAACCATTGCCTTTAAACCTGAAAGCAACTGAGATGTGCTTGACAGTTTTCTTATGCAGTTGAATTGAAAGATGAGTTCTGAGAATATGACAAAAATCAGGTAGTTGAAATAGATGCATATTGCAGGAGCTTATTTTATAAGGTCCTTCAAACTAAAATTAGATGGGTGCTTTTCTTAACAATTACTGTTGTAAGCTTTTTTAATTAGAATTCATGTATTTGAAAGGAGATTGAGGAAAAACATTTCTTTCCAGAGAACAAATGCTTACGTTTTTCCACATATGTTAAAACTTTGTTTTAGGCAAGCTCACATTTTTCTTGGTAGATTTCCTTTGTTGTTTTCTTTTGTTCGTGTGAACCCCCTTGCAACAATGAAATGTTGTTATTGCTAGTACAAACAAAAGTGTAGTAAAATAGTAATTACCGTAGAGACCCCACTAGTGCATATGTTGTTTTGAAAGTGAGAGCTGTGGTAGGATTTAATATTGTCTCTTTGCTATGTGGGTGAAATGAAATTGCTTGATGATGCATTTCCTATGCTAGAATAGACCTTGTTTTCTTTAATTGACTATCATCATCTGTCTTTATTTGAAGAAGTGTAGCTAATGCAAATAGTTGAAGTATTAAAACTGTGGTACATGTGTTTTCAGTAAAGGAATAATGAGGCCAGATAAATATGAACAGTATAAAGTCCTCCTCAAAAAAGTATTTTAAGCTTTTTGACATTGGAATTAATATGATTGTATTTTTGAGAATACTGCTTTTCAGAAGAATTGTTCAAACAAGTTGTCTCTATTTTTGCTTTTGGAAAGTTACTGTTTTGAGCACCATGGTTTTATTTAGTAGTTTTCCTAATGCAGAATGCATTCAATGAAGAATGATGATGCATACCCCATAGAGTCTTAGTGGAATGACTCTTATTTGCTTCAGTGCAATTTGGCTTGAACTCTGAATAAGTGATGTAGAAGTTTTAGGGGTTTTGTAATAAGATAGATATGATAAATCCCACAATGAAATACTCTAACTGTTAGAAAAGAAATTGATTTTTATTCTCTGACCATTGTCTAGAATCTCATCTCCTCCTTTATGTTAAATATTTTTATAATGTAAAAAGAAAAATTTGCATTGTTTTATCTCCTCATTTTTCACCAAAGTAATTGCTGTGTACAAAGAAGGGGTTTGTTACTTTTTACATTGGGTTTTGCAGTCAGAAGGGAAATGTATATGTTTTGGTTTTATAGTGTATTCCAAACTTTTTCATCTAGAGCAGGAAGGAGTTTCCAGTTAGTACGAGTATGTGATTTTATTACTCTTTTTAACCCAGAATCTCCAGGACTTCAGCTCCATACAAGTTACATTCTTAACAGAATAACTGTTATAGCTTAGAGTTTGGTTTTTTTAAATTGAAACTATAATGGTATAACCTCTCCAAATCCACAGGGATATAAAGGTGCCTATTATTGCTTCCCTTATTTCCTTACATCAGTACAGTTATACAGCAGATATATAACCTTTGCATGAACAGCCTTTTAAATACAAATCAAATAATGGTGACTGTTCAACTCGTGTAATTTCATTGCCTAGGTGTGATATGTACCTACTTTAAACGTATTCTGTGTGGTTTCTTTGCCCATCTGCAAATTGTTATGCATTGCTGAACTGATTTGTATTTTATAACTGAAGGAGATTGTAAATGTTAATTTTCAGATTTTCAACTTCAAGTAAAAGTTGTGTTTGTGTGATATGTAGGTAGATGTACAATGTATGTCAAACCTATAGATGCCAAACCAAAGAAAGTTAATCGAGCTGCATTTGATTCTCTGGTAAAAAGCATTTATGAACTAAATTTTTGTATTAGTCCTTGTACATTACCAACAAGGCAGGATGTATTTAGTGCTACAATATAATTACTAATGGGTTTATTATAGGGAAACTTTAGCCTTACTTTTCATCTTCACAATAATGGAGAAACGTATAAGCAGGCATCAGTGTGTGCATTGAAGAAAAGCTTGCTTTTGGTTTTGTGGTTCACTTTAATCTTTTCTTCTAGAATTTGTCTTTCTGAAGTAATATTATAGGTCTAAATAGATTTGAGTGAGTATTAACAACAGTTAACAAATAGTGACATCAGGTGTTCCATTTTGGAAGGAGAAGAAAAGCTGTTATATATGTACTAGCCTTGTATATTAGAAAAATGAAATGTTATTCTTACGATGTTTAGGAATGATTTGTAGGAAGGTGCTATGAAAATAATGGAAAAATTGATTTGCATTAGATGCTATTTGTATGCCTATGAATTAATTTCTTGATCTCTGGTTAAAATATTACCAGTGCAATTGGACATGCTGCTAGCTCTTGTTCTAACAAAGGAATTTAATTAGATGAATTTAAAAACAGTTGAACAGTAGTTGAGATCGCATAGATGTTTAGTAGTTTAAAAGACTTCAAATATGAAATGAGATTGCAGCAAATTTTATGGTAGGTGTTGTAAACAGCAGGTACTTCTTATAATGCTCACCTACTAGAGACAGGTTACTGCTTGAAAGTGTAATTTAATGATCTTTAATCTTTACAATGTGTTTTTTGTCATATTAAAAAAAAAAATCATAGTTTGGCAGTAGATGCAGGTGCTTGCCCTGGAATGATAATTTTTGTGCGTTGACTCTTGACATACATTATGTGGTTTCCAAGTACAAGCTGGAATTAACAAATGTCATAAAAATCAGATTATTCAATTTTTTATTTCAACCCACATGGATTTTTGTTCTAGTGAATCTAAGCAATATTAGCTGTGTCTAGTTGTAAGCTGTGTTTAACTCTGTAACCATGTGTAGAAGACTACTGCAGTTACATTCTTTTAGAGGAGGAGGAATGAAGAAGTTGAAATGGAGTGGATTTTTCCTAGGGCACTAACTGTTGCTTAACCAATTGTAAGTACTTAAAACAAGAATATGAGACAAGATTGAACAGTTCAAGTTTACAAAAATGTAATGACAAAGCATTCACTTTTACCTTTCATTGTGTTACAATAAAAGGTAGCAAAATTAGGACAAATCATGAAACAGACAGATTTGTCCTATATCCCCACGCTTCCATCATAGGTAGTAAGCATAGCTCACTTCCTATTCTTTGATGCCACTATTGCACAGTACTTCAGGTTTCCCCATGTTCTGAGGCTTCTTCATCCCCACCCTGTAAAACCACTAATGCACTTGTGCTTTCTAACACTGACATCTCAACTTTTACCCATGGCCCCAGCACCCTCCTGTCAGTTGCTTATTTTTGCACTGTCAAGCCAGTGCACTAGTGCTGACTGGCAGTAGCCACCTTACCAGACAAGATGGATGATGTCCCCTGTCTCAGTAGAAATACTAATAGTGTTTCTCCTCTCCTAGTCTGCTATTTTAAAAAATATGTAGAGAATCATAGAATGGTTTGGATTGGAAAGGACCTCAAAGATCATGTAGTTCCAACCCCCCTACCATGGGCAGGGACACCCTCCACTAGACCACGTTGCCCAAAGCCCCATCCAACCTGGCCTTAAACACTTCCAGGGACGGGGCCTCCACAACCCCTCTGGGAAACCTGTTCCAGTGCCTCACCACCCTAGAGAAACTTAATGATTTCTGGATCTTCATGTTGCTAAAATTTTGTGTGGTCATTGGAAATGACAATTATTAGGAATGGACCCACAGAACAAATCTGACATAAATGGTCAGCATAGTTGCATAACCTTAGACGTCTAGGCTTAATAACTATTCATTCTACAATAGTGGGTCTTTATTTTTGATTGGTAATACATTATCCTTTCTTTAAGATACTTTATAAATTTGAGAGCCTCTTGCTATTAGTAAGAGGACCTAACATGCTTTTCTAAATAGAACTGCTAGAACTAATTGACGCTGCAAGTTTATTCCCTTTATTTTCTCCTAATTCCAGCTATTCTGTTGTGGTCATCTTATTTATATTATTACTGAATAACCTGTCTCACAGAAATACTTGGCTGCAAGCAGAAACAAAGTGGCTTTCAATGTAATTTTCAGATCTTGCTCTGTAGACAACTAGAAGTTGTCCAGTTCATTTTACTGTCTTTAGCGTATGGTTTGTATTTATCTTGACTGGTCTTGTATCTTGTGAGTTCTGCATATGAATTGCATCCTGGAGAGATTCACGCACATAGGGATTTTTTACTTAAAAACTCTGCTTGAAACAAGGGGAAAAGCACTCAAACAGTCTTTCAGATTTCAAGAGGTACTCAATAGGGTTACTGTTTACAGGGAAGAGGAACAAACACAATTCCTACAGATTTTTTTTCAGTGTAATCTCCCTCATCAGTTCTTCCTTCAGTATTCCTATATTGTTTATCTTGTTCATATAGCTAGCAGCACTGGAATGTAAGTGTAGCATTTCACCATTGGTCTGTTAGAAGTGGTCAACAAATGCAGTTGCTTCCGGGTGGTGACACCATGACTCCTCATTTAGAATAAAGAATGCAATTCCATCAGAAGGATCCATTTTAATTCTTTACACAGCATTAAACTGTATAGGAATTTGTTGCCTGTGACTGAGGAAGCTTTATCCACATGTAAGGGTAGCCATTTTCCCTGAGGTCTGTGATCTGAGCTGTCCCTCACACATACAGCCCTGGATGTTTGTTGGGGATCTTGAGCATTCAGTAGAGACTTCTGGAGAAACTGATGGATTTTCTGAAGGATTTGGGAGTCAAATGTCTCTATGCACTGGTTCTTTTAATTAGTAATGTCAGAGGAGTTGCCCTTTGTCTTTCATATGACAGTTTTGAAGAAAGATCCTTCTAATATTTTCAGAACTTTATGAACTTCATTACACAACTGTTTCTTTGTCGTAGAGTAATTTAAACAGAAAGAAGGACTATTTCATGGTTTTGAGATGGAATTTAAGCCATTGTGCTATGAATTAATGCCAGCTGCTAAAACTTAGGACTGGCCCACAGTTTCATGCCACAGGACAGAATTGGTATTTAGGTGTCCTTATGTTTGTTCTTCATTTATGGATAACTTTCCTTGCAACTGGTTTGATCCTTTGTGAGCCCTTCAGTCCCATGTTATTTTCAGAGTGACATTGAGTAGCTGTACTACACTACATTTAAATAATCAAATCTAAAGCTAACTTTGTAGCATTCTTTTTCTCAAAAAAAAAAAAAAAATTAGAGCATTGATTAAAGCGTGTAGGATCTGACTTGCAGCTTTGTTTAAGTTTACTCTAAAATACACACACAAAAAGAACATTCAGCTCATGTTAAAGTGTTAACTAAATGTTTTTTTAGAAAAGCATCCAAAAAGAGAAAGCTATGATACAATAAACTTTCAAAGTTAAATGTATGGAGAAAAAGCAAATCTTTTGTATCCCTGGACATAATTTAGGAGGCCACGGGAAGTGCACTAAATATTTATGTTTCTTGAGGTTTCAGTGGAATGTGTAATTAATCTGAATTTTGGACAGAACTTAAAGGAACTTACTTAGAATCGTTTTGAGCACATCTTACTTAACAAGACAATTGTGAGGAGTTTTCACCCTAGTGCTGCTTATCATGCACGTTATGTCTCTTTCATTGTGGTTTGTGATCAAGCAAGAGTGTAGAAACCTTGTCAAGCAGTATTTTAAGTTTTAAAATACTGTGTGCCAGTTCTTGTACATTTTATAGTATTTGACACTATCAGTCAAAATTACTTTTGGGTGTAAATCATTGTCACAATTCAGATAACTGGTTGATTCTGAATTGTATCTTCTGAATCATATGACTTCCTTTCCGAAATTTCGGCACTTTAAATGAAAACCAGTATTCCAGTTAACACTTGACAAATATCTAAATGTAAGAACAGTTGACAAATATCTAAATGTAAGCATATTTTGGCCTTCT
This sequence comes from Grus americana, assembly GCF_028858705.1. NCBI lineage: Eukaryota > Metazoa > Chordata > Aves > Gruiformes > Gruidae > Grus > Grus americana. The sequence continues at coordinate 115,525,372 of NC_072853.1, forward strand.
TGTCTAACACTTTTTATCAGTTTTCAGAACAGTTCCTTAGCTCATTTAAACCACCATTATTCCAGAGGGCCTGGTTTATAAGACATGGGGTTCTGGCCCAGTGTTTAAGGGCTTGCCTTTATGCCTGGGGACATTGTCACACATCTGCTTCGCTTGTGTTCAACACCAGCTAGATGTGAACGTGATGCCATCTGGAAGCTTTGCACCTGTGTCAAAGTTGAACAAAAAAATGTACTAATACACTTTTTTCATAGCACTGCATTAATGTAGTTATGTTGCTCCCAGTTGGAGATGGTTCACAATCTCCTGTCTTTCAGCTGGTGTAGAACAATTCTGTGACTGTCCGCACCCTTCTCTGCAGATCTGTTGTAACCTTTTGCTGTGCTGTTGGATGCTGTGACAAGCAGAATTGCAGGTGCTCTCTGTCTTTTGGTCTCTAGGCATGTGTGCTAGGCTCAATCTCGTATCTGGTATCTCTCTTGCTCGGTTTCCTGGACTCCAGTTAACTCAAACTGGTGACAGCTCTTCCACCTTTGTCCAGTTCCTGATACTGAATTTCCCCACTACTGAAGGTATGTGTATTTGACACTTACTGTAAATTTTAATTATATTCTGTGAAAGAATTTTAAAATGTGCACGTGCACATGCATTTTATTGTTAGACAGCATGAAAAGCACATCTGTGTGGGGAACACATTGGAAGGTTCTAACTTATTTTCATCTCTTCAGCAAGAGATTTCCATCTTGTTGCCACCTTTTGAAAGGAAGCACAATCTCCCCTCTTTGCCTCTGTTTCCCGTTTTTCTCTGCTCTCGGAATAAGATTCCGCCAGCTATCAAATGACACCCTCCCATTTGATTTTTGGGTCTGTTATTTCTGGGACTTGGTTGCAGACTCACATGATTGAACTGACTTCCCTGTAGTCAGGTTTTTAGTTCCAGGGAACTGGAAATACTCTAGGTTAGTAATCCTTGGTGATTTCAGGGTCTTAGATGGAGTAATTTCTTTTGATATTTCCATAATGATTTCAGCACAAAGATGAAGAGTATATTGAAGGCAAATGCCTTTACCCTTCTTAGATGTAGCTAATTTATAAGCAGTAGTACAAAGGAATATATGTTTATGTACATGTGCACATGCATATATATATATGTACATACACATAATTCATCATATATTCATTTTAGTCTTCAGACTTGTTCCTGATTGTGTTTTTAGAATTTTCTGTCTTAAGAGGCAGAATTTTACTTCTGTGATAGTTGATACCAACAGGTCCAGCACCTGATATATTAAAGAAAAAACCATCTTGCCATTTCTCTCCTTACCTCATGTCCATCCACTGGTTTAGGAAGTTAGGCTCTTTATTTCTGATCTGTAATCTACTACATAGATGTAATATGAAGTAAGTGTGGGCATTACAATTTTTTAAGTAAACATAATTTTTTAATCTTTTGAAAGCATAAGTACTGTTGCTGGCATTATTTTAACACTTGCAACGTGTGGAGCACTTTGATTGTTGGTGGTTTGTGGTCAGTGGAAAATAAAACTTATTATGTACTATTCACTAAAACACATGGAATGTCATTAAAGGTCCATTAACTCTTTGTTCAAGCCCCTTAACTCCTTTCCTTACTTATTAATCGGTTGATAAAAATCTCAAAAGTGATCATTAGTGATTGAGTATTCTCTCTAGAGTTGCACTTCTGACACACATGGCCTCAGGAACTCGACATTTTGGGAATGATTCATTACTTGATTAGTAAGGACTTTTACCTCAAAGCAAAACCATTAGGGTTTATCATGCATGACTCAAAGGCTATATATCACGCCCGCTCCTGTAATAGTCATTTTCCCCAGATAATGTCAGTGAGAACTACACCCATAGTATAAATTAGCTCTTTTTGGCTTGAATAAATATGCTGTTCTTTGGAGGAGTTATATTTAACTTCTCTTCTTTTATTGCCGTTTCTGCTAAATGTAGTTTTTTCATAGCCACTAAAAGTAGCTTATTGGCTATTACATATAATTAAAATTCTCTATTTTACTGGTGTTCAAACAGTGTTATGTTTCTGTTTCCCTAAGACTTATTTAGCTTTAACAGTGGAATACTTACAATGTCATCAAAGCCCCTTTTTATTAGAAGATGTATTTCAAAAATGTCTGAAAGCCGTTAGCTGTGCTTGGGAAGCATATATTAGGATTGCTGGCACAATTCTTCTGTATTTTGGTCTGTGGTAGCAATTACTTGCTCCAGTGTGGGAGAGTCTTTACTTCAGGTCAGCCAGTTTGTGGAACAAGTAGGTAAAATTGCTTGTATCTTCAGTAAGGATTTTTGTGGAGGGAGTTAGACACATGTAAAAGTTGGAAGTGATACAGCCATCACAAGAGAAAGAGGTTGGAAGTAAAATCTTCTTGTGTGTGTAGACATGGCACAAAGCGCCTCAACTGGGGTCTGCTGGACTGCAGTCTGGCCTGTCACTTTTTCCACAAACTGGAGTTTCAGCTACACTGTGCTTTATCATACAGCCCTATCTACTGAATTACTCCCCTTGAACCTGTGAATAGCCAGGTTTGAACACCTCACTAAAGGACCAGAGGTGTGATTTTTATTCAAGGTTTTTTTCCCCCAGTCCACCCTGGGTGCGGTTCCCACTTTAGAGCTCTTGCAGCGATGTGACCTATCAGAGAATTCCCCAAACGTTGATTCAGTCCTCAGGGATATGGGCAGATTGTACCTTCTGGTGTATACAGGCAATGGCGGGAAGTGATTTATGTCACTTCTTGTGATGTAAATGTTCTTTGGCAGTTCTTGTGACGTTTGTTTCATTGGCTATTGCCTTTTTGAAGGGGAAAAAATAATATTCCTTTGTAAGGGCAGATCTCGTATCCTCAGCCTAACCTGAGCTCACCAGACTGTATATGAGGGCTTTCTGTAGGGCCTGAAAGAACCTGCGTGCATTTGAATGAATGAAAATGAAACCAGTTGGCTACAATTCCCCAAAGAAAGGAATACTGATAAGTCTTATTTCTTTGACAGAAAAGTCATATCTGATAATCCGAAATATCAGATACCTGTGCTGATGCTTAAATCATTGACAGGCTGTTTCTCTGGGAGAAATGTACTCCATAAGCAGGAGAGGAAATGCTGTGCAGTAGTGTAATCAAAACTTGAATAAAAAAATTGATACCATCTTTATAGAAGGATGGAAAACACTATTATTTCATGCTCCCTAGAAAGTTTTCTATATGAGCCCTGTAATTATGCAGTACAAAAGCATTTGAGGCATAAAAGCTATACAGCTGAGAACAACTAGGGAGTGTATGTGGTGGAAGAGACAATGGTTACTTTGCGAGTTTGGATACATGATCTTTGTGGAATTACTCATTTTGAGTGGTCCAGATGTGATGAATTAAGTGAATATTAAATTATTATCAGTTTTGGTTAATTTCTGCATTTAGTACTAAGAACATTTTTGATGGCTTCTGATGTAATAGTTTGCTTTCGAGTGGCTACTATACTTGCTTTACCAGTGTGTACATGGGTGCTGTGCCTTCAGGTACCTGAAATAACATTGAACTAGATAATTTTCTGGTGTGAGATCACAGTAAGTGATACTGATTTCTTTTGTCATCAGTCCCCTGCTCCGCCCAGTACATCTGTTACTGCTTACGTATTTGTTGCACACTCCTGATCAGCTGAGTTAGGATTCTGCTTGATATTACTTACCAGAGGCAGTATAGTAGTGGACTATGGATTCCTGAAGAAAAAAAAATTCAAAAATATTATAGACATTTTATTAAAAAAAAAAAAAAATCTGTTTCTTTGTGTGTTCCTTGCAGTCAGCTCAGAGCTGCTGCTCTAGCCACTACCTCTCTGAGGAAAAATGTAACTTGTGTGGTCATTCTCCCAATTTAGATCTTTTTAATAAAAGGTACAGTTTATGTTGGAGCTAAACTGTTGGTTAAATCTGTAAATTGACAATAACAAAAGGGAAAAGAACTTTCTTCTCCATTTCTTCTTGCCAATTGGCATCTCAATAGGTCTATTTTATGTTTCAGTTGTGCTTAACTACTAACTTCCACACAGTAGGTATTTCTACATTGTGAAGCCTTTAATTATTCTGTTGTGGATAATTTAAACCAGTATGAAAAGGAAAAAGGTGGTTAATGCAGGGAAAGTTGGTGTGATGAACTCAGGGGGTCAGGAAGGAAGAAGACAGTAATGATGAACATCATAACTACAGAGGTATTATTTTAAGGCTTTTATTAAATAGAAGGTTCTGCCCATTCTGCTTGCCTTGAGTTCTTTGACAAAAAAGTGTTGTGGCTGCCAATTTCTTCTTTTAATATTGGCAATCTGTTATGGATACAGACTTCGTATATTATTTAGACATCTTAACATTGTTTGCTCGAGTCCCTTGTTGGATGGGCGACCAGGACACTGAAAATTTGAGGTGGCAGATTTTGACTGTAACAGATGTAATCAATCCTTATTTTTCCAGAAAGCCTGTTGATCAACCTAGAAAACATTGAGTTTGGGTGCTGAAGACTATACTTGCCAGGCTAAATTCCTGTCACATGGGAAGGAGAAGTGGGGAAAAAGACATTATATGTCACAGGAACTGGCTTTTTTAAAATGGTATTTTTAAAGGAATCATTCCATTTCCCTTTAGGAAATTTGAAAGTATTTGGTATGGATAACAATTTTTATCTTGTTCATTGTTTATAGTCTTAAGGCCAATCTACTTAGAAAAAGCAACACCTATTAAAGGCCTTTGAATTCCAAGTCTTTCATGTTACAATGTGTCTATTTACTGCTGTCAGTAGGCTTGTAATATATTTAGCTTGAAGAAGTTAACAAGCATACCTTGGAGTGTTACTTTTATTTTCTGTTCTGTGACACTTAGCAAAATCCCATTATACAATTGAGTAGTATTATAATGTTAAAATGTTAATTTGTTCTGCATTCCGTTAAAATTGGATTTTTTTCTTGTGCATTGGCCCATGTGTTTTGTAGAAAACCTATAATTTAAACACTACACCATAGAAATGCCCTAAATTAGTAACCTTTTGCCTTTGCTACCTTAATTACATCTCATTATTTAGTACTTAAAGAGCAACCTCTAGCTATTGGTTAAATATTTGCTAGCTAATTAGATTTGTCATGTTAAAGAAAACAGTAGTCCTTGCCTCTGTTCTAATTTGAATGGAGTTTCAGAGTTTTGAGAAAATTCCATGCTTTGCTGGAGGAAAAGGAAACCTTTTCATTTTCCTTATTTATTTCACTTGTCCTTAATGAGCTTTTTGTCCTGCATTAGCTGTCTGTTACATTCCAACAGGCAATTGAAAGTCTGTCTAAAAATTATTTTCAAAAAGACTGTTGTGTTTCAATATGTTCTATGTCTTCTAGCTACATTTATTCCTTTTAGTTTTTATAAGCATCTGATACACTCAATTTCTTTTCTCTTTTTAGTGTGGAAACAAATATGAAACAGACTACTTGTTGACTACTAATAGCTATCTTTCAGATTTTTACCTCCTTTTGGGAAGAAGTCTGTACTGTTTGATCAGAATCACAAGGAATATGATTCATTAAAACATCTGTTGAATTGTCTTTTCTGACAGATCTAAAGATCACTTCTCCTGTTTGTTTTGTTTAATTGTATGCAGAAATTATAAATGCAGAAGTTATGAACAGCTTGCAGGTTGACTTAATCTTCAGTATTTTATTCATGTCTACTGGATTGTATTTTTGCATTTTATTTTGCTTTATCTTTTGCTATTTTTTCCTTTGTATAAAAGCATGTGAAGAGATTGTAGTTTATAGTTGCAATTGCCTGGAATTCCACGATGTGAAATTCCCTGTCATATGCAAAGATATCCTGCTTCATTTCCTCTTTTACTTTTTTTTCTGAGATCCACAGTAGTGGAAGCTTGTATACAACAGGTTTGTCTGTCTTACCCAGTACTTAACTGTTGCTCTCCTTATCTAGTTCTTAAATTGTTGCCTGCACTGGCCATTTGCTTTTGGAAGCCAAAAAGTTCCTTCACCCATTCTTTCCATATGTTTTGTTACATTGTGGGTTAAAAATTGTGGACTGGCATGGTTACAGTTTGAAGTATGACTCTCCATTTATGTTTATTGTTGTGGTATCACTGACCTTTTATTTTTAACAAAGGCCCCAGACGAATGGAGAAAAACACATTGATACAAGTTTTCATCTTGTTCATGTGCTTTTTCTTCTGTGGGAAGCCCATCTATGGAACAGAGAAACATAAATAAATGTATAATTTTGCTCCTATGAAAAACAGTTTTAATTTCTGACACGTATTTTACTAAACTTTTTTGAGGGTAGTGGTGGGGGGAATACCAGCAGTGCATTTACAGAGAAACCAGTTGGCCTGTCCAATTTTAGGCTACATATTTCAACCTTTGAAGTAGATAGTTTCTCTGAAAACTTCTTTGCATGTTTTGTTTCCTATGTCACTGTTTACGCATTCTGTATCGGTAGACTCTGAAATGATCACTTCACTATTTGTGTGAACGTTTGAATGATTCGTTGATTATTGTCTGTATTTATTATTGGTTTTGAATTTAGCAAGGCAATCTGTAAAGGCAATGCCTGCCTAAGAGGCCCTGTTGTTCTTTGCAAAAAAAACCCCAAAAAACAAAAAACCAAAAAAAACCTGTGGAAACTGTTCCCCGAGAAGAGTTTTTGAGATTTATGTGGATTACAAAGCATTAAGAAGGGTCATTGCCTAATTTTCTTTCTGAGCAAAAATGCCAAGATACAATTTTAGCAGGTATTAGTAAAAATTGAAAAATATGCTTTGTGTTCTGGGACCGGTGCCAACATCTGTATTTGCAACTCCCAAGACAGGTCTAAGAGTGAAAGCTTTTACTCATTGCCCTCAGAAGACTGCTAGAACAAGCCTGTGACATTTCTTTTCTGTTGCATCTGTGTTATTTACTTCCCCTTCAATTTTTTTTTTTTTTTTTAAAGTTTATGGTCACTGCAAAGGAGTTTCCTCTCTGGGGTGGGGAAAAAAGGAAAGAAAAAAGTCATAACCCTTTGTTTTGATCACAGGTGCATTTTTCTAGTAGGAGGTCACATTTAATTTGTGTAGCATGTTTGGGTGATTCTGGAGCAGATCCTCAGTAAGAATGAATTATCATGGGAGTTAATAGCTCTGACTGTTAGCACAAGCTGAGATCTGTTCTCTAGTCCAGGTAAGTTTCATTTTTTTCATGAAACAAATGGGACTGTAAGTTTTAAAATTTCATAAAATGTCTAGTAAATTGTAGTAATTTTTTTGAAGATATTCAAAGACTTGTCTCATTTTCTGTGAATGCTATATTAACCTGTGTTGTCTCTTAATTTTTTCATATTTTGATCAGGGATCAAATGGAGGTGGTTAGGTTTCTGTGCATATGTTGCTGTTTTAAAATAGTGTGTTTATCAGGTGAAGGATAGTTGCAATGATGCATGCAAGTCTGGACTTTTCCAATGTATGTTTCAAGAGGCTTTTCAGTGCCTTACTGAGGCACTTAATTTGTTGTACTTTTATTCTGAGCAGTAAGGAGCCCTCTTTAACCCTGTTCTGTCTAGGATTGTTTCAGGTGCTCTATCTTTGAAAATAGGCCACTTTATTAGGCCAACTAAATATGGATTTAAATGTCTAAATTCTGGTTTGAAAAATGCACGTGCTTCAAAAGAGAACATTTGCAAGAAATAACATTTCTGGATTTTTGCCTCTCATTAACTTTTGCATTGCATACAGAACAGTGTTGCTTTCAGTTGAAAAATGGATTGTTCCAGCAGAGTGCAGCAAAAGACAAATATTGTAAATATGTTTAGCTTTCCTATCAAGAGTTGGTACATTGTAAAAAAAGGAAGAACTTATATAAGGAGCTCATAATTCATAAAATACCAAATATATTCTGGAGGAACTGTATAAGAAGATTGTGGTTTAGTTAAGTTCTTTCTGCAGGTTTTTACTTCTGCAACTCTGAGACATCGGTAGAATTTACTAGGAAAATAATCATTAAATAAGTGTTAATATATAGTGAATAAGTAAAGTCTAAGCTCTCTCAAGCATTCCTGGTAAATAGAAGCAGAACTTTGAATTGCAGGTAGCTAAATGCTACTGGTCAGTAATTTGTCTGAGCCTGGACTGCAAGATGGTAGAAGAGTTGAGATCACAGTTCAGGATTTTTCCCTTCTTCCCCAAACTTAAGCTATTAAACTCCTCTGCCTCTTATAATTTTAGCTACCAATGTTTTGGTGGTTTTGGTTGGGTTTTTTTTTTTCTTTTTTCCCCTGCTCGATTGCTTAAAAGTTAGCAAGCCTTTTTTGGGGCCTTTGTTTCACCATAACATGCAGAAATTTTCTTTAGCTTTTTGAAGCCTTACTTTAAATGATGCCATTAAGAAAAGATTGTATAGTTACTTTGACCCTCCAAAATGTAAATAAAAGTAGTGTGCAAAATACTGGTTTCTGGATTTGAGTCAGTCTTCTAGTTTAATCTTGGTGAAAATTCCCAATGACACAAAAGGATTCTTGCATGTTCCTTATATAGCTGCATGTCTAAACTCACTTTAAGGTATTTTTTTCTTCATATAGGCATAGCTTTGCTGGATAGTAGCAATATAAAACAATAGTGAAGAGACCACCTAGAAATATAGGGTTTTATAACACTAAAGCCAGTAGTAGTTTTCAGAAGCTGAAAAGAGGAAATTTAGTCTTAAAAAGTGTTAATGACTGTAAGAGCTACATATTTAGCTAAGAAAAAAGTGAGTATTTGTATATTCAGAGATTGGAAATTAAAATGGATATATAAAATATTTCTTAAGAAATCTCAAAGGAATGTAGTTTTCCTTAACCCATCTGTTAAAATTTATCTGATTTGACTCAAGCCATACGTTTTCACTAATAGTTTCTAGTGTTGTTCCCATGTCAGAATCTGGATTTAGAGCCCTAAGCAGGCTTATGTTTTCACTGTTTGGGTTGCAGCCTGTTCCCCTGGTCCTCCTGATCCTGGGTTTCAAACTGCCTTGCACTGCCAAAGTTAAAGTGGGAAATGTTCCCAGACGAGTTCATTCTCAGCTCATTAATCAACATGAACAAGTCAAATGAGAGACTCGGGGTGAGTGAGTCTGGGATCCCCATCCACTCATTTGTGGGCACTGGAGATCCATCATTGGCACAGCTTGCCCTCCCATCCTTCAGTGGGTCCCCTTTTCCTCTTGCCAAGAGTGGCCCTTCCCTGGCACCCTTGCGTGGTAGAAGTGTGGGGTATTGCTTGTTACACTAGTCTTTTCCTCCTCCTCCTCCTCCTCGCTGGACAGATGTGGACAGTTCCCCAGGGCACAATGAAAGAAGTAACCTATGGAGAAACTAACGTTGCCATGCTGAAGGGGTAGGGATGTTTCGAGAGAAATCATAGCATGCTTTTAGGAGGCTATCCCAGCATTGCAGTCTGCTGCAACCAGCAGTCACCCAGGTTTCCTATGTCTTTTGGCTCTAGCAGCTGGTGGTCACAGCCTCTGATATATGCTGAACAATTTTCTTCTTCTGTGACCTTGAATCTCTCAGATGGCAGTAAAAGAAAGGTTCTATTTAAGTTGAAAATGCCTGGGTGTGCTGGTTTTGGCTGGGATAGAGTTAATTTTCTTCATCATAGCTAGTATGGGGCTATGTTTTGGATTTGTACTGAAAACAGCATTGATAATAGAGATGATTTCATTACTGCTGAGCAGTGCTTACACAGAGCCAAGTCCTTTTCTGCTTCTCACACCGCCCCACCAGTGGGATGGCTGGGGGTCCACAAGAAGTTAGGAGGGGACACAGCTGGGACAGCTGACCCCATCTGACCAAAGGGATATTCAATACCATATGACATCATGCTCAGCATATAAAGCTGAGGAAAGAAGAAGGAAGGGGGGGACATTCAGAGTGATGGCATTTGTCTTCCCAAGTCACCATTACACATGATGGAGCCCTGCTTTCCTGGAGATGGCTGAACACCTGCCTGCCCATGGGAAGTGGTGAATGAATCCTTGTTTTGCTTTGCTTGCGTGCACGGCTTTTGCTTTACCCATTAAACTGTCTTCATCTCAACCCACGAGTTTTCTCACTTTTATTCTTCTGATTCTCTTCGTGAGCGGCTGCGTGGGCCTCAGTTTAACTGGGGTTAAACCACGACACTGGGTTTGGTTCTGATCAGGATCTTAATGCAGTGTGAAGTAACTCTAAATTTCTGCAGTGTACCTATAGACTCCACTTAGGCTTAAGGCACCCAGTGTATTGGATGCTATGCAAACACAGAATAAGGTTTTTCTTTTTCTTGTTTTCTGAAGATCTTGCTATTTCAGTACACCAAATCTTACCCAAGTTTTGAGTTTAACAAATCTAACATCCTTGGGTAAGGATGAAGGTCAGAGTGATAAAAACATGGAGGTATTTAGGAAAGCTGTTACACAATATGATGATTCTGGGTTCATTTATTGGCTTTTCTAATACTGTTTTTTGTTTAATTTTTTTGGATCTGTCTCAGTCTGTAGTCTGAAGGGAATTAGTTACTGACCTTTCCCATACCAGAATATCTTAACCGAGCAAGAACGGTAAGAAGCTCATCTAGTATTTTTCTTGCTTCAGCTTTGTAAAGAGTTTATTTACAAAAGACGAAGGGGAGTACATTTAAGAATCACTCATTAATGAGAAAATGTGATTTTTTGAAAGGTCATTATTCTTGTGAAAGTGATGCTTAATTTTACAAAGCACATTGTTAGTATTGGTAAACTAAAGAAAAAGTGGTCGACAAATACAGGCCATAAGGATCATGAAGAAAAGTTTCAGATTCTCCAAATAATGTGGGATATGTGGCAATGACTAGTTTTAGGGCTGCCCTACAGTATTCCTTATCTTAACATTTATTTTGTGGTAGCACAGTGTGGCCATGCTCAACTTGGAACCCTTCTCTGCAGGCAGTCCAAACTTAAAAATACCAATCATTGCCTCAACTATTGTACAATCTAATACAATATTTCTCTGTCCTTTTTTAACATCATGGGTACTTTCACACTGATTGATTGATTTTTTTTATTTTCCTCTGCTGTTCAGAATTTGGAAACAAGGGAAGGTAGAAAATAAAGTGCTTAGAATTTAGACAAACAGCATCTCATTGTTTTACAGAAGCATTGCTTTAATGCCATAAAAACGGATATTTTAAATTGGCACTGACGGCAGTCAGGAGCCAGCTTCTGACTTTGCCTTCTGGCAGGCCCAGCTGTACACCTCCCAGCTGAGTGAGATTTCTGTGTAGGTAGTTTTTATTTGTATTTTAAGTTGCTGGTTGCTTTGTGAATTCTGCTAGGAAGACCACCAGTAGATCTGAAATCACAATTTGAAAAACTTGCAGACTTTACAGATGGCCAATAGAGGTGTTATTGCAAAGATTTAATAATAATAAATGAACCTGAAGATAGTCATAAAAGCCCTTTGGATTGAGGAGACTTTAGGATGATAATTATGCCTTAATTATCATGATGGGAGTCTGTAGGTTGGTTCTGAAATTAATATATGAAGAAGTCATTAGTCTTTGAGAGCCATGTTGTGTAAGCAGTAGAATGAAGGTTTCAAAAATTCAGCAAGTGGGAAGAATGTTAAGATAGTGGCTACAAAGAGCACGCTCACTGAGGTTTTTTCAGATGAGGAAAAGGGAAGGTGGAGTACTAACTTGAAGAGAATATGATGTACCTATGGTTTTTTGATTCAATGATAATACAAACAATATGCCTCTAGACTGATGATATCACATGAACTACATGCAGAGAAAGAGAGATTCAGGGCCCTGGAATACAGAGCTGTCTTTGTTATCATGATACCAGACCCTTTGCAGCCTTCATTTCTACTTTTCCAGGCACTGTAACTAGTAGGGGGTATTTATGATCTGCACAGAGCTTGACTGTTCATGGAGGTTGTAGGGCAGTAGGGAAGGAGATCTGAGCCTTGGATGGGTTTGTGAAGCCTAGAAGAGAAGTGGGTGCAGACTATTTTGAAGTAAGGTATTGTGTAGGAAAGCACTGTCTACATATAAATGCTAGTGAGACTAAGAAAGAAGATCCATCTTAGCTCAAGGCAGATACATGTGTGTGAATGGCTGTTGATACTGAGTAGGAAAATAAGAATTTAGGGAAACTAGGGGCTGGAGGAATGTAGTAGAGGTTGTACTTGAAAGAAAAGATGGGTAAGATGACACACTGAAGAGAGGAAGAGAATCTGGACCTTTCAGACAAAATGAGACAAATTATTTTTACACATACTATTATATCTTAGTTTTTAAATCCAAATAATCAATTTATAGAGGCCTAGAAATGATTTAAAACAGGAGAGAGTGTTTAGATTTTGCATGTCCTGATTGAGAGGGGAAAGGAGGGTAGAGGGGAAGAAAACCCAGAAAGTACAGAAGCTAGTCATGCTTCAAAGCAATAATAAATATTTGGTAAAGATAAAGCAACATTTATGCTGCTTTTACACTTTTGTCACAGTCGATTCTTTTCATCTAGTAAAGATAATAAATGAATAATCATAAAATATTTGTGTTTGGAAGTTCTTCCTTGGTTTTCATGAAGAGTATTTATTTTCCATCAGTCCATTACAGTGTAACATTGATTGGTGCATGTAATGTATTATTCATACTGTTCTAGTTTCATCCCATTAGCAATGCCAACATTATGCTGAATTCTGCAGTGGTAATCTTGTGTGAAGAGTCTTTGTACAGCGACTTGTGCTGTGGTTCAGATCCTGTTTCACATTTAGTGACAAGACAGAGTGAACAACAGCACCTTATTGATACTACTCAGACTTTGTTTCTCCTTCCTCCCCCCAAAGCGATGAGAATCGTAAATGTACTGTGGACCTATAAACCAAATTGTAAAAGGCAGAACATGTATCAGAACTGGTTTATTTTTAGTTCTTGTATTATATTTTTGTTTCCCTGATAGCTAATGTCTTTAGAACAGCCAAATAACTAAAACCATCACATCACAAAAATAACAAGAACAGAATTAAAACCAGCCTTCAGATAAAATAGTCTGGCATTTTGGTCTACATGTATGATCCTATGGGTATACTTTTGATCATGAAAATTGTTGTGTGTAGAACTGATTAAAATATGCGCTAAAGCCAGCTACTCAGCATGGTTAAGATTGCTGAAGGTCTGCCTAATGCTAGTACCAAATAAAAAAGAACTTTTTCATTTGAAACATTTGTTGCTTTAACATTTAGTAGAGGAACTTTTTTCATGTGCAGTAGGCCCAGCCCAATCTTTTCATTGACTGAATAATTTGGGCCTGGCCTGGTTAGGTGGATACTAAAGGTTTCACCAGGCCATAAAAAATTGAAATCTCTAGGCAGATGAATGAAGATTAATTTTAAAAAAATCTTACTTCCTAAATACTTAGGATGTGGAATTACAAGGAAATAAAATTGAAAGTTTAAAGAAATTTTTTTTTCCAAATGTTTTCATCTTTTAAAACAGCTGTGTAAACAATGAAACAATCTCTTCCTGGCATGAATACTTAAAAAAAATTTTAAAAATCTCATGCTTTAAGGTAGATATGTCATGAAGGAGAAATGGCTGGCATCTGTGAAACCATATTTCTTTGGATTTTTATCTTTGGAGACAGGGAGAGCCTGAGTAAAGTTGGGAGGGCTGTCTGAGAAAAAGGAGAAGCTCACAGATCAACCACACTGACTCCAGCAGTTCTGAAAAAATGAGATGAGGGGTGGCAAAGAGTCTCAAGATTTTAAGGGATAAATAAGGTAGACAGCCTGAGGTACAAAAGTAGTAGATTCAATAGTCAAGGGAAAGTATACCAAAGGAATAGAAAACAAAAGCTTAAAGAAAAACAGTGATGGTGAGGGAGGGTGAGTATTTTGGGGTTTAAGTGTGTGCTTATTCCAAGAGGCATCGTTGTACTTTGGTCTTTATTGGGGCTGGGGAAAAGATTTGCTCAGCCTTTTGGAGAATAAGGAGGCTAGCATTCTTTAACAGGCTCTCGATGTTCTGAAAGGTACTTGTATATAAGCAGATTTTTTCTGTGTTTCTGACAAGGAAATGTGCATGCTGGAACTTAAGTCAATAAAGCACTGACTTTTCAGAGCTTAAATGAAAATGAGGTAGAGAAAACTCACTTACTTACAGCAGTGTTATCATGTCTTCATTGTAGTAAAATTTTATCTGCGAGGTGGTGAGTAGATTTTAGTATAGAAAATGTGCGTAAATTACTATTTTCAGTGAGCACATATATTCAGGTTTCTTTTGATTTTACATTAGTTTTTACAGAATAGACATTTTATTCATTGCCTAACATGTTTATGTTGGTTTTTCAGAAACATGTTTGAGTGTTGTAGACTGAGTGCTTAAAATATTTCATCTTCATTAATTGCAGCATGCACATATATAATGTCAGACAATTATACCAATTTATTTTTAAAGAATTGATCAAAATCCTAATTAAAACAGTATAGGATGAACCTCTTTGGGGAAAAAAAACAGGGAAGAGGCTTTAACCAAATGGTCCAAAAATCAGTGAAACCCCTCCCCAGTGTATTTCCTCCCCCCTTTACTTGACGATATCCAGCATATGAGGGGAAAAAATAAAATCACAATATCTTGTGTGGTATTTGACCTTCATAAGAGTAGTTACATCTGAACGCATTCCAGTGAATAGGACAGTTATGGGGAAAGAATGTAGTTTGGCCAGGGTTGGATATGCCATAGCCAAATAGCTCAGTGGCTTAAAAGATATTTCGTGTCACTGGCTTGCAGTTTGTATTCTTTATTTTCTGGCCTTAAATTTTGCATTCCCTACTTCATTTGGGTCCAGCTTTAACTGGAGGGTCCCATCGCAGTGTCTTTTCATCCTTAATAGGAATTAAGGAGGGTTGGCATCTGTTACCGCACTTCCTAGGGCAGTGCTTTAATCCTTGTGTAGAGGGTCCTGTGTAAAGATAGGCAGCTTCCATTAGATGCCTTCTTGGATTTGGCTTTCTGAGTCTGTAGTGGGTAGCAGGAGCTACTGTAGAGCCCCAGGCTGCCATGGGCTAACCAGCTGCAGTGTGAGAAGCCGGCAGTAGGATGGGAGAATATAGGTGCGAGATGCTGTTTTGCACTAGAAGCTGCTGGTCAGTTACATTCCTGCTAAGAAAGGCACTTGGACTCTCTCACGTATCATTCACAATGCTGTTTATTGGAGCTAACACTGTAAGAAGCATAGGTAATCTTACATTCCTTTATATGCTGGGAAACCCAGGCGGTGTAGTATCAAATGCACCTCCAACTCATGTGCAGTGTGTTGGGCAGACACCATCTGTAGAAGATATCCTCCCTTTTGGTCATTTAAGCTATTAAAGGATTTTTGTGGAAAACAAGGAAACAACTTTTTATTGTTTTTACAGTCAAAAAGGAACAGTGCTCTCAGGAGACCTTGCTGCATGTTCAGGTAAAGGCAAGGCCACACAAGTGGTGTAGTCACTGTGGTGGAGGTGGTGCTGCCTTACAGGCTTCTCTATTGCAATGCATTGGTTGCATTTGTCCTGTGGGCAGGTGATTTGTGCAGCACAACACGGATCTGCAGGCCAGCTGGGCTTGCAGCACAGCGCTGCCCTGGGCCTCTGCAGGTTAACTGTTGTGTGGATCACAAACTATTTTTTAATGTGTAAATGGTACTAACGTGCACTAAAAGTGCAATGTAAGTGGTAAATTTGCAAATGATAGTGTAATAAGAGGACTTATTTCTTAAGACATTGAGTCTCAATCTTTCTTTAATCATACTGAGTGAAATGAAAAATTTTTGTCATCTAAGGAGATTTTTTGTCCATCTACCTTTCTTTCTCTTTTCAGTTTTTCAACTATGTATTCCTATTAAAACATTATTTTTCTGTAAATTTTGCAAATTTTACATTTTCAAAATGTTAATTTTCCATATTAATGTTTGAAATACTCTTTTTAAGTGCCTTTTTATTGCTCTGATAAATTTGTTGGGGTTGATAATCCTCTGATATCTTTGCTTGGATATTTGATTTTGCAATTCCTCTTGAAGTGAAAACCAACCATCTCACCGATAATTTAAAAAAGGTGGAAAAAAACCAGCAACAAGAACAAATATTGTTTTGGCATCAAAATTTGGCTGTGTATTTTGGTGTGTTTCAACAGTCATATGTCTACCAGGTTGGCTTGCTAAGTTTAGATCCTTACACATTTCAGATCAAAGGTGCTAGAGTCAGAGGCTTATGGCTGTGTATAACATTTGGAAAAATAACAGACCAGCAGATTAATCTGTGAAATTCATCCTCTAAATGCAAAAACTTGATTGACAGTATTACATTGTTTCACTCACGGAATGCACTCTTCCAGCAGTGTTGGGTATTCCTTCATATGTAGCTTAAGATCCACACGTGACTCCTGTTTTAGCATCCGTTTAAACCACTGGTTGATTTTAGTAGGGAGGTTGTAAACCTATAACCATAAGACACTGGAATTTTCTGTATCTTCACAAACTTCACATTACAAGCTTGTGGGATGTTTAAGTAATGGGAAGAAGACTGATGAAGATACTCAATTAAATGCAAGCATCAGTTTTCCAGTGTGGTGATCAGTATTCCACTCAGAGGTGCCAAAAATGTCATTGTGAGGATTGTTAATAAATTGTGAGGAAGCACTAGAGCACTGCTAGAAGAATTGAACTAAGGTGGCCCAGGAAGAGATTTGGGAGTACTTGAGCTTTGCTGAGGGCTTGTTATGGTTCATGTTCATGTGGTTTTTTTCTTGAAGGAAAAGGCAAGTACAGTGAGACTATACTATAGAGCCTTATGGGTGAAATAGTAGGAGAAACTCTACTCCACAATCACTGTCTGTAAAGCTATTGCTACCACCATAGTGGGTGTTTTGTTCCAGCTCGAGGTTATTGTTATATTGAAAGCATACTTAAGGATGGTTTTCATTGCTTTCATAGCACAGATTGTGACCTGAAAAGAATAGTTATTAAAATATGTTGAGCCTGAGTTGGAAGTAATTTTGTTACTTTGATTGTATATTCTCCTACAACTTTATTTTAATTCAATGTCTTTTAACGCCTACAAATCTAGATGTGCAGCAGCCACTTCTTTCTGGCATCCTGAATGTCCACTGCAGAAACATCTCTTTCCTTTTTCATGCTCTTAGTTTTTCTGCTTTCCTTTCTTTCCAGCTGGTGGCCAGTCACAAGTGGTGTTCCCCAGGGCTCAGTCTTTGGGCTGGTGTCGTTTAATATCTTTATCAATGATCTGGACGAAGGGATTGAGTGTGCCCTCAGTAAGTTTGCAGATGACACCAAGTTGTGTGGGAGTGTTGATCTGCTCGAGGGTAGGAAGGCTCTACAGAGGGGTCTGGACAGGCTGGATCGATGGGCTGAGGCCAACTGTATGATGTTCAACAAGACCAGGTGCCGGGTCCTGCACTTGGGTCACAACAGTCCCATGCAATGGTACAGGCTTGGGGAAGAGTGGCTGGAAAGCTGCCTGGTGGAAAAGGACCTGGGGGTGTTGGTCGATAGCCAGCTGAATATGAGCCAGCAGTGTGCCCAGGTGGCCAAGAAGGCCAACAGCATCCTGGCTTGTATCAGCAATAGTGTGGCCAGCAGGACTAGGGAGGTGATCGTCCCCCTGTACTTGGCACTGGTGAGGCTGCACCTTGAGTACTGTGTTCAGTTTTGGGTCCCTCACTACAAGGAGGACATTGAGGTGCTGGAGTGTGTCCGGAGAAGGGCAACAAAGCTGGTGAAGGGTCTAGAGCACAAATCTTATGAGGAGTGGCTGAGGGAACTGGGGTTGTTTGGCCTGGAGAAGAGGAGGCTGAGAGGAGACCTTACTGCTCTCTACAGCTACCTGAAAGGAGGTTGTAGCCAGGTGCGTGTTGGTCTCTTCTCCCAAGTAACTAGCGAACGAACAAGAGGAAATGGCCTCAAGTTGTGCCAGGGGAGGTTTAGATTGGGTATTGGGAAAAATTTCTTCACCAAAAGAGTGGTCAGGCATTGGAACAGGCTGCCTAGAAAGGTGGTGGAATCACCATCCCTGGAGGTGTTCAAAAAAACGTGTAGACATGGCACTTTGGGACATGGTCTAGTAGACATGGTGGTGTTGGGTCAGCAGTTGGACTTGATGATCTTAGAGGTCTTTTCCAACCTTAAAGATTCTATGATTCTATGATTCTTCCACCACATTTAACTAGTCTAGCATTATTCATTATTCGGGAGTTCATTATGTCTCTTCTCTGGAGCTATTTAGCTTCTTTTGACAAAGTATTTTTTCATCAGAAAATGCTGAGTCACTAAAATTAGCCTGTTAACTAGTGTTAGCCAGTTCCCAGGTTTTCAGAATAATTTGTAATGGTTAGAAAATGTTTGACTAGAACATTCTATATGGAGCATGTGTAAAGATTTTTTGTTCGTGTTGAAATTTAAATTGTTTTGTATTTCCTAAGACTAAAGGAGAAAAATGGAAAGGTAACATTTTGAAATTAAGCTAAATGAATATTTCACTTGAATTAATATTTTAATATAAACTCTTCATATTTTTGTTCTTTAAATGATTTTTGTATTGTCCCTATTGAGAGCATGACTATTTCAAAAGTCAAACCCCACAAAATTAAATGGCTGGAAAATCGAATAGTTTTGAAAATTCTACTGGAAAGTTTTAATACTATGTGTTCACATTGAGATTTTAAATTGCCGAATATTCTGCAAAATGAAAATGTTAAAATCTGCGCTTCTCTGTTAATTATATTTTTCAAGCTGTTCTGTAGGTATGTTTTTATATTCATTGGAGATACAGAAACCATGTAACAAATAATTTCTTGCATTAGAAAGAAGTCTGAATCCTTGTTCCCAATCCACTATTCTCAACATAGCATTCCATTCCCAGCTAAATTCTAAAGGGAATCCAGATGTTTATTTAAATATTCATAACACAACTGCAGTTAGAGCTGGGAGGATCATAGATACCTGTGTTCATTTCACACTACATTCATCTGGTAGTTAAAAATGTCGTATTCATTGCAGTGCTAGCAGATGAGCTCTTTGACAGGAGAATGCATTTTTTTTTCCCCTCCTCTACAAGTAAGGCTTTATGGAAAGGAGGCAGTAGAGCTGTCTCAGAAAACGTAATGTATTGAGTATTGACCCTAGCTCCACAGAAGAAGCTTTGTGTACTGTATTTAAATATTGTATTCTGGAAGAATTCTGAATTTATTTGCACTTGCCACTGGACATATCTAGAAAGGGCATAAAACATTTTAAGGAGCCAGTTGCAGCTTTGCAATTAAGGTGGAGCTGAATTACACATTTAAGATGGGGATTTTATTTCATTGAGGAAAAGACAGTTTACCATCTTGCCTGACAATCAGTGAAATGAGGAGAAAAAAATTGAGATCTGCCAAATCTTTATTAATTTGTAAACCATCTGAAAAAGACTATTTATTTGACAATGTTTGCTGATAGACTTTTCTAAAAATTCTGATCAAACTTTTACATTTTAAACACGTTACCTGATAAAAGTGATGAAATCCCAATCTGTGTAAAATGTTTGTATCGGGCCTGCTTCATCTCTTCAGATATTTGTCCGTGAGGGTGTAAATGGTTAAGGAGATGAAGTGGTGTATTAGACATATATTCATTCTGGAATACAAGAGAATGTGTGCAGTGAAAGGAAATTTATGCAGGGGAGCGTGACAGCCACCAGGCAGGGAATTTGGGGTATGTGTATAGAAAGTCATGGGAAGATGCAAGCAGCAGTGGGAATCTGTAAGGTGAAAAGGAATGTGCTTTCTAGCTGTTCTGGGGAAATAAAGCATCTGTAAACCTTTCCAAACTGGTACTGCATGCTTTTGCTTTTCTTCTTCTTCCTGAAACTAAAGTCCCAGTGAATCTGGCCTTAAAAGCTTTAAAGGAAAAGCAAAAGGAGGGAAGTATGATTGATAACACTAAAATATAAAATAACTTATAGTCAGTACAGATTATGTTGATTATTCTATCAAATTGCTAAAGTCCTGACACTCTATTCTTCACTTGTTTAAAGGAGTACTCCTATAAATTTCACTATTGATTTTAATAAATTTTGTATTTAAGAATCTAAAGTGGACATTTTTAGGAAATGAGAGCAGGAACATTAGATGAAAGTAACAAGCGGAGTGGGCATGAGTCTTAGGGGAATGTTGGAACATCTTCCATGGAAGATTAGGTACAAACGGTGCTTTTTTCAGATGTTTTTCTTCCATCCTTACTCATGCATTCCTTTTGCAATATGGTATCTATCTAGGTATCTCTGTCAGCAGTTGTGACTTTTCCACACTGCTTCAGATGATGATGAATGATGATAAAACATAGTTGCGCTCTCAGCTCATAGCAGTGGCTTTTCAAAAACACTGCAAAAATGCATTTTATAAGTTACTTTCTGTATGTTCAGCTTTATTTGGAAGACAAGTAATTACTTCTTGTAGGGAAGCAGTATGTACCATTATTGTTTGAAAGAGCTAGACACATACCTGCAAATACTGGTTTTTCATTTCTTTAAAAGCACTGGGAAAATATTTGAATGTACATGGTGTTTGCTAGTTTGAGTTTACCGGAGTGAATGACACACATAGGAAGACTGAACTGTGAAGGAACAGAAATGAAAGCTTTAAATGCCACGCCAGGAATAGGATTTGTGGGTATGAATGAAGTTCGGTCCCATCGGGTTACCCCATTGGAGAAGCGGCCCTTGGGACAAAGCGCACCCAGAAGGCTGTGCAGCTCAGCAGCTGCGGTGCTATATTTTGTACGATTTGAAGCTTACTTTCTTGTTTCCTGCAGTGAACAATGATAGTGGGAAGTACTGGTCAACAGGGATAAATATTAAATCAGTCTTTGGGCCTCCTGCCATTTTTTCTGATGCTTGGGCCATCTTATTTATAAGCCCAGGAGAGTTCAGTAATTATTAGAAGAAAGAGTAATTAATTTATAGAGTTCTAGTTATTTTGCTGAGTACTGTCATTGGAAGTACAATGAAGCCTTTAAGTAACGTCCAGTCACTGTATAAAGCTGTCTTGTGGCTGCTAAACTTTCACATTATACTGAAGCTGGATATAAACACTCCTTTTATAACTTGCATGTCACTGAAGTACGCAGATGTCTTGGCTCTGAAAGCACATTTATGAAACGAGTGCAGTACTGGAGTTATGCCAGGATTGAGACTCGGTAGTTTGAGGAGGAGTCCTAATACCTCTCAGGATGGGAGGTCAGCTGAATAAGTGGGCCTCCCTTGTTCTGGCAGCAGAATACTAGTCCTGAGAGAGTGTGCTCTATGCATATTAGTTGCATTATGCTACAGTTCACTTCTGAAAAATCTGTATTATAACACTGCTTTGGTCCTTGTTGAAAAGGGCCAATTCTGTTTAGCGTAGGCGGTATGCCCTGTTAAATAGGAAAATTAGGGGGGAAAAAAAACAAACAGGAAAATTGTATTAATTTCTTATTTAATTTCACAACAATTTTGTAAAAGTGCATAGGAAATGCATAGATTCTTCATGCTTATTTTATATAGCTGATATGTGGATATATATTTATATAGTGTGTAGTATGTTATATATAGTTTGTGCAAATATATATTTGTGTGTGTGTATATATATATAAATAAAACACAGAGGTTATAAAGATAACTGTAGAATACATCCAGCAGCATAAATTCAGTTTAATTTGTGGGATGTTTCAGATGTTTCACATGTGAATGAAGTGTTTGTAATAAAACAGGTGGTACAGCCGTGTCTCCATGGCCGGATGGAGACATGGCTGTACATCATCCAAGTTGGATATTATACTTTCTTTTGTTTAGACCTAATATGTTATATAATTTGGCAGAAATATGGTGGAACAGAGTTCTTTATTGGATCATTTACATTGTAGTTTTGATCTCTCACTTGAGACTGAGGTGTGAGATTTTATTCTAGTTATTTAGCACATGAGGAATTGAGCCCAGAGCTGAAGCACTTGTTTTTCAACACTGAGCCACTTTCTTCTTCTAGTAATAATGATGAGATGTGAGCTAAAATTAAGATTGCAGTCATATATATTTTACATTTCAACGTTACATCTATTGGGCAAGATCCTTGGCTCTGCAATAGTACTGTCTCAGTATCAGGGATGATCCTATGAGAATCCTGGTTTTGGTAGGGTATGTCTACACATTTATTACAGGCATATATGAGTTGTTCTGGCGGTGCTGCAATTCTGAAGTTGTGGTGTGAAGCGCCGTGCCCAAGCTTACTGGGTTAGCACAGTGCTAAAAACACCTCAGTAAAATTCCTGGGCTAGAGCTGACTTGCACCTGACTGACCTGTTCATGTAGCGGCTAGAGAATCTTGTGCCAGCTGTACTTACCTCCTTAGCTTTGTTTTTTTAGATCCTTCTAGGAGGGTATAGAACTACCAGTTAGTTGTGAGATCCCTATATAGGGTCATGCTCAAGTACCCCTGAGACTAGATAAATTGGGACTAGCTGCATGGTTCCAGTGGCTGCAGATAACTAAGTGTAAGTGGCTCAGTTCACTTCTGCTGAAAGACAGCATAATGCACCGATTGCACAAAGCTCAGCCACATTGGAGAACAGGACCCCTTATTTCTTTTGTATTATTCCAAGGTATTAGTGCTATCTTTCAAATCTATAATGTAGTAAGTTACTTACAGAAGTAATCTTTTATAATTTATGTACCCAAGCTTTTAGATGATGTCTGAAATTACTTTTAAAGAAATACTGGGTTTTGGCAGAAAAAGTTATTGTTGGCTTTTTTGATTTGCCATGTTTTATGAAAAAATTAGTTAAGGTATTTGTGCTAATTACTAGCAAAGAGTGAGATAAAATGTTTTGTTTTAAACTCTTTTTGTACAGTGTCCATTTCAGGAATACTTAGTGTAATTCTTGGGTACAGATAGCAAAGTGATTATATCTCCTGGCTATTGTAATACTTTGCAGTTAAGCTGTACAAGTACAGGATCTAGTTGTGTCCCCCCAACTCAGTAATCTAAAATGCAAATATGTGTTTTTACCTTTTTGCAAGTAACTTTTGCCTAATGAACAGCACAGCAGATTAGCCATAGATACCAGAAAAAAAATCTAGAGGGAAATGCTACATAGAGAGTGGCATGGAAACAGTTAATGTTAGTCAACAGGGCATTTCATTTTAATATTTAGTCCTTTCATGGTGACTGATTTCCAGCAAGATGGAACAATGCTTTTGGTTTTTATAAAAGGTTTATTTTATGCGTATATGTACACACAATCACTGTTTATACATTGCACTATCCTGTTGGTGGGGTTTTCTTTGCAACAGCAGAATACCATTGAATTGTTTTCAGATTTTGATTTGCTGTAATGCTGAAATCCTTCTCAGTGGATCTGCTACTTAACCCTAGACATACCCTCCCTTATATTATACACTTAATTATTTCTGCCTAAATGCAATGCTTAATTTTCTTTGCTTCTGTTGCATAGCAAACTTTTTAAACCTTCAATTTTTCAGAATTATTTGAAAGTTTAATCCTGTTCTTTGGTACACTCTCATGATGTGGTATTGTGTGTTGGTGTCCAGGTATATTTTTTTATTCCATGCTGTAGGTGACTAATGAAGATGTGAAATGCAGTATTCGGGACAGACCCATTTAGTTTCCTACTGGATCCTCTCTTACATTGACACAATTTGCTGATAATCTCCAAGGACACTTCCAAACAGCGTTTACTACTGGAATTCCATTCCCCAAGTGGTACATTCCTCAAGGTTCACTAATTCCCCTAGTTTCTGAAAGTGCAGTTATCATTTAGCAATTAGAGCTAACAAAACAAAATTAAATGCAAGTGATTTCCCTCCTCTTTTAATGTTATTAAGTAGCTACCAGAAAACAAGGGGAAATGTTTTCCCTAATATTCAGGTCACAGCTGCAAGAGGGAAACAATATTGTTCAGATGCTCAGCGGTGGATTTAAATTCATGGATTTCAACTGTTAAACAGGTCTTACAAAAAGACTCTACATCCTTGCTGTAGTACTCAATTTTAAAAGAGGGTGGTGGTAGACATCTGTGTCTAATAAGCTTAAAAGATGCAGTGTCTGGTGGTTGAAGTTAAGGACAGAGATGAGTGAACTTCTTCAGATAAGGTCAGAACTCAGCTAAAAACATTTAGTCTCTAATTTAAATTTCAAATAGCAAACACTTTTTCTGAAATGAAAGATCCTCCATTTCTTAAACTTTTGATTTATGATGCAAAGGTAGTCTAAGAAGAACTAATGCATACATAATGCATGGATATTGCACTCAGGCTGCCCTTTGCATGCGTTACTTCTAGTTTCATATATGGTCAATCCTAATCTACTAAAACAAGAAAGTGTTTAATATACACAAAATTTTGAACTAAAGCATTCTACTTTGTGTCTGATCATGCAAGACCTTCTAAAACATCACGATGCAATGTCTCATTTGAGATAGTGTTAACTTTCTGCTAATGGGCCATAATTAAGGTATGAGAATTTATTCACTTGAGGTAGACCTGCCATTTGTACCCCGAATGAGGGAGTCTTTCCTTACATTTCCTTACACAGGCATAATAATACTGCCTTGAAAAACTCCCTGGCTTCAAAATGTTTAACTCAGTTTTAAAAGCTCAGACTTAGGTGGATCAGCCTTCCAATAAGTGAATGTCAAGTTGTTAATTTGATTCAGCTAGACATCATATCTTTTGAAACTTACCCATCTTAAGTCATAAGAGTTGAGATTAATTATCTGACTTGGAGTAAGCTGCAGCAGCAACTGAACTTCTGTCAAGGTTTCTTGAGTGATGGGATAATCCCAGCTGCCTGTATGACTCTAATGCATTGGTTATGTCAGTTTTCCAGGTAAACTGATAATTGGCCATTTACATAAAAAAAAGATGACTATCTGAAATAATGAGCAAGAAAAGTCCTGGTTACTGTAACACTTTGATACGGTTTTCATAAATGTATTTCTTATCCTTACCTTTTTCAAAAATACTGTGGAGGCAATAGGACCAACCAGTTACAATCACCTGTATTTTATTTGGAAGTACAAGACATATAGATTATCTAGTTTATCTAGGATAGAGAAGTTGATGTGAAGAATGGGAATCTTTTGAAACTACTCATAATTCCATAAAAGTAAGTTTGTTAATAGAAGTTTCCTTTTTTTTTGTTAGTCTCACAACTCAAGCAATAAGTTTTCATTACAGGTTTAATATTTCCCTAATTTGACTATTATTATGAATTATTTTTGAAACACACAGGGAACTGTCATGTATATACTAGTGAGAACACATTGTAATATGAATTCATCTTAATTCTTTTGATGATTTGTTTTATCAAGTGCCTTTAAGAAATAGCCTTGCAATAGTTTTCTCAGGTTTAGAAAAATGTTTTTAAAATTTCTGTTTCCATTAATAAATAAAGAATCTAAACATAGATGTTCAGTATAAACTATTAGATCAATATAGTGTCTTAATAGTAATATTGAATGTGCAATCCTTACATCTTTCTGACTTTGGGCTTGCATTAAACTTGAGAAAAGCATTAGCTAGCACATTTAGATTTTGCCTCTTAAGATCTAGCACCAGAAAAAGAACTAGTCTAGCCTGTTAGAGGCATTTTGGGAAGCCTGTGCCTTCTGTTTGGTTGTCATGGGCTTTAAAGTGAATTTTGTTTCACTCAGAATTACTCAAGGACATCAGTGCTTGAGGTGGAGTATGGGGTTATAGACGCTACGTCCATATTGCCTTTAAAGAGAGGCTCCAGCACTCCCTCGAAAATGGTGTGTGGGGACAGTATGCCAGCATGTGTCTCAGATGTCCTCTAGAGCACATTGAGATCCTGGCAGCTGGGGCTGCACCAGTACAGGTTAGGGGTTGACCTACTGGGAAGCACTACTGCAGAGAAGGACCTGGGAGTCCTGGTGGACAAGCAGCTCTCCATAAGCCAGCAGTGTGCCCTTGTGGCCAAGAAGGCCAATGGTATCCTGGGGTGCATTAAGAGGAGCATGGCCAGCAGGTCAAGGGAGGTTATCCTCCCCCTCCACTCTGCCCTGGTGAGGCCACATCTGGAATATTGTGTCCAGTTCTGGGCACCCCAGTACAAGAAAGACAGGGAATTACTGGAGGGAGTCCAGCGGAGGGCTACGAGGGTGATTAGGGGACTGGAGCATCACTCGTATGAGGAAAGGGTGAGAGAGAGCTGGGTCTGTTTAGCCTGGAGAAGCGAAGACTGAGAGGGGCTCTTATCAGTGCTTGTAAATATCTAAAGGGTGGATGTCTAGAGGAAGGGACCAGACCCTTTTCAGTGGTGCCCAGTGACAGGACAAGGGGCAATGGGCACAATCTGGAACCCAGGAAGTCCCATCTGCATATGAGGAAAAACTTCTTCACTTTGAGGGTGACCGAGCACCGGAACAGGCTGCCCATAGAGGTTGTGGAGTCTCCTTCTCTGGAGATGTTGAAAACCCACCTGGATGCGATCCTGTGCAATATGCTGTAAGTGATCCTGCTCTAGCAGGGGGGTTGGACTCAATGATCTCCAGAGGTCCCTGTGGTTCTCTGATTCTGTGACTACTTGTGGGCTTCAGGTGCTGTGGAGCAGCTCACAGGCTCTGTGTGACACAGTCCAGTGGGTACAAGGCAGAGCGTGCTGTGCTTGCTGGGGTGGTAGAGGCAGGTCAGGCAGATTGGTAGGGAAGTTAATAGACACAGGTGGCTTCCCTGCTTCGAAGTCTCTAATACTGGAGCAAGTGATGTAGGAAGTTAACCCCATTTTGGCTTAGATGGTATGCTTACTGTGTGTTAGCAGAAAGCAAACATCTGCCTAGTAATCAGGATGTGGTCCACTGCAACTAAACCAGAGCGTGTTTATAATGTCCCATCAGTTTTTATAGTGTTATTTCTAACCACTGTTATCTACAGTTATTCAGCACAATCAAAAGAAGAGATGACTGATGGCAATGATAAGAATGAGAATGTATGGTAATAAATGTCAGATGGTTGAATATTTTTTTTTATATTAAAAGGACCAGTCTTTACACTTTCAAATTTACATACCCTACTATAGTTTCCTGCACCTTGTTCAGGTACCTAAAATAACAGTGAACTTGCAACTGTTTTAGAGTATTCATATCCTCTGAAACTATTGGAAGATATTTAGTGCATTTGAACATCAATCTATGGTGCTTAAGTAGCCTACAGGTTACTGATTTAAGTTTCTGATTTTGCACGTGTGACTTTTAATGATGTTGTTTAAAGGAATAGATATGTTGTCATTTTACTTTTTTATTGTTTCTTAGAGTTGGTTAAACATTTTCAATATCTACAAAACATAAATCTCTGCAAAAAAAGTGCATACCTGAATTTGGCAAAAATGCTGTTGATGATAAAAGGCTTTTTTTAATCCTTTTCAGAGTAGAATGTTTTCTCCACTGTGTGCTGACATGTTTGTTTGTCTTTTGGTATTTTAGAAAGGTTCCTCTATAAATTTGTATGACCTCATTAATGAATAAATGAGAAGTGCTGTACACTTTGTGAGTTAATAACTTGCCTCATTCATTTGTAGGTTTTGAGGGTGTGTTTGTGTTAACTAAGCTAGCGGCACCATTTCTTCAGCTGGAAAATCTGAAAGCTGTTTCTGTCTCTCTCCCTGTTTTCAGGCAGTGTTTTAAACACCTTAGATAAGTAGTCAAACTGAAGGTTGCAATTAATTGTCCAGAACATGGGAATGGAATGCTGGTCTGGCATAACCCAAATGAGTTGCACTGAATTTGGCGTGGAGCATAAAAGAAGGTGAAGTCACTTTTAATGATATGTCCCAATTCGTAAACAGGTGTTTGCCCAAGGGGAACGCACCAGAGTTACTTTGCAAGTATTATGGCAGAGTGATTCACTGGAATATGTGAACATTTCTAACCCTTCCCTCCCCCAAAATATATTATGTCAATCCTTTTAGCAATTCATGTTCAATGAGGTATTGCTCGCAGCAGTGAAAGAGATTGGATTCCAGAAATTGTGGCACTCTTTTTATCTATTAACCTATCTAATGAATGGTGTTTTAAAATTTGATTGGCAGCTTCTTTTCCTATCTTAATTAAATTGCTCCTTCACCCCCAGTGTCTTTGAAGGACAGACCCTTTGTTAAAGATGTCAAGTTAGTCTTTTATTGTTTGTTTCCATGGGGAGCAGAGCTTGTTGACAAGTTAAGATGAAGGTGCGGAATCAAGAATATACTTGTTAAAATACTTATTAAAAAGGTCTTAATAGTCCAAGCTAGGAAAAAGAGGAAAATGTGCCCAGTGATATTATGTTCTTCTCTACCTGAGATGCAAAGAGCTTGTAACATTTCTACTAAATCAACTTCTTTAGCTTAGATAAAGATTAAAAAAAAGGTAGTAAAGTTTATTCTGAATGCATGAAGGCAGCTAAATGTATAGAGAAAAGAATTCAGTGAAAAAGCACTCTGTTTTGTTGGTAGTAGAGGGGCAACCCTTGCTTAATTTCCTTTGAAGGGAAAACATCAAATCAACACTGTAGAAAAATAATACAGGTGTTAAAGGGAAAAAATGTTGATGGGGAAAACAATTGGTAGAGAATCTGTTTATTAAAATATTTGAAAAATTAAGTGGGGATTAGAAGTAAATTATTTTAAGGTCACCGATTGTGAATTATTAGACTAATCTCCTGCAATTTGCATTTTAATATGCACCACTAGAAATTGCTTTCTTGAACCATTTCAAGGCTTCGTTTGCATGTACATTTGACATGCAGAGACCAAAGTGCACAATGTACTATTTGAATTTCACCGACATTTCTCACGTGGATGTATTCCTGTTCTTCAGAACCAGGTGGCTGTAAAAACTTTGTCAGTTTAATGAGATAGAATCTTCACTGGCTTGAAGATGACTCAGAACCCCAATTAGAAACAATAAAGGTCATCTTAATGCTGTTAGGAATGTATTTTCCATTTGTGTTAACCTCACGGGCCTGGAGGAACCATTGCTTGTGAAATTGTCCTTTATGATCAGAACTTTTTCTAAGGAGTTGTACAGGTTCTGACCTATTTGCAAAAAAATTCTTTGCTGCACACTTAAATAATCTGATGAAGAGTTGTACTTTAGTATAGCCTATAATGATGTACACTTTGTGCTTTATACTTTGGATACATTTTATATTTGCACTTTAAATCAACTCAGTCATTGTTTGCCGTCATGTTTTAGTTAAGCTTATAGGCAAAGTTTTTGATAAGGAGCTGATACCACTTACGGAAATGAAGTCATAAAACTGCCCTTAGGTCTTGGCACTGTAGTATATGATAATTAAGTGAGCTTAAGCAAAATCGAAGTATACCTTTCATTAACTAACCCTTATCTAAGACTTCCAAAATATAACAAACCAGAGTAAAAATTAGCCAGATTAATGATACAAATTAGAGACTAACTAATGCATTGTAAAGGAATTGCAAATTGTGTTCGAATGAGAAAAAGTTCAGGCTACAGTGTTCCTAGGAGTGATATGAAAAAAGTGGTGGGAGTTTATTGCTCTTGGCTTTCCTATTAGTTCTTGAACTAAAAGAATATATTACAGAAAAAGATTGAAGAGCCCAATTTATTTTTAAAATTGGGCATTTTTACATTAAAATAATTTCAGTCAGAATAAGGTTGGAAAGAAAGTGGTGAAGATGTTATGAAAACGTATGCTTTTCTTGCTACCCACATAGTACATGGCAACATAGGTTAATGTATTAGCCTTTCAATTATGGGGATCTTATTCAGGTAATATGTGGAATGTATTTGTTTTGACAGGTATATTGGTGCCTATTGTCAGATCACCAATTACTTGAACATCAATGAATGGGATATAAGGAAAAGCTCTTTACTTGTTTGACTCCCAGAAATGACTAGGAATAGGACCAGCCAGAGAAGTCTCATGTTTTGCCTGGCAGTTGCTCAAATTAAATGCTAATTGTTTTCTTGAGAGAATAGTTTTCAGCAGTGAAGATGTGTCCCTAAAAATATCCTTTTCTATGTTATATATAGAATATACATATTCTCTCTATATATGGAGAATATGTATATTCTCTCTCAAAATATCCTGTTCTATAAATATCCTATCCAGTGTTCTCCCTAGCTATGGAGAATAGAACCCAGGAATCCTTAGTGGTTGAATCCTGCGAATTTAACTCCCATGACAAATCCTGAGTAAAACTAGTAACCAAGCCAATTTAGAGGGCCATAGATTATAAGCAAAATCTTACCCTTACCGAGAACCAACAACTGTTGAGCGAGGCTGTATTACCGTGGAACCTAACTGCCTGCATGCTACCAGTTTACATGAAGCTTTTGTAATATCATCAGAAGTTTGAACAATGTAAAATGCAGTGGAAAGTTTAATTACAGCCACCCAAAACCTTATTTGATAGTGTAATCATCTCGTATTGACAGGCACATCAGCATTGTAGTCATAAATGCCACTGGTGCTTTCAAACACATTTCACAATGTGTTTACGTACTAAAATATCTGTATGCATACTGAGTTTTCTCATTGTATGAAATCTAAGAACACTGCTGATAAAATCTACATTTTCTGCATATTTAAACCAAACTCTTTAAAAAATGAGTTGTAAATTACTTTATTTGGTTAACTTAAAGCAAATGGGCTGATATTTTGCTTATTGAACTTGCAGCATCAGATGTTCTTGAAGCAGGGAGGAATGGAAGGAAATAGCAACTATAATATTAACAACTATTTCAGTTGTCATTAATTACATTTGTGACACAGATTAAAGGCAAAGCTGTAAGTATAAGTTTAGTGCAGGTGTGGATTTTCTTTCCTGCAGAGGTATTTATGCGTCTTGAAGCAGTATCAGTCAGATTGAGAACAGAAGACAAGGACAAAAGATCACAGCACAATAGGGAAGAAACCTTCTTGATCCCCTGCCTATTTAAGTTAATTAGTTAATAGCATATTTTTCCTCCAGCTTTCTTCTGATGGGTTTGAGATGTACGTATAAGGGTTAGTATGAGGGGGCTGTTCCACAAACAGGGATGTTAGAATATTATTTTACATTAAAATCTTCAAGAATCGTAAAGTTCCAGTTATCTGAGACTGGTGCATTCACATTAGACACTTTTTTCCCATTAGAAGTGTTGCTTTATTGATTATTTTTTTCCAGCTGTGATGTGACATACTAACTTCAAGAAGCAGAAATGTTGAATATATATTCTTCATTGATCTAAAGGGAAAAGTTGTGTTCCTATCAAATGATGTAATAGTTTCCAGTAGTCACTAAGCAGAATATTAAACAATACTGTAAACATTTTAAAAATCTCGGTTTAGCTCATATGTAAGAATTTTAAAGGTTTGGGCAAACAATTCCCTGTATAAGTAAGGTTAATAAGAAGTGACAGAACAGGGCAGTTCCAGAGAACTGGGTAAAGCTGATATTCAAATGAATTAAAGGAAAACTGGGGTAAGTGTAAGGTTGCTGGCCTGACATTAATACTAGGTAAAATAATGGAATGGATGAAATGGAATTGTGTTAGAAAGTTATGTGGGAGTATAATATTATCAATAATAATTGATACAAATTTATTGAAAGGTATGAGATTTTTATTTATATTCCTATAATTATATGTTTAGTTTAAATTATTCAAAAATAATTCCTATTCATTTTCCACAAAACTCCTCGTTGATTATATGCTATTGAATTTTATTATTCAGTAGTTAAGGAAAAAGCTGTATGTTCAGGATTCTGTTTTGTAATGGTTTGTTGTTAACTCTACGTAGTTTGCCTCCCATTTCTACTGTTTGTTATGGATATTATTTTGCAATGCCACCACAAAAGGACAGGGAAGATTGGGGATACCTGAAGATAAAGGAGGGGGGGCTAAAATTATTCTGCTTTTCAAAAAGTTGTTATACGGATTACAGATTCAGGTAATACCTTTTTGTAAAATCTGTTGGTATGTCACCTGTGAAACTTCATCATCAAAGCTGAAAGAAAGGAGTATATTGACATCCTGTCATTTATAGGGTATGCTCCTAACTCTTCTACTATTAGAAGTTATATCAAGTGACCAAAAAAAAAATCTTTGCAGTATTTTCATAGATTGATAATAAAGAAATAAATTGAGAAATGCCCACTTGAAACATGTTGAAAATTGGAAGGTATTTGAAAACAGGTGATTATGGAGGAGTAAGACTGTTAAATGAAGCAGCAGATGAATTGGGAGAGGCACTGGCTGATATCACATGGAGAAAAACAGATAAGAGGAGCACTCACTAGAAAAGACTAAATGAAAGAGGGCAGTTTCCAATTAGCAGGGATAATTACTGACAAAAGTACCCCCTTGCCATATTGAAAGAGATCTTGTCCATCAGTACTCTGATAATAACTCTTGATAATGGTAGTGATCTTCAAATGTTGAAAATGCTAAATATTAACTTTGGGGGAAAGAATTTTTTCATTTAATATGGAGCTACTTTTTATTGAGTGAATTATTACATTGGGGTAACTCTTTGGTAAAGTTCAGGGCAGTTGCAGATTTTCTGTTTCTGTGAATGTTGTTATGGGTGATAGCAGGCTGAATATGTTTTATCCACATACAGAGAACAGCTATTTAAGAATAGAATTCTATATTAAGAATTGTATATATTTATTTATTTTATGCATATATTATTATATATAGTTATCTGATTAAGAATTAGAATTATATATTGGAGGAAATGTATTTTACTAGCTCGTTTACATTTTGCATTTGATTTTTTTCTCATGTAAAATCTCAGTTATGCTGAAGTCTGTGACAAAGCTTCCTTTGACTTAATGAAAATTTCTGGCTTTATTAATCTAGAGTCAATTTTATTTTTTAGAATTGGTCAATATTTAATTTTTTACAGATTTACTGTAAAACAACTGTGGGATTTTAGATGTGTGGGGAAAAAAGTAAGTTTGACCTACATATACTCTATTTAAGAAATGTACTTAAAAATAATTAATTAACATTAATTAATTAATTCAGGACATACTAGAAAAGATGACCGCAGGATACAATGATACCCTTTTCCCCAACTCGTGGTTCATTTTACCGTAATGTTAACTCCATCAGTGAGACTTTCTGAAGCAATAACTTTGTAATGAACATACAAACCTTTTTGTGTGTAACGCGACACATAAGCAGTGCTGTGACCCTCAGTTACCAGGGACATGGGATGTGTATTCTAAACTGTAGGTTTTAAGTCTTACTTGTTAATAGTTTTCTTTATTATAGCATAGATACATATTGTAGTCGAGTCTACAATGTAGAGTATTCTGTTTCACAACTTGCTAGCTCTGTGAGTTCAACATACTGTTGCCTGTGATAAACCTTCAGATTCAAATAGAATGATCATTTTTACAGTATTCAAAAATCATCTGCCTCCATCACAAAATGGTGTTTACCTGTAGCTTTTTTAATACTAGGAATATGTCTTATCTATGGCACAGAAAATGGAAAACGACTTAAAATAATATGGTATGGTGTTTACTTGCTGTCCTTGTTCATATGTCAGTTGAAGTAGTGGAATTTTGTTTTATGTGGATGGATCCCCAAGGGTCCAGACAACAACTCTTGCATCGATCCTTCCTTAAACATGATGCTTTAACCACCTGATCCCCAAATAAAGGATACTTGTTTGCTTTGAGTTTATGTTGATCACTTTTAAATGGTATTTTACGTTTTAAATGGAAGTATGTGGTATGTAGACTTAAGTTGTAATGACTTGTTTCAATGGGAAAAGAAATATTTTTAACAGTTTCTAGGTAAAGTTTTAGTTTACTTATAGGCAGAATTATTTAACTTTTGAGCTGTATAGATCATGAATCCAAAACCAAGTGTACTAAAATTCTGTTCTTGAGGGAACTAAAATGTCTGTGGTTAACTTAGATTGGACCACTTTCTTGGCTGCTTTTGCGGATTTAAAACATATTGCTATTCACAGTAAGGAAAAGTGTTTGAAATTTTGTGTCTTTAATATTGTGCTACTATATAGAAGAAAAAGTTGTGGTGAATACCAGTATGTAATATGCTTTGAACTTTTCACTTATTTCTATTCTCCTTTTTTAATTTACCCTGAGCATTATGCTTTTGCTGTCAGATGAAGACCTGACTCTGAGAATTCATGCCTTGATGTGTACACACCTCAGAAGACACTGACTGTCCTTCAGGGTTATGTTGAAGAGAAGTGAATAAAGGGAGGAAGGGTACGCTTCTGTAGTCATTTATGGGAGACAGATTGTCCCAGTCAAACAGGAGTTGTGGAAAATGGAACCTAACTATATCGTGAATAGCTTTGTGTTTGATCCTAAGGAATTATTTGAGGCATGTCTCCGATGTCCAGAACAGGACGGCTGGTAAGTGGTGTGATGTAGTCATTGCTCTGTTCTCTTGCCTTAAGTGGCTGTTACAGCCTTAGAGTAGTGCCAAATGACCTGACAGCCCTGGGCACAGCTTTATTTTTTACTACAGAATCAAGCAACGATAGCTGCTTTCTTGATGCATAATTTTGAAGAAGAGTGAGATTTTCAGAAACATGTAACTTAAGGATGCAGGTTATTAATGTATTTTTGAAACCACTTCACCTACCGTGGCTCTTTATGGTGGCAGTTCAGTCATTCTACTGAGATGAGGAATGCTAATCAAGCAAGTGACGTGCAGACTGTAATGTACAGTTGCTATAAAGCGGTAGTTAAAGCTTTGTCAACTGGGGTTACCCTTGTCTGTGATGTGAGAAAGAACCCGTGCCTTTAACTGAAAGACTTCCCCGTAGAAAGTGACGGTAATATCTCCAAATGGTAGTGAAAGGCTGGAAATGCCCCTCGTGTAGAATTAACGAAGTGTGTCTGTATAGGAAATTACCAATACAAAAATTACAAAATTGGTTACTATGCGTTGTTAATTTGTAAATATAAAAAATTCACACAAGATCCTTCAATGCTCAGTACAGTGTTAAGTTACTGTTTTTCAGAAATCTCCCGTGAATTCAGTACTTCAATTTTAATGGAAATCTGAAAAAATCATTCTGATTACATGAAATGGGCTGTTCTTTATATTTTGCTTTTGTCTTGAAATATTGTGAACACTGGGGAAAATTGCCATTCACAAACAAGTGTGTTGCAAAAATTTTACTGTTAGCTAAAGATCATCCGTGCATGTCTCTTGAATAGGTGGGGTTTGCTTTGTTATGCTGTGGATGAGCGAGATTCATGAAAGTGGTTTTCATCGAGAGAAGTTAGAATTCCTTTGTAGTCAATGGAGAGAAAGAAGGGTCTTCTGGAGTCAAAGGCACTGAAAGTTAGATACCTTCTATTGTTGAAAAAAAAGGCAACGTTACCTCCATAGTTTATAGAGGAAATTAAGGGAAAACAGCCACCTCATCTGAGAATTTGTCTTTGTGGCTCTCTCTTTGTTTTAAACAACTATGTTCTTGTATTTGCTCCAAAAGAAAAGAAGGCTGCATATTTTCCTGCTTCATAGTTTCTTTGCTCTGTGAGGGTAGCAGTATTCCAGTTCCTTTCACGGTAAGCTTTGCAATGAAGTTATTTCCGTTGGGAAATGATTTTTCCTTTATATTTTCCCCTAGGAATTTTCCATTTAGAAAAGAACATAATGTTTGGTTCATATTCTCATTGCACAGCGGGTTTTCTTTAGTACTTCTTCCCACAGGAATGGTGCTCAGTAATTCTCTCCAGTCCTATCATTTAACAACATGCCAGCTGTCTGCTTTCTTATATGATTGATGGAGCTCAGTAAGTTAGTTCTACACCTGATATGAGGTTTTATCTATTTTTATATATTTTCATCATTAACTTTTGACAAGTGGCTCAGTGTCACTCTGAGAGCATTGCTTACGTGGAACCTGTTTATGCAGTCTCAGTTCAGCTGTGTGCACCTGCAATGTGAAACTCAAATGCCATCCTTCTCTGCGGGCTCCTAAGCAGATTCCAAGGCATTTTTGGTAGCAGTGGAGGCAAGCACTGGAGATGGTTCTGAAAAAGGTATGAATATGAAATATTTGTGAATATGAGAGAAAGTAGAGAAATGTTTTTCCTTAGGTTCCTACCATTTTATTCATGTTAAATTCTGCCATCATTCATAAAAATGCTTTTTTTCAGATACTGAAGGAAGAGATGGTTCCTACTCTTTCAGAGGATGTAACTGGATAATTTAGGTCATGTTTCTGAGCTCCACCAACTTGAAACATCAAAGTGAATTTGTTCTGATATTTGGCCAACTTAATTAGTCATCCTTCTAGACAAAACGTTTATCTGGATTTTTGGTCTGCAGTGTGGCTAGAATGTACGCTACCCAGATGTGTTTTCCTAACTTTGATGCAATAGAATAAAGGAAACATAAATACCCTTTTGAATACATCTTGTTATGACCAGTAATGGTTGAAACTAAGTTAAAACTATTAGATTTGACTGAACCAGAGCATGAACTTCAGCTGTATTACATCAGGGGAACAAAGCAAGTGTTTAAATTGAGGGGGTTTTTTTGAAAGGAAAATCTTTTCTTATCAGAAAGTCTATCTCAGCCAAAATCAGTAAGAGCATTTGTTACTAATTTAGTGGGGTGTGTTTGCATGTGGTTATATATTAGCATTGAAAAATGAGCTCTTTCCTGCCCTACATAATTGAGGGTGTGATTTGTTAATCTAAATATTATGCAGTAGAACTCTCCATAAACTTCTGCTCAGACAATGAGGAGATTTTTCTAGATTTAAAACAGAGAAAGAGACAGGGTTAATTATCACATTTCAGCCACTGAAGCATACCTGACACGTGCTATCTCTTTTTTCTGCTCCCCTACTTCTAGCAGCCCCAGTAGGAATGTTAGTCTAGGTCAGCAGGACTTGAAAAAGACCTTGCACATCTTGTCCCATCTCCTCTGTGGACTCAGCTGCCTGTTAGAATAAAGGAGAAATCAATTAATGAGATGTTTGCACAGAAGGCTGCAATATAAATGCAGTAATTCTTGTGCGTTTGGTAGACTGTTTAACATTTTTTTTTTTTTTTCCTTCATGGAAAAAAATGGCTTTCTTCTAGGAAGTAGAGTTGCATTGAACTTTGAATCTTTCTGGGTGTACCTCCAAAGCCTTTTTGAAGGTGAGAGACGTTCCCTCTTTAACTCTAGGTTGGTCTGAACTGTCTTGCTTTTCTGTCAGCATACAAGGGTACACAGATAGTAAGGCTTGGTCAAAAATGTGTTTACCTCAAAAGTTGGCAAGTTGTCACACAGCTCTACTTTAAGTAGAGAATTGGTGCTAAACATATTGGAAGGAGTTTCTTTAATCTGTTTGTTAGCTCTTTTATGTTTTCATTTATTTTAAGGAAAACAACAACACTGTGGGACATGAGTGGAGTTAGCAGTTGGCCTACTGAAAGTAGGGAAAAAGTCATATTTCCAAAGACATGGGTGAAGGACTATACTGCCAGTTTTGAACTGTTTTTTCATGACATTTCTCGAAGGCTGAGAGATATATAAGTGCATCATTAAATAATATATTTTGAAATTGTTAGAAAGCCATATAGCTTCGGATATATTTAAAAGTGCAGCAGAACAACATAGAATGTTATCATTAATAATAAAGCTATAAATATGTATATACATGTATCATGTTGACATTTACTTTATTGGACACCAATCCATAGCCTATGGTGAGACATACTTTCTCAGAATAATCCTATGATAAAATAATTTTTGCACACTGAAATAATTACTAGTTTTGCAGCTCATTTTTAACATCAGATGAACCAGTTTGGGGGATGAACACTTGCTTATTTTTGTTTTATTTTGTGATTTCTGCTAAGGTCAAACTCCTAGGTTTAACTGGCAGAATGCACTGCCTGAGTTTATTGTGTGGCTAGGGCAGGTGTATGTGTAAAGACGACTGCACCTGATTTTGTTCCTATGGGCTTTGTGCTTGTGAATTAGCAGCATGTTTCAGGTGGGATTTTTTAATTTGTCATTTTGAGAGAAGAGAGTTAGAAGGTGTAGTTCCAGGTGTGCAGAAGAATGAGCATCATTGGCCATTATCTGCAGCACAACAAATTCGGTGACCTAAAAATAGATGTTCTTTTGATCACCACCTTAAGAGTTGTCATTGAATACACTGTAATGTTAGTGCAGGTGGTTCCTTTTTTGTTTTCTTTCTTTTTCTATAGATGGAGGGTCCCAGGCAGGGATATGATAAGCTCTTTGCTTCTTCCATATTGGGTTAAGTCCACCTGTTGTGTGACTTGGCAGTAGGATATTTTTCATCTATCAATACCTGTCTTGCTCCCATAAAATGAAATCTACATCACTGAAAATAATCACACCTATGTGGCAATAACTGTTGGCATAGAAGTTGAATCTCATATGAATTAGAATGCAGCTCAAGTTCGTAAAAGTTATTTGCTGGGTATTGTTGTGGAGCAAGCATTATTGTCATCTGTGCTGTACTTCATCTGTGGAGGAACACAAGAGTCCACTTTGTCTGAAACTTACTCTTGCGGCATCTTGCATGAACAAGGAATTTTTACTTTCACTAAACGACTTTCTTGAAACCATCTTTTTGTGCTAGTAAAATCTGGTGAAGTCCAATCTCTTTGCTGAATTCTCTTCAAGTTTTACAGACTGTGGTTTTGACTGAGTTTTATAAAACCTGCATTTCATCCTGATGTTACTTTTTGTTTTGAAACGGTTATGTCTCTTTCAGAACAAAATATAGAAGAAATTATGGAAAACTTGTAACTCAAAGACAAGGTATTCAAGCAAGCAATTTGTATGTTTTGCAACCTTTGCACTTTGACTTGAGAAGCCCGTTTTATTTCCAAATGTACTGGCACATGTTCTCAAGATTTTACTAATAATAGAGAAATTCTCTGAAGTGTCTCAAAATAGAAAAGTAATTTTGATGAGGCATGTCCTGAAATTAGTGTTGTAGTTAAGTTTGAGCTTCTAATTAGCCTGCCATCCATTTTCTTTGATTGCTATGTTTAGAATTTGTTTCCAGAGTGTATTCTTTTAATTTAATCATTTTGAATCTAACTGTTACTCTCAGACACTATGTTAGCAACCACAATGTTTTCTAATCACTTAAAATTCTATATGCTAGCCAGCCTGAATGGGGAGTTCTGGAAATTTCCTCAGGTGGTTCAGTATAAAGCAGAAGTGCTAAAATCGCAAGTGGGATTGGATGGGCAAGTTGGAAAAATATCTATATTATGTATTAATTGGATTTGTTTTTATTAACCTTTTCAAGATGTATTTGTTACCATGTTTATTGTTTGTCATTATTATAATAAAATACAAACATGCAATGGGCCTAATTTAGGAGATGTGTTTCACTGTGTACTTTCTGGGAAGCAATGATTTGTGGATTTATTCTAGATTTCTAAAAGTGCACTCATCACCTGATATCTAACATGCCGCAAATGTTTTTTTCACCACTAGGTGCATATGACTAATCACACTGAGAGTAGTGCTCTTTAATAGGATGAAATCCTGCCTTGACTGAATCAATGCAACATTCCCATGGGAGTTAGTAAATCCTTGATTTTACCCATTGAGCTTCACTGTACATAAATGTTTGCAGAAGTAAGATTTAATGGGTCTCTCTTGATTTCCTGGCCATCTGTAGATCCCATTGGACTAAAATACAATTAGAGATTTGCAGGATTAGGCCCTTAATAGTTTTTTAAACTGTTTGTTTAGATTCACAGCTTATTTTAATACACAAAGCATGCAACTTCACTGTTTAAAATTTATTCCTTTGTCGTAAAATAATTTTTTTTGGTCATCATCTCATGATAAAA
This sequence comes from Grus americana, assembly GCF_028858705.1. NCBI lineage: Eukaryota > Metazoa > Chordata > Aves > Gruiformes > Gruidae > Grus > Grus americana. The sequence continues at coordinate 115,565,313 of NC_072853.1, forward strand.
TAGATTTGGTGATATAAAACAAGCTCTCCACCTCTCCGTCTCCATTAAGCTAATGTTTGGCTTGTTTTTTATGCGTTGCTGCCAGTTCAACCGCAGTTTCACAGTGAAACTCTGTCCTCAATACTCATTGACTATCAGAGATTCTGTGACATATCTATGTGTTATTTAGCACATCCCTATGCTTAAATAGAACTTTTGTTTTGAAGGGATAAGTAAAGGTTTCAGCGTAACTCACGGGCTTCTTGGGTTTTGTGTAATTTGTACCAGATGTTATTTCATTCAGATAGGCTACTAATTTTATAACTCTGCTTTTAAATTTGGATTTTATAATGTAGAACTTGCTTCTAAATATCATATGTATTTTGGAATATGCTTGTAGCTTTCCTTCAAGAATTTTCTTTTTTCCCCCCATCTTGGTATTTGTTGTACCAAATAAGAAGTCATTCACATGCAAAACTGACTGCAATGTTTACTTGTGGATAGACTATCAAGAGGAGGTGAAGTGTCAGGTATTGACCATATTAATTTATCTGGCTTCTCAAAAATGCTCAACCCCTTTAAAAAAAAATCAAGCAAGTGAAGTAAATTTATCAAATTAAAATAATAACTGTAATTCTTACCGCAGGTGGAAGAAATACCTGAGACAACAGGAATTCTTTTCTGTTACCATGGTTTTAAACCAGGAAGCTCAGATAATGATAGGCAGCAATATAAAACACTAAGATGTGTTTAAATAAAACTAGTACACTGGCAACAGTGATGCAAAGAAGCAGGTATTTGCCACTACGTTAAGTGTCTGCTAAGACAGAAAACAATTTCAACATTGATTTCTGCATATGACGAGCTGCATGTTTAGACTTAGGGGAATATGAATATACTTCCTTTAATTAGATCGAAACAAATTGTGATGTAGAGCTAACCAGGTCTTCTTCTTGCTTGAATTTTGCTGGCATAGTTTGTTTAAATATTTTGTCCAATCAAAATACAGATTTACTATGGATTAGGTTGACATTCATGTATCAGGGTTTTAATTTGGGTTTAAATGTATTAACAGTCAAGTGGTTTTAGTTAGTGCCTGGCATTCTGAACCCACTAAATATTTTGCAATAACCTTCAAAAAAACTTCCTAGTTAAAACAGTATAGTGGTATAGATAAAAGCTGAGGGAATAGAGACTCATGAAGACAAAGTAGTAGCCTCTTCTTATTGAGTGTTTTAAAGAGGAGTAATGAAAAGGGTAGAGATCTCTTTTTGTTTTCTTCTCCTTTTGAATTGTTCATTTTCATACTATTATGTCTGTGGATAGTTGCATTGGTAGTTATTTTATCCCAAAAGATGTCTTGTTAACATCATTGCCATCAGTTCTTAAAATGTAATAAAATAAGATGCAGTGTGACTCTCTGTGATAATAATCCACTATTGCCTGTACTTGATTTGTGGAGGTAAGACACAGGTTTGTTAGATGTGAAGTCTCAAAAGACTATTCTGAATTTAAACAGTACATGCATTTGGCTTTTGTAGAGTGTTTGAGTTGGTTGCCATTTTAATCTGTAACTTCTGATGTGCTTGTAGATAATACTGCTTTGTGACCTGTTACGGTCACAGGTGCAGTGGAGCTGTTAATGAGAATTCTGTCACGGAAATAACGTAGAAGAAAAAACTGCACAACTTCCCTTGCCTCCTTGAGTATGTTCTAGTTTCCAGAGGCACAGATCGCTATAGTAATTACTTGTGATGATTAATAATTTCATGTTCATCGAGTGAGGCAATTGCATTTCAGGAGGTAGCTGGTGCTGCATGAAGCATGGGTCATAGAGCTGCGACTTCTTTCATGTCTCTGCTGTCTTCTCAGATCGGAGGCATGTTGAGCTTTGCTTGAAAGTTGAGTATTTAGTGAATTGATGCTTTGTTGTCATCACAGTGGGCCTATGCCACAGTTTCAAGAGCCATGGTCATGGTTAGCACTAGCCGAGGCATTCTTATTACTAAGGTCAGATAATTGTGGCCTGAGGTACTTAATCCCAACATGCGCTCTTACGTGCCCGTTGCAGCACTGTGGAAACACTGCGGCATTTAGAAGTGCTCCCTTGCGCAAGTGACACGGTTATGCTTTCTGGTGATCGAGTGTTTGATAAAGATCGCTCTCTGACATGGATATCTTTGCCCGCATTCCATAAAGCTTTAGTCACCTGTCAAAAGCTGTGTGCACAATGGTTGTTGAGTGAGATGGTCTGCACAGGGAATCAGGCTGCTAATTACTGTTTTGTAGTGTTGTAAACTACTTTGAGAATTGCCTGTAAAAAAAGTTTACTCCCAGAATAAAGGATATTCAGGATTTTATTAAATTGATATTATCACTTATGTTGTCTTATCTGTTTTAAAGGTTTTCTTTGCTGTGTCTTAGCTTTTGTATGTGGCTGCATGCCATGTGTGCAAGGTAAACAAAGGGGCTTGTAAGGAAAAAAGCATTTGATTTTAAATGCTTACATGTTCTATATGAACTAGGGTGTGTGATGGAGACTTCTTAAAACCACAAGAAAAATATTCTGTTAGATCTTGTTATAGATTTAGCAACTGGGTTGTATTTTCTAAAATGAATGAATGTGGGAAAGGATGAAATGTCCTGTTGCAATAGGAATGAACAAGCAGTAATCCTAGCATTTCTCTAGCTAATTTTTTTCTGCTTTACATGCATTAAATTCCTGCTTTATGAAGATCTAATTTTGTTTAAAAATAGTCAGAAGGGGTAGGATCAATTAAGTACCTTGCAATAAATTATTCCATATTAAGCTAAGAATGATTGCCAGAAGAGACCTGTGAGTTTGTGATTACTGTTTTTGCTCCTATGGCTCATTTGAAACCAGGTATAAGGGTTTAGATTATGGATTAATTTACTGTGGAGTTGTTGTGGTTTAGCCCCAGTCGGTAACTAAGCACCACTCAGCCGATAGTTCACCCCTCCCTCCCCCAGTGGGATGGGGAGGAGAATGGAAAAAAAACAACTTGTGGGGTTGAGATAAAGACAGTTTCATAGGATACCAAAATAATAATAATAACCATGATGACCATCCCAAGTGATGGACAAATTCAGTTGCTCACCACCTGTGGAAAAAAAAAGACCCTGATGCCCAGTCTGTTTCTGAGGAGTGATCCCACCTCCCAGCTAGCGTCCCCAGTTATATAGGGAGCAGGACATTGTATGGCAGGGAATATCCCTTTGGCCAGTCTGGGTCAGCTGTCCTGGCTGTGCTCTCCCAGCTGCTTGTGCACCTGGCAGGGTGTGGGAAGCTGAAAAGTCCTTGACTTAGTGTAGATACTACAACTACCTAGCAACAACTAAAAACATCAGTGTTATTAACATTAATCCAAAACACGAGCACTGTACTGGCTACTAGAAAGAAAATTAACTCTATCCCAGCTGAAACCAGGGCAGAAATACGTAATAGTCTTGATAATTCATCATCACTGTGTTCATTTCAGAATAATTACATTTTTTATGTTATTTTTCATATTTTAACAAATTTTGCATATGAGACTTGCTCCTAAGTGCTATGGATGAATTGTAAAGAGATTCTGTATTCCTTAAATGCCAAACTTCTGCTGTCTTCAAACTTGATTTCTGCTAAAAGTGAAGATATTTCAAATTTACTAGAAGCTGAACCCAGTGTGATAGATCTAGGTGAGAATAAGACTAGTTGGCTAAAGTTTCACTAGTGGTGGACAGTTACGTTTTTCTTGGCTGTTTTTAAAAAAGAAAAACAAATTGTCAGTCATATTTCCTGTTCTCCATTTTAGACTATGGCATAAAACCTGTGAGAGTCTTCAGTCCCAATGGTGTTAGAGACTCCAAGAAAATATACTACCAACTCAAAAGAAAGCTTCTTGGAACTTCATACTCACTTCTTGCCCTTTACTTTTTCAAAGTTTTCTTCAACTTCCTGGCCAGCTAATAAGAAGGCATTTTGTATTTTTGGAATTATATTTGTATTTTTTTTGTATTATTGGAATAAACTGAGAGTGTGGTGTTCATTATTGCCCCAAGGAAACTTGTCTGAATATACAAGACTGGGTATGTTGCAAGCCTTTTTCAAGAGGGATTAGTAATTTTGAAGTTATTTCTGGATGTTTAACAATACCCTAAAAAAAAAAAAAAGCAAACAACTCTAAGTAAGCACTAATAGTGGAGAAATCCGATTGTTTTTAAAACTTGAATCACCATTACTTTACAGTTTTCAAATGTTTGACATCTTATAAGGTCTGCTTAGCAATGGAGAGAAATCTTTCTGCTTGAACACTTAAGGATGAAAACATGAGAAATACTCTGTGCGTGGAAATTACTGCAGTCAAATCCTGGTAGTAGTGCTGAGGGGTGAAGTTCTCAAGATTGTAAAAGTACTTCTGGATTTCAGCTCTACTTTTGCAACCGCAAATATAAAATTTAGTGAAAATCTTAAATATGATCTTAATTTTGAGAATAGTTCCTGCTTTTTTCTTGTTCCTGCTTTTTCCTTGCTTTGTGAAGGAGAAAGAAAAATGTTACATAGGCAATGATAGGCCTTACACAATGCAGTGGGACTTTTTACTTGATAGTTTCCAATTGGTGTAAAATGTTTGCATTTAAGCTGCACTTGAGACTGCCAGCTGCTTTCAAAATAGCTTATAGGCTTGGTCATTAGGTATTGTTTGGGAGTACTGGGATACTTGTTTTACATCTCTAGCCTAGGAAAAGCTGAGCATCTCCTTTGTTCATGGTTATAAAATGGAAAGAAAGCAAATTCTGAAATGAAGGATTTTTAAGGTAAAAGACCATGTCAGTTACTTCTCTTCATGCGATTTACGCTTCTGAGGTATACAGTACAGTGTAAGTTGAAATACAGCACAGGGTGAGAGACCACTTAGGAATTCGTTAATGACTCAGTCTAAAAGGTGCCTTTTACCTTCGTTGTGTAAGTGGGCTTCAGGTAGTTGTCACACAAGTGCAGCTGTGTTTGACTGCTTCTGCAGCAAAAGTGGTATTAGCTGAGCATTACCCATAACAGGATACAGCTAGCTTGCCTTTATTCCAAATTCCAAGAATTCTGAATTTATCCATTGTGCTATCCTATCCAGTAATGATATTACAGGAAGCATACTGATGCATGTCATCAGCATGTTAAATTCATCTTAGCATATTTTTCTTCCCCAAATTCTCAAATGCATATTGCACAGGAAAGGTGATTAGATATTTGAAGGCCCCTGTCAGACTGAGGAGAACTTGCCTACTGTTGTTGCTTGCCTCCTCAGAAAGATGAAGCTGTAGTGCATACAATTACTGGTTACAGTGGTCAGATGCAACTGATGTAAGTTACTACGTAGTCTTGCATTTGTCATGCAGCTTTGCCACCCATAACTCTGTGGAAATGTAACTGCAATAGGGAGCTCCACCTTGTGCAGAACATGAGGTATGAAGAACATAAGGGCTTTGGTCTGAGCAAAGTGAATGTGGACACGATTATATCAGGTGACATGTGTGATACTGTTACTCTCATCTAACCAAAGTATCTCATGTTAGTTTTTGCTATTTGGGATTCGTTTCTCACTTCTCCTTCGCATGGTTAGCTGGGCTTTTTTGGTTTGTTTTGTTACTTGGCTCTGATTTATGTAGTGTTTGGACTCATGAGTGTCCTGTGGGTTCTCCATTTTATTTGGAAACATTGCATTTTAAAACCTAAAACAAAAGCTATCAACACGTTTTGTTTGAAATGTTTTGTATTTATAGTTCCCTAAAATTCTGTTTTCTTTATCTTCCCAGTCACATGGGAGCTTGGAGGGAACACACACACATCTTTAATGCCAGCGTTGCAGATTAAAAATAGTTTTCCCCCACCAAATGCTAACAGCTGGTTGGCTTTGTTTCCCTGCTGGGGATGCATCGTATAGTATTTTCCTTTTCCTGCTGTTGCCAGATGTTAATGGATCAAGCTCTGCAAGTTTTACTCTGTAAATTCTGTTGTAATACTAATTACACTTTAACTGCATTTTTGTGAAGCTTTTCACAACTCCAGTCAAGCACCTATTAGCCCGTTTTGCAGATAAATAAACAGAAGGAGAAAGTGGTTGGGGGGTGTGTGTGCTTTGTGTTGATTTAAATGACAATGAAGCTAATCAGCGCTCCTGTAAGACAAGTATTATTCAGGCAACATGAATGAAGATGTAGCGGCATTCATGAGGACAAGTCTTGCAAGTTGTGCTCCCCCAGGATCAACCCCTAACTTTTGTTCCTTTCCTTTAGTTGAAGTAAGTCAGTGCAAATACCATGGAAAATCTTTTGTTGTCATATTGAAATAATAGCAATTGCATATTGAAATCACTGTCATCTTCACTTTTCACCAGTGATGGAAAATGTCTAAACATTGTATTTCAAGAAAGAAGGCATTTATAGCAATATTTTCCAAAATACCAATTTTTGTAATGCTGTGAGTGGACAATATTATATACAATGACAATTATTTCTGAATGGAGAATATCATATAATAGCTTTTCTGGTTTTCCCCATCTTGAAGTACTCAGCAAAACAATCTTACCATCTTACAAGAAGTGAATCTGCCACTTTATTTTCTTTTGAAAATTATTTCATAATGTCTGGCAGTTAAAGTGGTATTGCCTTCATATAAATGATCCATAATGTTTGCATTTTTGACATAAAAGCTGAAGCAACTAGTGCAAAACATGGAGAGACCTGAGAGTTAATAAAATAATAGATGGTAGTTATGTTCCTGTGGAAATTATTAAATACTTCATTTTTAATTGCATAAAATCAATGTATTGTTTTTGATGAATACAATAGGCTTGCTGGCCATATACGGATTAGTGTCTTGTGTGATATAAACCTGAAAGTTAGTTTGTTATCATGTATTATGTGATATGATGGGGTTCAATTTCAGGAATGCCTTAAGAATATGCTCTAAACAGAATCCTTTCTACATTGATTCTACTAGATAGATTAATCCTGTTGCCATATGGACTTGAAATTGCCTTGCGTATGCAAAAGAAATATCTAGATAAATAATAACTCATTTAATACTCTGCGGTTTACTTTTATGAAAAACAGAATTCCTCAGGATCTTCTAAAGGAAAACAAGAGTGTGCAAAAGGTAATTTCAGTGTTGAGTGTTCATGGATGGTAAAATTATACTTAACAGAAGTTTGTAATTTTTGCAGGTAATAGCTCTAGCAGATGCAGCAGAAGAAAATCAAGCCAACATGTTCCAGGCATTCACAAAGTTGAAGAGTGCCACCCATTTGGTGATTATGCTGATTAGTCTGTGGCAGAAGCTCAGCACTGATCAAGTTGCTGTTCTGGAAGCTACATTTTTGCCGTTAGCAGAAGATACACAAGAGCTGGTAAGAATCTGTAAGAACTACTCAAAAAATACTCACTGATAGAGCTTTAAGCACTTAAATGTACATATTTCCCCATGTCCTTTGTTGAAGACTGGCCTTTGAAGTGATTTAGTAGCCTTATGAAGTAGGTGTTTGATGCAAACTACATTGATTTCACAGGAAAGTGGGAAAGTAGGAGTGGATGATAGAATGTTTCATTACAAGATATGGATACTACCAGTTAACTTCCGCTTAATCCTTCGTTATCAAGTAGGAGTGTCTCACATAAGTTTAACTGCTTCTGTCCAGTTGTTAGCACAAACATAATAGCCCCAATTTTTTTTAAGAATCTAATATAAATGCTATATAATATAGATACATGTGTACTCACGTGCACACATTCCAGTCTAACTGTAAAATATAGACATGTACACACAGTAATACGGTATGTTTAATCTATTAAGCATTTGCCATACTTTGTCTTCAGTGTTTGCACTTTGGTTTTATATGATGGTTGAAAGTTGTACAAAGAAAATGCTGTGAAGAGATTATCTACTTGTATTCTCCAAACCATGCTCTAGATAGTCCTGCATTGTGTAGATATCTTGCATAATTCTGCTGTGATTTAGTGTGACTATGTGAGACTGTGCAAAATTTGGAGAACGGTCTGTAAAGACAGACAATGCTGTATTTTATCCTCGCCTAAGGTCCCCAGCTAACCACTGTTTTAGTTGAATTAAGGAATGTTCTAAACCTAAACCAACTAGACTTGATCTCCCGTTAGCTTCAAGTCCAGCCTTTTTACTGGGTTCTAGAGTAAAGTACATAAAGATAGCGTGCCACAGTTAGAAGAGAAATAAACTCTGACATTAATACGTCTCAACAGTTTCTCTTAGATATCTGAACTGTAAAGTATACTGCATAACCTTTCACAAATAACTATTATAGAATAAAAAATAAGGATTATCCAAGTACACATTGATTCTAATTTTCATGCTCTGCACAGGGTTTTTGCAATGTGCGGTGAATCCAGGTTTTGGTACGTACCTGGAACACTTAGAATAGTTTGTGGCCATTTAGAAAGCTTGTGCTGGGTTCCAAATGAGTCTGGGATCATTTCCGCCTGGAGGCGGGGGCGCAGAAGGTGTTTTGGCATTTTACATGATATTGACCCATAGCAGGCAAAGCAAAACAGTTTTGTTGAGATTTGTTTTGGCTTTTTTTCCTCATTTAAACTTGAAAAATCAAGCTGCACAAATGAGGAATATGCATTCCCATGAATGAAGTTGAAAAAAAGTTCATATGAATCTCATGAAAGCCCAAACAACCGTTTTTGCATGATTCATTTTTATTTTGCCATCAGGAATTGCATTGCTTTGACATATGTTTTGATAAAAGATGGTGAAATATGTTGCCTAACCTGTAATACAGGGTATCACTTCAGTATATAGCTTGGTGTGGTTTTGATATTGTAGTTAACAATATTGCATGTTAAAACTGTAAGACCTCACATAAATATTATAGGGATGTACATCCTGCAGAGCAGCCAGGATGAAAAATGTAAACCAACAAAAACTGGAGGTGGAAATGGAAATGAAACCTTTACAAAATACTGAAATACGTGCTATGTTGAAGTTGTTATGGTACCACAGAAATCTGAATGTAATTTAAGGAGAAGTTGAGGCAAGGAAGGGGGAAATCTTCTGACATACCAATGATATTTACAGACAGAAGCTCCTAGCTAGCATTCAGGTTTCCTTGCAAGCAGTTGAGTGGAACGCTAGTGAAAGAAAGTACTCTGAAGAATTTTTATTTATTCTTCAAACAATTCTGCACAATGGTTTGTTGTATTTTTATTTGAAGGGAATGTGTTAGAAGACAGTTTGGATGCAGTCTACATCTCCAGAACATTTTCTGCCTCGTGAGCATTAAACTGTGGAAGTGTTTTTTTTTAATAAAAGGGAAATGTTTAGAATATACTGTTACCATAAAAAGAAATGCTTCTCTGACCATAACATCAACATTATTCTCATACATGCCATTCCATTTAAAACAGATTGCATCTTGTTTTCTAGACCTGGCAATCACTCCAGTTAGATATTTAGCAAATACAGAAGTGGTATTTTGTGTTCCCATTGTCACCAATTTTTTCTCAGACTGGTAAATGGTTTCTTTTGCTGCAAACTTTTGTCTAAGAACATGTAAAATTCATTTTTGCTTGTCTACAAAGATATGGCAGAAGTAATACTGCAAACTTGCATGTATTCTGGGAATAATAGGTATTTGGCATCATATTTTATTTCCAGCAGTAAACTTCTAACTAGCACCTAAATAGTATTCCTTTGATTAAACTGACTAAATGGATTGCTCTTGTTTAGCATTGGAAATACGACAGTCCCCTTTTTCAATGATTCTTTCGTGAATTCTGCACAGAAGTATAACGCCAGAAATTGAATGAGATCTCCCAGATCTCCACTTTTGACCAGTGGGATAAATGAACTGATCCTTCTGCTCGTGAAACCATTAAGAGTTTTGTCCCAATGTACTTCATTACTGTGGGACTAAAATTAAACTCATATTCAAAATATAGAAATACATATCATAAGTATTTCAGAGCATAGTGTTACAGCTCCATGCAAACTATATTTTAAAATGTATACTGGTTTTGAGTCCTTTGTTTTGCTATCTGTTGAAATACATGGTGGAAGACTATTTCAGAGTGCTTTCGGAAACAAAAGAATCGATGATCACTGTAATAATATTAATGATGTATCAGAGATTTTATTACGCAATTCACTTTTTTCAGGAGAGTTGGTGACTGTTCTGCAAGACTAGCATATTTGTTGTTAGCTTATGACAGGAAGTGATGACAATTTGATATGCTATAAAGTCTGAAAAATGAAAAAAAGCAACAAACATTTTAAGGGATGTTTTTCAGTGGTTATACTTTACCAAGCTAAGTTATCTGCATGAAAAAAGATATTTGAGAAATGCTCTGGTTTTGGTAAAGCTTGTGTTTACAGTAGGAAATTCTTTTGGGAAAGGAGGGAATTTGTTGAGGCTAATTTAAAGGGTTCAAAGGGTTCATGCTACACAGGATAGTTTTGATATAATGGTTGCACGGTCTCTGGATTGACTGATGGCTCATATGTCTGATCTATTAATATTTTATTTGTCTAAGATATTACAAAGGGAAAAAATGTCTGTCACTACTAACATTCTACCTTTAGGACTGATGGAGGGCCCTCAGCAGTATCGCTAGCCATCAATAGTAACTTTACTGAGGGATAATTATTTTCATAGTTCTCATGATGGTACCAAATAATGATATATGGGTGCTTCATTGTTCAGAATCATCCCTTTCTTGTTAGAGTCAATTTTGTCATTCTACAGTTAATAGTAACAGCTATATACTGACGTTGAGGAAGTACATTTTCATCTCCTTTTATTTATGTTCGGAATTGTACCAACCAAGTAAATGTCTATATTCAATCTTAATTTCTTACTGAAGTTATAATTTGGAAGAAAAATATGCCTGAGGGTAAAATGCATATTTTTAAGTGAATCTATGATCTAGTGTAATTAACTTAAGTTAGCAACTATAAATTTACTGCTTTACAGTGTTGACTAGATAAAGCAGAAAAATATACTTTAAGGCATTGATGAAGAAGAGATGGTGTCAGAAGAAAATCATGAAGTGCCTGGTAAGAGTCATAGGAGTTACTATCAAAAGTGACTGTGCTTTCTGTAAGAAGATGATCTGAATGTAAATCACCAAAAAAAGAAAAGATCAGTCACTTGGGAAAGACTAGATATCCTGCTAGGTTTTATGCATGATAGCAGATGGGTTTTACTGAGTAGAGTAGAAAATACCCTTTAGTGGAAAGAATCCTTTACTGAGTGAAAATTCTCAAGATTAAAGATAAGGTTATTTCTGTAATTCCAGGAAGCTTAATCCTGTCAAGACTGACAGTAGCCAACTTTTTCTTTCTTCCATTAAGGTTTAGTACCATTGAAGCTTTGAGCTAATAATTACATCTTTGGTGAAAGTAACTTTTATGAGCCCTAATTCTTAGAATTTATTGGAATTTGTCACTTTTCACTAATTCTTGTAATTAGTTAGAGTATAATCCAACCTAGGTCTTAATACATCTGGAATAAGGTTTTTTGTATCTTATATTTTCACCACTTTTTGAATGTAAAGCTCCACCTGTGTAAAAGACTGAAATATTTTAAAATAGGCTGAAATATTTTATGTTTGATTGTTTGCCATAGGCCAGTACAAATTATCTTTTGGTATTTTGTAAAAATTTTTGAAATTTCTTAAAAGCAAAAAAACCCCAAACCCCAACAAACCAACAAAACACCAAAACCACCACAAGGCAGTGGGCGGTGACACGTCATAACTTGGAACCAGTTTTCCATGCAGTTGTATTCTTTATTTCTGTGAACAGACAAGTTTATAGCAGATACGTTATTTCCCTCCCCCACTTCTTTTTAGAAACAAGATGGATAATACAGCCCAAAGTAAGTAATTTTAGAGAGCATATGAAATTTGTTGCCTTTTTTCCAGCTGGGAGAAATACTTTACATTGTCAATGACATTGACTATCTTTTTTCAAAAATCAAACTTAGTAACCAAGTCTTCCTCCTATTCGAATCAAGGCCATGCAACAGAACCATTCAGGAAGACTCTTCTGGTACAGTCAAGCATCTAAGTCCAGTAGAAGTGGGGAAAAAAAAGCTAGTGGGTTTTAAAGCTTTAATCAACAAAATAAAAGCAAGGAACTTGAAGCTTTTCCTAGTAAAACCCCATCATTTTTCAGTAAAAAAAGGTCAGCCTCAGTTCGAAGTTTAGTTTTGGTTCAGGGCAGTGTAAGATTGTTAAGTGAGGGAAAGAAGAAGGTGAAGGAATGAGATTCCCGCTCCTCCCTGGGCAGGGAAGGTCCAGTATGAGGGAGAGAGGTTAAAAATAGGGTAGTGGTGCCTGGATTCTGTCAGTGTCCTTTGCTTAGGCATGGATATGTCACCCAGCTGGAGAATAAGAGAAGCAAGAGCATGGCTCAATTACCAGCCTTCTTTGATTTTATGTTTTGATATGGAAGTCAAATTCTTTTGCTCAGCGCTCTGCCTGCTGACCTGCTTTCAAGAGGACTAGAGTACACCAGAGACAGCTAGGGTAGGTGGAGAAAAACACATGGTTGTAAAGCATCTAAGTTACTGCAAATTGATGGGTACCCATTTCTACTTTACTTTTTTTTTTGTGATCCCTTAAAAGCAGGGTTTCAAACTTATTGATTACTTGTCAATTTTATAATGTCTAGAAATGAAAGATCAAATGTTTGTGGTAAGTAATTTAGGGGAAAGAGGGAAGTTGAGGAGCGAGGTGGTGGTCTTACCACTACTTTAAGTACTATTACAGTTCCTTTAAATATTTGTGAATCATTCTCTTCCTGTAGTTAATTTTATTTACAGAGAAGACAGTGGGTTATGGCAAACACAGCAAGTTGGAGGCAAGTTACACCACTATCTAGTGATCTTCATCTGTAGCTAAATTCATGTGATTCTTCACAGTGAATTCTGTGGGTAGAAAAGAAAAATGCTAATGTTTCGTTGGTCTGAGAAAAAAAGACTTAATGTCATCTGTTTAAACTGTTTGTGTATTAATGAAAGTCTGTAATATATATTTATCTGATGCTTCCCACTTGAAAAGACTGGCAGAAGAACTACGCCCAATTGTATTTTCAATGTTTTTTGTAATTTGCAGTTTTTGCAGTGACTGGTAAGAAAGGGACATAAGATTTTTATTTTTTTAAAAGGCTCACTTCTGGTGGTTGATAATAGAACTGCTTTTCAAAAAAGAAAGCCTTCTCTTTCTTCCAGATGACATAAAATTAGTTTAAACAAAATTATGCAGAAACAGGTTTTGGTGTGCACTATGAATTGTAAAAGTTCTAAGGACAGGAAGAATCCTGTTCTTGTCTTGTTCAATTGTATTCCCTGGAACTTGTATCAAGCTTGGAACAAACGTTCAACCTTGATATAGACCTTATGCTAATGGAGAATCTGACATATCCGCTGATTAGATGTATTTTTAAAAAAAGTTTCGAGAATTAAATTTGTATTTAACTTCAGCTATTGCCTTATTTATTCTGTCAGTATTAGAGATACTGAAGTTAATCTTTAGTGGGCTCTGCTGTGAGCAGAAGCCTACTCAGGGATCTTATTTTTTGGTCTAAATTAGTCAAGGCAGAACTGTGTTCTGCTGTGATTAGTTTGCCTCTGGCATATATTACCTCCTTTAAAACTAACTTGGATATCCTACAAAGTATTGCAGTTGTCCCAAGAGACATACCCTTTGTTTGATAGATTAAATAAGCTTCTGTTATCAGACATCTTTCTCTACGTAATATCGTAATGGGGACCTCTAAACTTTCTCTTTGTTAGGGTAGTGTAATCTATCTAGTTCATGTACAAAGACAAGCTAAAATATTTTAGTGTAGTAGTAATTACTGAATATGTGCTGCATACCAGGAGTTCAGATCAGTTGTCATCTAAACTGCTTAACGACAAGAGTGATGCATGACAGTGATTATGGCGATGCTGTTCACCAAAAGGTCTTAACACTCAATATACATCAGTGACTCTTTCTTTTGGGTGGTTTCTTTTAAAGAAGCCGATTGTCAGTGGAGAATTCCTTTGGTATTGTGTCCTGACTGAAAGATGTGTAGACTCTTGCTATGTATTGAAAAGTATTGTACTAGTGTTTTAGAAATATTATGTGATTTATGATTGTAAAATTCCACTAGAATTAGTTATATACTGAAAAAACTTAGCAGTTTCAGCATCATTAGTCTATGCTAATAGACATGCAAGTCCAGTTTGCCACTAGCCTCATTGTCCTCACCTGTGCATTTTGGGAGAATAGAAATTCCACAATTTGAAGCAGCAGAGCTGAGTTTAAAGTTAGTCGTTAGTAGATCTAAAGAACTGTGAGAAATTAAATGGGAAATGAACTTTTTGTCAAGTTGTGGTTTTTTTCAGAGCTAAAATAATTGAGTGGGCATGATTCCATATTTCTCAGCTTTTGGTAACACAAACTCATTTGTCAGGCTTTCGTAGCATCTTATATTGGTAACCTAAAGAAGGATATTGTAGTAAGAGAAGAAGAGTTCCTCCCCAAGTGTAACACTGATAGGAAAATAAAATGTGGGTTGAAATGCAGTGAGATGTCTCAAGAAGCTTTTCTTAGCATATGTTTTCTCTACTTTTTTTTCTCCAGACCAAGTATAACAAAGTCTGATTCCTATTCTCTGTATCAAAAATTATCTTGCTGACCGTCATTGAAGTTATAGACCTCACGTATGGCAGGCGTGCTGTTGGATGTATAGCATTCTTCAGCAAGATTCATGACTCCTGATGTGTTTGCATGCCTGCAGACGGCTTTGACAGCATCTGCAAAACCCAAACAGCACCTCAGTTTTCCTAGCTAACTGGTGAAAAGTTCTTGAGCAAAAGAAAGATGAAGTGTTAGATGATTTCATGGCTAAAAAGCAAAACAAGAGACCTCTGAAGCTGGCAACAAAGAAGCCAAACCACTCTGTTCATGCAGACTACACAAGAGTTTCTTTCATCAGTTCCCAGAAAGGGATCGATGGTTGTAAGAAGTCAAGTTAAAAAGAAAATTAAGGTGACAAAAACCCCTCAAAAATTCATAATTCAGGAATGGCTTCTACAGAAACCCATGATGTGTGTGAACTTTCACGATTCCAGGCAGGATGTATTTGTATTACAAAAACAAGCATTACTAGAGGAGCAACTGTACAATCAGATAGTTAGAATTTATCTGTTGAAAAACATCCCATCTTCTCTGCCTCTCACCCACTCTGCCTTAAAGATCGTCATAATTTTCACTGTTGTCCAGAAATAAAACAATAAAACCCCAGGTATTAGGACACACTCTGTATTGCTCTGATTTTGAGATACAACAGAATTTGAAAGAGAAGTTGGGCAATATAGATACATTATTTGTCAAGAAGAAAACTACTCATCTAATTCTAGCCTAATTCTGACCTAATTCTAACCTAATTTTGAAAGTCTTTCTGTGCAAATGAAGAACATTCAACCCTGAAGGATGCAGCCCATGTGGAAATATGGCTACAGTAATCAGAGATTAATTAAATTTTAATGGAAGAGCTAATAAAACCACCATCTATAGTCATCCTGATTTATCATGTTTTGGTGAAGCATGCATTTTCCTGAGGGCAAATTACTAAACCCCAAAGCATGGAAGAGTTAGGCAGCTGTGGAAATATTATGACCATGATCCCCACCTGGAGGAGTTCTGCTTTCTTGCAGGTGATACACTCTAACTGTGTTATCAGTTGTTTTGTTAATACAGGAAATCCTACAACTGCTAATAATCATAATTTGTTTCTGTGAGCAGGACTTTCTTCTGAATTGGACTTTAAAATATATTAAAATCTTGAATGATAGAGGTCATCATCATGATGGAATGCAGCTTTCAGAACCTTTGTTTAGTAATGCTCAATTTGCTAGTTTCCTGAAACACCCACTGCTTTAATACTGCTCTTCTACATTATGATTTTTCCAGAAGATCCTTGGTAAAATATTACTTTAGGAGTACCATTCCTGAAAGACAAATACTGCATATTCTATAAGATAGTTTTAAAAACACTATTTTGATTTCTAAGCCATATGCATTTTCAGCTTTCCTTCCATACCTCAAGACAGAGAAGGAGGTTTTGGCAAATCTTGATTTAAATCCTCCAAAAACTATTAGGCTTATATTTAGTGCAGAAGTGTTCAGTGGTTTGTGAATTGTGCTTCAGAGGACAAAAATACCAGAGAAAGAATAAACTTTTAAATGCCAAGTGTACTTTTCAGGAAAGAATCTGTCATGTAGATTTCTCTCAGGTGAAGTTGCCATGGGATATCAATATATGTTTAATAGCAGGACTCAAAATGTGAAGTTCTTGTAGAGAGTTGTTTATGCTGCTGGAGTTTCTGCTAAATAAATATTTCTACATTCAACACATAAAGTTGCTGTTTCTGTTGTCACTGGCAATTACAGCATAGCTGTGCAGAAATGACAAGTGTCTGTGACAGACTTCTTTTTTAAAAAAAATGATTCACAAAGGATTTTTTCTAAAGCTAATATTTGCAATTTACTACCTCAAAATGTGAAATATTAATATTTGAATTACGTGCTCTGAAGTAGCTTGAAAATAGTTGCTAGCATGAATAGTTATTGTTAAATAGCTCTGCGTGGATCTATTGTGCTATACTCAGACTAGTTCAATAAATATTGCAGAGATCTCATACAGTTTCCTGCATAAGTCTTGATTCCTTTCTTTACTCTTCTATTTGTTGTTGTTCATAGACTCTTTAACCCTTTATACCTTAAATATTTGTTGTATCAGAATCCCTACAGAGCTTGATTGTTGAGGAGTAGATATATTATGGTCAGAGTTATCAAGATGTTACCTTGTACTTCCTTGGATTTTGCATTTGACTTTTACTCCTTGTATTTTAAGTAAATTATAATTTCTTTGGAGTAGTTAAGTATGCTAAGCCCAAATCCTTTATAAGATTTAAATGCCTATAATGTAGCTCTTGACAATAGGTTAAGACTTCAGAGTACCATCTCACAAATAAGGATGTTTTTCTGCCTAAAATTCTTTGCTTGAATAGAAATGAAATTGATTAATCTACTGTTTTGAACTATTCTTCTAGAACTATGTATCTTATTAATTTTCTTCATTTTAGTTGTTCTGTCTCTTATCTGGTCTTTGATGTTGAACTATATCTGCACTTGGATATTGCTTTCATCATTCTTCAAATTCCTTTTAGAGTGGGAGTATCTTAAATGCCAATAGAAATAAAAATCAGATCAGTTAATATTATGGATGTTATACTTAATAATTTATTTAAAGGAAGATATGATTACAGAGAGCAGGATTAGTATAAGAATTTCAGTTGGTGCTTTTTCTATTGTGTGCTTACTACAAATGTCCCTCTTAGGCACTTAATAGATTTGGAATGTATTTAAGCTTGAGTCATTTGTCTGGATTTTCATCAGACTTGAATTCCACTAGTCTGTAGGATTTTACCATTCCCCTGGCTTTTAGATATTCCAGTGGCAGGTTTTTGTTACTTATATATGTGGAGTTTTTTGGGTTGGTTTGTTTGGGTTTTTTTAGTGTTTTGGTTTTTTTTAAATACAAAAATGAATTGTAGAAGATTCTAGAATAATCTGTGACTGGCATTTTTAATGCACTCAGTAGAAGAAACCTGTTTTTATATTGTTACAAGGGTAATTCTTCAACCAAGTCATGTGCATCTTAAAAATTACACTGTCTCTTGAGACTGCTCAGAGTTAAATACTTTAAGACTTCAGTAATATTTCAGTGCATTTTTTTCTGAGCGCTATATAGATATAGAGTCTATTTGCTTGGCTTTTTCTTTCATTTTATTCAGACTCTGTTCTAAAGGTCTCCTAAATGCCTTATCAATTCATTTTTAGCAGTAATTTTTTCATGGATGCTCAGAAGAAAAGTTTGTCAGCTCCATTTCTGGCAGAACAGGCAAATGCCTTCTTCATGGCTGCTGTGGCTGTTACCTCCTGTTCCAGACAAATAGGTCAGTTAGAAATATAGAATGTGCTTGAAAAATGTGGGTTAGGATGACTGGTAACACAGTGAAATCCTGGCAAAATTTGCTAATGGTCTGTGCCTGTGTTGAAGGCTACCAGTTCAGTAGCCCTGGATTAGTGGATTACCAGTTTGTATGTGTACCAATAAGATAATTTTTTTTAATCACTGTGAAAGCAAAGTGTTGAGAGACACATGGCTGGTGTGAATTAGCATATATAATGCTTTCAGATATAAAATCCTCTTTGGTGGTTTGGATAAGCATAAATGCCAGTGTTGTCATTCAGTAAGGTGAGCTTCCAAGTATTCTAGCATTTTTGAGAGCTGGTGAAATCATTATTGTGACTAAAATCAAGAAATAAGATATAGCCAGGCAGATTCCTGAGTTAACAGCTGTAAGAATTTCCATAATTTGGCTTGCACCAATTTTGCATAGTTTTTGCAGTATGTTTCACATTGCATTTGAATTCTTTCAGAACTGTCTTGGCTATCACTCCAGGATAAATTACTTCACAGGCAGCTTGAAAAATGGCTGTTGCCTTAGGAATAGTACTAATAATGATAAAGGCTTTCAAAGTAAATACAGGTTTTTTAAGAGAGACTTCCTCAGATACGGAATCAAATATGTGTCTGGCTCATGAACACAGCTTAGGAACAATCTTGTTCAAGTTTCACTGATGCGCTGTTAGAATGATTTATTTACACTGAAGAGAAATAGTATTAATTTGTAGTGCACTCAACTAGATTTTCCACAATCCCTAGAGTTCTGTTGATTCCATAAACCAGTTGTTCTCAAACTTACCTTCCACAGTCACGTTCCACCCCCCCCCCCCCGCTTCTTTCCATGTTTTCCACCTCATCCTTTCCCCGGAATGTCCTCAGCACTGCTACATTTCTGAGCTCTTACAGAAGCCACTTCTTTCTGCTCACATCTCCAGGTCTGCTCCCTATAGAGGACTCTTTCCCCATGCAGAAACCCAGTCCAGGCTACTTCCAGGTTGGAGAAACTGTACCCTGAATAGTACTATAACTTATTTTAACCTACTTTTCTCACAAAGATGATGCAGTTTCCTGTCAGAGATATCTTATGTGAAGGGTTTTGAATGAATTTTATTGTGCTTTAAACTTACAAAGCGATTTATCAGCAAGCACCACTGTGTACAGATTTCTGTAGGCATCTGTGACTTATTTCCCTTGTTCTGTTATCTGAGTAAAGCATTTTGTTACATTTTTTTAATAGAGGCTTTTTTGTTGCTTAAAAATTCCAGTAACCGTAGTGTTTGAGTGAAATTAATTCTTCTCATCTTGTATTTTATAAACTAAATTAGAAATACAAGCTTTGTGTGGGCAAAGTGACTTGTTTCTTGAGCAGCAATGAAGTCACGTAACTTAAAAGGTTGTGTGTCTATTTAGAGAAGGTTCTTATCAGCAAATTATTATTAACATCTTTTGCAGAGTACAGAAGACTTGTAATCCTACTGGCATGAACTGTACATCTGTGACTATCTACCTTTCAATGAGCTCTAATAAGTATTTTTACGTCTTTCAATTTACTTGAAATGGTAAAAAGTGTTCTTCTATATGTCCTTTGATTATTTGGACAATAAACTAAATTGTTACCCTGTATTGATGTAGCTTACTGGGTATTTTTATGAAAAATGAATAAATAAATAAGATTCCTAGCACAGTGCATCGAGGTGTTCTAGATAGAGTGCAACAGATGGTGTTATTAGGATGGAGTTCAGCGGATTGCAGTGATTGTTTAGAGCTACTTTTGTAGCTCTAGATTCTGGTCCTGAATAGGAATCAATATTCTTGCAGTTTAGGAATATGCACAATATAATGGGAAATATTGTAACCACAGATTGAAGCAGCTATTTTAATTCTACTTTTTCTTGCTTTTATGGGTCTTGTGAAATGTTAAAGATTTTTTCCCCGATGATCACAAGCCACTTTACCTGGCTTGCTAAAAGCAACTGATAGATTTAATTGAAGCAAAACTAAGTGGCCTAATGGAGAAACAGCCATGAAAACGTCTAACCATTTTAGAATAATACTGTGTGTAGTAGGCTTATATCATTAGCAAGCACTCGTTGAGAAGTTGCTGCTTTTCTGTGTTTCCTAATACAAGAATGGGATTGGCTCTGAAAGCCTTTGTGGTTAGATGTTTGGGCAAACACTTGTGCTTGAAGCTCTTTAACCAGAGTCAAAGGCATGGCAAAGATTTCAGTAACTTCCAGTCCTGTCTATGTATTTGGTGTAAGCACGTTTTCAGTGGACAACATTTACCTCTCGACTATAGTCAAAGCAATCTTCTGTTTCTGTGGTTCTCTAAGCACTTCCCTATCAAAAAATCTTGTGGCATTTAGAACAATGTTTCTTTCTTTTGCAGACTAAATCATTAACTCATTTACTTTATATCTTTTCAAACCTTGTAAGTATAATCTCCAAGCTAAATAATGCCTTTTATGGGGCTGGCATTTACACATTTACTTTGTTGTCTTTTGTTTTGCTCTCATATAACAAGGATGTTTCCATCAGTTTGGCTGGTACAATAGTTAATTCCTCTCGCCTATTATATACTTTTCTTATAGTAAGCATCACAAAGTGAACTAGGGTTTACATTCAAAGACAACCATTTGCTCATCTCTTATATCCAAAGAAGGAAAACATTGGAAGACTAAGAGCACGGCAAAATTGAGTTTCCACTGTTAACTATATTAAAACAGAGGAAAAATCATTGGGGTCATCTTGTTAAAATTGTGAATATAAATGATATTTTACTTTTGTTATGATGCAATGTAATAAACTAGTTAAAGTTTCAAACTTCACAAAACCTCCTACCTGTTCAGTTTCCATGCTTTGGTCTACATGTGTGTTGAGCATTTTGTGTTCAGAGCCTTTGTAGGATTTAAGCTTTGGTTCATTATGTGAATTTATGACAATTGCAGAGTACTAAAGGAAAGGAAATGCTATGTCATAAAATCTGAGCATTCATTCTCAATGCATCCCAACAGTCCTTCCTGTCTCCCAGTTGCATCTTTTCTTTGCTTATGTGTTTGGGTTCTTTTTAAAGCCTGAGAACTATCTGAAAGTAAATCTATATATTATTTACATCTGTTACAGTTTTTTCTTACAAGACAAAATCTAGCTCACAAAGATTGCTCTAGCAAAGGTCTTTTGTAAATATACATACTCAATGTAATGATAATTTTTAGCTTTTCAGAATAGGGATTTAAGAAAAAGTACTTATCAGGCCATTTCTGCAAAACTACATAGCTGTATGACTAGTTGCTATAATCTGGTCCAGGTGAAACTTGATGAATATTAGTAGCGTCATAATTTCGGAAGGCTTGATAAAACCTAGGTAAAGATTTTTTTAAAATATAATCCACCCTTTATATGTTTAAAATATCCTTGCAAATCATAGACTGTCCACTGTTCCTTAATGATAAGTCAAATCAGTCTATCTATAGAGTTCATCAGTTAGATGAGGCTTGGCGGTCTAGATGTGTGTTTGCCATTAGCTAAATCAGTGGTTTGTGTGTCAAAACCTCCAATGTCTCAGAAAAAAATTTAATAAAGCCTAATATTAAACAATATTGAGAAAGGTAGACTTTCAGTTAAGTACAGCTTAAAATTTGGTAAAACTAGTTGAAGATTTTCAGTTAAAGAGCAGAAAATGCTTTTATTTTTCTCAGAAAGTGCAAGTGGTAAAACTTTTAGATAAAATAGTCTAATGTGTTAGGTTTTGTTCAAAGTGATGTGACAGAATGTGCTGTATTATTATCTACTTGAGTCTTATATTTACTAGATCTTGTCTGTGTTGGAAGCACTTCACCCCTGTTCTGAGGGGAAACATGAAGCAAAACCACTGTATCCGTCAGAAATTCCAGCTTGGTGTTTGCAGCAGGAGCTGTTACATTCTCAGTGTTTTCCAAGTGAAATTGAGTTAGTGTCTTTAGAAACCGGACTTGCTACTTTTATTTGTGCGCGTGTGTTTGCAATGGAAACCAACTGCTGTAAACGTCTGTGCTATGCAGCTAGATGGGATTTTGACTGGACCTCAGTAGGACCAACTTAGCTTAACCAGTCCTTCATCTTTTGCTTCATTAACTTCCAGTGATTTCTGAATGATGCTACTGGTGGAGGGAAGGGGAATCTAAAATCTTAAGAAAATGCTTGTGGACCATTATACAGTATAAGTGTGTTAAGAAGCTAAACTATATAGAATCATAGAATGGTCTGGGCTGGAAGGGACCTTAAAGATCATCTAGTTCCAACCCCCCTGCTGCGGGCAGGGAACTCTATTAAATCTGACAACAGTTAGGCCCCATCTCATGCTTCACCCTATGTACTTGTGTCCTATGCACCTTAACAACAATACTGAAATCCTTCTCTCGGATCCTGCCCCTGTGTATGTCTAGTTGCCCTTGTCTGTTGACCGGCTAAACTCCTGGAGAGTGGAGTCTTGCAGTCAAGCAGCAGGCTGCTGTCCCTCCTAACAGGGCCTGCCCTCAAACTGCACTAGTAGCCACATTCCCCATCTGCATGTTGTGTCACAGGATCAGTGCCCTTTATACAGCCTGGCAATTTATCTGCAGCGTGAGATCTCACGTGCTGGACGGGCTTCCAGTTTTATTGTCTAGAATTTCACAATAACAGTAAGTTAGTCATTTACCCTGCAGGGAACATAATTTTGGAGGTGGTTTCTTGTTTGGCAAATGGTAGAACCTAAAAATATGTCTAAAAATTAGCTACTCTAGATTAAACCTTATGCCAAGCTGAAATTGAATAAATATAGTCACAATCACACTCAGATATGCTATGACATCTGAGGATGCTTAATGATAATATATGTGGAATATAAGTGATGTGTACTAGTACAATCTTAGTCCTGCTAGTATCTGAAATCTATACTGGGTCTTCAGACTCCTGCAGTGTATTTGATTTGGTTAAAAGAAAGTGCCAATCTCTACCTAGTACCTACAAGAAAAAAAAATGTGTACATGCGAAATATGAAGCCAAGCCTTTCCCAATGAAAAAGTTAAATCGATGAATTAAATACTTTTCATATCTATTTCAGGTGATACAGTCAATATGAAGAATTTGCATGATTTAATAATACCTCTTTCTGTGAGTCTTGACTTGCATTTGTTGTGGCAGTTATGGCAATGCTTGCTGGTCATACGATGATGGATTACTGGTATCACACTTCTGTTGAAAGTGTTTCTTTCAGACCTCAAATACACAGAATACTACACAGAAAGCCATTAGTGAATATTACAACTATGGCAATAGAATCATTCTTCAGTGTGGGCTATAGACTAGAACACGTTCATTTTCAAATATGTTTTCACTTTTTTAACGTGTAAGAGGTGAAGAATTTTTCTTGTTGCTTCAGTTCTCCCCTTGCATCAATAAAAATTGCTGACATTATTTGCGGCCATTAATTCTTAGTTGTATAAAATCACCTCAACAGATTTCCATCAAGATTTTTTTTTATGTAGACGTAGCTTTTGCGTACTCTTTCACTAATCGTAAAGGCTGCTTTGGATTTGACTGCACTTGCTAGGTCAACAGTCCTTGAATTCAAGAAGATAGTTTTATGGTCTACTGAGAAACCAGTTTTACATGGAAATTAAATACAAGAACAAGGGTTGGAAAATGTTAAGGCTGTGGTACAAAGTAAAACATACCTGCATGCGCCAAGGACAGAATACTAGCCACTTTTAATTTCCTGACTTTCGTTAGCTTGTATTTCAGTCCCCTT
Source organism: Grus americana (assembly GCF_028858705.1). Lineage (NCBI taxonomy): Eukaryota > Metazoa > Chordata > Aves > Gruiformes > Gruidae > Grus > Grus americana. The sequence goes on from NC_072853.1 coordinate 115,589,120, forward strand.
ATTTAAATGCTCCTTTTGCCTGCATTTTTATAACTTATTTGGAGGGATGTATTGGCCAGCTTCTCAGCTACTGTATGCTGACACCAGCTAATCACATGTTTCTTTGTCTTTTAGTGAAACTCAAGATTCTTATGTTTATGTTGTCTTATTTTTCATGATTTGTAGTATAATTGGGAGTGTCTGGCTTGATTGTTTTTGATGCTTTGTACATATTAAGTTTCATTACTCAGTATGTGGGAATGTAGACAGCATTTACCAGCTCATTAACCTCTTTAAATTGGCTGTGGAATGGATTATTTCCTGTCACCAACACAGGTCAGTGGATGGATTACACTCCAGTGGATTCTTTCTAGAATATATGAAAAATGTTAAGCTACCACAGCATTGATTGACTGGCATGATTTTTCTAATTTACATGTTTTTTGGGGGGGAAATCCAGATAAGAAAGCAGGTTAATATTGTCATTGTTCTAAAGTCAGGAAAGGCAAACGTTGACTAAGAAAACAACACTAGTTGATCCTGTTCCTCTGCAAAATGTAGATGTTTTTATATAGATACAGCACATTTTCAGGACACTGTTAAGAATAGTGTATATTTGGACCAGGATTAAGTGCATATAACTGTGTGGTCTCACTGATGTACTTGACCACTAGTAAACATCTGTCTTGAACCTGTTCTTAGGAAGTAACAAGGTCAGGAGGGTGGCCTTTGCTTCCCAACGTGTTGAAAGTAGTACCTTAGCCTTCACAAAAGCCATATGTATCTAATAGAAGAAATTCACAAACTTATTTGCTTGACAGTGGAGTCCAACAGGGTTGACACCATCATTCTTTAAAATTGGGACCAGTGATGTTACACTTACCCAGACATGGAAATTTGGACAGGTTGGTGATTTTGCTGTTCAGCTGAGCGTTTTCAGTCAAGTAAAATGCATCATGAGAAGGAGCTTAAAAACTGAAGACTCTGGGGTTGTATTAACTGCAACTAGTTACTTGAGTTTTCTTTTTGTTCTGCCTGAGTGATTGCCAGGTAAAGAGCTAGCTTGGTGTTACCTTCTGTTAGCTTAGCAGCAGATAGAGTTGGGTGGTTCCAGACTGTAGCCTCGAAACTTCTAAGGTCAATAAAGACTATTACCAAAATAAGTCCTAACCAATCAGGAGTGTTGAGAGAGCAGACACTAATACTACAGTGATTGAGTATTACTTCCCTTAACATGTAGGCAGCACATATATAAAACTTGCTTACAGGTAGCTGAATACTAAGAGGTGGTACGAGTCCTGAAGTTAGCAGACCACGAAGCCCTTCATGTTAGGTGCTAACTCTGTCCAGGCTCCCTAAGATTGTCATGAAAAGACATGAGCAGTCGCTGTGACTAACTTGCAGGTTCATTAATTATAGACATTTTGGATTAATCACATGGTCTCATCACAGAGTGTAATTTAAGATTACAGAATGCATCGAGAAAAGTCAATTCTGCATTGCACACTGCATTAATGAGATAGATGTCATGTATGAGGTGTTACACATTAACCTAATAACCTTGTCACAAATAATAAGACTTCTGCTATCCAGGATTCTTACTTGAAGGAATGTCTTTGATTTGTTCATGTCACTAAAAACCATAGTACAGGTTACAAACTTGAACCTAACTTTTAAAGTGCTTTTCAAGGTGCCTTATGAAAAGAAATTTACTTGCTTTTACTGAGAGTTATTTGCAGGAGTAAACACTTTATTTTGTAGAGATATGTATACTGAATATGACACTGAGTATAGCTTTTCCACGGATAGCTGCTTGTTTTTAACTGAACTGATTACTAAGCTGCTTTTCTCATAAATGTTTACAGCTTCACGCTATGCTGTTAGAAATCTAAGTCCCAGTTTGTCAGAGCACCGACACACCTGTGCTAATGCTGTGGGTAACTTAAAATGAATTGGTCTGATAGATGGATACTGAATATCTGCAGCTTTGTGCTGCAGTCGTGGTGTTCTTTGCTATTGGCGTGTTGTCAGAATCTTAGACAATCTGATTTTGAATGTGATTTTGTGATCAAAGCGATTCCAAAGAAAGTGTAATTGGATACCTTTTTTCTTTTTTTTTTTTTTCCTGGCCTTGACATATCTTCAGCATAATGTTATATACTACATATTATGTTTGTATTTACATCTCAATTCTGTTCTTAATTCTAAATGTCACACCCAGGAACTTCTAGTTTTCATTTATTAATATAACTGCTGAATTTAACGGTGATGTCACATGCTGTACATATAGTATTATTATTGAAATTATGTTTCTCTGTCAATACTGGGGCAAGTTCAGGTTTTTTCAGGCTTGCTGGGGAAGGTTTTGCTTGTACAAGCTGAAGAACTGAGTGTTCATGACACTCATTAACCCTCAAATTGTATTTTGTGTATCGGTATAATTTGAAAATTCTTAGTCCTTGATTCGTTACTTTGTTTTTAATATGCTATATCATATTACAGTTCCCCTGATTTTATTTAATTTCCTCTTATTTAATCCAGGGTTGGGAAGAAACTGTGGATGCTGCTATTTCTTACTTGTTAAGAACTTGTTTGTCAAAGAGCTCTAAGGAACAGGCCCTGACTTCCAGCAGCCAGTTGTGCATGCCCAAAGATACTAGCAGACTGAAGAAGAATATCACCCTCTTCTGTGATAGATTGGCCAAAGGTGGTCGCCTTTCCTTAAGTACAGACTCAGCCACTCAGCAAGCTGCTGTCATGCCAGGTAAGGCATGAAAGTGTATGTTCATAAATCAAAATATGTATTTGTGTATTAAAATAAAAAATTCTGCACATTTGATTGTGTTAGCAGTTTGGTTTTTGCTGGTTGTGTAAATTGAACGCTGGCTGTGTTGCTGACCAGTAGAGAATGAGTTAGGTAATAAGATAATTTTAAATCTAAGTTTTATCTCAATTTGATCACTTATTGCTGCTCTTACAGCGTATGCACATTAATGCAGCAAATGAACCCCAGATGGTCATCTTTATGCTCTAAAAGCCTTATGACTCTTATTTCTTTGTACTTTTCAATTGAATATATATATATGTGCATTTCTAACATGATGGAAAAGTGAGGAGTGAAAAGTCCTACTTTCGCGATAGAGAAATGATTACGTTTGCATTATTGGCTTTATGGCATATGCATAGGACTAATTATGAAGCAGCGATAATACTGAATAAAAAAATCTGCAAGTTTAGAAAGTACTAGTTGGCTGGGTGATATCTCACAGAAAGCATGAAATTAAAGATGAAACTAATTGAAGTAGGTGTTGAATAATATTTCTTATTTGGAAGAGGAATGTAGAGATTTCAGTGTGTTGCACAATGATTTAAACGAATGTCATGGAATTACGATTTTTTAAAGAAAGTTTATTCATGTCCTTTTCTATATTCCTGCTTTTTAGTAACAGTGGGAACAAAGGCACACCTTTTCTGCAGGGACTGAAGGCTAGCATCTTTGTACTTTTGCAAGACATTTTCTTCCTGCCTTTTTTCTCTAGTGAGCCAGGCAGTCTCTTAATAAGCATCAGATACTCTTGCTGACTTGGAAATAGTTTTTTCCCAGTTTCGTACTCTGGGTTTGTTTTGGATGCTTATTCAGCTTCATAGTCTCCTGGACCACATAATATCTCTATGGTCTTTGATCTCAATGACCTCTTTCACCTACAGCAGTCTTCACATCTGTAGGGAAAAGTACGTATTGTATGCACACTTCATGCTTAAAATTGGGAGTTTATTTTGTTTTCATGAGTGCTGGGTTTTTTTGATCAAGTCTGAAGTTGCGTTAGGGCAGTATCTTTGGTTTCTATATTTTGTTTTCTTACATTGCAAAGAATAATTTTATTCCTGTTTAATATAAACTGAATGACCTGTGCAATGTTTCAGCAACTCAGAAGTCCTTGTTACAGCCCTCCTTTGCATGTGCTACTTTAAATGATTCACTAAAACAGCTGCAGAATGTGCAATGGTAGAAACTATAATTTTTCTTTAGAGTTATACTATGCCCATATCTCGAAGTGGATTGTTAATCACGTGAAGTGAAGAAGCGAGCCAGAATAAGTGTGAAATTAGTTTTACAAATTTTTTTTAGTATTCCTTTGCAAGACTAAAATATGTGTTAAGGGTATTTCATTTGTTGAACTTTGAAAAGATTATATGGACATTATTTTTCCTTCTAAGAATTTTGAAAAGGTGTAAATAGCTGCAGTTCATCTTCCTCCTCCTAAGCTAATAAGGTGAGTTGATCTAGTAAAGAACTTGACTTCTGCCTGTTCAATTGACTAGTGTTATTGAGATCAGGGGACTATTCAATTTGGTAATGATTAATTCTCTTAGGAAAAGAGTAAAATTTTTTAAAAAATTGTAAACAAATGAAAAGAAATCTTGCTCTTGATGAAGAACCTTGGGAAAGTGGCCTGGTCATGCTCTCCATGTTGCCTGTGTAAAGACTAAAATTTTTAAAAATGTTAAACCCACTGTTTTCTATGACATGAGACCAAAATAACACCAAGAAGGCATGAGTGACATGTGCTAGATTAATTTTTACCGTTGTGGTACAGGTAGACAGTTATATTAACTTTCAAGTAAAAATAATACAAGAAAGAAGTACATTTCAAGCAAAGCATAAGATATTTGACTGTGGGCTGTTGGTCATGTATTGATGATATGTGGGACCAGGATTACTGTTTCACATGAATAGTGAAAAAATAAGTACCTATAAGGAACTGGTTGAAACGTGGTATAGCAATGTCCCACCCAACACAAACTGGTTTAGGTGTACTTGAAATTTCCTTTGGCCATGATTTACATTAAAAAGAATTAAAATCTGTAATCCAAATACAGATTCCAAAATGAATCATTTTACTTTCAAAATGGCTGACTCTAGTGTGTAGTCCTTTTGAATATCAAATCACCTAAGTAAGAATCAAAATTATGACCTAATTAGGCTAACACCTTAGAGGTGTTAGAAGGTATCATTTAAAGAAATTATAAAACCTAATGCAACTTTCTTATTTTCACTAAGAGTTCAGCCTGAAGCCTTGATAACGGGCTCTGTACATTTATGCATTTACTCATTAACTGTTGAGAGAACATGGGTTTTGGAAGATCTTAAAAATAAGAAATTTCATCTTCATTTACAGGACAGGCTCATTAGAGATAAATACTTCTGCCAAATAATGCTTAGAATAGCATAGTATTTAAATAGTTACTCTCTAGTAGGATGTGCTTTATGCTTTAAAACTGTGTGGGTGTTTGTCTTTGGACAGACAGACAAAACTGAGCTTTCTTGGGAGAATAAAGATTTTACTGAGGCTTTTTAAACATTTTTGTCTTGTCACCTGTTTGGGTTTTCTGTGGCTATCTACATTGGCAAGTAGTGTGGTCCGTTAGAAGCAAATCTGCAGGGGCCAGTAATTGGGGCTGGCAACATGACTTCTGTCATCTGTGTGTTTCAGAGGGGGTTTGAACTAACTCTGATCCTGTCTGATGCACTCATCCTCCATTAGCAGTCGGAGTGCTTTAGGTGCGTTCCTGGGATTCATCTGCCTGGCTAGATTCACCTGAAAGAAAGTAGTTCATGTGCCCAAGACCACTCCTCAGTCTAAAAACAGTGTAGTTATTGAGGATAATCAAGAAATTTGCCTCACTCTTGATTCCAACTAAAAATACCTGTTAGTCCACACTAGGAAGAAATTCAGAATGACGTCTTATAAAGGGAAAACAGTATACAAAATAACTACATGCTGTTGAGTAAAAAGCTCTTCGATAATATCTATAAAATAGAGGAACTCCTTCTCCCGGCCCTTAAAGGAGGGAACAGGAATAGATAGAGGAGAATGAGGTACAACTATACATGGAGAGGGAGATGTTGAGAAATGAATTTGTATCCGCAGGTTTATGGTTAAATATTGGATGTTAAAGTAGGGGAAAGTTCTTCAGGATGTTTAAGCACTGAGCCTGTAATTGTTCAGGAGTATAGCTGTCATGAGCTTGAGGATCTTGTTCGATGCCACTTTTTCTGAAGCCCATTCTTTTTCTTAATGGTGGAAACTCCTTTTTCTAAAGCAACCAACTTTTAAAAAATTATTTAAAAGTGCCTAGGACCCTTCTGGGGTTTAACAGTAAGCTGGATTTCTAGAAGATATATTTAATATGTTCAAGATGATGTACCCTGGATGCTAGAGAAATTGCCTGAAGCCACATTGAAAAGCTGATGATTATCTTAAAGTGTGCAACTATCTGAAAGATGCCTTCAGAAAATAGTTATCAGTATTTTTAGTTAATCCAAGAGTATATGTTAGAGGTATGCCATGGTCTCTGCTGGGTCTGGTTTCATTCATTGTTTTCTTTAATGGTTTCAATGACAGAACATGGAGCATGAATGTTAAAACTGTGGGTTTGCAACAAGCTAGCAGTAGTTTCAAGCACATTGAAAGAGCAGTAACTCTGATTTTGATAAATTTGAGAAAGGATCTGAAGCCAGTAAGTTAAGTGCAAAGGACTCTAGCAAATAAGAATCAGACAAACTGAAAACTAAGAAATAATTTCTTAAGCACTGTTGCTATAGCGGAGACTCCTGGGGGTTATAGTGGACCAGCAACTGAAAAAAAGTCAGCAATATGGTCCTGTTAAAGGCAAATTCCAACTTTGGGATGTAGTCATACAGCTTTAATGTGGAGATATATTTCTTTCTTTCTATTCTTCTTGAGAAAGATTTGATTGAAATTACAGGGTAACACGATTTAAGAAAAACTTAGACAAATTTAATAGAGTTCAGAGAAGAGCACAAAAAATAGAAATGATTGAAACAATTTTGCTTTTTATTTCTTCTTAGGGAAAAAGAAAGAGAAGGTTGAGGCAGGACATGATAGTTTTCCAGTATGTAAAATGTTCTTACAAGGATGATTAAAAGTTAATCAGAATCATTGGCTAAATATGGTTATAACTGTAAGCCACATCAGGCTATATCATGTACCGTGTTGCCTTTGGCAATGCATAAACGGTTGGATGAGAGGAACAGTGAGGGGCTTAGGGAGTGATGCCAACCCAGAGTGTGGGTCAGTGCCAGGGAAGTGCTGGGGAAAGGTGCTGTGGACCACCCAGGTTGTCATGTATTACGCTTAATGGGTGTGAGAATTTATAGCATAAATCCTGATTACCTGCAGTGAATTAATTCTGTAGCCTTTAAAGCTTTCTTATAATATCTCTATGTTTTGCAGGATTGCTTTGAAAACCTTAAGCACTGTCAGCTGTGGCTATTTGGAGACTTGGTTTAGGTGTCAGTATGATCAGAGCTCTATTTGCAGTATTGCTTAACCTGTGTTTCGGGTATCTCAGCTACTCTTTGGCTAGAATGTGATCCTGCTTTTCCTGTAGTAGTTCTTGGTGTGCAAATGGCACCTGTCTTGGTTCAATGCTTTGTACAAGCGAGGATCTTTGTTTTTATATTAGGGCTTTTATTTTTCTTTAAACCATCCTTTTTCTCCTACTTTTTTTTTTTTTTTAAACTGGACTTCAATTTTTTTTTCCCTCTGTTTCTGTGGTTAGGAGATCTTTGTATTGTGTTTTAGCATGATTTACTTACATAGTTGAATGTAACTGGAGCAGTAGAGAAACTATTATTTAACGTGAAAATGAGTTACTGAGTACTGCATCACTAAAATCCGTGGAATGCCAAAGACTGTTGTCTCCTCAGGTCAACTGACTCTTCAGAACTGAAATTATAAGGAAAAGGAGGAATATTTTGCATAAAGGAAATAGAATTTGCAAATAGTTTTGTGTCAATGTAATATTTAAGATTTATATTATATAAAGATAGAGCTGGAAGTCAAGCCAACTGCCCATCTAGTTTTCACTGCTGTGTTGCGATGAGGTTGATATATCTAAAGTATCAGTGACAAAGTTTAAACTCTTAAACGCCTTGGGCAAGGTTGAACAATGTCGCTTGATAGCTTATATGCTAGCTTAATGTCCTTATAGGAAGGTTTTCCTAATATTTGATATATGTTGTCTTTCTTGCAAATCAAACTGGCTTTCTTGTGAATATCGAAGATGGCGGTGGCAATTAATGTTCTCTATCATGTTTAAAGCTTTAGAAGATTTTTAGTACATCCCTTCAGTAACTTTTTCTTTTATACTAATTGTGACTAAATTAAATCAGTCTTTTTTTTCATGATAATGTTCAATTCTTACTATTTGTTTTCCAAAATGGAACACTTTTCCTTTTGTCTATAGCAGGGAGCGTACCTTGCTATACTCTGCTCCATCTCAACCTGTAGACCCTTTCCCACACATTTGTTGCCTAACCAGATGTTTCCCATTCTGTATTTACACATATGATGTTACTTTCCTAAGCATGGTAGTATATACTTGACTTGACACTTTGTCTTCATAGCTTTTTTAATTTATCAAGTTGATTATAATTCTGCTTTGTGTAATCATGATTCTGTCATTCAGATTATGAATGGGTAAATACTAACTTTAAAGACAATGTTCTTTCACACATTAAATATAGATATGAACCCAGAATGTATTCAAAGTCATGCTTTGGAAGACAAAAGTTTTTCTAGGTTTTTTTTTCTTGTGTAAACTTATAAAAGCCTCTTTTTCAAAATCCTGTAGTGATAGCTGTGAGTCAATATCGCCCATTTTGAAGCTGTGTTCTTAGCTGGAAAACTGGGATGCAACAGAATGTGTCATATTCCTTAAGGAACTCTCTGTTTACGTGCAACTAAACTTGAGGAGAATGTCAGGACTAATTGGAAAAACATGTGGATTTGAGTTCCTGGAAGAGCAATATTCATTTTTATTTTTATATATATATATATATATATAAAAGACATAAACATTGCTGCAAAGTTCTTAGTATACAGAGAGTGTACTGTAAAGAAAGACTAGTAATAGTTTGTTCGATCTGAAAAAAAAATAGAATTTTTGTTGTTGCAAATTCCTCTCTTACACTGTTAATTACCAGTTCTTCATTGGTCATTAGGGGAAAGGAACGAGCAGTGTAACTCAGGTATTCTCAAACTTCACAATGTGGACTTGAACACAGAATGTCTTGTGAAATGCAGTGCTGCCATTTGTACTCATGCAGATTCCGGTGTCCCCTCTATCATGGTAATGTTATCTCAGTGCAACTACAGTAATTTTTTGCCTGGAGAAGTTAGAATCAGGTAGTTTAAAGTTATTCAAATGTAACTTAGCAGCCTGAAGAGGGCACGGAAGTCAGCACCGAGGACTTTTTGAACCCTTAAAATGATGCTTTTAGATACTTTTTCTTATTTTAGTTTACATCTACTGCATATTCATAAAGCTTTTTAACACTTATTAAATCTATGTAAGGAAGAGGGAAAGTAAAGTTTTATTCACGAAGCTTGCTGCAAGTACTTGCAAGGTTTTTGTACCCCTGAAGATTGGGTGGTACTGATTGATGGAACTGGTAGCACACTGAGGTCAGTGGAAACTGTCATTGATCAAACTAGATTCGGCATTTTACCCGTCTTTTTCATAGTGTTCCTCACCTGTTTCCACTATTTCATGAGACAGTACCATTTACAAAAGTGTCTAAAGGACATTGGTAATTAACTGTGATCGCAGAAATCTAAACCTTACTAAAAGTGCCTATTTCTCATTGAAAATTAGTTTGCTGAGGACTTTTTTTTCTTAAATGTACCCAGAGGCTTTTAAAGTACATTTATAAAACACTGCATGCCAATTCATTCCTATGGATTTGTTGGCTCAGGTCCTTCAATATGAAATTAACATTAACTCACTTTAACTGTTGCAATGAAAACTCTAACTCATCTTTTCTGGCTTCCTTAAAATCATATAGGTTGATCAATAAAGTACCTTGAAAGACTGATTCCCCCAGGAAGCGGGTTGTTTACTAAGAATGGAAAAGTATATTTTTAATCTATGAGATGATATAAAAAAACCTGAGCTCTTCATTTAAACAGAAAGATAAGATTTTTCTTACATTTGTTGTCTAAATTTATTTGTTTAATATATATAAGAAGTATAGCGATGTATCAATAAAGTATCACATTTATAACCTTCATTTTCTTAAGTGCTTAAACCTTACAGACAAATTTATCTGATGCAAAAGTTAATGTATTTTTGCTTTTTAACAAGTTTTGGGGTTTTTTTCCTCTCTTGCCTGTAGAAGCTGGGCATACCCCGATAGGGGTTTTTCTGTGGGAATTTGTGCACTACTTGTATTGAAACCAAAATAGATCTATCATCACTGTATCAGGCTTTTTTTCAAACTTCCCATACTTTTCGTACTGCCTTAAGGCAAACAAGCATTTGGTAATATGTGCACTGTTTATCTTCTCTTTGTAGTTCTGCCTTCTAGTCAGGCTACCACTATGACTCTGCTTTGTTTGGTTTTCTCTATTTTTCCTTAAGTATTTTTTTCATTTCTCCTCTCTACATTATGCTTCACTGGTTTCCTTCTCCATACTGCGCCCTTTGGTGTCCGTGCACCTACGTGCACAGTTCCTTCGCTGTGATAGTTGGAGCAAGTAACTCTCTCACGGGAACAATGAAAGGGTAGGAAGACCCTTTTCCTGGTCAGCTGTCAATCTGGGTGGCCCAAAGCAGTAACTGCAGAGAAAATCCTGTGGTACTAGTGTGGATCCATCAGGCAATGAGATTTTAGCGAGATTTGACAAAGGCGTAACGGAGACTAAATCCATAAACAGGGTGATCATTGTGTACTTCTGTATCCAATTTGTGCAGCTCTGCACGGCTGAGCTGTTGAGCCAGTTTAAACATATCTTTCTTCTCTCCATCTAATTGCAGATAATAATCGCATAAGAATGATAATAAGAACAAAGGAGTTGCCATAACTCTTACAGCCCCTGGCATTGTCATGCACTTCTGTTACATTGTGTCATGCCAGCTAATAATGAGACATGATATGGTATATTATGGAACATGATACAGTGGTGCAATTTTAATGTGACTTCTGGTTTTCCACGTTTAAAATATTTTTGTGGAAATTTATTGACTGTTCACGATGAACAGTTCTATCTTAATATAAAGGCCTAGAAATAAGCAAATAGTAATATCAAACATTTTAAACTAATTATTTGGGTTCTATTTTTGAGACTAAAATATGTCCCTTGCCCCATAAAGCTGATTAAGTGAAAAGGAAGGGGAGTAGCAAATCATTAGGGAGAATTTTGGGAGTGCTTACAGCAACAAGATTTTGTGGTTGCTCAAGAAAAGCTTAAGAACAGCTTGGTGGAGCCAGAAACATTGATTGTTTGGCTCTCTGATGTGAATCTTTACTTTCTGTAACTTCTTTCCATTGTAACTTTCTTTACTCTTTAAAACTTTTATTTCCATTGTTTTAGTTACTTTATTTTTTTAGTAAACTATTTCTGTGGAAAGGAAAATTGAACTATACAGAAGTTAAGTGACTTTCCCAAGGTCGTACCATGAGCCAATAACACCTGTGTATAAATAGAATTCAAATATACGTTGCAGTCTTGCGTCATAGCTCCTACATAAAGTTGTTTTTAGGTGTTTTACTGTTAAAACACAGGTTGCAGATTAATAGATTGTGGTGAGCCAGCTTGTCTAGCGGCCTGCTCTTATATCATTCTGCATGGTTCAGGTGAAAATGGATATCTGAATATCAGACATGGGAAGAGAGTGAGGAAGGATATCTGAGGTGGTCTTTGTTTTTGATGAATTCAGTCAAATTTCATCACCCTGCTGGATTCAAATGATAGTTCTCCAAGTGGTTAGTTTTCAGAGATTTACATACACTATGGTAAAACATTGGAATTTTTTTTTTTTTAATTGAAAAGAAGGCATCAATAGAAAATACATATTTTTTTTCAGGACATTCCAAGATTCCAGTATTGTGAAAAAGAGGCAAAATAAGATGGAAGGGTAACAAGACACATTTGTGTGCAGGGTTGTGAAAAGGTTTTTAGTGTGTTGGGAAAATATCCCCTCCTCAATTGATATTACAGCTGGCAAAAACCACAGAGTGAAGGAGTACAAAGGTTAAGAAGACTAAAGCAATAACATTTTTAAAAAAATGAATAATTTAAAGAGGAAAATGTCATGCATAATGAATATAGAAGAAATCCGGCTTGAGATTTGGGATTCATTCATTTGTTGAACTATGAAATTTAGTTGGCAGCATTGCAATTCCAACTTGCCTCATCTAAGTACAGTTAGGATCAACACATTAGTGCCTTGGTGTGTACAGTCCTATTACTGAATCTTTGCATTGAAATCCATTAAATTTTAATATGCCCTACTTAAGTATAAGTGGTCACAAATGATTCATAATGTTGAGGTAAGCTTTTGGTGAAAATAATTGTCAGTTAAAAGAATTTCCCCTAGTTATTGTGCTTGTCACTGGGCTTTATTTGTTTGAGTCCTTGAGAGACCACAAGCAGAAATAAACTTCTAAAATCTGCACTAATAAGCTAATTGTTCAAAATTATGGAAAAAGTGTTGCTAAATGAGAAAGTGTACAGCCTCTGACCTTCCATTTCAGAAGACTCAGTAGTAGCAAGTAAAAAAGTAAAAGTAAAACCTAGATAGTTATTTTAAGAGGCTGTAACAAATAATGTAATCTATTTCTAAATAAACACAAACCATAATAATGTAGCATAATCCTCATATTGAAGGTGTGCTACTAACGGGGAGTCAGTCTTGTATGTCCAGTCACACTTTGGATTTCCACATAGCAGGTTTCCCTTAGTTCATTTAAGTTTTGGTTTCCCGTGATGTTTCAACAACAACCTATACGGTGGAGTGCCTTGGTATTCGTACATGAGCTGTAGGCATTTGAAGAACATAATTAGCTCTGCAGTTTAGATGACATTACTTTTCCTTTCCAGTCCCTATCTAGACAAGAACACCACAAAATCACAGTGATTGTCTACTTTTCCTAAGTACAACCATGGCAAAACATATCCATTCACAAAAAGGTATTGGGGGAGAAAGATTAGAGGGATGAAGGTGGTTGGGGGTGGGGGTGGAAAATAATTTCCAGGTCACCCCTCCTCTCTTAAAACGCTGAAAATAGGTTCTTTTGGAGCCTTTGTTCTTTTTTTTTTTTTTTTTTTTAAATATGTGTGCACAAAATTTCTTTTAAGTTGATGGTAAGCATTTTTTTTAATGTGATATATAGCTCAAGCCAGATTATGTCAAGGTTAATGCCTTATTCAATTTCTTCTGACTGGAAGTAGCATCCTTTAGTCAGCAGAGATGCAACTGTCTACACATCAGGAGATGTTGTGGCCGTTATTTCAGGTGCTACAACCCATTTGGTTTGCATTTTCTACTTTTCTTTCTTTTCTGGCACATTTAGGTTGAGTAAACCTGACTCTTATGGTGCCATAAATTAGATGCATCTTAGCTGAAATTGCTCGTGTTACATTATTCTAAACTGTTGTGAGCAAGTGTGCCCAGAATGAGATAGTTATTTGCATGACTCTTTTTGTTATTGCTGAATTTGGCTTACAGCTTTAGAAGGGAAACTCTTACTCCATATTTTGTTTGGTACTCAGATAAAAAAAAGAAATAATAAAAAAAATCACTCGAGCTATGACAGTATTAATTTTTTTCTGAATATTCAGGTCTTTTTAAAATGAAGTAAAGGTGTTTGTGTATGTGGGATTGATTTCATAATTTTTATTATGTAGGCAGTGTAAGTAACATGTATGAGCCTGTGGAACTCCATGGTGAATTAACAGTGCAAAACTATATGAACATACTAACACCACTTATAATATATTTGCTCTTCCACATTACCATAAAGGAGTCTAATAAATCTAAACCTAGTGAAAATTTTGTATTTTGTACATGCAGAACTGATTTTTCAATTACTTCAGAGTTTTTTAGGGCCTAATCCAAATCCTGATGAAATCTGTGGGAGTTTTTCCATAGACTTCAGTAAGCTTTGGCTCAGGCCCCCAGTTTTCAATTTTTCAAATAGATTTGCCAAAAATCTGCAGAGAGCCAGGCGCTTGGAAAGTCTTTACTTGCAAAGTACAGCTGGTTTTGAGCTGTACACAGAAAAGTTCCCAATACTTTTTTTTTTTTGAAACAAAGAAACCCCCCAGTTTTAAAAGTTTTATAACATTAGTAGTTAAGAGTGGCTTTAACATTTGAAGCAGAAATTGCCTTGGGTCTAAGTCTAAGCATGACAAATTCTATACTAGAATATTATTTTAAAAATGCATAACTACATGATAACAAAGCTTAAAATGACAATCGTATAATAAGTTTAGCTAAAATTTTCTTGGGTTGTGAATTCCAGAGAGCCAGGGATGTCTGTCCTAATAAACTATTATTATTTTTTTTCTACAACAGAAAACTACACTGCAATTAAAAAATAATTCCCCGAGCTTAACTACACCAATTTGAGAGAGAGCTCTTGGACTTCAGGGAGCGTATTATGCAGCCAGATCCATCTGGCGACGCGGGGCGGTTTTCGCTGCCTCTGGGTGGTTGGATCAGCAGACTGGGAGGTAGATGTGATCAGACAGGCTGGTTTTTACAGAGCATGGGGCACAGTCTGTGTCTCAGCAAGCATAGCTCATACCCTTACACATCAGCCCGAGATTAAAATAGTGATGTTTTAAGGTATCATCTTGGGTTATGGATGGCAGGCAATGAAGTGTAGAATCTCTCTCAATTTCCTTTTTTTGTTGTTGGGGGTTTTTTTGAGTGATCACTTCTAGCACAGATAAGATGCAGATGTGGTTGCAGTAAAGCTCCTCAGTAGCTACCTTGTGAATTGCCTCCCCATGGTCTTGATGGGTTTTTCTTAGAGAGAGAAAGTGTGACATCTTCCTGAATCCAAATGCCTGACGTTGTTGCAAAGTAACGCATCATCAGTATTGAACTTGCAGATTTTTTTTTCCTTAATTTTTAAAGAACAAAAGCATTTTAGAAGACCAGTCATGTTTATGACTGTTCCACTTTTTGTGAGCAGTCAGCTGTTACTCTACTCATGAAACTAGTATGGATAGTTCAGCTAGTGTTCATATGGCAAGTGAAGGACCATAAATTCATGTTTCCCTTGCCCCTGTGTTTATTCAGTTTCACCCATCTCTAACGCTTTGATCTGGTATTTGAGCTGGAAAACATAATGAAATCAAACGTGAGGTGCTTCATGACACTGACAGATTTGAAAATTCTTTAAAATAGTTCTTTTTTTCCTCATTGTGTCATTGGGTGTACCACAGTGGTAATAAGGGGGCAAGCAAAAGTGAAAAGGTACATAAACTTGAATCCCAAAGGTTTTGTTTTGATTCAGTTACACTTTGAGGCAAAGATTAGGTCACCCTCTGCTAATTAGAATGTTGCTAAAGCACTATTAAAAATAATGTGTAGTTAACTAAATAATGCTGAAGTACTTTCTTGTAGGATTATAAAAGCCTTCAGTAAACTGGTAAAAACCACAGGCTTGATGAATTTCATGTGATTAACATGGTAGGCTGCATATCTTTTGGGTGTTTGCTGTGTGTAAGTGCAAATTCCACAGCAGGGTTCATTGGCAATAGCTCTCTGTCGTTTGATGAAAGATGCACTTTATTAATTCTGACCTTAACCAAAGCTTGACTGTTATTCCACTTGAAGAAAACTAGTTAACTGTAAATTAGAGATATCACTGAAAGGGGTATTACTTCAAAGTTGGGATATGATTAGGGGGATGCTCCACTGTATTAATCGAGTTTCAATTTTAATGACCTACTGTCTTCTATGTAACAATAAGCAGCTGTGCCACACTGTGTCTTTCAAAGAACATTTACTCAGCCTTTAAATTTACTATTAGAGATCAAAGAGAGGGTCTGATGTGTATGGATGATGAAGGATGCCTCAATTCAAATGGATGGCTGAACAGAAATAGTGCAACTAGAGGGCAATAAATACTACGAACCACCTTTTTTCGTATAAGTTATGTGGTGCTGAACTATATTAAATTTTATAGCTGCACTGAGAAATCTTTCATGATTATCTTAAGACTGTATCAGAGTACTGATAAGCATGTGTTTCTCCTAGCACTTTTTTCAAATAGACTTTTCAGTCAAAACTGAGGGTTTTGTAAGTAGGGATAATTGCTGGTGACATTCTTGAAAGCAGCTTAGAAATAAATGGGTGCTTGAATTACATACAGGAATTTGTGGAGGACATTTCAGAGTAAAGTCTGGCTAAATGATCAGACTGTTTCCTTCCGATCTTAAAATCTATTTAAATAGATATGAATTAGTAATTCTTGATTTTTATCTTCTCTAAAATGGAGAGGATTTCTTGTAACCAGAGTAGTCATTAGGAGTATTGGGTTGCCATTCGGGGATACTTAAATGAAGTTATAAACTGACATTCTCATTTGAATCAGATCATTGATAAAGCAGGCAATAATGTGACAGGAGTTACGCAGGAGAATAAAGTTAGTGGAATAAATTGTGTTAGATATCCTGGGTCTGATTACATTCTACCATAAACTGTTGAGAAGGAGGACATTCTATGGAGTAATGTAAAGCAGAATCCAGCCAGGTATGATGAGGAAGTTGAAGAGCTTAAGATCTAGCAAGGGCCATATCCTGTATTACAGATAGGATTTTAAATTTAACTAGTTCTCCTTGATTATATCATTTAATTAATCAAGGGAAAAATGCTTGTTGTACCATCTTTATTTTTGGTCATCTTTGCAGCACAATAAAAACAGAGTTTTGTTCTAGTTTAGTGTAAAATTGATTCTCATGTGGATAACTTGATTCTTTCTATTGAATTGCATATACATGAGATCATTTTGGTTAGTGTAGTTACAATGTATATTGTAAACCCTGGGAAGAAATATAAGACACGTGCAGTTATACTATTCATGGTTAGTCTACTCTGACTTTGGGTCTGTGCTATGTAGAAGATACTCCTTCAAGTGTGCACTTTGTGGTTCATTGAAAAATAGGAAGCTTTCTGGAACACGACATTGTAAAACCAAGGAAGTACTTACTTTCTTGGTTCAAACAATTCCTTTTTAATGCAGGTATGCCACTTCAGCAGGTATGAACATCAGTGGTTGGTAACGGGTGTTGATGGAGTGCTAATTATTCGTTTGCAGACCAGTGGCAAGGTTATGCTAAGGAGACCTTTGGTACATCTGGCTCTTTGCTTAGATGTTGTGGATGCTTTTTGATTATGTTGTAATGTTTTTGGCAAGTCAACAGTTTACCTTGTGGAATGAAAAAGGAATAGTTATAGAAGTATATACAATTAAGACTCACCATGGTAGGTTGCATTAAGAAATTCTTGGCAGGCACAGCAGTCTGGTCCTTATGAACAGTGAAACAATTGTTTTGATCAGCAAGATCAGGGTGAAATCCTGGCCCCATTGAAGTCGCTGGGAGTTTTGCCATTGACTTAATTTAGTCAGGATTTCTCCTGTTTACTTGACAGTACTGTATGTTACTGTTTTACTCATATTCATGTAGTGGTTGGTAGCCTTCTAACTTAGCAGAATGCATGAGAGCAAACTCTGAAGCAGACTTCTTTTAAAAGTACCTTCAGAGTTTGAATTCACTTCAGGTGGGTCCTACTTCAGTGTTTGGACAAAAAGAAGGGTACAGAAGATGTTTTTTAGCTCACTGCAGATTTGGTGTCAGTAGAAAGGAAACTAAAAATACCCAATTCTGTTCTGGGAGGGAAAAAAAAAAATTAGGGGACTGTAAAAACCTCATTTTTTCCTGTAACTTTGTTGCAATGACGGCAGTGCTGTTCTCTTGTCTTAATGACAAGTACAGAGATAAAAGTATAAAGCAAATATGAACATTATACTGAATAATTTCTATTTATTCCTACTGAGCACCAAGTAGGAAACACTCAGCATGTAGTATTAATAGCTGTACCAAACCCTTTGCGAAGGCTGACTTTAGCAACTGCCACAAAATGTGAACTTGAAATACTATATTTCCCCTAGTATTTTTCAAATCAAGAGAAGCTAAGGATCTAAGCTAAGAAATACAAAGAATTTGAATGTACCTTGTTAATTACAATTATAATTGTACATTACATTTGATGCAAGTCAAATACAAAGAATCTAATCATACGTTATCACTTGCACCATAGGCTGTAACAGAGAGGGCCTGTTGTGTAATTGGTGCTTAACGAATTCAGCCATTTAGCTGGTGCACAAAAAATACCACAAGTGTTAGAGAGTTCACAGGATAAAATGAACAGTCTGTTCTCAGTAGCATTTCATGTTAAGAGAAAGTGCAGATGCTGCTGCAAGATGTATTATATTTCCATAATCAGTGATAGATAATAAGAATTGTTTAACAATCCATATCCTTATGTGTGCACTTAAGCTATGGGCAGATCGATAAAAAAGCATTAAGCCTGGTGCCAGCTGAAGATATTATACCTGCAGGCTATTTGACTACGTAACGGAAACTAAATCTGGATTTCAGTAACTCTATTTAGGCAAATCATTATCAAGACAATGTCCTTTCCAATTTCTCTTTTAGTTCTGGGTCATTTGGAAAGGGAAAGTGTATACTCAGTCAATGGAGTTTCTTGTTTAGTATTTCTAACAAATAATTTTTCCATATATGAAGGAAGTATAGCTAGTGTCTTAATGTAAATGTTGTAGTGCTTCTTAATAATCATTTAATCACTTTATATTTAAAGGTATTCCTGAGTCCCTCTGTGAAGCAGTGGTCAGTTATACATAGAAGAAAAATTCATGAGCATATGTTGAAATGACTGGTCAATTAAAATAAGCTTTCTCAAGTCTTTAAAATCCTGTAATGTATTGTCATGTAGTCATAGAGTGTTGAGGGATGTGTTGCATTCTAGATACTGGTCTGATTTCATAAATTTTACATGAGGAGAAAAGTACATTGTCCTGTAGGGACCCGTGTGTGGAATACGAAATCATGAACAAAATCTGAAGTTTCAGAACAGGTCAGTTAAAAAACTTTTAAACATGATCAGAGCGTACAATGAATCCTCAGTGTGAACTCTTTCACTCTCAAGACAGGCTACTATTGCTCTGCTTTACTTGGTATTGTAGACATGACCAAATTAAAGCAAAGGGACGGAGAACACTTTTTTTATCAATGAAATGTATCCTTGGCCTTTGGTCATTCTCTGTGTGTATGAAGTCATTAAGCTGCTGCTTTTTTTTTTTTAGGGGAGTGGCAAGACATCTTACAGTGTGTTTGAGTCATTTTGAGTAGGCAAAAAAATCAGAATGCCACAGAAATGCAGTGAGCGTGGCTATACAGCAAATTCTTTATAAGACCACAGACTTTTCATGCAAAGAAATTAAATAGCATGATGTTTACATAGTGGAATTTTTTGTGGGGTATGTGGTTTGTGAGTTTTTTTGGTGGGGTTTGGGTTTGGGTGTTTTTTTTGGTGGATGTGTTTTAAATAGATATTGTCTCCCATGAAGTTATTTCTTTTAATGAAGGAATTCAGATCTTACTGAGGTCAGGATGAATTCTGGTCCTGTCAGAGTAAAAGCTGACATCAAATGAGACAGAAAAAAAAATCAGTCAAAAAGATGTAATTTTTCATATGTAATATTTCTGCTATCTAATGATATAAAGAATATAATATTTGATAGTATTTGTAATCAATTTGACTCTAAAATATTTAGAATAACTTTAAATATTGTGCATATTGTGGGGACTAAGAAATTGCTAATGCTGTTATTAAACTTCCGTTAAAACAGACTGTCAAAAGAAGTGAATGTAAAAGATCATAGGTTTGATGGCAGCAAACTACAGATCTTTATTTTGCCACTCAGATGCAATTATTTGGACTTAAGTTAGTTTATTTCAAGTGATGTACAAGTAGAGAAGAAAAGTATGCATGAGATGTTAGTGCTGTGGCTAGAGGGTTTAAAGAAAGAAGAGGTGGAATTTAAAAATAACTGGTAAAGGAGGAGTGACATTGCTGAAGTATAGGAGGAGAAGCAGCCATGGTGCTATTTTAATCAGTAGCTTCATAGGGAAAAGTCCACCAAATAATTTAAAGTATATTCACATTTGCAAAAGCCTAGCTTCATTTGAGAATCGTTTTAGACAGTAAAAGCCAATTTCAAATAATGTTTAACTTGACCTTCTAAACCAATTAGTGTTTATAGCCTGGAAGTAGGGATTCTAGCATGTTCTTCTTGTCTACTGTAACATGGTGTATTGGGTTTGCATGGCAAGGTTTTGATAGTGGAGGGGGGTGGGCTGCGGGGGTGGCTTCTGTGAGAAGCTGCTAGAAGCTCCCCCTGTGTCTGATAGAGCCAACGCCAGCCAGCTCCAAGACAGACCCGCTGCTGGCCAAGGCTGAGCCCATCAGCAACGGTGGTAGCGCCTCTGGGATAACATAGTTAGGAATGGGAAAAAGCTGCTGCACAACAGCAGCCAGAAGAGAGGAGTGAGAAGGTGTGAGAGGAACAACTCTGCAGACACCCAGGTCAGTGCAGAAGGAGGGGCAGGAGGTGCTCCAGGTGCTGGAGCAGAGATTCCCCTACAGCCCCTGGAGAAGACCATGATGAGACAGGCTGTCCCCCTGCAGCCCATGGAGGAAGGATGATGGGGAGCAGAGATTCCACCTGCAGCCCATGGAGGACCCCATGCTGGAGCAGGTGGAGGCACTTGAAGGAGGCTGTGACCCTGTGGGAAGCCCACGCTGGAGCAAGTTCCTGGCAGGACCTGTGGACCCCGTGGGGGATCCACGCTGGAGCAGTCTGCTCCTGAAGGTCTGCACCCCATGGGGGACCCACACTGGAGCAGTTCATAAGTAACTACAGCCCGTGGGAAAGACTCATGCTGGAGAAGTTGGTAGAGGACTGTCTGCTGTGAGAGGGACCCCATGCTGGAGCAGGGCAAGAGTGTGAGGATTCCTCCCCCTGAGGAGGAAGGAACAGCAGAGACAATATGTGGTAAACTGACCACAACCCCCTTTCCCCGTCCCCTTGTGCCGCTGCGGGGGGAGGAGGTAGAGAAACCGGGAGTGAAGCTGAGCCCAGGAAGAAGGGAGGGGTGGGGGGAGGTGTTTTAAGATTTGGGTTTTATTTCTCATTATCCTGCTCTGATTTGACTGGCAATAAATTGAACTAATTTCCCTGAGTCAAGTCAGTTTTGCATGTGATGGTAACTGGTGAGTGATCTCTCCCTGTCCTTATCTCAACCCCTGAGCCGTTTGTTTTATTTTCTCTCCCCTGTCCAGCTGAGGAGGGGAGTGATAGAGCGGCTTTGGTGGGCACCACCCATGGGTGTAATGTTATTCAGAGTAGATATAAACTACACAAACATGTTCTAGACCTTGGGAAATTCTCTATTATAGTTTGAAGCTCTAATTACTAAGTGGATTGTTTATGGCTTTCGTAAACAAACCTAGCTTGTTGCTGAAAAGCATCTGTATTGATAAATCTATCACTGAAGTGTCACTAAATTCTCCTTGGGAAAAACCCTGAAGATTAATATCACTGTAAATGAGAAGAAAGTTGTACTATTTTGGAAGTCTAAAATGTTTTGCCCCACAAATAAGAAAAGGTTGATCTTTCCGTTCTACAAAGTAGGGAAAATGGCATATTTGAGGCAAATAGAGGATCACACGTTTTGCTAATCAAATATAGAAAGTCTTCAGAAATTCTTTAGGGTATGTAATGTAGGTAGTAAATACTAAATTCAAATTGTGTGACAAAATCTGTCTTTTAAGTGACAGGTTTTATGCATAAGATCTCATCTATGATTTCCTTTGTGGATCATAGACGGAACATTGAAACTGAGACCCATCCATGTTGCTGCTCTTGATGTTAGTAAGATTGCATGATTAACACAGATAAAGGTGCAGTACTAGTGAAATAATGGAATTCTATGCAGTTTGTAGATTAAAATTTGCCAAATAGGAAGTTGTTCTAAAGAAAGGAGAAAATTCTGTCTGCAGGATAAGATGTCATGTTAAAGCACTATGTACAGTTCTGTGCTCATTTCCTACAAATAAACTAGATTAATTATGATACTAAATGGAGCCAAAGGTTCCTTTTTTTTTGTTCCTCCTAAAATCATTCCCAGAGATTTTAATGTTGTAAAAAGTTGAGCTAACACAAGATAATAATTGGATTTATTTGGTCAGTGGAGTATATAGTAAATGAAATACTAAATACTAGTGGGATTAAAGTAAATATAAGTAGTGTATGTTTCTTATTGCAGTATTGGAGCAGAGATATTATCATTAGATATCTTCTTAGCTTCTAGTACAATTAATAATAATTATAGTTGGTGGTTAAGTAAAAGTGAAATTTTTTTTAGACTAAACACATGCATTGTTACTCAGGTTCTACATGTATGGACATATCTGATATTTGGATACAGTTGAGAAAGTAGAAATTTACAATACATGAAAACAACATGCTATCTTTAATATAATTAACAGAAAAGCAACTATTTTCAGCAAAGGTTGCATTTCAAGTGTGGAAAGGAACTTCTGTGTAATAAAAAAAGAGAATTCTCTTTCTCTTTTATGAATACTTTGATTTCCTAGACTTCTAATGCCCAAAGGATCTATATGCTGTTTATCTTGGAAAGGCACCAGATAGATGTTTATTGGGTTGATTTCAGTAACATTAGAAGAGGATGCTTGTATCCATGTTTATTTCATCACTGAATTGCTTATTTCCAAGTAGTATCTGGAGATACAGAAGTACAGGGGCTAGTTCATTACCCTCTTAAAAATACAATGTCTGATTACTTGTATTAAATTTCAGCACTTGGCATTTTATATTTTATAGTCCTGTGTCTCTCCAAATGTATATTTAGTCAGTTTGCTTGCCAAATACTTTTTGGAACCAGAATTGTCAGAACTAGGGTTTTTAAGTGTTTACAATATCGCTGCTGTTTTTTTAATGAAATATTTTCAATGGTATTTTGGTCCCAGAATCTTTACAGTTTTTTATTTTCCATTGTGAACTAATGGTTTACTTCCTACAGATGGTTAAAGTAGCCAGGTAGCCTATTTTTGTGGTGTCTCATGTTCACTTTGAGTGATGTGAAAATATTGTTAGATAAGTAGAGAATACTACTTCATTAATGTCCTAATGATTAGATAATTACTAATGATTAGTGAACAGATAATTGGATAATTTCAGAATACTAATAGATAAATCTATATCTGTTTTGTCCTGTATTCCCTACATCTTCTGTTTGGAGGAGGTGGAGGGGAGGAAGGAAAGGAAGAAAAGAAATTCCTGTTTAGAAGCTCCACCTCTGTGTTAGAATAAAGTAATTTAGTCCCATTCATAAATATAATTGTTCACCTGCATGGTTTCTGTTCAGGAGTTGTTCAAAGCCCTTGCTCTCTTGGTAGTCAAAAACCTAATTACAAGTTAAAATTAATTTATGATCAATTTCTTCATGTTTTAGGAGTGTCTTTTATTTTGCCAGACACTAAGGATTTCTGGCCTAATTGCATTATTGGTAAAGATCAGTCTGTTCCATTTTTAGTCCTCTTAGCTAAGCAAGACTGGTCATCTGCTCATGTGTCAATAAGGTAAGTGATTTCTACATGATCTTAGTAACCTTCAGCTGAATTTTTCCAGACTTACTTAATCTGTCATGAACATGGTAACAGGAATTGAACACAGTATTCCAGATGTCTTGCCAGTGCCTTGTTCAATAGCATTACTGCTTTCTTGATCCTTCTTTAGAACATTGTCAGGTGGATTTCAGAATTGCATTCACCTTTTTCCTGGTCATCACACTGGAACCACTTTCTTTTAATGTCTTGTGATTATTTCTGTTGGTTTGACATTTTGTGTATTAAACTACTTTATAATCCTTTTCATAATTGACTAATTCTGTACACTACTCTTTCAGTAGCCCATCAGAATAGTGCCATGAAGTATTACTCTACCACTTTAATTCTTCCTTTATGAGCAACGTATATCCTTCAATACCTATGTCTGAATCCTAGTTACTAGTCCACTGTCTTCTGTTATCCACCGTCTTCCAGAATTGGAAGAATGTTTTACTGAAATCAAAATATTTAGTATAAAATTCTTTATATATTTCATATATGTATGTATCCTAATACCTATACATGTATATTTATGAAAAATTTCTATATGTAAACCAAAACTCATAATGACAAAACCCTTCCATAGTCTTCTTGCTCCCCAAAATGGTAGCATGAAATTGAGTTTGTTAGTGAATGAACAATGTCCTGATAATACGGTGATGACAGTATATTCTATAACTTCTGCTACTGCTGTATTTAAGCATTTTGAATGAACACCTTTTCTAGTTATGCTAAATGGAAGCTACACTTAGTGGTACACTGAATATGGGGAAGAGGATGTGAGACCTAGTCTACAAAAACCACCAGGTGTTATATGAAGCAGTGTACTCTGAAAAATACAGTGAATTTTATTGTTAAAATGTTTATCAAGAGTTGGTATTCCTCTTGTAAAGTTCTTGTTATAAGCTGATTGATTTTTTTTATGCTGTTACATAAAGGCAGATGGAAGTCCTCCAAGCACTATAAAACTCAGTAACAATTACCTTTCCCAACACACACCAGAACACTGAGCATGTTTTTCAGCCAGTCCGTGCTCATTAGGTGAATAGGTTGTTGGATGGAACCATACACCTAGGTGGTCGAAGCACAACTGTCATCATTCATCCTTTGTTCCTAGTGAGTAACAAATGACTTTTGGTAGATATTTAATGGCATTATATAGTTTAATATTACTGCATTCTTGGTCCTGCATTAGTAAGGGTACTACTGAATGTTGACTTTGATTGTGTCCTTGGCTGAATGTCTAATAATGCTTCTTTAATGAAAACAGCTGTTAGATCTGTTCTTAGCAATGTGTTTCCCAATGCCGTTCGTATGACTTGGGTACCACAAGCAATGAACCTCATCCTGGAAGAATGGCCAAGACAATGGTATAGTTTAAACAGCATAGCTGCTCCCATAAAGCGGTTATACTGCTAAGGTACCCTGAACTTCTTAAGTCAAGGTTTTATGAATTCAGGTGTGTTCCAAATATTTGAACATATATCTCAATTTGGATGTGCTACAAGCTCAAACAGAAGCCATACAATTGGTGAAAATTATCTCTGCATAGCTCTCAATGCAAATAATGGCAATTTATTATAGGACAAACTATGGAATTTATGAACTGGAAATTTTGTTAAGAAACATTTCAGTAAAACAAGGATAAAGCAGAACAACAAACTGATATGTCTCTGTGTACTCCCGTTGAAAATATGTTTTGGTGATCTTCAGTGGCTTTGGAATGCATGTTCAGTTGGTATGATTTTTCCTTGATTTATTATTCTAATGGAATGTAATACAGAAATATTTTTCCATCATTTCATTAAATTTTGATATGTCAAATCAGGCACAAAGCAGTGGAACTGATTAATTAAGAACTCTAGGTTTTGCTAGTGAATATCTGAACTAAACCTGGACTGTTCCCTACTGTGAATTGTAACCATATTCATTATCAGACACACATTTAGAAAAAAGATTCTTGCTTTTCTTTCACTTTTCTTTTGCTTTTCTTTCGCCCTACACTCTGTAATGGAAATATGCTTACATTCCTGAAATGACAGACTCTAATCCAGACCCAGTATGTGAATAAATGTTCCCTGGAACTCATTATACACTCAAATACATATTATTTTCTTTTATAGATTTTATTGTTTTATTTTCCTTCTAGAAAGCAGCAATAGCACTATCTACAAAGCCTGCATGCAGTGTTTACTTCAACAGGCAAGGTACTTTCTGATGGGCAGATTCTGGTAAAATTTACAGGACTTGAATAAATGTAGCTAGCAGAATCAGTAGAAGTAATTGATGAACTCTGTTTTAGAGAGAATAATCTCTGATGTCTTAGACTGGATTTTTAGTATACACTTCCCTAAAAATTATGGACAGTAGGGAAAACCCAAGTGAATATGGTTTTGCATATAGTTTTGGAATCTCTATGAAATAATTTTGCTCTTTAGATTATCTCTATTGTATAATGGTATACACGTGGATGACAAAACCCACTATTGAGAGAGCTTCCTGCCCACATTTCGACTCTTGCTACCAAAGACTGCTCAGGAAGTTGTTTTTTTCTTCATGTAGACGCTTGTAAGAGTTAATTTCAGAGGAAAATGGAAACTGTAGGCATAGTTAGATTGTGATTGAGTGGAAGAGAAAGAGGAAACCCAAATAGGCTTTCCCCCAAAGCGCCTTTTCATTTTTAGATGTATACTACTTTTGTTTTCCTGTTTTTCAGCTTTTAGAGCTGTGTTAAAATGTGTAAAAACATGGTGATAGGAGCCTGTAGGAAAACTGTCAGTACTTAATTTTTGTTCAATATGTATTATATGTTTATGTTTCCTTTGGGTGTGGGTGTCTTTTTCCAACTTAAGAACCAAATGTGTTACAAAAACAGATGTAGTGAAAATAAACCAGAGAAGTCTCATTTCCTTTGGTGAACAAAGTTCACAATTAGCTTGAGTGTAATTTTATGTGTGTTGTACCCTATCAAACAGTTCTGCTGACCAAAGCTTGCTTTCTTGGATTTATCACAACTGATAAAAGATCTGTGATGTCAGACAAGAATTTAGCTACACAGAAAAGGGGGAAAGAGTGGGTCAAATGTAATAACATATTCTAGATGTTATTCCTGCCAGCAATTAATGGGGAAATTCATTTTATGAAGGACTGTTTACAGACTGACATCTGGAGAGCTTCTCAACTTGGATCATTTCCAGTGTGTAGATTTATGTACTACTATTCTTGCCTCTCTTTTCCCCCTTTTTCCTTAAATATTTTGCTTTTCTGATTTGTACTTTTCACTTAATTATCAATGAATGTGAATTATTCTGGTGCTGTGATGTCTTTTAGGATTCCAAGTGTATAAAAATTTTAAATGCTTGCTAAAATGGACATTCAGTGGATACTTTTTGAAATTTATACAGAGAGATACAAGAATTCAAAGAGGTTTTTTTTTAACTTAAGGTAAAAATTCTGTTAGTCTTTGACCAGAGAAGTCAGAGTAGATACCCCCAGTAGCACCCCTGCAGTATGAAATTAAAAAGTTTAGAGTCCTAGCAGGAAAGGATCTTTTTTTCAGATAGCTGTCCTTCTGAGTTGTAAAATGGTTTTGAATCACAAAATCCTGGTCTACTATGGTGTAATGTTATATTCAGTGGTGTATATTTGTGCCTTACCCAGTTTCTTTTTTAGTCTAGTGAAAGCTTACAATTTACTTTGAATGTTTCAGTTTTCAGTGTGACAATTGCCTTAGTGTGGTCTCCACTCCTTTCTTCCTGTGGAATCATAGTGTGTTGTCGAGGGCATCCATCGTCATCTTGAGGATGGGTACCTGTGCCTGTTGGAGCAAGAAAATGGAATTTGCTCTTGGTTCCATTGGAAGATGCAGATACCACTTATGTTGATGCAGGTTGATGTGTAGATGAGGGTCCAGTCATTCTTCCTAGTCCTAGGCATCTGAACAAGCTAAGGGACAGTTCAGCAAATTTTAGTAGTTCCTTCAGTTAAAAAGTAATACTGGTATTAAAAAAGTAAGATAGAAATGCATGGGCACAAAGACCATGATCAGGTAAGCCTCATTGCCTCAAAAGAGTAAAAATATCACTATTATATTGCTTTCTTTTCTGGTCATTCATTTAAATAATTATTGGTGCAAGAGCCCTGGTGAGATCCTGCCCCACTGATAACAGTGCTCTCAGCACATGGAATGCCTTTATGAAACAATAGTGTTTAAAAAACAATTCATAGGGAACAGTTACTACTATCGTTGCAGAAGTAAGAATAATTATTACTCTTAATATTGATGCTGATACTATTGCTCTGTGTGTTCAGTCTACGCTTTCTTTGTATGTAAAATAGCCTATCACTGGTTTCAGTCCTCACTATTCTCTGTTAAGAAACTAAAGTTATAGAAGAAGTGAATTTTGCTTTTAATTTTAATAACTTCTGATCGTATCAGATGACAAGTAAATCTTAACAAATCTCTCACATCAAAATGAAGAGCAGGAAGTCTTGTTTCCTTTCAGCAAGTAGTATGTCGTACCTAAGGGCAAATAGACCTGTTCTGACTCTTAATCAGTTACTGTCAGCATTGATGACTAATGAAATATTTTGGCATCAAAACTCATCAATTCTCAAGGCTATGCAAGTTACTGAATTTCAGGGTTTAGGATGAACGTTGTAAAAGTTCTTTTATTTCCACGTAGAAATTCAATAGATGCTAATTGACTAGGTGAGTTTTCACTCATGCTGTTAGAAAATGTTACAAAACTTTTAAAAATGTATGATGCCATTCTTAATAGTTCTTTTGTGCAAGAAACCTTAATTTTGTTTCCTTTATTTACAGATTACTGTTTAATACGGCAGATTTGTATCTGACGAATAAGAATGAAAAATATCTAAATTGACCTTTGAAGCGGTGGTTTCCATTTCATCAAATCTCATAGTTTACATTTTAGTCACAATATGCAAATGGGAGCAAAAGTATTAGTTTACTGATATTTATTTTCATTGAGGGTGTAGATACATTTATGTTTAATGCAATGTCAGGCATTGCCCCAGTGTTACAGTATTTTAAAATGAAGACATTTTTCTAATTTCCCATTTTTCTCCTTCAGTTTTGTAGCAGGTACCATAAATATCTGCAGCTGTCATGGGTCATAAGCCTGCACATTCCTGACATGTTCACTCCCAACCTTCCTTTGTAACTGAAAAAATTTGCTTGCTCTAAATCAAACATAAACCCCATGCCATATCTTATACTGTCTGTCAGGGTGTATCTGGAATATCCTTTTCCTTAGGAACAAAGGATGCTGTATCAGTCCTTCATCTGGTAGGGATGAGTGTTTTCACAGGATTCACTGGAGCTGCCATGCTTTACCCTAGCTAGACTGTGTGGAACATTTCTGCAGGACATCGTGCATTGCTTTGCCAGTGCTTCTGAAACTGCTGGGGAAACTGCAGCTCTTAAGGATGCAGCCTTATTTTTAACAACTGTTTCACTCAGTTTGTAAGGGGAGAATAGCTTGTGTTGCTGCAAATTGGGAACACCAGTTATGGGGCCTGGAGTAGACCATCTCTTTTCAAAATAGAACAGCTCTGACATAAAGGTGAAAAGTCTGTGCCCTCCACTGGGAGTTGATGTGCTGTTTATAAACACGTGCTTTCAGAACACAATAAGTACGTGGATTTGTTTGCTTGCTAGTGGTGATCCTGAGAGGGCTATGAGAAAGAGATGGAGCTCAGCCATGTACTATATTGTTGGCAATGCACTTATTGCAAGGCCAACTTATTTGCTATGGAATAGTGACACGTTCTCCAAAGTCCTGATCGCAGCTGTTTTTATATTAATGTACATCAACCTATTCCACTGCAAGCTACTGCAGCTGTCTTCAGGTGATACTACTACTAGATTGTCCCTCTCTATATTTTAAACATGTGTTGTGGTTTAGCTGAAACCAGGACAATGTGTTGAAGAGAAAGCTTTAAGCAATTGTGTTCTCTAATGAACTACTCGGAAAGCAATATTGTAAAATACAAAGAATCTATTATGCCACGTATCCTAAGATCGCTTAGGAGTAAGGCATTGCCAGTGCAGTGTGTTATTGGACAGTGAAAGTGTCCCTGTATTTCCATATCTCTAGCACTAAGTAATAAAAATACTGTATTTAATAGCCTATCCAAAAAATATCGTATGTCATTCTCTGTGGCAAGCTAACAATCTTCATAAGGTTTGTTGACTTTGTAAAGTTATTTCATTCACACTTATTTACTTTTATTACAAAACTGGCCCCCAGTAATCTGATCTTTAACAGAAATGTGGTTCTATAAGGAACCAGTGTTACATATTCTGTGGTCTTAATACATTCAAACTTTTTTCAAACCAGCATTAGTAGCAGAGAGAAGTCATTAAGGCATAATCAGCCTTCTAAACAATGGTAATAGTTTTCTTTAACAAACATTTCTGTGAAGTGAAAGTAAAGACTATTTCAGTTTTATATGTTCCTGTTCACCTCTTTTCCTTAATTATGCACCAGTGAATTTGTTTTGTTACATCACCACCACATTAAGGTTCTTCCATTTTCAACTAGGTGGCTGTACTACAATCCCAGAGTCTGATTTAGAAGAAAGAACGGTTATACCCGGCTCCACAGCAACGCTTCCCAGTCACGGGCAGATGGCAAAGCAGAAATCCAAGCCTGGTAAGAAAAGGAAAACTACATTGTTTTACCTAGATGTGTACAGCTCGTCTTTTCAGAGTGCTTGTGGACATAAGAAACAAATGACACATATTTCAGGCTTTGTTAGCATAATTTTCAGGTTTTCTTGCAATCATAGTACAATGTGTAGGATTCTGAGTTTATTCAACAACTTCTATCAAGAATAGTTAAACTGTAGAGATCAGTCTTGGAATTAATTAACTTCACAGTTAAAAGGTTTTGTGCTACATAATACTTGAATGAGATTCTCGCAGGTTTTATTCACGACCTCTTCCAGAGGCAAAATGAAACAACGACGTTTTGGTGTAATAAAACTTTCCTGTCTGCAGTATGGTGGTTAGACTTTGTGCCAGCTGATTAAAATATGGTCATTACTTATCTTTTGTGGGGAGACTTCCTAGAATTTCAGAAAAATATTATTGGATATAATAAAATGAAATTATACTGGCTATAAAATATGCTGCATACAGTGATGACACATTTTCTGGAAAGACTTCGTGCTGCCGGGAACTGTGATATAGTGTTAACATATTTTAAAAGCAGCACTGTAAAGTAGTGCATTGCAGTTTAATTAAGTGCCTGGTAAGCTCTCAGGCTTTGACTGCAGCTATTTCCCATTTTGTTTACTAAGTTGTACCTTCACTCCTCTTTCCCTTCTCATTATCTGATTTTTTTTCCTGTAATATTTATTTTTAAATGAATGTTGTTTGTATATCAGATGTGTTTATCATAGATGGCTGTGAAGTTAAGAGCAGCAGCTTAGAGGTTGCAACCAGCAATTATCAAAAATAGACAGAAAGTCCTTATACATCTCTCAAAAACAGTTAACTGTGTGTTTAAAATGCCTTCAGCTGCTTGTTTGCCCAGCTAATTGTTGCATAGATAGGCAGGCAGTTGGAATATATAGTTAATTGCAACAGCAGAATTTACATTAGCAGATTTTAATAGTGGGCAAGGAAGAAGGATATCTAATACATCGATGGATAATAATGCCACAGTGTAACCTGAAACTCCAAAATGAGTATCTGCTCACAAAAATTACCTGAAAAATCAGCTGAAGGCCTAGAGCCCTGACTTTTCTAGAGTGCTAATTACTTGCAGTCCTCATGGACATCGGGTCATAAGAAGAAGGGAAAAACTGTCAAAGTTGACATACATATAGTTTAACCTTTGTCATCTGGATATATTAAGTATCCTTCTGGTAATGGAAAAGTATATGATCTCTCTGATGTAGTATACAATCCTGATAAAATTCCAACTTCAGGCAACTAGACCAAGAAATCAAGAACATACGGCAGGGAAGTCCCTCTTCTTTCACTGATGCTCTATTCTCCTGATCAAGCACATATTTGTTCTTCATTGAAAAGTGTTCTTCTATGTTTAAATAACGTGATTACTGAAGAGACTAGCATGAGAGGAAAAGTGTAGAAGTGTATTCATGAGATCCAGAAACAGCAGCATGGAGGGACCTGCGTATCCTACTGTAAGTCTTAGCCCATGATAAAAATTGAGACTTACATCACATAGCTGGCTGTTGTTGCTTTGTAACTATAAAAAGCAGAATGAAAACTTTGAAAGCTTTAAAAAAGTCTTTAGTTTTACAGCCATGTGTTACACCAGTGAATTTAATTCATTCACGGTAAGAATTGACTGCCATCTGCCAGTTAGTGCTGCAATATAGAGAGCGCCTAGAATATCTGCCACTGAGCTGTCTGGAAATTCTAATTGCTACGAGTGTAAGAGCCAAGGGAGCTACTTAAACCATAAGGTAACATGAGGCATGAAATCACAGCATTGCAATGTTTTTCTGTACATGATATTTTTGGCCCGAGTTCTTGCTCAGGCACCAGAGACTGCAGCAAGACCACAGTGATTACAATGAGCCCTCAAAGAATACTTGTTGTATCTTGTGTACTCTTTTATATGAGTTAGAATTTAATTTAACTATGTCCAGTCAATAAGAGAAAAAAGGGACAAAGTAGAATAAAAATTCTTTTTCTTGATATGTTTTCCTTCATTTCCTGAGGGAGTTTGACATAGATTTTGATTTTGGGAGGTTTTGTTTTCTTTTTGTAGATGGCTTCTGTTATTCATATCTCTAGCTATAGAGGTAGTTTAATGGCGATGCAAAATTATACTGGCTTTAGAGATGTTTCTGCATTTAGCTAGTATTTTTCATTGGCCTGTATCAGCTGAATTGATATGCCATGCCTAGGCTTCTCATTGTTCTTTACCAAAAAATCCCACAGTTTAATGATAAGAGGTTTAAATAGATAGATTGAGGCTACAACACCAAATAGCTCAAAACTGAAGAGAGAAAACAGGGTTTCTTCAGCTGTAGTTTAGTATGAACGTGGGCACAATGGCTGATATCCCTTTGCAGGAAACCTGAAGAGAAACATCCCTTGTAACAGATTGCATTCACAGAGGAAGACAGAAATCAAAGGAATAAAATAAGCTGATCAAGTTAGAGTGTTCCAAAGGATTCTGTAGGTCACGGGAGAACTTCAGCTGAATG
Organism: Grus americana; assembly: GCF_028858705.1. NCBI lineage: Eukaryota > Metazoa > Chordata > Aves > Gruiformes > Gruidae > Grus > Grus americana. The sequence continues at coordinate 115,621,916 of NC_072853.1, forward strand.
CGATGGACTACCATCCATTGAAACAGGGTGAGAAGTCTAGTTATGTGCTTGTTCCATCTGGTGCCAGACCAAATCTTAGCAACAGGACTTTGTGCAGGTTGAATTTTATTAGTAGTTATACACAATGTAGTGGGGGGTGGGAGAGAAGAGTGATGAAGTTGCCTTAGTGGGAACACATGTATTTCTGTATCAGAACAAAAGGTAAGCTCTGATTTCTCACACTGATACAGTGTGCTGGATTAGGACAAAACTCAAGCAGTTCTCAAAAGTACAGTCACAGAGGTAGAAAAACAAAGGCAGAACAAAGTGCCTTATCTACTGAAAAGAAGCGTAAGACCTGAATTGCAAAGGTCTCAGCAGGAAGCAGTGCAAGTTCCTCACTAAGAAAGGAAGAAACAAGTCCTTTCAGAGGTGTGCAGTACTTGAACACGCTTGCTTATAGTTGAATTGCTTGTGCATTTAAATGTGCTGAAGAGAAGTGCTGTCAAGAAGGTTAGAACGTAGAGAAATGATGAGCAAAAGAGGAAGCTTCAAGACCAAGAGGAGACCTGAATTCTGTGTCAGACCCTGTGAGCTCTGTATGAGTATGTCTACACTGTTACTGCTGTGAGTGCTGCTTGCATAGATGGTATTCAGTTAGTCTTGAGCTAGCTAACTCCAGTATCACTAGGCATCTGCCTGTGATAGTATGTCATTGAACCCTGGCTGTAGAATTTACCAAAACTCAAAATAAATACTCAACAATTAATTTACATGAAACTCTTGCTGCTAATAAATATCTCAGCTTGCTAATCTCTTGCTAGTGAGATGTAGTATGTAGTGTATCAAGGTGACTGCCAGTCACTGCATTGTATGCTAGTATGCTCTTTGGACTTGCTGAAAATTTTTAAAAACCTTTTGAATTTCATACGTAGATGTAGACCTAGGAAAGAGGTCACTGCCTTAAATAGGTTGTATGCAAAGAACTGTGATGGAAATGAGGGACTAAGACCTGGAATATTGTGCTGTGCTATAAGAAAGTATGCTGTAGGGTAGCATCCTGCCACAGACTTGCAAGTTATCTCATACAAAATATTTTATTGAGACTTCCCAGGCAGCTGCTAAGCATGTCAATGAGCCTTTTGGCTTTATTTGGAATAGTTACTTAGGACAGCAGAAGATGATATCTAGTAGTCGTGCTATAAGTCTGTGCAATGAGACAATGAATGGTTCTGGCCCAATCACAGAGTCTGTTTGGAAGGGGAATTAATGGTTGTATGATGTTTTCTTTTTATTGCTGAAATAGTTCACACTGATTTTTGTTCTTATTTATTTTTTTTTCTAATCCAAGTATGCTGTGATTCCATAGTAAAGAATGGGATCAGGTTCATGATATTTGGAAGTTAATGATATTATTGCAGTTGTAGGAGTAGTTTCTTGCCAATGGCTTTTGCTTTGAGTGGGTACAGAAGTACTCCCTTGAACATTCTCTATCCCAGTGAATGGAAAATAATTCTTCCTGCTTACCCCCTCAGGGCACTGACTCTGTGTGTATTGCATTTGGAGGAGTAATGTTAGCGTGATAAATCTATCCCTGCTAACTTTGATCTTGGTGTTTTGGTTAGAGTGAGGACAGAGCAGCACAGATTTCATTGTGGAATGCACAAGCCTGGTGGAGAGTTTGAATGTAACTTAAGGTTGAGTCCACTTTGAAGTCTATGTTACATCATTACTTTTTCCATGAGCTAACAGCTACAATACCAATGCAGATATACTGACCTCTGCTGCAATCGCAAGCACAAATGCAGTGATTGTAGGGTCTTTCATGTAGGTCCTGTGGACTTCATTTTTCTTTGTTATGCTGTTTCTGCTGTCTTCCATTTTCTTCCTTACAAGCTATGAATTTCTTGCTAGAGTTGCAGTCTGCTTGAGTGAGTGGTTTGATTTCAAGGAGAAGTTTTCATATGTTCTAGAAGGTAACAAAGGAGATTTGCAGAACTCCACTTCTCAAGTTCTCACTTGTACTTAAATATATCTGATGAAATGAGTGCAAAATGTGGTTTTAGCAAATAAGTATAAGGAAGTTCTTGTACATGCTGACTTTTTAGAGATGTCTCTAAGGGATATGGTAGGCAACCTTAAAGCAACTTTTCTTTGAACAGTTAAACTGTGTTGGTGATAAGCTTTAGGATGAAATAATGATGTATGTATTTACCAAGATATAGCCCTTAAAGTAAGTGTTCTGTATTCTTCATATGCTACTGCTGCATGCTACTTACTGTGAAAGAGAGTTTCCCAAGATGTATTTTTCTAACCAATATTCATACTGAATATTTTAGACAGAAAGGATCTGGTTGCTCTTTTTGAGGAAAGAGTTTTATGCTGGCAAATCATGAGTAACTCCGCTAAGTTGATGGAAAACCGGTTGAGCAGTCAGTATGAATCAATGATTGGGCTGAAATTTTTTTTTGTGTGTGTGTAACAGTGGTAATGATTACTTTGTAGTTTGCTTAGTTGTTCAGGATTTTACAACACCGGGAGTCAGATTTGTCAAGTATCATGTCATGCAGCTGTTGGAATTTTCATAACTTGTAAGACTTGATTTTCCTGGCAGAATTTTTCACCAAAGAACTGGTAAATCTATCCTGTAAATGATCTGTCTAAATGAAAGAAGTCTTAAATATTTAAGGGAAATGTTTGCCTGACTTTGCCACGATAATTCAGAAGAATCATTGTCTCTTCCCGAGGGAGCAACAGAGCGCATGGCCCAGTATTTACATTTATTATTTAAAAACAAATATTTCAAGGAAGCTATTCATGAGACCAAATGAGACAAAAGGTTTGCCATTTGCACTCGCTACTGTGCTGCCACTGGTTTTAGTTAAATTCTTTGTATTTTGCTGTCATGCAAATATTTAGATGACTTAAAGATTAAATTTCAAAGTTCTCATCTTGTATGACTATGTTTAGGAAAGTCAGTAAACTTTCATAGTTTAATATTCATAGCATCTAAGACCAAAAACTATCTCAGCATTTGTATTTATGTATTGGAATAGATTGTTTTTAACTGTCTTTAATTTGAAGCATCTGGCTTATTACTTTTGATTAAATGCACAGGCAGCTACATAAATGACTGTGAGGCTGAGCTATAAACTCCAGTAAAACAAGATATTCTGAGCCAAATTTTCAAAACAGCCTCCAAAAAGTTGCACCCAGACATTGCACAGCTGCACGTCTTTTCCTACAGGTTTTACTTAGTGTATTTTATTTTTTTTATTACTTTATCTACAGCATTGCATGACAATGTTCATGTAGATGTTGTGGGTGCCGTTTAAGAGGATCTTTCAACTTTACCCTTCTAATCAAAGATTGTCGTCCTTGTTATGCCTAGACAGTTTTAGGACCTATCACGTGATTCCAGCCCAGAAAGATACTTCATTACACAACCTTGTGTACACAACTCTTGTTAGTAAACAAAATTACAACAGTTTTTCTTTAAAGGGTCTAGTGACACATTTAAATTTAGCTATGTACTTAATTTTTCTTATGAATCATAATTTACATGAATGCACAAGTGTGTGAAACTGCCATCTGTAAAGGAGCTCATCACAAAGTGATGTAATACAAGATGGAAGTTTTGCAATAGGGTTTCATTTATTTGATTTTAGAAAGGAGTATTCTTAAACACTTGGCTTTGTACAAACAGTTAGATGGTAAAGAGCTTTTGGATATAAATTGTTGCCAGCTATCCACTGAGTCTTTTTATTTTTATACTGTACTGTTCTTAATATTATCTTTTACTTACACAAATGAGCAGAGACATACCCTTGAATGTGTTCTGAAGGGTGTTTAAATATGCTGTAAAAACTCTGAAACAGGTCTGTGAAAGATTGCTATTTGCTCTATATCAGACATATTATTTATATATTGGACTAATAACTGCACTTAATTTTCAACATACACAAGTAAGATACAGGTGGCTTTACTACTGTTATTGTAATTATCATCGTTTACTACACTGGTAATCATTTGGATACTGATATTCTTGCCAGTTACAGCAAAAGTATTTTCAATGTACGTAGCCAAGCAATTAACTTTTTCAGGTTAGACAGTATAATAGGACAGAAATCAATCCTAATACTAGCTCTATTGTACATGAGATTAAATAAAGGGGAAATGTATAAATTAAGCTGAAGATAATTTTGGAAAACTGTACGTGATGTCTGGAATAGGATTTCATGCCCATAATGAGCTTTCAAAACAATCAGTTGAATGAATCAGTATTGTTGGCAACGCAGACTTTTCAGCTGTCCACGGCCACAGTTTTGAACCTGAATTTCTGTCTGAAGTTTGGTTACTACAACCATGACAAAAGTAAGAACAACAGGTCTGACTGCAGATTTATTTTTCGAAAGTCATCAAAGGACCAATTAACAGGGCTCATCTGAGGGGGCAAGTGTGCTTCTGGCAGTTTGGGTTCAGTTTCAAGCATTTTGAAAAGTGAATTGCTACACAGTATTTTGTCTTTGAGCTAATGAAGAGTCTTGAATTAGAAACAAATCTGGCAAAAATGCTGAAACCTATGATGGCCTCAGGTAAGTGAAAGCTCCTTCAAGACCTCATCTTATTAGTAGCTCACTGATGTATTTCCCACCGATGTATTGTAGTACTGTGAGACTAGATCCTTGTTGCTTTCTGTATGGACATTGCTATATAATAGAAAGGATACCAGGAGCCTGCAGCTGGGCCCACCTAATACTTTAAAATTGCTAAGCTAATTGTTTCCACAAGAAAAGGTGCAAAGAAAATCACTAGGCTACAAAAAGCCTATTTTTCTGGAGAGAGCTGAAGAGATTTATGGAGGTTTTCTTTTCCACAGAGTCTGTTTTTCTAAAGAGCAGTACAGCTTAAGAGATTAATGTGAGAATTCCTTCATTAAGTCAATACCAAATGAAGTGCAGTTTCTCTTTTAGCAGGAGCTTGTGTATACATCTCCTGTGAAATGTAATATAACACGAGAACATAGCAAGTCTTACTTACGTTCTAATATTTGCAGATTCAAGTATATTGTAATGCGTATTATCCACCGCAGTGGGTAAAGAGATCAGTCTCTGTGTGTTTGCCCCGTACCAGTGGTTGTGGTAGTGTTTTATGAAATGTTTCCTTTCAAAGGTTAAGAAAGTCTCTAATTCGTTTGTTTCATGACCATCAATGAAACAAAGAACTGAGGTACCTTACACTCTGCTTCGTGGGTTGTCTCAGAAATTGCTATGAGATCACAGAAGAAATGTGTGAAATGAACCAGTTGTTGTGTAGCGACCCTGAACCTTTTCCTTCAAATTCAGTGGTTTTAATGGGAAGAAAAAAAAAAATCATTTGTGTAAAGCACTTCTATGATTTGAGAATTCAAGGGCACTTTTAAAATTATTAGCAAAAGGTTGCTATTGTTGCAGTTAAGGGAGCAGTAAAGAGTGATACAAGGCATAACAACATACTCATGGTCATATCCAAAGCTTTTTGGAATCTATGAAAAAGCCTTTCCTTATTTTTTTCAAGTCTGAATGTGAGAACTGCTGATGGATAGTAGAAAATAAGGAGCACATAAAAGATAGGTTAAGAAAAAAGGGCATGCTAAATATGGAACAAAAGTAAAATCAAAGCTAAACACATTATTACAAGTTCTGAATAAGTCTTCTATGAAAGAAGGGGTAACTATAGCACAGCAGAAAGAATAAAAAAAGAGACATTTAAAAACTTTTTGTGTGACTAAATGTTGTTTTTCATATTTCCTTGGCAGTTTTCTTGCATAACTATGAGCTTAAGAGAAGTAGATGATTGTCTGTCAGTAGGATTCATTCACTCACTTGTCCTCTGCCAGTAGAGATGAGCAGGACAGAAACTAGTCTGACTTTTCTGTTATTTGCTGCTGCTAACTTTTCCTCTGTGATGGTGAAGGTTAATGCTGTGTGTTCCTTGCTCATGTTTGTAAGATTTCTTGTGGTGTTTTTGTTTCCTCACACCAGTTTTTTTTCTCCATCATATCAAGCGGTGCCATCTAAAGTGCACACTGCAAATATGCCCAGCGTTTTGTTTCTAGTAGACATGAACTGCTGGCTATTGTTTTCTCTAACTTTGTGGCGAAATCTTTTCACTGAATATTCAGTAAAACTTGTTTCTTGAGACATCTGTTTTCCCACCTAATACTTTACGGACATTCCAGTTCTTCTACACAAACTTTTGTACCTAGTTTTTTGTTTAACTGGAAAATCATCATTTTGTTCAGAACATGGATAGCTTTGAATTTCATATGTTGTTTGGATTAGTGTGTTATTCCTGGCTTCGCTTCTTTTGTCTGGTGTTTGTTGGCTAGTGAGATAGTACACAGATATCTGTGCTACTTTCTTGACGTTATAGAAGTGTGTTTATAAAATTTACTTTCTGCTATTGATTCTTTATGTGCATTTGTGTAAGATGTTAATGGCTCCTATATGTTCTTGGCAGTCTTTGAGAAATACAAATATTTCATGCTGCTCTGGTTTCTAATGAGGTATTATTTAAAAGAAAAAAGAGAGTAAAAGGGCAGAGAAACTGATCAAAACATTATTTCAATGCCTACTCAGCCTTCCCAGTCAAGAAGGATTTAGTGGCTGCCAGGTATATTATTGAATCCTGATCAGTGGTTCATGGCACTGGACAGCAAGGTTGGCAGGCAGAGGAGAAAACAGATGCTTTTAGCATCTACCATCCATCTTTATATAAAAGAGATAAATAGAAGGAAGATGTTCAATAGCACAAATCAGAGCCAAGCACTCCACTTTAAGCCCTCTTGTACTGCTAAAAACTGGTACTGCAAGTTTTAGGAAATCACCAAAACTCATTGAACACTCCAAGGAGGAGTTTGCCTGATGCAGAAACTTGGGGTTGGAAATGTATAGCTTAAGTTTTATATAACAGTCAGACTACACGCTAATAAAGGTTATTTATGTCCTCAAACTTTGTTTCACTAACTTTCTCAGAATCTTATACTAATGTAATTGTCTGACATATCGGATGAGTATTAGTTAAATCCAGGATAAGGCTGTAAAATGGTTTTCCATGTCTTTTTTCCAGGTTACACAAAATGCCAAGACTCACTTTATAACTTGTCAACATTGGCCACCAAAGGGAGATTAGCTCTAGGTCTTTAGGAACTGTTTGCTGGAAAAAAGTGACATTGTGGAGGTGTTAGAGGTTATTTTCCAAAATATCTTCTTTTAGAAGTAATTTTAGTTTCTTATGCCCCTTTCTCCCCTCCCAGTTCCAGAAGGCAGCCATCCATATTGTGAGCTAATGGCTTAAACTTTCTTTAGAAAAAGAAAAAAGGCTGTTTTTGAGATACAAGATTGCATGAAAGCACCTGAAATCTCTCTCTCCCTGAGGGCTGACTCTGCAACCTCTTGAAAAATAAGGGATTTGAATGGAAACATTGACTCTCGTTTAAAGAACTGCTGACACGCCTGAAATGAGGGAGCACATTCCCACATGCTCTTTGTTGGAGAGTGTTAGTGGAATTGCAAATAGATTTTCCATGTCATTTTGTGGAAATTATCAGTGCCATTATAAGCCACTTTGGAGCATTGCTAGAGCTTTGAATTGTCAAGGAATGGGCATTGTTGGTAATATGGATGATGTATAATACCAGAGTATATTATCTTAGTTAAGTAATATCGTGACTGGTACTGAAACATTTCCAGAGTTGGTATCAGCATTTTTTTCTCTTAATTATTAGAATGAAATATTCAAAATGTTACTGCACCATCAAAGTTCTACAACTCAGAGCTTTTCTATGAAGGCAATGTGATTTCCATGTTTGTACAGGTAGATGATACTGTGATGCTGGGGCTGACATGTCTCAGAAGAGCCGTGAACCCTGAATCCCAATAGTCTATTGTGGCTCAAAGTTGTTCTCGCTTTGCTATGCTAGAGCAGTACACATTTCAGTCATGCTGGCTGTAGCTCTTTAAACCGGTCACTTAAAGTGGACAGTAAAACTCTTATTTTAGATTTGCATGCAGTAGCGTTAAGAGCTCTTCCACAGTTTTTTGAATGCTTGGTGACGCAGTTCCCTAGTGTGAATGTATGCCTAATTCACAAAAGACCACAGTCTGCTTTTTATAGTAATGACTTTTGGGGCCCCACCTCTGCGTGCTGTCACATCTATCATAGCTGATGGCCTGTCACAAACTCTTTGGTTCTTGACTTGGTTCTCATTGCCTGTGGCTGTGAGATGCAGGACATGTCACCATGTTGTCCCTAATGCTGGAGTGTATCATGTTTCTAACTTGGAAAAGTGGAGGATTAAAATTTAGTAGTTAATGACACTGTAAGTTTGACTATAGTTTAATGCAGGTCTTCTGACCTTTTCTGATCAAGGAACACATCAAGTGCAATAACAGAATTCGAAACATTAGGCTTCAAGAACTGATTCAGGTTCACCACGTTGGGTGAGGGTGGTTGGATAACTGTTAAAGAGTTATTTGGTATCTTGGGACCAAACAGCATTACACTTTAGGAGGACTTCCACAAAAGGGACAAGCAACAGCAGAGCAGTGGCCCTCGTTATTAAAATCAACAGTTCCAACAATGCAATGCTTATTGCTTACTCTGAGGTACGTAATAATTTTGTCAGCCTCATCAAGTATTTATCAGCCAACTCTGCTAAGCACATTCTAGTTCTGAATTATTTTGTGTTGTCAGACTCCACGGAGTATCCTCACATCTTTTTCACCTCTTACAGTAATTCCAGCTTCCTGTGATTGTGGTGTCACCATCACTGATTCAATATTAAGCCTGCTGTAGTGTTTCCAAAAGTAGGGTATGAGGCTAAAGCAGAAGTAAATGAAAAACCGTGTAAGTGCTGAATTTTGTAATAGCTACTGGAACATATGACCAGAAACACTCGTGCTGCATAAAGCAGTGCTAGTGTGTCTTACCACCCTGTTATTGCATAAGTAAATCTATACTCCTAACTTAGTAAACAGTATGGCAGTGCGTAAGGTCTTTGGTAACATACGGAAGATGCAAAACCAGCTTGTATTTCCTAGCGCAGACTTTGGTTTCAAAGTTTGGTTCTATTTCAGGGGGAAAAACAGAAAGATGTTCCAAAATGTTTAGCAGCACAGGCTGTGAAATCTGGAGTGGTGTTACAACTAGGTCTGTCTCCCCTTTCCTGCTACCCTCAAAACAAATGTACTATGCCACTTACTAAGGACACGTTTGGTTTTACCAGTGGCATGTTATTTACAGCCCATGTTGCCTCACAGAGCAAGGTGAACCACAACAGAAACCCTGTAATTCCTTCGCTTACTACGTTTCCTAAACAGAGTGAAAAAAATTTGAGACAGCAATTAGGTCAGATTACTTTTCAGCTCACTGTATAGCTCCTATCTAGTAAACCAGCAAATATGATACTACTAAATTTGATTGTCTTTACAATTTGTCTGTAAAGGTTGCCCTTTCCTTCATGTTAATAATGAATTGAACGTGTGATTTTTATTTTTTTAATGTATTTTGGCTCATAGATGTCATATCTGTCTTCAAGTCTAATACCCTGTGTGTCACGGACAGAGTGATGGGCTGCGTAACACTGTGCAACACCCCAGCTATGTATTAGCACCCTGGAGAATTTAAAAATTAGAAGCTAAGCTTGTTTTCTGGAAAGTAGCCTTAGCAAAATGTTGTAACTTGGATTTTGATGTGATCTCTAGTCCCATTCAAGAAAACCTTAAATGTGAAAGTTAGGAGTTTAATTGTATACAATTTTGGTATTTTTGAGTTAGAGGTTTCCTATGGCTCTGTTTATCAAGAAAATCTTGTCCTTTTTGAGCTTTATTCTGGTGTGTTTAATATTCCAGCAAATGTTGTTACGTTTCGGGGGTGGGGTGGGGGTGATGGGGTGGTATATTTCTGCTGTAACAGTTCTAACAACTTGTCTCCTCGAGACTGGCAACCACTACCATTGCAGATGGGAAGGAGGAAAAAGAAGGAAGGTAAGAACAGAAGGTAAGAAAACATAGCACAGTAGAAAATGAGAAATCTAGAAAATACACCAAATGTTCCATATCCAATGGGTACTAGTTCTCTCCTTGTAGTCATAATCCAGCGAAGTTTTTAATTGTGAAAAGCATTATTAAAAGCATGTATGTGCTTTCATTTGGCCTGCATTGCTAGCAGCATTAAGCAACCAATCATTGCAACTGTTCCTCAGTGCACGTTGCAAAATGTGCCTGAAAAGATAACTTTTGCATAGCCAGGCTGCTAGCAGTACCTACGGTAGCTAATTTGGAACTAGACTGGCTGTGTCCGAAAGAGTTATGGCCTACATTAGGGCAGTTGCCTGATTTTCTTTATCTTCTTTTCGTCCCCGCCACCAAGTGTTTCTGCAGTGGCTGGTGCCAGCACTGCTGTTGATACGAGCAGGTGGTAAGGCAGCTTTAGGGAGCCGAACTGATTGAAACCTTGCCCCAAATGTGGTTAAAGCTGCTTTCTTACCTTAGTCTTTATCCATTATAGTTAGACCACCAAAAGGAAAGGTTACTATTTTATGGGGTCCGTGACTTGTTGTAACTGGCTCTACGGGTACAGAACTGCTAGTTCTGCAGTGGAGAAGGTTGGTATGTGCATCACAATGCATGGAGGAGAACATTACTATCCATTTTAGCAAGAGGCCATAGATATATCAAAATAAGTGTAACATGAAATTGTGTCCTAGTTTTTGACTCGATCAGCTTCCTGAATCATTCATCACAATTGCGGGAGTGCGAGTGCTCGTTCAAGGAAGGAAAAGGGAATGGGGAGGCCACGAGCGCCCCAGCTTATGTTAGTTTATGCTGCCATTTGACTCACAGCCAGTGTAGCTGAAGCACATTCAGATCCTTAGTAGGAGCACTGAGAAGAGGACCTCGAATTCTATTAGAATTTTTAAAATTGTGTGCTGTGTCTTATTAAGTGGAATTGTAAAGGTATTCTGAGTTCCGTTACCTAATGAACGAGTGCTGGAAATACTAGTTTATTTTTATGCCATCAAAGTGGTTTGTGTATGGTGGAGAACCTCTTCATTCTTGTGTTCACAGTCCATTGTGCCAGAACTCATTTATGCTTTTTCCTGGCATTTTTCTCACAGCTCTAAAATTGTGGACACAGGACCTAATCCAACAAAGTTCTTAAGCACATACACTGCTAAGTATACGTAGTCTTACCAGACTCACAAGAGAGTATAGTAGGCAAAGTGAAAACGCCCTCCGGTCTTTCTGTATCAACTGTATTTGGTCTTTCTTGGAGTAAAATTGGTTGTAAGCCTGAAAGAAATGTCATATTAGGAGAGCTGCTTCTCCTATCCTCCTTAGCATTTTGTTGGTTTCGTCAAATGGAGAATAGGTCAAGACTCCATCATGAATGTGAAGCTAAGCCAACACATAAATACCCTTGAGCAGCAGTTTTAACATTTTGGAGTATTTATAGCGAACAGCTAAACTTTAGGATAATAAACTTCATGGGCTGTGTTAGTTCATTTTCTCTAAAATACAATTTTTATTCTGGCTGAATTCCAGACATCTGAGCATGGACTATAAATCAATCGGGAATGGTCTAAAATTAAATTACTATTCTTTCTTTTCTTTTCCCTTTGTTAAAAGGATTTTTCAGAGTAGCTGTCTGATACACACACAGTGTAATACAATAAATGTGACTAAACTAAAAAAAATAAAAAAAAATAAGGGCAACACAAGAACCTCTGTTAAATTTCATTTGGTTTCTGGAGTACTGTTCTGACAATTATGCTCTGACTTAAAGTAATGTGTCACATCCTGTATTTCACTGTTTATGTATTACTGTTGTAATACATCATGACCTGTATTGTATACTTCAATGCAAAGACAAACTAGAAAATGTAGGCTATTTAGCCAAAACTGATTTATTTTGCCAGTAACTGCATCCCCCTGTCCTGTGGTAACCCTTAGATCTGTATTTCAGATCTGTTTTTTCTGTTGATCAGCTTTGTTTTGGAGTGATTCTCCTTCTGCACCTACTTTCTCCTCTCGTTCTTCAGTCTTGGAGTCCTTTTACTTCTTGGAGAACAATGAATTCTCTTCAGTTCTCAGCTTGTAATATTCGGTAGAGATGCAGAAGGTGTTAATGGTTATTGGTAGTTATGAAGGCAAAGGGGATCAAGACTGCTGGATTTCCTGTCCAGACATCATGATTGCTCTGCATATTCAGTTTTGTGATTTTGTAGTCTGAATTTCATTAAGAAGAATTAGGTAACTGTTTCTCAGAGTGTAGGATGTTCCTGAATTTTAAAGAACAATCATAGGTAGCACTTAAGAGTTACTGTATTACATGTAGAGAAAGGTAGTTGAAATGAATGCAAGATTTCATTAATTTGGTCAATGATTAGAGTACGTTTTCCCCAAACTGAATTTTGTCTTATCTGTATTTATTACCCATTTTTTTCTTACAAATTCAGGATCATTTCTACAACAGTTTAGGTCAATGGCTATCAAGGGTGCCATTCCCTCCAGAACTGAGCATTGCCTCTCAGTTCCTAATGTCAAAATGAATGATCTTCTGCCAGGTTACATCCCTGAACTTCTTCTCCAAGAGAGCAAATGAGAACTAATATTGATACAAGCAGGAGTTTACACATGGGCAGCCACAAATGAGGCAACAGAGACATCAGCTAAAACTGTTCTAGAAGCACACCTCACAGGTTTGTGTGTGAAGCTGATTTTGTTTATTTGCTCCTAAAATCAGATTCTGGGTTATTTATAGAATCACAGAACAGAGGCGATAGTAATGACTAACATAATTGTTAATAAATAATCAAAACATAGCCAACTGAAATGTTAGGTATGCATGCCACTCAGCCTAGAGAACCTGAAAGTGTTTTCAGACTTATTTCTGCAAATCAGTGGGAATACATTTGTGGAAAAGAAGGTAACGGTTAAAGTTCATATAGGAATTAAAAAATTCATATAGGGTAAATTAGGTATTATAAGCCATTCTCTAATTCTCACAAAGTCTTCCACCTAAATCACTATTTCGAACACAAGTGATTTGGGTTTTTTGCCAGCAGTTCTTTGGTTTCTGAATTATCTGTGGTTTCAGTGCGTCTCATAGTCATCTTTCATGGTTTTCCTGCTGAGTGCCCTGTAGTTCTGGGAGAGACAACCTGTAAAGTTTTTATGGTTTGTAGTTTTTTTTTTTTAAAAAAGCAACCCAAGTGCTAATGTTTGTAATTTCTGCTGTACCAGCTTTGAGAAGTACTTGGTTCTTAGGTCACAAAAGCCGGTGGAGGGGGCTCACCTCCTACCTTCTCTTCCTTAAATCCGAAATAGTGAAATGTTCTGCTAACTTTCTGAAAGCAGGTGTTTAAAGCATGCTTGTTCACTATTATCTGCTGCCACAGAAAAATATCACTTGGGTTTGAGTTCCTGAGATAGGTTTTTTAAAGCCATTTTAGATCTTTGGACTATGATTTTGCTAGCTCTGTATTGTCCTCATTACAGAACCATGGTGATGTGTTTCATTCTAAAATACCACAAAGAAAATCTCTGTTTTTATAGAAAACGGGATGAATTTTTAAATCTGCAATGTACATTAAGTAACGCATATTGCCTGATTTTGTTATAAGTAACAGTTTCAGGGGAGACTATTCTTGGCAGGCACTGCTTGAAGTAGAATTAACAGGCTCATGATGAGAGAGATCCCAAGAGACCTGCTGTCTTTGTACAGATGTATAAAATAACCCACAAAACTTTCCACAGGAATCTCTGGATAGACAAGGTACATTCCCTTGTTTTGTGCATCTCCTTTCTCCCAGAAAAATATCTGCCTGCCACTCCTATCTGTTCATATCCATTTGTTCTGTGATATGACACCTCTTTCCACCTGCCATTCCAGTAGAAACTGGAGTCAGTATTTTTGAGTTGTTCCGGCAACAGGCAATTTGTCTCATATTGAGCTGAATTTCAGAAGTTTGTAAAAAATTTTACTTTGTTTTCCAACACAAATTTATGACCAATAGAAAAGGGGATGTCTTGGTAATTGGTTCACCCTTGCTGAAGGAATAGAAGAATTCTGGTACTGGAACAATGATAAGGAAACTGATTTGTCAGGTCTTTTGATGATAGAAGCATTGGCACTGGAAAGGTAGTTGTAGCATAGGCTCAAATCTTTTCTCTTGCCCAACTTATGTTGGGCATGTTCATTTCACTTAAAGGTAGTATCAGTTCAGGTGAGGTCAGAAACAGTCTGTCATGTTGTGATTAGAGGAGCCTTAATATATATCAACCTGCTGATTAGCGATGCTTTACAATTATTTTTTCATTAATTTATATAGAGTTAAAATATATTGAGCATTTATGAAGTCCAGTTTTCTAAAGGCTGAACAAACTCTGAATCCATTTTTAGTATAGTTAAATCTTGTTCTGTGGAACAGATACCTGATAGCAACTTCTGGTGTATCTTAGGCCAAGGAGAGATTAACAACATTGTAAGGAAGTATTTTTCAAAAACTGAAGAGAAATTAAATTATAATTATGATTTTTAATTTACAAAATGCAGAAAATTATCTTCAAGTGCCTGCTCCCCTACTCTCCCATCCAGCAAAGCATGTTAAGACAGATCTACGTTACAAATTTGGTATTCTGCTCTTTATTTCTTGCCATGCTTTCACATGATGTGTTAAAAACTACGTATTTAATAGAGAAGGAAAAAATGGTAACTGAGTACCTGCAGGGAGGTTTGGTGGGAATGGAAATTTAAGACCACCAACACTGGCAATGCAATACCAAGCACAGGCAGTGCAGTTTTGTTTGAGTATCACTGATGAGATTGATCCAAGAGAAAAAGGGTGTGAATAGGAAAGTATGAGCTTTTCCACCTTTGGAGGATCTGCAGAGCTCTGTAGTATGCTTAAGTGGTGCATTTGGAACCTGAAAATCTGTTTAGTCAAGTACATTACCAAGCATATGCTATAATAAAATGGTGCTAACCATATGTGTAAGACACTCCTACTTCTCATGCTTATGTGACTTGAAATGCCTGGTCCCCCCCACTGCTGTCCCTTTAATTCTACTGAGCTCACAGCAGTGGAATGAGGCAAAGCTGCCAGTATCTTACATTTCATTCATTAAACCTTTAAACAAAAATTTCTTATTAAATTATGAACATTTTAAATCTCTTCTGGAATGAACTTCTGAGTTATTTTAGATATAATTTATTATTTGAAGGTTTGTGCCTGTGTAGCTTTGAATTCCGCATCTGGATCTGTATAAGATTTATGTAGAGCTACTGATATTTAATGGAATGTTTATCCAGATATTCAAGTTATTGACTTAATCTATTAGAATTGGAAAGAAGCAGACTTTTGCCTTTTCCAAAGGTCAACCCTACCAGATCCCTAGCATTTTAAAGGGAGAAAAAGGGAAGACAATTTTCTACTGTCTCCAGTGAATCCAAAGGTTGGAGTTTTGTTCCACTGACCTCACTCTTCAGTATAGAGAAAGTAGATAGCATAATATTTTCTTAAATTATTTTGAATAGTACTATTGTTTACTATATGTTAACATCTATGTAAATACCTATCAAATATATTCAAGATCATTGATACCAATGATAGACTTTCTTTTGAATTAAAGGCACTTTGCACCAAGCACAGAGAGCTATTTTTGATTACTTACTTCAGGCCCCTAACAAAGTATTTCAGTATCTGAAAAGGTGAGTGTTTCTTTCAAGCGTGGTCATTCATTCCACCACCATTAGCAGCCTAAGCTTCTGGATAGTTAGTGAAGCAAGCAGATTGCTCTGAAGAATTAACTGAAGAACTAGTGAAGCTACCCGTATCTTTCCAAGGATTGTTCTGGGGCTTACCCTGGTGTCTGCATATGGCAATTCAGTGCTCTTGTATGCTGTGCAGGGAGCCACATGGCGCTGGGGGGAAGCTCTAGGTTCAGGCATTCACGACTGAATGTGTCTTTGCTTTGGGACTTCTCATGCCATGCTCGCACATTGAGCTAGTTTCACCTCAGGTAGTTCTCTGATCCGCTTCTCTGCGCAGCTGCAAAAAATGTTTGAGCCAGGGCTGGAAAGTTAAAAGATGAGGGTTGGGAAAGTGCAATTGCCTATTTCAGAATCAATATTGCTTATGCTCTTTTACTAGGTTTGTAGAAATGAAGCGTCAGCAGGTTATCTCTCTGCTTGGGGCTGTGGAGACTAAGCACTCTTAAGTTCAGATGCCAAAGAGCAAGGATAAGTAACAGGTTTAGTGCTGTTAATACAGTTTACTCTGCAGTACTTAAATGGAAGTGCGTATGACAGTAGGCATAATTTGTGGTCTAAATAGCGATTGTAATGGCTATGCTAAACAGTGCAGGGTAAAAAACCCCAACATTTGTGGAAGGAAACAGTTTATGTGGAGAGCTTGATGTTCACACTATCTATATTTCAGGGGGTTTCACTTCCGACTCTCTCTAATCTGGTCCAATGGACTCCATTAGTGGTTGAAGTACATTTTCTAGTGTTGCTCCATCTAAAAGGAGTCTCATCTGTATTCTTTGAGACTGTTCCATGATATATGAACCAAAGTACAGAAAGTGGGGATGACTTCAAAAGCTCACTTCTTTTCGAAACTTAAATTGTAGTGTAGATACACCCAGTACATGTCACTGGTAGCGGCAACAAAATTAACCAAACATGCTGTTCAATTTTTGCTCATATTTGAGTAAAGTGTTTCAGTAATTGGTTTCTGCTTATTAAAATATTCAAATTCTACCTATGCTATTTTAGCTTTAAATGAAGTATGGTAATTGCAGATGCAAATTGTTTCAATCTAGAGTATTTTGTCCTCCAGTTCTGTTCTTAACAGAGTATTTCCTGTTACAGATAATTAAAGTATGGATTCTATTTAAGTGTGCTCCCACATTCAAGTAAAAGTTGAGAAGTGTATTTTAATCTCAAATCTCACTGTTCTTACTTACATTTCCCACCCCCACCCCCCGCCCAGTTGGAATAGGAACTGTTGCTACATTGTGCTACTCAAAGGATATTTTCTTAGTGCATCTATCAGGGCTTTATACTGCCCTGTTATAGGTGGATTTTGTGTAGAAATTTAGAGCAATAAGAGTTTAAAAAAATTAAACATCGTTCTCTGGTAAGGGCTATCTTACTGTGTGAAGAACTGGCAAAATGCATCTTTATCAGTGGAATGCAACATAAGCCAAATTTTTAAGTATGTGAGAAATCTCTGCGGTATGATCCACAATCAACTTTAGCAAAACTAGAAATGTGTCTTTTTGATGAAAACTTATTTCTGACTATCCTTGAAACAGATTTAGTTTACTTTTTACTACCCTCCATGACTTCTCTCTTACAAAGCTATGAAAGAGACTTAGCAAAAAACTGATCAACTTTTTGTTGCGTTTTGTGGATGTCCAGTATTGGTTACACATTCAGATTAGTCTGGTCTTCATGCAAGTGATGTTTACATTTGTCATTCAGTGGATACATCTGTGATATAAGTAGAATAAAAGTTAACTAGGTCACATGCTGTGCCATCTTTTTAATGTATAGACCTGCGTATATATCCATAGATTACAAAAATCAGGAGATGATGAAATTTAAGAATTGTTCTAGTCTGAGAGTTTCACTCTAGTCAAATACTATGAGAAATCTTGAAAGTCTCAACATAATTTTGAAACTAGCGTCTTATTTTGTGACTCAGGTGCAAAATTACACTTAGTCATCAATGAAATGAACCTTTAATACCATGCTCAGGGCACTTCAGGAGCCACGTACTGTTTAAGAAAGAGTGGTCACTCAATAGTTGCCAAACGTCTAGAATATTAATCAGGTGTTGCAAAACTTTTTCATGTGGTTTGGATTTTTCAAGGGTTCTTATTAGAAAATACAGTTTTATTCACATTAGGTTGTTTTATAGGGATATTGTTTTTCTGACCAGATTGAACTTTGATCTGACTTGATCCCCTATGTCATTTACGTAAAAGCTTCCCCTGCCTGAGTTTTGTTTATTGGCCTTTCAGAGCCCTTATCTCCTTTCCTAGGAGGCCAAGGAGTGAGATTCATGAGATCTCTGCCCAGCTGTGCAGGTATAGCTATAACATCTATCCATCTGCACCCATCTACAAAGCAATCCTCATCAGTGCAGGCAGGGATGGACGTGACCGTGCTTCTTATCTGGGACTGTTACATTGCATCGACCTTCTCTGCTCTTTAATCCCATTTTTTAGCTGTGGGCTATTCATGCTTGTGGTGTGCCACAGATGTGAATAACCATTGAAGAGGTTACTCATCTGTTGTTTCAGTAACATCCACCTGTTTTTTTTATATCTACATATGTAGAAAAGAAGGTCAGTCTGAAAAGCGTTTACCATAACCACTTTTCTTCTCCTTTCTGCCTCTTTAGACTATTAACTGCTGTTTTCTGATTTAAATGTATTTCTTTGGAGAAGGAAAAAGTACAGCTGTGTCTTATTAGGTTTATGCATCTACACCCCACTGATTCAAACACGTTTTCTTTTCTCTAAACAGAAATTATCTCAGGAAAAGGTGCTTCTTCAAGGGCATTCTCCCTTAGACATTTGTCTGACAAGCAAAGCCTTTTCTCAAAAGATTGATGTGTCATCAGCACAAGGGCTGAGTATCTTTTAACTCACTTTTCTCTTATCTGGATTGAAATTTTGTTTTGTTTTATATTCTCTCATCTTGCCCTGCAGGATAAGAAAAGAAGCATATTTAAAAAAAAAAAGATAAAAAAACCACCATTGAAGATTCACTGTGTCATCTTTTAGGATCAATTATATATATGTAGCCACTTCTAGTTTAACCATTTATATGCATATTTTTAATATTACAAACAGGATATTCAAATGCTGTAGCAAAATTCTGTGCTTATTTTGGGCCCTGATCATACAGCTATGACAATAATTTAGTGTATAAGCAGTGGTGCTATTCATAGGCAGGTGGTTTGCAGAACTGAGCTCTGAGCTTGTTCTGATCTCTTAGTTTGTCCAGTAAATATTTATTCTCTGCTTCTTGGTTTAAATGTAGAAGTATTTTTAAGCCAAAGCACTTCGCTACCACTAGAGAGCTGTGCTCTTAAGGTATGTTGTTTTAACCATTTTGAACTGCAGCATTCATTGTTGTTCTTACACAATGTACCATGAATTTGTGGTCCTCTGTTATGTTTTGGTCAAGTGTATAAAACTATTTTTTGAAATGAAGAGTGGGACAAAACCTGATTTTTCTTAAGTGTTCTTGCAGTTTAATTTTTCTTTAACTCAGTGTGTGAAAAACACTGTGAGGTAGTCTATTGTTTATTGCTTCATTGATAAAATTACCCTCTCTGCATAAAATACTAGATCTCTCATATAGGTTTCCTCTTTACCATGTTCAATTATCTTAACGTGTGCTGTAAATTACACTAATTCACAGGCTTAGCATGGCAAGAATTTTAAAGACCTACATCGGGAAAAGACCCAGGAAGGAAAAAGTAACCAAATTGACTCAATAATTAGCCCCACCATATAACTTCATAGTTTTGATTTAACAGAAATTTGGAGGCTAGTTAAAGACAGAGAGTTTTGTTTTGTTGTTTTGTTGGAGGTTTTTTGGTGGTTTTTTTTTTCTCTAGCTCCACATCACATTGGTAAGGTTGGATGGCTGCATGAGTTTGAACTTGTCCAGAGACTTCTGAAAAAAAAAAAATCATGGTTGTATAAACCTGCTGGCTTTAAAGGAGACCATAGTACATCTGTGCTGGTATAGGCAAAAGTAATTGAATAACTTGATCCACAGAACAGAGAGTAGAAACCTCAATTAGAGTTTTGCTTTAATCGAGTTTATGGATTAACTTGGTTCACTTGGATCAGATCTGTCTAATTATAAAGCTATATGGCAGATTAAAGGGAACTGAAAAAAACATACCTGTTACTAATGTGCCTCCTACAAGTCCTTTTCATTTTAAATTATTTGTTTGTTTATTCCAAATTACATTCTAACAGAAAAGCCTTCTGGTGATGAAGTATAAGGATCAGTTACTTTGCAGGTCTTAGAGAAAATATAAGGAACTCTCTCTTTTTCCTTCTTCTTCTTCTTCCCCTAAGGGGTTGCTTTTGAAAGATGACTTATAATTTTTTAAGGAAAAATTTATGTCTCCTTTTTAATTGCACGGCCATATTTTGGGATTTAGTCACCAAGCCACTTGATTCCACCTGCCTACTTGGTAGTTAGGTAACTAAACTTCTTGTTTTCCCAGTTAACTGCAAAAAGAACTCCATTAGCTTGAAATAGTCTAGATTGAAATTAAAAACGGTATTAACTTTTCTCCCTCTGATTTTTTTCTAAAGCATAGTGTAAGGTTATTTACCAAGGTTTTATTGCTGTGTCCTCTGGCTTGAGCCTTGATGAAATTTTATTTTATTAATAGATTTCACTGACGTTATGGTTTTTGACATTTCTTCTTTTGGCTGATAATGTTGTATGAAAAGGTCTCTGTGTGTGGTATGTTTAACTGTGGTAGAATTTTACTTTCCATTTGTATTCGCATATTTTTATTTTCTGTCTACAGGTGGTATGTTAAGTGGAATAAATGGTTGCAGTGATATTTTCAAAGTTGCAGTCACTGTTTTACTGGTGTGTTTAATACATGTTGAAAATACATCTTTTTTTTGAAAAAGAGAATAGCTTCTTGTCTTCAGTGCTCCTGATTCATAACCCATTATGTCCTGCACTAAACATAGCATTGCTCATTTACGCTGATCTCGTTCCAGGAATGTGTTGTGTAACAGCTGGCAGTGCACAACCAGAGGCATGATCCTGAGTGCATGCAAATTATTTCAGCAGAAGCTGTAGTCTCTTAGTACCTCACATGCAGTGTTTGGCACTTCCCAACATATAGCACCTACTGGCTAACCAGCTCATACTCTGGCACTTTTATATCGCCCATAAGTATGGTGCTGAGCCAAAATTTTAAGCAGTTCGTATTCTCATTGTTGTTTGCGCATGTCTGTTGCTGTTCTTTAAGTAGGCAGGAAAGGAGTTTTCTCCTGAGGTACAGAAGAGGGTTGCCAACAACAAACCCTGTATCTTCAACCTTCTGCTGGAATTATTTTTCCTCTATTGTCTTTCTCAATCTTCTTCCTTTCTGAAACTGTATACCAGGTTTATCGGGCTGCGTCATTGCCAATTGCTGGCTGTTTTTACATAGGCAACGCCATGAATAGTGAAGGTCGGGACTGCAGTTACAGATAAATGTCAGTTGAGATACCACAGAGAATTTCTTACTGAGGAAAGATGTTGTTTTCTCTTGTTGTGTTTTGGGGGTTTTTTTGTCTGAATCTTTTTTATTGTACAGTCTATACTCTGATGAAGCTAACGTAAGCTAACATATTTTTTTTTTAGAAACCCAGTTTTATGATCTCTTTCTGTAATTGGGTCTTTATATCTTTAAACGTATGAAAGTGCTTTGTTGTTACTGACACCATGAAATGATACATTTGACAATATTTTTCAAGAACAACTTGGATCTTTATTTTTAAATGAAGATACACAGAAGTTTATCTGTTTATTAGATCGCATAGTCTTAATGATGCTGCACTGAACTGAGATTGCTTTCACAGTGTCCCTTTTCTAAAGGCAAGATTTGAAACACCTGTTTTGGTGTTTAAAATGGGATTTAGGAGTGGACAATAGTGAGCTCATGCTCTGCTTTAGCCTTAGAGATGCCTTAAATGCACTCAAGATGTCTGTTGGACAAAAAGTTCCCCTTGCTTTCACTGCCTTTCACCCAGTAAGTGGGGATGTGCTTGAATATTACCGGAGTTGCATTCCCTGAGTATTATTAAAATACACCCACACCATCTGTTTTAGAGCAAAACTTGGGCATGACAGCTATATATATTCAAAAACACAAGAAGGGAGTTTTACAAAGAAATAACCCTGTTTATTAAGGCACCTGTCTTCAGTGGACACTTCTGCCCTTGATCCACTCCAGCTGGAGACACTTGGTAGGTAGTCATGCTTTTGGTGGAAGATGAGAGATGAAGTTCCAACACATGTAAAGTACATTTCCTACTGGCTGTCTGTAGCGGCTCTGCACACAGCTTTTGGGGGTTTTGGACCCTTTACTTTGAAGATATTTTGCTGTCTTCATAGGCTATGTAGGCAGATAAAAGTGACCCAGATTGCATTCTGGAACCAGACAGCCACTTGGGTATTTCGGCCCATAAGTTAAGAGATTCCTGAGGAGGTATTTCTGGATCTCTCCCACAATTCCAATTCAACTTTTAGCACATTGGCCGTCCAATCTGCAGAATCAAATGTAGAATAAAGTTAACTACTATGTTGTTATCTCTCATTTCTCCAGCCTAATCTTTCAGATCCAGGTGCGCAAGTACACTTAGGGACCTAATTTCCCCTGGATTTGAGTTTGTCCTGCACATACACATAAATGCATATGTCTGTGGAGTGTTGTTGGAGAAAGGAACTTTTGGGAAGGATCTGAATGACAAACAGATGGATAATTAGCTCTAAGGAAGGGAAGGAGAGAGACTAGCAATGAGGTCTGTATTGAAGGTGGCAGGAATACAAGGAAGGGAGAGGAGTACAGTTTGGGGCACAGAAAAGAACAGTGAGGGCAGCAGGATTTGTCTGGGGGAAAAATGTGAAAAGATGAAGTCCATATGGATTTCTTTTAGCTTCTTTTCTATTGCTGAGCTCTGCCCTGTTTTGGTTTATAATGATTTTCCAAGTACAACATACTTAAAAATAAATCAGTGTTTTCATCAGAGTTTATGCACTTGCAGTCCTGATTCTGTTTTTAAAATGCAGCTGTTGAGAATCACTCAAGATGGCTTACATTTCTTTGTGTTTTCCTGATAAGTTATAGTTAGCTTTTTTGCCAGCTAGTTCTCACACAATTTCAGAATTAGACTTGTAAAAACTTTTCAAATGTAGTTGACAAGCAGAACTAATAATTCTTGTGGTTTTGAACGTGCCTTTTTTATTTTGGTCTTATTTCAGATTCAGCTTTTAGGCTGACTGATCTGCTCTCTGAAAAGTAGGCCTATGGACTTAAGACACAAGGAACTAAAAGGCTCTGTGGTCATACGCAATATTATTCTGTGGAAAAAAAAATTACTAGAGGATAAACAAAAATCCATTGGGAAAATAGGTAACTATTTTTTAATAACTGCTTATGAAGCAGCATGAATTAGCTTGAAGACAGTGGTCCTGCTCATGTGCAACTCAATTGAAGGGCTTGTTTGAATTTTTGTAGAAGCTAAAACTATGTTTTTGATGCATTAAACATGCAATAAAAACTTTTTATAGCTCTGGACAGTATAACTTTCTGTCACCGTCCCTTTATCCTTGATGCATATGTGATATATTATTGAATGGATGCTCTAAGTAGAATATTAAAAAGAAAAAAATCTAAGTAATCCTCTATTTTCATTTGTTCCTAAGATATACTATCATCAACAATGTATTTTCATATTTATAGTCTTATATCAGTAAAAAGGTCTAATGTTCCCATTCATTCAGGAAATGCTATATAGTCAAAACATTCCTTGACGCTCTAGCCTTTTGCAAAAAGCTGTGTGCTTGAGGTTTGACTGTAACATCTGTATGTTCCTTGACAATTATATTACTACAAGTAACAACCTCTATGACAAAACTGACAAATTTATAATTTGTCTTTAAATTTACTCTGTATACGTTAAAGATATGCTCAGATAAATTACCTTTTTTAACTGTTGGTGCAAGATTTGTGTGGTGGTGCACTGACTTTCAATTTGAAGAACTGATTATATCCTTCTGCCTAAACAGAAGTGATATAGGGTGATATAATTTTAGTGTATCTCATTAATTATGGGTGCCTTGTCTGATTTTATGTATGTGTGTTCAGCCAGCCATCCTGTGTTTTCTGTACGTCTAAGGAGGTTAAAAGGAAGACCATATTATAGGCTGTGAAATTCCATGTTTAAGCAAGAGATGGTATTAGGTTGTTGGCTGGAAGAAATTAAAGTGAATACAGAGGTGAACCAGGTCTTCGAGTGACTTGAATAGACTCAGAGACTACTACTACCTCCTCCTGCTGAGCTTTTGCTCATCTCCTTTTTGTGGCCTCTATTATCTTCACTTCAGTTACAAGCTGTTTTATTTTTGAGGGGTTCATAGTCATATTGAGGAAAAGGAAGTACTTGGAAAAGGCATCAGAGCTCAGCTTTAGCATCTCCTGGCACACTTTGTATGTCAGATGATGGGGAGGTTATAGTACCACTTCTTAGCTGTATTCCCTTTATCCGAATGTGGGCTATGTCCCACCTAGGAGTTAAAGAGGTTAAAAAACCAACGATAAAACAACCAAAATTCTCCAGGGGCTGTGTTTGTTTTTAATGGCAAAGGAAGAACAAATGAGTCAGACTGCCGATTTCCTCAAAAAGATCTGTCTAATATTTATTATGCAAATGAACAGGGACCAGATTTTTCAATTATCTTCATAATGACATTTAAACCACTGAAGCTATTGGGATACATATTTCATGATGGAAATAGCCGCATGGGGACCCAATTCATTAGTCGCCCACTTTAATGTGATAATTGTGATATCCAGGCCACTGAAGTCAATGGTTTTCCAGAATGTGTTTTAATATCGTACTCAATACAGCAGCCCACTGAATGGATTTACACATGTGATTATTTCATGTACTGAGCTAGAATTTAAGGCTGGAACAGTCCTTTTGTATGTGCAGGTCCTCTGTATTTCTATTGTCATTGCAGTAAGAATATTAAATGTATTCTTACATGGTTGCAGCATTCATTATATCATTACCCGGAATTATTGGCTCTAATACAGAGAAAAGTAATACTTATGTGGCACTAATCTTTGTTGCATTGCTTTTCTGCTGTCTGGAATCTTCTGAGTTCTTTGGTTCCTCTGAACTCCAGTATTAGATATTTGAAACAATAACTATGTCACAAACAGCAGGAATTCATACAGATCAAAAGATGAGCTTTTTAATATGGAGATGAGTTTTCTTCTGTTGATGAGTAACCTCCTGATATCATCCCATACGCAGTTCTTCGCTAGTGACAGCTTCTTGATGGACGTCCAGCCTATTTGCTTGTTTATGATTTTTGTGTGTGTGTGTTACTATTGTCAACTCTCACTGAAAAAATAATTAAAGCAGGGAAGTCCTTTAAAGAAAATTTAACCTGAATCATGTTGCTCACGACAACGCTGTCTGTTTAAATGTCATGGGTGAGGGATTACGAGATTTACACTGTCTGCTGCTCTTCACTCTATGGTCAAAATAGAAGTGGTTCAAGAAGAAGTGTAGCAGGAAAAGCAGTTAAGCCTCCTGCTAAAGTCGTTGGTTGAGCTGAGACTTGTGAGGCAGCTTCTCAGAATTCACCGCATACTTTCATAAATGATACTGTGTTGACATTCAGTTTCTCAGAAGTTCCAAGTGTTCCTTGGCTTTGCTTTAGGCCTCGCTGCTATTTGCAGCTCCTGCAGAACTTTAAAAGCTTTCCGTAGGGACTGTGCATATCTACAGTTTATGCGTAACAGTTTGAGATTGTGAACTCCCTGCACGTACTTTTATCACACTGTAAATTTCATCTCTATTGTAAGGCTACTTGCATCTTTTCCTCTTTTTCCTGAGTCTTGGGGTAGAATTCCAGGCTCATGGCACAGTGCTAGCAATGACAAAATTTTGAATTTCGAGTCTTTGGTAATAAGCTCATTTTGAGAGAAAAGATGGGTAGGTCTAGGAACAGGTCCATCCAGTTATATTGTGAAACTTATAACTGTTTCAAAGGCAAACGCATTTGTTGTAAAAATGGTTAAAAGTTTGTTCTTAATAATTTTTCCCCAGTGTTGAACTATAAACAACCCAGTACTCCTTTTCTTAAGTGTTTCTGTTGATTATGATTTTTATCGATACTGAACAGATCATACAGTGAAGATGATCAAGAGTCATCTGCCTGATGAATAACAACGTTAAAAAAGGTAACTTTTTTACCAAGTAGTTTAGAGCGAAGGAAAAACTCAGAGCAGCATTATCTTGTAGGAAAAGAAAGGGGATCGTGGATATGCAATAGAGATCATGTTTGTACCCACTGAACTCCCGGGAAAGGGGAGGAAATAGAGTCTGTGAAGGTCATAGGGATAATTTATTGATTACTCGGGTATGTAAATCTCTTTTACTAAATGAAGGGTAATTGTTTTTTAGATCCTCTTGCAAATTCTTTTTTTTTCCTCCTTTAAACACTGAAGCTTTTGGAAGACTGTACTTAGGCAGCTACTGTGTTACTGAAGGCAGCAAAATTGTTTCACAGATTTGTGGATGCTCAACTATATGCCTCTCATTCTTTAGAGGGCTAACAAATATCTCTGCTCAAGAAATGTACCAAGGGACAAGGAAGAAAATGGACCATAAAGGAAAGCTAAATGCAGCCAGGTCTAGTGGTGGAACTTCTGGTAACTTAGTGGGAAAGGCACCAGGGTGTTTAACTTAGCGTAGGCTGTCTCTGTTTCTTACACATCTGACTTTACTGGCAGTGGCCTGGCAGCACTGCCTGTGATGCCCATTGGATACAAATGCTTTCAGCAAAATGTAGGATACTAGGATACAGAAGTATATTTCATTAAAAAACTATGAATATCCCTGATTTCAGGTTAGGCTGGGTTTTTACAGCAGTGATTCTTACTGTGGTTGCACTTCCTTTTTGGTAATCTTTCTGTGTATGACCAGATAGTATATTTGATAGTGTCAGTCTCTAAATACAGCAGATACTAATGCTTTCAAAATATGATATACAGTAAATGAAATGCCTCCCAACAGCTCCACTGTACCTTGAAGCTTTGGTTTTCCTTAAGGCGTCATAGGGTTTAGGGGTTCTTTTTAGACCTATATTCACAATTAGGGCATTCCTCTTGTGTTTTGCTTGTTATAGGATGAGATACCTTTACAGCTGTTAGAAAAAAAACCAATGCAGCTCTTCTACAAAAACTGCTACAGGGAGTTGCAAGAGTAGGGTGGGGTTTTTTGTTTGTTTGTGTGTTGGTTTTTTTTTTTCTAATTCAGAATAATCTATAGATGGTTTATTAATTGGCAGATGGAGAGGATCTATACTTTGCGTTGGTTATTTTAATTCTACTGTCTTAGAAACTGCTTTTGCCATTCTTATGTCTCTTAGATTCACTGTTTTTGACAGTATTTTGTCTTTAATGTGTAGTTGGTTACTGTTTGTAAGAAATTTTTGCGGTGAGGGATGAAAAAGTCATTTGTGCGCGTTCTTCCTCAGTCATAATTTATTGCCACGTTAAAAAAGCTGTCCTTGTATTTGGGATGCAACAGTTTGTTCCTGTCATATTGTGACAGTCTACTTATTTCAGTCAGTTTATCTACTGCTAATGTGACGTTTTTCAGTCAGCAAGCACTTAGCATTTTTACAAAGTTTTGCTCTCCCAGTCTACCAATTTTAATAACTAATTTTAGCAGGGAATGGTGTGTTTTAGTCTTAGCAGATCTACATTTTATATTTAAATACACCAATTCTTGGATAAATATAACTTGCTCCGGGTCGATTACTGCTTTCTAGCTGAATATCTTGCTTTTTATTACTTCTTGCCGAGATAAAATAATTTCTAAATAAGTCTCCCCTTTGCCATCTACAAAGCACTGTGATGTTCCTAAACAGCTTGCCAGTAGGGTTCATTCAGGCAAAGTGTAGTTTTAAGATGAATTTTGGTAACTTATGAAATTGTTACCATCAATAGCAAAGAACTGGTCCTTGTAACAACTGGGAAATTTGTTTCAATGATACACTGAAAATAGATTAACTGACTGCTTTTTAATAACAACTGTTATTGTATCTTTTCAGTCCTTCCTATTGGTAGGTATTAAGACCTACAGTAATCCCAGCAGTATATCATTTGGTGTCACTAAAGTCAGTGTAAATTATCTTCTTTTGAGAAATGAATTGGCCAATATTGCCCTGGATAGTGTAGATTCCTATAAAGTTTAATAGGGTGGCTACTCCAAGTATTTTGTAGGTTAAGACAATATTTTACTTTTTAGTCCTACCTGTTGGGTTGGAAATTTGAACCTGTGTTTGCAATGAGTTGAAAAACCTGCATGTGAGGAAGAGAGAACTGATCTGTGCGTTAGCCTCCGAGTAGCTCATAAACTAAAGCTGAGAGCACCTCAGCAGCAGCGCCAGTATACCACCCACAGGAATTAGGATTGGCTAATGTAAGTGTATCCACTTGAGACTGCTAGAAACTACTAAAGTGGGAGTGCATTAGGATAAATAGATAAAATTACACAAGTCATTGCTTAAGACGGCTGATTTGTCAGGCACAGGCATGTTTATAATGCTTTCATATTTCTGACAGAGGTGATGTGGTCATTAATCAATAATTGTCTTGCTAGATTTAAAGGTAAAGGGTGGCCCTAACAACATTAAGTGAGGGGCTGTGGTATAAGCCTCCTTTAATAAATAACAAGATTTTGCGCTTACGTTGCAAAGCACCTTTCATCTAAGCAGCATAAAGATTTATAGGGGTGGGTAAGTTATGCTGCATTCATTTTAGTATAGGAGGAGCTGAGGTATATTGAGTTTGAGATTCACCCAAGGTCATGCAAAAAAACAGGATAAGAATTAAATTCCGGAGTCCAAAATATTGTCTTAAAAGTCATACTTCAAGCCAAACAATCATAGCTTTTCCTGGAGAATTGAAGAGAGCTTCATGACTAGTTATTCTACCATGTCTTGCTGCTGTTGCATAATTGCGGACCAGTGGAACTGCTTGTGGAGTAATACTTCATACCAGGGCTGAAAGCTTCCTCCCCTGAAGTAATTTGGAGTACTTTTTCTTTGACTGATATATGTCTAGGATCTCACCCAAATGTGAGTATGGTTAGGATAATCTATCTGCTCTGTGATCTTTGGAAGCTGCTGCTGAGTTTTTAATTGAACAAAAGCTGAAGATAAAATTAGAAAGCTTATCCCTTGAAAAGAAGATTGTTTCTAGAACCTTGATGTTTAGTTGTTTTCCATGGTACTGAGGAAGCCTCCTCTGCAGAATGCATTCAGGTGAACAGTGATTTGGAGTGCTGTTCTGATGGGCTTTTTTTCTCAGTTATAAATTTTTTGAAAAGAAAATATAAATTAACAGTGTGTACAATAAATTTACCCCCATTTATATTGCAAAAGCATGTAAGTGCTATATCTTAGAATGCTTCGCAAACGATCAATTCTTTTAAACTGGATTGTGCTAAGAATTGGATGTGTGTGGCAAGATCGCTTAAATTTTGGGAAGAGATTTTAAAGGCACCAGCTTCATTTTGTTTTCAAGCTCTTACTACCTTTAATTTCTTTCTCAAAAATCACATTGTACTTTAGGAATCTTAGCGGCTGAGGATATAGTACAATGAAAGTTGAATTTTTCTAATGTAAAAAGCCTGCACACATGAGAAAATAATGAAGTACGGAATGTTTGGCATGACCTTCTTACTAGAAGATCACATCACACCACAAAGTGCATATTCTATTAAGTCATGTTCTTATCAGCTGTGGAAAATGAGATGTCATTTAAAATGCTTCCAGAAGATAAATTCTGGATATTTGAGGTTTTTCTGACCTCATGGATACTTTGTAATCAAAGACGTTTTCATTACAATGGCTGGTGATTCTGTTCAGCTGCTATTTCCAGAGCAAGTATAAGGCAGAGGATAAAGTCCAAGAACCAAAAGTTCTTGGTATTAGCCTCATCTGACAGATACCTTGCCCGAGTCTGTATTTATCTGGTTTGCCTAATTCTAATTTCAAGAAGCTAAATGCAGTTAGGAGATAGTATTACTCCTGTCCATTACACTTGCATTCACTTTTCCCTTCCTGGCTGCTATTTTCCTCATGTGAGGTCTGATTCAGGAAAAACTGTGTTATCTTTCCTTTGTTTATGTGTACACCCAAGGAGATTTTTCTTCAGGAAGACTCTTAAGTATATACTTAAGAGAATTTAGTAATAATCTCTAATTGAGAGCCCTGAGACAACTTTATTCCTCTTCATAAAAGTTTGATCCTATGTAATTTTACCTAACAGGAGCTTTGCCTTTTATTATTAATGTAGATGAGATAGGATCAATGGTCAATTTTTTTTTTCGTACCCAGTTTTATTTGTCTTGAGGCATTGCTTCTCCTTCTCTTCCACCACTTTTCCATAGGCTGTCACAGACTATAAAGCTACTTCCTTAGTTTTGCTTTAGGTTAGTCGCGTAATTCCACTGTTGAGTGATCACTCCACATTATGCATGTGCTTGTGGAAACATCTTTAAACATACAAGTTAAAAGTATTTCCTAACACTAATAAAGCACCAGCATTGATGGGGCCTTTGTATCAACTTACATTAGTTGCAAAGAGTATGCCACAAGGAAAAGTTTAAAAGCCCTGTAGGAATCTATAGATGAGAGAGGATGTTAATTAAATGTATGTTTTGGAATAGTGCTTTCCTCGGGGAATAAGACGAAGGACAAATCTCATTGAGTTACACTAGGGATTAATTTGACATACTGTCTTTGATGTTAAAAAACTGGGGACAAACTTATTTCTTTGGTATCCGCTTTGAAGAAGAAAATGCGTAAGGGTGAGGCAGCAAGTTTACGTATCACCGGAGACTCTGTGGATGCAGTTCTGAAACGGTCTGCTGACACAGTATTAAATTTCTGGTCCTGTTCTGTGCATGAAAGCAGTAAATATTTACTTCTTTTTCTTTTTCACATGCATTTCTCTAAGTGCTACAGAACGGGCAGTGTTTCAAAATGCACAGTATTAAGACAGAAGTAGGATTTTTAATTTTAGATCTCTGCTAATTTACTTGTTAAAGTCAGTGGCACTGGCCAGATTTCTGAGGAGGAGTGAAACTGTTGGGACAGGCAAGGGGAAAATTCTCTGAAAATGGAAAACTGCTGTATTCCTGAGGCAAAGCTTTACTGATAAAGGATTAACCAAATTGACCCTTGGTGACAGTGAAAATCCTTGTAAAATTTGCTTGTTGATATGTAACCTTACTCCCTTTACAGATAACAGCTCCCAAAGAAACTTTATGTTCCTTGTGAAATCTTCAACAATAGGCATTGTAAAACAATTATGTAATGCTGCGGTGTTTTCTTTCAGGAAAAAAAAAAAGAGGGTGGTTGTAAATAGTTTAGCCCTTGGCAATTTTCTGCTACTGAGGCCTATGACAGACACAGTGTGTGTACAGTGACAGCTTAATTATATTTAAGATCATCTGTGTATTTGGATGAAATGGGGGATGTAGAAGGCAAGACTCTTTTGATAATAAAGTAAAAAGTGTTTCTCTTTGTGCCATGTCTACATTCAGTCTTAAGTATTTCATCCAAAATCAGTCTCCATTGTAGACTTTCTCAATAAATAGAACGTCAGTTTAACAGAGATGTAATATATTGAGTCATCATTGTGTTAACTGGATGTTTTGCAGAAAATGTACTAAATTCTCATGTGCACTAACAGTCAACCTGGGAAGGAGCTTTTGTAGGAAGGTTTGTATTCTTTGTGTGGTTGTGTTTCTCTTCTTGCTGTTAAAAAAGTCAAAATGAAGAAAGTAGTTATCTAGAAACAGGCTTGCTAAGGTTACTTGTTTGTTGGTTTTTTTCACTGAAATGTTGCTTTACTGCACAATTGAGATTGCAGAATGTGAAGGAAGTTAATATAAAGCATTTTTCCATGTTTACTTCCCCTCCCCCCCCTTTTTTTAGAAGGGTTTTGTTTGCAGGCTGAGCAATAGGAACTAATATATAATTGCATAATATTTGATAGCTGTGTTAAAAAGCACTAATAAACAGGTAAAGAGTGTGAATACTCAGCCTTACTACTAGTGGACCTCTAAGTCATTCAATGTTTTACCTAAGTTTGACTGAAAAATGAAAACGGGCGAGTAAAATACAGTCACTTCCTGAGCTGTGAAAACCTGCCAGCTGTCTTATACTTTGGTAAGTGGTTGTTTATCATCTTCAGACCAAAGAAACACATAAGATGAAATTTTATTTTATTTAAATATGACCATGAATAACATTGATTGCTTTTGAAAATTCTACCCAGCAACTTGTTTATCTGCATTTGCAGATGGACATATGGTAACTGTGGTCATCAGAAATGAGATTTTCAAGTTTGTCTTTGTGTCGTCTTGTTGATCATGCTTCATTTACTGCTTTACTTTGTTCCAGCTATGTAGGAAAGAATAATTTGAGCTGCATGTGTATCATGTTTGTGCATATAATTCTGCCTTAGCCAAAATAAATTTTATGATTGATAACTCAGAGTTCAATATCAAAAAAGATTATTAAAATGGATTAAAGGAGTGCATCACATGCATGTGTCTTCCAATTCCAGTATTCGCATTGATGATTTCAATCGCTGAATCTTTTTTAGTCTTTCTATCAAAGCGTCAAAGGTGCATGATCAAATCATGCATTTTAATGAGAAAGATATCAACTGTAAAAGTCATGCTTGGCAATCTAAAGTATTTGCATAAGATAATGGAGCAGTAGTTCCATTGTCCTGATTATGAGGATACACCCTGACTGACAGTTTGACCAGATTAGGAATGATTTATGTTCCTTGGATATGTTAACCATAGAGATTTGCTTTCCTATTAAAATATGAGATTGCATTAATTTCCTTTGGTTTCTATATAAAAATATTGCTGAAACAAAGTGTCAATGATATTGAAATGACCCTATTTGATGTTGATACTCATTTTACTTTGAGATGATTAAGACAGAGGAGGGGAATTTTGCTGGTTCTGTTACTAGGAGTGTATTGGTAAAGAGGTTATTACAAATATACTATTACCTTTTCGCATAAAAAAAATATTTTTGGCACACTGAGAAACAACTTTAATTTTATAATTATGAAGTTTTGAGTTTGCATAGCACAGTAGAATCCTGATTGGAATTCAGCTGAATGGCTTCTTGGGTGCAGGTCGTTGTAGTAATTCAGCTTTAACTGCAGCAAATACCTTAGCAAAATCTACAGCTTTACGTATTGTATTCACCTTGTTTACCATCAATGAATAAATCAGTTACTCAATATCATAGAATCATAGAATGGTTTGGGTTGGAAGGGACCTCAAAGATCATCTAGTTCCAAACCCCCTGCCATGGGCAGGGACACCCTCCACTAGACCACGTTGCCCAAAGCCTCATCCAACCTGGCCTTGAACAGTTCCAGGGATGGGGCCTCTACAACCTCTCTGGGCAACCTGTTCCAGTGCCTTACCACCCTCACAGAGAAGAATTTCTTCCTAATATCTAATCTAAATCGACCCTCTTTTAGTTTAAACCCATTACCCCTTGTCCTGTCACTACCAGCCCTTGTAAACAGTCCCTTTCCATCTTTCTCGTAGGCCCCCTTTAGGTACTGGAAGGCTGCTATAAGGTCTCCGTGGAGCCTTCTCTTCTCCAGGCTGAACAACCCCAACTCTCTCAGCCTGTCCTCACAGGAGAGGTGCTCCAGCCCTCTGATCATCTTTGTGGCCCTCCTCTGGACTGGCTCCACGAGGTCCATGTCTTTCTTATGTTGGGGACCCCAGAGCTGGAGGCAGTACTGCAGGTGGGGTCTCACAAGAGCAGAGTAGATGGGCAGAATCACCTCCCTTGAACTGCTGGCCCCACCTTTTGTGATGCAGCCCAGGATACGGGCACACATTGCCAGGTCATGTTGAGCTTCTCATCCAGCAACCCCCCAGAGTCCTTCTCCTCAGAGCTGTTCTCAATCCACTCTCTGCCCAGTCTGTATTTTTGCTTGGAATTACCCCAACCCAGGTTCAGGACCTTGTACTTGGCCTTGTTGAACTTCATGCGCTTCACACAGTCCAACCTCTCAAGCCTGTCAAGGTTCCTCTGCATGGCATCCCTTCCCTCCAGTGTGTCGACCGCACCACACAGCTTGGTGTTGTTGGCAAACTTGCTGAGGGTGCACTAAATCCCATTGTCCATGTTGCTGTCAAAGATGTTAAATATTGCCGCTCCTAATACCGACCCCTGAGAAACACCCCTCATCACTGATCTCCACTTGGACATTGAGCTGTTGACCACAACTCTTTGAGTGTGACCATCCAGCCAATTCCTTATCCATTGAGTATTCCATCCATATAATCCCTGTCTTTCCAATTTAGAGATAAGGATGTTGTGTGGGACAGTGTCAAATGCTTTCCACAAGTTCAGGTAGGCAGTCTATTAAATAATAAGTAATGTAGTTATGGAATTTTCTGAGAAGTTATAATGAAAAGTATGTGATCTTATATGCAGCGGATTTTTTTCCTCATGGTGATAAACCATGATTGATGAGTTGGGTCTGTGCTTAACTTGGAGATTACATTTGCATAATGTTCATGAACTGTCCTATGGAAGACTTTGGTATAGGGTAGAGAAAAATCCCTTATTTGCTATGGGGTTTTATAAATTGATTCCAAATAGTAAAGATCTTATTTTCTGACAATTCAGTAGGTCGCTAGAGTAGTTGCTACAGAACACATGTTATTACCTCATTGCATGTTTAACTGTATTCCACAGAAAAGGAAAATCAGACACAACAGTGGTACAGATTCCCTCATGCCATATTGCCATGGTATGTCTGTCATGTATTTGAGAAACTAAGAGCATGTAAAGATATTTTGATTTTTGGCCTCTGAGGTTATCAACATGCTTACTAGTGTCCAGGCTCCTAATGTAAAGTTCTGTAAAATTTAATAGTGGTTAAGACCTAAAATTTCCAAAGAGATCTAATACCTCTGTGTGTTGTAAATGTATCTGAAGACATTAATAGAAGTCAGGGTCGAATTTGAATCTTCCTGTAGGAATCTGAGAGGAATATTATTAAATATGATAGAAATGTCAAAAAAGCCTGTCAAATTCTGCACAGATTTTTGATGGTGTTTATTACTTGTCCACTGGTACATTGGTTAAAGTCACCAGGATCCTTATACCAGCAGTACTGAATATGATCACATATGAAATGAAAATTTTGAATTATTATAATTATTCTCCCATTCCTGATCTGTTTAATCATCATGGAGTTAATGTCACCATGAAGTGTAGGAAGATATATGGAGTTGCTTATACTTTTTGTATGAAGCTAGTGAGGCTTTCAGATGTCTGAAGACTTAATTTCTGTAATAATGACAGGCAAACTAACACTTTGAAGCAGTTAATCGTTCTAACTCTTAGATGCTGCACAGGAAGCAAATGCCTGACAATAATTATTTAATGATTTTTTTTTTTTATTCAAATAATTTTCCCTGTAGAACTTACATGTGGATAAGCAAAAAAAAATCCCCAAACCCAACTATTTTATAATTTTTGTCTTGTCACATCTTTTCAGTGCTTCCTTTCATTCAATTGTTGAAGAAAATTAGTCAATTATTTTTGACAACCTGTGGAACAGGTCTTTGAATGTATGCCTTCTTGGAACTAAGATGATGACTTTATTATGATTGACCTTGAGAGGTAGGTTTTTATGTTAAAATGTTTATAAAGAAGAAGAATGGCTTACCATAGGAACTATGCTCCGGAAAAAAAGACTGCTATCAGAGTGAGGAGTGCGCATTTCTTCTCCTAGCTTGTTTTCTTTGTAACCTCTGGACAGAGGTACCACAGGCGAACAGGAAATGCCAAAAGGCAGTAGTTTAGCTAGAAGACAAGGTAAACAGAAGGTTGTTTCTGGATTTGTAATCCGTAATTATTGCTACAAGCAATGTAGGATCCAAGGAATTACCTTATTAAGCTTAGCAATGAATGTCATAACAGCTCCTCTCCAAATCAGTACTTTCTTTCATGATTCAAAAAGAATAAATCGATAGGACAAATTTCTAAATTACTGATTTTAAGAAGCAGTGGATTGGATTCTTTGAAAGTGCTCTTTCTCAACTACACTGGCAATTCAGTATTTTGTAGGTAAATGATGTTTTGTGCTGTCTAACCTTTTCACTTGTCAAACACTTTGGCCTGATCAGGCTTTCCTTGGGAATGAGATCCAGCTCTTGAATTGTTTTCAAAGTAGAAACTATTTCATTCCTCTGCTTCCACAAGTAGCACGTAAGCAGTCTAATCTTATTTAACGTCACTCATAATTCTTGTGAGTAATTTGCATCAGCACAGAATAAGATTGTGTTATTGATGGTTTGTTAATGTTTTCCTGATACATA
The DNA here is from genome assembly GCF_028858705.1 of Grus americana. Lineage (NCBI taxonomy): Eukaryota > Metazoa > Chordata > Aves > Gruiformes > Gruidae > Grus > Grus americana. The sequence goes on from NC_072853.1 coordinate 115,658,188, forward strand.
CCTTCAAACTTAGTATCAATTGAACATTTTGGCTAAGATCTAAGATTTATATTCTGTCAATACACTTTTTTTCATATTAAAAGTCATTTGGATGCAACTTAAGTATTTTCAGGGGTCTAGTGAGGTAAATGTGAATATGGTATGCACCATTTGCTCGACTTTTTTGTGGCTGTATTAGCTTGACTTTTAGTTTGGGTTCTTTGGAAAATTAATTCTTCAGATGTACAAAGTCGTGTTTTTTTTATCTGGACATCTGTTAATATACGTCAGGCAAGTTGCATTGTCATATGAAAGATCATGTGTGTAGACATGACTCACGGTAGGAGCAACATCAGATTAATTGCTCAATTAATTCTGTAGAGAAGATGAGCCCATAGATGGCATGGTACCTACAGTGACAGCTTAGGACTTAGAGTGATAGTCTAGTAACTATCTATATAAGGCAGTTCAAGGTTTGCAAGATGGTGTAGGTGAAAAGTCTTACCTTTTGTAGACAAACTCAAATGAAGTATATTGATTTTTGAGATGATTTTTACTCATTACATGAAAACCTAATTGTTCTGTATAACAAGCAAATAATATGTCCCAAAAGAAGGAACAGAGTGAAGAAAAAGATTTTCTATTGGTAGCTTTGTTTTTCAGAATATTTTCTATGCAATCTCATTTATCTGGAGTCAGGGACATGGCACTACAAAACATATTTAGCTACATATACTTTGAAGTTGTGCAAGCTCATGGCAGTGCTCCTTGTTGATGTTTGTGGCTCAGGATTCAGACCTTACGCTATTTCCCACTGCTGCTTCAGTTCCTGTCTCTGGAAGAAGCCTTTCTCTGTCACTATAGAAAGGGGATGACAGTTGTTTTGGTGGAACACCACTCCTTACAGGAAGTCATTGTACTGAGGGGTAGCAGCATAAAAGCTAAAAAGAAAGCAAAATATCAGGATCCATCTTTGTGAAAGAGGGACATTGTGTTTAAGATATTTATGTTTGAGATTTAAGCCTAATACTGGCTTTAAAAGAAAACGGAGTCTTCTACAGACTCCTTGTTTTTCTTATGACCTTTCATTTGTTTGATTTTTATTGGTTTTTAATGTTTTCACTCCATGGAATTTTTGAACAAACATCATTGCGAAGCTGAACATATTCAAATAAAACCTAATAAATCTGACAAAAATATTGTATAACAGTTCCAGTGGATGGTGAGGAGTCTCCCATTAAAGACTCCTATGGCTTTTTTATGACTTTTTTTTAAAATGTTTGGTTCCTAGCTTCTATAAATTATGCATGTTGGCTTTTCGTTAACATAGAAGCCAAACATAATTCATTGCGAAGTATTCTTTGGTCACAGATGATTGAGAAGTTCAGAAATATCAAAAACACTTAGCTTTGTGGTAAGAACAAAACTGTATTTCATATAAAGGCTCCAGCTCCTTGATTTTTAATATTGATTCCTCCCCCCACCCCCCCGCTCCATTCCACAAAAATTCAGGAATGCTGATACATTACACAAAGACATTTTGTAACTGCTGGAGCTCTACAAGGAGCCCACAGAGTGATGTTAACCTCTTCCTAACAAATGAAGTAATTGTTGTGTAGCTTTTTGCACATAATAGGAGTCATGCATTGCAATAATTATTTTTGCCTACAAAAATATTTAAGGCAATTTTTTTTTTCAAATGTCTTATGCAGGTTGAGGGAGAAGATTGAAGGTACTGATAAACAGGTAAGATCAAGATGACACCAAATAAGGCAAGCTTTGTTACTGCAGGGCTGGTAGGGTTTTGTGGGGTTTTGGTGGTTTAGTCTGAAAAAGGTTTTATATTCATAAGACTGCCAATGAAAAATGTGACATGAGAAAACGGTGACTGAGATGTATGAAGACAAGGATGTTGGTTCTTGCTTTCTAAAAGACAGCAATGGAGAAGGATTGAATTTCATAGCGTTAGTGCAGGAAGACAGTTTTCTATACTGTGAATATAGGAGACTGAGTATAGCATGAGCTTGGTAGATGGAAAAATTGCATGTGGTCCAAAGGCAGAAGGAACCCTAGTGGGGGCTTATGAGAGTGGGTTTAGTACTTTGTTTAAAAGAATAACTATAGCTGATGCAGGGCTTAGTCCACAAATATTCTAAATTAGAGGAGATGATAATTAATTGAATATGAAAAGTTGATGTGGATTTTAATACCTGTGTCTGACAATTTTTTTCTTGAGTAGCAAAAGTACTCAGAAAACATTCTTGTTCTGCATATGCAGGATATCTAGTATTTCGAAAATATACCCATCTCTGGAAAAAAGTGGTATTGAAATAATTAGTTAAAATAGGCACTCCTAAAACAGTAAATAGTGACAAATCCTGATGTAAATAAGAAAGCATAAATAAACTATATGCTCAAAAAAGAATATTCTTTATCTTAGGAGTTCACGACAATATCAAGATGCAGGCCATGAGGTCTTTTATCCTTCCTAGTAGTCCATTATTGTAATATTTTTAGTTAATGGCTATATTTAGATTAGCTCAAGTAATTGAGCAAAAATATTGTTACATTAAAAAAATAAAACCAAACAAAACCAACCAGACAAAACAAAACAAAAAACCCCTGGAAATGTGCACATTGGCAATATCGTGTCCAGTTTTGGTCCCCTCCAGTACAAGAAGGATGTTGATAAAATTGCACAAGTTCAGCAGAGGACTACAAAATTCTCCTGTGAGGAGAAGCTGTGGGAATGGGACTTGTTTAGCCTGGAGAAGGGGATGCTCAGAGTGGACCTGAGAGCAGCTTGCCAGTATTAAAGAAGAGGTTTTGAGAAGAAAGAGCCTGGTTCTTCATAGAGCTGCAAGGCAGGAGGAGAGGAGACAATGGTTGTAAATTGAAACGGGAGGTTCCAAATTGACATAAAGGCAGAAAAAACCCCCAAACTTTTCATGATGAGGACAGTAAAACTTTGGTACAGGCTTCCAAGTGAGGCTGTGACATCTCCTTCCTTGAAGGTTTCAGGACTAGATAGGTTGGATAAAAACCTGAGCAACCTGGTCTGAATTCTTTGTTGACCCTGCTTTGAGCAGGAGATTTGATTTAGACTGTTGTATCCAGAGTTACTGTATGAATCTAGGGAATACAAAGCCTCATACTGTCTTAGTATTGACTGGGTATGTCACTGAAGTACAATTCATATGCCACTGAATAAAAGAAGTGTAAAAGACATTAAATGATTGTAACATAATTTAGAGAGTATAAAATAGCTGGAAATACTTTCTCCTTATATATTCATGTTAAGCCTGGGTTTCACTTTGCAGGCACTTAGTGCACTCTTTGTATTGTCATATTTATTTCAGAGTCACCGATGTCCGTATGTGCCCCTTTTCTTCCTGAATTCATAGAATCATAGAATCATAGAATGATTTGAGTTGGAAGGGACCTTAAAGATCATCTAGTTCCAAACCCCCTGCCATGGGCAGGGACACCCTCCACTAGACCATGTTGCCCAAAGCCTCATCCAACCTGGTCTTAAACACTTCCAGGGATGGGGCCTCCACAACCTCTCTGTGCAACCTGTTCCAGTGCCTCATCACCCTCACAGTAAAGAATTTCTTCCTAACATCTAATCTAAATCGACCCTCCTTCAGCTTAAACCCGTTACCCCTTGTCCTGTCACTACACTCCCTCATAAACAGTCCCTCACCATCTTTCCTGTAGGCCCCTTCAGGTACTGGTAAGCCACAATTAGATCTCTCCGGAGCCTTCTCTTCTCCAGGCTGAACAATCCCAACTCTCTCAGCCTGTCCTCATAGGAGAGGTGCTCCAGCCCTCTGATCAGCTTCGTGGCCCTCCTCTGGACTCGCTCCAACAGCTCCATGTCTCTCCTGTACTGGGGCCCCAGAGCTGGATGCAGTACTGCAGGTGGGGTCTCACAAGAGCAGAGTAGAGGGGCAGGATCACCTCCCTCGACCTGCTGGTCACGCCTCTTTCGATGCAGCCCAGGACACGGTTGGCTTTCTGGGCTGCAAGCGCACACTGCCGGCTCATGTTGAGCTTCTCATCAATCAATACCCCCAAGTCCTTCTCCTCAGGGCTGCTTTCAATCCACTCCTCGCCCAGCCTATAGCTGTGCTTGGGATTGCGCCGACCCACGTGCAGGACCTTGCACTCAGCCTTGTTGAACTTCATGCGGTTTGCATGGGCCCACCTCTCCAGCCTGTCAAGGTCCCTCTGGATGGCATCCCTTCCCTCCAGCGTGTCGACCACACCACACAGCTTGGTGTCATCGGCAAACTTGCTGAGGATAATTCAAGTCAGTGCAAATTGTGGTCTGAAGTCTTAGAATAGGTTTTTATGAGATTATTTTATTATTGTGCTACTGCACATGAAATCTTATGAGAAGAGGCAATCTCATCCTGAATAAAAAAAATATTACTATTCCCATTTTTCAGAGGGACATCTTAAATATGTTTAAAAATATATACCCAAAAGCATAGTGTAATTTTAGTTAAACTGGGTCCACATCTCCTGAGTGCCAGCCTAGTGTCAAAACCAGAAGATTACTTGTTCTCACTATAAGGCTTGATTTATGTATCGTGCTCTCTTTTTAATAATTAGAAGAATGTTTTATATATGTAATACTTGGGCCCTGACTGACAAAACTTGCAATGTCATCTTGTAAATTTGTCCTACAAAATTTTCCTGAATAATATCATGGCATCTGTCAGTAGAATTCAGTGCACTGAGATGATATTCAAGTATCTGAAATTGAAATAAATCATGACACTCATTCTTGCTAATAATTTGTAGAATTATAAATTTGTTTTTAATGCTTTGTAATTCACCCCTAAGATTACCTCATTGAATTGCCATCTTGTGTAAAGGTGAGTATTGGGTTGTTAGTTTTACAATGGGTTATCTCAAAAAAAGGCAGTCAGTGTAACTGCAACATAAAAGATAACCTTTCACAATAAGCAGATCAAATTCTGTTCTATAAATCCAGGTTATTACCAGCAACCTGGCTTATCCCTCAGATTTATGTGAGGGATTTTATGAATCTGTATATTACAGGTAATTCCAACAAAATCTCTGTTTATGTACATATCTGAAACTGATTTCAAATTAGCAGAGACTAAATCTGAAAAGAATTATTTTAGAGTTAAATTGCTATTGCTTGAAACAAAATTTTAATAAATGTATGGTTGATAGAATAATCAAGTAATCTATGTAAAGTTTGGAAACTCCTGCACTATTGTGATACATAGATTAGTAAACCCAACAGGGGTATTGGAGCCCTACAACATGCTGAGGCACATGTAATTAATATTATGCACTTTATTTTTGAAAAGTTGTGGCTGAGGCTGAACAGGCGTACCAGTGCATCTCCTCCATGGTAGTTACGGAGGCAAATGGGGCCGCTGGTTCTGTGTAGATCTAAAGCCCAAGGCTGCTTTGGTTGAGACTTTTCAAATGTAAGGCTACCTGAGAGATCAAAAGCAGAGGGGAGGCACAGGTAACCTATACAGGTCTCTCATCAGCTTATTCCCAAACTGGTTTTATGATGTGGGCCTTAACTGCTACCAGGATCCTTGCACCAGTTTTCTACATTTCAGCACCAGACTTGTCTAGAGGGGATTAGAAATGTTGCCAGATACTGGGTTTGATCTCACACCTTTAAAAGTGGTCAAAGCATAGTACTGCAAAAGGTGGCAAATAATAGTCCTGCCAAGTGTCAGATACAAAAAAATACCCATGCTTTCTGAAATATCAAGGTTGGGAAAGGGGAGTTATTGGGTCAGGAGTAAAATGCAACGCATGCGATGCATTTTGCAATAGCTGGCTGTGCGTATTGACCTTTTCCAGTTTTCTTCTGAGTAGCTGATGCCCTGTGAACTGGATAAAATGTTAATAGTTGAAAGACGTGGCCCTAATAAATCCCTCAAATTCCATAAAAGATGATAAATGAATGGATCAGAGTGATGTATTCAGCATGTGTCTCATTTAAGTCTTTGCAGCATTGGGAAATAGTGTTTGGCGGAGCCATGCTCCCATCCTAAACCCAGTAAATCAAAATCTATCTTCAGTACAAACCATTGAATTGCATTCACAAGCAATGTGAATTGACATCACTCTACTGCCTTTATATTGATCTAAATTGTCTTGAGTCTGATAAAAAGTTGAGCTGTGTTATATTGCAAACCTTTTCTTACCTCACCACCTGCAGTTTGTAACCAAAAGTTCATTTCTCAGAGGCTGGTTGTGGCTTTTAAGGTAGCTTCAAAGAAGCTTGAGTAAGGCAGTCAGCCAGGGAAATATTTCCCTTTACTTGGAAAAAGAGGAGCTAAAATATAGCTAGATCGTGAGGTGAGTGTTCTGCCTGCGGTGCTGCTTTGTATCCAGAACCTTCAGAATATACTAAAGAAACTCGTTTATGGCAGCTCTCATAGTTAGGAAAGTTAAGGAACTGTTCCAGTACAAACATTGTTGGTGTTACCTTGTTCACTGGTTATTATTGATAGCTTTCTGTGTTTCATAATATAATGATTATGATCACTGTATGAGTAAGGCTCTGTGATCTGTAAAACCCTATAGAATGTCAGGCTTTCCCCAGTGGTTTACAGGATTTTTGTCTACAAATCTGTTTCTTAACTGCAGTGTCATATACATATATGTACACGCACACACACATATATTTTAATATTATATTTTAATGTACTTTAATTTAACCTTCTTGTGGTAAGAAGCATGGCTGAAATGGATAAATGTAAAATGGTAACTTGGAACAATGTTATGTGTGTTCCTGTAACGCCTGCAAACATGCAGGCAGAATACTGCGGCTGCAGTTTTTTGTGTATCTATACTAAAAATATTAACTTGAACTGAACCATTTAACATGCCTAATCCATAGCAGCTGTAATGGTCAGTGAAACTATTTCTGTAAACCACTTCTATTGGAATTCTGAGCTTCCTTTAGTATTGATTTAATTTTAGTCAACCACTCAAACTTTAACCAGAATAAGCTGGTGCCAGATTGTGCATCAGTGACATATGTATTCTGTATTCTTCGGAAACCTCGCACAATTGCAGATTTCGTTTGCCTGTACGACCACTTTGTAACTAATTAGACTAGACGTGGCACTAAAGAGAAACCACAAACACAGCAGTATGCCCTGATAGATATTAATACAGTCCAGTCTCTTAACAAAGTGAACAATTGCCCAAATAATGATTTCCTGCTGTGGACTTTTTATGCTTTGTTTGTTAAATCCTATTTTCCTTCCTACTTTCCTGTTGACTACAGCAGAATTGAATTTTATTCAAGCTGACTCGCACTGGGTCAGCAAAACTCTTCACCTTTGTGGAAGAAAAGTTAACTCATTGAAGGCTGTCTGGTTTTCAAGGTATCTTATCAGTGCACTGAGCTCCCACCCCCAACCAAAGGGAAGGGGTTAATAGTGCTTTATGAAGTAGGGGAGAAATGAGGAGCTGAAGTACGTATTTGCTAATGTGTTTAAAGCAGAGCCAGAGTTCACCAGACCATGATTTGGTTTCTCTTCATTTTCTAACTGTTCATTCTTTTCTTGGTATTTGTTCATTGCCTTAGTGATTTAGCAAAATGTTGTGCCAAACACATTGAAAATATATATATATATATAAAAAAACATTCACAGTGATTACTAGCATAAGCATCACTACAGAAAATGAAGGTATAGTGGAAATTAATCCCGTGGAATATCATGTTACTAAAGAGAATGGCAACACCTTCTCCGCATATTCATTCAGCTGCTAGCATGGGGATACTGGAAGTAAGGTAATTTACAACATAATTTGCAGAAATATATGTCTGAATAGGTTTATCTAACGATATGCAGAAAATAACTTTGTTGATGGGCAGAAGGGAAATAATTTACTTACCTTCTGTTTGTATGCAAAGTGGTTGCTTTCAAAGTAGGTATATCATTAACACTGCTGCTTGCTGCCTTTACAGTTGGAAAAATAAACAGTCCAGTAGTCTTTAGGAAATTTGAGCATTTGCAAGAAATGTTTTGTATGGAATAACTTTCTTGCAAGCACAGGAAAAGGAAAGGTCAGAGGGGTACGTTTTTGATCAAGGAGGCTTAATCAAATCTTGATAACTTTTGATGACCTTCCTCTTTCATAATGAAATCCATGGGTCATTGTTTTCTAATAAACTGACAAGTGTCACATAACTTACTCAGTTTAATACTCTGAAAATACTAGGCCCACAGGGATGCAAATGGTGCTAATTGTCAGTACAGCAGCAGATAAATAATAAAGTAACATTTTTTTTTAATGTTGGTATGTTCTTCTGTGTTTTGCACACTATAAAATATGTTGTGTGGATATACTATAATCAGTCAAGAGTAAAGATTCCATATCAGCACTTTAAACACTTAGTTACTACAAGGGTTTTCAATTTAAAAATCAGTATTTTACCAGGGTGGGAAATTGTCACTGTGCTAAATAGAAAATACTAAATTTAAAGCAGTGAACAAGTAAGTGTTGGAAGTTGCGTTTCCTTTGGAAGAGTTTCATATTGTGGCTCTCTGTGATCTTGAAAACTACCCAGGGCATCTGAATCACATTCATGTTTTCCCCATTTTTGCTGTCCTTTTTAGTACTTTCATCTGCTCAGGTGGTATTGCTTGAATGCTGAGCCTTTTGATAGGAAAAAGGTTTGAGACACGCAACAAAGGAAAGGTCATTGATTATGTAGGAGAAGAAAATCTAAAGCTAAGTCTCCCAAAATTGCTTTCAATAGAGTGATAGTTGCAGAAGTCATTGAATTGGCAGTGGCACATTTCCTGTATCCTTTAGACCCCTTTGAATGGTGGAAGAGCATGCAGCCATTTATTTTTGAATTCTTGGATAAAAAGTACTTCTAGTTGCACAAATTGACCACCCCAGAATCAAGTGAATGTTGTATTTGGTCCATCTCTGAAATTCAGAAAAGGAAAGGGGTTGGGGGGGGAAGCCCCCAAAAGTTTAACTGTCTTTAAGGACATCTGCCAAGTGCAGATGGCCAGTCCATTTTGATATCTCTGATGCTTTGTGCAGGTATCCAAAGCAGGTTCTATTCTATTGGTATTTGTCTTTTTGGAGGAGTCTCTGAATCAGCTTCTGTCTTTCAACTGTAGTCTCATTTGTGCTACAGAAGTGGTGCACAGATTTATGAAGAAAAATTCTGGGTGAATCCTAACTCTGATTCATGTTCTGTAATGCACGTGGATGTGCCAGGTAGTTGCTTGTTTCTCTGACTTATTTTCTGTCCTAGGAATGGTGCTAACTCCTTGACACGGAATGTCTTTACCAAAATTTGACAGTATTTTGCAAGAAACAGCTGTGTATATTAGGCTTGCCAGGGATTGGGAAGGGAGTAGTTGCACACTATCTACAAGAGACACTTGCATGTCTCATTCTGCAGATCCGAGTGTAAGCATTTTGTAGATTCATTGGTCAGCAAAACACCACTGTGATGCAGGTAATGATAGTTAGATGTATGTACACAGGGAGAAACTAAAGCAGACACATTACATGAAGAAGTTTGAGGAGGAATCAGGGACTAAAATACAGAATTTCCTTAACTTGAATCTCACACTTAGTTTGTTAGACCACGATATTTTTATTATGTATGTTACACTTAATGACAGTCAAATTCATTAGTTAGAGGGACATGTTGGATAAAATTCAGATATAACGTGAATCACTGCCCTGGCTATGGAAAGCTGAGTTTTTCCAAACATTGCAGATGACTGATGGCTCTGATTTCTCTTCACTTGAACTTCAAAGGAGGAGAAAGATCCTGAATGATTAATAATATTTCAGAATAAAATAATTTGATACTGCCTGATGCCATTTCTCTGACCTTGTGGGGAAAAAATAAAAGGGCCAGTAGCCTATTTTAAAAATCTTTGCCATTAGCTCTGACATTTTAGATTTCCAGCCTCCAGTCTTCATGAATCTTCAAAGTCTAACTCTGCTTTTGTTGCTTCATCAGCCAAGTTTTATTCTGAAACTTTGCTCTACTATTATGGGAATTATTCTCTAGCATTGTGTGTCTGCTACCAGTGTAGGTCAGCTTCTACACTGGAATATATAGCTGATTATTATTTTTTTTTAAAGTATCAAGAGAAGGCAGTTAATGACATAAGTATCTGCTTTTTTTCTGTGGTAAAAAGACAGCTATAATGTTTTTTTTTATATATATATATATATATAAAACACACGACATCCAAATGCTACTTTGGATTGTCACTAAAAACTTTAGTAGAACTGAAGAGATGTAATCTGGTGTTCCATCACAAGTTGCTGTATTTCCAGCCACATGGTACGCTGCTTTTCAGAGTTTGTAGAAAAGTGAAATCAGTATCAGGCTACCAGTATCTAACCAAAACAACTTCAGTTGTGTCATTGGACCAGTGTTGGACTCTGAAGGAATTTGTTAGAGAGGTGGTTATTTTGGACCTTGTATGAAGGTCAGACCTCACATAATCTGTAGAGTGGGGAAAAGTTGATTGCTTCTACAAGAGAAATTATGTTAGTGCATTTTTATTGTGCAAATAATTAAAAAGAATGTTGGGCTTGAGGCTTTTCATAGTGTTTCTGTTCATCATGTTTGGTTCAAGCTAAAATTCGTGTGTCTGTCTCCGAGCTGTGATTACAGTTGACCTGTTTGTTTAAAATGCAGCAACCAAATCCCCACACTGTCTAGTGAGGTAAAAATTTACTGCCATCAGTTTAGACTGAATCATTTGTATAAAGCAACATCATTGATTTAACATGGATTATCATAGAATCATAGAATGGTTAGGGTTGGAAGGGACCTCAAAGATCATCTAGCTCCAACCCCCCTGCCGTGGGCAGGGACACCCTCCACTAGACCAGGTTGCCCAAAGCCTCATCCAACCTGGCCTTGAACAATTCCAGGGATGGGGCCTCTAAACCTCTCTGGGCAACCTGTTCCAGTGCCTCATCACCCTCACAGAGAAGAGTTTCTTCCTAATATCTAATCTAAATTGACCCTCTTTTAGTTTAAACCCATTACCCCTTGTCCTGTCACTACACTCCTTGATAAACAGTCCCTCTCCATCTTTCTCGTAGGCCCCCTTTAGGTACTGGAAGGCTGCTATAAGGTCTCCGTGGAGCCTTCTCTTCTCCAGGCTGAACAACCCCAACTCTCTCAGCCTGTCCTCATAGGAGAGGTGCTCCAGCCCTCTGATCATCTTTGTGGCCCTCCTCTGGACTGGCTCCAAGAGGTCCATGTCTTTCTTATGTTGGGGACCCCAGAGCTGGAGGCAGTACTGCAGGTGGGGTCTCACGAGAGCAGAGTAGATGGGCAGAATCACCTCCCTCGACCTGCTGGTCGCACTTCTTGTGATGATTATCGTATATTAACAAAAGAAATCACAGTCTAAAGTTTTGATATGCAAATGGATTTAGGAAAGAGAAATTAGAAGGTCACTAACAGGTCTGATGTGCCGTCCAAGGCGGCACTGAGGCAGGCATGTAAACATGCTTGTATTTCCTACTCTGAGGTACAGAACTGGCATAAGTCATCTCCAGTAATCCCGCTAATGCATCCTGTCGTGGGCTGGCTGAACTGCTTGACTCCATCCCGCTCCAGTTCTTTTTGAGAAGACATTTAGATCCTGAACCACATAATTTTTACTTTTTCTTTGAATTCAGTCTCCTGCCCTCAGTAGCTTGTAAGCCGTATAATATTTTTCCTGGCAGAAAATGCCGACTCAGTCCTGTTTTGTTTTTTGTATGGGTTTATATAATGAGCCTTGTGAGACAGAGCATAGCATTTTGCATGCCTGTCTAGTCTGGCAACGACACTGTGAATGGCCCCGTCTATCTTGTTACACTTGTTGGTTGTCCATGTAAAGTTATACTTCTGTTATATTTCTAAGGAAATAGCTTTTATCACAAAGAAACAAGACCTTATTGAATCTCAGCTTGAGATAGAATTTAAATATTATAATACATAAGTTCCTCAATGTCTCCCTGACATATCTTGAATATGGCACTATTCAAAGCTGAGAAACAGCCTTGTGAAGGCTTGGCAATCCTTAATGAGGCCATGGGTGAGGCAAATGAGTTGAGAGACACATCTGACCTGTATCCAGAAGGAACAGGAGCAAAGCAAGTCATTTTCCCTATTTAGATGCTGGAAAAGTGTATAAAAATACACAAACGTTCTTTCCTTTTAAATATGATCAAATTTATGATCTCCGCATTTCTAAAAGCCTGTTTTGTATCTCTGCTGTTTCTTTGATGGAAGAGGATAAGTATAAATTATCTTTGAATATGGCATAAATGTTTGAAGTAAGTGGGAAATTGGTACTTGCTACTTAACTTAATTCTGCCAACAAGCAGGCAAGAAGATGAACTGAATCTCAGATTTCATTATCCACAATGGAAATACGGTTATCTTTTTTCCTTTGTTCGTTAAAAGGATGTTGGGGAGGATTATGTGTGATTCTGTAACTCTTCTATTTCCCTTTCTGTTGGGGAACAGTTATTGTTCCCTGCTGCCCTTGCAAAGAAAACAAGTTCAATGGTCAGCAGACATGTGCAACCTGATGGCTAAGGCATGAAAAATAATCCTTCACCTTCATTTTGTTTATCATTGGCCTTTTTTTGTGTGACACAGCCAAAGAGATAAACCAGAATTTTATAAAAGTCCCTTTGCTACTGGGTGCCAAAGTTTGGGGGTGACAAACTTTTGGGGATAACTTTAACGTGCTTTTTGGAAGCTTTGGGAGCAGTGAGGGCTAAGCATATTTTACAATCAACAGGGGCATTAAGATTCAAAGATTCTTCTAGAAAATCTTGCTGCTGACCTTGCTGTTCCTATTTATGATAAGAGGAGATGAATGTTTACGATTATCACATTAAGATTTGGTTAAAAAGTTCTGAACAAAGTCTAAATAGTGTTTATACCCATCTAGAGATCAGTTCTTTTCCTGAAGTGCAATATCGTTCAAAATTGACCAACCTCAACCGGAGAAGGAATTTAGCAAATGACGAGGCAGTACAGATTATGCATTTCTTGAGGATTTTCAGTGGCATTTTTATGCAACTTTCCTGGCAAGCAATGAGTTGGTTACATCTCACTTGTCTGGACATGTTTCTTCAGGTTGTCTGACAAGAAGTTACTTCCTTGCTTGATATTTCCCTGACCCATTCCAAGAAAACTTTTGCAGAATGAACTTGCACATAAAATAATTCCAAGATTTCAGCAATTATAACTGACCACAGAAGACAGGCTTATTTTTGTTGCTTCCCTTTCCTAATGTGGACCTAGAATCATGGAGCCAGTTTATACCGGCAACAAACAACATCAACAGTAGATTAATTTTTTCTGTTCTCTTTCATTCTGGGGTTTTGTAGCTGGAATTTCCACATTTCTGTTCACCTACTGAAAAAAAAAAAAGCTGCACTAACCTGCCTGTGACATTTAGAGATGAAAACATTTTGTGCCAGCAGCAACCAGGCATGATCACTGCGGTGAACCAGTTTATTAAACTCGCATTTGAATCCAGCTGGCATGGTGAACAATGACTCATCTTCTCCCTGTTGCAGGCACATCAGCGCACACTCACTGCCTGCCACCTTCGCTGGCTTGGGCGGTCAAATAAAACTTCTCCTCCTGGGCCAGGTTTGAGACCTGTAGCACGTTTTAACGGCCTGACAGAAGGCACGAGCAACTCGGTGTGTCTGGCACTATTACTAAGACACTGGGGGCCGGATTCGGACTTCACAGAAGCACCACGGTAGTGTAACATAATTCGGGATGAGCTGCCTGGCTTAGTCCAACTGAAAGCGATCAGAAGTGTGATCCTGGTTTGAATATATCTGTTCTCTCTTCTTCTTGGCCTCTGTTAGCCATTAAATTTCCATCTTTTAGTATGCCTTTCCCAACAAGGCTGTACGAAGATACTTTATGAGCATTTTCCAACTCCATTCATCTCTCCCTCTTTGGCCAGGGTGACCAGGTGTAGCTGGTGGCCTGCAACCCTCATCCCCCAGAAGCAGTTGATGATATTTGTGTCCATTTGATACTGTCACCTTTCACTTGCTGTGGGTCCTCTGCTTGATATTTTTAGTTGGCTCTTGAAGTTTAGTTTGGAAAAAAATGATGGAGGAATTGGATGTAATCCTAATGAAAGAGGGACATCACCATGTTTCTTGATGACAGAGTAAGAAGCTGAAGCCAACTGATCCTCCATACGGAGCTTTGTTACTTTCTGACCTGCCTTTGCACTTGTCTTTGATAGCTGCCACTCCCCCACTATTTGTTTTTGCAGGCTAATCAAGCTTGGCAGATGGATATGGAGGAGTTTCCTGGAGTCCTGAAGTACAGTTTTGACAAATTCTGAATGCATCAAATAGGAAGAACAGATAGTGCATAAAGGTGTGTCACCATAGCTAACGCTCATGTTATAGTGTTCAGTCGGATGATGGCTAAACATGCAGCTACTTGAACTGATCACTTATCTCTAGAATCATATGGGGAAACCAAACCCTCCTGAAATTCCATGGGTTTTGCTTATTAAGAAGTGCAAGCATATTGTTGGGTAGGTAGCATGATTCTTTTTTTTTTCAATTCATGGCCTGACATCTTGTTCCTCGCATAAAAATAGTTCTCACCAGATATTTAAAGGTTTCCTTTCAGATTTCCATGAAGGTAGTGGTGGGGATATAGCTAAAAAACAATGTAGTATACATTTCTTAGTTCTGATTTTTTAAATGTATGAATTATTATTATCATTATTATTACTATCATTACTACTACTGCAAAAAGTGTACAGGTATGAAGTGTGCATATTTGAGGTTATCTTATCTCTTGGTCTTTCCAGCAGTACAATCCAGAGTCAATGCTGATTTAAAAAGAAAAGTCATAAAGCCAGTGTTGTGGCTGCCTGTAGTTTGAGGTAAAGGTGGTCTAAAAGCGATGTATACTTTAAATATTATTTTTTCCTCAGGCATGATTTTATATCCTACATGAAATCTTACTTTAGTGTAATTAGTCTATAAAAATAGGCTGAGGAGAGTATTGATTATAGTATTTATCATAAGAATGTGTAATGAAAGAAACAATAAGAATGGCTATAAGCTTTTGAAATAATCCTGCTTTGCTGTATATTCTCTGTTCTTCTATATGTACTCACTTGTGTAACTATGGGAACGTATATGAGTGTGTCAGGAACATCTCATGGTACACATATCAGTTCTCATAATGAAGAAAAGTGAAAAGTAGACGGAAGTTTCCTGTTGCTGCAGCAAACTGGTAAAGTCTACTTCTGGCACACTATTGCTGTCAGCATTGTTTATTCTAAAATACAGCGCAGGACACTAGTTACCAGGAAATTCCAGCAGTTTTCACAGTTGGCCATTTCACATGGGGGTTTACAAGGAAACTTCTTAAATTCTTCATGTCTAGACCAAGCTGTAGCAACCAGCTACTGCTGGGAAAAATCTTCTAATGCCAGTGAGGTTCTGTATACGCCATCCATTTCTGTCTCACAGTTGAAACATAAGGATGGCTTTGCCAACAGCAAAGGAGCGGAGATGAAGTTGTAACCTTCCCTCTCCCAGCTCCACCCTTGCATCCAGCTAGGACCGCCTACAGGTAGGTACATTGTCAAGGTACAATAGAGAAGTTCAATAAGTGTACCTGCATCCAACCCTGATAGCTACTTTCTTCCACTGGGCTGAGAGTTGAGGTACGAATGTGGATTGAGTCGTATTCTTGCAACCGGAGCGTTTGTGAGGAGAGCTGAGATCAACGTGGACAAAGGGGCAGATGGCAGTATAAGTTGTTGTTCTTGTTGTTCTGTTGAAGCTCTTAGTTTGCACCAGCAGAGGATCTGCCCATGAAGTGTTTTGTGTAAGTCAAGCAGAATTCCAATAATTTGCCCTAGCCATCATCTAATTCATTGTGGAAAACTGGATTTCATAAATCAGTAAGAGAAACTGCTTAAGAAGCAATTGGGAACCATGCATCACCAAAATATACTTAGTTAATTTGTTCTGACAGGCCTGTTGGTGGTGGTTGTTTATAGTGTTGTAGTGCACTGGAATTAATTTCACAGGCTGTGACCCTGTTATAGTAGGTGCTGTATAAATGGAGAGCAGCACGGCAGCCCGTGCCCGAGCTTTCAGTTGGCAGTCAAAACAGGAGGGAGGAAGTGGGAACAGAGAAGACAATGGGGTACAAGGAAACAGTGTGCATGCAAAGCAGTGCTTTCAGCATGCTTTAAGTCTTACTATTCTGCAGCTGAATCACTACTACATTGGGGAGGGGGTGGGCAAGAGTGTTAAAAACTTGGTAATACTTGTGGGAATATTTTGCTTTAGAAGCTGTAAAATATCTAACGTGTCATGGAGGGGGAGGTTCAGAGATGAAAATTGTCAGGAGCTTGGCAATTTAGTATTCTGAGGAGCAAAGTGTGGTTTTGATTCAGTCTAAAAAAGGAAACTGATTCCTGTCTCCTGCTTCTTCAAAAGTGATGTGTCCTCTAGGCTGGCATTGGAAAAGGTAGGTACGCACATGTGCCTTGCTCAGTTATATATGCTGCCTAAATCCTAGTGGGTTATAGTACTAGCTGTTACTACAAGCTTCTGTTTATTATGTAAACTTTTCTTAATTACACTTTGGAGAAACTTGACTCCATGACCTCAGTAGAGGCTTAATTACTTAAGTCTCTTTTGGGAGACCAACACCAAATATAGGTAACCTAAATTCCACCTAACACTTCTCCACCTCGTGTTTTATGTTTAGATGTTTCCAAAGGTTTATGCCACAGATTGCGACGCAGGAACATAGATGGAACTGAGGCTCTCTGGTATAATGTAGAGTGGTATAATGCTTAAGATAGATGTTTGACCCTTTCCTTTAAGCATCACATGTTAGGGATCTGAGAATTTTGTTTCCCGCACTGGAGAATGGGAATACAGAAGTTCTGTCTGCACCTGCTCTGCACAAGAAGGCCAGATTTGCCATGTGTTGAGCTTAGGTGTTGATCATCTTTAGTGTTGATTGCAGTGTAAAGCAGTCACAACCCTGCAGAGAAAACTTTGAGGATGACCTAGACTCACTCACCTGCAACATGAAAGGCTACGTGTGGTGCTTGGCCCAAGGGCTTATTGATCTCACCTGCCCTTAAAATGTTGTCATGGGACTGGTGCTGATAAGGAGGGAGGGCTGGAAGGAGCTTGACCTTATTGCTGCTTGGCAGACAAGGTATGTGGATAGCCTGACCTCGGAGAAATAGGAATATTAAGTTGAAGACATCCTGTGCTTCAGAGTACTCACATGATCTCCCACCTCAGGAGAACATAGATAACAGGCAGGGAGAATTTTAAAGACTTCTGCGGGTTGCTGAGAAGGCTTGTGGGCAAGACTTAGGTTGCTGTTCTGTAAAGGTATGGTCGTCTTGTATAAATGTATTCATAGTTTATTAATTAGTACTGTAAACTCTGTAAAATTGTCTACATAATATCGCAAAATGTTTTTGTCTTAGCAGTAGGAGACACGTGACAATCTCTTTCTGGTAAAGCTGTGCTAAGATAGTGATGAGCCTGCCTGCTTTTGAGATACTTATGGAGGTAGGATGGCTGGGATTGTTTTACTTTATGGACTATCTAATGGATATTGTCATATGGACCTTTCCTACACCCTTTGATTGTATTATTGTGCTCACCGTGGTAGTGAAGGATAACTCATACCCTCTATTGCAGAGAAATGTAGTGCAAAATACTGCTGTCTCCTAGAGTAAAACCACTTATAAATCAATTGGATATAGTGAGGGTTTTGTTCTCTAATTAAGTCATCCTTTCTCATGTTTTTACACAAATAAAACATTTTCATTTTCATTCAGGCTAGTGATTTATGTCTTTGGCACCCTGTACTGATGATGCTGTAGGAGCTCTGAGATGTTCATTGTTAGGCTCAAAGTATTGCAATAATTCTGTTGCTTTCTGTCTCCATGTGTAATTTTCAGTCAAAGATTTACAGTCATGCACCCCATGGATCCTCATATTAAATTGTCTCATCTGCAAAAACAGATATAAATTAGTCCCTTGGCTATTTCTTCATAGTTCTAATGCTGTTACAGACTGCATATGGCCGGCACACGAGAATACTCACTCCTATTGATGTAAGAGCCAAGTCAAGTTATCGCCACTGTCTGTAGGTGCACTTTCTGTACAGTCATTTTTAGGATAGTGTTATCCTTATTTGATATTGTCCTTTAATCTGTGTTAGAAAGCTATGAAAAGCAGATAGGAGATCTGTGTTGCGGAAAACTTTCCAGCAAGTGCTCAATTATGTTCTCTCAGAAGGCCAACATCTTTCTCAAGTACATTTAATTTGATTAATCTTTTTTTTTTTTTTATGGTCAACTTCAATAGTCACCATCTGTTGACTGTAGGTTGTGAACAAGTTGGGTTTTGAAACCACATGGGAGTTACTGATTAAAAGCTAGTTTAAATTTTAAAAAACAAAGTGTTTCCTTAAAGACGGGTTTTAGTACTGTAGAATAAAATAGTAATATCATTTGTAGCTTCTAGGAGTATTCTAATGAAAGCTTCTAAATCAAACATGATCCATTTTCCTATTATAAAAAAACCCAGCAAACCGCTGATTTTGTACATTTCAGTTCTGCAAACTCGGCCTGTTACACAAAAATCAAGTTAGGTTTGTACTGATCATGTGTCATCCACATATAGGCATGCAGAACCCACAGTTGGAATTAGCTGATATTATTCTTTCTTATTGATATTTTTCTTTTTTAGATATTTTGAAGATGTGTAAATCCAGATATTTTTTCCTGTAGCCTCTTTTTATTGCTTTATGGTAAATGATTAAAAAAAATTATTATCTTGTAAAGAAAATAAACAGATACAGTCTGAGAAGGATGCAAGGATACCTACAATAGGAGCAGGGTTGTAGTATATGGAACAAAGCCTTTTTTTCTTCTTTTCTTTCCCAAGCTACAACAAATTAAAAATACAACTTCTTGAAAATTCTAAAATTTCAATGAAATTTCAAATTTCTCTTTTCTGGGTTTGTTTCTTTATGCAAAATCATTGTTTCCCTGCTTTCTGTCATTTAAATTAGAATTCTCTGTGCATTAGTAAGTGTTGTTTTCCTGTGCACATCACCTGTGAGTTGAACGTACTGGCTTTTGGCTGAGATGTATAAGACCTATTTCTCTGTCTCTGTCTTTCCAGAATGCAAGCTGCAATAGGTATTAATTTCTTTGCAATTCAGTGTTCACTTGCTCCTTCACGCCTTCTTGGCACTGAATATGACTCTCTAAAAAACTATGTCTCCAATCTGAGAAGGCTGTCAGCATTAGTCTACAAATTAAATTTTGAGGGGAAAGTGTCTTATTTTTGATCATTGGTTATATCAGTGATGGAATAACAGTTTGATATTTTAAAAATTGGAGTTGGAAATGTTTGATTAGTTGAATTAGTGCTGGGGTGCTGTTTACAATTTTTTAAGTGTTTTATTTTCTGTACATTCATTTGTCTAAAATCAGAATAGTTATGCCATTTAATAGTATGATGTGCAAGGTAATCATATAGCAATATTAGAGGTGTTCCTCTGGAAAAATATATTCTACTGCTGATTGACATAGTAATTAAAAAATACCTTTCACATTCTCCATGTTTTTCTTTTTCCACACATCCAATCACTGGTGTTTCTCAGATTCAAGAGAATAAGAAAGTTTAGTGAGTAATTTTTTTGCTTCCCCTTTGCTGCTGTTATACTTGTGTAATTATAAAAAAAATAAGCTGCTGTTATTGCCTTAAATTATTCTTATAATGGAATAATCTTTGTGTTGTTTGAACCACATGCAAGTATGTACTAATTCTTAATTAATAGCATAAACTTAATGGCTTTGGTTTCTTCAATATAGGGGAAGATACTTGATCTTACCATCCCTTCACAGTTACTTTTCATGGTCAACCATGCATTACAAGCTGTCTTTGGGTTCTGTGAAAAAGCATCTACTATGTCCCTTTGGGAAAGTGAACTGTTCTCTGTTGCTCTGCTTAAACCCTTCGTGTCCCATGTGCATACAAAAAACCCGAAAACCAAGGGAGGGGGAAGGCTAGACACCAAGGAGTCACTATATATAGTAGGGGTTTTTTTTTTCTTTTGACTGCTTAAAAAGATAAGTGGCTGAGAGAGAGTCAAGTGTTGTTTCTCTATAAATTGTGTGCCAGCAGGTTTATCACTAAATGCTGTAGGTTATGTTGAGTGGAATAATCAGGAGGAAGAAAGGGAGGCTAAAATAACAGAGTGGTAGGACTATTTTGACTCCACAATCAAACCCTCCTTGACTTTTGCCCTTTGGGTGGAAAGTGCTTATGTTACAAAACAACATGAGGTCAACCTCTGGGTTCTGCTGTTGGTTTCTTTCTTGCTGATCTATACTGAGGGAGCAGTTGCCTCATATATTTATGTTCTTTGCTTTTGTGTTAAACGTTACATGGTATTACTGCTGGGATGATAAGAATAGCAATTGCTTTTCCTACAGAGCGTAGGAAGAATTGCAGAATTGAAGAATGAAAAACTGCCTAGGTGGCATTAAAGAGCCATGCTCAGGCACAGTAGGAAGATATCCTGAAAAACATGTGAGCCTCTACTTTTCAAATATCTCCTTCCCTCAAAGACAGTGTACAGTGTTAGACTATTTTTGCGGTTATGAAGTCAGTATACACAATAATTCGTTTTGGGCGCACCCAGTAGCGCTCTGTGAAAATTCTCCTGAGTTCTTTTGAAAGGCTAAATCATGCCTAGTCTAGTCTTCAGGTTTTTTCTGAACCCTTATCAGTTTAGGATGACAACTGCTTGGTTAGTGATCCAGTGATAGACCCGTCATGTGGAAGAGGTGTGGGAGCTTGACTGTATTATTTAATGGTTGTGGTACAGTGGAGGAGGCCCCTGTCAGGAAGCAATAAAGTAGTTATTAGGTAACGACTGTGGAGGCACCATATATAAGGTTAAATTGATATATGTAAATCACTGACTTTAAGATGCTGAAGCCGCCTCTTGGCGCCCATCTTTTTTACACAAGTGGGGATCAAATAGTTACTGTTTTGATAAATGGTATGTAGCTAACCTACATTTAAAGACCTTAAGGGAGTTGAGCTTTTAAATTCCTTTGATATGTAATGGAATTTGGGCACCGAGTGCTGTTTCTGTTTTTTAAAAAAAAAAGTCACTGGCTCATTTGCTTTTATTAAACTGCTTTTGAAAATAGTGTGCAAAGACTTTGATATGTTCTGCTGCAGTATGCAAGTAGCATAGGCTCAGGGTGCAAACAAGCACATCTGACTTGAAGTGCATGTTGGCAGTGGCAGAAACCACTGCAAATCACTTAGGATTAACTGTTGATGGCTTTCTGCTGTTGTGTCTAACACTTGTGGTGCATAATACTGATTGCAGTTTTTGGAGGTCTCTGTGTAGGATGTATGGGATCATTTGAACAGAAATGTTTCACGTTGGCTTGTTATTTGGTGTGCATAAATATTACTTAATATATATTAAAAGTGGAAAAAATCTGTAGTTTATTGGAGGCCCAACTCCTGCCACACATGCAATCCCTAAATCAGCAAAGTATATAGGAACATGCCTGAGTAACTTTCACTTGCTTACATACCTTGTCTGCTATACAACTGTATCTTAAGAAAATACTTATATTCAGCAAAGCTGTTATACATGCTAAACAACATAAAATCTACTGTGATTATCATTATTACCCAAATTCAGAAGATATTAAGCAAATCCTTAACACTTTGCTGAATTGCAGTCTGTCATCATCTTCTGCAATACTTGCATAGTATATAGTATTAGGGTACCTATAAACATTTATACATTGTCATGGTTTAACCTGGCCAGCAGCTAAAACAACCACATAGCCCTTTGCTCACTCCCCACCCTCCCCCTCAGTGAGATGGGGGAGAGAAACAAAAGAGGAAAAAACAGTAAAATTCGTGGGTTGAGATAAAGACAGTTTAGTAGGACAGAAAAGGAAGATAATAAAAGAATATACAAAACAAGTGATGAACAGCACAATTTCTCACTACCCAAAGCCGATGCTCAGCTAGTTCCCATGCTGCCCTGCCTCCTGGCCAACCCCCAGTTATATATGTAGCATGACCTCATATGGTATGGAACATCCCTTTGGTCAGTTTGGGTCAGCTGTCCTGGCTGTGTCCCCTCCCAGCTTCTTGTGCATCCCACACCTTCTCATTGGCAGGGCAGTATGAGAAGCTGAAAAGTCCTTGACTGCTTGGCAGCAACTAAAACATCAGCATGTTATCAACATTGTTCTCATCCTAAATACAAAACACAGCCCTACACCAGCCGCTAGGAAGAAAATTAACTCTATCCCTGCTAAAATCAGGACAGTATCCACCCCTTATTCTATACCATCTACGTCATGCCCAGGTCCCACACTTTCCAAGACATTGCAATTAATTACCACCAGTTCATATATAAGAGTGAATATATTTGTGTGTAAAGTGGATATAAACAAGATTTTACAGGGCTCTGTTAGCTGCAACTTCACAAACAAGACCTGAGATTTTTTAGGAACGTGTGGTTGTTTCCACTTTTGAGGCTTGAGATGCCTTTTCCTTGCTTGTAAAAATCAGTGGTTTGTATTGCCGTGTATGGAGTCTGTTTATAGGACTTAAACCCAACAAATTTTCTTTCTTCAGACTAGTTCTATTGGAGGACTGCAATTCAGTTATGCTCTCATTTTTAACACAGCAATGCTGCAACATAAATACTAACTCACGTATTTATGGGGAACTGGTATTTTTTTCCTCTGGGTTTACAGCTTCAAATGTAGCTCATCCTACTCCAGCATTACAAAAGAAATTTTAATTGTTTTTCCTTCCAAAAATATTTGTAAAATAATGTAAGTTTGTTAGATTTCAATCTGAAACATTCGCCTTTCATTTGCAATGGAAACCACTAGAGGGTTTTTCTTGGCCACACCCAGGACTCCTCTGAACAATGCTGAATTATACAGATATTAAGAAACCAAACCAACCCAAAACCTGAAACATCTGTCAGGCTTTACAAAAGAAGAGAGAGTTTTCTTCATATGGTAGTTTACATGTGAAATTGTAACTACTTTGAGAATTGAATCTGCTATAATTAAAGAATATAACTGATACTATCCATATCATTTGTGCTTGGAAACTGTGCAGTATTGCAACGACAAGGGAGTAAAATACAAAATTATTGCAATCTGCTTTTCTTAAGAGATACGTTCAGTTAGGTCTCTTCACAGGCTTGCAGTTAATCTTAGGTACTCTGCTACCTGAATGGGTGATCACCAGGGGAACAGGCTTGCTTTTTTTTTTTGTGAAGGTACATGCAATAAATGCACAGTAGACATTTGACAAAATCTTACTTTAATATAATCATGTAAAAGAAATGCAATTAAAATGAAACTGAACCAGGTGTAATTTTTTGCTAATATAAATTTTTAATTATGTGAGTGCAAATTTTGCAAATGTTCAGTCATAAGTTCACATGTAAATCTGAAAGTCCAGCTGTAAAGTTAAAATGGGAGAAGTACCTTAATCGGAGTTACAGAAACGTATATGATCAGCATGAAAATATTTTTGTACTGCCACATGTGATATATCATTGCTTTGCTGTATAAACACAATTAAAGAATGCCTTGGGGACTCCTTCAACAAGAGATTAAACAGGGAAACAAGACCAGCAATTCTAACACTTTGCATCTGATGACTTAACCAATCCAGACAGGCTTTCATTCCCAAAGATTTCTATTCCCTGAAATATGCATTATAAGAACTCACAAGTGCAATTGTCTAATGCTTTAGGTCACAGACATCCAGTCTTTTATATTCTACTGTGTCAGTAAAAGAAACAATCTGTAACGCCTCCACAGTTACACATAATTTTCCTCTCCCTCTTCCCCCTTTTTTTTTTCCTTGTCAGAGATTAGCAACAATTTAGATCTGTGAGTGGAGCTGATTGCTGTCTAAACTGCTTCAGAGAAAATGACCTTGCTTAGCAAAAGCCTACCATTTAAATTCTTAAGTTAACCTCATTTATTTTGTCTGGAATAGGTTAAGGAAGCAGATCGTAGGCAGGTTGGGAGAAGGTGGGCATTTCTGGTGAGGAGGGTGGAGATGAGCAGCTGCAAGTGCTTCAAGAAACATCAGCTTCCTTTACTGAAAGAGCAGCTTGCAGAGCATATATCACGTAAACCACAGAATTAGTTCAGAACTTGAAAAATAGTGTCTTAACTCAGGTAACTGCTTATTATTACTGAGGTGATTCTTTCTTATACAATGTGATTCTGACCAATACCATAGAATTACTAATTTTGGATAACAAATCCCTAGTTCTCGTGATTTTTAAAGTAATGTATTGAATGCTATAGGAAACTTTGGCTTATTGAAATTCATTATAGAGGAAACCAAAACTTACGAAATGGCAATTTTCAAAATTTATTGCTTTTGATAGCATTCAATAGAATAGAAACATGTTAAACTATTTGAGATTAATCTTTTTTGTGATGCTGTGAAATCCATTGAATAATTTCAATTATCATTTGCACCCATTGTTAATTATAAATAGCTTAGTATATATTTGTTATGCTCCAAACTTTGATTTTCTAGTAATAAATCACAACAAATTCAGCTCAAAATCTGAAAAGTAGTTTTGCAATGTTTCTTGGAGGAAAAGAAAATTCCATTTAGTTAACTTGGTTTCAATGCAGGCTGTGTTTTGGATTATAAAATTATTTTCCAAAAATTCCAGATGATTAAAATAATTTTTAAAAGAAAACTTCTTTCTTTTTGGCTTGAATTATTTTACTTGTCATCCTCAGATGTTAGGCAAAAAATTCCATTCACATGCCATTTGGACAGAAGGTAGAGATCATCTTTTCAATAGGTTGTTTGGGTCTCCAAAATTAGCCCCACCTTTGTGTGATCTTGTTTCTAATTTTGAGAAGGTCTAGTCAATGACACTGGAATATTTGATGAGATTTGCATATTTTGCAAAAGTAGTGCTGCTTACTTTTATTTATATGTCTTTTTATATCTGTTATGTGCATACAACAAACCTCATCCTCTTTCAGTCATTATGGTGGTCATACGTGGCTATTCTTGAATAGCTTTCTCTTCCATGACTTCCTTGCTTCATGTCCAAGCAACTGGAAACAAAGTTAGTCTTTGCAATACCGTCACTGTAATGGGCTCTAAATTACAGGACCAACCTGATAAATAGACTGTGGGAGCTGTCTACAACTGTTAACCAAGAGCACTTGTAGTTCTACAGCTCTAGAGTTAACTACTTTTCCTTATCCGTGCTGCACCTGATACGCAATGATTCTGTAAAGCAAGTTTTATTAACAATTCAATTGTCCTTCTGCTACCTGGAGATTTCCTTTAAAGCAATAAAATTCCTAGTGGCCTAATCCAAATGACTACCCAAAGGGTCAAAAATTAGTTGGTTGTGAACATTGCCTAGTTTCAGAAATGGAGTTTGCACGTTTTATAAACTAAATCCAGATGAAAAATATTTTCTTTTTAATCATCTTCATAGGCTCATAAGAGTGAAAAGTCTATTTGAGAGAGTAAGAAGTAGGAGTGGTGGCATTAAAAGGTTGTTCATTCGCTGTCCCACAGCCTCAGTGCAGATGACAGGAATTGGTGAGTTGAAACTGTAAGGCATGAACTAAAATGAAAGTTTGAAAAGAAAAATATACAGACGTGCTATGTATTTACTTACTCGATTCCAGAAAAGTAACTTTAATTCAGAAATATTGTACTGTTACATCCGAAGCCTTCAACAGTACTGCAAAGTGATGAAATGTTTAAGATTTTTGCTAACTGTCCAGGAATATTCAGTAGCTAAAAAATAAATAGCAAATGGTAAGGGAAGGAAATGGATTTTTAAGCCCCATTTAAAATTAAACCTTGTGTTTATTAGTATCAAGCCATAACAGTAATACTTGTATTTGAGTATACTGTTACCAACAGGGAACATTTGGTCTATTTGGACATGCTGTGAGATCCAGGCAGCTGCTGTAGCTTAGCCATTTTTAAATACTTAATAAACTGGCACTCCTAAACCTGACTTATTTATTATTATGGACATAAAATCCCACAAAAGCAAGCCAGATGTTTAGGGAAAACAGTTTGGTTTCTGGGGTTTGAGCTGTGCATCATGCTTTTCATTATAAGATTTCCTATTCCTGTTCTCAGAATTTGGGGGTTTTTATATTTTCTGATAAGGCTACCAAAAATTCTTGCAGTTCATCCATTCCCTACATAAATGACTTGAATGGAAATTGTAAGAAATAAAATGTATGTGGTTTAAATGCTTGCTTCAAGAGCTAGTGTGTTTTCAAGAGTAATGCGAGTTTCAGGGTTTTTTTATTCAGAAAGAGCAGAGTTGCTTTTAAGTGCTTTTGAAAATCTTGTTCAGATCAAATCCCAGAAAGTAAGCTTGTGGAGTTTCAATCTTCAGAACACCATGGCAAATAATATGCCCTGTACCAAATCCCACTCCATGCGATTGAACTATGTGACTCTTCTCGTTATCTGTCCCAATTTTACGTTGTTTTCATTCTGTCTCTGAAAATTTCCATGAAATTCAGTTTGTTTGTGTTTCTCTCACATCCTCTCCTTACTGGCAGTGTTTAATGTCTTCGGCTTTGCTCCTCTGTTGAAATGTCTCTTGCATTTCAAATTTTATATTCATGTATGTTGAATAGTGATCTCCTTTGAAATTTGTTTTGCAAGTGCATTTCTGTGTAGAAGCTTACACTAACATGGTCATTTAATTATGTGTGTATCACAAGAAGGTTGATAATTCATCCTGGGCATTGTATTTGCCCAAACTGGAATCTGTTAGAAGGAGTTTTGTAATATTTAAAATGTTTGTCTGGTTTTATGTAGCATTTAAGATGCTAGTATAAAATGAAAGTAAGCAGCTCTGGTTGCCTAACTGCAGGCAATTAGTTGTCTTACAATGAGGCCATCTGATCAGTGACAACTGTTGCTTGAATTGTCAGAGAATTGTAGTTGATGTATAACATTTCATTAAATTTTATCTGTGTGATATTCTAATTAAATGGGACTTGCTAAGGAGTTTGAAAGTTAAAATTGTAAAGGTGGAAGAAATCCTGGCCAAGCAGAAAGTGATTGTGTCTTAGAAAATTATATTATCAATTCAATTATATTATCAATTATAGATAATGACTGTTTAAGGTTCAAGAAAAAGTAAGAATGGAAGAGTGGGCATGGATGTGGGAAACCTGTTAAAGGTAATGTGAAGATTCCTTCTCTGATGATTTTTCTCCTTTTTATAATTTCTCTCTCCTCTTGAAATTTGTCCTTTTTCTTCCCCATCCTCTGGAGTCTAATTCAGTTTGTCTATGCATCTAGAGCTACAGGTGAGTAAGTGAAGTAGCTGCTTAAAAAAAAGAGCCTAAGGACTTCCAGATTGATTCAGTACAGCAAATTTATTGGATCAGAATATTGGAGAATCGTGCAACTTTTGAAAAATATAATGAAACGTAAATAAGGAGAAGCTTTGGTACATTCAGACCATGACTTGACCCTTGAGATACCCTGAAATGCCATATTTCATGTGGCCTAGGTTAATAAAGCAGCTGGGATGTATGCACCTGCCCAAATTATTTTCTGACATAAATAATAAAACTGTTGCGTGTGATTTCGGTACTGGACAAGGAGAGGAAGAAACAAACTCCATGTAGGTAGAATGAGGAAGTCATCTGAAACTCAGCTGGCCACAGTGTTTTCTCATCAAGTTCCTGTTTCCTGAGATCTTTGAGACTTGAAATTGCCTCAGTTTTTGTTGAACAAGAGGAAGAAAAGGAGGGAGAAAGGGATGAATGAGATGCGTCTTTTGCTTTGGAGCAGACAGTAACACATAGGGAGTCCTGAATTGCACTAAACTTCTGACCCTAACTTAGGTGAACTAACCATATAGGCATTTACTGGTCAATACCACTTTCAGATTCTGGACCCTGGCATGAGAAAAAATTTGTTATCCTTGGGTGAGGTTTTCTCCATGCTGAAATAGTCAATATTTGGGCATCAGCACTAGTGTAAATAGTCATATAGGTAGCAAGGAAGAGACTAATACACATCACATGCCTTATACTTTCTTGAGGGTAGTCTCAGTAGCTTGTGCAGGACTATTTTTATCTAGAATGCCTTCCTTTTTACTTGGCAGTTACTGATTTGATACGCAAAACATAGAAAAGTGTTGTGTACGTAGGAGTATATACTTTGTCATATTTATGGGATGGAACAGTGTTTTAAACACTGGAAAGATTGAAGAAGAAGCAGGGAATATAGATTCATTACTCAATTCTTGTACTAGACGTTAAGAATAATTTAAAGAAGATAACACAGTAGATAAGTAATTGCTCTTTGAAATAAGTACAAGGAGGAAGTGGAGGGATGATTTTTGGGATTTACCAAGAAAATCTGAGTAAGTATGTTTAGTAGAAACATCTTCTAACAGATAAATCGTGTGGTAAGTTTTTATCAAAATAATTTATCATAACAAATAATTACCCTTAATGGCGATTTAAAGCAGCAGCACATTCATTCTCATAATTTTTCTTTTCATTCTTCTAGATGCGTTTTGAAATGTGTTCTCAGATCAATGTCATAAATGCTGCCATTTAAAATTCTGAATACACTCTTATGGAACATGCAGGTTCATGCTCAGATGTATAGGTACCTTACCTTTTCAGTGAAATAATCAGTGGCTGAAAAAAAGGATTTGAAATTACTTGAATATTGACATAGAACCTGAAGTATTTGTTTATGTAAATGGTGGAGTTAACGTCATTTATTGAGGATTGGAGCATTTCTCATCTTCTCTTTTATAAGAAGTGAGTCCAAATTAATGGAGCATTTCCAGCACCTATTTGGACTTTTTAATTTGTGCAATCCATGTGTTTTTATGGACTCATTGCTGTTTTCTGAAAGGGCGTAAATCAATATCCTTTTCAAACCTTTGAAATAAAATGCTGTTATTTGGACATGTTACAAATGGAATGAATTATGCATAGAAGATGGTCTTAACTTTTTCTAGATTTTCCAGTTTTTTATATTCCTCTCTCCCCCCACATTCATTGAAGGTGGTATGTTATCCGTGAAAAAATAAATATGATTTGAAAATTAGCTGTATTTAATGCTCACATTTTCTTCTTACTCATATCAACTGCAAAATAACACCTTTAACTGCAGAATACAACACCTTCTGTGATGAAAGGTGCTTTTATTTTCACTTGATTTTTTTGTAGATAAAAACTCTGTTCCAAGTCCAAGACTAGTAAATGAAAAAATTGTACAATATTGTTTCTCTAGTTAATATAAATAGGTTTATATTGTAGGGTTTTAACCTAGTTTTATGTATGAAATGTTTTTATTATGGATAGAAGTATAGATAGCAAATATATCAGTCTATAACATCAATTATACTACAGGTATCTCATTAAATTTGACTGTTTGTGCCATGCATGCCTGTTGATTAAAAAAAAAAAAAATCCAGTACCCAGGGTTGCTTTTTAAATACATAGCGTCTGAGAAAGGACATAACCCACAACTGTTTTCCCATATTCTACAATCACACCTACTATTACACCTCCCAACCTTAATCAAAGGTTTGTTTCTGGTCTACAGACTCTGGCTGGAGCAGGTGTAAATGGAAAGCAGATTTCTGAGTCGTGAGCCCAGCAGCTAACAACTTCCTGCCATAGTTGCTCATGCATTCCCTATAGGACTTCTAGTTCCTTAAATGCATTAGTGGTATGGCTGGAGAAGGACAGTTACCAAGATGATAGTTTAGAGTGAATACTATGTGTTGTACTGAGATTTCTAACTGGTACCTTGTAGTACCACACCAGTACCTAGTGGTACCTAACTGGTTACTACGCTCTGTACAGAACTGGTATGATTTCTAGGGGCACATAAATATAATGTGCTGCATTGATACAGTTCCAGAACTAAGGAAACGTGGATTGCTTTCAGATGCATGATTTTAAAAGTCCAAAGTCTAATCAGATCTAAGAAGAGGTTGCATAGGATTTCAGGAGGTGACTGAAGCTCCTCAACGAGTCTGTTGAGCACAGGGTAGTTAAAACCACCTCATAATGAAGCAAGAAATAGAGGCCCTAATACACCACCGTGCTTAAATTGGATTTTATTCACAATCATATCATTAGTTTCACTGAAAGCAAAGATTATTTACAGGCACAAATTTCCCCCTTTCTTAAGTTGTTTTCTGGGTATAGTTGTTTCTGTTGTACCCTCAAGGTCTTTACTATGTCATGACTTTTTTCCTTTGGACTTTCATGTTCAGACTTAGCCTAGTTGCTTTCAGCCAAATTTTGAATGTTCCCAGACACAATGAAATTGGACACTGTATTATTGGGATTAGATTGACTAATTAGTTGCAGTAAAATATCCAGCACTTTTAACTGCAGATGAGCCTGAAGTATAATATAATATAGGATTCTGATTTTCGGATCTGTAATCTCAGCTTTGAAGTTCAGAAATGTTCATATGGCATATGAATGGGAATGGCATATATGGACAAGTTGCCTGCAAATAAACCTTGATACAAACCCAGAAGTGATTTACAATCAAAATATAATGTAAATTAAGTGCAAGCTAATATGTTTTGAAAATAATTGTATGTTACTATGCTATTATGTGGTCTGCATTAAAATGCAGAGAAAAGGGGTTTGCAGCCCTTAGATTAATGTGCTTTTCACCAGGATATCAATAAAACCCTAATGCCAGCCTTGTCTGTGAATAAAATACCTATAAACACAGTATATAACACGTTTTTACATAGTTGACCTATTGAACATTTCCACATGTTTTTCATTTATGGGGAATTGTTCTTTCTTACTAGAGTCTATTCAGTTTTTATTTTTTTAACTCGATTTCAATGGAACAGACACCTTAAATATCTTAACAAGCATAGCTGACCTTTTTGTGGAATTCTCCAAACAGGATTGTCTGCAGCTGCTGTGCCGAAGGTGTGCTTAGATCTGGTTTGTGGAACGAATAAGGCAGAGGAATCCTCAGAAGAGTTTGTAGAAGTAGAGTGTAAAAGTTAGACGCAGGGGAAAACATTGGCACTGACCGTCAAAGAAGTGTATGTGGTGCATATAATTTCCCAGCAGTTGTGCCGTAGTGCACTCATACGCACAATATACTGGTTAACTGGTAATAGGAAGCCATTGTTTTCTTTACAGATCAGAAACATTAACTCCTGGCATGTCATATGAACATGTGCATAATGTAATAACTTAAACATGTATCGCTGTTGTAAGGCAGGTGTGAAGCAAGGATATTCAAGTTGAAAGATCCTGCAGCTAGTTTGAGAGTCAAGAGGAAGGCCAGGGGGATGTGTGGTCTGGAAATAGACAATATAAATGTTTTAGGAGGTTACTTTCCTTCTGTTATGTGAAAAATATAAATCTGCATACATAAAATTCATACTTAATCTTATTCTGTCCTTTGTTTCTTTTTTATTCCTTTTTTCCCTTTTTTTAACATTCTAGTCTTTGGTGGGGGGGAAAGGCAAGTTACCTTTTGAGAAGTTTTTATTGCTGTTCTCATTTTCCTTTAGCTGTAAAAGTACTTTCAGTTTTTCAGGTTGTATTATATATATATTAGAAAAAAAAAGACAAAACTTTGTAGGCTTGGTCTTAAAAGCAACCATTTCTGAGAAAGAGAAGAATTCCTATTCAATATTTTAAAACCAGATTAATTTCTATTGTAGTTAATGGACCTTTGAGATTATTAGTCATGTTGTATTATTTTGATAGCTTTCAGTAGATGTCATTGCTCAGTTTTAGCTACTGAAAGCACCAGCTCTCAGTCTGATGACAGTCTGCTCTAAATAGTTGTAGTCATTTCAAGGTGCATGTTCATTTCCTTTTGGTAATGGGACAAACTTTCTCTGGCTTATAAACCTCAAAACAGCTTTAATACAAAAGTAAAACTAAGGAGTGATTTAGCCATATTATGATCTTGGGTTTGGATTTTGTTTCCTCCTTTTTGGTAGGAACTTTCAGAACAACAGATGTTTTAAATGTCCAACATGAGATTTTAAATATGAAGCAAACCCAATGGTTATATCTCAGATTCAGGGCTCTGGAAGGTGCCTCTGTGCTATAGAAAAATTATATTCACAATCATTGCAGTATAAAACATGTCTAGTGCTGCTTTAAAATTTCCTCTATCAGAGAGTAAAATATTTGTCCGTTGGCCGTATCTGTTTTAAAATCCTTAATTTGTGGATTAGGATAATTTGCAGAGGCCATACACTTTTTTTTTTCCCTTGAGCGGTCTGGATACATGCTTTTTTTTTTTTTTTTTTAAACTGAGTAAGAATTCTTATAAGTAGGAAGTCAGAGCAAACTTCTACTTGCAAACTTCATGTAGAAATTACTCCATCCAAAAAATCCTGAAGAGCTAGAAGGGAAAGGACATTTTAATCTGCCATTGCAACTCAAATATTTCTGTTCACAGAGCAAATCTATAGAATACAATTTTTTTTTTTTTTAAAGCACCCCCCAAATGAATCCTGTGTGTGAGAGAGAGAAAGAACGAGAAACCAAACTGTTTCCAAATTGTAAACCTGAGGACTTGAAGTCAAGGGTCTTCCTACGTACTTGTTTCGTGAGTTGGGAATACAATGGCTACGTGGCATATTCTTCCTCTCCCCAGCTGTTAGCAGCGCTAGGGGTAAGTGTAAAGGCTCACCCCTTATGAACTATCATTTGTGTCTTTAAAACAGGGTCCTATTGTATTGGCTGTAACTTTTGCGAATGCTGTGTGAAGCCTCGATGCAAAGGAGATCAGTAGAAAGTTCGCCATTGACTACAAGAGTCTTTGGATCAGGCCCTGAGCTTTTAAGTCTATAACTGTCATGGAAAATAAATACTGCACTTTAAGGAGCAAGCTCCAGGGTCTCCTAAAAGTAGCTTAAATAGCTCAGAGAGGAGCAGTATAATAACTCCAGCTTTCATATAGTAGGTTCTCACTAGTTTTACATCCCAGGGATACTGCTGGGACTCCCAAATCACTGGTCAACAGTGTAATGATACATGGCAAATTACCTAGGTAATGGCAGTCGGATAAATCACCCCCAGCCAATGCTGGTTAGCCAAGGGAGGGGTGTGCGATGTATTAACTGGAACTAATTCCCCAAAGACAAAATCAAAGGAAAAATGGACTTGAGAAATTGTTCTTAACCCAATATGATGATTAGTGGTCATTAGTGAAGATGATTTATTTTTCCTTGTGGAAAGGCTAGTGAGTGACTTTAGAAAAGCAAATGTGAATGTTTAACTTTTTACAGAAATTGCTGGAAGGGATCAGAGATTTCACAGCAGAGCTGTTTGCCTTCAAGACAGAATTTCTGTTTGTATTCTTCAAATAAGGCAAAACAACACAGTGGAAAAATTTCAGGAAGTTCTTGATAACATCCAGGGCTGCAAACCAAACACAGTGACTTGGCATTATCATTTTCATGAGAAAGAAAGGAAATAAACAGTAACTACTCCCAAACCTCCCAAATGTTTTGCTGGGGGTGACATGAAGTTGAAGGTCAAAGTGCTGTCAAGCTGGTAGGAATTGAAGGTGCTGAATATGTCATAGGATCCTGGCAAAGGAAAGTGCTGTGACTTGTCTTAGCCAGAGCACAAACCTTTTTGGAACCAAACCAGAAAGCCAGTTAAAGTCACAGAAAAGTGTTATATTTTTCATACCTCTATCCAGAAATGCAGGACTTCTAAATCACATCTGATGCTCACAGTTAGCTGTGGGGAAAGTGAATGTAGTTTAGGGAGATGCCAATTATAATAATAACTTGAATAATCTTAGAACATTTCAAGATATTTTTCTGACACTAATGTATCGTGTGCTAGCAAATTGAGACATTAAAGGAAGGTGTTAATGGAAGGGTAGGTACATTGATGAGCATTAAGCACATTCTGTGTTAGGCAGTTGATGTACGAGCCCATGGTGATATTTTTGGAACTTTGTGGAGCATTGTTGAGTGCTGGAATTATCACCTCTTTATGAAGGTACAGGTAGGGGAGAATGACTTGCCCATCTCTGTTGCGGAGTTTGAATTCTACCTGCGCTATTTTCAATCTAGGCATGTGGAGGCAAGCCTAAAGGCTCCTGTTTTGTTTTATTGATCATATTGCTGGTTTTATGCTGTTGTGATTTTAGTGCATGTAAGTGTATCTATGCAAGATTTTAAAATATTTCAAATTGAATAATTAAGATGATGACTCAAAGAATCGCTTGCATGTAGGGTGCCATGTGAGATTTACATGTTTGTTATACAACATTCAAAGCCCTCTGACTTAGAACTGGTGTTTATGTTTTGTCAAATGAGCTTCTTTTCCTAATGTGACCTTTCCATCTCTGGCTTTCCTGTAATGTTTCTGACAAAAAAATCCAAGACGCTTATTCTTTTAATGCTGTGGTCTGCACTCCTGACTAATCTTTTTTCCCAGTAACCTGGATGCGATGTGGTGAGAGAGAACCAGATATGATTCATCATCTACTGTAAAGTGCAGCCAAATGATACGTGAATTATAAAAATGAGTAGAGGTTGAATGACAGAAGATGAGACTGAAGCAGTCATGGAGGATTCATGTTTGCAGCAGAATACAAAGAACCTAACCAGGTGTTTGATCAAAAGAGCCTTTACATTTTCAGTAGCCCTACACAGAAGAGCAATGCTATTGATGAATCTTATCTTCACATAATTTTCAATATTTAGATTATAGACCGACTAATGTATCTGGAAAGTCTGTTAAATTCTTCCTCTTCTGGCAGTGAATCCCGTAGGCCAGTTACATTAATGGCGTAAGATGAAGTGAGTAGCAGTGTTCATAGTAATGAATTTCTACTTGTTGGCTAAATACTGCCCAAATGCTGCAGAGGGTTAGGCAGATTTGTAAGGATGTGGCTAGAATACAAAGAGTAATAGTAGCAATTGAATCTTGTTTCCATCTTAGCTGACATTTTGAAAGATTTTGAGTGCTTCAGGGTACTTTATTTTTCCTGCTTGCTCTTGACAGCCAGAACTGGGTTGAAAGTCCATTCTTTAAGCATCTGTAGTTTCTTTCTATACTGAAAAATAGATTAGATGGAGGAGCTGGAGTTTTCTCTTCTGAAGAGGAATTCTTTGTGTCTGGATAAGACTCAGTGGCTTCTGTGTTTTACGGACTTTTTGTAGCTGAACTAATTGTCTTAACAAAGGTGGTTCTTCTCTCTCCCAAGGAATACACAGGGATGCTTTTTCTTTACCTAGGAATTTGTTCTCTCATAGCCCTATTTCTAGTTCCAGCCAACTCTCATTCGCCTGAGAATGACTTCTGTAGCTTCCTGACTGACTCGACTCCCTACCCCTTTGAAGCTGCTTTCTTTGCAAAAAAAATCCGGAAAGCTTATGTCTTTCTGGATAGTGCTTCTGACCTTGCTTTTAGTCACTGGTGGGATCATTATGCCAGAAAGAAGGTAGTGACTCTCTAAAACCAAGAGGGCAGTCAAATGTTTCAATTTGCCAAAGAAATCCATTTGTGTTTTTTATTTGGAGTCTTACACCATTCTTAAGCGCATAGTGACTGAGTCAAGTACAAAAATAAAGGTCATATTTTCATTATGCTAAAATTATAATAAATATGTTTAATATGGCTGATAGAAAAGGTTGAAGCTACACTCCCAAAAAGTGGATCAACTACCAGTTGGCAGTTGGCTGTGTCTGCCAAAGTTTGCAACAGGAACCAAATGCCAGTAGTTATAATATTAATAATGTTAACTTTTCCAAGATGCCTCATCAGCCCCAATTTAAGTCTTTCCTTGCGTGTAACTGAAAACAAGGATGTTCTTTCAGTGCATCTCCTAGTTTATTTCACTGGCTCCCTTTTTCTTTAATTAATGACAATGTACTGTCTACTGCAGTGAAGATTTTTAATGTAAACAAAGAAAGCAAATGGAGCTTTCATGCAGTGTGGATTATCTAATCAGAAGAGTGCTTAAGATAAATTCGGAAGGGGTTAAGATTCCTGATATAACCATTAAATCATTGATAGCCTTCCAAAGGCTCAAACCAGTGCTGAGTAGAGTGGGATAATGACTTCTTTATATCTGCTGGTGATGCCCTTGTTGATACAACAAGTTTGCTGAGCAGGAGCTCCCAACATGCCCTGACAGCGATGGAGACCAGCGTCTGGCCACTATGGGCAGGAGCACAGCCTGTAGGTTGAGAGAACAGGTTTTCCGCCTCTACTTGGCACCCATTAGACCACACGTAGATACCACGTCCAGTTTGGGGCCTCCAATATGTGAAGGAATCAGTGAGCTGGAGCAAGTTCAAGTGGCCAGGGCTGGAGCTTCTGCCCTGTGAGCAGAAGCTGAGGGACGGGATTGGTTCACCCATACAAAATCAAGGTATGCCTGCTTAATTAAATGCCTTCAGTAGATTCTATAATGCTAGTTATTGTTTCTTTTCAGTTTACTTTTAGATGGTTTTAGCTTCAAAGTAATGAGAAAAATCAGTTTATACTGTGCCTGTGGGTGTGTTTTAATAATTGTTATTTATTCACTGATCTAAGCAGAGGCGTGATTGTGGCTCTCAAGACACAGATGAATGTGTTTGTATACTGATAATTTTGGAATGATTGTTTTTCAGTCTCTCTTGTTGGAATTGTTTCACTTTAAATAAACTAAGTATTAAGGAGAGGGAAAGACCACTGTAAAGGGTTGTGCCATTTGGTTCTCTTAGGAAATGGAGATTTTTGACTTCACATCCTTGCTTCGGTGAATTTTAATTATCCAGAATGCAATGGTTGCAGAGAGTGAGTCAACCACCTCAGAGGAGCCAATAGACTGATAGGTGGGGAGTGCCTGGGGATCTGAGGAAATAGTGGAATCCAGCACTTGAACTGAAGATTTGCTCTTTCCAAGTGAATATCCTGCCTGGAGGCATTTTTGTCATCCTTTGTTTCCCTTTTTGAATATGGCAAACTTGCATTTTCCAGTTTAAAAGGCCTATTGAAAACTACTTGATGAGTTCTAATCGTAATTTAATCTGTAACATAAAATCTAAGATTTTTACTGCTACTTTTCTTCGTTTTGTGTCTTATCTACCTATGTGGTGATTTTCCTTTCCAAGTAATTTCACAAAAAGATCTCTAAAATCTTCTGGATTTAAATTATTGTGGGTTTTTTTAATTTAAGAAGTGAAACTTTATTCTGCAAGGCTAGTAGCCAGTGTAAGGTGGAGCAGTGTCCTTGCCAACTATAGGACATTTGTTAACAATGTTTATTATCATAATGCTAAAAGTATGTTATTACAAACTCTGTATGAATAATATTTTTGTTCAAGTTATAGCACACAACAAGGTGTGCATTATAAAACAGTGTGTCTTTGGCTGAATGACCTAAGTGACTTGAAAAGTGGGATTTTTGTATTCATCCACACAAATGTATTCATACCGTTAAAATTTTCCAAAACTAATTTCTTTTGAACAGTGGGAGAGATTAAAGAGGGGAAAGTGATTCCGTGTGATCTCGTTGTGATGGAAAGAACTTCAAGCTGATGACTGGGATGTAATTTATAGTCTGTTCCTATTTTATTATTTCAAGGCAGCTATATGTTTTGAGTATATTGTAGTTTAAGATGGGAACAGTAGTGCTTTGTGATCTTAAAGGGACTTATCTTCAGTGATGTGTTGAAGAATGTTAGTGCTACACATCCTGTCTATTTTCAACTCGTACAGTTCCACATAGATTTAAAAAAAAAAAGGTAGACTATTGATCAACGTTAGTTCGTTCATACTGTAGCAAAGAATCAGCTGCTACATACATTCTGCACTGTGATTAATTCATCTTTCAGCTCCAGGTAAGCTGCAGAAAAATATGAAATGGCTATATCAACAACTTTTCACAATTACAGTTTCAAAGTTGGATGTGTGATCAGTGCTAGCTACTTAGGCTTTAGAGTGTGCAGAAAAGCAGAACAGGATAAAACATCATCCCAATCTAAGATGGATGTCTTGCACAAGGCAATGGATTACTCTCTGGTTGTGAATTCCTTTCTCTGTTATCTATCAAAGAAGTCTATTATATCAAAGCGGATGCCTAATTTTTGCACACTTACCATTAGGTGAGCTGGATCCTACTCCTCCCCCCTCTCCCATGTAATGCAGTCAATTGCCAGAGAAAACTGGTAACAAATGAAACATCAGCATTATCAGTATGTTGTGTATTATAGTGGTGTAACTCTTGGAAAGAAATAGTACCTTTACTAAAAAGCCGGAAACTCATTGCATGTAAATTCAGTGCTGTTCTACTGAGGCCAATGGAATTGCGCTGATTTTACGTGAGCTGAAGATCTGGCCTGTGTTCTGGAGCTAGTGTGGAGGACCTTTTGTGTTTACCTTTTACTTTATTAGTGTCTCAAACCCACACTGCGCTGCCATATACTTGTCAGTCACTTTTCAGAATTGGCATGTACTAGTTGCTCATGAAGCACGTAAAAGGTTTGATAATTGATTGTTTGACCCAGAAATAACTAAATGAAAATACAAAGCAGTTTTTGCCATCTGAGTGCTGGCAAGAAACCAAAACGTTAAGCTCTGATATATACCTCAAATAAAACTTGACATAAAACTATGAAATGTATAGAGAGGTAAGTTTCACTAATACAGTATTGGCATAACAGAGGGTAAAGTTCCACTTGCCATTAAATGGAATGCAATTTCCTGATAACATTAATGTGAAAGGAGAATTTGGCTTCCATCTTAAAGCCACCCTGTCTTTATTATTAATAAGCTACTGGTTGTCTTGGTCCACTGTACTGGTCTCCACTTCAGGCTTGCAACTGAAATAAGGAAGCTTTCCTGAGCATCAGGCAGTGTACTAGCATCAGAAAATATGATGAATGGCACTGAAATGAAACCATCAGGTTCTTAAGCAGAGTGGTTCCATTCTCGAGTTCAAGAAAAAGTTTAAACCACTGGATAAAATTATGTGCCAATTATGTATAAACTTCTTTACCACTAGAATAAAGGAAGCCATAATTCAGTAGACTTACGTTTTATTGAGTTCATCTGTTTTCATTTATAAATAGAACGTAAGAGAAAAAGAAATCTGTGCTGGTGGACAGTGAAATAATGCGCCTTCTATACACTTGTAGTGAAATGAACCAGAACCCATGATTTCTTTCTTTGGCAGGTTAAAAGAAGACTCAGAAAAGGCAAATCTACTGTAAGAATGTCAGTCTTTTAATAACGTAGTTGTTAATGTCAATCTCGAACATTATAGTTAATAATAGGCCTGCTGATATTTAACAGCATATTCAAGCTCCTCCTGGAAAGAGGAAATTTGGAAGGAAGACAATTATTTTAACAATTCTTCAGAGAAGAATTTAGACCAAGCCTATAAAACTCCATATTTGGGGCATAGTTTTTTTTAATTGCCTCAGAAATTCCTAAAGATCTAATTTCATTATTTAGATTGTTTAAACTTGTCCTTTTGTGTGCAGCCTTTTAAAATTAAATACAACTTAAATCTAAAACATGAGGAGACATGGCATATTTAGTACATAGAAAAATACTTGAGCAGGCACAATAAACCAATAGATCAAAAAAGAACCAGGCTTAAAATTCTGCTGTTGCATCTAGCTTGGACACTTGCTGGCTAGAAAAGGGGAATATTTTTTTTTATTTAAGATAGACTTGTTGATATTAACTTCTTGAGAATGATAAATATATATACTGTTAAATCTCATTTCTATTTGTTACTCAACAGTAATGTTACATTACATTAAAGTCTTAAAATTAATCACTGGAATAAATCATAATTAGGGTAGCAGCTGGTACAAACAGGAATGAAGTGTTTAGTACACCTGTCTAATGAAGAATTAATTTGTCTAAAGTATATGAATCTAAGTATGAATATATAGCTTGCTAATTGAATTTATGGTTTACAGACTACAGGATGAATATATTCTAAAGTATCCCCTTAGATCCCTTTAGTAGTAATTAGGACTGTAAGGACAGCCTTGTGGTATTTTCATTGCATCATTAAAATGAAATGATTAGTTAAGTAGTCTTGTACCAGAGCCACGTGTTAGCTTAAAAAAGGGAATTTTTCTACTTCAAAGAATTAGTAAATCCGTGGCTAAAATACTGCTTTTATGCAAGTATGTAGATATATTAATAATATAGAATCTGGAAAAAATATATTATTGATACTAAACATCAAAAATATATAGCATTCATTTTAAAATAACGTGTATGTCATCTGTTACTCCCGTATAAATTCCCAAAACATCCTCCTTGCTAAGTCCAGATTTCAGTAAATTTCAGTGAAATCATAGTATTTGGCTAGCAGCTAAACACAGCTGCAATATTTTCAATTTTTTATTGCGAGAGGGTCTGATCTTCAGTGAACATCTCTGCAGACAGAACGTATCTTAGAGTTGGGCCATCGTCTGTGATAATTTCAGTCTGAACTATGGGCATCATCTTGTTGACGGCAAGTGCTGCGTTTTGTAGCTATGTGGTGCAGAGTGAATGGTAAGTGTCCACTTCTATTTTTGTGAATTTAGGATAATTATATTTCTCTCTGTTTTACCCAAAACCTGTTATCTTAGAATGTGGATAAGTTCCTCAACAATGTTTTCTCTGAATCCAGTCAAAAACTTAAATGCTAAACCCACCACTTTGTTGGGGTTTTTATGATATCACATAATGCACTATCACATTGCAACTTAAGACTTTACTCAGCGTAAGAAGCAGTAAAACTTCTGTGGAGTCAGCTGGGGCAGGGGGAAGCCATTTTCAGCCAAAATACAGGCATATTTTGCCACTTAATGTTCACTCACAGCAAAGCGTATTTTCTTGAATAGCGTTTACATGTATGTCCAAGCAAGTAAATGAAAGTGACTGCAGACCAGGAAGCTTTACTCAGGTGTTGGTGGCACCAGCAGTGGCAATGAGGTGGCACAAGCCAGCGGTCCTGAAGAGCGCTAAGAACCTTTGGCAGGCTTGTAGCTTGTCCTTGGTGCCGCCTCTTCGCAGAGATGCCCATCAAAACTCCTGGTAAGCCTTCGCTCTGTCTGTGGAAATACATGAGAAGCAGAAAGATTTAACAAACCGAGCCTGCGGAGAATCATGGGACACAAAATTGTGAAAACACAACCTCAGAAGAAAGTGAAGAGTGAGCTAAGATCAAGCCCAAACCTGAGGGAAAGGCAAACAAACTTGTTAGTGAAAAGTAGCTTCAAAGAAACACTTTCTTGTAATTTTCTCTTTGTAGTAGAAATACCCTAAAGATGCTAAATTTTGGCTTCCCGCGCAGGCCAAAAAGAAATAATGCTACTCAGGCAAAACTCCCAAAAGATGTGTCCAATAAAAATGCGTTACTTTCTTGGATTGCCTTTCACTGACTTAACAGAGCTTTAGATGACCTAACACACACGAGCAGAATAAGTCTGTCTGTTTCTCTGTAGTGTTCAAAGTCATTCTCCTAATAGCTGTCATAAATTCCACGCACCTATTCTGCACCCAAAAGGCTGTTTAACAGCAAGAGTCTAGTTGGAGTTAGGGTCACTCCAGTTATTTCTCCTTTTTCCTTACCTCATGACCGACAGATGGGACATAAGGAAATATAGGAGTCATTATCCATGCCCTTGAACACCTGAGAGCTCCTTTGCAAAAGTGAGCCATCTGTTTAGTACAGAAAATAATTTTTAATGACTGTTTTTCAACACCAGAGTACCAATGAGCAACTTTTAAAAGGTCAGAACGACTGCCTATATTTCACTGCCGTGGGAAATCCATCAGGCAATAATTTAACCTGTGTGCTCCTACATACACGTATGCAAGTTCCATATTGTATTACAAATCCGTCACCTACTTTGTATTTCCCCAAACAGTCTTTTTGACTCATAAACTGTTTTCTTTAAAACTATGGCCTGCATAATTCTCTGTGGAGACAGAGGGAAGGAAAAGGATTGCAGCGAATTGTTTCCAGAGGGCTTGTGTATACAGAGATGCTTAAAAAAGTGAGAGTGAATTTAATATTGAGAAATAAAGTGCATAAGTTAAAATTGGATGGATGTCCTGGTGGACAGTCTCCTCCTGGAATTAAGATGATAGTAGAGTGTGCCACCGGGGTGCTAAAAATACTCCCCTCACAA
This sequence comes from Grus americana, assembly GCF_028858705.1. Lineage (NCBI taxonomy): Eukaryota > Metazoa > Chordata > Aves > Gruiformes > Gruidae > Grus > Grus americana. The sequence continues at coordinate 115,700,507 of NC_072853.1, forward strand.
GGTGTAGGAAATGTTATTTGATGCATTTGTCTTTGAACCTTTTCGCTTAATCGCTTTAACTTTCCTGAATGAACCCAGATGCATGTGGCTAATCCAGTCAGTGGATCACTGCTCCACTTCTGTTGCAGCGTTGTGAGGTTTATTTGAGGCTTAATTTCATCATGTGAACAGAATAGGAAGATTTTTTCTTTTATTTTAATTAAAACAAACAAACAAACAAAAACCACAACACCTTTTACTTCCAAAAGTGAAAGTGGCCTGTGAAGACAGTTATGCTACTCCCATAGCCCCTGTGTTAAATATACCACTGTTAAATATACGTGGTACTCCATAGTACTATGTAGATTTACTAGCTTAGGCTTCTGCAATCTTGGCATCATTCTCATTGTGCTTTGTAAAACTACTGTGAAAAAATTTGTTCTCATACTAAATGAAGTGTCATTCATGAGAAACTATCCTAGGAAACTTTCCAGGAAACATAAAATGTAAAATGGCATTTTTATTTTTATTTTTTCAAATACCATTGAATCAATAACCAGTGCTGTAAGAAAATGTGGCTACTCTAATGTAAGTACACACCTTTAAAGGATGTATTACTGATTTTTTTCTTAAGTTATTACTATGCTATCCCACTTTTAGTTAGTGAAAAAATAGTTCCGTGAAAATACGTATGTTCTTCTGCTTTATATTCTAAAACAATTTGTAAGGCTGGAGAGAAAACAGAAGAATGCCAGTTGCTGTTTTTTTAAAATTTGGTCTACCAGACCAAACAATAACAATTAATTTTAATAATTTTGTCTTGATCAGTTGTTTCTTCATTTAAGATAACTTTTTTATTTCTAATTTAGGGTAGCAAAAATTTTATGGAAGTGTAAACTCCTTAATAGAGTGTTTACAAAATAGGAAAATCAGAATGTAAGAAAATTGGAAATAATAGATATATTAAAAGACTGTATCTTTGGGTTTTTGCGGGTTTTTTTCCTGTTCATCTCATATTTATCCTGCTGTTTTATAAACACCAGCTCTAAAATCTTATCATAAAGTTCGTACCTAGATCAGTTTATCAAGCTCCGGTTTTAGTTACAAATTTGATTTGGATAATCCAGAGAAAACGTGGCATCATCAGCCTGATAGGTGTATTGCTCTAAAAGCAAGTGCTACGTTGCTTCAGAATTTGCAGCTTTCTCTTTGTGCATGTAATGAAAAGCGTGTAGCAGACTACAGAACTATGTAATTTTGCAGTGCCCAGACAGCATGATCTTATCAGAATGTGATTATCCATACTGTCAAGATTGTAGATATCAACAGTAGCTGTATTTTCCTGTGAAAGACTGGAACGAGCACTGTATTCACAAAAGCATCTTTGGTATTTTCAAGATGGCTGGAGTTCATTTTGAATAAACCATTTAAGTTTATATTCCACTTAATAATATCGATGATTTCTGTTGTTGACATTCTCAGACAATATTAACTTTCAAGAAAGAAAATCGATTACATGTCCTGTACAGGCATTTGGAAAAAGTGTTTCTGGTGTCTTCATCACCAAAGATTGGGTAAAGGTGGGTACATTTAGTCACTTTCAGTTTTCCTCCCATTATTTTCAAAGCGAGGAGAAATTTTAAACTTTATTTAGGATACATAATTTCCTGATTCTTGAAGAACTTTTAGTCATTTTAATGTTTAATTCAAACCAATCTCAATCTACAGAAATTTTTCCTGCTGTGCTCATGTGGTTGTTGTCAAAGATGAACCCATTTGGAAAGAATCCTTTCCTAGTTCTGCAGCAGCCTTTGCTGCACAAGGGTAAAACTTCAGTATCCTTCCCCGTAAGCCACGATAGTTCAAGTTATGAGTATTCACTACATGCTTTATGTTTCTGTTGAATATTTCTCTTTTGTCCTTTACATTTGGTTTTAGTGTCCCTCTCCATTTTCAGTGTATAATGTTCATTCTTGTCTAAGTACAGGAAGAACCAATTATTGTTATAGTATTTCAGTGAGGTGACATTGTATATCGAGGTGTATTAGGCATTTAGGAAATACCACAGATAGATGGTTGACGGCTTGCCTGCTCTGGCATTTCATTCTTCCAGGTTATAGACAGCCTGGCCACCTTTACTTATGCCTGTGATCTTTGGGAAGCTTGTATCTTTAGTCTAGATATGACTAATGGTCTTTATCGATATTTCAGACAGATCTGTTTAATGCAGATTTTTAAGATAGCCGTGTCTGTGTGTTCTCTGTTCAAATAATAAAATATAATTAAACTTATATAAGTACTTAGCCACGGAGATACTTATGGATTAATTAGGACTAGTGCTTTTTCAAGCTGTTTTGATTTGTAAACTACTACACTTTTTGGAAAAGAACTGAAGGACTGTAATGAAAATTAGTTTTTTTCAAGGCCTTTAGAAGTAGACCATTGATTACAAATTTAAGACACTTATTTTCAAGTATTATTAATTGTCCTTCCTAAAATGACAATTAATAGAATTATCATAACAATCTTCATCGGTATACCTCACACTTTTAATGTATTTTTTCCTTCTTGTTCCTTCTGTCATTACCTTGACTGTTAAGGTCTTCTCCTCATCATGGCCTCCTCTCCATCATCTCTCCTGATTACAAATTATACAAGTATCTTTTTCTAAGATAATTTTTTGCCCTGTCTCTCTGACCATCTCTATTCTTCTGTCTCTTACCACATCACATTCAGTCTCTTGGTCCTCAGCTGTCAAGAATCCCATTGCTTTGCTTTCTTCTTTTGGGCTGCTGTGACTTTCTGGTGTATGGTGTTCTGGTGTGTACAGTGGTTCTCAAGTCTTCTTTTCTTTCTGTGTGTTTAATGCTCCAGGCCTGAAACAATCCTTCAAGAATCCCTTTTTTCCAAATTCCTTCTAAAGCTCCTCTTCAGGAACAGGAGCACATCTTTTCATTAACTACTCCTCCATGCATTTTCTCTGTCTTATAGGTGATATGCTTTTTGACAAAGGGATTCCAGTTAATGGTGCCTAAATTGATGGTGCTGCTAGCTCTCAGTTGTATGTCTTGCAAAATCTGATGCTTCAGTAAGCCCTTCAGCTCTTGAACACAACAGATTTGAAAAGTATGTCAATTTCCATATTAAACCCATTTTTTCCCCAGAAATTATTATGGTTGTGGAAGGATTTGCATTACAAGTGCAGGAATGAGAAAGCAAAAGTAAACCACCCTAATCTTAATTTTTAACATTTTTATTTTTAAAGTTAATGTCATGAATTTTGGACCCTGAGTCATCGTTTTGAATTATGGGGATTTGAAAAACTGTCTTTTGTCAATGTTTCTTAAATTAAGAGGTAGTAGTTAAACTCTGCATTTTTGGGTGGGCTCATATGAAAATGAGATGCATTTCAGAAAGCTTTTTACCAAACATAACTTTTCTGTTGTCAGTACAGAGGTACCTGGATGAACTTTAGTGATTTTGATATGCACGTGGTCAGACTACTTGATCTGACATTCCCTTCTGGCTTCAACCCCTACGAAATGGAGTTTATAATGAGTATAGAAGCCTTTGTTCATTAGCAGCAGGGTTTTATTTTTGTGACTCTGTCATGAAGATGAGTCTTTGCATTTTCCATTTTTTGCACCTTATCTTTCTCAGGAGTTTTGACTTTGCTTGTCTGATTCCAAGTATTTACAGTTACATTAATTTTGGGGGAAAGAGGGAGGTTCAGAGGACAAATGTTAGTATTTGTATTTCTTTTTGCATAGGGATCACAAGTTTTGGCTGTAGGCTTTAACTGGGTTGTCTTGTTTGTGGGGTAAAGGAGGGATGCATCCTCCATATCCTGCATTTATGAAATCAGAGAAGACACTTTCCAATCCCACACTGGCTAAGGATATTCTGTTTCTTTGGGAAATCTCAGGAGAAGGACAGCATCCAATTGTCTGTGCCAGATACAGTGTTATCTTGGTCAATGTGTGACCAGCCATATTTAAGCAGGTCACACAGGCTGTAGTAAATTAGGCTCTAGTAAATTAGTATTTCTGGCTGTTGTAGCAAAAGACTTCTGAAACTCTTGATATTTTCTTCTTTTATCAGCCTACATTTCTGGCTTGAAGGATTATCTAGACTCGTTCCTCTCAGTAATCATGTCACCTTTTAACATTGTGGTGGTTTAACCCCAGCTGAGTACTGAGCACCACGCAGCTGTTTGCTCACCCCTTCCACCCTCAAGGGGATGGGGAGGAGAATGGGGGGGGGGGGGAACCACCTTGTGGGTTGAAATAAAAATAGTTTAATAAGATAACAAAAGAGAATTATTATTGTTGTTGTTCATATATAAAACAGGTGATGCACAAATGCAGTTGCTCACCACATGTGGAAAAAACCCCTGACGCCCAGTCTGTTTCCGAGCAGTGATCCCGCCTCCCGGCTAGCCTCCCCAGTTATATAGGGAGCAGGACATTGTATGGCAGGGAATATCCCTTTGGCCAGTCTGGGTCAGCTGTCCTGGCTGTGCTCTCCCAGCTGCTTGTGCACCTGGCAGGGTGTGGGAAGCTGAAAAGTCCTTGACTTAGCACTACAAGTACCTAGCAACAACTAAAAACATGAGTTATCAACATTATTCTCATACTAAATCCAAAACACAGCACTACACGAGCTACTAGAAGGAAAAATAACTCTATCCCAGCCGAAACCAGGACAAACATGCAAGAGCAAATATCTTCATTCAAAGATTTATCACATAAAATGAGTTTGCTGTATTAAAAACTTCATTTGAGTGAATATTTAGCTCATGATATCAAGGATTGAAATTCACAACCTAGTTTAGAAAATGAGAAATTATGCTGCAGTAGTGTGCTTTTTTCACAAGATGTTTTAAGCTGCTTATATTTTTCTGTTCTCTGGAGTCTATACAGATAACCCTTTTTTAACCTCTAAATATAGTACAACGGTAACACAGAGCATTTCATCCAGGGTACAAGTAATCTAGCAACAAAAATGCCTGTGTTACAAGGTTTGAGTTCAAATGTTCAAGGGTAGAATTGGCTGTAATGGTATATCTGTGAAAAAAATAAGCCTGTGGTGAAGTTGGAACCCCAGTGCCAAAGCACAACATATAATTGGGCCTAATTTTTTCCATATGTATCAACAAAAACAGTCTTTGCTTCCATGAGAGATGAAAGCTTCCCTTTCTGTCATATTTTTATTTTGTATATAATTCCTAACTCTTTATAATTTCATGGGCTTTTTTAAAAAAACATGCCTAGATTTAGGGAGAGATGAGCTGTCACCCTGGATTTGAGTTTGTATTTCTAATAGAAAAGCCTTTTTTGGTGGGGAAGGGAAAACACGACTATTTCCCCTCCCCTGCCAAAAGGGCTACTATGTTAAAATCCTTGTACGGTGCCTGTGAACTATCCAAGTTGGCGTGGAACAATCTATTTGTGAATTGATTTAAATACCTCATTTAAAATAAATAATCTAGTGGAATTAGTGTAATAAATCTTCATAGAGTAAGCTTACTATTTATATAAGATCGAAGAAGTGTTAAATACATTTCTGTTCTGTCGACAGTGTATGGCAGTGTTTTTCCCTCATTTCAGTCCCAAATAAAAGATGCATATTTTCTTATGCATTTATTCTGTTTAATGTGGTATCTTTCCCAATAATTTTTCTTCTTTCTGTCTATAAGTTCAGCTAATATATATCTGAATTCTGTAGAAGACTGATAGTATAAACTATTTCACCTGTATTACATTACACTTCTTTATGTTCTGTAAATTCATTGTTATCAGGATGGTTGAGATATTCTCTGCGTTGTTTTTTAGTTCCTATAGAAAATTAAAGGTTTATGCATTAATAAAGGATTAAGAAATGCTTTGGTATCCATCCCTGACACTTGTGCGTGCTCGTAAATACACACATGCACAGAGAGATTTGTCTGCCTTCTGATACAACGTTGAGCCAGTCAAACTGCCAAGCAGAGTATCCCGAGCCTCTTGCAGGTGACACGGATGCAATGGCTGCTAGATCCAAGTGCTTTGCTACCTGCATCGTGTCTAGGTAACCTCTCGCCACACCAGCCTGCTCTCCCTGTTTGTGTGGTGGCAGCCACTGAGACTCCAGGTGTTTGGCAGTGTTCAGAACATGATTAGTTAGGGCTCCACATGCTGCTTAAACAGCCTTTTTGTGTGTCTTCTAAGAAAAAAAAAAAAAAAAGAAGAAAAGTAGACTTCATGGAAATGTCTCACAGGATGCCAGTGGTATCTTGCTGGTTTACTAGTTCACCTCACGTCAACTCTAGTTACATCTAGAATTTGTTTTGCAATTTATCCCTTCCCTAACTGATTTTGTGAAAGTGAAGGGATTATTTTTTTTTTTTTACCTGGCCTTACATCTACACAGAGTTTAAAACATTTTGCTCTAGACATGGTTATTTTGCTAGGGGCAGAGTTGAAACTTGGACTGGCCATGGAAGCAGACGTCATTGAAGTGACTTTTGGGTTCCCCGCATTACTGGCTGTGCAGAACTTAGATGCGGATGTGAGCTAAAGCCATCTTGGGAGTTATTTCTCAGGGGCTGTTATGTGTCCTGTAAAGATAACATGCATAGCACAGTGCACCTTTCCCAAATGACTTTATATGTTACTTTTCTGTTTGTTAGGGGGAAAAAAACCAGACACTCAAGAAAGAGGAGGAAGCATTCTTCTTCTGATGCAGCTAGAAAATATCTAGCTAAAATCAAGGCAGGCATGTCTTGGTCACGATAACCTGTTTCCATGGATCCCCACTGATGTATTTTTGTAGAAGCAGTCTGATGCATTTTTGCTCCTGGTTAAGAGACTCCAAACAAAGCAGCCAACTCGGCAGAATGAAGCAAAGAAAGCTTTTCTGCCTTGGTCTCGTTTCAGGTCAGCCAAAGAAACATTCTCTCAGACGCTAGGTGACCCCAAATCCCAGGACCCTCCTGTAGTAGCAGAAATCCTTTTGGATTTCGTCTAAAGGGTTTCTTTGAATCTTAATATAGGTCAGCCACTTTAGAAACAGGAGCTGCTGCTTATGGTCTTCACAGCCTCCAGGTACAAGCCTTCCTTCTTCTGTAGTCTGCTCCTGTCAGTTGACTTTTTCAAGCCTTGGGCTGGTCCTGCTTACCTTTACTGCATCCATTCCCCATACGTACCATGCAGACCTCTCAAATCCCCACGCTACTAGCCTAACCTCCAAGAACTGGGATATTGGAAGCAAGAAGTCTGGCCTGTGTGTCCACTTCAGGCCTAGATCAAACGAGCTACTGACATGCTTACAGCACCTCTCCTGAAAACCCCTTGCTAGTCCAGGACCCCTTCTGACAACTAATAACCATATTCTTCCCTTTCAGTTATGTCAAATGAAATGTACTGCAAACTAGATACATGTCCCTTCTATCACTTCTTTTATTGACAGCCACTGGTTTTATTTGCCTCCGCTAACTAGCGTCTTCTGCCTGGAGTCACCTACGTTCATCCTCTCGCTTCATTGCTTTCACGCTCTTCTTTCAGCCTTTCAGCTCTACTTGTGCTTTTCCTGCAGCGGTTCCTCTCTAGCTGTCTCTTGCTTGTCTTACTATTTTGGCAGTGTGGTTTTATTCCAGCCTCTGAGCCTCCCCTTCATAAACTCCATCATTTTGGACCCCTTTTACCTTTTCAAATGGGATGTCTTAAGCCAAAATTTTAGGAATGTCATTCTGGCCCTCCTCAAGTCAACTGGCTGAGGATTTTGCCATCTATCTCTTTGTGTAGTTTTTTCCCCCATGCGTTTGGGCACTATTTGCATATATAATTGTTACATATGGATCTGTCTCATAGAAGAAAAATAAGCTGAACTTACTCCAGTCTCTGTATAGTCAAATGATTGATATATGACCAGTATAGACTAACAAAAAGAACATTCTGCAATGTGCATATTGCTTTGATTACTGAGGTTTTTTAGAACGTCCAAACGCTGCACAAAATGAATAACAAACATCAGATGTTTGAAAATTTAACTCAATAGAAGTCAAGGAAATAATGCTTAGTAGCAACTTGTTACAAAGAGTTCATATTTTTCTATTAATGGAAAATGACACAAAGGTGCCCTTAGGCCAGCTCAGTATTTGTATTAGTAAGTGACCAAAACTGTGTGTCAAGGCACTCGTACACATACTAATCACTTGCATTTGTAACTGCTTCCTCCGTCTTCCTGGCAAAATATCAGCATTAGGAAATTGTGACTAATGGTAAGAAGAAAGAACATTGAAACACTTATCTTAATAGGCACTATATCAGTACGATCTTTATAGGTGCCAAAGAAAAAAATAAAATACAGTCTGATTAACCTAAATAAGATAGAGTGTGAATGAAGGAGGCAGCTCCTTTGAAATGTAAGTGAAAGTGACCAAAAAACTCCCACAGAGTTTGCTTTTATTACTTATTATTTTTTATTGCATTTGTTAGGAACACGAACAGTGTATGTACTCATTCCTTCAACACAGAATCAGTTTTGTGCACGTACAGGCATGAAAGGCAGGCAAGTCTACAGCATTCATCTGTTTTAATTTTTGGATATTTTTACTCCTTTTAAAATCTAATATTTCTGGATAAAATTTACATCCTTTGTTCCGTTGTTTAAAAATACGGGGGGGGTGGTGGTGGTGGTTTTGTTTTGAATAATTAGTTATGGCGTCTGATTGTATAAGAATTGTTCTATTGTTTGGACAGTATGACAGTCTCTTGTGTTTTAAGGATTTTTTTTTTTTCAGGCAAATGGCTTTTGAGAATGGCAGCATTTCAAGATTATGAAACTGCCGCTGATGGTAATGGTTCTGTGATAATTAAACTGTCCGCAGTGTCTGTTTTTTTGTGAAACTGAGACAAGGGTAGTTGTGATTTCATCAAAGGCTTTGTTTGAGCTCTGGCAGCTGGCAAGGCAGAGCCTTCTGCTAGCAGACTGAGTACCATGCTGAAGAGTTTTCACTATACGTTTCCTTCATCAGCTTCATATTCATCACATTTCATCTTTGCCCATCTCGTAACAAGACTAGTCGACTTCTTGGTGTTCTTTGTTGACAGAATAGCCAATTTGTCCTCTTAGTAGTAATGTATTAAAATTGGCTTTTGGAGGTTTCTTAAGCTGAAGGTAGGGACCATATTCTCCTTGGGAGTTTCAATCTTTTCATGACCATTTGCATAAGAAAGCACAGTAAACTAAATGTGCCTTGATATTAAAAATAAGTCCTAAAATTATAAAATATATCATGTCCTTGCATTAAAAATAAAAAAAGTTCTCTTCTCTTGATTTTAAAGAAATGTACGTCTTATTCTCTGAAGAGGTCTGTAAAAGCCCATGTGTCTATCTTTACGCAATTGTGTAATTCTCTTTAACGTTTTAGGACTGGTCAAGAGTTTAAAGCTAAGGGTGACCACAGGTTCTCATGGCTGGAGCAATGCTGAGGGATTTTCACTACTGCTTTTGCGTGTGTGATTGTGCCACGTAGGCAAGAGATTATCTACTGCTTTTTGGAAAAACATTCCTGTAAATTGGGTCCCTAGAGATTGATGGGAGCAGAGCTATATAGCCTGGCACATAAACTTTGTTCAGATCAGTGGTGACACACTGTTGTTGAGACGGTACATTTATTTACTGCTCAGTTGGTACCCTTGCTTACATTAATAGCATTGGGCTTCTGGGCACTCAGGACCTCATGGGGTCAGGTTCTTCTACTGAGGATATTGCTCAGCTCCTTTTCTGTCCCCTTTTATGTGGTTTTTCATTCAACATTGTCTATTAACGTAGTCTAATTATATATATTTATATATATAAAAAAGATGGAGAGCCAACAGACAGAAGGTGAAAAGGTGAAATCCAATTTAAAACTTACTTATAGTGTGATGTGTATAACATGCTTGATAACAGAGGTAACTGGTACTATGGTAGCTTTCTGTTACAGTAAATGTAACTGTTGGTAGCTGTAAGGTCTCTGTTGACTTGTGTGTGTTACGCTCTGGGGATGGGATTCTGTTTCCTGTGAGTTGATGCCAATGGGTACCGCACAACTACTGCCCGCTCTTGGATTTGGGGAGAGATGTCCTTCTTTCCTAGCAGAGAAAACAAAACGAGTCTGCTGAGAGCTAACTCAAAGTGGAAGACTGACAATTCAGGGATATGTTAAGGAAAGACACGATTGTAAGTAGAAAGTAAATCTAGGAAAATTCCACTCCTAGTGAAGAAAAAAATTAAAAGGAGGACAGCATTTGTACTGTGAGAAATATTTTGAAGAATTTGGGTGAAAGGTAAAACAGTAATGGAAGATGAAGGGGATTAATACACAGAGAACAGCATGATTCAGAGTTTGGGCAACTAGGGAATGTGGGAGTCAGTAAACACTCAATAGAGCTTAATAGATGAATTATAAGATATTAAAAACTAAGAGATTGAAAAAGAAAGTAGGAAGTCGACAAATACTGGCAAACAATGAGCAAGACAAAAGGTCTTTAAGGCTATTTGAGATAAAGGTGTAAAGTGTTTGTGAGCACAGCGCTAGATGAGTAGTAGGTATTTCCGGGTTAATTCTCACAACTCGCTAGCTGTGGCCCTTTACAGAAGTCCTTTAGTGTGGAGCTACGTGAGATGACTGAGCTGGTCTAGGGTCACTCATTGCTGAGAACATGAGATTGTTCTCCTTCCTTCATCCTGTTCCTGCCCCCCAGCTCCGGAGCCCACCCCCCTGCTTTGCCCATGTGCTAGCACTTTTTTCACTAATCCAGCAGAAAAAAAATAAATGTTTGTATGGGTTTTGCCAGCTTAGCTTTGCATAGGGTTATGCGTTGATTCAGTTGTGAAGTCTGATGGGCCTCAGCACCAGCACAAGGAAGGAATGGGAGTGAGCACTGGAGTAAGAGACAGAAGACAAGACAGAGGTTAGGGTGGGATCAAAGCTTGATACTGTTGTGCACTAGTGACTCCTTAGAGCAAGCTGTCTTACCTGTCTCTACACTGTGGCTGCAGTTTTACAATTATCTGAATCATATTTAAGTTCAAGCTCCTGCTGAAAGGAGTGGGAGCTGTGCTTGCCTCTCAACTGTGTGTTTTCCCTGCCTTGTGGTGACACCACCAGTGCCTGCATGGTGGGATGGTCAGCTGAGCTAAGAAACACTTAGCAACCTGACAAAAGAAGAGAGGTCTATTTTCAGCTGGATCCATTCCCTGGTTTGGCTGTGAGGGCCCTGTTTGCAGGGACCCAAGAGGAGGGAGGAGGAGGAAGGGTGGGCCTTCATTCTGGGCTGCAACCCAGCTTAGATGAGCTTCAGCCAAGGGTGAAGCCATGCCCATAGGCTTTTCTGGTCCCTGCTGCGTCAGATTCTGGTTCTGTAACATGGATATAGTCTTACTTGCCCAGAGGGAAGAGAGCTGTAAATAAAGAGGCGGTTCACAGAGATATGGTAAAACTTAATGTAAAGTGTTAAGTTCTTCAAGCTTTTTGGATGGAAGGCGTTGTATAAATACTGTTTGTATTAAACTCAAAAAACCCACTGTTTATAATTTCAGGAATAGCTGTGGGAAATAATTTTAGGTCTGTGTAAGGAATTCATGTTATTTTAAAAGGGGAAATTACACAGAGAAAAGTTATAGCAGAGCAAAGGACAGCTAGAATAATGCAGTAAGACAGGGGTTTTGGATACAAAAAATAACTAGGTCTGAGTTCTTCAGAAAGAAGGGAATCCTACTGAACTGAAAGGGATTCCACTTAAAATGTGTGTAATTTTATAGGGAATTGAAAGAGTGAGTCCTAAAGGTTTTTTTGAGCTAGAATATGGGGCAGAAAACAAGTTCTTATGGACAAAACTTGAGAAATGCCGGGTATGCAAGGAATTGAGGAGGAATTGCTGTTTTACAAAGATGGTTATTAATATTGTACAACTTCCAGAGAGAATACAACAGAGAAGTAACTGATACAGTTTTCAGAAAAGAGGTGGATAGGTATTTGAAAGAAAATGTAGTGAACATGTACGGACTTAAGTGAGGGGAGCGTCCCAGGGTGGGTTTTTGGCTTCTCTGAATGAATGGAAATCTCTTTATGGACAGTTCCCAGTCCATGGTGGTAGGCAACATAGGAAAGGAAAATGCGTACCAGACTCTGGTAGAGACAGTTTACCAGGAAAGTTGCAGCATGTAGGTTTTTTGGTGTATATGCTCAAATACAGTCACCGGATTTCACCTTTATGGTGGCATTTTAAGTAGAACACATTGTATTTTGATCAGTCTCTAGGCTGGTGGGGTGTTCATTTGCTTGCTGAATTGCAGTTTCATATTTGGGCAACATTTGATGCGTTACACTCTCTTGCTTTATACGAGGTATTGTTTTGGTTGATGTTTCTCTCAAAAGAACGCACGTATTCTGTGTTTTTAGTCAAACCAGGCATATATTTTTATATGCGGATGGCAATTACAGTGAATATATATAGGGCAGAGATTGGGACTTCCTTCCTTTTGACCGCAGCCTTCTCTTTTCCCGTATAGTTACCTCATAATATAAAAGTAGTCATAAGCAGTCATGCATACTCAAGGTTTAAAAATGGTCTCTTACAGTAGTGTTATACAACCTGTAACTAGATGCCAAACCCCCAAAGTGCACTGGATCAATAAAAATTCCTCTCGGTCTGCATTGAATAAAGTGATACTGAAGTGAAGTAGCCGTACCGTTTTATGTACCCACATCCCTCGGTACTCTCTTGCAGGTGACAGAGTTGCAGAATTCCTCCCCTCAGTTCCAGACTGCAAAGGAAATAAGTGGTGAGGGGCAAATCTCAAAAGAATTGAAAGCTCCATTCCTGCAGTTTTTCTTTTTAGCATATTTATTCATATTGTTTTGATTTGGAAACTAAGCTGGAAATTTCATAAGAACAAGCATTTTTCATGGGTTTTGTGGGATTTAATTACCTTCTGTTTGATATAAGTTTTACATGTCGTAACACGATTTTAATAATACTCTATGTTTACACTTTTTAAAAAAATGCATTTCTTATGCACTCTTCAGCTACATGTCATGTAAAAGGGCTGCCCTCTGTTTGCATGGTAGCAGAGTACTTTGCTTATACTCTTTTGAAGATTTTTTTAAATTTTTTAAATTTTTTTTTAAGAAAGATGATCTCTGAGTGTCCTAGTTTGGTCACATAACCGTATTATTCCAAAGGCAGTGACGGAGACTGAGGAGAAAATCCCATCTCTCCAAGCTATTGTTTTTTCTCCAAAAGCTATTATTTCTCCTGTATGTAGAATCAAGATGATGGTAGTTACAGCTTGCATTTTCATTTCAGCTTTTCGTTGTCGCTCAATATAGTTAGAGACTGGAGCTAAGTTTGCAATAACGGTTGATGGCTAATTCTGTAACTGTATATTCACTGAAGATCCAGCACGTGGCTATTTTTTATCTAATAGAGTTGTCTGTGTAATGGATCACAGATAAAAAGATGGTTATGATCTTCGAGAGCAGTGCGGTTTGAAATATTGAGAGCGCCTTTTTAAGCAGAGGTAAAGTTAAGAGGCAGAAAATGAATGAGGCATTAGTATGCTTTGTCTCGTGTAGTTGTAAAATGGTAATTCCAATTGAAGGTGAAGTCAGGTATTGTAAAGGTCTTAAAAATGAAAACAAAAATAAAAAAGTGTTAACTAAAACTGCAAAAAACTTGTACTTTGAGGGAAGATTTACGCAGATTTTTAGTGTATCCAAATTGCTTCACCCATCCTTAGAAACACTAATAGTACTTCAGATTTCTATAGCACCTTTCATCTGAGAATCTCAAAGTACTTTACAGGCATTAATTTAATTAATTTTCACAGCACTCCTGTGAGCTAAGTAATGTTTAAATAAGGATCACTTCACCCAGCACTGAAACGGAGCCACCCCTGGGGTGGAATGCGTTAAGTATTTAATAGTACATAGCAACACTACACAACAGTTCAGGAGAGAGCGTGAAGAAAATACTGTATCCCACTGAAGCTGCAGGGTGAATCTTGTTAGGCAGCATATTTGTTTGTTTGTTACTTTTCCTTCTTAGTTGTACGTTAAATTCCACTATCTTTTTGATGACTGCGAGGGGCTAGGAATTTGCTTTTAGTTCCCCCCAAACGTTCTTTGCCTAACCATGACTTGGCTTATAGTGCTGTGATGCTCAATTCAATGAGCATCTAATAAACACAGTCTTTGTTACCTTTATAGTTTGATACTGATTTAAAGTGGAGCATATCATCTGCTCTGTCATCAGTTGGGGACCGGCACTTTTTTTCTTTGGGAGCAAGTATTACACTGGTCCATCCCAGCTGTGTTTAAGATCTGATGGAATCGTAGCACAAGATACAGTTTTCCTCTCAAATTATGTTACAGTGCCAAAAAAAGATGGGCTATTTCTGATAGCTGATTTAGCTTTTTTCTTCAAAACTGAGCTACTGAGCTAATGCATTGAATCAACTTTTACCAAAGTCTTAGACATGCAACAAAGCATTTTTCCATTGTTACTTTTTGAGTGCTGTAGAATGCAAACATACTTGTTTGTGGCTATTTTGCTTTGAGGAGTAGCAGTTTATGGAATTTTAACTTTCAACATACCCTGCACAACTTCTACCCAAGTGAGAAAATATAACCAGGGTGGAGAAGGGGGAAGGGATTCATGCCAGTGGTGCTCAGTACTTGCTTTGGGAACCTGAGTTGAGACATTCATAGGTCAGCAACACATTGGCTATTGAAAGCAGAAGGACTTTCTTTCGCGCTTTCTGCAATGATGACATTATCTTGAGATGAAAAGAAATTGCTGTAATAACTCTTACGTTCTGTTTTTCGATCACATTTTGCGTCTCATTTATATGTTTTGGTTTACTAACCCACCAATGTGCTGAGTGTACCAATTAAAAAGTAGTCTTTTTTTTTTTTTTACCTTCTTCATATACATTTATCCTTCTAAATTGCCTTCTCTCTTTTAACATGACATTGAAAATCTCCTGTCTTGTAAGTAAGTAGTATAGAGAGAATATAATGAGAAATTCTGTTCTGTCATAACCAAGGGGCAGGTGGTTTCCATTATAAGCTCAGCTGGAGCTTCCTTCCATGCCAGCATCTTCCCACAACTGAACTACTCTGCTCATCTCTACCCTTTTTGGTGGGGAATGTGCAGAGGAAGTGGGACACAGCCCTGACAGATAAGGGATTACTCAAATGACTTCTGTCACAGTTTGAGGATTAGATTCAGTTATGAATCCCTTTTATTTAGTGAATCCTGTTTGTACTTGTGACAGTCGTGAATGAGGACATTCTGCTGGCAGGAATTTGGCACCTGAGGAGCGGCAGTGGAGGCACGGTGTCTGGAAGGGTGCAAGAAACCAACCTAGCCATTTTGGTATCGTCTGTCTCTCACCTGCTTGAACAATGGGGCCTTTCACAAACAGAAGCGTTGTCCGTACCCATGCTATCTCCTCCCAGGCCTTCTGCTGGAGGGAAGAGTTTGTGACTGGAAGCCTTCTTGGAACAGTGTCTGACTGGAAAAATAAACCTAGTTTTATTCAGCTGCGACAACTTGACCAAAGAGGGACAAATTCCTACTTGAGGTAGGAGATCGGTGTGTGCAGAGGTGATAGACTTATCAAGCCACTTATGAGAATCTATTAGAAAACGGAGAGGTGAGATGCTGCTCATAGTCCATATGGATAACAAAGGCAAAGAAGAGGGAGGAGATGGATCCAAAGGGCAAAAATTAAGCTAAAGACCAGGTGCTTCACAGTAGCATTTTCTAGAGTAGAAGAAAGGTGAATGAGGCATAAGATGGTATGATAGAGACATAGAAAAACTTGAATGGTGTGGAGTAGGTCAGGAGGGATTGTTCAATGGTTCTCAAAATGCTAAAATTAGGGCCACTGAGTGAAATACCAGGCAGCAGGTTTAAAAAAAATAAAGGGGATACCCTTCTATGTGGTGTATATATTGTGTAACACCTTCCCACAGGATGTTGTGGAAACGCAAGGTACAAATGGGTTCAGTAATTAGATGAATTTATGAAAGAAAAGTCAGTTGAGAACTACTAGCCACAAAGGTGTGAAACTGATCTTTAGCTCAGGAAACTTTGCAGCTGCAGCGTGCTAGAAAGTGGACGTTGCTTTGTATTTGCCCTCTGCTTTATGCACACTACCAAAGCATCTACTTTGGGTTGCTATCAAAAGGTGGCTATTGGGCTAAGTTGTTTTTTGTATGCCATTCCAGTCCTTTAAGTACTTTTTGAAATATTATTTTCTTAAAGGTAAAGAAATGTTTGTTTTTAGGCAGAAACACAAGGCACAGAACCAAATGAGAAGCAGGAGTTACCCAGTTTATTCTAAAAAATTGGATCATGCTTAACTTTAAACTTGTGACTACTGTCACAGAAGTAAATGGAAATATCTGTATCCTAAAACGTATACATTTACGTAGATGTAAGTTCTTCCCTGGTTTAGTGCCATGGTACTGGCAAGTTACGAACATGTACAATTACAACTCAACAGATTTTTTTTTTAATATTATTATTATTATTATTTTATTTTGCTATTCAGTGTGAAAATAAGTGTAGTCATTGCCAGAGAATAGATTGGGAATTGGAGTCAGTAGATGGGGAACCATATGTGATGTGCAGCTGGTTTGGGGCATAAGAAAATAGGAAGGTGGTCGACAGAAGCATTTCTTCCTCTTCCCACCCTGCCCTACTGCCAGCATTGAGAGTTAACTGTACAGCTTGCAAGGGGAATGAAATGTGCTTGCTATGGACTTTCTGGAGATAGATGATAAGTGCCTATTTGATTCTTTTCAGGTTCCCCTCAC
The DNA here is from genome assembly GCF_028858705.1 of Grus americana. NCBI lineage: Eukaryota > Metazoa > Chordata > Aves > Gruiformes > Gruidae > Grus > Grus americana. Next base: position 115,717,344 of record NC_072853.1, read on the forward strand.
TATGCTAAAAAAGTGCTAAGGAACATAATGACAGTCAAATTTCAGTGAGATTTGGGTAGTAACCATGAACTTGTTTAAGAATTTAAGTTCTATACAGAGTTTTGAAATGCTGTTGTTCAGTTTTGCTTGATGGACAAGTCATATTTTTAAGCAAACATGCTAAGTGAGCAACTTTAAGCAGGCATTTAGAATATAGATTTTACTTGGAGCCTGAAGCTTAATTGTGTAGGAAGAACTAATCCAAAAGTTAATTAAAAGTGGATGAATTAAAATTACGAGATATCCATAAGATGTTACAATGGATTGATTTATTTACAAAATATTTATGATATTACAGTATTATATACAATTATATGGAATAAAACATACAATATTATTTACTAGAAAAAAAATAGGAATCCCAGCTTTTTAATTCAGCAGGTGCCTTTTAAAGTTAACAATAAAATAAAAATTTAATTCTATCCACAGAGAAACATCTGAAAAAAAAATCAGTTTGTTCTTTAAATTTTATATTTCAGAGCCATTTTTATTTCTGTGTATACATTCATATTGAAGGAAATCAGTAGAATTACAGCTTCAAACTTTAAGACCTCTTCCCAGGTTAATTTTCTTTATATTCCAGAAATAGCTGGCCTCTGGGTCATTGGTTTTGAATAACCTTCCACTTTATTTACACAGCCGTTCTTAAATTTGGTTTTCTATTTCAGTGATGGAACAAATCTTTCTTATTGTTTGAGAAAGTTCAGCAGATGCTTCAAACCAGAAATATTGGCTTAGCTGGCAGCCAGTCTGACCTGTGGCTTAGGTACCAGAGAATGTATTGCCTCAGCTCCTAGCCTCTTTGGTCACAAACTGCATACTGTGCAATATTCTTGTTGTTCCTTGGGGGAGATTGTTTATTTTTATTTTTTGCAAATCAAATACAAACCAGGTGGTGAAAGACTAAATAGCTAAACTGTAGTCAGGAAGTGGTTAGAAACAAAGCAACAGTAGCCTGTTGATTCTCAGCCGGCTGACCCGATCAGGGGACCTGGTCCCAATGTCTGTGTGTCTAAACTACGAAGCTGCTGTCTTTAGTAATACTACCTTCTGCAGAGCAGCTGCCAGGAATGGCTTCAGGGTTTGAGGTTTTACTAAAAGGTGACGTAGACATGGATGTAACTGCGTTCCTGGTATTGTTCTTGGTTTGTTGATGAACATGGTAAAATGATATTTTTCTGAAATTTTATGTTTACACTCTGAATACTGCTACCTCAGCTCAGCCAGTGTCCCACAGAGAGCTCTGTTTTGGCTTGCATTGCTCTGTTCCTCATGGAGAACCACCCCTGGTTCAGAAACAGCATAAAACTGTGGTCTTCCCTTTCCCTCTTACACTACTGATACAACTTGGTGCAACTGTATTCCTATACTACTTGTTTTCCTGCCTTATGTGCTCAAATGGCATTTTAGGACACTGAACAAATGTCCAGTTTGTCTTCATCTCTTTACACACTGCTCCTCTGAGCTTCACCATTTCTTCTTTATTGATAAAGTATGAATCTTTCTTAGCAAGAAGCTTATTCCAGCGTTGTTACTGTGTTACGACACTAAAATTGAAATTTCTGGGGAAATGTGTCTTCCAGTGCCTTTTTCTGAAGAAAACATCAGTGTCCTGATCAGTTGGGACCTTTCTGGTAAAATTTTCAATTTGCAAAATACAAGTTTTTAGTTTATAAAACGCAGAGTCAGTTTGCCGAGACCCTCAGCATCTCCACTCCGCTCTTCCAATGACTGACACACAACACAGGACTGAGCTCCTATTCCGTAGTTAGGGCCAGAGAAGCAAATTTGTTTTTTTAAAACAAATGTACTGTTATTTAATAAAGAAAATTATCTGTCATTAGAATGACTTATTAAAGCAAAGCTTTTTGAATAAGTCAAGTCCATCTGGCTTTCAAACATGCTTTGAAAAAAAAGAGAGAAAAGTCCACCAGACTATTACATATACTGTAGGGAAAAATCTGCTGAAACTGCAAAGCGCAGAGTGCAGCGAGTGTCATTTCTGTCTCTGTCGTTCAATAAGCGCTCCCTGACAAAAGGGGAGAATATCTGTGTTGGGCATAGTTTGCTCGGAAGTGTACTTTACCTAGACTTAATCCTTCTAGTATTGGCAAATTGAACTTGCTATCCAAGCAATGACAATTCCAGTAGACAGTGTGGGTTATATTCAAGATCGTTATCTCATACTTTGTATGACACTAGACATGAGATTAAGTGCTCTGTAATGTGCATATTACAGCTATTTTTTTTACTTCCTTTTGTGTTTTGTTTGATGTAAAGTAGACATGAACAAAACCAGATAATGATTTTAGAGCCAATGTATTGCACGTGTATGTGGCTGGAAGCAGAAGCAAGAAAAATTTGGACCTAGAAATAAAGGACAAATTTTGGGCAGAGAGGAATAACTTCCTTACAGATGTGATCCATTCTTCCCTGAAGGTTTTTACATCAAAAAGCTCAACTTGAAGTTAAGGGCTTGTTGAGTAAATTATTGGGTGAAATTCTATATTCTGTATTATTCCAGGCATCCGACTAGATGGTTGTATTGAGATCGTCATAGTCTAAGCGTCTAAGCCCTTCTGTTCTTTAAAATCTGTGAACAGTGAAGGTTGCTGGCATATGTTTTCATGTTACCGTGCTGTGTTTTCTTAAGTGGTGTGCCCCACTGAGGAGCAGCATTCTAAAGGTTGCTTTATAATACCCAGTATTCCTTTAAAATAGTCAAATTCTGGTCAGTTTAGCTTCAGCAGGTTTTTTGTAGGTTCCCAACGGAGAGTTTCCCCGGCACAGAGGTACTCTGTGTTTGGCGTGCATGTGCCAGATGCATAACCACGTCTTCCTTTCCCCAGTGATCCATTAAAGAGTCACTTTGGTGCTGCACTTTAGGGTTGTGTGGTACCAGCTGAAAGAACGCCCCATCGTTCTTACGCTTGTGAGGATGAGGCTCTTCATCCAGTGCTTCATCCAGAACTACATGTAGAAAAGAAAACAACACACAAAACCAACAAAACCCCAAACCTGATTATTTCCTTTTGAAAATGAGCACCTGTTTTTGCGAACCCTTACTGAGAAGTGTTCGCTCCATGGATTCCTGTCCTCTCCTCATTCCGTGGGCAGCAGCCCCCAGAAATTGATTTCCACTGGTTTCACGGAAATCTTCTCTATGCCCTGAGAGAGGCCCAGGGCCAACAAGGTGTGAAGGGGGGTTACGTATCTCCTAGTGACCTCTCACGCGGGCCAGCAGAGCTGTGCTGAGGACACGCAGTGGAGACTCCAGCGCTGGCACTGAGTTAGTACACATGCGTGGAGGTATCTGCTGGGGTCCCGCACATTGATGACACCTGCGCGGGTGAGAGCTTGCGTTAATGAGCCCCATGCTCTGTTCCACCAAAACCCAAGGGTAAAATCAGGCATCTCCACTTAAAGGGCGTTTTCTTTCTCTCTTCAAATGATGTAGTTTTCAGTGCCATCTTTCTACAGAACACTTACTATCAGGAAGGCATTTTTAGAGGTATTGAATTCACCCTGCTTTTTAAATTATGTTTGCTTTTTCACATATGGCATTTTATAAAGCTAACTGGTGGTATAAATCGTAGGGTTATTTTTTAAATTTAATACAAGCTCCTAACTTAAAAGAGCTTCCTTATAGACTGTTTTCCTAGTAAAGTATATAATTAAATGTTAGGGTGTGGGCTTTTGATTTTGAGTGGTTTTTGATTCTCCAGAATTTCTCATCTAAAGCTACTCTTATTCAGGGAAAATCAACAATACTGGGTTTTCCCCCCTGTGGTGAGTTAATTTATGTAAAGGTGTTTGTGCAACTTCAGTTAATGTCTCTGAGACACAGATGGACTGCAGGAAACCAAGCTGAAAATGCATATATTTTTGTTTGAGATGAAGCACTTGGGCATACTGAAATGGGACATTTGGATTTGCTGAACCAAAGTCTCCCAAAATTATAATTTCAAGATGTGTCTAGTTATGTCCGGTTACTTCGTATCTAATATGAACCAGCCTGATTTGTGTCTCTTGCTTGGGAGGAAATTAGTAGATGTGAAGGGTAGCTGAGAGTACTGTGAGATGAGAGGGGTCATAGGTGGCTTTAGCTGGACAAACCATGGGAGGGGGAGTATATAAATCTGACAGAGATCAGGAATAGGAATCAGGATAGGAAATGAGACTTTGTCATTTCTGTTATTTTTCATATCCACAACTTGTTTTATAGTGAAAAGTTTCATTCTTTTTTGTATGTCCCTGTTTCGATATAGCTGAGTATCAAAACCTATGGCAAATATCAACATTTTCCATAAAGCAAGCATTCCACTTCCAGAACTGAGTTACAATCACAGACTTGGCACAATTCAGAGTATATATATTTGTCCAGTACAAGTGCTGACAAGCAGACTTAAAAAATTCTGATTTCATTATTCTGGCCTCTTGGCACTTCAGAGTTTTATACAGATCTCATAAGAACTGCCTTTGGAAATTTGGGTGACAGTTCTACTCTTTGGCAAGTCAGATCTCAAAGAAAAAAAGCTGTTCTTACTGTCACTCCTCATTTTAGTGTTTGATACCAGCCATGAGCCAAATTTAAAAGATTACTATAAAAATAGATAATATGAGGTGGGAAGAATGAAAGACACAAGAAAGTTACCTGATCTTTTTAATAATTCCAACTATTTCAACTTGATTTATAGCATTTATTTTATCTCAACGAGTTCAGCTATTGGCAGATTCACCATGTAAACCCCTGCTTTATCTTCTTTGTTTTTCTTTCTCACTGTTACAATTCAACATAATGAGATGCAAGTTCCCCTTTTATCATCTTAAGTTAGCAAAAAAATATGTGGTAAAAGTTTTGTTAGCAACTTGTTAATCTTTAATGAGTGTAAAGGATGATGCTATCTACTGTTTACAGTTTTAAGCAAAATAGTCTAAGGAGTATCTTCTAGCTATCAGATCAAATATAAATAATAGCAATGGTGCAGAATTTGGCAGACTGAATATACGTATGTACACGATTACCTAATTATATACGAACATGTGGGTATATTCACATCATGGTAATAATGTTCTTTTTAAGTTTTAATCTCAAGTATATTATCCTTTAAGATTTCACCAGCAATATAAAAAATTGGAAACAGTGCTGACTTTAGAAAGTTTTAATTTCTTTTTTCTTATAGATGTCTGTTTGTAATGTAGAAATCGTACAAGTACAGCACAGTTCACCAGGAAAATGAGGTTAGTGTTCTCAGTTTAGTCCAAGTTGGACAACGCATTATTTGGCACAATTGAGTGGCCCAGCTCTAAGAGAAGTACAAGACTGAATAAGCATAGAGGTTTTATTATTTGAGTGAGCCGAACTGTGCTTAGAACGATGAGAAACCCTTGTACTGTGTCCCACCTGCTTTCAATTGCACTGCTTTTATAAGCATTGGATATACAGTAAAAAAGTCTCACAGAGAAATGCTGTTCTTTCATATTGTGTATCGATGAAAAGCTGCATACTTCTGCCTTTCATGTACTGTATTTGTGTAGACAAAAGTTGTGGAAGTTTTAAAGAAACATTGATAAAAATATTAGTGCTTACATTAAACAGTGATAACATTTTTGAGAAGACAAATGTGAGATTTTATGTTTGATAGACAAATCATTTTGTTATGTTATTGTATTTGTTATTTGTTTGTTATTATATAAACCTGCTTTTAAGGGGAAGTGCCCTTTTCTTTGTTCAGTCTTAATGACTGCTTGGTAAAATGTTGACCTCTGTTGGGGTGTAAGTCTTAAATTATGCATTCAGTTCCTGTGAATTCTAATGTTAAGAAGGATGAAATTCCTACATTAAGAAAGAAGTTATTCCAGTCCATGCAAAGTGTTATTTGCTTTGAAAGAATATGATAGAATAGACTGCCAGTGATGAGCTTCCCATTCTGGGGGTCTTCAGAAACAGGTTTGGTTACCAGGTGGAAAGTACTAGCTCAAAGATAAGACTTAGCAAAAGCATGACAGAAATCCTCAGTCTGATATGTCTGGTACTCTGCTCAGAGATGTTGAGCCCGAGGATCTGAATTTTCAGGCTATGATTGCAATAAAAGGATGGGATTATTAAATCATGGCCTTGCAGTTGACTCATGAGATGAGTAGGAGCTATTTAATTTCATTTCAAGAGAGAGATGAAAGAGACTGTGTTCTGTATGCAGTTCTGTCTTGGACCTGAAGTTACAATGCACAGAGCATTTTAGATGGCTTTAGCCTGAGCTTAGGTTAAATAAATAAACTGTGAAGTTAAGTGCAGTTATCAAATACTCCGTCAAACAAAAAATAAGGCCGCCTTTTTCATATAGTCTTGGCCTTCTCAGAGGTGCCAGAGGAGGAACTTCAGTATTAAGGGTGTTGAAAATAGCTAGTAAAGCAGAAGCCAATGCTAATAAACAGTTTTGGAAGTACTGTGAGTGGTTTAAGCATAGTCTGGATTATTGTTATTACTGTTTAAATCACAGCAATCAAATAGCCAAGCATCGCTTTGAATGATTAAGTGGAATGGCCGTCAATGAAAAACCTTCAGGCTGTATTGCAGGCATAGGGATGGGTGTGGTCCTGGTCAGCTCTCCCAAACATTACTTTGGATGCTGTTGCAGATACAGAGCAGGGTGTTACATGATATTTTCAGAATCTGGCAGATTTTAGTTTGGTTTGGATATTTTTTATGTACCTTGGCAGGCATGCATATCCCTGCAGCCATACAGCAATGTGCATTAATGGCTGAAGTAACACCTACTGGTGAGGCAGAGTCAATCAGCCACAGGCTGCTGTTGACTCATGACTTCAGTTGACTCATAATCCCATTGAGCTTTGCAGGTCACTTTTTGTTCCCACCCTGAAGCCCAATGCCAGTTCCTGTCATGATTTGTATACCCATTGATTAAGAAAGTAGATTATGTGCTTTGTGGACAAGTGAGCACATTAAGGTGCCTTTAAGGAAGATATGGTAGAGCCTTGTGTTATTTCCATCAGCTAATTAAGTTAATTAAAATTATTTATTCACACTTAGAAAAGTCTCCACCCAAAGTTTTAGATAGATTGCATAAATCGTAGAATCATTTAGATTAGAAAAGACCTTTAAGATAATCAAGTCCAACCATAGAGCTTAGTGTGTCAAAAGACTTTAGTGTGTCATCGAGTCCAATCCAGAGCTCAGTGTGTCGAAATGACACAGAAAGATCTCACAAAGATAAGTGATTTATTTCAAACTATATTCAGACTTTATCGTCCTCCTTATATATTTCCATCTCTCCTGGAAGAGCCTGGAAAAGCAGATGAGGCTTGAAATGTGCCAGATCTGGGTATTATCATGTGAAGATGGAATCCTATGCCATATAAAGGGATTTCTAGATCAGATTTAAGAGAAAGAATAAAGGAAGAGAACATTTTGATCCTGGTATTTGGAAGGTAAAGAAGTATTAGAAGCAATTCTAGGAAGTCATTCAAAACAGTCTTGGCTTGAATGGGAAGTAGTGTCACAGCATCTCTGAAGATAGGTATCTCAATATGTTCCAGTTTAGTTTTACAAACATGAAGTCATTTAACTTGTCAGCCCATCCATGATGTTTGATAGATATGAGAATAGCTGATTCATTTTTTGAATCTGTAACTTGTTAAAATTACTAGCCATCCTTTTCCAAGCTACTGCACAGGGACTCAGTCTGGTAACACGTATGGAATCCTTCAGGCAAATATTATTTCTGACAGCACAATTTGAACTCTCCTGTGTGGGTGGAGAAGATCTGGCCATGTTAAGTGTGAGCCAGCAGACTATTCCACCATGCTTAAAGGAACTGTCTGTCTTGAGCTACTTGGTAGTCCTTACTGCAACCCATTAAATGAGATGCTAATACCTGGACCTGTTTCAGAAGTGCTTCTGTTTTACTGCCTTCCAAAAGGCATGAGAGAAAGCTAGTATATTTGAAACTTTGTTACACATTGGTTTTGTTGTTCATATGTTTTTCTGTTTTCTTGTTCCTCATCTGTAGTTTAAACTAATAGTGGTAAAACTAAAATTTGATCCTCTGCTTTTCATCTTCATGCACCATTGAACAAGTGGTTTTCACACTTTCACAATCTTGTATTTCTGCTGGCCCATTTCCTGCAGATGATTGTATCTTTGCACCTTTAGCTGAAAATACTGTAAGGATGATGTTTATTTTCCTGTTTAATGTGGTTTCACGGGCTGCAGGCCATGACTTCATGGATGACAGATTGGAAAACTCTTACACAACACGCCAAGTAAGGGTTAAAAGCAAAAATGATCTATACCTTAACTCACAGCTCCTTTCAAAACATCTTACATGGGATATATATTGCCTTTCTTCCAAAAAAATCCCTGATTACAGCAACAAGGCCTCTAAACTGCAAGCACACTGGGAGAGAAGCAATAGCATCCAGCTTGTTGCAAGATCCTAGCAGAAGCAGATAATGGGCAGGCACAGTGGGACTATGTCTACATTTTGATAGATCTCCATCTACGGTGTTTAGGTTTCACTTTTGCTGCAACAGAATCTCTCTCTTTATGTTGTTGGCCAAACTATCACCTTGAGAGGCTCCAGTGGAGCTTTTGGAGCTCTGTGTGAACTTTGATGTAAAGCTCTCCCACAGTGAGAGACTAGAAATGCCATGTGTAAAAGCAGAGACTCCTCTGAGAACACTTTGGAGACAGAAAAGCATCTGTTTCCTAAGAAGGTTTTAAACAAAATTGTATTGAGTTAAATGTAATATATGATTAGGTATTTCCTTGGGTGATGTCACTAGGTTCTTTTTAGACTTAAAACCTCCCACAAAAAAACCCATGCCAACATTACTTGCAAGTCATATGCACGGTAAAATGCAAAAGATTAAAAATACCCAACTCATTTCCTTTTTGTTACTAAACAAGCATTGTTCATTAGCATTTTATATTACATTCAGAACATAAATGTAGATATTTTATTTTATATATATTTCAACACAGTTCTTTCATGCCAGAGTTTCAGAGATCTTTAGCAAAATCGAGGAGGGATAGAGGAAGAGAAAAGGAAAAAATTATACACAAAACCACTATCATGTTTCAAAGATTTTTCCAAAATCAATATTCTAGCAAGGTTATATTTGAAATAACATTGAAATACTAAGTGCATTGGTATCACCAGTTTTGGAGTCTAGCTTGAAATAACGGGTCATAGCATCAGAGAATTCTGGGGCATTATTTAGGAAAGCATTTAAGGCTATATACTTAGATTCTTCATTAAAACAGTGCTTGTGCATGTACCCAACTTAGCGGTAACTTGAACATCTACATGGTGTGTTCAGTTCCACTGATCTCAATTGCTCATGCACTTACATGATTGGAGACAATTTTCTGAACTGGAATTGGAGCTATTAAGTATCATGCATGAGGAGCTGGCTACTCTCTGAAGGAGTAAACCTGACTCTTAAGGCTCTCTCCTATAAGCTGTTTAGTAGGAGCAGATTTATGTTGTTGAGGAGGACTTTCACTGACTTCAAGGTGGCTTGTGAAAACCTGGATGTACACCTTCTTGGAGATGCATACATTATTGCTCACATAAATAAAGACAGGTAATGGTGGCCTAGATACTGTCTTCAAGCACAGGTCTGTGGACCTTGCATGTATCAAGTGTGGAAGAGCAGCATTGAGTTGAATCAGAGCATAAAGAAGCCCATGAGGTTCCTCTGTCAGGTAGGTTACCTTCAAGCATGACTGAATTGTGTTTAGGCTGTCTCAGGTGGAGGAAAGGCAGAGTAGAAGTAAAGCAGCTCCAAAGACAGCTCCTTCTCTACTATATACACACAACTGCAGAGTCTGGGAAACCTGACTTTCATACTGCAAGAGAGTTGATTTGTTCGCGTGAGTTGATAATATTTAATTGATAATATTATGCTACTCAGATTAGAAAGAGAAAATCAGTTAGGAGCATAAAAACATATAGTATGAAAATTAGGCTGTACCTCTGCAAGCATTTACATGTTTGAGAATTCCCGTAGGACTCCTTAAGTTCAGTGGAATTACTTATGCATAAACCACAACAAGTGTTCACAGTACCTGACCTTAAATCAAAGACCTTTTTTTTAACTGTTTTTTTTAACAATGTTGGGATTTGGCATTTTGTTTCCGAATGTTCTAAGCCACTGATGTTACATAAGCTTGGAAAGAATTGCGAAGTGATTGATAAATTGAAACATTGCACAACAAAGGATCTCCTTCTCACAGTGTATTTTCTGGAAATTGTTTACCTTATTAGATTTTTTTTTTTTTTCTGATTTAGCATGTTTGTCTGTGCTTTCTTAGCTTTGTTCAGGCACTTACCTTATTAGTCAATGTGGAAATAATCTTAACTTTACATGACCACCAGAATGAACTAATTTACTCTTCCTAACATTGTTAGTGTCAAGTTCAGTAAGACGCCTGTGATCTAGGACAGTTAGTTGTGTTGCGCTGTAATTAAACCAGCTCATTTACATAACAAATTTGTTTTGAGCAGTTTCCTTGTAGAAAACAGTAATTTGAATATACCTTGTGTTTGTTGTGGGAATCCCATGGCAGTGACGTCTCTTGAAAATTTGTGATACCAAATTGCCTGTCTATAAAAGTTGAGCATGTTTTCCCTAAAGTCACAGAAAATCATAGAATGATGAAAGCTATATTGCTCTCCTGCAGTCTGACTATGCTTAGTTTTTATTGCTTCCTGAGCCCATGAAAAAAATCCGTAATACATTTAAAACTGATGCAGGCGTGTTGGCTTCCACTACTCTTTCTGGAGGTGCTAAAAGGCTCAGTCCTGCAAAGTGCTGCTCTCCCTCTGGTTCTGCTGATTTTGGTGTGAGGTTGGAGGCCCCAGAACTTTCTAGTCATTGTTCAGAAATGCACAGATTTGGGCCTTAAGGAATTCTTAGCTGGATCATCAAATCTGAGTAGCTTTACTGTTTTTGTTGTGAGTACTCGAATTGCCATTATAGCTACTAAGGCGAAGATATGCCTGGAAATATCCAGGGGTGTAGCAGAGGGTGACTGTACTTCCATCTATATGAGACAAGGCTAATGTCAGTGGAAAAGTCGTGGAAAAAAGGAGCATTACATGACAGGTCTTTGGTATAGAGAGATGCTAAGACAGCTTAGAATACTTATGAGATAAAAAACACAAACTGCTACTACATTACCCCTCTATCCTCCCAAAAAACATACTTGGCATTTGCAAAGATAAGGTTAATAAACAAACAAACAAAAAATTAAAAAAACCCAACCAAAACAAAATTAAAACCCCAAGCAGATACAGATTTTTGAGGAGCAATAGGAGTTATGTGTCCATTTAGAAGAAATTTCATCTGTTACTTTAATACAGGCTCTTTTTATTTTGTTCTTTTGCTTTTAAGCCAACACTGAGACTTATCAAAAGATTGCATTCGGAAAAAAACCTCTTAGAGCATTTTTCTCATATACTGTAGCTTAAATGGAATGTGTGAAATTCAGTATTGGAAAGTATTACAGAAAAGTATCCTTTTTCCTTTGGTTTTTTTTTAAACACATTTTTCCTCAAACCTGCCTCTCTACCGATGTCTTTTCCCCACAAGACTCCAAAGGAAAAATGACATCAAATGGTAAAATCATGTCGCATGTTATTTCCAGAAAAATCCATGGAAATCTTGAATATGATTTTATCATTTGCACTGTAATGTTCCATTGTTAAAAGGAGCAACACATTGAAGAGTATTCAGTTGCTGAATACTTGATGGTAAGCAAAAGCTGATGTTTCTGTGAATATTACAAAACACTTAGGAATTTGTAGCACCTCAGATCTGTTGTATGATAATAGGAGTTAGAAATGGAAAACTCCTGTTATATCAGCTTGACCATCTCCCTGACATCACCAGATTGTTGTCTTCATTGTGGTACTAAGTTGCAAATGTCATAAGTCGTGTGGCTTCCACCACTTCCCTTGGGAGAATACATGGCATTAAAGCAGCCTTGAATATTCCTTTCCTTGACTTCATCTTCTTGAACCTCTTTTATATCTCTTCATTGCACTAAATTCCTAATGTTGCTTTGCCCTTGGCTATTTTATTTCTCTCCCTCCCCTCTTTTTTGTTTTCCACAAAATCACACAATTATTTACGCTGTTCCTTTTGGAATTTATTCTATTTTGTTGTACTGGTTGCTGGTACTGACAAGCCATGGGCTTATGTGTACTGTAGGCTGTAAAGAAAATGTTGGACATCTCTGCTGGCGAAAACGATGTTTACGTATGAAGATACTAAGTTGTTTTGTGGTCATACAAGTTAAACTTGCACAAGAAGCACCGCACAGGCCCTCAATGCAAGTCTGTATCAGACCTATTATTCATAAAAAGGTGATGTTTTTTCCCCTATAAACCTAATACATTTTTTATTCGATGTTTTAGCGAAGCTGGTGTTGGATAAAGCAGCATATGATTTGCATGTATGTAGTGTAGCTGAATTTATTGAAAGCTTCATTCTGACAATTATATCCATGCATATTAAAAGGATAACTGCACTAGTTTGACTTAAGATACAGATACACACTAACAAGAATAGACCTCTGTGAATAACTGGGGTTTTTTAAGTTTCTGACTTGAAGCAAAAAAAAAAAAAAAAGAGAAAGTTGTTATTTTGGAACAACCTCCAATGATTGATTCAGGTTTCTCTTTTTCTCCTCAAATTTCGTTTAGACTTCCTATCTGCTAACTTATTTTAAAAACAAACCCCATTATATTCAAGGAAGTTTATTTGTGAAATGAAAATTCAAAAGATTTTGAAAATATCAAAAATGCTGTAATTATTTGCTTTTTTTTAGCCAAATTGATCTGACAAATTCAGCAGAAATTTGAACAAAGGTTTGTTTGACCTACCTTTGCGATTTTCTAAAGAAAACCATCTCAGCTGAAAAGTTTGCTCAGTATTAGCTAAAGTTACATAGGTAGATGAGAAATGTTTGAAGTTATACTAACAGAGAGGTTGTAGGTCTTCATATGTCAATTATGAGCTACAGCCAGCCTATAGGAGTAGAAATTGACTGTAAAATGTGTATAGATATAGATATAGATATATATATATCTGTGAAGGATCTGAGATCTTCCTGCAGGCAGACACTGGGTGGCTGTCTCCAGGAGTAGGATTCACTGCCGTTCATATGAAAACAGTGGAAAATCTTGCCCTAAAGCTAACCTACCCCTGGAGTTTTGCCTATCTGTCATGGTGATCGCTTGTCTGGGAAGATAAAGGATTTGTTAATAGTCAGCTGGCTGGTCTGTCTGCCTGGGAAGTCAACAAAACAGCACAATGAATCAAACAGAAGACTGATTACTATGGCATTTCTTCTCCCCAGGAAAAAGAGAAGAGTTACACCTATGCCAAAAAGACCCTGGTTTTAATATCTTATCATCTGTCTAATCTCAATGTACATGGCCCAAATATATTTTTTTTTTTGTCTGCCAGCAAATTATTTAAAGAGCCAACATTTCTGAAAAGCTTAGTAGGATTTTGAGTTGCAGTGAATGGAAAGATGTAAGCACGACGAAGAATAAATTGAAGTATTGACATTTGTGTGGCCATAATTAGTTAAGTTTCAGATTTATATGGTGCATATCTGCCTTAGAAGCCACTGAATTAATTTACCGCCCTAACAAAGACTGATAGCTAATTATAAAGAAGAGAGGTTTGGCCACTGAAATGCAAACTCATTTTTAGGGATTTACTTCCTGGCAAGAAATATCTGTTCCAGCTGAAATATGTCATTTGTGACAACTTCTTGTGATCATCTCTAAATGAAAACAACTGTTTCTCAAAAAAATTGCAAGCTGTCCTAGAAAAATGTCCAGGATTTGATAGGTAATTGTGATAAGCCAGGTATTTTGAGAAAATAGGCTTTTTTCATCCAAAATTTTGGCTTCATTGAAATTACATTTGCCACACTAATGATCAGTGATTTAATTTCAGATAGGTAACTGCTTTTTAAGCAGCTTGTCTTCCTGCAAGCATATTCGGTTTGCTCTGTAATATTTTTTTGATTTTTTGGCAGTTTTTTGAGTTCCTGAATTGAGCCTAGAATACTGTTATTAGAGTGCTGCTTGCAGAGCTCTACATAGCTTCAAACTAACCAGCATCCCATTCCTCTTTTTCTTCTCTCCTTGGTATCTATAAATGTAAGCTAGATTCAGTGTTTTGAGAGCTCCCTGTTTCTTACAGAATGTGTTTATTCCAGCAGAATGTGTGTGAGGGGGTGTGTGTGTGTATGCGCGCGCGCGTGTGTGTATATATATATGTGACCGGGGTCATTAGAAGAAGCAGCTGTGCACCTTGAGAAGTCTTGGTCATGTCACTGGATGTTTTTCCTGATGTTCAAATTTGGTAATTTTATATTAGAAACGTTTCATATGTTTTAGGCGTTTTCTAAATACAAAGCAGAAAAAAGACCTAAAGAAAGCATAGAAGCTTTGCAACATTATAAATGCAGGAGTTTGAACTCTACCTTCAGCTTGAGTACTTGATAATCCCAGGAACTGTGAACTGGTGCACACCTCCTTACCTTTCCCAAAACAAATGGGCAGTAATTCAATCTACTTGCTCGTTCCTTGGACCCATTGGTGGCAACTCTAATGCTTTTTAGGTGTTGGGGTTCTCAACAGAAAATTTTATAGTAGGGGTGCGTATGGGCACACGCTTGTGTGCGTGTACACCACATAATGTAACAAAGGTTGAAGACAATAGTATTATACAAACCAAGCACAGCATAAGTTTTTAATTGTCAGGATAAAATTAATGGTAGGGATATTTAGTTGCTGTACGTTGAAAAACAAAGAACCAAAGCAACAAGATTGCCTTGGAAGGGACACTGTAACTTTTCATAACGTGTCCCTTTTCACGGTCGTCCTGAGTTGCCCCTAGTCCACGTCTGCAGTCTCCATTGCGGGCTAATGCCTAGGGGCGTGAATGCACGAGAACTTTACAAGGTGTGTAAAAGTTAATTAAAAAAAATAATAAACGTGGACACTTGATAAATGTTACCTTTGTTCTTGTTACCTCCTTGTTATCTCCATTGTGTTACAGTGCTATTACATGTCATTATTAAGTCAGAATGACAAAAAGAAGATTTTCAGCAAGGTTTTTTAAATTTTGTGGGAATAGACACTGCTGTTCCCAAGGTAAGAGCTGCCCCTTCTACCCTTGCTAGTATGTGGCGGTTTAGAAATTTAGGTAACTTCAGAAAAACTTTAGAAACTTTAGATAGTTTCATATAGGTTGGACTTGTCATGTTAGTTGCAGTTAGTCGGGGGTACATTTAAGAGTGAGTGATGGAAACTGTTGTTTCACATTATCCATCCTGTGATGTATATGGTCCCTTAGGACAAAGAAAAGTTCACTGAATGAAGTCCTTGCTATCAGTCACACTACTTCCTAAATGAAAAGCAAATTTGTTTGATTTACACAATTCTTTAACGAATGAGTCAGTCCATGCTTCCCACTCATTCAGCTGCCATCACTTCCCTTTCAGATACAAAACTCTGATCATTTTTAAATTACATATGCAGTCATCAGTGACTTACTGGTGACTTGGGAGGCAATGGTAAGGCTCACTCTCAGTTTATTATTCCATAAAAAGTGATATAGAATACCGATAAAGTCTAGTTTCTCCCATTAAAGCAGTGTAAGAAAGTTTGTAGCTTGTCCATAATGATGATCAATCTTCTGCACTGCATTAGAGTCGATGATTTTACACTAATCCCTTTCGCACTCTAAGCGCAACTGTGTCAGTGTGCTTGGGGTAAGCAAGATATTGTTACTTTCTTAAACTTTCTGAAAAACCCTTTGAATTGCGTCCATGGAATAAAGATTATATGCTAAGAAAAGGGAAGCTGTATATATTTCCTGAAGCAGTTTATAATGATAATGAAAATCATTAGCAGTGAGTAGATGGAGTGGTTAAAAAGAAATTTATCACGGTTTTCAGAAATGTGACTTGAAGGTGCTGGGAAAAATCTGTTGTCCTTTATTAATAAAAAAAGCAAAAAGAGTTATTAACTTTGGTCATTCGGAACATTTACTTTTGGATCCAAAATTTTATGAAAAACAGTTACTTAAAGTTGTAGTTTGTTCTAAGACTGTTTTATGTCAGGTCTAGAAATAGCAATATTATCCATCAGGCCATGAGGTGGGGTGGTTTTTTCCTCTTTTCTTTTAGGTGGGAAAGGCTGAACAAAGTGGTGCCTCCCTTCTCTAACTTAATCTGAACTCAAAATAACTTTTGTTGTCTTGTTGTAACAGCCCTTTTTCTGAGTCACTGTACGGAAAAGAGACTGGGAAGTGTTGAATACTGTAGATCAAACACTTCAAAGCCAACTTTGACTTAGTTTTATGCATGCTTCAGAGTAGACTAATGTACAATAGTATCCAGGAAACTCAGCCAGTAATTCATAAGAGTCCAAAATGTTCTCCGTAAGATGAATCATAGCAGCATAAATGATAGGATTTGAGAAGATCCTTTAGGTCATCCAGTTCAAAGCCTGTGTATCTTCCTCTTCACTAATCCCCACTAGGGTTTCATCTACCCTATCTTTGCAAACCTCTCATATCCTTGACTCAGCCACCTCCCTGGGTAGTTTCTTCCATTGCCTAATTGTTTAACCTGAACATCTTCAATCCTTACACCATCATGCTTAGTGTGAACAATTTATGACTACAGAAAATGATCCTTTCTCCTCCCTTCTGCCATCATGCTCAAATATCATCCCTCCCTTTAAATGTTTTGTGTTTTGTTTTGTATTTTTTTTTCTCTAGCTGCATGAATAATAATTCCAGGAAGGTTGGGGGTGTTTTAGCTGTGTTTGGTGCTTCTGTCTCTGTAACAGATTTTCCTTGAACTTTCAGTTTTCAAGACTCGAAACCACATTTTGATGAACTTTCTGTGACTCAATGATATGTATGCATCAAGTCATGCTTTTCAGGAGGCAAATGAACACAACTGAGATATTCTGTGTCTTTGTTTATAGAAGCTGCTTTCATGAGGCTGTTAATGTGCTTTGACTGACAAATACACAAAACGATTTGAGGGATTTAAGTGACTGAAGGTGGAATCTGTTTTTGACCTCAGATATATGCAGTCTCATGTTACTAATCAGGATATTAATTTAATCATAAATTTTAACTCCACTTTGAGAACTTACCTCTAAAACCTCCTGCGAGGAGTTAAAATTTATCACAATTATATCCAAAAGCAGCTTCCCAGTTCGTAACTGTTTTGATAGAGATATAAATCTTTTAATAGACATTTGTCTAAGTGTGTGCTCAGACCAGTATTATTCTGATAGGATTTTTGGATGATCTGTAAAATAAAACATTGAGAACTTCAGAATGGGGGATATGAAGATGGAAGGAAGCTTTTTGTCCTGATGAAATGAAGTAAAGGAGCCTTAAACTACAGAATTTTTAATTTTATACCCTGTATTTCTTAGGATCTGCCTAAGCTTGTCAGAATATACTGATGTTAATCATCTCACCTACTATGATATAGCATGTGCCAGTTAGATCAATGTGAAATTTATGTTGTTCTCCTAGATGACTAATAAATACTGCATGTTGAAAAAATACAGAGTAGAGGTGGGAAGGCTGATTATTGCAAGCCATGTTTTCATACTGCCTCCCATTTTGGAGTTACACAACAAAAATAGCTGCAGTCTGAACGTCACCTGACAGCTCACCTCACCCACAGTTTACTCATGTGGTAGTTCTTTGATCCATGTAGAAGTATTCCAGGTTCCCTATAGCCACGTATAGTGCTGTCGGGCAAAGTTGTGTGAAATTGAGGTAAATCCCGCTATATTACTTCAATTCTGCCAGCCCACAATTACAGTTAATGCATTAGGTTTAGTGGATCCACTGTGTTTCATGAGCTTGAAAGTAACCATTCACTTTGCCCATTTTGGCATGGCAATTTGTAGAAATAGTCACAAGGGTTATTTGTAAGAAGTCAATGTCATGGAAATAACAGGCTTTGAAAGCAGTATCTTGGGCGCTATTTTATGGCTCAATATTTTCTTTTTTTTTGCATTATAATTTTATAATTACGTTTTAATTTTTAACATGTTATGTTTTCAGCCTAATAAAGGAAAAGATGCATTAGGATATTATAGCCTTTTCATCAAGATTTTTTTCCCCTTGATATTTTTGTAAACGTCCCTTCCCTAATTTCTGTGTTGTTAGGCTTCTTAGATGTCCTCTAGCCAGTACTCAAGTGTATTGAAGTTGAGGGCACTGTGCAGCGACAGTGTCACGTGTCTTCAGTGTGCAACTTAGTGGGCAATGCTGTTGCACAGGTTAGTGCCTCTTGGTCTCTGGTAGATCTGCAGCTGTTTTCTTCAGGTGCAAAGAGCTGACCATAATCATACCACCTTTTGCTGTTTCTGATCCAAACTATGTGCGTGTCCAGCTTTTGTAAGAATGTGCAGAAACCAGTTTCATAATTCTTGCAAACTCTTGTCCTTGATTATGGTGGGAAAGTAAGATATCGTGCAGTATTTTTTTATGTATTACAGAATTGTAAAGAGGTCCAGACGTGATCTCAACAAAGCTATGTAGTCAGGAACAGTATTAGCTGTGGCTTCTACGCTGCATTGAGCTATGTGGGGTATTTCACTGCAAATGCATGTGTCT
The DNA here is from genome assembly GCF_028858705.1 of Grus americana. Lineage (NCBI taxonomy): Eukaryota > Metazoa > Chordata > Aves > Gruiformes > Gruidae > Grus > Grus americana. The sequence continues at coordinate 115,736,094 of NC_072853.1, forward strand.
TAACAGCTTTTTCCACTGTGCTACTTCTGCAGGGCTTTCCTCAGCAAGTATGTGTTAAGATTGTTATTTCCATGATGTATTTCAAGTGGTATCTCCTTTTATCTTCTCTCAGCCTTGTTAATCTCTTAATCCTAGAGCTATATTTCTTTCTCCTCTCCAGCATTTGTAGCTCATCTTGGTTTCTTATAATCCGCATGTTTCGCTATCATGCTGCCTACCTCCTTCCCTTAGATCATTAATGAAACAAGATGGGACCTGCTGCTGGTCCCTTTGGCATCCCAGCATGTGCGCTATGTGATAAGAGTTCTGAACAAAAGAACTACCATTTGAGGGCTGACCTTTGTAAACCCAAGTCAGCTCTTAACAAGGTATTTTTAATTGTCCTTTCAAAAAAAAAAAAAAAAAGGTAAAAATTTCAGTAAGGGGTACTTCTTAGCCCCTTGGGGGCCTTGGGCTTCCAGCTGTTGCTGAAATTTTACTGCTTTAGTCTTTTGTATCTTGGTGATTTTACCCTGGATCTCCTGCTCTGTTAGCTTCACTGATGCTTTTCTTCAGTCTCAAGGCTTGAGATAAAATTTGTTCAGTTTAGTACTATTAGCCATGAAAACCACTGTAAATACTGAAATCCCCAAACACCAAAAAACATTGATAGTATAAAATAAAAACTGAAAAAGAATCTAGATGGTTTTGTTCATGTCAAATTGCATGGAACAAAATGAAAGCATATTCTTTTAAAATTATGTAGATTGTTGGTGCTAAATTCTGTGTGAACGTGATTGTGAAGGCAGCTGGGCTTCGACGTGACTGGTGACTTGGGTTTAGAAGCCTGGATGCTCAAATTTTATTCTGCTGACCTGCTGGATCATTTCGCTTCACTGCGTATGTGGGGATTTCAGTCTTCTTCAGAGATGGCCGTAAGGAGAAAAAAAAAAAACAACCCCACCAACCAAAACACAATACATAAAACCCATAAAAGCTGTGTGTTATTTTTATGATTATTCATATATCATTTGGAGATGGTGCCAATTTATTTTGGATTGCTTTACATTAATTAGAAAAGGATTTAAGTTAAATCCTTTTCAAGTAAACTAAGAGTGGACATGTAAGAAACTGCTGGGTTAAATAATCACTTTAAGGTCATGCAAGTATGTGCATATACAAATTTGTGTGATTACACACTGTTCTTTTTCTCCCTAGATATTCCAAGCAACTTTTTATGAGTTTCTACCCACTTTTCCTATTCTGTCAGGCTCATTAATGCAAAGATTAATATCCAATCCAAGATAGATTCATCTCTTGAACTGATTTTTGGAAATAGGAAACTCATACTCTTGATTTAAGGCAGAAGTTATCTGCACTACAGGGGTTTTGCTATTTTCCCCTTGCACAAAGTGTTAGTCTTATATTAAAAACAAACAAACAAAAAACCCCAACCTTGTTAATTAGTTTATGCAGCCTAATTTTCTGTTGTTTTGCAATTTGTATTGCCAATTCTACCTAGAAAAAGGGGCAGGCAAAATGCAAGTAGCTTGGAGCAACGGTGTCTCAGATCATACGTCCAGTTGTTCTCTGACTTTTTTTTCTGATGTAAAAGTATTCTGTGATTTTATAACTTCGACTGTATCATCCATTATATGCATAAAAGAGCTGATGTGAAATTGCCCTTATTGTCTTAATTTTTTATATTTTCTAGACTTGTGAGTGCTTGAATTTGCAAGTTATGCATTTTTATCCTGTTTTGCATGTAATAAATTGTTTCCTCCAGCTATAACCAAGGCTTTTACAAACTGATGGAATCAACAATGTAGTGCGTGTAGTTGCCAAGTACACTGAATTTTTAAGCATCTTCTTTCTGCTTTATAGGTTTGTCTGAGGATGCAGCAGAGGGAGCAGAAAAGCCATGAAATCTGAAGACGACCCTCAGGAAGAATTTCTATCTGATGTCAAATGCATTTATAACGCAGCAGTACCAATCCATTTTACTCTGTACTGATTGCAGCTTCCAGGAGGAGAGGACTGTGCTAATTTATACAAAAAAGTTTCATTCTAATAATTTTGGTTGGGTCTCCCTGCCAACTACTAGCATCCTTTCTGTGAGCAAAGTTTAAACACTTACCCAACTGTGGTAGGGGTGTTGTGTTATGTTTCGCGATATATCAGCCCTTTCTAAGGATTCAGTTGATTGATCAAAGACTGTTTACACATAGTTAAAAGCAACCTTTGTTTCAGGATATGTTTTATCTTTTTTTTTTTTAAAAAAAAAGATATTCTGAACTGTACCTCCCTTTGAGATTATATTAACATTTGTTATTTCACAGTTTTGACAAAAGATAGCTATCTCCTTTCTTCCTGTACTAGCATTCACAATTCCAGACAGCTGAAATTCACCACCAGAAGAAAAACTGGTAATCCATCAATTTTTTTTCCTCTCTCTCATTGCTTATACAGTCTCCTGCTCTCTAGAGATACAGAGTAAAATATAGTTACTGGACATAAAGGGCAAACCTTTTTGCCATTAACTATGTCACTATGAACGTGAATAAAGTCTACACTGTAAGTACCTTGAGCGCAGCAACACATGGATGTTTTAATGGTTACCTGTGATTTCTGTTTTCTTGTCAATCAGTCTGTTCTAGTTATGGGTAAGATTTTCAAAAGTAACTAGGAATTTTTGAGTGCCTTAATTTTTATTAACCCAGTTGGAGGGTGCTTTGAGGGTTGAGTTTTTGGAACATACTGAGTATTTGCCTTGTGAAAGTCAGGTCCGTGCAAGGTGCCTGAAATGTAGTACCCAACAACTCAGGTGGTCTTTGAGAGGACCTTGGCCTGGAGTTCAGAAGCATCAGGCTCATGTCTGGATTCTTGAGAGTCAGTTGAGATATCAATAAAAGATACTCGGAACTGAAAATAACTGGGGCCTGGCTGAAGTGTTAAAACAGGCATTTGAACGAGGCCTCTCCTGGCTGTTGCTGGTTCATACCAAAGTACAAGTTGCAATCTTTTGGATGCCAGGTACAAAAAGCACTGCTAGTCTCAGCTTAGATTCTGGTGGATGCAATTGCATGAGCCATCTCCACATCACATGCTCCTGTTTGTTTCCACAACAGGGATTCACCAGCTCCTGTTCTAGCTGTAGAACAGGTCCCTCCAACTCACTTTTGCGCTGTTTCAGCAGAGGTTGTGACAGTTGATGTGGTCTGTGCTAGCTTGGATAAAGAAGGAGACATTATTCTTCAGGATGTCTTAAGCCATCAACCTTCATCATCTCCATATCTACTTTCACCCTCTTTGCATCCACCTCCAAAACAAAACCAGCTTTGCGCCACTTGTGCATCTGCTGTTTAACCCCCTGGTCCTACTCTGGCTCAAGTAAACATGATGTAACCATGTTTCATGGAGCCTTTATTCAGAAATATTAGTTAGCTATTAAATAGAGCTAAGTGGCCAGGGACCTGGCTAAGGCTTCTGATACCTCTAGGACTGAAGTGGGCAGCAACTCCCAATAAAAATGACTCTGTCCCCTGGGAGACCTCAGATATCTACAAACGGTGGGGCCAGAAATCTTGCTTCTTTCCCAGGAAGGGAAAAATCCTACCCCCTGCTTGTTGTGGAGTGATTCTGCTGGCTGACTTTTCTTCACTCTGATCCCTCCCCCGTGGTTTTTGCCAGGAGGGTGGTATCCAACCCATTGTCAAGGTACCCTGCTGCGCTGCGAAAATTACACAATAAAATAATCTCCTGTAGTCTCTGTACACACCTCAATGACCAAAGAAAATCCATGGAGAACTAATCAATTACTGTAGCTATTAGGTTTAAACTTTAACATAGATCTCAAATCTTCTTTTGTCCTCTTGTCAGCGCCTACTAGGTAATCTAGAAAAATCAACCATGGTTACTACTGAAAGCCCGTACCATAACGGTGTGGAATCCTGGACCAAAGAATCCTAAGCTATAGGCATATAGTATAGCTGGAAAGTGCACTACTATGAGACTTCTGTGAAATACGTTACTCATCATAATTACCATTATTGAATGTGATCCCAGTGCTCAGAGCTGCCTGGCTTCGTTGGGAGTTTAGGGTAAACAGCAAGTAGGCACTCAGGTCAATAATACCATCCAATCTTATTTAAGTTATTTTTTGTCATTTTAAGATGTAAGGCTCAGAAACACTCTTATTCGCCTTTTCTGCTCTGTGCTTTGTAAAATGAGGTCTCATGAGAATAGTTTTACAGGAAGGGGAAAACATATTGGTAATAAAGAGGGGGGAAAGAAAAGGTAGAACTGTCTATGGCAGTAATGTATGACCTCTTTGTATATCGCACTAAATTGCTGTATTTGATAGTATCATCAAGATTTAAAAGTTCAATTGAGTAAAAATTACTTAGTTTCCCCCAATGCCAAATAGTCCATCTAATTCAGAGGAAGGAAGTCATTGAAGTGTAGTCATTTGCACAGCAGGCTGAGGAAATATTGTAAAGTAATTTTTAGCAGTTCTCAAATGTAGTTTGAATTTTAAAGAAAGTTCTTTTTGGCCAGAAAAAAATCAGGCCAATTACAGGAAGTTTTGAAGTTAGAAAGTTGGCCAACTGCAAAATGTAAGGAAACATTGCTAGTTTGGGGGGGACCAAATGTTTGGTTCTCATCAATGATGTTTCTGAGGCCAAGACAGACGTTGCTGGCCAATCAAACTATTCTGAACAGGATTTTAGAGTAACGTCTGGTCAGCTGTTCTGGTCAGCTTAAATATGCAGACTGTCTACATGTTGAGCTTTTTGAGGAGAATTTTATATGTTTAGGTGGCTCACAGATAAAAATTAATTTTAAATTATCATTTTGTTGAAAATAATTTTATATGCATATATCTAAAAGGAATTTTGTGATGTTTTCAAAACCACGTTGTGAGTCATGGCAACTTTATTATATTTGTGCTATAGCACTTTGAAATGCAGTTTCTAAAATAAGTCCTAATATAAAATATACACATTTTTTTCTGTTAAACAGGTAAACGCTTCTAGAGTTTATTTTCTTGGTAGAGTTTATTATCTGAATGTTATTTCTGAATGTTATCCAAGGGCTTTTATTTTACTTTGGTTTTGTGCTGTTGCAATTTAGAAAAACAGATTAAAACAATTACTACTCTGATGACCAAAATCTGGAGGTCTGGGCTCTGCTGATCTTTTTGGGCTTTGAACAGAATGCTGAGTTCAAACTAGGACTGTGGTTTCCAGCCCCAGATTGATTATTCTATCTGTCTGTTATTAAACTATAACACAGAACAACAACATTCCTTTACTTTCAAGGGGCTGGGTTTCACTTTATAGTGTCTTGTCTTTTTCTTTTCAACATTTACTGTACAGCGAGCGTTAGAGATAAGTTTAAATATTCTTGTATTGCTTATAAAGAGTAATTTACTGCCATAATCTGAAATTTGCTGAGCAGAGATTGTATTTCTATGTGAAGTCCTTCCAGCATAAAAAAAAATACAGGGTATGCATCATATTGAATAAGTATCTTTCCTTCTTATCCGAATATCCTGTTTATAATTAATCTATTAAAAAAACCTGCTGCAAAGGTGCTCTAAAATATATGATGTACTCCTGAAACCAAGCTTCTGTAGTGCTTCTTTATTTGAAATTAACCTTGAGTTTCCCATAGCCTTGTTTGTTGTCACCCCTTTGGCATTGTGCCACTTTGTTCATTTACTCCCTCGTAGCATGAGGTTCCTCCGGTATTGATGTGGTATCTCCATATGCTTTGAGCTGCAAAGCTGCCTGCAAACAGGTAAGGTTCGCATAGCTTTCTGCTGGTTCATGAGCCTGTTGAAGGGACAGGATGCCCTCAGGTCCTGTTGGAACAAGTGGGAGGCTGAGGCACTCAGGGTCTGCGGGGCTGGGCTTATAATTAGCAAAAGCGACCCAAGTTAGAAATGTTTTTGAATGCATTGTTTCTATGAGAATTTATTCTAATATACCAGTAGACCAAGTTGAACACAAGTTTGATATTTATATAAAGACTGAAAACCATTGTGTGGTTTAGAGTCTGAAAGTTCTCTCTGCTTGTCCATTTCCCGTCTTGTAAATTCTTATAATGGTCAATAGTATCAGGAATGATTATTTCTGTCCTTCTCCTTCGAGAGATACAGCTGTTTGCTGTATAGAAGCTGCTCATCTGGGGAAATACGCTTTACCCAGGAGATCAGCAGATCACAGCAGAGACACCTAGCACTTTTGTTAGCATTAAATGAGCAAGTGATTTAGTTAATCATGAGATGGAAGCACAGCCCAGTTAATTGATTTGACCTGGTGTTCTCTGACAACGCGTCCTGATTGCTGCATCTTTACATTTGCTATAGCAAGGAGCACAAACAAATGCAAGCACATTTAAATAAGTATAATTGTTATTTTAAAATACTATGGTATTTTCTAAGAGTTTCATGTTGTCGAATGCAGGAAGAGTAAAAAATAAAGTACCATTATATTTTCATATGCACTCATTGTAAGTTGATGTTTCCTTTGCATGCGCTGTCATGTGCTTGGATTTATTCTGTATGTATGAGGCATCCACGCTTGCAGATGAACCTGCTGTACTGAAGATTTCAGTATCCATCCTCACTTTTAAGATGAAAGGATTGAGCAAAATCATGTTTTTATAGCAGGAAAAAATCACAAAAGTAACCAGGAGCCCTGGAAGAGATCCACACCCTCAGGCTACAGCATGTAAATTGATCTTCGCTCTAATGGCAGTATTTTCCATTTGATATAGCATGCACATATTGTATTATTCACTCATTTGCTAGCACCACTTTAACACTACGCTCTCATCATAAAAAATACTTATTTTGGAAATTATTTTTGGCAAAACCAGTTAAGACTCCAGAGCAAAATGATAACAGTGTTTGATAAGATATTTTGATTCATCTTTATAAGCAGAACAGAGACTTGGAGTGCTTCCTAAGTGGGAATGATCGTTGCAGATCATAGCTCACCCTCCGCCACAGCTCCAGCTGGGTGCAGACTGACAGTGTATTCAGCTGCAGAAACAAGATAAAAGCTGTTCCGATTGTGTAAGCTGTTGCCTGATCAGAAATCTTGAAGGGAGGTCAGTCATCCTGAGTCATTACTGTAATGCGATTAGAGGCCCAAATCTACTTTCGTTGAATTTAACTGAGTATTTTGCCATTGATTTTGACAGGAGAGCATCCATACTCTTCTACTGGAGACTGCATGCCATAATAAGATCACATATAAGCACCATTTAACTCCTAGCTAGGTGATGTAATAAATTATGAGGGTTGCTCCAAAAGGTACTATTCCCAAAATACAATATACATGAGGGTTAGCTAGTCAGTATTAATTAAATAGCTGCTGCATTCCACCCCAGAAGTGGTTGCTTCTCTGTAGAGAGTGATGCTGCATGTGAAGTAGGCCCGAGCAAAATAAAACCCCAGAGCATTTTATATGTGTTACTTCAGCCACTTCTGAGATGAAGTCACTTTCAGGATGATGTATAGCAGCTTTTCAACAAACAAAGCATCACTATTAAACAGTTTAGGAAATCCAGCAATGGACAGCATGCTCCCCTTCTGCTCCCCAACCAAGAGAGCATGGGAGGGAAGCATTTCCAGGATGCGTTCTATTAAGAAGAATGCACTTACTTAATTTGGCATTTGATCAACAGAAAGCTTGGCCCTCTATCTTTTAAAAAGCTGCCATGGTTTCTCTAAATTGATGTTATTATTGTTGCTATTTCCTGAATTTCATGTACTCTTCAAAAATTGGCACCTCCAGTCTTGCCTCATTATACTGAGACATTTTATCATTGTTAATGAATGTAGCATAGGTGCTATTCTTAGACAACCTTAGGAAACAACAAGGGTTTTGATCCAAGGATGGTTTGGACCTGTCCTCCTTACTTTGCTAAATCTGATGAGACCATATTGCAAAGTCTACAGTGTGTTTGGGAAAGAAATGAGTTTTTATTGTATTGATTTTATTACTTTATTCATTTTAAAGGATAGACCAGTTGCACAGCATCTTGGAAGTGTTAGAGGAGATGTAAAGAAGTTGGTCTATAAGATATGATATTCCAATTCATTATGAAGCAAGCATTCAATAATTAATAGTTACTTCAAGTGCCCACAATATATTATAATCATGGTTGGATTCAATTACAAGAGACATAAAGGGGATTATGTACTTTTTCTTTCCCTGATGGTATAATGAAGTGGAGGCAGTTGGGATCCATAAATATTGGAGAACAGTCAAGTTGCTACATATATAACAGGAACTGCTTTTTCCAGCTGTCTGGATGTGTAGTGTCTTCCTTCTGCTTGAGCAATGACTCTAACTGGTAAGAATACAGCTTGGTTAACGTGGTGTGATTGCTTCTGATCCGGTAGAAACAAAGAGTTTCTCTTGGCAGCATATTTGGTTGCCATGTTCCAGCATTAACTAGATATTTCATGGTCATATGACACTTATCTTTCATCATGACACTGGACAGCTGCTTTGCAGGCGTCAGGGTGCAAGTCCCAAAAGCAGTTGGGAGGTGTGTGACTTTGTGAGGGGAGCGATTTGCCCATTGCTCTGGGCAACAGCATTTCAGCTATCAGGATTTGCCCCTTCTGGCAGTGACCAGAGTGCCTGGGAGGAGGAAGAGGAGACCCGAGGAGCTGGATTCCCAGCAGGATCATGTCCTAAAGCTCCCATGCCAGCAGCCACAGAGAAATGTATTCTCCTGAGAAGAGGAATCGTGCCTTGCTGTGTCCCCAGGATGAGTACATTCGGGTGTTTGGCAGTCAGGCAGCAGCGCTGGATGCAGCGATAACAACCAGCTTGCCATCAGTAAGACTGAAAAGGAATGTCTCTGTGGCCCACCAACCAAAGAAGAGCGTGGACAATATGACTGGCCTTTCAGAATAGCTCACGGCTTATCATTGCTGTGGCAGTTGTACCTATCTAGTCCCACGCCACTGCTAATCAAGAGATGGAGAGTCACAGGAAAGCGAGGTCTGAGCAGAAGTGGATGATGCTTCCTCACTGCAGGCAGCCAGGACTGGAGAAGGTGAAAAGGGTGGTCTTCTATGTAAGTGCTACAGGCGAGGTTGGAAAAAACAAGGTGGAAGAGAGTTGTGAATGTGTAGGTGATTATAGATTGTGGATGGTACACAGTGTATTAAGAACTGATTTTATTTTTCTATTTTTGTCTTTTTTAATAAAGTCATTACACATTCAGCATTCATTAGCTCATCTCACAGGGAGAGGAGTCCTTCCTTTGCTTTTAGTCCTTCTTCTCGTCATCCACATTTTTGTAGATACTAGTCACTCTTGCAATCGTGTAATTCGTTTATTTTCCTTTTTGCTTCCTTTTTTTCCTACCAGATCCCATTGACCATAAATTGATGATTTTGCCCAGTAGCCACTTTGTAGATGTGTTTTAAAATCCTGAAAGAAGGAAGACGTGTAGCAAAATGAGTATTTTGTTTAAACCTTTGAAATACAATGTAGCTACTCTTCTCTGGGATGAGTGACATTGCTTTCAGCATCAGGAAAATAATAAATGGAAAACCAAATGTGCTCTAAAGAAGTTGCAGCTTTTTTTAAAGGGCTACTGCCCAAGTATGTCATCCAACGGAGGGAAGTTGGTAGCTGCATTGTTTTTTGTACAACAGCTACCCAGACGGTGATGTGATACCTTTTATTGGGCTAACCAAAGTTAAAATTAGAACTGAGCAAATAAATCCCAATGAGTAACAGAGTTTGTACATTTAACCTTTCTTGCTTCTCGTTTAGGTCACCTTTTTCAAAACTGGCCACTGATTTTTGGCTTCCAGTTTACAGCATGACGAGAGAGGACCTAATTGCTAAGCCTGGTGAGCTTCTTACCTTCAGCTTGTCTGTATTTTTGTGTGATCAAAATTGTCTGGTCCTTCTTGTTCAGGATTATTGCACTAACCAGAAAAACAATTTCTACAAATGCTCTTCCACCTCTCTGTCATTTGGAGATATCCAGTGGGCAAATCTGAACCCAGAGTGTTTAGTTGAGTTAGGCTTCTTAGGTCTCAAACCAGCAGGCATGTCCATCCCTCTGTGGCTAAGCTAGGAAGTGAGTTTGGGCATTTACCTGCATGTTTGTTTATTACCTGCATGTTTGTTTATTTGGCTTGCTATAGTAGAGCTGGGGAAGGTTTTGTGATAACTTTTATGGAAACCCGCACGCACTGTGACTTTTTGCATAGCGGTTTGTTACCAAATCACTTCCATGTTGACTTCTGATTGAAACTCCTTCCTCTCTTTGGTCATTGCCTTGCTACTGTAAATTTGTAGGTGCTCCCAAATTTAAAGACAAATTTATTCCTTCTCTGTACCTCTTTTACCCCTGTAGATAGCTACCTCTCCTTCAAAACCAGCTGTGCACTACTGCAAGCGAAGTGAGCGGCAGAGCAGAGGTAAGCAGGTCAAACCGCCTGCAAATAGCGAAGTTGCGTAACTCTCACTGATTCAGCATCCAGTGGGTGTGGTGGAGCAGTTTCCAAAATGGTAAACTTACTCACCAGAGGGGCCAGAGGACATTTGCGTGCAGAAAAAAAACAACCAGAGGGTATAAGCAAAAGGAGCACCCTTCTCCTTCTTAATTTCTTGTGCCTACTTCATCGTCACTCGGGGCTAGACTGTTAGTCATGTGGCTTCTGTGGTGAGAAGATTGTGGGTTTGACTCAGCTAGGACAAACTGAAACTGGGGTAGCCGAGGCTCTGACAGCGTGCCCGGGCAGCCCCAGAGCTGTGCACTAGCCCTTTTCCCCTTCTCCCCACACATGCACAGGCTCCTCTGTGCTCCTGCACAGGGCAGAAGCGGGGGTGCTCAGTTTTACTTCTCAAGGGGGAATCTCCTGCTCCAGCACACGACTCCATCAGAGGCTGTGTCTGCAGTCCTCCTCCCTCAGGAGTCACCATGGATTCCCCAGCTCCGTGCCTCCGCCTGGCTCACGTCAGAGGTGTCATCTGGCTCCCCCCTTTGCAAACCATAGCACCAGATGGTGCTTAGAAAATACTCATAAACCGGTATAATAGTGTTTTGCCTCTCCCTACAGGCTCCCACGTCTGTCTTCATCTTCACTGTGTGCCCACGGGGATATGTTTGGGTTGATGTACCACTGTCTCTGCTAGGCTTGGCTCACTCCCTGTCTTCTCCGTCGCCAAGGCCTACATTATCAAAACCAACCGATAATTTGGGTTGTGCTCATTTTTTAGATACCCCAATTAAACTTGAGGTCTGTGGCTTGGTCTGGGAACCCAGAAAGCGAGAGTCCTGATTTGGAGAATTTGGTTGTGGGTGAATAGAGCTATTGTTCGGCTGCTCCCATGCTCACACCTTCGCAATCTGGCTGGATCCTGCTGGCTGTGAAAAAATACTTAGTTTGCGTTACACCTCTTCTAGGACAAAACAAAGCACAGCTTTGAGAGCCATCTTTTCTTCCTCGTTTCTTCTAGTTTGCATCATGTAAATTCAAACTGTCTTGTCTTAATCCTTTTCTGCACTTGGGCCAGCAGCCGAGAGCCTCTGAAAATATGTGCGTTTTATCCTCCGTGTGCTCTGCAGAAACAGCTTTACAAACCACAGAGTCTATTTTAAAATAAATGGCCATTTTTTGAAATCCTGTCATTACAAAGCTGAGGCTTGATTGTTGTCCTCCAAGTGCTTCATAGCAGCAAAATTCCTGCATTTTGGGAATTGTGCTGTCTATTCATCCAGTTGGAGTGGATCCAAAAGCAAAGCGTGGAACCGTTGTGAGCACTGGCTAGTGCTCACAGTGTTACTTTCTCTAATAGATGGCCTGTATTGTCATTTTGTGGAATGCTCAGATGTCGATTCATCATCATTTGGAGTGTGTGGATGATTTTTTATTTTTAAATAAAGATGCACAGAAATGCAGAAGAAGTCCAGTTGCTTTCATTATTTCTGGCACAACAGAACTGAAAGCAGCTCCACTGTGGGGTGGTGAAACCCTCAGTTCTGTCATTTATTATTTGATATTTTTTTTTCTTAGTATGAACATTTATGAAGGGAAACACATGCTTCAAAACAAGTCCATCTAAGAAAGGTAATTGTGAAAGTTAAGAAATACCCTTCTGGATGACCTCTTAGGGGAAGGTGGTGGTCTCCATCCTGCAGGTGCTCCACGCCGTGCATGTCCCAGGCACGCCATCCAAGCAACGCCAGCGGGCAGCCAAGTGGCGTAGTCTGTAAGTACAGGGGCAGGCTCACATCTTTTCTCCAAAGGTTTCCAGCTGGACTTTTGGGTTTCTTTCTGTCTAGCTTCCACGAAACCACTGCCTCCCAAGGAAGGCCTGGGAGACCCTAGACGCTGACAACCGCTTAGCTGAGTTTGTGGATTAATTAAGGTCTGGTGCCAGTTTGAATGTGAGGGCTAACTAAACGGGCTGGGGTGTCCTCGGCTCTCCTGGGACCATGATTGCATCCCCCTGGCCTGGAGACGTGGCTGGCTGGGTGCACAGCACTCAGTGCTGCATTTTCAGAGCACTGTGGACCCAAATTCCTCCTCCTGGGGGGGGGCCCAGGAGATGCAGCCCCCTCGGGAGAGGAGACCTGTTCCTTGGGTAGCCCAGCACAGAGTGGACCTGAACACAGGGGCACCCCAATGCTGTAGTCACCCCACTTTTGGATGGAGTTGTCCTGGTTTCCTCTGGGGACCTCCTGTAACAAGTGCTTTCAGGAGGGCCTTCTGCCCATGATGTGGTTATTCTTACTGACCTCATCGGGGCTACTCTGATGTGTGAACATTTCCTGGGGAAGGGTCTAAATTATGTGGTCTATTAGCACGGTGAGCAGTTCCCAAAGTACTTCCAGCACTGTAATCTTCTGTTTAATAATAGCTATCTTATTTATTATCTGACTTGCATACTGATACAAACTACACTACAGTCACACAGACTGACTTCACTTAGATCAAAACATAAGAATATCAAAGCCAATTCGATCAAAACCTAACAGTATTAAAACCAGTTAGAATTTTAAGTGACTTGGTAAAGAGGTGGCTCTATGTTGTTTTTCAAACTAGCTTAACTAAACCCCCAAATCCCCAAAGCCACAAATTCTGTTCTGAAAATAGTTTGTCACCAACCAGCCTCTCGCAAGGCATTGTTTTGTATGTCAGAATACCTGCCAGCCATTACCTTAAGATTTCAGAGTCTACATTTAAATATACCTAAAATAAATAGTGTATACCACATGTAAATACATATTTAAAGTTCAGCGAAGCCTTAAAACTGTTGATTGATTGGCATTTTTTTGTCACAAGTAATTCAGCTGACTCTCTTGGGTTTAACCTGCTAATATATACAAGACACGTGACTGATACTTTCCCAAAGTAAATACTATTCCCTGTCTCTGTTCACCTCATGCTTCTAAGTGATGTATTTAGAGGTTTGCTACTGTCAGAAAACTTGGGGATTTGGCAGAAACCCCCTGCAGATCTGTGTAATGACACCGAAAGCCCACCTCTGGCACATTTAATGATGCTCTTGTCTCTTCCTGAAAGAGCCTTAGATAGCTGAGAGGCAGGTAGATGAATTACACTGAATTACACCGCCTTCTAGAAGTACCTTTTTTTTTTTTCCTCTTGCCCAAGTGACTGTGTGTTTTCTTTTTTGGTGAAGGTCTGAGATTAATCTGACCTGGGTGAATCGGTAGCAAAATGAGATTTTTTTTTTAACAAACTTCTACTTTGTTGTTGCTAATATACTTGCCTATTTCTGCTTTTTGGGTTTAAGCACTTGCAGAATATCCAGGGTTTAACTGGTCAGATTGGTGGGCAGGTCAGTATAATTATTAAATCTTGTAGTATTGGTTCTTTAATAATGGCTATATTACTCATTATGAAACTGCATAACTAACAGAAGTTTCAACGGATCAGTGCTGGATTACCCTGATTTGCTCATGCATATTATCTGAACGTATCCTGACGGTTGGCTGCTTATGATTGTCAGCTCATTGCTCTCACTATGTGTGGTGCTGTCAGTCAGTAGGACAGATCAGGTATTAATGCTTAATTGAGTGTGCTTCATTTAAATCAGAAGCCAAGAAGAAATAATAGGGAGGATTTCTCACCTATACCAGCTGTAATGTTGCATAGCCAATTTTCTTAAGAAAAAAAAGTAATCAGCAAATTGCTTAAGCTTTGTATCTGGAAAATAACGATAAATAGGGGTTCTTTATAAAACTGTCTTTCGTTTTGCTTCCAGCTAAAATAAGGTATGTTGTACTAATTGCAGGGACAGTAAAAGTGAATGTCCCGTACAGCCAAAGCCAGATGACTGAAAGAGAAAAAACCCCACCACATTCTGAGAACAAACCAAGACAGCATTTCTGTCGTGTAGGGGCAAGACATCAGCACCTACGGATTAGATGGCTATAACCAGATCTGCGGTTCAGGTTAAGTGTGGAAGCAGCTCCACATCATCCCTGCTCTGTGGCTGCAGGGCTCCGGTCTCCCAACACTGCCACCTGCCAGCAACTGTCCCACACAGCAGCTTGTCTTTTTTTGACTAGCATTGTCGACAAGCTGTAACTTTTTTATTATAGATGACTTAAAATTAATGGCCCTTAGTCTCTTCTCACTCATTTGAGTGTGAATGAGGGCACCCATGTGAACGAGAGGAGGCTCCGACTTGATGTATTTCATTCCTCAAGCCTCAGCTCAGAGGTTTTTTTAGCCTTTAGTTGTCATTCCAAAAAAAAAAAAAAAAAAGTCCGGGGAGAAATTCTGCTGTAAAACAGGAACAGCAGCAGGAGGAATGAACTCACAAGACAGAGTCTCAGTAGGTGAAGTGACGATCCGAGAGGATGCGTGCCATTGGCAACTTGTCTTTTAGTAAAAATGCGAGCCTTCGCCTTTCTGTGCTTGGTAGGGGCAGCTGCTTTTGAGCAGGATCCTGGCTAGAGGGAAAAATCTTACAGGTTTTTTTTTTTTTGGGGGGGGGGGGCAGGGGATGGGATCAAGAATTTCTGCACATGCAGAGCGGCTGTCTGTAGGACAGCTGGGTCCATCCTCATCTGTGATCATCAGTCTTCCATTTTATAAAACGTTTCTCAAGTACTCCTTGTTTGTTGCATTTATTAGCTAGGCTAGCAGCCAGGCAAAAGGCAGGTTTTGGGTTGTCTCACAAACTGAAAACAAAGTACCACCTCGTGTGTCACTCTTCATGTGATTTCGTTAGCTCTTATCCTTTATCAGACACGGCAGATGTTCAAGGGTAAACCTAACACAAAAACACATAACTCACACAAAATAATTTTTATTATCTCTGGAAGACAAGCTATTTACAGCAGCAAAGTAACAAAAAGGAATACGAGCATATGCCACTTCATTCTGTTTGCTTGGCCTATGGCCTCTCGAACAGCTTCTGCTGGGAATCCCATAGTTAAGACGACATCAGCATTTCTGTTATAATTTACTTTTTTTGTTATTTGAGCATATTTGATACGGACTACTACAGCAGTCTGCTGTCTCCATATTAGAGCGATATTTTCTGCTGCATAGAAGTATTTTTTGGTTTGAGGTACTAGTGGTATTTATATCCAGTTTAGTTTATGGTCTATTCGTTTGTTTTGCATTTGTATGAATACAGATGATGAGGATTGTTTTGAAGACTTTTGCAATAAGAAACTCCTTTTTGTAAGACTAACTTTTTTGAGTTCTTAGAAAATATAATTTAAACAATAGAAGTATGTAAGTTTGACTGTGCCAGGACATTCTATGTTAATAAACTTCTAAAATGTTACTCATTATCTTTATCTTGCCACAAATAAATTAAATGCTTTGCATGTTCCAAGGGTTTATGGAAAACTGTCAAAATGATGAGTTGTTTGATCAAATTTATAAACATTTATTCAAGTAAGTCTCACTGTAACTTTCAGATACTTTCTTGTACTTTCCTTTTATTTAAGGACTTTGACCATATGCCATTTTTAATCCTGTTACAGTTTTAAAACCTCTTAGTGTGGTCTCCAGACCTCATTTACATCCATTTAGTTTTCTGAATATTTTGCAGCAGGGGGGGAGCTCTGTCAGGAGCATCTCTTTGATATACTCAGGCCAGTCTCGAGGTTTATTAACATTATCTCCTGGAGGAAAAGAGGCCGTGCGAGAAATACCGTTTGCTCACACTGTTAGATACTCTAAAACACGATGAAGCACAGAAATGAATGAACATGCATAAGCATTTAAAAGGCTGTAGTCCAGCTCAGCACGGCTGAACTGTGAAGACCTGATCATCCTCCGAGGGTTGAATAGTAGAGTAACTCCCGTCCACTCTCCTGCATGGAAGTGCGATGTCTCCATCGCGATTCTGTGAGTTGCCTTGACGCTTCCTGATTGCTGTGGACTGATGCACGCACAATGATAATAAAATACTTCCCCAAATTACAGGTGTCTCGGCAAGAATTTACAGGGTTGAAGCTTACCAGACCCACGCCTCCAACTACAGCAGATGTGTGTGACCTTCTTTTTGATTATCTAAGTTTTTGGATCGAGAATTCTTTCTCTTTAGTATAATGTTAACAACAATAGAACTGTGTAATGCAAACCACCTTTGGTGCTTTGTGAATGCATAGTCATTTAGCAAAACAGAACTGGAAAGAGCGAGTTGTGCCAATTCACGATAGCCTTCAATACAGTGTTTATCAGAGACATTTTCTTCTTTATTTTGAGATGTCTCATACATACGAAGACACTGTGTTAAAATAACGCATAGCAATGTAAAAGTAGTAAAAGCAGGGACACTCCCAGTGCCAACATATACACGTTCCTATGTAGCACGTTTATTGCACGCTTTCCTGTGTGATAAAGGACCCTTAGGAAGGCCTATGCCCAAGATTTAGAAGAATGAATTACCTAAACAAAAGAAAATACATGTGAATTCTAGTGATTCAGTGCCTTCCTCCGCTTCTAGAATAATTCTCTAGCCCATGAAGAATGGCCTTTCTAGCAATTTTGACTTGCTGGTAAAACAGATAATCATGAAGATAAATGTGAATGTGATCGCTGCCATCTTCTTCGCTGTTACTATTGCTAACCATTAAAGCTGCTTTTTCTTTTCAGGTGGGTGCTAAGTTGAACCTTTATTATGAGCAGCTAATGGCTGACATAGCCTTTTATTGCTGACCACTGGGAAAGCCACTGGAGAAGGAGCTGACTTACGTACAAAGTGGTATTTGTGAACAGCTACTGCCCTGTCAAGCTGGATGAGCCCAGGCTGACCAATAAAAAGAACTAACGAACGTATCCTTTTGATAACAACTGATATCATGTAATGCTTATACAAAAGAGGTAAGGTTTTTGATGACATGACTTCTGTTTTAACTGCTGGCATATAACAAAGTCTCCGTGCATATTGGATAGCGGGACATGGTTTTCAGTGTGATCCTCTGATTTTGCTAAAATTACCACAGCTTTGAATGTTGCTTGGAAAAATAAGTACCTCTTCAAACAGTGATGCAAAAAAGAAAGAAACCTTTGAAACTATACTTAATGCGGCATTACAACCAGGAAGGATGCTGACCTCTGATAAGGTAGACTTGGGAGATAGGGTAAGGGAGAGGTAAAAAGCCAAGACAAATACCATACCTGTAGCAGTGAATAGGTGAAACTAAGGTGGGAGGATTATGATGGCATATTTCCCTCCCAGGCTGGGTTTTACTTCATGAGAGATTTAAATAAGAGATTGATCTTCCTTCGTGACATGTCACCATTATCAATCAGGAGGAAACAGAGGTTGCTGCTAACAACGAGCATCTGCCCCCTTCCCTGGGGAGAGGGGAGTTAGGGAATCAGGGCACCAGCAGATTTGGAGACAGCACCAGCCCTCAGCAGGCTCTTCTCCTGGGCAGCTAACAGGCCGCGAAGTGTGGTGTAAGCACCGCACGGGGAGTCTGCCTGTCCCATTTCAGCAGGTGCCTCCAGCGAGGAAGATGGGCAAATTCCTCACCCCAACACTGGTGCTACCACGAAAGAGGCGCAGACCCAGTTTGCTCACCCCATGCACAACATTTTCATCCCACAGATGTTGTTTCAGAGGTAAGTTTTAGGCCTAATCAGTGTGTTGAAGATGCTTTAGTGATGATCATGCTTTTTTTTTTTTTCCCCGCGGGAAAAGTAAAACTGCGTATCAAATCTATGTGTATTGCTCCATAACTGCCCTGCCTTAGGTGTGATTTCATTACGTATTCGTGTTAACTGAATGAGTTATGGCAGGGACTGAGCATGAAGTTCAGTTGCTGTCACCTCGTCTTTATTTTATAAAGGAGATGAAACTTTTTTGCATTTTCAGAGTGTTTTAGCAAGTTCCCTGCTGGTATTTGAATGCCTGAATTGTTATTTGATGCCCTCATTGTGATTTGTATGTTTCTCACACCGGGTGACGTAAATATTTAATGAGTTTTAAACCATCATGAAGAGAAGATTCGATGCACATAATGATATAAGTACTCTCTGGTGGTAGTTGTCACTTGAGAAATTATTAGGGTAGGGTTTTTTTGTTTGGTTCCCCCCCCCCTACGGCTGTTGCTTTAGAAGGGCTGTGCCTGCACTGGAATTAGAAAAGGGAAACATAGCCACTGATTACAGATAGAGAAGTCAGAAAAAGCCAGTTTGCCAAAGGATTCAGTACATCTTTCCAATGGAAAAAACATTTGGACATGTGAAAATCTCTTTTGGAGTAGTGTGTAATAATATGTACCTCTACAGGATCATCTGTGTTTAAAATGCATGGAATTATGAAAACAGTATTTCCCAGAAAAAAAACATCCAGTTTACACACATTATATTTATGTACTGAATTTATTATGTATTCTACACAACGTGGGGCAAGTTTTGTATCCCACTTGTATTTTTAGGGAATATAAACTCCTTCTAATGGCATCTAAGTTATCGTACTTCCTATGCACCTTCAACCTGTACAGATTGAGGTTGGGAGATAAGAAAAAAGGTAAGCTTTATTTTCTTATACAGAGGGATTTTGCTAGTGATGTCTACAAGTTTGCCAGTATCAGTTTTCCATAGTCCCTATCGTTGGTGCAATTTTAGCTATTTTAGGACTTTCACTTCCTACCCTAAAGGTAGGTGACAAATTGTGTTGGAAATGAGATGTACACGTCGCTTTTTAGAACAAAGATGCAGGCTTTCAGAGGCCTTGGCTTTTGGGTTTTACTCTTAAAATGAAGATGCAAATCTAATTGTCTTGCATCTTACTGGGAAGTGAAATGTATTTGTAGTCCTGTATATACCAGCCTGCCACACACACCTGATTTGCCAATAGTGTAAGCTCTTCTGAAATAGCAGCTCACATCCACCCCCAAAGAAAGAAAAAAAGAACGTGTGTAAATCTGAAAACATTTTTCAGCTTGTCGTCAGACTAGTTTATTTCAGAGAGCATTCATTTCCCCGAATGAAACATCACAGTTTGAAGGAAAACGATTTGTAAAACTGGCTTGGGAAGATCTGTCACAGAAAAACCTCCTGCCACACACCACGAGTGTCATCCCGTCCAGACCCACACGTGTATTTGTGTGTGCAAAAGCTCGGTTTCGGCGATACCTATAGGCAATACTGCCTGCGTTTACACCCAGGGAGAGCAAAGCGTGGACCTGCAAATGGCAAGTGTTAAGGAGGAGCTGCAAAGGCTACAGCCCACCGGGGAGCGATGGACCGAGGGACGCGCACGGCAGGTCAGGCTCGGGGAAGGAGAGCGCGGCCACGGTAGCTGCCACCCTGCTGCTCCCCAGCCCCCCAGGCGGGGAGGCGGGGTGAGCCCAAACCTCGCCGAGCCCTCCGGGCTGCCCCGCTGGGGAGAGGCAGCCCCGGGGCTGCCCGGGCAGGGCCGAAGAAAGCCCCTTCGGGGGGCAGCGGCCCCGGGAAGCGGCCGGCTCCCGTAGTTTGTGCTGCGGCTGCCGCGAGAGAGGGGGCAGCACAGGGGACGGAGGGGAGGCGGGAGGGGATCTCGGCGGCCCCGGCCGGGCGGGGAGCGGAGCGGAGCCGCGGCGTTACCCGCGGGCAGCCTCCGTCCCCCCCGCTCCCTCCCGCTCTTCCCTCCTTCCCTCTCCCGGCTCGCCGACGGGCCGTAAAACCTGCCCGCAGGCACAAACGGCACTGACACAAGCCGGGCTGCGGAGCCGGAGGCAGCAGGCGCCGCCGCGCTCTGCCCAGGTACCGGGGTTTGCGCCGCACCGGACCTGTCCGAGGATCCACGTTTCCTCCCCTCCTGGTCCTCTTTTACCTTTTCTTCTTCTCCTTCTTTCCTTCTCTTCTCCTCGATCCTCTCTCCCTTTCCCCCCGCCCCACCCGCCGAGCGGCCGCGGGCGCAGCCCCCCGACGCCGCGGCCGGCCCGGGCGGTGCTCGGCGGGGCCGGGGGAGGGAGTGGCCGGGCATCTCCCGGCAGGGAAACGGGGTCTGGGGCTGGCAGCCTGTCTGTGCGTGTGTGCGCCGGGGGGGAGGGAGGCATGGGGGCCGGGGGGTGCCGGAGGAGGGACTATGGGGAGAGGAAGGTATAAGAAGGGATGCGGGCAGAGGAGGGGGGCGATGGAAAGAGGGGGTGCGGGGCCGAGGGGCAGGCGCTGACAGCTGCTTTCCCCGCACCCACAGTCCCCTCCCCCGGTGCCGCCGTGGGGTGGGACTCCCCGGCGGGCCGCTGCCTCCCGTCCTGCTCCCCCCACCCCCCCGCTGCTGCCCGGCGCCGGGGGTCGGTGCTGGGGCGGGCGTGCCGGGGGCGGCCGGGCTCCGCCACCCGACGGCGCGTCCCGGACGCTGCCCCGCAGCCGGCGGGCAGCGGCACCCCCGGGGGACGATGCCCCGGCTCGGAGGGGGCTGGCCGGCGGCGCCGCGCCTCGTCCCGGCCGCCGCCGTCCTCCTGGGCGCCCTCTGCCTACCCGGGGCGCTGGCCTCCTCCTTGCTCACAGGTAAGGGGGCGCGGAGCGGGGCGGGGGTTCCGCGGGCGCGCAGGCTGCGCGGTGCCCACCTGCCGCCGGGACCCGCCGTCGGGCGCGGGGGCTGCCAGGCGTTTCGCGGAAGCGCGGGAAGGGCGGACAGCTGGAGGTGCAACCGCGTGGTTTGGGGCAGGTGAACACAGGAACCATGCTTCCTTTTTATTTTCCTTTTTTGCCCACTTTTTTTCCCCACTTTCCCTTGGGGGTTTATATTTTCCTGATATTTAGGGCGCGGAAGTAAATGCTGAATCAATTTCTAGTGCAAGCGAGGAGCCATTAGGTTTCGAGAAGTGATTCCAACATGACACACCACCAGCTAATCAGCGCGAGGGCCATAAAGGGATTTCCAATGTGATTCCGTTTGACAGTCAGCCTGCTAATTTTGACTCATTTGCCAATTGACTGTCGTGCATTAAGAGGATGCTTGGTTTAGGGCTCGTGCTGTACTCCTGGTCCGAGTCATTGGAGTGTAATGGGCCGCTTTCTGCTGATTTCAGTGAGCTCTGGATCTATCGTTACAGAAGTATCCTGCTTTGCATGGAGTACTCATTATTCTCCACACGTCATCTGAGAAGAGAAAAAAACGTCCTTCTCTGCTACAACTGGGGCACAAAGAAAGTCTAGGTTTGTGCGGCAATAAAAGGCCAGTCATTTCCCACTTCCCTTTGGAATCTTATAGAAATGCTGAACATCCTCGCTTGCTTAAAACAGGCAAATTAAGGCAGGATTTAAAATTGAAGGCTAGGAATGGAGCAGGGGTTAAACATGAGTGTGACGAGCACAGTTTCCAAAAACAGCCGGGGGGATTGCAATATGTCAATATTTTTAAATTTTTATTTCTGTTTCAGGATCCGTTGCAAAATGTGAAAATGAAGGGGAAATTCTGCAGATACCATTTATCACAGACAACCCTTGTATAATGTGTGTTTGCCTGGTAAGTTTGAATTTCAGATAATAAGAACATTCAGGCCTGTACTAAAAGTAACTGCACAGAGAGGGGAATATTTCACATAATCAAATCTTGGGTGCCTGTGTCGCCTTTATGTAACACAAGGTTATCTCAGAGCTGAGCTAATGGAAAGTAATCCAATCCATGATCTGGCAATCATTTCTTTGACTTTAAAACTCTCAGACACAAAGTTGTACATGACTTTAATATGACATTGTGAAACCGCATTTACCACGTGAATTTGGAGGGAGAACTGTTTTCACGAAGTCGGGGTGCACACAAAAGTCTGTGCGTGCAGCTCAGCAAAGAGGGTGCAAGGGAGGGTTCGGAAATGCTGCTGCTTCGAGCTGCCACGTGCTTAGTTTCACGCGGCAGTGGCTGAGGAGCTGCGCGAAGGGTGCAAGGTGAAGGCTGCGACGTGACTATGCATGCTGTAATAAGATGACAGTGAAAGCACAAGTGATGCTTTCATCAGAGTGCTTTGTTCCAAGGATGACACCGCCTGCTGTGCTGGGAATTCAGTGGTTAATAATGTCATTAGCTGATACACATTTTGGGGAGAAACATTCCCTTTCCTTGTAACTGTGCTTCGGAGTTTTGGGAGCAATTCAGCTGGACAAGCCAAGGCTTAGGAGATATTGAAAAACAGTTGTTCTAAATAAAACTTCCTACGATATATTTAAAAGAAAGCCATAAACCTTAATTTGCTGTTGAATGCAAAGTAAAGTATAGACCAGAAAGCACTACGTTGTACGTTTTGGAAGTTAGAGAGTAGCTGAATGTACAGAATGTGTTCTACTTTAGGACTGAAATATCAAGACACCCTCCCCCCTCCTTCTTTTATTGCTATTAAAATTATTAATATTAGCCAGAATTATTACAAGTCTATAAAAGACAAAGAATTGTTTCAGATTGGCTTTCAGAAGGCGATTTTGGCAACTGTAGGAACCTGATCTCGAGCCCCCCTGAGGCTGATGTATATCGCTGCACTGAGTTCAACAGACTTTTAGTGAGACTCGATGATAACTTTTTAGCTAATAGTGATAAAGTTATTGATTCTTCTGAGTAGAGGGGGATGGGGAAAGGAGGAGCATGGGATGTGGTGAGTAAAGAAATCAAAGGGAAAACCAAAAAAGAGATGAAGCTGTGTTTTATCATGGATCACCTTCCCAAATATGTCTGCCACCACTCTTGCTAATGGAAGCTGGTGTTAACCAGTGAGGAAGCAATTTATCTGTGAAGGAGCAGAAGTTCAGTCTTGGGCATCAGGGCAATAATGCATCAGGGTAAAATACTTGTATTTATAGATCTCTCTAGACCTTGGCTTTGTTAAATCGATGAGCACCCTTTTAGTGCATGAACATGAACTGCAAAAAACATTGGATGTAAGAACTCTAAATCTCTGCGGTTTGTAGGGCTTACTTTAGTGAAATGGCAACCGAGGGCATTTGGCTCCCTTCTATGCAAGGAGGACGCTACATTTTATTAGGGGTACGGATGCCTACCGAGTTTCTGCGCTTACCTGCACTGGATACGCTCTGTTTTATTTCTGCCAAAGGATAAATGTGATCTCTGTTTCTTGAGTTGGAAGCTGGGAGACCTGGTAGAGGAGAAGGAAACCAGTCTGGAGATACTGACTTCAACGCTGTGCAGCATCCAAAGCAATGACTTATTGGACAACCCATTGCTGAAATCTTTGTTTAGGCCTGCCACAAGGGAAAAGATCAATTTTAAGAGGTATGAGGAGAGCAGAAACAAAAGAAACAATGTGGTGATTTGTGACCAGGAGGGAAGAGAGAACCAGATTTCCTTACGCCCAACTAGAAATATTGATTGTTTAATAGCGATTCAGCGAGGAACTTTCTCTGGAAGACTGATCGTACTCTTCAAGGGCAAACCTGATGGATGTTCATATCATAAGAAGTGAGCAACTAAAAAGAGCTTACTCAGCTGCTCCAGGAAGTAAGCAAATGCTGTGCAGGAGAGGACAGAAAATTCAACAGAGGGCACTTGTGTTAAAAACACCAGTAAAGCGAGTAACTGAAATACTGGATTGGAATTATAGCAGGTCTCCCCATAGCTGTGATACATTTCCATGACAGCAAGCTGCCATAAATAACCGCACAAGTTACGGAAATCTGAACGGCTCTGGGAAGAAGAGGAATATCTAAATAACTCCCTCCCAGGACTTTCCCCAGCTCACAAATGAGAGGAGGCAGAACCGAAATGCTGGAACCGAATCATCAAGTGTTTGACAGAAGGGACCCTGCAGGTTACGTCCTGCGGAGCACAGGGATGCACCCTAGCAAGGGAGACAGAGGCAGGCAGCATAAGCAAAACGGTCTCCACCTTTCTCTTAGCGGGCTAAATCAGTCGGGAGGGCAAAGCAAAGGGTAGTAGTCTGAGACTAAATGTGGTAAAAACTGGGAACTCATAGGTTATGAGTAAGTTGCAATAATGCAACAAAGAGTGCAAAGAGCAATTACAAATGCAATTCCTTATACGCCACTGAGAAGTCTTGGTAGGAAGACTAAAACCAAAAATTGTATTTTTCTCATTGATTAGCGGAGACAGGGCAGACTGATTTTCATGATAGGAACATGAACAGGAACAAGGCAGATAGAGCTGACACTGGCTTCTGGGGTTGCCGCTTTAATAAAGCATCCAGGTCTTGTTTTAGAGATGTTGGTAACACAAAACCCTGAATCTTGAATACAGAAGGGACACTGGTGGGGATCTCCTAGAGACAGCCAAGTCTAGCTACCAAACAAGATGAGTTCATTTTTGAGCATCTGCTGTAACATGTGGAAAGATAAGTTGTGGTGATGTGGGAATTCAGACTGGGGGCCATGTGCTGGAGATTCCGTATGTAGTACATAGTAAATAATTCACTGCTAAAGTATAGGTAATGCTTTTCTTGTAAAAAGGCACTGCACCCACCATGAGATAACTCTGTTTTGGACTTCCCTACTTTTCGAAATGAAATGTGGTGGAGTGCACGGAACAGCAGTGATGCTTGCCCTTAATGTAAGGAAAAAGGTAAGACTAAGAGAGTGTGTGTGTGTGTGTCTGTGTGTAAAGGTACACTGTAGCTCTGTGTGCAAGAACTACCAGCTGAACAAGCCACTATGGGTAAAATCTGGAGTTCCCTAATTTGTAATTTATATGTCTCTGCTTTATGGTCTTAATAATGCACATAAAAAATGGTCATTTTTAACATCTGTAAGACAATAGTTTCAATGTGAGCTTTTACAATTACAACACTTTAGCAATGGTATATTGCTGTCCAACTAATAATCTGTAAGCACTTAATAACCACGGATGGATTTGATCTCCAAAGAACTGGTCATTAATTACAGCTGACTGCAAGAAGTGGCCATTTATTTTTTTAATTTTTTTTAGAGGAAAAACATCAAAGTCAAAGAAAGATTGTGGTTTATCCACAAGAAATTTCTTGTAGGACTGTGGTGAAAGCTCAGGTCTCCTAACTGCTAGTCTAATGGTTCGACTACAAAGCCATCCCTTCTCACTTCATGCACTTTCACTTTACAAGTGGATGTGGGTGGTATAGTCAAAGTATGAGCACATTCATTTTCTTTTTTGTCTCTCTGACAAGGGGAAGGCTGTGCAGATGCCAGGTTTTTGGTGTGTCTGCTCTCCCGAGCATGTTCTGAGGCACGGATGGACAAAGGCAAATTCAAGCTGACTTCATGATCCAGAGGTTTTGAGAACCGTGGTTTATGACTTGCTGTTGCTATCTGCAAAATGCTGTTACAGCAAGTGTGCTTTGGTCTTCTGCCCACCTCCACTTTGGATGTCTGTGGTTCCGCATCTCCGAGGAGATAACGCTGTCTCCGGGAAGCTACCACACTGCCTGGCTTTCCATGGGGCTTGAGATACTGGAGTAGCACAAAGCAGGCTGAAGGCAACTGAAAGTACCTCCTTTCTCGTGCATTCACCTTACCTGCTGTTAAACACAGAAACTGGAGAAAGCACTGACATCCTTAGTACTGAGAGCTAATGGGTAGAACAGAAATACAGAAGTTGCACTGGGAAATTGTTCTGAAGCTAGGTCACATATAAAGTGCAGGTAGGGCTACCTGTGAAGTGCCAGTGCGGTATGCCACGGTTGACTGGCCCATTGCAACCATGCAAGTCTTTATAGCCAAAGAAGTCTCTGATGGAAGGGATAGAAGACACTCTTAAGCTGCAGCAAGCTCTGCGTCAGAGGAAGGTGAACAACTGAAAGGAAAGGCTGGATGTGATGGGCAGTAACAAGGACTAAGTAAACCAACTCTGTGAAGAAAAAATATTGTCAAAAAACCAGAAGCTCTTATTTCAGATAATGATGTGGCCCTTGACAGTACAAAAAAAAAAAAAAAGATGTTGGAGAACATATAGTTGTGAAATTATTTTGTGCTTAGTGGTCAATAGTAAGAAAATGTCGTGTCCTGCTGTTTTCTGAAAATCAAAGTAATGAAACTGTGGGTAATGAAGTTGACAGAAAAAATGTTTGGGTTTTAAAGAGCTGGTCTGAACTGGCTTGATGATTACAGGTAAAAATATATAATCTTGATGGTATTCCTAATGGAATTATATTGATTCAGTTTGAGAAATAGATTCTTTTATTCCAGCTATTAAAAGCTTTAAGACCGCAAATGATTATAGCTACACTACCTAATGCAAAAATTTTCTTCTAGAAATATTCTCACACATATGTGGAAAAATTAGTTTATTTCAATCCATAGGAGCATTTCACACACCTTGTGCAGTTTGAGGAACCCAAACACGTCATGTATGACAGTCTCAGATCTTTATATTTCAGATGTGAAAGTTTTAGGCTGAGGGTAGTGGAGGCATGGGTGAATTTCTGTTAGTAGAAAACTTCATACGTCTGAAAACTTACCACATTTTGGTAAGTTTTGGACTTTTTGTAGTGCAGATATATGTTGAGGATTTTGAAATGTTAGGGGGAAAATGCTCTTAACAGCATGTTGGGAGAACTTTTGGTTAGATGTCTTTTATATGGGTGTCAGCATATAAAATAGGCATGGAATATTTAAGTTCAACTCTGGTACAAGTACAGTAAATGATCAAGTGCAGCAAGAGTTTTTGTTGGTACAGCTTTTTGGCTGGAAGGTATCTAAAACTCAAAATAGAAGTAGGCTCACACCTGATATTATGGCATTTGCTTTCAAGAAATATATACTTCAACATATGCGTGGAAAAGACATAAAAATGCTACAGTCCGTAGGAAATAAGTGAAATGAGAACCTGTGCATAATTATAGGATGAGAATGTAAAAACCCCACAGAATTAACTTAGCCTGAATTAAACTTCTGAGTGCTGAGTTTTTTGAAGGTGAGATGAGCTCAGCAGTGACAATGATGACAGGTGGTGGTGCCAGTGGTGGTGAGGAGAGCCATGTCATTTCATGCTCATTTATGACCATCTGCATGGACCCCGAACGCCTTGCCAGAAGCAAGGAGACATCCAAGAATAACGTATCCATTGGCCAGTGGTGTACGTAGTTTTAAAATGAACGTACCAAAAATGCTGGCTGAAAGGGACAGGTGAGAAGCCGGGACCTGCAAGGGAATAGATAAGTGTACCTCAACTAACAGTGGCCTTCACATTGCAAGAGCCTTTTCTTATTATTATAATTATTTTTTCTGGAGAATGAAAAGGTTTATTTTTGATGTGCTCTTTGTGGGGAGAAAAGTTCTCATTACTTGTTTTATTTTTCCAAAATACTTTACAACAAAGGGAGTTGTGTCAAGAAACAGCTGATAAAAGCCAGTAGTGACCTTGACAAACCACATCTAAACCAGTGCCGTTTCCCCCACCTTTTTCCTCCCCACTTCCCTTGTGCCTGCGCCTCAAGCTTGCCAACTGCACCTGAGGAGTGGTAATCATATGTCTCAACCTTTTATCACCTAAATCCAGAACAGAAGGAAATAAACGTGAGCCAGAAAGTGTAACCAAGTGTTGGAAACCTGAGAAAAGTTTGGAGACAGGAGTTCAGGAAACTAGAAATCAGAGCTTTGCTTGGCATAAGTTTTATTCAGCATGAAACATCATTCTGTAGTTTAAGTTTCCGCCTTTAAATCCAAATGTGCAATGTAGAATTTGACCTTTGCTCATAAAAAATTATGTTACATTTGTCGTTACAAGATCTAGCGTTCTACCTAGCTTGAACCAACAGAATAGTGAAACCAAGTGCAAGCAAAACAAAAAGATAGAAAAAAAACCCCTGTACCCTTGGTCCCCCCCCAAAAAAACCCCCACCTCCTCATTGCAGGCTAAAGCAAGAAAGCTACTAGATTTGCCGGGATTCTTTACCTATAGCATAGTTGGTTTCTGCGGCATAATACGCAAGTTGAAAGCGCATAGCTAGCCTGACAGCAAGTGTTTGACACATGTTCAGTGAAGATGGCAGTGTTTTGGTACATCAGGATTCAATTGTTGTTGCATCAAGGTATAATGTGGCCCAGATGACTTTTAGTGGAGTAGTGCATATTAAAAAAGAAAAAAAATCATCATCAAACAATTCTTTCATACCTATTTTATTTAATTTAATTTCAATAGTTTACATACATCAACTACAGAATCTACCAAGACTGCATCTTCTTTCAATTTAAATATTCTTGGTCTTTATTACCGTATAATATAATCAGCTTTCTCTTCACCCACAGAAATAAACAAAGAGACAAAAAAGCCTATGATACAGTAGTGTACTGGTAGTTTTCACCCCCATATTACTGCAAAAGAGAATGTTGTTTTGATCGGTGTATGAAGGGTTCCTGGAACACAAACATCCTCCAACATGATGAAAGCTTTATTAGTTTTTACCCAATTTAAAAAAGATGCAGATGTATATGCCATCTCTTGAATGAAAAAACCCAACACCCCGTACCCCAAAAACAAACCCCGAAAACAAAAACCAGTCACAACTCCATGTCTGCTGCAGCTGGGTGTCCCAAGTGCTTTGTCATAGAGACCAGAGTACAACGTGTGTGTGTGAATATATATATACACACACACACACACATGTATGTATGTATGTGTGAAGATGGTTTTACAAGTGAGAGGTGAATTGAATCAAGAGCCCAGAGCTGGTTAATTACCTGTCGTGGAGGTGATTGCTTTGGTAGACTCTCCTGAAGGATAATTCAGGTAGGTTCAGTTGTACTTGTTCTTAATTGATGCAACACCCGTAAGACAAGAATTTGGCCTGTCTGAGAATGCAACACAAACTATCTGTGGTAGAAGATGGTTACTCTAGCTTGATCTTCTAAGTTTCCAACAGCCGTGTTGAGGTAATGTTCAAGTCAGTTTAGTCCCGTATGCAGATATGGCCACCCTGGCCAGGTAGTACCATGTGCAACATCTCATCTAATTTCCTCCTCTGAGGAATGAGTACGGATTGTATAGCTGGGTGTTGTGCCTGCGCCATCTGTGGACCTTTTGAAGTCCGCTTTCTGCATGTTGCTTCACGTCCCCAAGCTGCCTCAGAGCGTGGCACATCCCTACGCAGGTATGTTTGCCTTCAGTTCGCTATGCTTTATCATGACGCTCAGTTTGGAGACGTGGTGCACAGTCATATGTGACAGCTTATGATGAAGCCTTTCTGGAAATCTGCAGGCTTGAAGAAGCTATTTCATGTTGTTCTCACACCACATGGGAGAGTGAAGAGTTCACTACTTGCACATTTCTAACATAGAGTCAGCTGCATTGAGCAAACACGCAAATGCACACAGTGCTGAACTGATTATAGGTCTTGGCAAAACCCTGCTGGAAGAGAGCTGGTGATATGTCACTGTAACGATGATGAAGATCCAATCCATCAAGTAAGGAAATGAGATTCTCTTTGGCATAATTGAAGGATCAGAGAACTCAAATACAAAAGAACATATTTAAAATGTATAAATAATATGTGGAAAAATATGAAGGGCACAAAAATGCCATAAACTAAATGGAAAAATGTAATATAAGTTGCAAATGTCTTTGGAATGTGTCTACAATAAGTGCAAAATGGATCAGTCTAAGTTAAGGCGCTTTTTTATTGCCAATAAGAAAAACATTATTAAAGAGCTGGTCCGATATCAAAATGGCATTTTAAAAGCATACAGTTACCTGTATATAGTTTTTATTAGCTTTCAAGTTTCTTCCATTGAGTTGTTAATGGTCTTTTTAAGAATTATGGTCCTGTAAGTGAATGGTTCACCATGTCAGTACTTCTGGTGTTCTGCTTTGTGCTGCTATATAAAAATAGATATTTTTTCCCCATCAAATATCTGGTTTTATTTCCCCATCATGTTTTAATAGAGATTTTTGAGGGAAGAAAAATATGAAGCAACAACCAAAAAATCAAATGAAAATGCAACCTTTTTTATATTGAGCTTATGGTCAAATAAAAGGACATTGTGAAGAAAAAACAATATTGTATAAAAGCTTTTACCTGTAATACTACTATTAAAATGGCCATCATACCACTACTTGCTCATATTGTACCTAATAACTGCTGTAATTACTTCCTCTGAGGCCTCTTGGCCTCTTCATCTTATGCATTAAGCTGCAGCTAAAAAATTCTTAGTCCGACCATTTGTCAGATTGCGCTCTGTGCGCCGTTTTGCATCCAACCGAATCAAGTGCTGCGCTCTGCGTCCGAGTACAGCACGGACCCCATCTCTTCTTGTCATCCCCAGGACCTGACCTTGTGTGCTCTCTCAGACCTGGATTTCACATATTTCCCCCCCCCTTTTTATTTATTAGTCTTTTTTCCTGCCTCCCCCCGCCCCGTGCCTGGAATCCAGTTGCTCTAGATAGCAGTACAAAATGGGCTGTTAAATCTAGGCTATCACTATGAAAAAATAACACCTTCATGTATTATCTATGTTTTGCATCCTCTTTACTTGTTTCCTCGTCCGTTCTACTCATCAACCTCCTGGCTGTAGTTTTTATTTTCTGTATTGTATCAGATTTTTCGGAGAGGGAAGCATTATATGTTTGTGCTGTAAAGTGCTATGGCAAAAGACAGTACTTATTAAATAGCATTAGTTAGAGATCTGTTTGTTCTTGTGAGCACAAAGGACAAACATGTGATCAAAT
Organism: Grus americana; assembly: GCF_028858705.1. Lineage (NCBI taxonomy): Eukaryota > Metazoa > Chordata > Aves > Gruiformes > Gruidae > Grus > Grus americana. Next base: position 115,767,152 of record NC_072853.1, read on the forward strand.
GTTATTTAGAAAAATGATGCAAAAGATCTCATACTTTTCCCTGACAAACTGAGCTCCCAGTTTTAATGAGTCTGTTTTAAGGAAACCTTTTCGCAAAGCTTCAATGTTGAAGATTGAATCATGTCTTCTTTAACTCTGCTTTAGAGCTGTGCTCACATGGCTACGCTGCATTTTGCTGCAGAGCAGGTCTCGTGCACACAGGGCACCTGCAGTCGGTTGCGTGGTAGCAGCGCTGCCTTCTGTATGCATAAACCCCAACCTGCAGCATTTAAACTTCTTGCTCATCGGATATTTAGTGCAAATTCTTCAACCACATAGACGCTTCCACTTCAGTTCTAAATTTCTCTGTGCCATGCACTGTGGTGACTGATGTCCAGAGCTGTGCCAGACTTGAGAAGTTGAAAACTGCCATTTCTACTTAACTCTGAAAACCAGAAACCAGGTATCACTCAGCCCCAGGCTGTTAAGGTGCTCAGTGTTAACCCCAGGCTCCCTCCTTTGCCCCTTTCTCCATATGGCGTGGTACACGGTGTTGCTCGCCTCCTCTCGCAGCTAAAGATCTCGCTTGAGGTATGGAAGCAGCAGCTCCACACTCCTCCTCATCCAGGGGGATGCAAACCGATGTGTCCTAGAACCCTGGCCAGGAAAATCGGATTTCTGACAGCTCATAAGCAAAACACGAAACTTTTTTGTTTTGTTTTCTTGTTTTGTTTTTTAGCGGTTACTGACATCTTTATATTCAATTATATTAAGTGGCTTCAATGGGAATTGCATCTACCCCAGCATTTGGCACAATCAAAGGTATTCTGGTGGCCAGAGTCATACGTTTGCATCTGTTTTTCTGGTTTGTCTTATGATTTATTAGTGGCTGAAGAATAACAGACCTTGACTGTCCTGAGGTTGTCTCCTCCTCGTTTCTGTCTGGGTGGTGATGTGCAGTGGAGGCATGGTTTGGGAGAGAGGGGTAAGGGCTGATGAATGACTGCTGTAAGGCTGCGCAGGGGTTATGATCTGATTGTGCCCGTTCATGAGACACCTCCAGGTTGTGCCGCTTGGAAATCGCTGGGGCAGGAAGAAGCCAGGCAGGGTGGCTGGGCTTGAGATAAGGCTATTAGCTGAAGGATTGCCTGTGGGACCTAAAATACTGATAAGAGCAGCTGGCTCTTTTACTACAGGGACACTGTTGATCATTTGCTTGTGACAGAGTATTTTTTTTTTCTCTGTATATGGCTGTGCACAGCTGATCATTTTCATATTTAGAACCTCACTCCCTCCACCCAAATACAGTTAACTGGGTTAGGTGGATTGGTGATTCAATCTGGCAAATGCTTTTGATTAAAATAAATGAATAAAATTATGTTGGCAGGCAGGATGCAGAGCATGCAAGCTTTTTAGTCTGTAAACCAAGGGTTAGTGGATGGGTTGTTTGTAAAAGCAGTGGATAAAAAATGCTGGACAATTAAAATCATTATACATTAAAATGTTGATGGTGCAGTAGTGTAAGAAACCTTTTTAACAGAAGTATGCTGGAGGCATAGTTTGTCTATGGTGTAAACACATTAAGCATTTCTGGAGAAACTTGCTGATGTGGACATTTAGGATGCAGCATAGTGCACTGATACTGAAACAGAGCTAGTTTAACATGAAAACACAGAGGAAATAGAAGTAGTGTGCAATTTGTATAGCTTCTGGAAAAATGTTTGTATATGTCCAATTTAACCTGGCATGGTTTCCGATCCTCAAGCAAAAACTATTTGACCCAAAAATCAATCTGTAGTGGAAATTTAAGAAAAAATATCTAGAACTTTAGACTATGGTAGTAAGAAATTGGAGTGGTTTTATGTACTTGTTGTTACAAGAAGGGTACATATTAGGTGCCTAAACCTATACGTAATCATTTTAGTGTAAAGTGAGTATCTTTGATGTCATCAGGTTTCTTGGCATAATTAAACCAGTCCACATATGGAAATATACAAAGGTGGGAGCCAAAAAAGGGAAAAAGAAAGCAAATCACCTACAGCGAAAGGGAGGTTCGCTGGAAGGCATCCAAAGGAGAGATGGGTAGGCAGCTCCAGCCTGTTCGCTGGGCATTACCTCTTACGTACAAGACAGCACAAAAACTACTGGTGAGAGAGCGCTTTAGTTGAGAGAACGTGGATGTGAAGTGACTCCAGGAAAGCTAGGTATGACTCTGGAACCAGAGGTCTAAAAGGATTTTAAGCATCTTCTGGAGACAATATTACTACTGTGTGTGTGTGGACAACTCGTGACTGTGGCTATAAGGTACTGTTACCATCAAAGGATTTAGGTTAACCCCGTGGACAGTGCTTAGGTTGGGCTGTTGGCTCAAGCAGCCCATGCTCACGGTCTTGTCTCCTCCATTGAGAAGACAACTCAGAAGAGGGATTTCTTACAGCTGACATGCCAAGCAGAGAGCTGGCAGGAGTTGCTGAGTACAAGGCTGTACCATAAATCCCTTTCTCTGTTTTGGGGCCAAGTAAGAGCCTTCAGGGCTCACTGCTCTGACCTGGGTGACAGGAGCATCTCCTCTTACATCATGCAGCTTAGTAGTTGGAGGCTGTGGGAGAAAAGCAGTTTATTGTAAAGTACATCAGGAGTCATCGATGCAGAAATTAGTGATCTCATCTTGGTCAGGAAATTTCCTGCTCTTCTGTAGGCTAAAGAGGTGCGTTTCAATTGCCCATGCAAAATGCAGCAGTGTGGACAGGCTGGATGAAACGTTGTTCCTCTTCCAACCCAGACTGGGCTGTGACTTGGCAATGAGAGCCATCTCTTATTGCAGATGAAGGTACAGTTAATAAAAAAAAATAAGTTTTTAAGACCTCAGGTAGATACTTTTTAGTTTTCTTCAGTTCAGCCCCAGGTTCCCATTTTTACATGGCACTTGAGTCTCTCATCATAAAGAGCCCTTCTTATGCTAAAGGTGTGAAACCTTTGGATTTCAGACCATCTTTCCAACTCCCCTGTGGTTTCCACCGGCTGCCTGGGTAGTAGTGTTGCTGCCTGCGTTCTTGCTCTTCAAAGAGAAGAGTGCTGTCCCACACAATGAAATCATCTCTGGCTGCCTTGCGAGCACTGTGGACTTCCAGCCAGGCATAATCCCTTTCCTGACATTTGAGTCTCATTAATTCGGTTAACAAGATGCTATCTGTGCTCCATACTTATGTAAATATAACCTGCTAGCAAAGATCTTAATGGCACTTGATATATCACACTGCCTTTACATCTATCAAGAGGTACCACTGCAGGAGTCACTTCCAAAAGCAGGTTGTGTTCTCAGTCCCATGGGTCCCTTTACAAGCCGTAAGAAATGCTGGTGGTCAAGGCCAACCGTTCAGATGTCTTTAAAGTGTCCCACTGGTGACCGAAAATCACTTTGTCAAGATGACAAATGGCTTGCACATACCCCATTCACCTTATAGTTTCGCTCTAATGTCAGCTCCATTTACTTGTCAGAAACAGGTATTTTTTTAACTTCCAGCAGTGCAAGTGGGGCAGGGGAAAGGAAGGAGTGAAGGGAACACAGGCTGAGGAACAATCTGCTTGTATGGCTTCTATTCAATGTATTATTATAGTCGAGATTCACAAGCTTTGGACATACCAGAATCTGTTTGTTTGTACATGTGCAAAACAGAAAGAAGGGAATTTGCTTTTCAGAAGTGAGAACTGTCCCTGCAGGGCTATGATTATGCAAAAACATGTTTTAACCACTGGATTTTTCAAGCAGAAAGTGGTTGTGCAATATTTGTTTCTTATTTTGGACAGCTAACTTCTTTCCAGAGCAACATTTAAAAATAACTGTTTAATTAACTGGGTCTACCCGGTACATAGGGCATTGTGCGTGTGTCTGTGCTGAAGAGCTCGGCTCAAACCTCTGAACTTGTGTGGGTGGTTTCATTGACTGCAATGGTATTGTCATGTGGCTAAGTGATCACTGCTGTGAATGAGGGCTGCTACATCTCACCCAAAAGCAGCGAGGGCCAGGCCACAAAATATGGTCAAGGACTGTGAAAGTGACTTTGACAGCTTTGGCTTTTAGTTTCCTCTCAATGACTTCCATATCGCTTTTGCTTAGTTTACAAGTCAAAATACACTTTTGCTCCTAGTAGCTACAGCGTTGGCTGAAGTTTTGAAAGTCACAGTCTAAACTTCATTTGTCAACGCGGTTGATCACAGCAAAGGAAAGCTTATTCCACCTTCTTTCTTTGCATCTGATGGAAGCTTTGCATCCGTCAGAAATTTGAGTAGACGTGAAGTAGAAACACATAGAAGTGAGATGTGTCAAATAAAACATCATTTTGGAATAAGTTTTTCTGACTAAATTCTCCCATGGCCTTGAGCCTTCTCATGTTGGCACCAACTGGGTGAAGCCCGCTTGAGGGTGACTGCTGTCACCAGATGTCCATGAGTTAGGATTTCTGGCTGCCCCTCCGAGATGTTAGTAGCGCGGAGCAGTTGCAGCAAAAAGAAGTAAGCCCCTGTGAGTTGAAGGCAGCATTAAAAGACCCCAAAAGAGCTCTTGCCCCCCTCAAGGAGTCCTGGCTGAAATGTTCTTGGTCCTTGTCTCTTCCCACTCTTCTCTATACAGGCTGACAAGCTGGGGGCTGCCCCTTCTCTCTGCAGACCATTGTGAATAACCTCCTCTTTTTTTTTTTTTTTTTTTTTCTTTCCCCTCTAATTCCACTGTGTAGCAAAGCAAAGATCACGTAAGAAAACAAATGTGGGGTCAGCGTTCAGTTTACTTGCAAGTTCATTAAAACAGCAGTGTCTGGAGGCCTCTTGCCTAAATAATTTTATAATAGAAAACAGACTCTTGTTGCTTTCTTTTGGGCTACTATTTTTATTTGGTTGTTGTTCCTCAAGCATTTTGGTCCTATTTCAAAACTTGCTTCGATTAAATGAAGAGGGGATTTTTTTTGGTGCTTTCCAGTTTAAAAGCTGTGCTACTACTGCGAAACTTCTAGGAGTCCTCTGGATTATGAAGCTGGGATTGACAGGGATTTTCCTGACAAAATAACATTAAAAAAAACAACCTGTAGATTAAAAATTTGGAGGAAAATAATAGTAATAAAAAAAGCCCTTCCCCTTCCCTCCCCCAGCCGAGCTCTCCTGTTGCTGCTTCTGGCATGCATCACATCTTTGAGGATACAGTATCAGGAGAAAACTGTCACTTGGTGATGTATTAGGGTAATATATCATGAGAGCATCGTTTCTTTAGAGGATATGGGCAGTAAAAGACATGATTCTGGCCAGACAGAGCAGCAGGGGACCTTGCTTTTTTTTCTTCCCTTTTCTTTAATCTAGCCCTGTTTTTGTGTTGTACAGAAGTGAGTTTCTTCATGGGATATGACTTGTTGCAGAGTAAGTTAGGAGGCCCATTGGGCTTTTTAAACTCTTTAAGAAGTACATGGCCTCAAGGGCTGCTTTGTTCAAAGTTTTTAGAACAGGCTCAAGCCCAAACCCAGAGCATTTGCCACTGCCTAAATCTCCAGTGTAAGCGTTGAGTAAGCAGACTTCAGACGGAGAAGGCAATAAAGATGCAATGACATGTAACTATTGTTTGGATAATATATTTGTAGATTTGTCCCATCAAATTATGATGAAATGATATTTATAAAAAAACCCCAAAACAGTCAATGCTTCTCTTAAATAAATGCCAAATGAAGTTTTAATTCACATGAGTAGAAGAAAAATTGCTATCGGTCAGTGTTCAGTCTGTAATAGAAGATATAGTTATCTCATCCAAAAATAGGAATTCTGAACTGAGGGACTCAGATTTTGATGTACACTTTTTTTTAATTGTATTCATGGTTTTGTTTTTCTCCCATTGGCAATGTCTGCGGGAAAATGAGCTGAACACAGTCTATAGGACCAGGATGGCAATAGTTAAGAAACAAAAGTAGCGTATTGTTAAGACACCCTTTTGATGGGACTGAGTTAATTTTTGAGATGGAACAAAACATGACACCATGGATTGAGCTAAAATTTGTTGAATTCAAGTGATTCAATAATTTATTTTAAACCTTTGGCACAATCTGCTTTACCCTTTATGAAATCAACTTAATAATTCATCAGTACCATCTTCAAAAATTTTTTGGGCTAGAATTTACTTAGCGTGTTTTCAGACCAGTTTGGCTTGGGGGTGATATCAGCAAACTCCTTCTCCAAGCCATCCTATGGCACCTAAGGGGGGTCAGCAGAGCAGCGTGCTCCAGGAGCTGATACACCCAGGGCAGTGATGCTGCTCCACATCTGCTGACTCCAGCTGTGTGCGGGTGGCCTCTGGATTGAGCTAAGGTAGTAGAAGATTTTATGGCCCTCAGTTGCCTGTCCCTTCCCTGGGAGAATGAATTCTGCCCCATGGGCTTCGGTCAGGGTAAACCAGGCTAGGCTGGACCACGCATTCAAGATCACTCATTTTGCTCAAAATGAGTTGGGCAGTGATCATCCAAAAAGTTTTGCTGGCTGATCTGAGTGACTGGGAATATCCAGCAAGGGGTAGATCGTAAGCTTGTAGGGTTGGGTCAGTGAGCTGTAACCTTTTCCAGCAGCATGGGCACAGGTTTGCACCCTGAGCTTCAAATCAACAGGTATTGCCAGCGACTACTGTTGTCTTTGGTATTGGCGCCAGATTTAGGTGACTGATAATCAATATGAATTCTTTATTTACAAAGTAGAAAAACCATGAATTTGTTTTTTGTCTGTTTAAAACCACATTTAAAATTCACAGAAAAAGCCGTGAAATTTAAATGCGCATGCATCTCATGAAATGCAAAGGTGTGGTCTCCCACAAGAACCCCGGTGCATACCCCTTCCCTGAAACCTGGCTCCTGGATTACTATAGGTAGTTTTTCGGACTACAGTACGAATTGCTAGGAACTTGTGAAGACCATGTCTCTTACTTGTAGAAGACCATCATGCTGTTCTGTTGACAAGTAATGAGTTTTGCCTTTAACTTTACAGCTGAGGAACTCTCATCCAAAGTAGCACTTGGAGGTTGAGGTGGAGGCAGGGAAATCAAGAGCTAAACAGTCTGGATCTTGCTTTGGCTTTCTCACTGACCTAATCTGCAGTTACGGTCATTTTGTCTGGCTGTGTCTTTGTCGATAAGCTCACTGGAGCCGGGATGTAGTCCTATGATGTGCTTATGTGATGGCTGATGTAATGGGACCCTGATCCCAGCTGCAGCCTCGGCAGTTGTATTAACGCAAACAAATGTAAGAGGAGGAAAGCGCTTTCTTTTTACCATGTAGTAGTGCAGCAGGCTGCTGTTAGGGAGTGCCGGGATTGCAGCAGGCCACCGAGGTCACTTTCCGCATGCTGGTGAACATCATTAAACACAGCGAAAAAAAATAATAAATCTGTTCAGTCTATAAGGCGTTGTGAGTGATGTGTCCTGAATGATTTGCACATAGTTGTGCCTTCCTCACAGCAGTGGGGAATACCCATTTGCAGTAAAATTCTATATCATCTTTCAGCAAGGCCTTTGTTTTAATTGTCTTTCCTAGGGAGCGGGGAGAACTTGAATTATGAAGGGGGGAAGGGGGGCTGATGGTGGCTGAGCTGCAGCCACCTCTCTCCTTGCCCTCAGAGAGGCCAGATAAGCTAAAGAGATTACAGGGATGAGGGGATAAATCAGAGGCTACTGTGTGCTCTGCTCAAAAAAGGAAAAAGACATTCTGTGGACTGAACTGGCATATTTTGTTCCTGACAAAATACCATCATTTGCATCTAATGCAATTCGTGCTGAAATCACGGTCATGTTGTGCCAGGGGCAAGGACCTAATGCTGAAAGTACTGAAGCATATGTTTGGCTTCACTCCTGCAAGTTGTCCCATTGAAATGGAAGACATGTTTAAAATAATAGGACTTTTCTTTCTGTGGGGTGAGGCGTATGCCTTGGTGTTCGTAGGTTTATGTGGGTGAACAGAGAGAACTGTATCACTTTGCAGAGAACACACGCTGTTTCATAGGGAAATATTTTTTCCACCTTGAATTTAAAAACACACCTAGTGTGCTAAACCATTTTTGTTATTGTACCCACAAAATTTGTTTTTGCAAGTTAAAAAACCTAGATAATTGGAGGGGAACAAGGGAAATGAGACCTTTTTTCTCATCTCCCTTGACAGTGGTCCAAAATGTCTGCAAACATCTCTCCTTGGGGAGATGGTGTCTCCTCCCTGAAGCCAAATTGTGTGGCTCTTGCTCAGGCAGAGAAATGCTCATGGAAGACAGCAGTCCCACAGTATTAGCAGGGATTGCTTGCTTGCATCAACCCTGCCAATTGAAGGGAAGTTTGTAAATGGGACCCGAGATGGTGAGTTCCAGGTAGGAGTGCCAAAGGAGCAAGGGTACTATTTTCAGAAGGCGCCTCAGGATTTGTCTAGACCATGAGTTACGCACGTGTCTGAGCCTGTTCTCAAGTTCAAGCTGGCCCAACGTCGGGGTTGTCTGCACGTAAGCATAGGTGCAGGCACACTCTTGAGAGCCTGGTGCTCCCAAGCTTTGCTGAGGGACAGAGCCTGTGGCCAGCGCTGGCCCAAACCTTTTCTCCTGTGGCCCGTGTGGACCGAGCGTGGCTCCGCTGCACACTTGAGACGATGCTCTGGCCATGTGCAACATCTGGCAGAGAGCCATGAGCATGGCTGGAGAACGTGTGGGTCACGGCACGTGGCGTGCTCTGACTTGTGTTTGAGCCTGCCCTACATCTTGCGGTAAAGATGTTGCCTAAGCCACTTGAGTGCACTTGCTTCGTTAATTTTAAATGGCTTTTTCTTTTCCCAAGGTCATACGTGCGCATTTGAAAGTTGCATCCCAAATTCCCCGGGGGTAACTTTTGCCATTGAAAATTTTTGTTGTTTTGGTGGATGATCCCATAGGCTTCTCCTGGTAGAAATTTAAGGACACTCTGAACTACTTGGTGCGAAGTCTTATCAGAGTTACTAGTGGGATTGTGATGAATAAGGGTAAAAAATGAATATTTTCAGGATTAGCCGTTAATGGTAGTTTGTATTTCTACCTATTCTGTCCCTGTTGCTTTTATTATTTTTCTCTCCACAGCCTTTTTTTGGTTAAATGAAAGTTTAAGCAACATTTTTCCTATTCAATATAGATAGTTAATAACCTCAGGATATCAGAAATGCAGCGTGAGCCTCCTAAAAGCATATTCAATACATAAAAAGGAAAAAAACAATCAAGAAAAAACAGGACTCTCACAGTGGAAATCTAGCCCCCTGAGAACCCACATCTGCAAGGCCTTCAGCAGCCAGCTGTGACAGCACAACGGTGGGCTCGGGGTACCGCTGATAGAGGTGCTCCTTGGTACAGCCCTGAAGAAACAAAGCAGACTCCTGATTTATTTTTTTTCCTTTTACAAGCCAAATCCAGGTTGAAAAGAGCCATCCTCCCGGTGGCTGCTGTGAGCCGGCAGGAGCCCAGTGGGGAACCCTGTAGAAAGTTGGCTGTGGCTTCCAAGCTGTGGTTTGGCACACGTCCTCTCCAAGACCTCTGCCAAATATCCAGATTTCTTTTTAGTGGATTTTTTTTTTCTTTTCATGTTGGCATTTTATTTAACTGTACCACATGAGTTTAAGGCCATTAGTTTGATCTATTTTGTCACTAGAATGGGCTATTTTGTGTGGAGTTCTTTGATGGAAGGTAAAAATACAAGGCGTATGTAGAAGGTGAACAAATTGCGTTGAGAGGAGGTTGCAATAAAGGTAACATGAAGCAGGAACACTGGTATTAGGTCTGGTTAGTGTATCTCTCCTGTATGGGAATTTGACATCACCTTTGCATGTCAAGTCAAAGAGACCTTTGGTTCCCACTGGCAAAGCGTGGGAGAGGGGAGAAATGCAGGCACCCGGCAAAACTTTCTGATCCTTCCCCAAACGCGTTAAAACGTGAGTTCTCCAGCAGGAGAGGAGTCTGGGGTGATCCTCCGGCACTTCCCTAAATTTTCCTTTCTGAGGGAGTCTGGGATTCCAATGCGAACCCTTCGCCGAGCGGAGTGCTGACTGGGAAGTTGCGTCAGCTGTGGCAGCATTGTTCTGGATCAGCCTGACCTCTTTAAAAAAAATACGTATTTTTCCAACACTAATAAAAACCTTAGCTGAAGTTCTCTCCCTTTCTGTGTGTGTGCCTGAGCACTAAATTAAAAAAAAAAAATCCCAGATGTGAATCTATAAACCATCTGTTTAAAATAACTATTGTGCAGGACTATAATTAAAAGTTATTTATTATGAATCTTGGGATCCTATTATGGATTTGACTGACTCCCAGGTTTCTGATTTAGCAAATGGTTTATGTATTTATGAGCCATGTGTCTCTTCCGCACTTCTCGGTGCCAGAGTGCATGTCCTTTAAACAAAAGGAAAAAAATCCCCTACCCTCCCATAACTGTTGGCTTCTGAATGTTGCCGTCTAAGAAGTTTTTTCTTAAGAACAGCAAAAATCAAAGTATCTGAGAGCTTTCAACAACTCCAGAGATGCTGTTGACAACACAGATGGAGGTTTGGTAATACAGCTCTCCTGCATGCAGCTACTTAGCGACTTTTTAAATGTATGGCTGGGACAAGTAATGAAATGTTATGATTACTGGAGGTAGAAGGGGACGTATTTAGAAGGAAAGGATTTGTTGCTAAAGTCCATTTGCTCTTGCCCTCTGCTTTGCCCTTGTGAAATAGGAGGGAAGGAGGCAGCAAAATCGAAACAAGGAGATGGACAGTAGACATTAAGAGCAGTGTTTTGAGTGACAGGGTGAAGGGGGAAAAAAAAAAAGCTTCTGATGACAATTGCTCTTTGTTTTATCTTTGCACTTTTACACCCAGTGGGCTTAAGAGATCTGCACTGGATAATGCCTGACTGCAATAGACTAAACAATGATTTACCAGTCCTGTTTTATCTGCTGCTGTGCTATGATTGATCAGCATGGTACATTAACCCTTTCCTCTACATTTGCGGGCCTAGTTTTCCACAAGGTGCAGTATTGAGATAAAACAACAGGATTTTTGGAAAGAATTTTGGGATTAAATCTGGTCCTAGAAGCAACAAGCGGCACTTGGATGTGCTTCCCCGGAGCTATGCTATTCATCTTTTCATTGTTTAAGAGGGGTTTTGCTGTGAAGATTATGCCAGGGTAGTGTGTTGCAATGGTGGCTCTACCATATGTTTGTTCAGCGAAAAGCCCCAAAAGGAACGGTGCGGGCTACAGCCCTGAGCGATGCTGTACCTCTCACCCTGGAAAAGCAGCCCAGCCCCAATGGCAGGGAGTTAGGCACCTCGGGGTGGCATCTGAAACAGCCACTTTTGGAGCCATCTGGGACTTGCCTATAATACCAGCTTGAGAGAGGGAACATCAGCTTTGCAAATCCCACCCTGCTTAAGTGCTTAGCTGCCCTTCTCGTTCTGGCAAAGATTGGCTCTATTTACCTGGGATACGTTGACCTGTCCTTCCAGGCAGGAGGATGCTTCTCCTCCAAGAGACTGAGCTGATCTTGCTCTTTTCTTTAACAAAAAAAAAAAAGTGGAGGAGTGGTGAGTGTGGCACCTCCTGCCCACCAGTGCCCTCCACATCCAGAGGTAATTCAGAGATTAATCTTCCACTTTCCCCACAAGCATCCCTGCTTTTGGGAGCAGGAGGAACAAGCCCCTCTTCTGCTGAAGCTGGGCTACTGAGCAGTAAGTAGTTCAATGTCTACTGGGATAGAGAAAGGGAATATGAATCTGGAGCTTATTGCTTAAGACACCCTCCAAGGTGGAAGGACCCTTCAGTTCCTGTTGCTGCACCATGGGCCACTAATGTTCTTTACGTGGAATAGCTGCTTAATGTAAAACAGCCCTTGACCCCAGGACATGAACTCCAAAATCTTCCCTCCCAGACAACCTCCTAGCTGCTAGATGTACAGCCCAGCTCAGTTTTGCTTTCTCTTTCCAGTTACTTCCATCCTCACCTGTAATGTAGGTCCCAAGTTTGGGGTTGAGCCACCAGCATTGCTGGTGATAAGAGTAAGATCCAAATTTGGCTGCCATCCGGGTTGGCTCAATGGTACCAAACTTGTCATTGGCAGAGAGGATTTCTGATTTAAGTGATGTGGGGCAAGCAGGAGATTTTTACTTAGAAACAGTAACTAGCAAGTATCTCCTGTTTGAAATACGTGTGTCGGGGTCATCCTTAGGAACATTTTGTGTTGCCAACAAGAAGCAACCATGTCAGGATGTACATGAGGGCAGAGAGAGGCACCCGGTGCTCAGGGAAGAAGACAGCGAGAAGCAGCATGAGACATTTGCCCCAGGAGTCCCTTGGGACTCAGGGAACAAAAAGAAATACGGAGTTGTGCTTTACTTCTCGTCCCTCTCGCTGCTGTTTGCAATAATAATTTCTTCCTTTGAAGAGGTAGTCCGATGGGTAGCTGCCTGCCGCACCCCCTGATGTGGGTCCAGCCCAGCTAGGTTGGCCCAGAAGGGCGCCGTGCATCTTGCAGAGGTCTACAATGTACGCTGCAGCCAGGTAAATCACGGTCTCCAAAGGAACATACTCTAAACTGGATTTTGCCCTTCCTTCAAACCCGCTTTCATCATGCAGAAGATTTTCCCACAGATAAAGGTAACGGGGCTGCTAGGCTTATTAAACCTTTCCTTGGGCAAACTCTCATTTAAGAGAATCAGATCTTAGCAGAACCTTTTAAAATACAGACTGCTTGTAATCGATTTGGTAAAATTGACCCTTCAACAGGCTTTATGGAGGCAAAGTCAGGGGGCACTATGTTCACATAAAGGGAATCAAGATTTCACCCCGCGCTCTAAAAAGAAGTTGTTGAGCCAGTTGCACTGCTGTGCCGTGGCTGCTTTGTGCCAGTCCAGAGCTACAGACCTGCCATAAATTCAGCTTAACTCACCAGTTAAATTGCATTTATGGTTGCTCTGCAATGCTGGAGTGATGCAGAGCAGCCAGCACGTAGCAGCGACTAGCAGTGACCTGGCTTTTTACAGTAGTCGTTTGTGTCGCCGCAGCTGCGCTTTAGGGCCTGATTCTCATTTGCTGATTTCACACTGGCTTGGCGAGAGTGAGTCCTCGTTTACATTGATAAGATTGAAGTCCCTTTATAGCTCCCATCAGATCAAGCAGTGACTTTGAAGAAAATAATCCTCTGATTTTAGACAAAGAGCTGGAGTGTAATAAAAGCTGCGTGTTATCCTTCGCAGGCACCTTGAATAAGGCCACAGGGAGCAAAAGAAAAAGACTGGAAAGCACAGCTTCTTTCCCTTTAGTTTTATGATTTACATTTTTCTAGCCCTTTGATTTTTTGGTCTCTAATTAAGTCATAAGATTGGGTGAGGTGGGTGCTTGCATCTAGTAGATGGCCACCTGTGTCACTTAATGAACTGAGCTACTAATTATATAGGTGGAGGTGACTTCAGAGGGCTACTTTCAGTCAGGAATTTCAAGTAGCAAAATTTTACTGAAAGAAACGCCCAAAGTATTTGTTTTCTGCCCTTATTTAAAGGCAGGGACAACCAGAAGGGTTGACACCACAGGCTATAAATGGAATATTTCTCCTGCCCGCTGTCGCACATCCTGTATTGACATTCCTTAATGTGGTCAATGTGCTCTTTGGCCTTGGCCATCGCTGGCTTTTTGCCACAGAAAGATGACACTATAATGTACCGTGATTCTGCCTGCTTGTGGTGTTTCATCGATTCTCAGCATTTTGGGAAGAAAGACGAATTATGGCAGTCTTTTTTTCTAGTATAGTAGAGTAGCCTCTTTTGAAGGACCTGTGGGTAGCTAGGTAATACCGCTAGCTAAAAATTACTTTCAGCAGTGGCAGAGAGTTTTGTTTTCTTTGAGGTTGCCACCTCTTCGTCAGCTGTCTGTCCTTTTGTCACCGTGAGAAACGATTCCTGAGCTGTGCAGTTCGTGGGACAGCACCTCAAGACCATGAGGATATTTCAACAAGTGCGTCGTGGAGCTAGTTGTTCATTTCAGTAAAGTGGATTTATTCAGTGGGGAATGTTTTCTGTACTATGGTGGGTAGTGGTCACGAATTACTAAGTGGAGTTTAAACACCATTTACTTGGGCTCCTGGATAATTCAGAGACTGTTTTCTACTGCGTTCCTTCAAGGGGAGAAAGATGTTTTGAATCACAAGGACCTCTCCTGAAGTGAAAGAGCAGATTGCTAGCCTCACACTTTATTTTCTGAATTGCAAGAGATAGTAGCCATGGATTTGGTTTGCTTGCAATAGCTTTTGTCTATTTATTTATTTTATTTATTTTCAGAATAAGGAAGTGACATGCAAAAGGGAGAAGTGTCCGATGCTCTCCAAGGACTGTGCTCTCGTCATTAAGCAGAGAGGAGCTTGCTGTGAGCGTTGCAAAGGTGCGGTTCCCTTCCTGTTGTTTCCCTCTTTTTGAAATGTTAACAGTTCACATTTATGTTGCCAGAGACAGGACAAAGTTGGGAGCTTCTCAGCTGGGACTTGCTTGTCACCAGAGGCTAGAAAAGGGCAGTAACCCTAAGGAAAATAACTATGTTTACAAAGCTGATGGAGGTGCATAAATTCACATATTCGTCCTGTAATTATTAGTTCTTGCACAGTGACAATCCTTTAGAAATACGTCTTTACTGTACCTCATTGATATGTTGTCAGTCTTTTGAGAGATATCTCGTGTTCTAACTTTATCAGAAATATTTTAGGTCAACATCAATTTGCTAGTAATCACCAGTCAACAGGAATTCCTTAAATTTTTTCTGTGGTTGGACAGAATAGGAATAATGCTTCTAAGTAATAAAAAACAGAGTAATTAGCCATGACTATTTTTATTTCTCCTCATACGAGAAACAAAACAACTAAATTCTATTAATTTTACTAAATATTTCCTGATTCAAATAATAGACATTTTTTATTAAAGCCAAAACAGGCAACAATCTGATTATTATACGTTTATTTATTGATCAACACTGTATCTTCCAAGCGCTTTAGAATGAGATAATTATCAAATACAAAATTCATTTATTAATTTTTTATAAGCATGCATGGCGTGAAACAACCATGCTTATCCACATGTGAAATGTGCAAGAAGATGAAGTTGAAAACTAGTCTTTTTTTATATTGATGTAGTAATATGCTCTGAAACACTAATTTTGCTGAGGGACTGCTGATGCAATCGATGAGGGGGGAATGTTGGATTCAGACAGCTTTCCTTTTCTTTATTTTTCTCTGTTGTTTAATTCCCCAGTGGCGATAGAGTGGTTTTGAGAGGGAGATAGGGTAGGATAAATTGTTGGGAAACGCAAGCATTTATTGCCTTCCCAGAGGAAATACAAATGCAGGAAAACAGATTATGCTGAAACTCAGATGGAAGAGACATATGATGGATATGTGTTTTTCCTGGATGGCTGCAGAGGTGTGTTAGCTGCTGTGCTCATGGCTTGCTTCTGTTCTGCAATTTTGGAATAGGTTTGGCAAGCCCCAATTCGAGGATTTGTCTAGAAATCTGACACTTAAAAGGAAATGAACTGAAAAAAAAAAATTAAAGCATTACTGAAATAGTAAGAATTTGTAGTTACAGGTTTTATATAAATCAAATGTAATTTATTTCTTTTGTCAAATTGTTTTTAGTGTCAGCTTTATAGCACCTAAGTGTTGGTTTGATTAGGCTGGAGGTTGATTTTTCATTTCCATAATGGGATGTGTAGTTGGTCAATGATCTGAAAATTTTATATACGTACATGATTCTACACTAAAAGAAAACTAATGTTTCAAAGTTGAGGACAGAGTTATTACGTTAATATATTATCTTAATTCAGACTCCTTTTAAGATTTTTCTGTTTATCCTGAATTGGGTAAGTACCTACAGAACATTATTAATAGGCTCGAGCCTGGCATCTGCAGATTGGTATGCATGACACCTCCGATAGGAAAATGAATAGAAACTGTTGAAAAATAGGAGGCACATGGATAATTGCCATATGAGGGGGAAGAGCTATGTCTTACAAAGGTGCTAGAGTTCTTTGAATGTATCAGTAAGTATATGGACAGAGATCCAACTAATAGGCATCCAACAGGATTTCTTTCCAAAACCTACTAAAGAAACTAACCAGCCCTGAGTTTGTAGAGAAACTCTTCTCATCAACAAATCACTAATAGGTGGTGACAATGAACGGTTATTTTTGTAATGGAAAAAGGTTACTAGCAGATCCTTGCAAAGATCTCAACATGTCAACGTGCTCAGAAATGATCTAGAAAAGGGGTGAAGAGGGACAGAAAGTTTGCTGATGATGACCCGATCTCTTCAGCACGGTAAAGTAGGAGGGCTGCCTGCAAGGAGTTGCAGAAGGTTCTTAGGACACTGAACAACTGATGACAAAATGGTAAAGGAAGTTAACGTGGATGGGAACAAACGGATATACACGGGACAAAACAATCCTAACTTTACAAATATCATGCTGGGCTCTGAGTTGACAATTATCAATTAACAACTGTTTCTCAGTGTTATAAAACATACTTCTGTGGCAGGATCAGCTCAACTCCCAGTAGCTCTCCAAAGGGAAAACTGAATGTTGGGTTTATTAGGAAAGGAGCAGGGTACAAAACATAATGTCCTGTTACCCCTCTGTGTGAGTTCATGGTATGCCCACCGAGGGAATACCAGGTAAGCTGCTTATTCTCGCCCCTCTGGAAGCTAAAGTAGAGCTATGGAGCTTGCCCTGTATTTTTCACTTTTCTCAATGTCTCTGTTATTGGCTGCTATCAGAGAGCAGATACTTCTTGGCTAGAAGGATGTTTGGTCTGATCTAAGATGGCAGTTCCTATGTGCTTAAGAGGCAAGAACAGCTTTAAATTTCAGAATTTAAAAAAAAAGGGGGGGGGCTCTTGAGGGCTTAATTTTCAAATTAAATGCAAAATTTCTGAATAGGTTTTTCTACTCTTTCTAAAAGGCACCCGTATAACTACAGCAATCCCAACACCACACCTTGTCACCAGGTTGTTCTGGTGCCATGGGAAGAGGTTGATGTAGCCACCTCTACCCCCGGGGAGGCTGCTTGCTCTCCTGCCACTCTGAATGCTGCTGAAGCTTCTGTTCTGTGCAAAATCCAAAATGAGCGTCCCATGGGGAGTGTTTGGGGAATTAAGGGTGCAAACTCCAGCCTAGCTGCGTAGCACTTCAGCTACTACCTTTGGTGTCCCAGCAGCTCCCCGGCACTCCCTGCATGGATGTCAGCTGCAGCCAGGACTTGGCCCTGCAGCACTTGTTCTCAGTTACTATTTTGTCAAGTTGCCAGAGTGCCCATAGGGAATGCAAGCAGGAAAAGGGAAACAGGGATTTTTTTTTTTTTTTTTTTTTTTTACTGGTTGCATTTCATCTAAACGTGAACAAAATGTTACAAAGAGAAGACATCAGAACCTGATGGCTTTTTTCTTGGCTTCATTCCCAAAGCCTAGAAAAGCTTAATCAGGCCTTATGGGTTCTTGCCAGCTCTCTTCGATAGCTTCACGTCTTCCTACCTTCTGAAGAAATGAATGAATGAATGGCTGCTGTCATTTGAGTACATCATCAGGAGGATAACATCAAGACCAAAGGGTATGTTTCCAGAATTGGCTCGTGTAGGAAGGAAATCACCGTTCATGAGTCATTTGTGACATTGCTGCCAGGATATTTTATTCTATTATGACGAGTGCATGAGGGCTGGGTATGTGGGCCCAGTACCTCTGATAGCAAAGAAGTAGTCAGAAAGAGCTAAGAACTACTATGTGCCTGCAACAGCGCATCCAGCTGAACTCCCGTGTTTAGAGCTTTGCATACAGGAGAAACTGAATTGTTAGCAGTGGATTTTTCCTGCAAATGGTCGTGTGCTGAGCATTACTCCCTTACTTCCATTTGGGTATTTGGATGCTACTTAGATAACTTCTAACACTTTTTTTTTTTTTTTTTTTAAATTTTATTAAGAAATAAAGTAAGAAGCAGCAGCAAGTATAGCATTTGCAATCAGAAAATTCACTGTGGTGGAAACAACATGTTATCCCTAAAATATTAAAAGATTCGGCTTTACTTAAGATTTTAATCCTCCAGACTAGCAATGTGTTTTAACACTATTCTTGACTTCAGTCAGGCCTGTAAGGACCTTGGATAGTAAAGTCGGGAGGGCAAGGCTCTTTTTCGCTGTGTGTTTGTGCACAGTCTGGAACATAGAAATGTGGGCCCGTGATTATGGCTCCCTGCTGCAAGGAGAATGCAAACAACTAAGTATAATAGTGAAAACTTTCAGTGAGATTATTCTTCTGACAGATACTTACTGTAGTTTATAACATATACTGTATATCTCTAGCATACTATTAATTTTAAAAATATTAAAAAATTAAACCCTCTTATTACTTTAGCATAGGATAAATAGGCCACTTTTCATCTCTCATTTTATTTAATACATTTAATGAAAACATATGAGATCATTGAGATTATAGAAATATAGATTTGGCAGCATTTTCTTATTTAGTTGGATGGAGACCTGTCATTTGGATATAGAGCTCTCTAGACCTCTAATAATAAGTTATTTGCTCTCTGAAGAAGTGGTATTACCAGCTCAGGGCTGCATAAAGTTTGCATTTCTAAAATTGTGCACTGTATTCTACTCTCTTATCCTAAGAATCTGAATCTTCTATGGATGTGCAAAGACAAAATTGGTGGGTATTTGTTACAACAGATAAGATTTGTTCTGAAGTTTCTTTCACTTTCCAAGTACAATTTAGCTTTTTTCTGCCCTCATAAACTTTTGAGAGTTACTGTGCAGTTTTTTGGTTTGTGGTTTTTTAAAAATTAATGAATGATCTTAGAGGTTCACGTGCTATGCTTCATTGATCTGGAGTCTACCAGAGAATGGAATCACAGCCCAGGCAACAGCAGCACTAGTTCCCCTCAATATTGACTATCCAAAGCTATTGTAGTTAATTACGCATTTCTTGGAAAGGATATCAAATATTATGGTTGAGGATTGAAGCCAATTTCAACTCTTAGGGTGGCTTGCAAAGGAAGTTAGAGGGAGGGTATGAGTTTATCAGTGTTCTGGCTACTCTACTAACGCCCTGCAGGAGCCATACATTCATTTGGCACTTTGTTCGCCTGTGGACACCCCTCGTACGAGATACCTGATACCAGTTTGGTGCCCTGCTGTAAGACTGACTAGGAGGGCCTTCATGTGGGGCCCTGACGGGGCACTAGAACTTGCCGCCCATCCTCACATGCTATAAGGGAAGCTTTCAGAGGCAAGCGTGCAGCCTAATGCATGGAGGGGGATGGGCTGGGAAGATAATGATATATTTTCCTACTAAAATGTTTTTCATCTTCACCTGAATAATCTAGTCCTGGCATCTGTCAGAGCCTGGTTATGGAAAGAGATGGCTTGGGGACATAATCAAGTCTTAACTTTTCTCTTGGCCTCTCTCACTGCCTCTCAGTCTCTTGGTAATGTGCTCCTGCCCTGAACCAGGAGGCATGTTTCTTGAGGCTGGAGGTACAGGTTTGTCTCAACGTTCATTCAGTTTCTAGCTTTGTATTTCAAGTAAAGGCAGGGATTTTGAAGCAGTGACATATAGGCGCTAAGGACAGTATCATCCAGTATCTTCATTGTGCCAGCTTTTATTACTTCTGGTTATGCCTAAGAAAAGGTCTCTGTCTCTCCATCCTTCCTTGGAGTGAACTCTTCTTACAAAGGTCTTAGCACATACATTTCATATCCCTTGAATATCTAGTCTATGCTATTGTGTTCAGTGGCACCTCAAATTTCAGATTTTCTTATTACCTTGGTTAATACAATTTTCCATTTATGTAAGAGGCTTTTAATGAACTGTCTTGTCATGTTGTCATAAATACTTTTGCAGTGAAACATCAGTCGCCCAAACTTTTACAATCACAGAGAACTTGTTCAGGATGCTTGTATTAGAAAAAAGCATGAGACCTCCACTGTGATACGTGGATGCACTTGTACCTTGTGTGTGGACATTGTGTCCAGTGCAGCAAAGTAAAAGGAAACAGAAGACCAGGATGGACGCTTCACACAACATTCACGTGTAATGTTTCTCTGGAACAACATGATAAGCATCTTAGGACACTTCATACTGGACTAAGAGTTTATTTTACTGTTTAACTTTGAAGCCATAAGCTGTACTGATCACGAATGATTTTGCTGGTGTGAGGAAATTGGGTATAAATGGCAAGTAACTGTGTCACCCAGCAACATCATTCATGACACCCCTCGTAACCATGAGAGGTCACAGTTCTCCAGCTGCCAGGCTTGGCAAGGACATTGAGTATCTGCTCAAGATTCCGTGACAGCTCTAACTACATGGCATTTTGGGTCGTGAGGTTATTATGGACCCTGCAGAGTGACTTCATTCCCCCTATAGATAGATAGATAGATAGATAGATAGATAGATAGATAGATAGATATATGTGAAACACAAGACATTTGGGAAAGTGAAATTCAGTTCCAGTGGAGTACAGGGGGCAAAACCAGCACTGGGAGCTGTTGATGTCTTTGTTTCTGCTGCTATTTGCTCAGCGAATATGAGCTGCTTTGCATCATATGCCTGTGAACTGTGCAGTCCCAGCACAGCTCACCCCCACGGCCACTTTGCTGTGTTGTGTTGTACGCCCTTTACAGAGCCCCTGGGCCTCGCATCCCTTGGGTATTGTAATTGCGATGGCTCAGCTGCAAATAGGTTTGATTGTACTCCGTTACAGAGGAAAGAGTTGGATTTTCACTGTTTAGAGTTAGACTTAACAAGCATGGAGATTTTGTATACATTTTCATGCTTCTGTGTTGACAAATGAAGACCAGGGTTACCCAATAAGAACTTTAATTTTCTAGTAGCTGTCAATGGCTTTACCATCAAGACATGTGAAAATATATTTTATAATAGGTGTGTGTGTGATTCATACTTCTTTTATTTTGGCCAACAGATTTCATGCCAGGGAAATACTGCAGAATGTGCAAGTTATTTGGTTTTTTTGGGGTTTTTTTTGGTTGGTGGTTGGTTTTTGGGTTTGGATTTTTTTTTTTTTGGCTAGAACTGGTATTTCGTGTTAGCATGCCTGGATACCTCCCTGAGGACTAATTTATCAAACACTAAATAAAACATGTCTTCTGACTGTTTTCTTTTTCCTAATGTTTATTTTCCATGCCAATAGAGAGGTTACTTTTTTAAATAGTGAGAGGAGGGAAAGCAAGAAAAAGACCTAATAGGAGAAGAAAGATGCTGAAGAAATGAGGGATGGGGAGCCAGTCTATTGTTCACCAATCTATCACTTTCTCTTGGGAGAATAAGGAAATGACTTGTCTATAAAATTCTCATTAGCCTAAAAGAAGCAAAAATCTCTTCTGGAATCTTATTAGGCAATGTCAAATTGAGTAATAAAGGCTTGTTTTTAATGAACTCCTGAGGACACTGGTTGAGCTTTAGCATTATTAAACTGTCTCTTACAGTCAATTTCCCTATCTTCATGATATCGCTCTGTGCTGGGGTGTCTGGGCAAGAAAAAAAGGGTCATTTAACAATGTTACTGGATTCGGAAAGACAAATGGCTTCCTGATTGTCAACTTGTCTACATGCCAATAACAAAATCAGCTATAATTTGCCTCTTTTGTTATTCCAGGCCAATTCTGTGTGAGGATGCTTGTTTTGGAATTAAATTGCTCTCTTTCAAATTAAATCGGCCGAAGGTTGATTTATTATGTTTGAAACTAAGGTGCTCAAGTAAGGCATGTTCAACATCGAAACAAAGTAGCTAAATTAGTTAATTAGAAGTGATTTAACTGTTTTATCATCATTTTTTGTGCAGGAATGACTGAAATCTAGTGGATCATTTTGCCTTTATGAGGTGACTAGAGCATAATTAGCAGTTTCCGCTGCATATACAACAATTGACCAACTTCAAAGTATTCAGTGGTTTGGTTTGATTCAGATAAGCAACTTTCAGCTTGCGTGTTTATCCAGGACTTATCTGAACTGTTTGAGTTGAAGTAGGTAATAGGAACAAAACCTACAAGTAACTGGAAGTTAATATTTTACATTAATAAAACACCAGCTATTCTTAAAGAAAGAAGCAGGAAAGACTAAAGAATTAGGACACACTCCTTGATATGAATCACCTTAGCTCCATTCGAATTGATGTAGACCACTGATATTTAACTCCCTTCTGTATGTGGAATCCTGAAGGTTTTCCTTATGGGGTATATGTCACAGGATCAAATTTACCTATTAATGTCAAATCTGTTAGTTTTCATGTACTCCTTAGAATATTCTCAGGCTTTTCAGGTTGCCCTCTTGAAAACCTCCTCTGTAACCCTTTGTTTTAAAGTTTTATTTTAAGTAGGTATTCAGGCAGAAGTGGATGGCATTTAAGTGATTGTGCTAAGCTCTGAACTTTCTTGATATATTCTTTTCTCCTGCTCTCCCTTTCAAATGGTGGATGAAGACAGTAGGTTAATATAATAATATTTCCAAAGGGAATTAAAACAGCTTTTAGGAACTTGAAGTATGTTCCACCATACTCTGTTGTAGAAATTGACATCAGGGACTTTGCTGATGCCTTTGGACATGAGCGATTCAGTGATGGCTACTTTCCAAGCTGAATATGGTGGACCTTTAACCATGGGCGAGCTAGAACAGTTCAAATGAATTGGCAAATGGAGTGAGGCAGGTTTCACTCAGCTGAGTTTTGGTGAGGCTCATAAATTTCCATGCTATGAGTAGGTGGGCTAGGAAAGCCCAGTATATGTTTGCAAGGTGTCAGCTGAGAGATTTGTACATTGAAAGTGAGGTTCAGAAAAAAATAGCTGGTATGTGGACTTTGTTTCTTTCTCCTTTTGAAGAGTTAGCAGTGGGTGTAGCTCTGGGGCATCCAAAGGGCAGAGTGTCAGGGCACACCTCTGGTCAGAGATAGGTTAAAATCTTGCCCGGAGATTGCAAAGCACTTCCTTTCTTGCCCTCTCTTCAGTTTGCCTGACATTCAGCCTTCCCCCAGCTCTCACCAAGCCTGCTCGTGTTACTGGCTAACTCTCCCTTCATGCTGTTTTCCTCAACTGAGCATCTGCTAAAATCCAACTCCCACCATGCCTCGTGTTGGTGCTTGCATGATGCTGCTCTGACTCCCTTATTCAACCTGCTGGCCTGTGCCAAAGCTGGGGAGCAGTCTTGGTGTCTCCAATGCTTCTGCAGACTTTTCCACCCTGGTCACCATTTCTAAATTTCCCTTTTGCTGCCTGCAAGCTCTCCCTGCCATAGTTATTTCTGGTGTGCTGTCCCCCAGTGCTTCCAGCACCACGTTATCAGTGACAGAAGTGGCTTGCGGGCAGGTGGAGTTTGGCTCCCCCCTTGCTGCTTTCCACAGGGAAAACAGCTGGCACTGCGGGGCAGAGGATTTCGTAGCATAGTTTGGATGTGGACTTCAAGTAAGAGCAGTGGGGACTGCACGGACGCACAACTTTCATGCTTTCTCGACTAGACTAATCTTTGAACTGAAAATTTCACTTTAATATGCACATCTGTACATGTAGATTAGCCCAGGGTCATTAGCTTCCTTACAGAGAAAACATCTTAAATTAAAGAACATAATTGGTGAGCAAATATGCAAGGTATTTTGCAGTTGCTAGATTCCAACCTGGCCCTTAATTCTGCACAGCGCTGAAGACATCGGACCCATCTGGTGAAACACACACACGGATATTTAACAACACAGCTCATTCCATCTTGAGTGTCCGGCTCATGTGTAAACTCTTTCTTGGACTGGGACCAGTATGCCAGTATGGCTTGGACTTCTGCAGCTTGAGGATACTAAAAGGCATTGAACAGGCTCTGCTATTCATCAGAGTTTGCAGTGGGCAGTAAGTGAGACTGTGCTACAAGATTAGCTCGGTGTTTTTCAGAATGGTACTTCAAAATGCATAAGAGGAGTTTAGGGCTTCGTGTTCCTCTTTTGATGTGTTGGCCTGCGTGCATGAGAGCTCACGCAGAACTTTATTAATATGCTGAAAAGCTGAATGCTTCTTTATTATTCGAAATCGCTTCGTAGGGGCTTTGCTACTTAAAAAAATATGAGATTCAGATGTATAATTTGTACCTTCCAATATTTGTCAAAGATTAAATTATCACAGCCAGCTCTTAGACTGCTGATCAACTCTTTTAAAAACATACCTGTTTCAGCTTAGGTAAGTGGAACGGCCACAGCATCTGCAGATTTCTCCTATGTTGCTCTGTACTTAGCCTGGAAAAATGTCTGAGTACTGCAAATCCTGAAGTACAAGTCTTCTGTTGTTTAAGATCTTAACTGAAGGCAGTTAACACCTTTGTAAATGATCTCTGTCTATATATATCAGGTTTTCTTTAAATTTGGAGTTGAGTACAAAAAGATTTTGTGAGTATTTTAAGTTCCTTAGCAGTTTGGAGCTGTGACCCTCAAGTTTTCTTATACAGTGGGCTCAAAGATTTACTGGTGTAGGGCTGATAACTTGCCTTCATTTTCAGAAGGGCATAAAACGTAGCCCAGAGCAGTTCAGGACACTGCACCCTGCACAGCACAGAAGGACTTACCGTAGCTGCTGAGCTAGGGTGTGGAAAGAGCGGTGCCGTGGGCATCATTTGACTGATTGTAGTTTTCTGCTTGGTGACTCTCTGTATATATCTGCGTTTCAAAGTCTCTGGCAGGACTCCTGTTGGTTTCATGGGCTCTTTGATCAAGCCTATTTTGAATAAAATAGACTAGGGAAAAAAACCCTCAGAGCAGTAAATGGAAAATGGGCATTTTTCCTGCAGAAAATGGGGTATGTGTTGCTTTTAAAAATTTTTTTTCAGAAACACTTTGGCTCTCCAAAGAATTAATTTTTAATTTAAACAATGTTGCATTAATAAGCTAATTCTTTTAAAACAAATATTTTATTTCCACTTAATATGTCTTTTCTAATTTTGCTCTTCTGGTGAGATAATTTATTCTTTTCTTTGTGTTCCCCTTTGGTTTTCCCTTTTGCAAAATACCAGAAAACAGTGTAAGAGAATGGGAAGGAAACTAGTAGGAACATGTAATAAAAAATGTGAAAATTAAGGTGTGTTTTTTTCCCAAACAGCTCAACGAAACTTCATTTTGCACAAAAAATGCTTGCTGATCCTGCACACAGGCAAACCAACCTATTTTCTGTTAACAAAGTTGTCATATAACACACAAAGACATATAAAGCCAAACCCTGTGGGATTCCAAACTATCCCCACTCAGAGATTCACCACCCACACAGAAAAGCCTGATGGCTTTTAGTGTATGTGGATGTTGATCCCTTCTGTCATGAAAGCGGAAAAAGAGGTATAAAGAAGGGGTAGCTCTGCCGATGTCAGTGCATCCATGCTGAGCTGCGCTGGCTGAAGTGCTCTCGTGGGGGTTTTGGTTAATGGATGAGGATAGCGCAGCCAGGCTGGATGATGAACATTTCCAGCTCTTCTCTTACCCTCTCTCCTCCGTCTCCCCTCTCCAGTGCACGGGTGGCTGAGCAGCTCCTGAATGGACAGCAGAATAGCCACTGACATCCATGTTTAGGTAAATTGTGACTGATTTGTCTTGAACGGTCATAGTTTATAAGGAGTTTGGTCAGTCATGCACCAGGAGCAGACATCTGAGGTGGGGGTTGCTTCCAACCCTCTCAGGGCACGATCCCTCTTGTCAGTCCCAGCTCTACCTCTTCTGTTAACCCAGAGGAGAGGATGGGTTGCTTTTAGGATGCTGCTCTGTGATCCTCAGCAGCAGCCTCCCACAGGATGATTGCTTTCAGCCTAACTGACGTGCTTCTGTCTCTTCCTCTAGATTGCAGTTTTGGAGGAAATACGTACAACAGCTCTATGAAATGGCACCTCCCTAGCAATCCCTGTGTTACATACCAGTGCCAGGTAAGGATGTCATCAGCATCGTAGTAATTGAGTTGTAAGCTTTTCCCATGAAATCCTGAGCCTTTTTTATCCAATCCAAATAACTCGAAATATGTTATACCCAGAGCACAATACGGAATTTGCATTTAAAGTAGTTTAAATCCACTCGGATGTGGCCAGCTATAACCAAACATTCAGAAGGATAGGTTTTATATGACTTGCTGAAGGAGAGGTACACAGCCGTGCCATTTCCTGCTGTCTTGACCTTGAAATAAGTCCTCATTTTTCAGCATGCTAAGCCTTTTCTGAGATACAAATTATTATTCTAGTAATTGGACACTTCTGTGTGTATGTATCCATGGGTTTTAGTTGGGATGTTCTTTAAGAGAAACCCACAACCAAATCTTCTTTTCCTGGGCTCCTGCACTGTTAACACAGCAGCATTTTTGGTAGCTTGCCTATCTGAAACAATAACATTTGCAAGATTGTCCATTTTCAAGGACAAAACAAGTAATTAAAGAGGTAATTTTAATTTCTCTCTGTGAATAGAACTGCAATTTTTGCTGATAATTTGATCCAGTTTTAATAACACTCAGGCAGTTACTAAGAATTGCAACTGTTGGAAAGAGGACAGATGAATGAGTATGAAGAGCTTCTACAAATACGAAAAAAGGGTTTCAAGATTTTTCTTTTTTCGTGATATTTCTGCTCTACAAAACCTACCCATGTTTTTAAAGACACATGCACTGAGAAGAGAGTTGGAGCAGCAGTATTCTGTATCCTTGCACTTAATGAAAAGATACAGCCTTAATTTAGATACTGTAATTGCTACTAGCTGCATGAAATGAGCAATCCTTTATTGCCTGTTTCAGTGTCTAAATGCAAAACTAGGTGATCTTATTTACCCTAGACCTACACATTTTAAAAAAAGGGTTTCCCTAGCCTCCAAATGCAAAGCTGCAAGCGGCAAAAAAAAAGTAGCAACCTTTTGTGCACAGATCCTCACACCCAGATTTGTTCAGGAGGACTCTTGACTTCTTGAACAAGAAGTACAGGAAATGTTAATTTACTAATACTTATCAGGCAAAGCATCAAAGATAAGCGTCTCCCTCTGCAGAACAAGATGCTTTTATCTGCTTTCTAAGCCTTTTTTCCTCCAAGGGGAGAGGGATGAGAATGCCTTGTGTCTGGCCTGTTTTCACCAGAGCTGCATGGCAGATTACTGTGGCTACGGATTCCTGATAAAGCAGGATTCCTTCTCCTAAGAAGGTGCTTGGTTTCTTACCTGATGCATTTTAAGGCAAATCCCATGTCTGGAGTCAGGGAGACTCAAGTGGGTCTTTTGATTGTGGATTAACCTGAATCCTGATATCAGGCAGCAGGTACAGAAAGAAAAGATGTTTTGAAATCCAGTGCTCCGCAACATTGCCGTGTTTTAATTGTACCACTAGTAATTGTGGATTTTTCCTTGTTAAAGCAACCACAATGCTAACAATCCACATATCTGATCTGCTTCTTTTTCAGGAAGGAGTGATAGTAGAGTCGGAGGTACAGTGTGTTGTTCATTGCAAAAACCCTTCCAAATTCATGGGGATGTGTTGTCCTGTGTGCCCAGGTGAGATTTCACGGGAAGAGGCTGTTCCACGTGTGCAACTGTGTTTCTAACGATAACCATCATTAGCTAGGAGGTTGCCTCTAACCTCCGTTACACTTGACAAGTTACTAAAATGTGAGCCAGAGGCTTGCAATGCACTAAGTGACAGAGAAGAGCTTAATATTTTTTAGTAGAGGGCGTGCAGACTAGGGGATGCCTGTGGCAATATCCACATATGTATTTACATAATTTTGCAGAGGGTCTGTCATCTGAGTTTGCCTGTCTGATGACTGGGATTTTGTTAGAAGGGGAAGTATAAGAGTAATCTTAAAACTAGGAGACTCAGTTTTTGAAGGGGAGTGGGAACGAGTGGCCTTTGTGAAGCATAGTGGCAAATTAACACGGTTTTATAGGCTAACTGGATTTCAACAGAGGTTTTGTAAGTAAGCACTGCTCCAGTTGTGATAGAATGGGTTTATTATATTCTAATTTGTTATAATTTCTGCCAATATCTAATAGTCAGGGAGTAAATGTGAGTAATAAAAAGCAAACAGCTTAGAAAAGTGTTTCAAAGCCACTTTTAACTGAAGACCTGACTTAGCCTTAATTTCACTGGTGCAAATTCATCTGCTATAGAAGGATGCTTTCTTTCCCCCCAAAATATTTTGGGGTTCTCAAGGCCTTTGTAAAGGCTTCTGAAGTGATTTGTATCAGGTAGGATGGTACAATTTGCTTTTCATATTGTCCTATGGTGGGGTCTGTTATAGCAAAAAGGCAGTATGTTATCCTGAGCTACACTTATTCAAATGCTGTTTTCCAGGTTGTATATTTGAAGGGAGACATTACAATGAAGGAGAAGAATTTAGGCCTGAAGGAAACAAATGTACCAAGTGCTCTTGTATTGTAAGTATTTGCCTTTTGGCGTTGTATCTCCCTGTATGAACTTCAAAAGGCACATTATTATTGCCATAACAAAGCAAAAAAAAAAAAAAGGAATTCGACACTATTATGCATTCTTCGCTTGGAGTTCAGGTTTCTGTTGAAGATTTTACTACACTAATACATTATATCACTCATATTCTGAGTTTATCATCTTTTTTTGTGACCTTACACTGTAGGCAGATAGAGCAGGATATTTGGGAGAGGGTCGATGCGTTAAATTAATGATGGGGTTTTTTTGTGATGGGATCATGTGGGAGGAGACAGAAAGCTTTCTCGGTTTCATCTATCGATCAACATTTATTAGATGTTTCCTTAAACTGATCTTTTCAAGGATTCCTTTGAGCCATATGCGGCAAGAGCCTTTGCTCTGAGTTACTGAGTGAAAGGATGAGGGTAGCCTCCTTAGGCTGTCCCAGGTGGATTTTGGCTTGACGCTTAATGAAAAGGTCATATCCTGGATTTTATCCTTGACTAGCAACAATATAGAGAGGAAGTAATAATTGCATCCTTTGGGTAATGAGCACAGGCTTCTCTCTCACTTCCATTAAGTTAAAAGATAATGCTGCATGAGTTGGGGCAGATAACTTTGACTTCATTGGTGTGATCTGTGAGGCCAGTAAAATGCAAAGTTCAAATCACTGCTTTTGTTGCAATTGATGGGCTGGTTATCAGCAGAAAATACAAGGCCAGGGAGCTTTACATTTCAGTAGAATGCCAAGAGTTTTGTCAGTACCAGACACAGCTCTCCTGCATCGTGAAAATAAAACAAAATTAAAAAGGGAGGGGAGAAGGATAGAATTTAAAAATTAATATGTATTTGTACATAGAAACACACACACATTTAATGAAGCTGCTGCAGAGAACTTGGACTGTTGTGGGGAAAAAATTCTGGTAATCTGTGAAATTAATTTACACTAAATCATCACTGCTCCTGTGGAGAATTAGGCTGCTTGGGTCATTTCCCACCCCAACCCCCCCCCCCAAGTTTTAATCCTGTACTAATGAAAATATGCTGTCACGTACGTCACAGTGATGTACGCCCTGGGCTCCTGCTCTGCTGAATGCCTTCTGTCCCAGGCAGAGGAACATTGCTCCCTCTGTACTCGGTGGGTCCCCCTTTCACTTCAGCTTCAGCTGTAAAGCAGTAGCTTTACACTCCAACTTTCCTTAGTCATGTTCCTCAGGGGAAGGCAGGTCTGAATGGTTGAGGAGTCTGTGGAGACATGCTTGAGTCTTTTTGGGCTGTGCTTTGCTCTTTCGTAAGTACTGTACAGATATTGCCTGTTGCCCAGTTGTTGGTGTGCCGGTATCTGCTTGACCAACTTTCCTTTGTTCTCTAAATAACAAAAGCTGAGAAGAGCGTGGGAGGTGGGAGATATCTGGGGAGAGACATATAAATAAATATAGGAATATAGGGTCAGACCTGATGGTCTTTCCTTGGCAGTTACCAGTCTCAGCTACATTAGAGAAGGACACGCATCGGCTACTGATAGTAAGACTTTTAAAGCCTCAAGCAAAAGGCTTAATGATCCTTTCTGAGAAAGATGGTATGACAGTTTGGGATGTTAATGACATCTGTATAAAATGTCCAGCTCTAATTCTGAATCTTACTGACAGCAAAAGAAATGCCATCTACCTCACCTCCCTTCCTTCTCTCTGCAATGCCTTTTTCTAACCTCTTGCCATTTCCTTCAGAATTTGGGTGCATGCTAATTCCTATGTAATTTAAATTTGAAGCAAATAATGAGGGCATCCTCAGGGCTGTGATAGCAGCTGCTGCCTGCTTTACATCCATTCCCTTTTGGGAATGGGTCCCCAGTGAATCTCTTATCTAAGCAGTTGGTGGATGTCTTATTTAAAGATACCTATCTAGTCATGCAATGTGATGGGAACAGGCTTGTGTGTGATGTGCTGTAACTTGTGCAAGCTTTAACAGATGAAAGGTAGCTCCTCACCCCAAATCAGATTTCTTCTGGGATTTCAGATTGTAACTATTAGAGCAAGTCTTTTGTAGAAACATGGCAGAGGAAGTGGCACAAATTTTTGCCAAGATATGTTGAGGGGGGTGGTGTAAGTATTCAAGCCACTCTCACTTCAGGGTGAATTCTGCATTTTACTTGGGAGCAAGCTTTTCTAATGGTGGATTATTCTGGACTCCATAGGCCATCAGTGTCCCCAGGGGTAGCTCAGGCTGGGACTGCAGGCAGCATTGGACAGGAAGAAAGCAAAGAGGGATGGCTGCGTTTTGTTTTCCTAGAGAGATGTAGGGTTGTCTTGCACTCACTAAATGTATTAAAATGAGGAATTACTTACAAAAAAAGGACTTTTACCATTGCAAAGTGATGCACTCAAAAGTCAGCATATGTCAGCAGGCCTAGACTGTGGGGCCTAGTCTTTGGAAAGCTCTTTGGTAGTTCAAGTTTGTGGTATTTTCAGCTCAAAGTGGTGCCTGCTAGATACTATTCAGCTCCTGAAGAGTGCAGAATGGTTGTTAAGATGTTTTTTAACATTGCTTGTGCAAATGAGGACTAAATGGGGATCTTAGGAGTTGGGGACCCCCACCTTGGCGGAGCAGACTGGCTTCCCTCCTTGGCCCTGAGTCTTGGGAGAGCAATGGCACGGCTACACGTGGGCAACTCACCCACTGTGCGCTCAATTCGTTAATATGGTTTCTGTTTAACACCACTTGTGGTTCTAGTTATTGTCGACTGAAAACTGGACTAAACCCGCCAAACTCATTTCACGTAGGTCACCAAAACAACCCATTACCTAATAACTTTTGGGTTGCTACTGAGCCAGGCTGCGCTGCAGCGGTGAGGCGGAGATGAAAGGCCCTGTATTCCATTACCGCTCTCCTGACCGAGCTGCTCCTTGGGGCAACTAAGATTTCTTGCTGAAAATGAAAATGTATCACCTCTCACTCAATGCATATTGCCTGTCAGGAGCGAACGAGCCGGCATTTAATGACTCGGTTTCTCTGGGGAGAGGCATTTGTGTAAGAAAAGTGGACGGAATAATAGGGATCTCCTCGCACCCCGGCTGAAACCCAGCTGTCTCGCAATAATTCATCTGTCTGGCCTGTTCCTGCTTTTCGTGATAGGCCAGTGGCCTGTTCTAGAGAAACCTTGGATATTTTCCCTACCATAAGCACCTACTTAAATGAAGGACTGGCTGCTTTAATCAAGTGTTATTTCTCAGATACTACTTTTATGAGGTCGAGAGTGTGTTTCTGCTTGCACAGTGAGAGCACTTGGCTTACATGTTTCCTTTCCTACAGCCTGCATTAAAATAGTCAGACTGTGATTATCTTAAATGTTTTCATTTTCTCTTTTGATGTAGCACGTTTGGGGGAAAAAAAAAAAAAGCTGAAACCAAAACAAAATAGTGGTGGGGGAAGGAGAGAGAGCCAGGGAGGGAGGAGAGGAGGTTTGGCAGGAAAGTGACCTTGTGTGAGAGCCGTAACCATGGAGAAGCTTATCTTTAAATGGTAGTATCCAAACTCATAACTAGCCCCTTTTGACTCATACCGCTGTTACCCAGACCATGGGCGCTGCGCGTTTCGGCATGCGAGGCATGCAGCGGTACGAGGTACCACCATGCTGAGAGCGCGCAGCACTATGGAGACGCCCCAGACCAGGACCCGTCTTCCTCCACACCCCCACAGGGAGAAGGGGAGCAGATCCACTCAGGAAACAGTCAGAAGCTGGATTACGGCATTGCTGAGATGGCCAAGAGCTGGGAGCGGGAAGGGTCGCGCTGTCTGTCTGTCTTGCAGGGAGGCATGTCACACGGACGACTGTCGGCAGGGTGGTCATGCACGTTTGGTCCCCAAGCAGCATTGTTTCGTAAAAGCAATGCTGGCCTCTTAGCTGCTCTTCCAAAACAGTTTGAAGCAAGTGAAACCCAAATGGCTAGAATCAGCGCACGGGGATTTGGGACCCTTGGAGAGCTGAATTTAAAAGCAGCCTGTGCTCAATCTCCTTTGCATCATCAAGGGCTTTTACACCGCTGCTCAGGCATGCTCAGAGGGACTCAAGACGCACACAGCTCCTGGTCTGCAGGTGTAGTTGTGGGTCTGTGCAGGAAATGTCTTGTCACTTATGCTCCTGAGTGCTAGCGTGCAAAAACTGCATAATGAAAGTTTCGCACAAAGAAAAGGAAATCGCACTGAGAAAATCTGTTTCCAAATCAATGAGTAACAGGCATTGCAACTGTGATAAGTAATGAGAAACTACATACATTAGTGTTTTGGACATTGAGGGTGGAATTCATCTTGTCTAGCTCCAGCCATTCAGAAGTAATGTGTCTGGTCTGAACTACTTATCTGGGCTCCTCTTTAGTTAATGGAGAGAGAGAGAGGTGGGATGGATTACTCCCTGCAGATGCCTGTCTTCCTCCACTAACTACAAGGGGAGCCTACCCGGCCCCCTGGCCTCTGAGATGGCTGAAGATAGCTGAGATGGATCCCGCCCCTGCAGTCAGCTGGGTAATAAAGCACCCTGATACTGCTTTAAAGGCTTGGCTTTAACAGATATTGGGAGCTGCTGAAATACGTTCCCACCACAATGGACTGTGGGGGAGGTACTCCAGTCTACTGGGAAACTCAGGGGAACATGCAGTTAAATGTATTCTCAGCGAAGGCTGGTAGAAGAAGCTATGCCCAAATTCAAATTTCCATCCTCGGTGCAGTGCCAAAGGCTGATCTTCCCAAATTTCCATGTACTCCAGCTGCTTTGATTCAGCTCCAAACTCCAGCATACACTGTCTGCCCCCACTTTGGGGGCTAGGAAACAGAGACAAAGAGTTGTAGTTAGGGGTGGAAAAGCAAAGAGCTGGTCTTTTGGTAGGAGGGGTGTTCACTTTGACGGTTGGTCTTGATGATCTTCGAGGTCTTTTCCAACCTTAAAGATTCTATGATTCTATTCTACTATTCTTTCTCAAAGTTAGTGCCATAAGTAGAAGTGGTTGGCTTACGAGTGGATGAAAATGGAGAGCAGTAAGCATTCAGAAATGGAGTATGGAGGGGTGCTCATCGTGTCTCTCTGGGAACCTCCCCATAAGTTTGTCTACAGATTTTTTTGCTAGGCTAGAAAGTTTGGTTTTCCGACTACCCTAATAAAAACACAATCTTCTAGGTAGGTGAAGAAGTATGGCTGTGCAGGTAGGTGTGCAAGAGCAAGGACTTGGTATGTGCTGAACGTCAGCAAGAAAAAAAAAAAAAAGCAGCATATGTGGCATAATGGTGAGGCACTGGAACAGGTTCCCCAGAGAGGTTGTGGAGGCCCCATCCCTGGAAGTGTTCAAGGCCAGGTTGGATGGGGCTTTGGGCAACGTGGTCTAGTGCAGGGTGTCCCTGCCCATGGCAGGGGGGGTGGAACTAGATGATCTTTGAGGTCCCTTCCAACCCAAGCCATTCTATGATTCTGTGATTCTATAGAGACATAGGTAATGTCCTGTTATTTATTCTTTCTTTATCTGATTTTTTTCAGACTTCAGAAGTATACCCACTTCCATGGGGATTGTACACTACATTTGCCATGTCTGAAATATTAAATCCCTTTAATTTTGGAAATATCAAAGTTAAAAGTTTGGACATTTTAAAAAAAATATTGGTTAGAAAACAATGTGAGGGTTTTTTTCTTTTCTCTCATTAGCATGCATAGCCATTTTTTATTCTTTCTTTTGATTTCTCTCAAAAAATGTGAACGTTTTCTCAAAAAAATGTATCTTTGAGAAAAAGTTAAAAATTTTAACAAAAGTCATGGAGTAAAGTTAAAACTAAAATTAATCACAGTTTTTCTGAAATACAAGTAAACTCTGGAATAGCAATGCAAGTGGATGTAATTCAGTATAATTATTCAGTGTAAATGATTCGTATTCATAAGCACTTCAAATATCAGACTTTAGAAAGCATCTTTCTGTGGCAAGGTCTCATTTCCTCCCTCTCTGGCTATTCAAATTTCATCCTACATCTCTCCTACCTGTAGAGCTTCCTAGCTGACCTAGTCCGAGCGTGTTCCCAGCTCAGACTGCAGAAACCCTTTGTCATACTTTTAATTTTGGTGAGGATCGAAGGAGTCTTTCTGTGCAGTTTGGGCACATTTCCAGGGGAGCAGAGGTACTAAGCAGCTTCCTGAAGATCTAGATGACTCTTTAAGGATTGCGGGCCCAGAACACACAGCATATCTTTCTCATATCCCTTTCTTCCTCAAATCCTTTTGCTCACTCCTCCTGCCCTTCAGGATTAAGTTCAAATTTACCTTCCATGCTTCGGCATGTTCCATGCTCCTCTGGCTGTGCACTCAGAGGGGTCTACCTCCATCTGTTCTTCCTTCTTCTCCATCGTTTCACATAGGTAACGCTACCTAGTTGTTATTACTTCTGAGATGGCATCTATGGCTACTGGTCAAAGATGAGTGCCCATTGTGCTTTACATCAGAAGGACATGTATTCCTATCCCCAAGAGAAGAGAGTGTAGAGGAAGAATGTGAAGAAAGATAAAAGTGTGATTTGGCAGATTTCTCTGGGGAATTTTTCTTGCTGGAAAAGGAGGGTGGAAATGCTGAACAATTGGAGGAAGGAGCTCTGCCTTTATAAGGCTCTTGTTTTGACAGAGACCGTATGTCCAGTTTGATGCTTCAAGATGGTATTGCGATAATTAATGAATTAAGTGATACTAGAAGCCATGAAAGACTTAAAACTTCCTGGGTATCTGAAAGGGCCTAAGTAAATGCTGATTTACAACAACCCCCGACTGCGCAGTCCATGAACAACCTCTCGCAGTACAGTGTCCAGGACTTCTTATCATTTAAAGGAAATGAATGCACAGAGCAGGATTGATTTTGCACTCCTAAAGCATATAAAGAAAAAAATATAGCAGGTTGACCACTTTTAAATGATGATAATCAAGGCTTATACCCTGAGCATAGGTTGCTGTCATTCTTGAGAGCAAAGGAACAGAGCTTATGCTGTCAAGTGTCTGTCCACTCTCTCATTAAACTTTTCCTAATTAACAGGCTGAGATTGATTGTTCTTATTGACAAGGAAGAATTAAGTACACAGAGCTTTAACAATAAAGGAGAGCTGTTAACAGGCAGCCTCTGATGAGGGGACTATTTTTTATTGGCATTGGGCTGCAATGAAGACTGCAAACATCTCTGCTCTAACTCACTCCTTGCAAAGGCAAGGAACTATCTTGGAGGGAAAACAAAGCAGTAAGATGGCAGAAAACAAAGAACCCGGTTAAAGTAAGCAAACAAACAAGCTAAAAAAAGAACCTGCTGGCCAGCAGGGGATGAAAGGGTTGCACGTGGTTTCACAAGTGCCCCGCGAAGACAAAGGTTTTATGTGAGACGGCTGTAGCACTTCTTGTAAGCGGCTTCAAATGGGAATGCGTGTGGCATCTCGTGGGAACGCTTGTGTGCAGAATTGATTTGGGTCTAAAAGATTCCCACAACTTGTGGTAGGAAGCAGTAAAAGCAATAGCTTGTCAATTAACAGGGCCTTTGTTTGCCAAACATTTTATGGAGAGTCCAAGACCCTTCTGGCTGGTGTTACAATGAAGGAAAGGCTGAGAAGAGGAGGAGTGCTTGGCTTTCATGTTTGTCACCCTTTCAGTTTAAATAAACTTGGATGTCACAGGTTTGGGGGTTGTTATCGGATAACAATAGTCAATGATTTTAAACTTGCACACAGCCTTCTGTGTCCTGAGACAAGATGTCTTAGTATGCACAATACTGCTAAATGAATTTACACAAGAGGGCTTAATTAACTGCATAACACCTACTTGTTTTCCTCTCTCTGATTTTCAAAAGTAAAGAAAAAAAAATTAAAGATTGGAGGCAATATATTGCTACATGTGGGACTTTGGGTTTTAAGTTTTCCCCTTTTCTCAAGTCTGACCTCCACATTACTTGGGGTACCATATTTCTTAATTGTGCTGTAGCCATTGACTTTGTTCATATTTAATGTCTTTCATACAAAACGTAAGGTGAAACTTGGGATCATTAAGTCTGAATTGCTGTTGAGATCTAGTGTGATTGCCAAATTCCATCTTGACTTGCTATCAGTCTGTCTAAATTCTCCTTGCTCTTTCCGCTGCACCCTACAGCATTACTTTTGTTTTCTGCCCTGGAAGCATTTTGTGTTTATAAAGGAGCAGGTTTCCAACCCTGCTTGATAAACTATTCTCCAGCTGGGGTATGTGATAAATTAACATTTCTTACAACAAACCAGTCATATAGAAAGACTCCTTGGATTCCATCAACTTTTTAAATGTTAATGAACATATTTATTTTTTTTGTTGCCTTATTTAATGATGAGAGGCAAACACATTGGATAGTCAATGGGAGGAACATGACACCCAGCAAATTATTTTCAAGACTGTGACAGGCATTTTATATATTTATATGGTATTTTTTATACAACCCATCCTTTTAGGCTGAGAGCAGGATAGGCAGAATCATTCATTGGCTGTCAAAACAGACATGGGAAACAGGAAAAAAAAGAAGTTCTTTGAGATGTGACAGTGATTTACTTACTCTGCCTTTAACCTATCAATCAGAAATAAAATTTGACTAGGAGCCAAACTATCATAACATCATTGGCACTCTGCTGTGGGTACATCAATCTGAAGGAAAGATGCAGAAATCCTTGCGGGCAACTGAGGATTAGAGTCAGCAGTGGGACATAAGCCCCCACCTTCCACCATAGGTGCTTAAATACAAAATACTTCAAAATGCTTTCTAACTTTTGTGATAGAAATTGCCTGGATGTCTTAACTTTCTTCCAGGAAGTCCCGCTCCCACGGCACCTAAACTTCTGTCCCAAACATGACTAGAACACCATTAAACTTGACAATCCCAAGCTTCATTGAAAACCCAAGAAGTTTTCAGCTCTCTGCCAGAGGCTTTGTGACGAAGCATTGAGATTTTCTACAGAAAGCAGATGTGTGTGTGGGGTGTTTGTTGTTTTTTTTAAACTGGAGTTTAGCAGTATTAATTGAAATGGAAATTTCTTTATCGCCCCTATTTGTGTGTCAGAGCCAATGCAATTGAAAGTGCAAAGTCCAGATTTCCAGCAGGCTCAATCTGATGTTTTGAGAGGTCTGAGCCCAAAAGGATTTGAGTAGTTTGCATGCTTTGTGTGGTTTCTTTTCCTTTTTTTCTTTACTTTCTCCAGAACACAGCACCAGGAGTTTTCTGAGGGTAGGACAGAAGCTAATGTGCTTTGTGCCTTGCCAATAGTATCTTTCTTCAAAGGAAAAAACAGAGCTGGCCTCAGCTCTGAGAGCATAAGAAGGAGGAGAGTCTTGGTCCTTTCACCATCCTCTGCCTTGCACCTAAATATTCAAAATGCTGAACAAAAATTTGAATATGAGACGATGTATGTGAAAATAATAAATTCCAAGAAGTCTAAGGATTTTGTGCTTTTCAGCACTCAGTCTGCTGTCTGCCCCCTCTCCTAGTTGCAGCATAACTTTCCTTCTCCTGGAGGCAGCTGAATAGCAATTCTTCCTAGCAATCTCAGTTGCTGATGCACTATTTATTCTTTCAGCAGCCAGCTGAACTGCCTTGCTCTCTGTCTTTTGAGGTCAGGGTTTTTTATAATTCCCCAAGGTTCCTGCAATTACCATTCCTCCCCATCTAGGATTTTTCAGAGCTGCACTTAAGCAAGTATGGGTACGTCTGGGACCATGCAGGGAGGGAAAAGCCTATGTTTATTATATCTTCTGCTATCCACTGCTCTTTGTAGTTGACATGCATATGTAAAAATCTCTTATCAGTAGTACTTGCACAGGATCTGCTACTATGACTTTGTCTTTTTGACTGTGAACCTGATTCTAACACAGTGAGCATTTTATAAAGTAGCTAAAAGGGAGTAGACCCATAAAAGTTGACACCTGGTGGAAACCAAGCCACAGAGGCATTTTCTTTCCCCGTGGTGTTGTTACATTCCTCGTGGTCAGCAGTAATAGCTCTGCCTCCTTAAGTATGGACTGTGGGGTTTTACACCGTGTTCAAATGGGCATCGCTTGAACCTTTAGCGTTTATGGTGTTTGGAGGACACGTTCTTGCTTTCTGAGTATTCAGTGCAGCAGAGGTAACAGCAAGCAATTACATAAAATGAGGAGTAAGTTACAGGCTAATTGGAGGGCTGAGGGAGATGGAGGGAGAAGAAACATGCTTGGACATCAACAGAAATATTGTCAACCTGTGTAGCACGTTTGCTGTTGTTCCCCTGAGACAGTTTTTGCAGTATTTCTCTGAGTCAGACAAGAAGCTAATAAGGATACTGTCAATACATCTAATGACCAAAAATACTTTTTGCAGCTTTCATAATGAATGCCTGTGTTTCTATTTCTAAATGTCTTATCCGGCTGCCTCTCATTGCTGTCAGTCTCTGGGAAATCCTTTATTTCAGACTTTCTTCGAACTTACGGAAAGAGAAGGTGGCAAAGTTCCCAAAGTAGACTTGGATTTTGCTTGCTTGTTCCCTGATACTGCTCTTCAGACTTTAGTGAGTAGCCCTGTATACTCTGATTATAATAAACTTTTGATTCCTGTCTGATTTTTCATGTAGGGCAATGGGTTTCAAACAGAGAGGATGTTCCCTTCTCAGGATGTGACAAGGTTTAGCGGAGGGGAGCCAAGTCATGCTTAGGGAATAATTTTTTCCTTTATGATGTAGTGGTTGCAAAACAATGCACTGTGTAAAGCGCACAGTGCTACAAGGGGAGCCAGCAGGGCTCAAACTCACTGGAGCTGCTACAGCAAGGGAAGGTGCCAGCTTGCCCACAAAAACTCAGGGGTATCCAGACGGTGCAGAGATAAAAATCTGCAGTTTCCAGCTCCCCACAAATTCCTTCATCTCTCCTTCATTTTGAACTCTTATCTTTTTCAAAATACTTACGTTTATTAAAGTGGTGAAGCATGCATAAGATGTGTCCTGGAAGTGGACACATGAAAGCAAAGGCAAAAAAAGAAAGAATTAATAATTTCTGGTGTACAGGATTTATACAGTATTTGTGTTCTTGCAGGCAAAGTAAACCAGTCATACTGGGACTAGGAGCTTTAAGTCAGTATCACAAAAAATATTTCTAAAATCTCATCTGAAATTCATATCAACTTTTATCAGATGGAAGACTTTCTCCGAGGGATGACACTTGCCCACGGAAGGAAAACTAAAATAAAATGTAGCATACCACACATGCCCAGTCAGAATAGCCTGAAATATTCATATCTAGCATGCCAACAAACATATTTGTGGTTCAACTACAGAATAAAGAGCAATTTAATATTATTAATTAAAAATTATTTAAGCACACCATCTCTGGGTAGTGTATAATATCAAATGTATTAAACTCCACTTCACCATTTCCTCAATGCTGAACAGTAATTTGGATAAAATTTAGTCTTCTATAATAGCTTGCAAAATTACCAGTTTAATAAATCAGAATCAATATGTTGAAAATGTGTGGGAGTGTGACAATTTGTCTTCAACAGCCAGAACACCAGAATAAGGACGTGTCAGCCCTATGAAATATTATCAAGATGTTTCTCTCCAGTCTGTTGACAGAAATTAAATTGGGGTGTTTTTTTGAGGACTCAGAGTTTCAACATTTCGGTGCAGAAAGCAATGAAAAGAAACAGGATGGAAATTTTCAAATATGGTAGCTGATGATTGTGCTTTTATTTTTGGCTTTCAACTCCAAAACCTAAGTGACCTCAAGAATACCACCACTTCGTAGTCAAGTGAGAAAGTCTTAACACCGCTGGCTTTGAAAGCCTGGCCCTAGGGAAGAAGTTTGTTCTAGCCCTTTTAAACCTGATTTCACTTAGACTCGATGTCTCCTCCTTTTATCTGAATTAAACAATGCTGAACTTAAAAGGTTACAAATATTAAAACGAATGTGGTTTTCTGTGATAAAATTGAGATAACTTTGTTCGTAAAAATGGAATCTGGGAGCTGGTTTGGGTGGTATAAAAATGAGAAACTAATTATGTCCACTGCATAATTTTATCACCTATTGCTAAAACGCTGTCAAAACAGCAGGCTGCTGTCTTTGGAGATTGTTATGTGCTATCTCTAAATTTTGAAAAACAAAGTTGTTTTTCATGTAATCCCGCATGACCTGTGATTTCCTGGTTTAAGTAGGTTCATTTCTGTGGTGTTAACTCAGGGATAGATTGTGTCCTGCATTTGTAACTTACTGTTTTGATACTCAAGAGCAACTACTGGCAAACTTTACAGTAACACCTTAAGTAATCGCTTGGAGGCTGATTAGAAAATTTAGTCTAAATGTATTATTTTGCCATATTGCAAAGAAGTTTTATGATGGGGGGGAGAGAGACTTTTTTTGTTTGGTGGGCTTTTTTTGTTTGTTCGTTTGGTTTTTTTTGGGGGGTGTATTTGTTTTTTAAACTGGAACATCCCCAGTGAGATGGAAAAAGTTGTGTGCGCGTGTACCTCTATGTGCGTAGGTGAGGGGGGGGGTGTGTGTTTTGTGCGTGCGCTGCTGTGTGCACGTGTATTTGTGTGCACGAGTGCTTATGCGCTTGTGTCTCTGTGTGTGCGCTGTCGACGTCCTTGTCCGCGTGGCCCCGCGTGTGCCTCGTCCCCGTGTGTTCCCCACGGACCCCAGTGGGTGAGTGCGTGACCCCGCCCCGCCGCGGGGCGGCGCTGCCGGGCGCGGGCCCGCCGGGCGCGCGGGAGCTGGGTGCTGTTGCACAGCGCCACCTGGCGGCGGCGGCGGGGAGCGCGCCTGCGGGCCGTGCGGCGGGACTGGGGGGGGAGGGTGGGGGGGTCAGGCAAGCGGCAGGGGAAACAGCCGCCAAACTACACCCCCCACCCCACCCCGGCCCTGATGGAGCCACTCGCGGGGCTGCGTGGGGAGTGGAGAGGTTTGGCGTCGCCTGCCACCCAGCCTGGTGTTTGCTTCCTGCTTCCAGCGGCACATGGGGCTGCAGAAAGTGAAATTTAGTTCGGAGCGATACGAGAGGAGAAGTTACCCCAAGCGGAGATAATTGTACCAGTAGAAAGATGCTGTGAAGTGCTATAAGTGGCTGGACAGGTTGTCCCTGAGTTCAGAAACTCCTGAGCAGAGAAATGGCCAACTATGACTAAACGGACAATTAATAAGAGATGATTAATGAGAACCATATTCAGAGATTCCATCAGCTCTGTTTCTGCATACAGTAAAAAGCCAATTTAAATACAATTTTCTAGAACCTGAAAGTATTTGACCTTTTTTTTGTGTTTGAGCTGACTTCCTAGCTGGTGATGTTGCCATGTAGGTGCTTGAGTGATGCCTTTTAATAGCACTCCTGTTCTCTGCTTTCGCCTCTCCCCATAATAATTTCTCTGGTAATGAAACTTGGGTCAGCAGGGTAAAACTGTTGGATTTGATTTCTGGTGACAGTGCAGTTTTTGAAGT
This sequence comes from Grus americana, assembly GCF_028858705.1. NCBI lineage: Eukaryota > Metazoa > Chordata > Aves > Gruiformes > Gruidae > Grus > Grus americana. The sequence continues at coordinate 115,809,048 of NC_072853.1, forward strand.
AAACTTTTGCATATATAGATTGATAAAAAAATTGCAATACTGGAATGACAGGCATTAATATATGGCTTTTTTGTTTCAGCCTAATTAAAATGACAGGAGAATACAAAGGAAGGAAATCTAAACGGTTGTGCTCCGCTGGAGAGTTAAAAAGGACAGTATTGACTTGGGGTCCAGTCAGCTGCAAGTGCTAAGTTTGAGTTGTTATTTATTATCAGAATGAAGATAAATGAAATCACCAGTCATTAGCTCATGATGTGCAAAGAGCTCTGAAATGTCTTTGCACACACACAGCGGACTGCCAAGCGGCCACCGCAGCTAGCACCGCTCAACGCAGCCTCTCTGCCTCCTTGCAGCGGTTAGCAGGACGCAGCGGCTTTGCTGCAGGGTTATTCACATTCGACTTATCTTCTCTTTGGCTAATTTGCTGTGTAAGGCGTGCCCGCGTGGTGAAGCAAGCTGACAGCAGCATGAGACGAGTGGGTTACCGAGTAGGGTGCTTTGCTTGGGAGGTGGCGGCTGGCCAGTGGCCATGGTCCTGTGTGGGTTAGCTAGTCAGCGTTCGTATCGCCACTGAAGTCAGCGTGTCGGGGGCAAATTTAAGCTGCAACATTAAGCTTGCTAACATCTACCCTTTTGCAAGGCTGAGAAGGAAGCAAGGGGCTGGAGATGTTTGTAACCACCCCATTAAACAGAAAATAGGTTCTCGGGTGATGGGCCTTCCTCTTTTAGAGCTGAGGGTCAGCAGGGCCAGCAGGAATCTACTCCCCTCGTTCTTTTAGGCTAGCAGCAAATAAATAATTAAGAGGGCCTGTGCAAAGTACTATTACGTTACTAGTTACTAGTACCGATTCACCAAGGGCAAATCATGCTTCACAAACTTGATCGCCGTCTACAACAAAGTAACCTGCTTGGTTGATGTGGGGTGAGCGATGGACATTGTGTACCTGGATTTCTTCAAGGCTTTCAGTATGGTTTCCCACAGCCTCCTCCTAGAGAAACTGATGCGTTACGGCCTAGACAAAAGGTCCATGTGTTTGGTGGGGAACTTGCTGACAGGCCGCACCCAGAGGGTGGTGACAAATAGCTCCTTTTTGAATTTGGCAATCTGTCACAAGTGGGGTCCCCCAGGGATCAGTATTGGATCCAATGCTGTTTAATATCTTCATAAGTGATCTGGATGATGGGATCAAGTGCACCCTGATGAAGTTTGCTGATGATACCAAACTGAGTGTGGAAGTGGAGACTTCGGAATGGAGGGCCACCCCGCAGGAAGACCTGGATAGGCTGGCAGAGTGGGCTAACAAGGACCTTGTGAAGTTCAACAAAGGCAAGTGTAAGGTTTTGCACCTGGGAAAACATAATCCAGGAGTGGAGAAGGAAGGCTCCAGGGAGACCTTATAGCAGCCTTACAGTACCTGAAGGAGGCCTACAAGAAAGCTGGAGAGGGACTGTTTATCAGGGAGTGTAGTGATAGGACCAAGGGTAATGGGTTTAAACTAAAAGAGGGTAGATTTAGATTAGACATTAGGAAGAAATTCTTTACTGTGAGGGTGGTGAGGCACTGGAACAGGTTGCCCGGAGAAGTTGTGGCTAACCCCTCCCTGGAAGTGTTCAAGGCCAGGTTGGATGGGGCTTTGGGCAATGTGGTCCAGTGGAGGGTGTCCCTGCCCGTGGCAGGGGGTTTGGAACTAGATGATCTTTGAGGTCCCTTCCAACTCAAACCATTCTATGATTCTACTGCTAGTCTGTGATTTTAAGTAAACACACTCTCTTAACCTTTGTTTTCTCTTGCTGACAAGGCTGGTTCTGCGTGATGTGGCATACGTTTACTGTACAGTGGGAGATCCTTTAACTAGGATAATGGGATGCGCACAGTAAGCGCCAGCTCTCCACTGAGCTACTGCAGGGTAGCCAGAGCATGGCAGTGTTTGCCTCCACAGAACCTTCTTGGGTCACTACACAGATGATGTTCCAAAAACTAGGAAAGGAATAAATGTCTTCCAGTGACTAGCAATAACTGAGAAAATTCTGGCATATGGCAGGCTTTGAAAAGCACTTATGGTTTTAAGGAGAGAATGTGACATACAGATGTTGGGTTAGCATTAAACAGCTACAAATGAAAACTGGACAAACATGACAAGTTCTGGGAGTTTGCATCCTGTGAGCAGAGCATTGTCTCACGTTGAAGGAAATGGCCTAGCAGATACACCAGTCGCAAGAGGAACAAGATAAAAAATTATATCTGAATTTTCTTGAGTTTAACTGTGAATGGTGGAATCCTCTATTTGTAGCTGTTAAAAATGAGATAAATGTTTTTGTGTTACTTTAGTGATAGCTCTAATGAAGAAGAATTTTAGGAAGTAGGGAAAGGTCTGTGTGACTTCAGCTACAGCTATATCCCTGGACTGGTAACACCTTCTCTGGAGAAAATGGGCACGTGGCCAACCAAGCTTAAGTATGAGCTCACCTTCCACTGGGACTACCCGTCCTGCTTTCTTGAAAAGCATCTGTATGCAGGGCTTATTCGCAGTGCTCTTTCCTTGGTTGTGGCTTGTCCTGTTGGAGACAGAAGAGGAAGCTTGATCTGGCTTCACACCTTATCCTTTCTCCCTACATGAAGGCAGGCAAAGAGCCAGCAGGAGAGCAGCGAAATACATTTCATGCTGGAACACTTAATCTCTATACATTTTCCCAGGGAGCATGGCTTTTCCCTTTTCTTGCATGGTATTTTCGTGATGCTGAACGTTGTCCATTAATCTGATATTCTTGAGAACTGTCAAAAATAGAACACTCATGTGAGTTGCAGGATTTATTTACCTTCCCCTAAAACATGGAAAATTCTCAAAACACAGGAAATGTATTAGAAGAATGAATCATTATACTGAGGAATTTGGTAAAAGAATGATTACTTTTTTCCCTGCTGCTCCTCCTGCAATACAGATCGTCGGGACCAATAGCAGAGATGTATTTGGCCAAGCATGGAAAAAAAACCAGAGCACAAATGTCTTTATCTTTCTCTGTTGGTAGAAAGCACATAATTTCTGTGTAATTTGCAATAGTGGAACGGGAATTGAGAGCTGCCCTGAGGTAGGTACTGAGCTGGAGGGGAGGCAGAACAGGCAGAAGTGCATTTGCTTGGGAAGCTGAACAGGATTTGACAGAAATAGTAGCAAAGCAGCCAGAGAGAGAAGTGGCTTCTTGTGTTCTCAGGCAGGAATTCCCTCTCCGGACACAGTTCTTTGAAAACTTGGTTGGCTAGTAAGTGGAAGACAGCCTCTTGTTGATGTCATGAGAATAGGAGAGCCTAAAGACATCACCAGTAGGAATGTGCGAGTTGGAGTAAAATAAGAATTGATTGCACCTTGGAGTAAAATAAACTGCTGTGAGACACAGGCAGTGTTAGCGGTGATTTCATGCTGGGTGAAGCCAGCAGTGCCTGGGAGGCATGAGAACAGGATATTTCCAGACCAGAAAGATTCCTGATAAGCGCTGGGTGGTAAGCGTTTCCCTCCTGCCTGACACTGCTCTCGCTGTAGCAATGCTGTAACGCAGTTTCCATTCTCGGGCAGGATTGGCATGAGACTTAAGATCTGCTCTGGGGCTCTGAATTTCCTAAATCTGGAATTCTCCGTGTCTTAAAAAACGTCCTTTGACTGTGGTAGCATTTCCTTCTGCATGACGCATGGGTCAGCGCAGATGGGGTGTACATGACACTGTTAGCTGGGTCTAAGAGGCTTGCCAAATCCTCAGTGGTGCTTCAGAGCAGGACCCAGACAGTTCATAAACAATAGCTTTGCCTGTGTATGGGAGAGCTGCTTGACAACTTATTTAATTACTAGGTGGAAAAAAATTTAAACATTAAGAACCGAACCATGTGTCATGTTCTTTAGGAAATAAAGTAGTCTGAGGGAATTGCATTATTATCCAACATATATGTAGTACTGGCCATGCTAAAAAGTCATAGAGAATATTCTCCTCAGTGCTGTTCCTTTCAGTTTTACTGTGGCTCATTTACACTAAAACTTGCAATAAAAAAATTAGGTATGCTTGATGCTGCAGTACATTCAAGTTAGCTTTAATATCCAAAGCCATCTAGCCACAGCAACACAGACCGTTGCATGGGCTAATTTACACTGTAGACAAACTTAACCATGGACAAGGTATTTTCTTAGTGAGGGAGCAGATACTTGTATTGTCCGCAGATGAGCCTGTGGGACAGACCATTTTCCTTTGTGAAAGGAGACCTGGGCAACAGACAGATGTTCACTTTGCCGGCAGCTGTGCTGGTTAAGATGTTACCATCCCCAGATGTTTGATATTCCCATCTTGCGTACGTTCCTGTCTCCTGAGCTCCACCAGTGGAAGGGAGCCAGGAAGCACTTGCTAGATGGGCTTCAGGCAAAGTCAGCTGCGTAAGCCCAAGCAGCTGATCTAGATGGCTTGAGATAACCTGACTGTCTTTGCCTGAAGCTCATGCAACCCTTCTCCTTGGCAAACCTCTGAGTATGGGATAGCCTCCAGTTGGCAAAACGAAGATCTGGAAGGCAACCATCAGCTGGTGGTCTTAGTCACACCTGCCGCCCTTATTCACGCTTACCCCTTTCCTTGCGTTGGTCAGGAATGAGGTAAATGTTGTTTTAAACTATCTTTATGGTCCTTACATTTTTGAATTGCTGGAAGCCTTGTTCAGGTAATGAATCTCACTCAGGGCTTCTCTGACTTATTCCATATTCCTTAGGCCCCTCTGTAAGATTAAAATTAGGTTGTTTTTTGTTCCTTACTTCCAGCAGTCAAAGCAAACTTGGCTTGGAAACCCTAGGCTGGCCCAGCGCTGAGTGTGGAGGACCTTGTCGTAGCGCTGGGCTAGTTTTGCTTGCAGGGTTTGACGTTGTGAGTTCTCCACCTGAGTGACACATGAACCAAACTCGCCCGTGCTCAGCCTCCCCTCGAGCGGAGTGGGTAGCTGCCTCCTGCAAAAGATTGGGCAGAAGGTTGCCAGATTCTGGTTCTTTGCTGTAGCATTTGGAGGTTCCCAGCAGAAATCTCCTGTGTACAGGGAAAGCATTTTTCTAATTAGATGTACAGATTTCAGCCACCGCCATGAAACTTTGTAGCGGTCTTGCCTATTTTGGCTCCTGGGGAAAAGGTAGTTGAGTGAAAGAAAAGAGAGGTCTGGTGTGGCATCGCAGTGGGAGGACTCGGCTGGGGCTGGCTCGCAGAGCTGCATGCAGCTCAGTTTCCAGCCGTCCTTTTGCTGAGGAAAGCTCTCCAGGAGCCGACCAGCGAGAGCCCCAAGGTGGTACTGCAGCAAGATACGCTGCTGCCGCAGGTCACTTGGGCTCGCTGCTGGACGGACAGGTTCACAGGGTCTGTAGTGCAACTGCATGGGGGGGGGAAGACAAGCCAGGCGAGGGGAATTTGATCTGTGACATGAGATAAAAATGGCAATTTACAGAAGAAAAATATTTCCGTGAAAAACAAAAATCCTTGAATATGGGGAGAGAAAAGGGTGAGAGAGAGAGGGGAAAAGGAGACAATCACAGCATTGCAGTCATCATAGAAGTCGTGTTGTCCTGATGGATGTCAGCTTTTAAGTGTACATTGAGTGCTAGCGCAGCCTGTGTTCCTGCTCGGCTGGTTGTTCTTCACCAGCAGATGTGACCTGTGTGAGCTTTGCGTTGCGCCCATGTTTCTGTGAGCTGTGTTCTAGGGACTGCCTACGAGAGGCAAAATTTCTCCTTCCAGGTTTGCAGTGGTGAGGGCCTTTGGATTTCCAATCCATAAGCCTTTGGATTTCCAAGAGGGATCACAGAAATGAAAGGCTTCATTAGAAATTCTCTTTTCGACTAAGAAAAGGAGCAAGGATGAATTGGAGAGGAATTTTGGCCAGCACCAGGGATTCCTAACAAGGAAGTGCCACACAGGCTGTTCAGCAACAAATTCCCAAAAGTCTGACTCCATTCAACTCTTTTAATTTTTAAATTTCAAGTCCAAATAAACATTATTTAGAAAAGACTTTACTTGGGGTTTTCCATCCTTTCCATTCCATTTATTTCACTTCCATCTGATGAAATGCTCTATATAAAAGAATTTTTTTTAAACAGTCTTGGTGGATTAGGAACATGAAGTGGAAGTTGCAGATTTCTTTTTGAGCATTAGTGATGGGAGCAAGAAAAGGGAGGCACTGCTGGTTTTCCTTTGAAATTTCACAAGCGAAATGTTACTTTAAAAATATGTTACCTGTTGATTTTATAGTGCTTTTGGTTCTTCTGATTTTTGATGGAGAGGGACTTTAGTAATTCTCTTCAACATATACTACAGGCAAAAAAATTTTCCTTGTTTTGTTGCATTTAAAAATAGCTGCAGATACTGGATTTCTGTTTCATTGTATGTCACTCTAATGCGACACTGAAATCCTGCTTGTAATTAAAAAGTTTCACTCTGGGGGAAAAAAAGTGCTTTCTCTCTCTCTCTCTTAATGGATTTGCAAATGGGACAAATGCATGGTGCAATCTGCAAAGAATTTACACCAAAATAGAAGAATCCCTGTTTATGAGTGTCTGACATCTGCACAGGTTTTTTTTCCTCCCTCCCTCTCTTTCACTCTTTTAGGAACAAAGAATGAATAATTACTTCAGAAAAAGAATCCATTAAAATAACTTCTGTCAAATTCAGCTTTGGTATAAGGAACTGTTATTTTGCTGTATTCAAATTGCCTTTACTAGAGTGGCATTGCCCTATGTTGCGTGTGAATTTGGCCATAAAACGTTACCTGACTACTCTGGAAAGCTCCTGGACCTTTCTTGAGAAATCCTTGCATTAGGAAATATCCTGTCCGTGGTCTCACTTACACAGAGTCCATTGTATCTACATAAGAGTTCTGGTGCTTTTAAAAACCTGAGTTAAATTTTTTTGAGCTTTGCAGCAAAGCTGAAAAGAAGGAAGAAAAAAGAAGCATAATTCAGACCTGTCTTGACTTAATGAGATTATTATGGAATAGACGGATTCCTTTAGGATTTGCCAGAAAAAAGAAAAAAAAAAAGGGACAGGAAAAAAAGAAAAACCAAACGTAGCATCTATCAAGTTAGTTGTATGTATAAAAATTACACATGAGGAGTCCAGAGCTTGCCTCAGATACAGTAGTTGCCTCATACTCTAGAGTGATAACGTGACTGATCATCCTTCCTTGCTTCCTCTTAGAACAAGGGGGAGAAAAAGAAAAAGAGAGAGTAGTAATATATCTTCTGTTGCTAACGCTGATATGTGATCTAAAGGGATTTGAGCCAACTCGGAGAACTCTTTGAAACCAGCAGTAAAATTAATTAAGAAAGTTTGAGAGGGCTATGGATGGAAGGGATAATACAGGGAAGATTTCATTTAGCTTTGAAGAGAAGCCCTTCCTAAGCAAGTGTTTCACATTTGGGAGGAGGATGAAATTGCAAAATAATCCCTTTTTCTTCACATTTATTTTGGTTACTCCAGATCGTTTAAAACAGAAGTGAGTTGAGGGGGGGGGAGGTCTTACAGACACACAAATCCTAGTGTTGTTATCTAGAGAGTGATGCATTTTCTTCTGTGTCTTCACTTAAAAGACAATCCTCTTGCTTCTGGTACATGCACTTTCTTAAATGTCATGGGAAAAGTAGGCAGCATATTGAAGGTTGCTCCTAGTAGGAACTTTTCTTCATCCTTATTTTGCTGCTTCTATTTCATTTATGTCTGAGGAAGAAACCGTGTCATGCCTGTGCCAAAAGAAGACCCCTATGCTGCTTTTCTCTTCCTAATGCCACCTGGAGAATGCCTGGCACGTGGAATTTGGTGGCCATCCTCAACTGCTGAAAATGTCTGCTGAACTTTCCTTCCTTGAAGGCAGAATAGACTTCTAAGTGATTTGGTTTGGTTTTCCCTTTGCCTAAGTCCTAATAAGTGCTGGGGAAGACAGTGTGCACTTGCAGATTGCAATCTGCACAATGTTATTGCATGATTTTTACAGAGGACTTGGGAGAAATGTAAGTCTCAAAGTTGAAAATAACCTTTTTTGTATTACCTTCTCAAAATACAGTGTTTTGCAAATCCTAACCAGGAATTAAAAGTGTAGAGGATTTGGCAGAGCTATGCTTACACTTGCAAAAATTTCAAACCTATCTTTTTCTACAATCTGAAAATGCATGAGAGAAAAAACGTTTTCTGCTAAAGAAATAATGAAATTATTTTGAAAATAAAGTCCCTGTAGAGTCTTTGAACTACAAACAAAATGGAGTTGCCAGTCAAACTCCCCTGGTGTTACTGATAAAATACCAGGCTAATGTCAGTCAAAATAACTTTTTTTGAAATGAAATGCTTGATCAATCCTAAAAATTCAGGAATATTAAGCACAGCCAATAACAGAAGTCTTTGTCACCCACAGAAAAGAGAAAAATAGAAAGCCCTTAGCAATGGCTACTCTAATATCAATTTAACTTGGACACAGAATTGCAGAGACCTCATGCAGGCTTACTTGGCAACACTTACCTTCTTCAGTCCTCTGTTTCTATCATCCATTGCTATTTTTAGCCCCATCTGTAAAAACAGGTTTTTGCCAAGGAGCAAAGGCAGGATAAATTGCAAAAAGCATGTAAGCTAACAAAGAAATCGCAAAGCTTTCAGGACAGTCACAGTTGCGGTTTTGTTAAGCTGCTTCCCATTTGTTCCCTGGCATTGCATTACCTTTTTAGATCATAAAGCTACTCAGGCAAGAACTTGGTCTTTTGGCTTTTTTGCTTATGCTTAAAGCCTTCAGCACATTGTAGCTATGTAAATACATTACTTTTACAGAAGATCTGCGTTGCCCCGCTCCGAGGAGAACTGGGAGAATTTTGTTAAGTCATTTAGCAACAGTGCTTGGTACAAGCACCTGCAATAGTTGTGGGCAGCTTCAAGTTCTCAGCTCATGGTCTGCCTTTTCCGGGACGTATTACCTAGGTACAGTGCCATGCTAAAAGGTCAGCGTGGCCTGCAGGCAAGCCAGGAGCGATGTCTCATATCTGGCCAGCTCAAAATGTTGAAATAAGGAAATTTGTCAGCACCTTTCTGTGCAGCCATGCTGGAGAGGTCTTACTATCGCTAAAATGTCTAGGGTAACAAGCTGAGCATAGTCTGATGTGAAGATAGCCAGCTGTGGAGAACAGCTACCATTCGGGGCAGGACAACTTTTAGTTATTCAACATGGGCATTTTTGTACCATTGAGTAGCACACCTGGCTGCTAGCTGTCGTGCCAGGAAGGTATGGGTCTCCAGCGGTAAATCCTTTATCATGTCTGCCAGTGCTATGGAAATGTCTTGGACAGTCACTGGGTCTCAGGTGGCACGGGCTAGCAATGGGTAGGTGAATTTTGCCCAGAGGGGCTTCTTAGCTAGTGTGGTCCGTTCTTACAGCTCTAATTTGCTCTAACTGGTCGCTAATTGGAAGATGGTTTGTCCTGAATTGCTGATGGTTAGCAGTCACCTTCTAATTGCCATTTGTTCATATGTCTGTTCATGGTTTGATTGTACATAAATATCCTTGAGTGATGTTTTCTTTTGGCATGCATTTCTCAGGGAAGCAATGTGAGTACCACAGAGCTCTGTGATGTAGGGTAAAGATGTAGATGTTCTTTGTGTGTATGTAGTGAGTAAGGTATAGGGTTTCATCTGCTGTATCTACTAACAGTACTATTTACATGGTTAAAAGCACAACAATTACTGTACTAAATACATGAAAATGAATTATAGAATGCTAGCTGTGTGAGTGAGAAGGCTGGACTCCTTGAATTCAGTAGAAAATGTTGCTTTTTTCCTCTCTTTCCAGTAACCCCAGGAACTACATACAGTGCTTTTGTATGGCATCTCGTAACTTTAGCAAATACTGGTTCACAGAAATGGATCAGTCAGGTGGAAAATTCCTGCAGAGGAAGTGCAAGCCTTCCTCATCCCACGAGGAGCGGGCCGTGGAAACCAGCCACTCTCTATGTCTAATCAGACCTAACACGTGTAGCACCAGTGACATGCTAATAAAACTGTCAGGCTTCGGGACCAGTAATTTACACCCATGTTTTTAGATTCCCTGTAAGAAAAAAGAAACTCTCCTTGTGGATGAAAAATGATGTGTGAATCTGTAAGGGTAGGCTGAAAAGAAGCAGATGCTGACATTTCTAGAGTTAATATTTTTGCCTTAAAAACACATCTGTCATCAGCCTCCACTTATAAGGGCGGAGGAGCACTTATCTAAATAAACATGGCAGCTGTTTTATATGATGTGCTTGTTTTTTAAATAGTAAAAAATATTGTATCATTTTGAAACCTATAGCTGCCTTTAGTGTTAATTTAAAATAATAGGTTGGAGTGCGTAGCTGTTCTCTGCTTTAGAATAATTTCAGATGACACTTTCTCACATCGTCTGAAAACCTCCCTGCAAGGCCAGCACAAGTAGAGGGAAGGTTAATAACTGGAAGTGCGTGCAGCTGAGAACACTGCAAATGCTGAAAACTTGTTGAGGAGAGAGTTCTGGATTGTAATCTCAGGAGCGTGTTAAAAAAATGAAGAGTAGGGGAAAAAAGACAAGAACTTTTGGAGAAGTAAATTATCAGAGTTCTCTGCCTGTCAGGGGATGAGGGTTACAATATAAATAATTCACATTTTTTCAAACGTCTTTGCTCTGCTAATTAACTTACTTCTTTCCAGTAGTTCAACAAATCCTCCGCATAAAAATGTATGATTCTGTTTCCTATGGGAATCTTTAATGAGTCACTTTACACTGATTTTAAGACCATTTTACATCATTAGACAGGTACAAAGGAGACTTAACAGGGCCAAGGAGAAACCTACACTTGCAACCAAACCCAAATTTTATTTGCTTGCTTATTATTTCTCTTAGGGACTACTAATGGCTTTTGGTCATGAGGCAGTAAGCCAAATATAAGAATGCATTGTAATTTGCATTTCCAATTGCATGTGGTGTGACCACCATTCTTAGTCTTAACATGATTTAAGTATTTTCTGAAATGCAAAATGCAGAAAGATCTTCCTGTGTGAGAAGTCCCAGAATGTGAAAAATTCTTCCTTTGGGGTATATGCTCTCTTCATTAGGCCCTAGAAACATAATCCTTCTTTCTAGACAACCTAATGGTTTCATATGGATCTTTTCATTTTTGACTGCTCAGTGGTGTTGCTTTATCAAGAGGATGATGGAGTGCCTTTGCCTTGGGCTGCACCTCTATTCTGAAGTCCTTTGGTTAGTTTTACCTTTAGTTGGAAAGGTAGATACAAGTATTTCTGACTCCTCTGGCAGTCTTTTTGAATGAAGTTGGCCATGTGCTGTGGCCTGAACATGGTCTATGTATATGATCTTGCAAAGAATTTAGATATGAGGCTAACCAGTTTGTGAATGTCATGTGAGCTTAGCTTGGAGATAAGTGCCAAGCTGGTTGGCTTGCTGTAATGGTGCTGATCCAGAGCAAGGACAGCAGCAGGCCTTTAGGCAGGTGCCAGAAGAGCTGGCCTGGCCAACATATAGCCAGCCCTGGTGTGCTATAGGTGCCTAAATAGTTAAACCCATATTTCTGTAGGTTCTACATCATGCCTAAGCTGTCCCTGAGGAACCTACGATCTTTATAGATCTGGGCATCAGCCCTTTACAGATGCATTGCTGCCAATGAGAAGCCAGTAATTAGCAACAGGATCCCACTAATAAATTAACAGCAGTAGCTGGATATGAACTTTATTGTGAAAAAATTGGAAGAAAAGACAGGGGAGACCTCAGACCTGAGTACACGGTCATGGTCCACGCAGGGGCGTGAAGGAGGAACAGACTTTTTAGGGTTTCATCCACCCTCTCCCCATGTATGTGTAGATGACTCGCAAGCCAGGAAGGAGGGAAAAAAACTGAGATTCCCCTATCAGTCTTGCTAGCCAGGACTGGGAAATGTCAGAATTTGCTGCTGATGCTTCTGTAAGTCATTACCCCTGGAGGAAGGAGGAAGCGGTAGAGGAACTGTGACTTGTAAATGATTCCTAATCAAAGTGCTCCCAAGGCTGTTCCTGGAGAGCTGCAGATTCCTCAGCACCCTTGCTCAGGCTTGCGTTTAAGACTAAAATGTGTTACTTTCCCTTGATCACAAGCTGGAGTATGCCCCACCCTGGAGTAAATCCAAGCCGTATGTCTGGGGCGGGACAGCTCTAGCTAGTGCGAAGTGGTGGAATTGCGCACTGCACTGTGTATTAGGGATGTTACTGTAGATAAGTACTGTTGGCCTACAGTGAGTCTAATCCCACACCACTTGAAGTAGACTGAAGATACCCCTGTGACTGTTTCATTGTAGGAACAGTTTTGTAACCTACTGGTTTCATAAAGGTAGCCTAGTTTTCCTGAAACTTTATTTCCAAGAAATCCTTTGAATGAGCTGCAGTTTAATGCTTTCTCTTGCTGAAGTCTGCATAACACTTTAAAATGTATTTTTAACTCTCTTTGCTAAGTGCTTAGGACAAACAGGATCTCCTGTTAATAAAAACCTTTGATGGATGCATTAAGGAAGCAGTGCGTATGTAATGCTATATTTCCTGAGGTTACCTCAGCAGTGTATGTGGAGCATAACATTTAAGGAGGGTACATGCACGTATAAAGGTCTTGTAAAAAGCTAGAAGTAGTGTCCTTAGTACTACTACAACAGTATGGTTTATTTTACCATGGCTGTTCTACAGATATCAGTGTGCCTTATCATCAAACCTTCAGGCAAGTGCATCCATAAATTGTAGAAACCGCTGGTAAAGGATTAAGTCTCAACCTCTCCAATACCTCATTGCCCTGGATCACTGAAGGAAATTTGTTCTCTTTGCTTGTGAATGCAACAGTGATTTGGTGTGGGCTATTCTGGCAGGTTTTGATGTAGTAACAACTTTTCCAAATTCAGGTGTGTAGGCCCCTTCTTCTAAATTGTGTGCTTTTTTCCTATTCCAAGAACAACCCTAGTTGGTTTCATTCATGACCTTGTTTATACATTTGCACCTCCAAAAAATGAAGCTTCAAACCATGCGATGAAATGAAGTTCATATTATCTACAAGAAAGTATCCGCACCACTGGAAATAAAGCCTTTATTTTGTATCTAAACGCCAAGTTTCAGAATTTGGGCATTTGGAGATTTAATTCACTCGAATCTTGCAATTTAGTCCTCCAGATATCTTAAGGCGAATTATTTAAAACTAACGCTCTAAGGCGAAGCTGTGCGGATACATCTGTAGAGTTTCTTGTTGTGACCAAGTATTTTAAAGAATGATGATGAAGTGAGAGTCAGAATTGTCACCTTTCTCAGGACCACAATGGTGCTAGTATTCTGCGTGTGCAAGAAACACGCTGGGGACACTGGAGGGATTTAATAACTGTATCTCTGCGAACGGACTGTTCAGGAGGAAAAGCTGTTCTCAGAAGGAAGACCAGTACTGTGCTGTAATGTGGGAATTGGAAGTGGGGGTGAAGGTGGTGACCGATAGCTGCCGAAGTGTGGGGTTTACAGGAGTACCGTTGACTGTAGGACATAGCAAGAGAAGCTCGTAAGGCAGTATCACAAAGCTTATGCTGCAGAAAAAGAAAAAAAAGGAAAACCTTTGTACAAGTTGATCTTATGAAAAGCAAGTGCTATTTATATAACTACATTGTGGCAGTGGCTATCATTTTGCAAGCATCGGGTTAGGACTTTGAAATGTTATGCAAATGCACTGGTGGTGTATACACAACTGTACACCCACTGGACTGTGCTTCATGTGTTCTTGATGCCAATGAAAACAAAGCAGCCTCCAGCTGATTCAGGGGAAAAGTCATGGCTGCAAGAAGCCAGGACCTGCTTTACAGAGCTACTGCTCTGCTTCTAATAACCGAAGTTAGGAAAGTCCCTTGGATTTAACCCTAACTTTCTTATTATCTGGGATGGGACGTGAATAAGCTGAAAAAGCTTGTTAGTGATTTTTAATAGTTTTTCTGGCCACAGACGGTTTCCAGCATAACATGTTTTATTGCAATTTTTCATAGAAACAGTTCTTTTTAGAAGAGAAATAAATAATCATGTGGCTCATGGCAAAGCTTCCATATTCACTGGAGACCTCTGGTGTAACAGCTAAATTAATCACGAACTCTCTCCTGCAGTGGCATGCCAGAATCGTTTCCTCGCCAATGTCTTTGCTTCCCTTCTGCTGTCCCCACGAAACTGCTGCTCTTTTACCCCCAAGGTGCTGCAGAGCTCTTGCCCCTTTCTGCAGTGTGGGGCTGCCTTCCTGGTCCATTCCTACTGAAGCGGTTACCTTGGCTCTTTTTTCACCATTGCCTTGTGTGAATTCTGGGATTTTTGTTCAAAATGCTGTCATCCAAAGCGGACTGAAAATCAATTGAAAGACTCCCGCTGATTTGTAAGGCCTTTGATGCAGTCCTTGCCTACATCTCACCTTAAAATCTACCTCTTCCACCACGTGTAGGCTCTTCTAACCTCCAGCACTACAGAAAGGCATTGTGCTATAGTGAGTGCTGTATGGCGCTAGATCCATATCCCGCTTTTCCCTAGCAGCATTCAGAGAGATGACCTCACGCTGTTTGAGTGTGCCCTGTGCACCAACTGGCAGGGAAATTAGAGGGGGAAGCATGGCCTGTAGAAGGATATCTGGTTTATAGGAAACATCAAAGTATGCGTGGAGGGTACGTGCATTGGTACCTGTGGTTGTGGCATTTCTGTTAAGTAGCTTTCTTAATAAAAAGAGCTAGTTTTAATTTCAGAAGTCTGAAGCCTTTTGATATTACTACCCAGCATGAACTATATAAGATGCAGCGGCAGCAATCAATTTAATTCCTGCAGCAAGGAAGAGTTTGATTAGTAAGTGTGTGAAATGGCAGCAAGTGATGGAGGTGATGTGAAAGGATTCAGACTAGAGGAAAAGCTGGGTTTGAGATGCTGGCCAATCATTTCCATGCTGAAAGCAAGGACTAACCTGCCATGTAGCACTGAACATTGTGGGTAAAGTTGAGAAAAGGAAGATAATTTTTTAGATATTGTCTCACTGGGAAAAAAGTTCTGAGAAGGAAGAGAAGCTCTGTTGCTGGAAATAGTGCCTGGGATAATTAAACAGCCCACAAAGGTGTTTGAGGTGCAGTGTGAATCCAGACATCTCTGAGCTCTAGAGAGATACTGTTGATTTTTTTAACTATCATCTAGCAGGAGGAGGAACAGGCACTTAAATTACAGAATTGAAAGCTCTGGCTTCTACATGTAACTTTAGAGACATTAAGGAGTACCTAATGAAAGATGGCATAATTTGTGGGACAAATTATTTCAGCTTGCAGGAGAAATTTGTTGAGAGAGAGAGATCTATCCCTGGAAAAAACCTGAGCTGTTGAACTGTCCGGGAGAAGGATCAATAAAATAATAGCTCCCAAAGCAGAACAAGTATGTGGGCTCTAGCTGAAAGCATCCAGTACTCAGTGTAGTTGCAGTCCACTCTGGAACACAGGTATCATGAATCCATACAGGTAATGGGAAAAAGAAAGGAAGAAAAATGCCTTATCTCATAGGAATGGTGCAGTACATATGGGATGCAGACCTGCCTTATGTTGCCCTGCTAACCTAGCAATAGAGAGATTGTTCCAGGAGCAGCAGCGGTAGTGAAGCTCTGTCTGTATACATGTGTTGCCCTTGCTCCTTTATCTGCCTGACTGCAATGATCTGAGCTCTCCTCCAGCCCCTCCATGACACGAGCACCAAGCAAAAGGCAAGATGCTGCCTGGGCAGCCAGCTGCTGCCTCCTTGGAAGGACACTCTCTGCAGCAGTCTGGTTTTGACAAAACTTGTAGGAACTTAATGTCCTTGAGATCTTAATGTCATTTTGATTTTTGCTATTTTATCCCTATGTGCCTTTTTCAGAGGAGTCACTTGACCATTTGTGCCTGGAGCTGATCAGGGATTCACAAGCTACAGGTGTGCCTGGTTTATGCCTGCATAAGCCTTCTTTCCTTAGGAAATCAGCCTGAAAGGGGAAAAGTACACACCGCGATTGAACTTTTCAAGGCTTCCAAGTGAAGAGGGGCTATTTACAACATCACTTTCAACAGAGCCAAGAGCTCAGTGCGTAAGCCCTGGAGGGGAGAGGGCTGCTGGCTGTTCAGCTGCTAGACTCTGCAGCTAGGCTGTTGGGTCAGCAAGTGATTTGATTTCAGCTGGATTGTGAAGCCAGATGCAATATAATCCCAGCGACACTTCTGCACAGTGCTATTAGACTGGAGAAATATGACGAAGTGCTGGTTGCGCTGAGTCCCCCAGCTGACAGCAGAGAGCCGCCTGACCTTCTCTGAGGAGCCCTTCTGCAGTTCCAGCAACTGTGAAATTTTAGGAGCAGTGTCTCTGCTTATATGTACTTAAAGAAAGCTACTGTGCAACCCCAGATTTCGTTTTCCAGAATGTTCCCTTTCACCCAGGGCAGTAAATACCCTGGTCCTCCACCTCCTCACACAGGAGGGTCAGTCCAAATCATTTTTCAAAACTTGAAAGAACCTGGATTGGCAACAGTCCGATTTCAAAGTGGGGAGCCATACCCCAGAACAGTGTACTTTACTCTGTAAGAGGATGCTGTGGTGTTTCAGATGTGCATTTGCAAACAAACACAGCACCCCACTCCCCTCTGAAAAAATTTCTTTACTTCAAATAAGCAGTCCCAGGAAATGTGGCTCTTCAGAAGCAGAATAGATGGCAAGATTGAGTTGGATTGGCACTTACACGGAGTCACTTTGTACACATGGTCTTTGGTTGATGGAAAGCATGACTGTATTTTAGAGGCTTCATCCTGCCCTAAATTACTAACTAATGGGTAATTTAGATAATTCCTCAGCAGCAGGACACAACCACATAAAAACTTCCAAAAGAGGGAGGCTTTTCGGTTCCTTGTTTTAGGTCAAGATGTTCTAACTCTGTAACACTTTGCAACTGCATTTGCAATGTGCTAGGAGCTTGAGGACATGAATTTACATTAGTTGTAGACAGCTAATTGAACTTTCTTATTAATACAGCTTGCTGATGACACAGTACACCTAACTACTTGGATCATAAGGGTGCACATGACGGGAGAGGTGGTGGGGTCAAACTCCTCCCTGCTAGAAATTGGTGGAGTTCTTTAGGCTTCTGTTGGCTGTGTCAAGGAATGCCTTTGCATCAGATTGAGAGAAAACAAGGGGAAATGATAGTTTAAGAATTCTGCCTTTACTTTGCCCCAGAGTTTGCTCTAGAAATTTATTCATGAGAATCTTTCAATTTGCCTTTTCTTATATGTACAGATTTTAGCTAATATTTAAGACAATAGTTTATATCCACATTCATCTGCATGATCTGGTACTAAAATGAAGGAGAGGTCTTTAGAGCATTTGCTGCACATGCAGTTCTTACGACACCAGTTCAGACTGTCACTAGGACCACTTTCTAAAGCCTTCCTATAGGAGCGATATCCCAGCAAAAATAGGGTTTGAGATCTAGATCCAGAGTTTAAAGATCTAGTGCACTCACGGCAGTATAAATACCTGTTGTTTTGAACTGAAGATCAAGATTTTCCTATGTGGAATTTTATCCAATATTTTCTAGAGAGGCATTTAAAAAATCCTAGTCTAGACAATAGATCTGGCTGCAGGGATGTGGGAAGCTCTGGCTTGTCTGCCTGTTTGCTGAACTGATTGATGTGCTGTTTGCTTTTAGGCTGAGAACTGTTTTGCTACTTTGTGCATTTCCTAAAAACCTTCTGTGTCCCATGACCCTTGCAGGAAACTCTCACTGTGCACGACATGGCTGCTTAAGGGACCCTGAAATACTGCGTAAGGGTGAAGTTACTCCCAGAGGCTCTCTGTCACATACTGCACCAGCATTCTTATAAAAACTGGAGTGTCTTTCATGTGATTTGGGGGAGAACACCTATTTTATTTCCAAATTAAAACCACGCTCTAAATATGGTATCCTCTCAACTTTTGTGCCTGAAGTCTACTTACGTGACACATCAGGGACTGTACATCTGATTGTAAACCCAAGGTACAGGTTTATAAGCATGCAATTCCAGGGGCGTCTTGAAGATGTTTGCATAGTGTATGTTCGTGACTTGTTTTATGTATTTAGTACACATTTGGGAGGTTGTGGAAGTCTTTACTATCACACAGTTGTTAATATGTCAGACAGAGCTCCTGGTGACCAGTAAGTCACATAGGAAGCTTTATACACATCAGTGAATGTGGTGTAGTGAAATAGGAGTCCTGGTATGCCTCAATCTTTTTTTTTTTCCTTTTTTTTTTTTTTTTCCCCAGAATGGTAATACTCATCATTATCTGAATCCCAAATTATATGTCTGTCTCTTTATCAGCACATTTCTATTCATTGCCTTTATGCCATTGCTGTCATAAAAATGATAATGTCTCTTAATATGTGTATGGTGGCTGTAGTCACCTGCACTGTGCTAGAGCAGTTGAAGACAGTCACCAGTTGTGTGTTTATTTGGCTGCTTTTGCCACTGGCACGGGGCAGACTTGCTCAGTAGTGACCCTGTGGAACTTTCAAAGGTATTTTTCATGCTGGTGGCGTAAAATCTTTATTCATAGCTGGAGACAACCTTGAACATCTGTCTTAGTTCTTACAGCAACCCCTGCTGAGGCTGCAGTGTGCATCTGACCCTGCTCTAAATATCTGGAATATGTATCCTGGAGTTGAGAGAAATGTCATGTTGATATTTCTTTATAACTTTTTTTCCCCCCCATAAGGATAGCCTCACTGGTAGCAAATGAAACCTTTCGCACTTCTCCTAGAATGAAAGTTAAAAATAAATGCCTACAATCCACTGTGGGCTGAATCCTAATGCCAGCACTTAGACAAAATATTCTGCAAAATCAATGGAAATTTTTCTTCTGTTGGAGGATTAGCAGAGTCTTTCAAGCACAAGGTGAACATAGGGCAAAACTAGGGAGGAATCTTTTTTAGATGATTTATAGTTTTACTAAAGCACAGAGATAAAGCCTGAAAGTGAAATGGAAAATGAGATGCCCACAAGAAACATGGTTCTTGATAATACTAAAGTTAACCTTTAACATTACATAACATGTATATAAAATATTATTAAGTTTAGACATGCTTGTTATCAGTAGCAAATAAATTGGCAGTATGGAAACCTCTGTCCTCCTGAGATTTCACGAGTGCTTTCAAAATCTGCTTATTGCAAGGGCAGCTCTGCTGTTGGTGGTCACTGTTTTCGCTCTCATGGTAGATGAAGCCTAAGGCTCTTGGAGATGAATTGCAGCAGGCTCCCAACCTTTGGGGAGTTTTTGGACGGACAGTTTTTTTCTGCGGACATTTTTTCTCTCCATCTGTCCTAGCACACAAGCTGCATACATGCTGTGCACCAGGCATGTGGGTAGCCTGCCCAGAAACTGCGCTCTATCCTTCATCCAGTGTCTCCAGCAAAGTCAGCCACAGCCTGGCTAGGTGCATCTCTCAACTCTGCCAAGTTTCTTGTGTCCTTATTGAACAGTGAAGTATCATAGCTGAGGTAGAAGCTTAGCAGAAGTGGATGGGTGGGTAGCTAGACTAGCTCCATGCTTTCATTTTAGGAAAGACTCGTTGTCTTTCTCAAAGATGGACCTCTCGTGGGAGAGTTAGAAAGTGCTATTTCATCTTCACCTCTCTTCTGTCTCTTGAGAAAGCTGCTGAGATGAGACAATACCACAGTCCATACCGCTCACCGAGCCGATGCCAGGGAGCCTCTTGCTTTGTTTTGCATATATGAGGGAGCAGCAGGAGTGACAGTGGTTTTTTTGTCTCTGAGGAGGAAAGTGTATCTTTTCATTGTAGACTATAGATTTCTTACAAAATCTGTTACCTCCAGAGGACTGTGGACTGCAGCAGCATCCCCTGATTAAGGCTTCACGTAACTATCGCGCAAGGATTTATTTGTATTTGACAGGAAGCAGATGTCACTTGTACTTTATTGGTCTGTGCTAGCTTCCAATTCAGGTTTGGTTTTACTGGAAGGTGTTGCTTCAGACCTGGAATATTGTGGCTGACCGGGAGATGTTGTACTTAACAGGGAAATGTGAGCGAAAAGCTGTAGATGTAATTGGGAGGTAGAGGGGCAAGGTGTTTACTGTGCAGTTCCCGCCCTGGCTTAGGCCATCCAGAGCCAATCTTTTTGCTCTCCTGAGTTATTTTTTTTCCCCTTTATTTTTTTGTTGAACTTTTGTTGCACTGGTTTTTTTCTATGCAGCTCTATTTCATGCAATTTAAAGCACTGGCAGCACTAGCTAATCCTGCTTTGAAAGCTAGTATTCTGAATGCTTTGTGAGTTTTGAATTGCGATGACTGAGGCTTTTAAGAAAATAGAAGTATCACGTAGGTTCTGACATTTCCTTATCGTGCCCAATGAGCTATCTTTCTAAGCACTGTAGGGCAAGTAGAATCATTCTTACTTTAAATGGTACAGATTAATTTCAGACTGTTTTTGAACTTGCACCCTAGCAAGAGTAGCAGTGGGGTAAAGAGAGAGATGCAACTGGACTTAGTTTTGTGCAGAGAAGGGGCCAGTACAAAAGGTAAAAAAGGAGCTGTAAACAAAAGGCTGAAATGAAGAAATATTTCATATTATCCATGGCATTTTGTATTTTAAAAAGTGTCGATACAACAGGCTGCAAAGGCAATGTCTCAATAATGTGCTAAGCCTGAGCTTTGATTCAATCTGTCAGAGAAGCAAGACTCCAGAGCAGATCTGCAGGGGCGTAGGATATGTGAATGTTAAATACAGGACCTGTGCTCACCATGTGTTGGATCATCGCTTTATCTTCCATGGATGTATCCCTGATCCTGTCCCCAGACTGGCTGTGGTCTCCATGCCCTACTTTCCCATTTGCTGAATTGTCACTGAAGTTTGAACTTTGTCTTCTCTTAGCCTTTTTCCCCAGGCTGAATGACGGCACTGCTTCAGCGAGCCCTTATTTGGTATTTTCTCTTTCATTCTGCACCTGTGGCTCTTCTCACAGAGCTATTCCCTGAGCATCATAAGGAACATCAGTGGAGAATTCATTTCATTTTGTCAAGTTTCTGGTCTGACCCTTAATTTAGAGGAGTCATTCCAGTCTACAATAAAGTCTGTGTTCCTGCATGCCACGGTGAAAGAATTACGAGCAGTCCTTAGCCATGTGCATTCAGGATGCTTTGGTAGCCCCACGGGACAGGTAGACTTCAGTGCCTGAAAACTTATTATAGAACGGGGGTACAGTCAGTATGTTATTTTCTGTATAATAGTGTATATGTGGGTCTGCCCATTTGTGAAAGCTTTTATATGATTCACTGAGGCCATTAGGAGTGGAATGGCATACCATCATTTCAGAGCTTTTAAAAATGAACAGCTTTTTCCGTCTTTCCCCAGGGAGCCCCGAGAGGCATCCACATGTAGGTGGGAGGAGACTGTTCATAAGTCTTCCGTCACAGCATCCGGGAACACAAAGCTTATTGCTGGGGTGATCCTGCAGCTCTGAGTGATAAATAAGGCAGGGCAGTTAGATGAAAAGGGCTGACTTCTCTCACGAAGACAAAGGTGGACTGATTTTTAAAGTTTAACAACCTGGACCTCTCATGAGCGTATGGAGCACATGTTGGTAAAGGGTCCAGAGCTAAACACAGTATTTTATAAGCATGGTGAAGTATTCGGGCAACAGAGCAGAATGAGAACAAAGATCTATATTGACTGACTTAATCTTAGACATATATCCTGTGCTTTCATCTTTGCTGTGCTTTTTGCCTCTCTCTGTTTCTGATATTCATTGATACACCAGGATATATCCAGTCCAGGTTGCTTTTTTTTTTTTTTTTTTTGCCACATTAATTCTCAAAATTTTCATATGCCCTCTGGGTTTTCAGTCCTCTGAAGAAAGCAGACCTTCTGGGTTTGCATAGTTGGACTCGGAGGCTAACAAGAATGTGCTTTCTTAAGTGATTTTGGCTTATTTGGTTTCTGAGGTCATGGACATAGTGGAAGAACACCTGCTCTCATCTTGCTTCAGCACTTAATCCCTGTCCCAGACAAGCCTAGAAGGGCACGGCACAGGAGGTGAAGAATAGTGTAAAAAATTGCTCAATAACTTTTTTGAACATCCGGAAAGGTTCATGGATAATGGTTTTATTCTCCCTGGTTTTCTCATATCCACACCAAGAAATAAGACAGAAAGAAGCTGTTTCTTCAACTATTACATTCATTGCTTGAGAGAATGAAAAAATATGAATAATCCAAGGTGTCTGCAAGCAATATATAAAGTGTCGAAGGACAGTCGTACATGTTCCTTGTATGCCTGATGCAAGCAGAAATTTCTGTCGGCAAATACTGCTTTGACTAAAGCTTTTCAAGACCTGTTACCAGTCTGTGTGGGTGTGTGCACGTCTACTTGACATTTTGCTTTATTTTTTTGCTAACTGAGCCTGTTTTCCTTCAGGGTGGCAGGACACAGTGCATCCAAGAAGTCTGCCCCATTCTCTCATGTCCCCAGCACCTCAGTCACATTCCTGCTGGACAGTGTTGCCCCAAATGCTTAGGTGAGTGTTTATTTCCCTGGGAATTTTGTAATTCATATGGTATTTTTCTGCATAGCATCTTTTATACCAGTATTTCACAATACTGGTAAATTCTGGGAGGTGGAAGAGACAGTGTTGCTCAGTGGAGTTTATAATCTACAGGTTTAAACAGGTACTCAGGGTCAGTGTGTAGGCTTGTGATGGGTGATACTAAGCAAGCAGCCACAGAAGAGCATTTGAGCATAGACCCGTTGGTTTGCTTAGAGTGACAAATATAGGGATGTTTCCCACCTTCATTACACGTGTTTTACAAAGGAGGTTGAGTCAGGAGGAAATGTTTCATTGGAATTTGCCACACAAAAAAGGCCTCACCCTCTCATATTTTTATTCAAGTGTGCATTTGCATTCTTGGTTTTGAGGTCAGAGGAAACTTCTGGACTGAAACTGCATTCTTCGAAGCTGTTGTCAGAGAGGCCAGGGACCCAGGAGTTTGCCTCATGGTTGCCTTCTTAAGGTGGAATCACAGTTTCAGCCAGGAATATTTTCAATTACATCTTTCCAATACATTTGAAAGGAGTAAGTCAGAGGCCTCTAAGAAGGGCTAGTTCTTTGATGTCATGCCAAGGAAGGCACTGACTTTCGAGAGTCCTTATGTTGCTCTTACCATATCCACAGATCCCACAGGTTAACGTTCCTCAGCATGTGTCCCTCTATTTCATAAACAAGGAGCACTTACATCCTACCAAGTAAATTAGCTTTAATTTGGTCTATGAGGTTATAACTAGGTTTGGAAAATTTTAAGAGCTGATAATTCCCAGTTCTTCAACAGAAGCTTTTTGTCATTTTGACCATATCTTTACTACTATCCAAAGTCCGTTTCCAGGGCTAGGTCAGGGGTACAGAGAGATCTGGCCTTAGAGGGTTACTAGAGGGTTGCAGCTTCTTATAATACTTAACATTTTGACTGCTTGAAACAAACCTGAATTTATTTATTTATTTATTCATTCGTCCATTTGCTACTTGAGAAGTGCTACAGATAAATGTCTGCCTGGAACATTTAACCGCAGTATCAGAGAGTAATACAGTAGAGGAACGAAATGGAGAAGAACACAGTCCAAACACTGAGGTTCTACTTTGGCTAAGGACATTTTTCCTTTCCTTCTGTAAACTCCCCTTGTCCTCTCCACCACATGCTTTTCCCAAGTGAACCTTCCCCTCCTTGATCTAGGCATTCAAAACCCAGCTTTAATTTTTGACTATTTCATGGGGATTTTTCTACAGATTCTTTTTTCCCTCTTAGAAATGTCTGTAAATGAGTTCACTAATAATAATGATTTTCTTTTTATGTGGTCTCCATTCTAAAGCATGTCATATGCCTGTGAACAGATAATGTCTATTCACAGGGAAGTGTTGAAAGTTTTGAAGCAGAGGTAGAGCCAAGGGATGTGTAGCACGCTGCATGGCAGTCAGGAAGGAGAAACGTTTTCAAGGATGCTGAGGCATGGCTTTTAAAGTATCATGTGGAGGACCTCCCTGCAATCGAATTCCTGATACTCAGTGTATATAGCTTAGAAGAATGCCATGGACTCTACAGGGACTTGAATTATTAGTTTAACTAGTGGTTATGAGCCAAAAAAGCCAACCATTAAGCCAATATCTTCACTACCACATCTTTTAAAGTGGTAGCTCTTTTGTCCGTGTTTTTTTACCAACTCTTTGAACTGGGTTGGCCACCCGGAATTATCCTGGCAAGAGGGTGTGAGAGAGAACTGGACTTTTGTTCACTTGTTGACATAAGTTGTGCGATTGAAGTCCTGGCCCCACATAGAGCAGTAGGGGCGTTGTTACAGGCAGAACTATGCTAGGCTTTGCCCATAACTGGAGCATGGATGTAGAGCTGTCCCTTTTAGGGCTACTGAGCATCCTCACCTGATTTCGTGTGTCAGTCCTGCAACAGAAATTAAGCCTTTTCAGAAAGATGCACACTCAGTAAAAGGAAGGCTGGTTTATGCAAGCACAGATTAGTCCGAGGTAGCTAATTTGCAGGAGAGAGATGTTCGAATTGTGTCTAAATGAACAACAGCAATTATTTCTTAACTTTTGTTCAATAGTAATTTTAACATTAGATTTGTAAAAACTCAAGGCTAATCCAATGGCTTTTGCTGAGTGCTTATCCTTTTGTTCACTTACATCTCAGAGGAAAATGGAACCTTTTTCTTTTAATCTGTTCTACATTTATCAAGAATTATTGAAAAGGGAAGGAATTGCAGTGTGCCAGGACCTGGTCATTTGAGAGCTAAAGTATTGACCTAGTAGTTGGTGACTTCTTGTATGTACTTATAGTGGCCATTCCCTACCTCGGAATTGATGCCTATTTGACATCAGACCTCAGAAATGATAAGCCGGGAGACTGGCTGCCACTCATAAAAGGACTTATTAGTTGGCTGCCACCAAATATAAACAGGGGAAGGTATTCAAACCCAGGAAGATAAGTATAGTGTTTTTGTAAAGAGCTCCTGTTCATGCATCATAATGGTAACTTGTTTAAAATAACCTACAAGGAAAAAAGCTGAGGAATAAGAGAAGCTTGCAGAACAGCAAAGTGTGTTGCAGCTTGGATCTGAAAATGCTTGCAGGATTGCAGGACTTCAAGAGGGATTTGATATGGATGCTGCCTTCCCTGTATAGTGCTCTAAACCTTGCCTCGCTCTCATGAAACCCAAGTATTTTATGGGATATGTAAACTAAATATGTTATGTTGCCCTCATTCTGCTCATAAACCATGCAAATGCCTGTATTTCTTGCAACCTTGTGTGAACATAGTACACCAAACTATCTTAATGAGACTGGACAACACCTATGTGTTTTTTGCATCAGTGTCACTGAGTTGATGTAGTTTGGCTGCTGTGAACCCCTGAGGTAGATATGCTAAAACCAGTTAAGGCTGCTTTATTTGATAAGTTATTGCATTAAGTTAAAGACTGTTTAAATTAGTTTAAGTGTACCTACCCTAAGAGTTTGTAGTGCTTACTTTTTATTCCTTTAGCTGCAATGTGCACTTTATGATGAGAAGGAGAAGAAAGATTTTTCCAATATAAACATGCCATAAATCATATTTATATTCCCTCCCACGGTAGAATTTCTACAGATGAATATGTGCTAGAAGAACAGTGAACTGTTAA
Source organism: Grus americana (assembly GCF_028858705.1). NCBI lineage: Eukaryota > Metazoa > Chordata > Aves > Gruiformes > Gruidae > Grus > Grus americana. Next base: position 115,834,796 of record NC_072853.1, read on the forward strand.
AAGTACATATTTTTTTCACACCAAAATGGAAACACATAGCAAATGACACATTGCACATGAATTTGATCTGGTGACAATAAGCCCTACTATTTTTGTTGACAATATGGCATCTTTTCATCCACATTCTGTTTCTATTACTGTTTATTTATATTCAGGACAGAGGAAAGTGTTTGACCTCCCATTTGGAAGCTGCCTTTTTCACAGCAACGTGTATGATAACGGGTCCTCATTTATTTATGATAACTGCACAATGTGTACGTGCAAGGTGAGTCCACAGTGCTTTGGTATTGTGTGCTGCTGGTTGTCTGGCTTAGCAGTAATTTGTTGAGCTGTGGAACTGTAAGCCCTGATACTGTTCTTCTTTGGCATCTTGTGTGGTCCCTGAGAATCTGATCTGAAGAGCACTTGCAGTTGTGCTAGGAAAATTTAAAAAGTTACTAACTGCCTCAGCTGAGACATGATGCTTGACTGTGTGATGCAAATTGAATTTACTCAGATTATGTGATCCTCTTTAAGTTTGCATTACAGTGGAAGAGGAGTTTCTAAATCTCTGCTGAAGGGCAGTGATTTTTTTCTTTTAGTTCCTCTAACATGACTGTGACCACTTGCACTTTTGCACCTAGGCTAAAAAATGAAAGAGTCACCAAATCAGTAAGATTTTGCAGGCCAACAAGAAGCACAAGCTGGGCTTTAGCTTCACAGACCATGAAAGATTCCCTTAATCCAGTAAATAATTTTTATTTTCTCTGAGCTGACCTATTCAAAGCAGTTGGGCTGTACCTTGGGTGGATGCAATGACTGAGCAAGCAGAAATGTTATGGTAAGGACACACAGGAGAAAAAACATCTTGGTGATGATTTCATGATTTCGTTTTGTCCTTTTACCTAGGATTCAACAGTGATATGTAAGAAAAGGTGCTTACTTCCTGGTGAATGCAATAAAAATAAAGACCAGTGCTGCAAGGAGTGTGTCTCATATATCTCTCCTGAGGAAGTGAAAGTGTGCAAATTTGGCAATAAGATCTTCCAGGTAAAGTGTCAGATGTGGCTCAAGAATAAATGCCATTTTAACAGCTGAACCAGCATGAGTTTACCGTAAATGAGTATTATGGCTTTTTTTTTTTAGCAGAATCCTCAGCATCCTGGTTGATGATGGAACAACTCAGAGGCAAAGCTTTGCAAAATTTGCTGTCTGCTATTTTTTTTCTGAGTTTGTGTAAATTGTGCTGATGCACAGCAGTTAAAGCTTAGTTCCTCCTTGATGTGACGTGTTGTCTCCCTCTCTCTATGCAGAGATTCAAACTGCTGTTTCATGACAAGTAATGCATTTTTAGGAAGAGATAGTAATGCTCTGCTTTCCCAAACACACACTGATATTCATGGAGAAGATATTCTGAGTGGTATGTAGGCTTTATCTGCTGAGCCAAAGAGTCTTTTCCATAGCTGAGCCAACAGGAGCTTTGCGAAGTTCGTCTTGGCTGAAAGTTACTCATCTTGATTTACTACATTTCACATCTCTGCTAAGGACAGCACCCCTGACATCTTATATTGGGATAGCCATGTAGTAACTGTTACCTACTGCATTCTCACCCAATGTTTCCAAATCACAAGGGGTTCCCTGCAGAACATTTCTGCTATTGCTGAGACCCTGTTTGTTTTTCCAAGTGGTGCAGTTTTTTTCACAGTGTCAGAAAAAGATTCTGTCACCTCATGGGCCATCTGTGAATTAAGAGACCCTTGAATCAGATCAAATGTTAAATCCTTTGTGAATACTTGGTTTGCTCAGCCAGAATTGCTTCCCATTTATTCCATCTTTTGTGTACATAGCTGAAGTGTTTATTCTGGAAATTACATGTGAACCTACTGTATGCTGAGACTATACTCCATCTGATTGGCACTTTCACACTGGTGCTATTGTGCTTCAGGAACAAATGCCTGCTTCTTAGGCACCCAACTAAAATATTCTGCTTCTTGTGAAGATTTTATTATATTACTCAGTATTATATGGAGTAAGAAAAAATAACGAGACAGTACACCCATTTCTGGCCTCGTGCAAAAAGGTAATTCCAGTGTTGCTCTGTTGAAGTTAATGGTCTAACACAGGTAGAATGGGCACAGAGCGAATGTGATTTTTGCACAGGGGTGCAAAACCCCTGTGCAAAACCAGCTGTGAGACAAAAAAGTCAGGGTAGCTGCATGCAGTCAGCTGTGATATATTCTGGTTATCTTAGCAGATGCTTGGAGAGTGGTCATTAGAGGCCCACAAGAACGTATCTGCATCGGGAACACCAGGCAATTGTAGCATGGCCTGGAAACAAAAGATAGGGGAGAGACAGCCTTTGACCAAGCACGGTGCACCGAATGAGTTAGGCTTCTTGGCATTTCGGATTTAGTCTGTTTTTCTCTCTGGTGAGAACATCATGTTGAGGTGGGCAAGTAATTGTTCACAGCTGTCTGGTTGGACTGCCTGTTCCTGTCAGGTCTCTCCTCACCCTTCCTTCACAGCAGCCCTGTAAACAGCAAACATGCACATTTTGGCTCTAAGCGGGCTAGCTTAGTGGGTGAGACAGAATGTTTTAGGAACCACACTTGGCAAATGCAACACTATACAAAAAGGAGCCAGGGCAGTTCCACAAGCAATCCTTCCCAATTAAGTGGGGACAAGATCATGAGGCATATTTTGCTCTGCACCTAATACTTTAAGAGTCATGCATAGACTGTCTTACCTGCTCTGCGTTTGAGAAGTTCAGCACTGTATCTCTTCTAAACATTTTCAGATGTTTAGCAGATCAAGTATCTGTGAAAGTACTGTAAGTAATCTAAATTAGAATTCATTATTTGACCATTCCTGCCATAAGTCAAAATGAAGCTTCATCTGGGAATAAATTCACTATATGCTGACATCTTAATCAAATACTTTCACGTGCAACAACTTAAAGACGTCACTCAACCCAATGAATCAGGTTTTTCTAATTATGTGAGCTTAAATGAAAATTTGTGGTAGGTGTGATCACATCTCAGACACATACTGGAGAGAAAATAATGCAAATAATCAGGACACTGATGAAAATGCAAATGTGATTTGGTTAGCCTTGGAAAAATGAATTTCTGACCTGGAGGGCCAAAGGGAAGAAAGCCCTGCTGAATTTGATGTTTGTCTTTAATCCGACTGGCCATGAACAGACACCTCAAAATAATTTAGACTAAACAATGACATGATGCCAACAGGGAAAGTCATCCTTTCTTGTGCAATGATACATTGCTGAAATAGCTTCCTGTTGCCACCCCAGCTGATACTATATCATGTTGCCTCTTGCAGGATGGAGAGATGTGGTCTTCTGTGAACTGCACCATCTGTGCTTGTGTGAAAGGCAAGACGGAGTGTCGCAAGAAACAGTGCATTCCAGTCAGCAGCTGTCCTCATGTGAGTTTTTTAAAAGAACAGAGCTTTCTTCTCTTTTTTTCTCCACCATTATCTTTTTCAGTGTTTCTTGGAAGTGTCTGCATGGCAGTGGGGCATGCAAATTGGAAAGAAGTGATCCTCTGGCATATTAATTTAGGCTGGCATTCCCCAAGTGTGCTACTGCTACCCTCAATATGGGCTTCCCGCCTCTGTCCTTGCTCTGAAGAGTCTGTGCTCCTTTTCTCCTCCTCCCTTTAACTTTCTCTGTCCCAAATATCTGCACTGGAACATCTCTTTCACATATATTTAATAGATCTATAGAGTGGTGAGATGACTATGTTAATATTTCAAGAGCAGGCATATTGTGAAGGCAAGCCACAGGAGGCTGTTGTACTTGCATTTCTCAGTGCATATGAGGCTTAATTCTTGGTTGAAAATGTAAATTAGACAAAGCAAAGCAAATTATTTCAATCAAGCCATGCTGCTTTCTCTAAGGTTGCAGCCTGAGTATTTTTTATTTGAAAGTCTGAAGTGAACCTAAAGAGTGGTGTAATTGTAACTTTACTTAATTGCTTCAAAAGTTAGCATGACTTGAAACCTCAAGCTAAAGTCAGCCTTTGTTTCTTGGATTTCTGTCACTGACAAATTATTTTGTTTTACTGGCTCAAGCTTTCAGAAGAGGGAGCTCTAAATAGCACCTCATGTAGGGGCAGATCTTTGAACAGAACTGCAGAAGAGAGCGCCAAGTCGTTAGCATTACACCTTCTCAGTGTTTCCTTCTCCATTCTGGAAGCCAGTGGGGAAAATATGAGTCACAGACACCTAGGTATAAAATTTTAAATGACAAACTCTAGTTTGTAAAATTTTGTACGTGTGAACTTTTGACAGCCAGAAGCGGTGGTAGAATAGAGAGCCTGTACCTTGGTGCTCCCTGTTCTGCTGTGACAGTGGGCTGCAAGAGCAATGCTGGCATCCTCAGAAGAGGGGACATCCTTTTCCTGTCACTCTAGCACTCATTGCAGAGGGCAGTTCTCCTGTTAAGGGACCTCATGTGAGATGTTGCATACATCTTAGGAAGTGTGAACAAATGGAGCTGCTCTTCTGGGAACCTGATGTGGCTCATGGCAATCAGGTTTGCTCCCTTCGGGCCATTCACAGTATAAGCAGGAGGTGAGAGCTTGGACTCTATGGGTCTCTTCAAATTCTTCTTTAGCTGGGAACCTGGTGCACACTGCATCTCATTTATATTCTCCCTGTGCTGATGCATTTCAAACATTTAAGATGCTTCTGAGATCAAATAGCTAATATAGCTTAATATAGATCTTAAGTGAAATACACCACTTCAGCAGTTCCCATATATAAATTTGAGCATTGAGATGATGAGTTGAAGTGGCTTCAAAAGTGAAAATAGTGGTGGGTAAAAATTCACCATCCGCAGTCCTGCAGCAGCATAACTGGCTGACTGACAAACTCGTTCAGCGCTGCTACACATCTGCTCCAAGGTTAACATGAACTCCTGAATTTCCCTAGACCTCCGACTTGAGTCCTCAGACAAGGTCCAGTTTCTTAGGGCTGAAAAGATCAGCTTTGTTCCCCTGAAGCACCATTCCCTCCAGTATCTAACCAGTCAGCCTACTCCCCAACATAAAGTGTAGTCTACAGCAAGCTGCACGCAAACTCACCCTCCTCCACAGGTACACATCACAGTTCTGCTCTTCCAAGCTGAATTGGAAGAACAAGTAGGAGAAAGAATGTAAACTCTAGTAAGATTTATTTTCCTATTCCAAGAGGGTACCAAGTGATTTTAAAGCAAATAATGTATGCTAATGGCTATAAATCTTTTACTTTTCATCTGTGCTCTATTCTTTGATGAGATATTCTGTCACAAATCTATAAACATTAATTAAACACACCACATTATTCAAGATAAAGATATATTAGTGATTCTGATACTGAAAGTCTGGATATCATGTGTAGAGTTATGATGCTGTCTCTGCAAACTGTAGAGGTGTGAACTCCATTTCTTTTCTCTCGTCACATTATTTCTGGCAGTAAGCAGTCTCTACTGACTATTGAAGACTGCTGTGGAATAAAATGCTGTTTAGTGTCCCTTAGGGTGTCAGGCCACATAAAGTTATCTTATTAAAACTGTGTTATGATACACACAACTGAGTGTGAAAGGATTGAAGATTCACAAGGAACTTACAATATTATTCCTTGACTTAAATGCTTTGCCATGCGGTCTTAATACACTTTGCATGATGTTGTGGGGGTTTTTTTTGTGTGTGATGGAATATTATTTAATTTATCAGCATAGATTTTAGCCAATTATTTCTTGAAAGGATGGGTTTCAAAGTTTCTGCAGAAATTTCCAATACCATGCAACCATTTATATTATTCAGTGTGTTGGTGCCAGGCTGACATATTTTCGAAGACTGTTTCTGCCATTTCTTTCATTTTCTTCATAGGGACAGGCACATTTTTCTGTTTCTTTCTGGAGCATTTAATCCTGTATCAGTAATTACAGGAAGTGTCTTTCCTAGCTTCTTTTCATCTGCAGCGGAGGCAATACATCTCGCATATTCAATCCCTCCTGTCATATTTATAGTAAAATCAGTCCTCCTTGGGCCTCTAGTGAGCCTTGTGGCTTGTGGTTTCTGTTTCTTACTTTCTGGCCGCTGATTCCAGATAGATATTCCCTCTCTTGGTTACCTGGAGTGTCAGCCTGCAAGGTGCGGTACACGCTGGCCCCCATCCAGCAAAGCTATCGAGCATGTGTCCAGTCCTGCTGAAGTTAGTAGGCCCTCCGTGTGTGCTTAAACTTAAACACATGCTTAAATACTTTATAGAAAGGGAGTAATCTCAACACTTGGCAAGACTGAGTTTCAGAGATCCTTTAGACCTTTTCTTAACTAATTTACTATTCACTCGCCCTAGACCTGCTCCAGCCTCTTTCTTGGCTTGTGACATCTCCTTTCTGATTACCCATCCTTATCATTTTCCGCCTCCTCTCCTTACACCTTTGCATTCCCCACTAACAATGTAAGCCTGCGGTAATGGTCAGTGGTCACGGACATGTCTCTTTTAGTACTGCTAGAGGAAAGCCTGGTGAATTTTAGCGCATACAGCCTTCTCTGAGCTCCAAGGCTGTGCAAAAGTTAATAGAATTAAACGCACGGCATGTGAAGACATTTGCAGAGTTTGATTCTGCGGGTAAATTTTGAACCCGTGAACTTCAAGTGAGTTGAAAATTTATTCAGAACACGTTCTCCCATCTCTAGCACAGACTGCATTTAATGTTATACACATCTGTTATTATTACAAACAAAAAGTTGCTGTTTCTACTCTAGTGCCAAATGAGGCACAAAAAAACAACAGCTGTTGCTATTGCACAACCAAACAACCCCCTTCCCCCCCACAATTAGTCTTGCCTTAAAAAAAAATAGAAAATAAAAACCTCAGACATAAAATTGAAAACCTCATAAAAAAGAAGAAAAATCCCAGAAAATAAATAGACTCAAATGTGGTCTGCTTATAAATATTCATAGGGAAAAATGGGATCACATCACTTAGCCCACTCCTAAGGGAACCCTCAATGCTAACGAACTCTTGCAGCACATGTTAGCAATAATGGGTTTCCTTATTCTACAAGACAAAAACAGGGTCTCGGGCCAACATGGTGGCTCAAGTAACCAGCCTCAGCAGGCTGCCTTGGAGATTCCAATTTCACTTGAATTTTTGCCACTTCCAGCTCGGCTGATGATTTCAACTCTCTTATTGAAACGGAGAGGTAAGACGGTGCAGTGCAGTGTGTGGCATTCAGCTGCACCTCTTGCGTTCATACAAATAAGTGTTGCCAAGCTCCCTGTTTCTGTGCAGTTTTAACGGTTCCTCCTTTAAGGAGTTTTGTCCTAGCAGGTGCTTGGTAGGTCTCCCTGTTGCAGCCTGGTCCTCAGCTGTTCTCTTTACTCTGCAGCCTGGTGGTCATGCCAACATCTAAGCGTTGCCCACACTGCCAGTGACACTCTGATCCAGCCCTTTTCTCAAGTCCAGGTGTGCCTCAAGTCTGTTCACATGCAGTTGCACATTCAAAGATAAGCTTACACTGAACTTTTGTGCCCTGTGGATGATGAGCGCAAGCGCAGTCATCACCAAGCCCTCATCCATGCCATCTGGGTACATCAAGCACGAGCAGGACAAAGCGCACTCCACTCTGCCCTGCCGGCAGATACTTGGAGTTCACGTCTCCCCACGCACGTTGTGAAAGCTTGGCAGTGCTGTGGGCAGAAAGCAAGGCAGACAGCAATAAGGCTCGCTGCCTGTGCCCACTTCCCCGCTCTCCGCATAGACTTGCCACTTATTTCTGGTCTGTTTTCACGAGCTTTTCAGAACTGTTGAGTTGGCTGAATAGCACGGCTCCATTTGCTCGCTCTCGCTGGCCACTCCTTGCTCACCTGCTTGATGATGCTCACAGGAGCAGTGGTCCCACAAAGGGGACTTTCTCTGTGTTCAACTGCTGTTGGAGCAAAGGGTCGGCGCTGGGGAGTAGCACAGCTCCATATGCCTCTTCCTTCCCTATATGGAAATGCGGGCGAGCTCCAATATCACCGTAAGTTCTGTTACAACCCATGCCAGTTTTTGCTTGGAAAAACACATCATTCAGTCTGAAATTTTCCAGGCTTATCCTCTAGCTTGATGGTTAGCTTTAGGGAATTTAAGTAAAATCAGATAGAACATCTTTTAATTCTATGAAGACTGAAGAGGAGCATGAATATACGTACACAGAGGCATGCCTCCTGCTTCTAGCCAGCCTTGTGTAAGACACAACCATAAATAAAATTGACCTGGGCAGATTGGTAAATAAAGACTCAAACCTTTTGCCCATATTACTATGACTAGACCAAATTGCTTGCTTTTAGACATTGCACATCTTTGGATGCATGCCTGTTTACTTCACTGGGGAGATTGGTCCATGATTGGTAATATGATTTGGGGAGAGATACCATCAGATTTAGCCATGAAAGAAATCTGGCCAAACTAGATGTCTACCAGTGCCTGCCTGCCTGCCTGCCTTCCTTCCTTCCTTCCTTCCTTCCTTCCTTTCTTCCTTTTGTAGGAAAAAATGAATGATTTGGGGAGAGTGTGGGGGTGGATGTGGTGCAGATTGCCTCTGTGTGGTGACTAAAAGGATGTGTATAGGAAATGTGTTGTATATATTTTGGGAGGTGGGGGAAAAGGTAGGATCTTGTTAACCCCACGACTAGTCTGCTTTAGATATCTGTGAATACATGAGTCCAAAATGCTCTCACACTCTCTCTAAAGAGTAAAGTGGTAACAGAGAACCCTTTTAGTATTTAATTTCTTATAAGACTGCCAGGAAGCTCTTTGAATAGTTCTGTCTGTTTTTAGCACCTGATATTTGAAGCTGTAACCAGGGCATTGAGTTCAAACACAACTTGAACTATTTTCAAAGGCTTATCCAGCCTTACACCATAACACAGTCATTGCTCCAAAAACTCTTTCATTAAATCAGCCTGTCTTTCTCCCAATTAGGGTAAAATCCTGAACAGAAAAGGATGCTGTCCTATTTGCACTGAAAGTAAGTTCTTTCTTTACATTCTTTAAATTCTTTTTTATTCTTTCGGAGAAAGTTGGCCTGTGAAATTTATGGGTAATAAAATAAGCAAATGAATAGAGTTGTAACTTTTAGGACTGAGTACCTTTTATACCTGTAAATAACAGCCCAGCTATGTGTATATATAATCCAACACCTTTGCAGGTGATTTGTGAGAGTTAAAAAAAGGTGTGCAGAAATCTGAGACACAGTCTGGGGCAGCAATGGTAAGTACAATAGAAAGCTATCCTTCTGTCTGTATGATGTTTAGCTCAACCATCACCTTTTTATCCCTTTACTCTTCACTTCAGGAATCATCATCTTATGATATCACTTGTGTTCCCTCCTAGTCAGCAAAGCACGCACTTACACAAATATTATCTGTAAGCTTGTCCTATTTAAGTCAACCGGAGACCTGACTTCACTGAAGTTAACAGGACACAATTACATATTTCCTTCAGGACATGTTTAAGTATTTTACCAAATAGGGACAGACTGTTAAAATGGGGTTTTATGATTTATAGGAAGGCTTCTGAAAGAGGGAACAGGTTTTTAAAGACAGTGTTTCCTATTCTTTTGTCTAAAATCAAATTGGTTTTGCTGATCGAGTGAATTCTGGGTGCTCTTGGGTTGCACAAATTCCATATGCTAAATACCTGTTTTTCCACTCTGCAGCTCAATTATTTTAAAACATGTAACTTGTGATAAAATAAATCTAGTTTGCAAGTCTTCAGTATCAAAATGAAATTAAATACAAGTGGCAACCTCAGAAACACTTGAAATAATACCGAGCAGAGGGAGAAATGAAAGAGGATTCAACTGACCAGCAGTTGATTTCATGTTAGCTCAGTTTCACAGGAGAAGAAATTTGCATAGACCTCTGCTCAAACATGACATGTTGGTAGTGTCATGAATTTATTGATCTCTATCTTGCCTCTGTTCTTATTTTTCAGTCTCATTTAACCTTTCTCATGTGTTCTTTTGTAACATGAGAGGGGAAGAAAATAACAGGGCCAGCCATTCCCTCAAAGCACAGGAGACCCTCTACTGTAAGGGGTTAAAAAGAAGACAGTACAGTGACTCCTTCAGAAATGCTGCCAGAGAATGACGACTTGTGATAACTGTTTCATGGGAGAAGGAGGCAAAAAATAGATTTCTTCAACGTAAAAATAACTCATCTAGGAACCAGGTGCCCTAAAAAAGTCAGAACATCTTGATGATATAAGAAGGAAATGGTCATGACTATGAGACATATAAACATTAAGGGCATCAAGGGCAATCTCCTCCCATGCAGATCTGTAAAGACCCTGGCTCCATCTTCCCAGTAACCTCCTTCTAGGTACTGGCAGACTGCTCTTAGGTCTCCCAGAAGCCTTCAGGATAAAGACCCTTATTCCCTTAGCCTCTTCTTATGGGTCCCATCTGCATTGCACTGGCTGTATGTGAGGCTGGGAGGCTTGTTGCACCGTCCCGCAGTGGCATGCTCCTCTGTTGCACGTGAAACAGAGGGGTCCTTTTTTTTTGGAGAGGTGTCTCACTACGGACTATTGCTGATGCTGAGCTGATTATAAGCTTTTATGATTAAAAGGCCGTTCCTAGCTTTTATCAGGTAATGTAATCAAAGAGCTTAAATACCCACTGTCATACGGCAGTGGTGGCTGCCACTAGCTGTTTTAACATTAGCGTTTTTAACAGTTGCCATTTGCAAGGAACTAATTCCACCTTTGCACCAGAAGTGCTGTAAATCTCATCACGACATAAGACAGGCAAAAGGCATGAGGATTTCAGTGATGATCACTATCTCAGTAATTAGAAACTTTGCTAATTCAGCCAATTTCTGATGAGATAAGATGCACATGCACAGCCCTTTCCCTCACCCACCCACTCATGTTGATCTTCTCTCTACATATTAAGACACCAGACATTTCTGGCAGTCCAGCAGATATTAATTTTCCAAAGTAAAAACAACATAGGAGGTACAAGAACATACTGTACACAGGAGAGCTTTGACTACAGTTTAAATGCAGCCAATTTCTACGAAGTGGGTCAAAAACAGTCACGTTGTTAAAGGATACACTTTAAACTGAAAAAAAAAAAATAATCAAAGGATTATTTTCAAAGCAGTTTGTTGCAGAGAGAAAAAGTACCTTGTCTCCTAAAGGGCTGGAGAGTCTCTTTTGTCTACTGTTGCCGAAGTTAACTATGGTTAGTTTTGGCATGCTGCTGTTTAAGCTCCATGGCTGGCGTACAGTTATCACTAATTAAACACAGTGGTCATACCAGTGGAAAATTCAACAGTTTAGTTTATGCTGCTGTAAAAATGTAATGAAATGTACTCTTTTGGGCTTGATTTAGAAAAATCACCACTGACGTCAATTCCATAAATTAGTAATCCTATGTTAGACCAAGGTCATTTTCATATTAAAAAAAGAAAACACTAAACCTGAGTTCAAATAACATTAAGAGACTGCTCTCAACTCCAGACAAAGATGGGAATTTGCAGTAGAGGTTAAATCTTTTCTTGACAAAGAAGAATTGACAGGCCTTGCTGAAATTGCAGCATGCAGTACAAAAGCTTCCTACTGCAACCGTGTAGGTATATTTTAATTGTGATCAATAATCCTTACACAGTCTTACCCAAGTGATTGTGAGGCTTTATGGATGAAGTTTTTTCAAAGTGGACTGCAGTCATCTAGGTCTAGCAGTACACATGATTGATTTTGCAGTAAAGGCCTCTTTTGGGGCAGAAAATTTCATTCATCACAAATCATTCTGCAGCTTTTTTACTTGACAAAATCACCAATGGATCTAAACCAAACTCGAGGGCATTTGGACCCAGCATTAGGAGTAAAAGGTTAGTACTTTCACCTGGTCTTGCATCCCTTTTGTGTGTTTTTATAGAAATACTGAAAAAAATGCTGACTCTTCAAAGAAAAAAGAAAAAAGGGAAGAAAGAAGGTGGGGTTATGCATTGTAGGTACCTGGGAGAGCAGGGAGTGGGACTAAAGGACCACATAGGCCCCTGCTGGTCCTGTTTCTTGTGTTATTTCCTTGCCATGGAGAAATACATCAACAAAAAGACTGCAATTGTTTATTCATACTGGAATGCTGTTCATGATTTACCTCCTCAGCTCTTTCAGCCATGATGGTCTCCTGTATAAATATGTATTTGGACAAATTGGAATGGCTATTTTATTTATGAAATAGACCATAAAGACTCCTGTGGAGTTTTTGACACCACACCTTGTAATGTGTATTATATCAAGCTGCACTATGCAGCAGTTATGAGGAAAGTACTCTATGGCTATGCATTTTTTACAGAAAAGCTAATGAAATTCTATTATGCGTGTTCTGTAGCTAGTTTTCAAAAGTTAATAATGTGTTCTGTTTGATTTAGGGCTTAATTCAGCATATGGGCTAATTGCATTCAAAGTTTCATTTTATTTTTAAAAAGCTGAGATCTTTTTGAATTATAGATGTGCAACCAGAACACCCTTAACTGGTAAACTTGTATTTTTTCCTCCCTCTCCTTACTTAGAGAGTGTCCAAACCAATTTTAGTTATAATTTAAAGTATATTTTTCTTGGCCACTCTTAACTAGCTACAAGCCCAGAAGAGTGTGACCAGACATCTGGACATCTTGGACTTCAATTGACTGCTCTGATCTCCTGAAAAAATAAAACAAGCTATTCCATGAGCACCAGAGCTAACAGAGCCTGGTTTCCTATGGATTTGTGTCCCATTTCCTTTATATCCCAACAAATAATAAACCCAGCTAGAGACAATATATCCTGTGGCTGCTCTGGAGCTACAAGTGTGCTAATTGCCCAGCCAATATGCTCATGCTCTCTGGCTGGTCAGGATGTGTGTGCTGACTGTCTGTCTGGCCTCCACCAAGCAGTGTATATATCTCGCCTTTCTAGAAAGGCTAAATACTGTCTGGTGGGGTAGGGGCATTGAGTGGAAGGCAGAAAGGTACTTTCTGACAATCACTTATTTTAATAAGTGGTTCTTACCTTTACTCAGCATACTACTTACTAGAAATGAGTTGTCTTTCAGACTTTTATCCCTCCGTATTGGCCAAAATAGGTCGTGATTTCATAAACTTTATTTTTTTTTCCCTTATGAGAGTACGTTAAAACTTGGGGAATGCTAAAATGTTCTTTTCCTTGCTGATGCTTTTTCAGCTTCCTTTTTTGTATAGATAAATGTGTTTTCAAAAACAGTGCTCCTTGCTACAGTTACCTTCCCCGTTACCTTTTCTAATGAAAGTCACTATTTCATTTGAATTGGGCACATGATTAGTAAATGCAAGGAAAGCGTGCCAAGAGTTCTACAGTATTCAGTTTAGCACCTAAATACTATTATTATTAGTTTGCAAGTAAGCTGTAGAGCCTTAGGTGGGAGCTTAGCAAACTGCATGAATCACACATGTAGTTTAAGACTGTCAAATGTAAAAGTGTGAAGTCCATATTTAGTTGCTTAAAAAACAAATGTGAAAACTGCCGAGCTCCCAGAAGCTTTTACGAAAGCCAGAAGTTTTGAATACTGATTTGGGAGCCTAAATGCAGGATTTCCAAAAGAGGTTTAGAGGTGTTTGCAGCCAGCTCCCAATAATGTTTAATCAGAGTTAAGTGCCTAAGGCGCTTTGAAAGTCACAGCCTCCCAAACATAGCTCCGGGGCCTTCCTTTGAAAAGTCTGTGTTTTTCAGGGACAGAGAGGGAATGAGTATATTTGTCTTTATGTGCATGTGTAGATGAGCTAAAGACGACATCAAAGATTATGAATGCCAGATTCAAAACAAGCAAGAAGCAGTGGTTCTTCATGCACTTTGCCTAAAGATGTTGTGGATGCGAAAAACATTTTTGGGTTCAAGGGGAGATGGAACAAATTCACAGAAAAGAAGTCTATCAAAGGTTACTAAATAAAGAGAAACCATGCCTAGCTCAGAAAGTCCCTAAGCTGAGAATAGTTGGAGGCTGGCGGAGTTTTAGGAGGAAGTATCATATGTAATTGCCCTTTTCAAACTCTACCCTAGACAGCTGATAGAGACAAGGAGTATCCGCAATAAGCTGGGAGCAATTTACTGTAGGAAAAAAAGGGAAGGATCTTCACCCATGACCCTCTGCCTTGTTAGCACAAGCTAGCAAAAATCATAGTCCAGCATTGGGGAATGTAGCTTTGGTGATGCAGTGACACTTCTCCATCCGTTACATCCCAACAGAGGAGCAAGTCACACGTGATCCTAACCAGAGAACTGGTGCTCCCAGTAGATTTCAAAAAAAGGCAAGCAGAAAGACTGGTTTGTTTCAGAAGGATAAAAAAAAGGGGGGGGGAAGCAACAAACCAGAAAACATGATGTGATTGAAACTCTCCCAAAAGGAAATAAGCAACAACCCAAACCCTAAAAATGGCAGGAACTCTTTTCATGTTGCCTGTCCTTTGCAGTCGTGTTACACCCAGTATTTAAGGTTTATTTCTAGGCCATCCAGTTCTTCTTACTGGCAGCGCCTGAGTTATCGCACACACTCTTGCAGGGTGTGGATTTTTTTTTTAAACCCCACAATTTTAGCAAACCTTTCAAGAATGTTTTACACAGTGATATCAAAGAATCAATTATTCAGGCTGGTTTTAGGTAGATTTTCCCTCCCCCATTTCCTTGGTTATTGAAGAAAACAGTGAATTTGGATCAGACATTCAGTTATCCAGTCCAAGATACATTCTTTTTTATTTTAACTGCACTGCATCAAGTTGACATATGATGTGACACGATGTAACATAACATAAAACAACATTTCTCTGCATAACACATTAGAAATTAAAAATAAATATTTCCTTTGGATCCCATCGGTACTATCAATTTCACTTGCACATCTCTAAATTATGTTTGTTCCTCTCATGTCTTGCCTCTTAGCCGCTTGCTTAGGTGAAGAACCAGCCTCCCCCTCCCAATATATTAGTTAATAACATGTATAACATGTCCGTGTTCTTGGCCTCTAGAAACGCAGACAAAAACCAGTTCTCTCCTATGAAATCTTCACTGATGTTTGGGCTGATTTTTTTGTTAGTTTCCTTGTTTTCATAAAAGTTGTCATTAGGTTTAAAGAAAAATTAAAGCCTGAAAAAGTGAAATAGAATCTGAGCAGGTAATAAAATGTATCTTAATATTCATCATGCAGATAATTACATGAGTACATAAGGAAATCAGAAACATTAATATGATTTAATAATGATAAAGTCAGATTGTCTCCATATAAAATCTACGGATTCTTCCCCATTAGTAAAAATTACATTGGGGATTAAAAACTATATGATTCCTGACAATTTATGGAGAATCAAATAATATTTTTAAGGACTTTGGAAAATATTGATATCCTCACTGGTATCAGTGAGGAAAATGAGACTCACAGAAGTGCACGTTTTTAAAAGCACTCTCTTATGTATGTGTCATGGTTTCCAGGCTCTGTTTAAAGTCCTTTGGGCCTGATTTCCAGAGGTGTTGATCAAATGTGGTTCATTTTGACTTCTAATGCAGCTGTCAGCATGATGTCCTCGAGAAATCAAAACTTTTGGTCCCTAGTTGCCAAACGCAGTAAAGAAGCATAATAATGACGCCAGGACTAGTCACCGGCTTAGCTGAAGAAGCATGCGTGTGGCAAGTTAGGGGTAAAGTACAGATCTCCCAGGTACCAGCTCTGTGATGGCTCTGCACCATGCGGTGAGGGAGACTTGAGGTTAGGCTTTAGGAAGACCTTAGTTGCAGTTAGGACAGCCAAAGCACAGGCTGCTAGACGCGGTGGTGGAGTTGCTGTTACTACTGCTCTTTAAGAGCAGGTTAGGTAAACGTCTGTTAGGAATAACATAGGTACTGGAGAAGGAAAAAGTAATGTCTCCTGAGGTCCCCTTCAGCCCCGTTTTGTGTGTCTCCGTGTAGGTATCCTTGGACGCTCTTTAACTATAGCTAGAAAAATGCCAGAAACATAGCTGCTTTAGCATTGCACTCTGGCTAGGGTGAAAAACCCTCCTGAGAATGGTGTATTGTGTAGTCAGAGCTGCATTGCACTCCACTGAAGGAATTCCCTGCCTCTGCTCCATAATGTCCACGTCTCCTTCTTTTTTGTAGGTTTGAATTTGCGTTTTTTTAGCTGCCTTTTCAGGCGACCCATTGTTGGATACTTACTTTTTTTCAGTGAATAAATTGTACTCCCTGTTACTCTCCCTTCCTTTGTTGGGTTTTGGTTGGGGTTTTTTTTCTGCTTTTTTTTTTTCTTTGATTGATGCTGTTCACAGCTCTCTGATTACTGAGTCAAATTTTGTTACTGCACCAAGCCCTCCCCCTAAAACAGGCATCATCTTTCAAAAGCAGCCTCAGCCCATGGGTATCCAGCTGGCAGTAGAAGTGTGCATTTCTCTGCCTTGAGACTCCTTCTTCCAGGAACAGCAGCAATAAGATGTGGTTAGGACCTATTGTTGTACCAGAAGGCTGCAATGCAAATAAATTTGTTGCTCTCTTTGATTGCAAGGCAATTCAATCAATTGCTGGGTAACTGCAGGGTAACTCAGCATCATTGACACGATTGTGGAAATGTTCTGCCTTTGAGCTGCAGCTTCTCTGACCAGCGTATGGCTGCAAACGTCAATAAGAAATCTCCCTCCATTTGTAATGATGCAAATAATTGATAGAGATACCATGCCTTTAGATAGTCGTTGCATCATGTTTGTCACATACTGCTGACTTTTAGTTGGTAGCATGATAACAGTAACTACTACAATTCAGTTGTGTATATACAACATATATGATAGCTTCTAACCCTGAATAAAGATGCTGGTTCTACAGATAATCTGGAGAAAAAACCATAAATATACCTAGTTTATAAATGTACAATATTTATAAGTGTGTCTATGTAAAATACAGACAGGACTGTGGTCTGATGGCTTTTAATTTCAGGAGATCACCCCTGCCTAACTGGGGACATTAAAATTAGCCTCAAAAGTAAACATGTGATGTTCTGAATTCTGCTTCTGTTAGTGGATTAGGCTTTGCTCCCACAACACAACTTAAGGGTGGGAGCTCATCCCAGGGGAATTGAACTGTCGGAGAGGAATGCCTGTAGTCTTAGATACTTGTTTGCACTCCCAGAGCTGGCAGCAGAGAGACAGGCTCCTCCAGAGCGTAATTCCCCATGTGTTAAAAGAGATGTCTAAAGCTGGTGAGATGAAAGACTTTCTAGTCATGTCTGTTTCTCTCTGTCAGTGAGAGGGAGACTGGATGAATTGCTTAGACTAGACAATTCATGTTTGGAAAGCCGAAGTTAGGTGGGAAGGCTCCCATCACACATCTCCAGAGACATGTGGGCTTTGCAAGCCCAGGGCTCTGCCTGCTCTCATATCATGAGCGGGGCTTGTATTTTATGGAAATGAAATAATTTGAAAAATTTCACAGGCATTGTAATAACCTAAACTGTTCAGGTGGTACATTATGTTTAAGAGACAAACATACAGGTTGGATGATATGTCTTTGGTTCCTAGCTACAGGTTAGCCTTCCTGTGCTGCCCCAAAGATTAATTGGTCTTTGGTACCCATCAGCTTTGGGAAAGACTTCTACTAAAGCCATGAACCTTCTGTTTTTTAAAAAAATATATATTCCTAGTGGGCATCAGCCAAATCTGCCCTGTAGGGCAGATAGATTAGGTGAGAGTGGCATCCTCTAAGTTCTTATCAACTGCTTTTTTCAAACTTTGATTGATCCTGATATGGCGCTTTTGTTTCTCACTCACCTGCAGAGCCTGGAGTTTGCACTGTATTTGGAGATCCTCACTACAACACTTTTGATGGACGGACATTTAACTTTCAGGGAACATGTCAGTACGTTTTGACAAAAGACTGCTCCTCCTCTGCCTCGCCCTTTCAGGTGCTGGTAAAAAACGATGCCCGTCGGACACGTTCTTTCTCCTGGACAAAGTCAGTGGACCTTGTGTTGGGCAGAAGCACTATCAGCCTCCAGCAGCACCTCACAGTGAAGTGGAATGGGACCCGCATCTCACTACCTTGCGAGACACCGCAATTTCAGATCGATTTGGATGGTTATTTGCTGAAAGTGACAACCAAAGCAGGTAGGGCAAGTGTGTGTGTGCCTTCTCCCTGAAGAACTTCTCAAGTGCAACATGAACAGGAGTCAGTAAAAAGCGTGATAGCGGTAATAAACTTAGTTATAACTCTTTAGCGATCTGAGGAACCCAAAGTGCTTTCAAAATCCCTGCAGCCCACAAGCAGACAGAGATCCCAGCTATGAGTCTGAAGTCTTTGCAGAACATTTGCTGAGCTCTGTTTCATTCTGCAGCTGACAATTAACTGCTTGCGTAGACGAATGTGCCATGATTTTCACTTCCAGTAACTTAAGAGTAGCTTATGCAGGGTCATCATTTCATACTTTTAGATAAGAACAGAGAGGAGATCAGTTCTTAAACATAACATTCAGGTTTTTTCCCAGTTGCAGCAACATACTTTACAGTCTAAGTGAGCAATTATATAAAATCATAGTTACTAATATCTGGAATGAGTTTAAGTTGTCAAATTATGGAAATATTTCACTGCGGCTACCCAGAAAAATGGAGGTCCTGGTTTGAAGACCAAGGCCTAATTTGCTGTTCAGTGCCATCTTGTTGGGCTTGCTTTGTGCTCGAGGAAGAGTTTGTCTGTGAGGAACAGAGAGTCCACATCACCAGAAGCAAAAGAAAATCAGAAACTTCAGAGAATTTGGTACCTTATTTGTAGAAACAGTGAAAGGAGATAGCAGACTGTCAGGTGTTTTGAGTCCTAGAAAATACATTAATTGTCAAAATGCTAAACCAGAGGACTTACATTTGTTTTGATAAACTGTCCTGAAACTATAGTATCCTTGCATAGATAAATACTGAGGGGAAGTTTAAAACTTTCTCATTAGCATGTGTTAGGTACTGCTGTAGTCCTGAGAGATTTCACTTACACAGTGAAGTACTGTTTCAGTGAGAATACTGTTTACTGTTAATTCAATTGAATGCCATGTGAAAGCAGTGAAACCAATCTTTCTTATGAAGTGATATGGTCACAGGCATGACGCATAGTCATACTCATTATCTAGCATAATTTTTTTTCAAGGGGGGCACCAGCACCCACTGTTGAGCTGAGAATTTAGACACCTGTTCATATAGCCCCTGGAAATGTAAGTCGGCATAATGTGGATCCCAGCTCTGGGCTCATTCCTCAAAGTGGCAATGCAGATTTTTGTGGCTGTCTGTAAAATGCACACAAGTTGACCATTATTCACAACTTCTAATTAGAAGCATCTTGAGGGTTTCTCTTTGCAGCCAGCTGAACGCTATGAATTCTGGCGATGTGGATTTCATTAGCCAACCACAGGCCAAGGAAAGGTTTTCAATCGGAGATGAATGACAGCTAATCCTGCTGCTATTCCATTTGTCTCTGGTGCAAGCCTAATAAATGACTACACATATCCTTGTCCATGTGTTGGCAGAGGGAGTGCAAACATGGCATATGACAACATACCAAACAGTGTGTAATCACTGCAAATTATAGCCTAAATAATTCCTCCCCTTAACGGAGCGGGATCAGGTTTCTCTCACTGAACGCAGCATGATGGGCCAAGTCCTCCTCTCCTCACCACGTAAAGCCTGGAAAGCAGCAGAACGGCATGGCTCCATTTTGCTGGGAGAGGACAAGCAGCAGCGAGGCTGTAGAGAAGAGGAATGTGCTGAGTAGAACTGGTTTAAAGACAAACCTTTTGTTCCACAGGAAATTCTGACTGCTGGGGGGAAAAAATTGGAAATTTTCTCTGTTTCAAAATGAAACATGGATATTTTTAAAAATATGCGTTTTGCCAGTGTAGGGTGCAAAAAGAGGGGGAAGGCGGAAGTAATGGAAAATAAGCAAAACCACTGCACCAGAAGCAAAATTTAAAGTAAAGTTGGGGCTGGGATGTGCAGGGTCTGGTCCTTACAGCTCAGCCAGCATTCCCATGGTTTTTGGTTTTCCTTTTGCAGAGCTGGGCGCTGAACCCTGGATAAAACAGGGGAGCCCAAAGCTTCAGGAAGCCCTGTGGTCCCTGGCTACAGGGCAATCTGCATGGCAGGGCTGTCCTGGAGTTGCATACCCTGAGAGTCCAGGCTTCCAGGCAGCCCACCAGGCAAGCTGGCAGGAAACCAGCTTGGAGCTTTGCCTGTGCTGCGTTGGAAGTTCATTGAATCTGATATGTCTCCCTGAAGCATTTAAGTTCTGATGAATTGGCATTTTCCAGTGAAAACCTGTTTTGTTGCTAAATTCCTCACCAGCTGTAGCCCTGGATGCCATGCAGCAGCAATTCTGGCACCCTGCACTTGCAGGTACTTCGTCATGGATGTGGTTGGGATGGTGTTGAGTCCTTCTCTATAATTTGTGTGTTATAAAGATGGGAGAGCAGAGGGTCACAGGGCTGGTGTTACTCATCTGTCCCTCTAGTGCAGGAGCATTTTTTGGTTGTTGTTGTTTCTGTGCTGATCTTTTGCATGAAGCCACTTTGCTGAGGTTTTCTGTACCACTTTGGCACTAAATCTTTAGGGAAGAGTGGTCTGCCAGCTCTCGCGGATGCCTTTACCATGAAAAATCATGCAGAACAATTGATGGGAGTTCCTAGCATGGGGAGCTCAGTGTGTGATGTGCATAAATCCAGAAGGATTATTTTTTAAAATGCAGTAGAGCCCATAGTGTGCCAAGTTAAGAAATCAAGTAACAAGTGGGTTAAGCATCCTTCAAAGAAAGGTGAAAATTGAAAAAAACCTAAAAAGTAACTCAGAGAATATTCCTTTTCTGCACATCCCCAGATGTGACAGATGCTGCATCCTTTGGCTTCATGTCTCTTGGATTCTGATCCTTGTCCAAGTGAATGGGAAACTCATCCATTTGGGGGGTGGGGGGGGCGCGGGGGGAGGAAAGGGGGGTATAGGCACCAAGAAACTCTTCCAAACAATTTCTGTCTGCCAAGGAGACCATTTCAAACATCACTCCATAGCATAATCCCGTCTGTCACAGCTCTTGTTGGTTACAGAAACCAACTCAATTTTCTGCTTGTGAACAAACAAAAAGGCACACATTGCACAGTGCGATCAGGCTCCGACAAAATTATCATGTGTGTAGGAGTAAATACCCTTCCTCGTTACCCCAAAAGGGAATATGCTCCATTATGGACAGAAACCTTTAGGCCATTCATCAAAGCTAGAAATTGCCCTTCCATCTGAGCAATTACAGCAGAACATAGTGTAATTAAACAATACCCAGCTAGAGGAAAGTACATCCTTTTGTGGTAGTTAAACTGTGAGTCTCTTGAATCAAATCCAATAATCAAAGCAGGACTCTCCGGATTTAAAAATGTGCATTTTTATGTGCTGAGATGAAAAGTCATAATTTTATATTATTCTTGTCACAGAGCAACTTATAGCAAGTAGATTAACTTAACTCTCACAAAAGACACACAAATACTGAGGATAATTTTAGAGTTAGGCTTTCATAATGAACGTGAGTGGTTTCACTGAAAGTCAGTAAGTTTTGGCTTGACAAAAAAAGTCGTGAAAAGAAAATTAAGATAGAATGATTAGCCAGTCTGTTGTGACTCTGCTTAAAGTCAGCAGCTTCTGAGGGAGCTTGTTTGGGGAAGAAGTTGAACATTGCCTTAAAAACTGGAGTTATTTTCTGAAGAGAACTGTTGAGAATTTGTATCTTGATGCTTCAAGCTTTGAGAAAGTTTATGTGATTCTCAAGTCTGAAGAAAATTTATAAGTTAATGGCAAGGTTTTTCTAAATGCCAGCACGGCAGTATTAATCTGGTGCCTGCAAATCAAGCTGTGTTTTGTTTTGTTCTGTTCAGCGTTGTCAGAAGCAAAGACAGCTGGAATTTGAATTTGTCCAGCAACGATAATGTATGAAGCAGCTTAAAAGGCAGCTTTCCCCCTTGCCACTGTGCTGGCCTCGTTAACAATTGTAGTCTTGCACAATTTCTCAGTTGGCTGGGTGTAAAGTGCCTTTGGAGGAGGACAGAGTGGGTTTATTAGATAACTTGAAAGCGCTTTCAGGCATAGTCAGCTCAGGACATATTTACGCTATCATTGCTAACCTATAGTGATAAGAGAACAAGATGCAATAGACTGTAGTGACTGGTGATGCAGAATTACCTGCACAACCTTGCTGGGTAAATCGTTCCCCAAACTCTTGGTGACATGGTGTAAACCACACAAGCTCCAGGACAGCGTGCACCGATGGCAAAGTACCCCTTCCATAGCCTTAATTGCCGTTTGAGCCTCACCCTGTTTCTCTGTGGCGCGGGTAGGAATTGTCATAGGAGACAATGGGATGTGTTGCTAAAGGAAGGGTTCCAGCTTTGAACTGAGTCACTGGTATGTTAATTACTTACATGAGGATAGGGCAGGATATGGATCACATAGTGACAAGCACTGATTTACAAGAGGAAAGGGTGGTGCTAAGCCAGCCCACACAGCAAATGTAGAAAGCTGCAGCGAAGCCCTGGTCCTGCACCGTGGGGTGATGATGTTTGATATTCTTGGCCAGGCAAGGAGAAGAGGGTAAAATCCAGGTTATCCGCTTTAAAAGCAGGTTCCTGTGTCTATCCTTAACTAACTGCTGCACACACGTACTTTATGGGAACAAATTAACGTCAGCAAAATGATTTGTGATCTTCAGATGCAGGGTTACTGCAGAGATGTGAAGTAGTAGCATTCATCAGACATTGGAAATAATTATAGAAAGACCATTTTTGGTAGAAGTTAAGCAGCAGTGATTCTTGGTATTGTTTTTATTCCTCATGATACCAAAAATTGCTTTTCTTTATGAGATACATGTTTACTCCTCAAAGGATGGAATTCATTTAATTTACAGTCACCCAGGTGAAAACCAGTTTAGTCTCCACCTGATCTGTGGGCCCTCTGGAGTATCACTGGAAAGAGAAAGGCATTCAGAAGGTAGTTCATGCCTTCTGCATTAGACACCCATGTTGTGACCCAGAGCTGCCTATTTCTCTCCATCAAAGAGAGGGCCCAGACAGCTGACTTACTTACACTAGACACCTAGCTTTTAGATGGGTACAGACAGGTAAAATGTATTTCATCCACAGAAAGCAATTTTTAATTTTGATGTACTAGAAGTGCAAAACCTCACTGTAAAACAGATCGTAGCAGAGCACTTACATCCCAGCCATTCTGTGAAGGTTAGATGTTTACCGTCATTCCTCAGTGTTGCGACTTATGAAGACAACTTCAAAAGGCTGGTAATTAATGCCTTTTGAATGAACAGTTTGAATCCAGTCCAGAATGCCTTCTTACTACAGTTTTACCCATCTGACATATCTTTGTGGTCATCTTTTTAACTCTCTTTGCCCATACAAATAAGGTACTTATATTGGAACAATTCTGTTCACCCAAATGAGTGATCAGTGTCAGCTTTGCAGGCAAGAAAAGGATGTTTTCCATAAAGTGGTCACTGGTGGAGTCTCATGGGGCAAAGACACCTTTGTATGCCCAGGACCTGTGCAATGGGTGACAATGGCTGAAATTCTGGGCCCCTTGCGAAATCAGCTAGAAATTTGCCTGAGCAAATTCAATTTGCAGAATTTTGCAAGAGCCCTCTTTTGATCCTGAAAGTAGTTTTGCCTTGGCTCCATATTTTTTAGGATAACCCCATTCATTAGCAAGGAGGAACAAAAGGAAACAGAGATAGGCATGAGACTATTGTAATTGACTGTGATTTAAGTAACACTACACTTGCCAGAGGCACTTACTGGGAGGTATACAGAAATCTAACAACATTATCAGAAGGAAGCCAATGGCTTTGTTTAAGTTCCCATGAACACTATTTCACAAACATAAGGCATAGCTCGTTATCCTAAATTTCTTCTTCTCTTCTCTTTTTGTGTGTGTGTGCATGCTTTTGTCTCATCTCTTTATTAGGTTTGGAAATCTCATGGGATGGAGACAGTTTTGTGGAAGTCATGGCTGCGCCACATCTGAAAGGCAAACTCTGTGGTCTGTGTGGCAATTACAATGGGCACAAGCGAGATGACCTGATTGGAGGGGACGGGAACTTTAAGTTTGACGTGGATGACTTTGCCGAATCCTGGCGCGTGGAGTCCAACGAGTTCTGCAGCCGCCCGCAGAGAAAACCTGTGCCCGAGCTCTGTCATGGGACGGTGAGGGTGAAACTCCGAGCTCACCGGGAATGCCAGAAACTCAAAGCGTGGGAGTTTCAGAGCTGTCATTCAACAGTGGATTATACCACATTTTACCGGTAAGTGTGGCTTGCTGCGGAGGGGGATAGTAAGTTACCACGCAAGGAGAAAAAAACCACACAGTTGGCCCAATTTCAGTAGCATTTGAGCACATGCTTTGAGCTGCTTTTGCTAAGAATTAATATAGAGGCTTAGAGTTACATTATGATGAGCTTTTCCGAGTCAGGAAACAGAAGAAGATGGTCCTGAGCTAATAAAGACCTGAGCAGTCAGCAGTGAGAAAGGCAGACAGGCTCGTGATCACCTAGAGAAAAAGTACTTTTGGAGACTGAGGAGAGAGGGGGAAGAGACTTCAAAACATTTTGGTAAGCTCTTTCTGATTTCAAAGTCAGCTGTAAAGTTGAGGCTGACTTCAATTACTATTACTTGTGGTCCAGAGAAGTGTGTCTTCCCAGAAGCATTTTGAAAATGGCTTTATTAAAGCAGGGATATTAACTATTACTAGTGCCTCTTGGATGGTGTAGTTTGTGGGTTGAGAGTTTGAAAGGAGAGAGTTAACAAAAAGTTCAGTGCATGCCCATCCTGCCCTGGGAGCAAAGGAAGACAGACGAGGATCTAGAAGCCTTGTCCGAGTGCATTATTTAAGATTTTTTTGTCTTTAAACTGCTTCCAGTCTAAACCACAGAGACATCATTTCTGTTCTTTAATTGGCATGAGTTTATTTGCCCATCACTCAGTAAATAAAATTGGCTTTTCTTTTCATTGCCTGACATAAAAGATAAAAGCAAGCCGAGTCACAGTTGTATGATGGCGGATGAAGCTGCCTGATCTCTGCGCTCCCAGCTTTCCCCACTTGTGCACATCTGCTGAACTATTGGGCTTATTAGGAAAAGCTTTCTAAGATGACTCCATTTCCCTCATGAATTGCCTTTCCTCTTCTTTTATAATGAGACAGAAATACTTTTATCTACCCCAGCAGAATACTTCTGGGACTGGGATATGCTAGAAGATGGCACACAGCTTGGCTTGTAGTCCGTGTGCTTCTGCCTTCAGTTTGCTATAGTGTATCCCTGTGCTAGGAGCCTGGCAAAGAGTGAAGATTATATTGTGTGCAGGTTATAATACTTTATCTTTTCCAATGGCTGGAGGCACAGCAGAGAGCACTAGAGATGCTAACACACACACACACACACACACACACACACACACACACAGAGGGTCTGTTGAATGCATTTCAGCAACTTTCCCATCTCACTTCCATCGTCCTCTAAAGGTAAGTGATGACAATGCAAATGGAAAACAGGCACAGAGAGATTTGTTTCATTTTGCGGTGGATTTTTTGTCCCTTTTTTAAAGTAGCTTGTGATTAATTTAGTGCAATACGCTTCCTGACACCACAGCGGAAAATGATTTATATTTTGGCTACAGCAGCCAGAAAAAAAAAAAAAATCTCTACATGCTTGCACACAAGAATTACCATAGAGCATTTCTGTACCTTTAAAATGATGTGTTCTATTTGTCCTGGAAAGACAATGAAATCAAGCAAGTATTTAATTTGATTATATCCTTTTGTAGAAAAGTCTACTTTCCCTAAGGAAACTTTATGTTGAAATGACCCTTATAATCTGTCAGAAGTAGCTGTTCGTTTGCTTCCGTTTAGATGTTGCCAGCTGTTAGAATGCTCAGCTCCCAACACAAGAATCAAAGATAAAATATAAATTAAAATTAAATAATGGTATTTAGTAGAATGCTACTTCTTGTTAGAATCTGACAAAGTTGTAGCAAGCAATTTATTCAACAACCATGGCCATTTTTCATACTAGGAAATTCCCAGGAGGTAATGATTATGAGACACGCACTCAAGAAAGTTCTGGGAACCTTTCTAACATAAATCTTTGCATATATAAATACATGTGTGCGTGCGTGTGTGTGTGTATGTAAGTATAAATATGAGTACTTAAGAGATTTGCATTTTTCATTAATTTTTTCAAAGAGCCCATTGCTGGTGATGTACTTCTGTAGAAAATTTAAATTACCATTAAAAGAAATTTAAATTAACATTTACATCTTTTTACTGAAGTCTTTTAGAAGAGCATATCTAGTCAACGTTTTCTAATTTCAGGCTAGGTTTAACTAAAATTTTTCCAATTCTGCTTTGCTGACTAAGAACAAGCTCTTAGCAATAAGAGAAGTGAGGAGGAAGAATGGTAGAGTCAGGTTCTCTCATTTTTCTATTCATCTCCTCTTTGAAATGAATAGCTTCTCAGTTTTTACCCTCCAACAATTACATATTATGGATCTTTTCCATTTGAAATACTGCATTCTCAAGAGTTAACCTTTCTTGGTCATTCTTGCCTGTATTATCAACATTGCTTCATTTTCATTATGCTGCTCTGGTAGTGACCTGCTGTTAATACGAATTCTCAGAAATAGAAATAAACTCAGCAGGAACATTACGAATTAGGGTGTGTTTTCTCCAAATACCAAAAAAGGCAGCGAACAATGCATTGCAAACATTTGTCTGACATTGCGTTACTGAGGAGATTTCTGTGAAGACGTCTCAAATTAATTTTAAGTCTCATTCTTTTTACAGCTGTAGTTTCTCCTTTTGTTCGCCATCCAAAAAACATATACAGCAAGATTGCCACAATTTTTAAGTGAAAAGGATATGGTTAATGTTTTAAAGAGTAGACATCTAGCTGCATGGTTGTGGGGTGAAGAACGGCTAGCTCCTGAGCTTGACCTTGATAGATCTGTGACACCTTAGGAGAAATGGTTTTGCACCTTGCCCTTTACCCTTTTTTGATATTGTGACTTTGGTGACTAGTGTGTCGCTGCAAAGCACGTGGTAGAAGAAAGCACAATATAGTGCAGAAGGATTTTGAAATAGTCCAAAGTGCAAACTAACAATTTTAGCATCTAATTTTATACCACTCTTTTAATTCTTTGTTTTGTAACTAGACACATTTTATGGACTTTTAATTGTGGTTTGTTTTGTTTAGTTTTGGGTTGGTATTTTTTGTTTGTCTTCAATGCATTGCTAGTTGTTCAGTACTCGTGAGTAATACTCTAAAAATAACCCTTAGGGTTGAACTTTATGGAGGCAAGTTCATTAAGCAGGGAAACGATTTTGAATTTACAGGAGATTTTGGTAAAGTCTGGACAAGGAAGGGATTAGCAGTGACAGTCATCACCATTGCCCCTTGTCTATTTTGATCTTTTAATATGGCTGAGCATCCTGGATTAGTCCTTGCCAAAAAAAGAAAAAGTTACCAAGGTTACTCAGAAGCAGGTTTTTAGAGGGGATACTTTGACCATGTACACAATAAACCTTGCTCCTGAAGCTGCTCTTGAGTATAAGCAGCACTAAAAATAGGTAATACCATGTGAATTTCTCATGCTGCTGTTACCAGAAAAAGCTCTATCACGTTATCAAGAAATATTATGGTACTATTTAAGCTCTTGGATGAGGATTTGGGGAGTTTAGGGGACTTGAGGAAGGACAAGAGGACTTTCTGTGCTCTCCAAGCCCTACCCCGTGGCTGATGTCATTGTGTATCTTCAAGCTGTGCTGGAGCAGGAACCCGGAGGTGACTCCAGCCCCGGTGAGGCCAGGGAGCAATGTGGCGTGGGGGGCAGGTCCCCAGTGTGCCCCCATGCCTGCTTTCCTCAGCCATGGGTGACGCCTCTCGGGAGCCTCCTTGGGAGGCACAGGAGCAGGCAGCCCCAAACAGAGGTGCGGGGACCGCAGCGAGAGAGGCACACACGCTGCTCGATACAGCGACAAGTTGGGCTGCGGGAGACACCGTAAAGGAAGGCACAGGGCCAATACTCCTGGTAACACCTGCCCTCATTAGCATCCATGGCTTTCTAATAGCTTTTTTTTAATAGTTCGGTATCACCGACAGATTTGGAACGTGACATCAACACGATATCAATACATCACCCACTTCTAATATGCCTACGCAGCAGCTGAGTTCATACATGACTAGTTAGACATTGCTCAGGACTCTCACTGCTGCTGTAACTTTGGAAAAATATTCAATGTTTTACTTTTGCCATGCAGTAGATTTCCCCATCTGAGATTGGAAAATTTCTGCTCCTAACTCGAGACAAGTCTTTTCATTGTTATTACTCTTCCTATTATTATTATTATACATTCTCATTGTTGTAGCTATTATTATTATTGTTATCATTATTATTATTACTACGCTTTTAACAGACAGCTGCATACCAAATAATTAGCTACTCTTTTTCTCTTTTGTAATTCTCCTAAGAGGTATGTTTTTCTCTCAAACACTTGTATTTAATCATGTTCAGTATTTTATGGCAAGCAGTAATTAACATAGTAATAGCCTCATTTGTTTGAATCTGTTAATCAAATGCATTCAGGAATTGCAAATCTACTTTATTGCAATTCTTGTCTTAAATGTTCTTGTGACTGTGCTGACATTACTCCATCTTAGCTCTCAGTTAATCAGTTAATGAGTTTCTATTTCAGTTAACCAATTAACTTTATGCAGTTAACTGCTGCAGTCTTGCAGTTTTTCCAAAAATTTCCACTTAACTAGAGAAAATGTTATTTTTTAGAGTTAGAGCATAAATTGCAATGTTGTGTAGTCCGTCAGCTCCCTGTTATTAAGTTTGACACATATAGCATGAATGGCTGCAGACAGCATGTGAGCTGTAGCATTGCTAAGTTAATTACCAGCTCTATTTAAAAGATGGGGACCAAGAGTTTGTGGCTTTGAAGCAGAAGGTTTGAAGGTTTTTGTCCCTGTTAACAATGATGTCCTACAGCTGTAAAATTCATGTGGTTATGCCCTTATGTTCACTCAGCAGGATGGCGCAAAAGAAACGTAGGCTGAAGAATGACTTCAGAAAAGCCTGTTTCAAGTGTTAAAGGGGTGGGTGGAAGTGGGATCTCTGGAGCCCTCTGTTCGCTGCCACCGGTGCGTATTGCGAAATTCTCCCCGCCAGGTTTTCTGGTCCTGGCTGTGCACGTGGGCATAGCAGTTGCCTGCGCTGCTCCAGCTGAGGCCAGGCTGCTCCAGGGCTTGTCTGCGGTGTAACCGAAGGGCAGCTGAAGCTCCAACCGCTCACAGGGTGACTCCTGCCCGGAGCCTGCTCCTGCACCAGCCTCCACATCTGTCTTTCCACCCACCCCAGGGCAGAGCTCTGGCCAGTCCCTCTCTTCAAGACAAGCCAGTGGTGTTGGCTCGAGAAAAGGACCGATGGCACGAAGCCGTGGCTGGTCCCCTCATGGACCCAGCACAGAGCAGAGGCTGTTGTTCCCACTCACCCTCGTACTAAGGTAGGGATGTTCCTGTGCCTGTCAGACCGCCTCCCCAAAGCTGGCCCTGAGTCTGGGTACTGGGAGCAGCGTTACCACAACAGAGAGGAGCTCAGGATGAAACAATTTACTCAGTACTGAGCAGCTGTACGACCCAGGGAACTTCTGGTTAGAATGGAATTTAAAAGTATTTGAAATAATAATTGTATTTTTTTTAAGCAAATCTGCACTAGGACTTGAGTTTCCTATAAGCTAGATGCTCCACTTCCCAGTCTGCTCTGTTCAGCATCTTTGACTCTTCCATCCATTTGAAGTTACCACTGGAGCTTTAGTTGCTTGCATTGTTAAGTGCTTAATAATTCAAGCTTTCTGTACAGAAATACTCTGCTTTATATCATTCTACTTATACAAGGTGATCCTTTGCAGATCTGCATTGGAGAAATGTGCAAAGGACTAAGCTTAAATGCGTAGGCACTGGGAGAGAAACGGTGTTCCCAACCCTTACAAGAGCACTGGTGCTTGGGAACACATTTTCCATGCATATCTGGCTGGGTTGCCTGCTGCCTTTACTTTATGCCCCTTTACGAATTGATGTGATTCGCCAAAACACTTCTAAATGTCATCCTGCACATCTTGTGTAAGGCCATGATGAACTCACTTGACATACAGGTAAGAGGCACCACGACTTACATTGCTGGTGACCAACAGTGCTTAGAAATGGGAGAAAATGGACTTTGTGGTGTCCAATGCACTTTGGGATATCTAGAAGCAAGCCTCAAAATTTGCTACCTATATGCTGATGGTAAGGAGTACTCCAAAATGCCACATATATATAAGTCTATAGATCACCACTGGTTTAAGCCTCCTTGTTGAAGTGTTTTTCATCTGATGTAGCCAAGAGTGAGTGCAAGCTGCCAGAAAAGTACTGTTTAGATTTAAGGATTAGAAGTTTGGATTTGGACAAATAGGTTGAGTGGTCAGAAAAGATAAATCTGAAGCCAAGCTGAGCACAATTATCTGCAGATCATGATTCCTCTTCATCTTTCCCCACACCCCTGCCCCTGGTGGGGTATTTTTCATGTAACCAAGCCCCATCCACTTGTGTCTGTTTAGAAAAGTGCCTCAGGAATTTGAGGCTAGAAAACGTTCTTCTCTTTGTATCAGTGGTTATTACAGCTGTAAAACATTGAAGCAGTGCCAGAGGATTCACAGATGTCTCCTTTCCTGTTGAGGTATTGGGAATGGGGGGGATGAGGGTGGAGAGGGCTCCAAAATCTGACAAGACCATGGTGTTGGACAAACACCATTCACCTGGGACCATCCATGGCTTGCTTCCAGCGGAGAAGCGCATGCTTCCCCGATGACCCACTTTGTGCTTCCCTATATGGAAAGTTAATGATTTTTTTTTTTTTAACAGGGAAAGATTTTTTTTATAGGAAAACCAGATGAAGCAGCATACTACTCTGTGATTAAAACTCAGGGAAGTTTCCTTTCTTTCAAAGGATGACATGTCTGGAATGTGTTTGTTTTGCTTACCTAATTACATGATCACAACCCTACCTGATGCTGTCCTTTTGCACTGAATGAGATGTTATTTCCTACTGCTTGCAAGTGCAATATGAGGCTTCTTTTCTCTCTTTTCCAGGAAAGAAATCAATTTGTGATTATCATGCATGCAAGTTTATAGAGGCTTATTACAAAAACCTGCTTCTGCCTAGTAAAACTTCATTTCTTTCTGGTTTATTACCTGGCTCAATGAAATTCAAGTCAGGTGTTTCATAACCAAATACTGTCTTCCTCATTGCCCAGTGTCTGACAGATGTGCGACTCTGCAAGTGAAAATGTAAGGTCAATTTGACTGAGACAAAAATGATCCTGAAGGATGGTAGGAACTATGGGGAAGGGAGGAGAGGGGGAGGCATCTAACATAAAAGCAAGGTACCATAAATGCCCTTCTCATTTGTTAATATGGACTGCATTCTCAGAACTTGTTGTTCCTGGATTGTCTTTAACAGAAGTTGGGTAGGGTGGTTTTGTTTGTTTTTCTACAGTGCCTTGGAGTCACGGGATAAAATCCCAATTCATTGAAGTCAATGGGAATTTTGCTATATTTGGACAACAGGTTTTCATCATGGTGACTGTTCCTGTCCCATACAGGTTTATTACACTAACCTCTTGCATCAGTTAGTAATCCTTGGTTAGCCTTCCCACCATTTGCTTTACCACAGACAATTTAAGAAAGCTTCAACTAGTTCAGAGACAGTGGGTCCATTCTTCACTGGGGTAGACAAAGTGAAACGCACTCACATTGGGGCTCCCAGATCCTGTCTGCTTGCCACTTTTTTCCTAGGGGAAATCTAAGGGGTGGCTTTCCAGGGCAGAAGACCTAATTTGTCTGGCCATAGGCAACTGAGAGATCCTTTCTGTGTTTCACTAACTTGAATTCACTCGTGGTTCTTTTTCTTGGCTGTAAGAATTTTGTAGAAAAAGCCTGCAATGCTAAGTCTGCTGTCCCTCACATTTTTCAATTTTTTTTTTTTTTTAATCTGATAGGCTTTTACACATGCCCTAGGCATAACTTCTTTAACATAGAGTTTCCCATCTCAGATATCCTTATTAAAGCTGCAGTCTTAAAATACCACTATTTCACAGTAAGCATGAGTGTGCCCTAGGACTATCATGGCAAAATACAAGCACATCCCTGTTGCGTACACTGATAAATTTTTTGCAAGGGCCCTTTCGCATTCTGGAAAACACCCCTGATGTTTCAGTAATATAATACAATGCATGATTTTTAAAAAGAAGAGGAGAGCAGGTGTGGGGAGGAACTGGTAGAAAAGCAGAGTGATATCCTCCCTTGTGGAAATATTTTAAAAGACGCCACCTGCCATTTGGTGCAATTTGATCCATTGGCAAAGCAAAAATACTTGCTACACTGAAGTATTCTTTTTTAGCTGCGAAAATAAATCCTATTTTTTGGAGACATGCTATTCAGAAAAGTAGTCAGCATCATCAGAGGAAACCACCCTATGTCTCTGTCAGGTACCGCAGAATTTTAACTACAGCTGGTACAAAATCCAAAACCTCTGTTCGATCTCATTTTAATTAACCTCTAAGACATGTTCACAGCAGGGCTTTCTTTCCTAGTTTGTTTTGATTTAATTTTAGCTTTTTATGTTTTAAGCTTTATTGCAGTATTGATTTTAAATAAAATCCGGAGATGCCTAGCTGATGGTAATATGTCTATTTCCGTGAATAAATAATTCAAGAAACCAACCCATCGGGTCTCGTATTCTGCCTTGGGCTGAGGCTATTAAGTGTTGCAGGGAAGAGCAAACCCACCCATACTGTAGCTGGCCAACTGTGCCATGTCATATATGGTGGAGAAATCCCTTGCAGGCCCCTGAGATGATCAGTTTACATCTCGTAGCATGAAATTTTAATTACCTTTCCTTTAACATGCATAACTGCAAAGCTACTATATTTCAGCTCCTATTTTAAGCCACCTGCAGTATATCCTGCCTAATTAGACACACAGCAAAGATGAACGAGGGTGTTTATAAGCAGGCAAATGAGACGAATTTGTGGGAAACGTTTTAAAAATAAGCTTAACCTAATCCTCCTGTTATTCTTATGAGTTCATTTATGCTTCTGGCAGGATAACCAGACAAAGCAGGACGTGAGCTGTGACCGGCACAAAAAACTTTTCTGTAGAAAGTTTGCCTTAGGAAGGTTTTGACAGCTCCAAGCAGCTTATCGAGCTTGTTCTCACTGTTGTTCGGAGAGCTGACTTGCTGCATGCGAGGGGTCCATTCTGGAGACTTCGTACGGGTTAGCTGTAACTGAAAGCTTTCTTGTGGGCTTTTTTAATAGCTGAAGGTTTTTCCTTCAGTTTTGCTTTTGTTTCCTAAATCCTACAGGGCATCCAAAAAATCTGAGGTGTCCCCAGTCTTTGAGATCTCCGGGCACCTTTGCATTATGTCAGCTTTTTAGTAGCTGTCTGTGGTATAACGTAGCAATCTGGGGTAAAGGCAAATCTGCTCCTCTCCTGTCCGTCCCTGTAAGGACTCACTGTATCGATAGGCGTGCAAAGGTCCCAGGCTCCACACTTGCTCCCTCAAGCTAATGCGTAAAGCAATTAACTTCTGTTAATTACTCAAGCCTCGTTTTTCCTTCAGTTTTCACAGCACATGAAGGAATCAGCACCTCACATTACTGGTGATTTACACAGCCTTGCAAATAAGCGCAGCGCAAGCTGTTTCGGGAGGCCTCTGCTGCTGCCGTTCAACCTGCAAAACATTCGCTCCCCGGGCAGCGCAGCATCGAGAGCAAGAGCAGATCGAGCACCGGGTGCTGGCAGTGTGACGAGAGGCAGGCGCAGCCCTCGTTTAACTGCGAGCACACGGGTCCTACACAGCCGTACGTGGCAGAGCCAGTGCTGATGAGGGCTTGGGGCATGACAGCAAAAGCTCATGACCTCCCATGGCAAATCTGGGCACTTGAGGATTATTGTAAACTAGGGCGTCGCAACACCAGAGCAAAGAGCAGACTCGTGGGAAGTAAGGCAGGAGTGGGTGGAGGTACTTGTGCTTATGCAGGAATATGTATTTATCCATCTCGAATATTTACCATCACAATACCTAATCTTGGGTAAGGTATGCGGCACAGTGTGGATGCATGGGTATGTGTGTCAGGTTCACCCACCCTTTAAACTGTTGAGACACCACTTAGAAACACATGTGTGTTGCTCCGCTCTCGTAATTAGCTTGGTCACTGGTGGACTTGTTAGAGCAGGCATAGACTTATGCTAAGACAGTGAAGTCTCAAGACTGGAGATTGCCAGTGCCATCCTGGAGCAGGAGTAGAAGTAAAATGCCACTGGATCAAAACACACCATAAACAGTCCCTTCCTCATCAAAGGGAGCAGTAGGGTTATATTTTCACCCAAATGGAGGGCTCTGCATATGTGAGAGCAGGGGCTGTGATTTCACCTCTTCATCGTGATATGCAGAGGATGAGAGCGTTTAAGTCTCTCCCTGACTCCCCCACTTAAGCCAGTTGAAATTAAAATTGGTGGGGAATGTGCTGGGAATACTGAAGGGAGTTGGAGCCATATGTTTTCTTGCATTCCTGGGTACTCCTACAACTAACATTCTGTTTATATAATATTCCTGAAACATAAAAGCTAAAATAAATCCAGCATGTGAAAATTAATAACAAGTCATTTCTCTTATGATCAGTCCAGAGGAAGCTGTCGTAAGTGTTAAGGTATTCAGACAGCTGATTTTTGTACATCAGCTCTCAAGTGAGGTATGTAGTTTACAGGGAGTGAGTCCTTAAGGTTATGTAGTCCATGAGTACATGAAGTAAGAGGCTGTTGAGGATGGTGGATACCATGGCAGCAAAAAAAAAGTTTACAAAGTTCATTTCCTAAGTGCTCCTTCTTAGCACTTTACATTTTCAAATTGCAGTGTAAACATTTAATTCTCACTGCACCCTGGTTTAAAGTTGTTGAAATGAAGAAAGAGTTCTTTGCTGTGCAGGAAGCCAAGAGCAGATTTGAGATTAAAATGTGAAAGTGCCTAGTTCCTGGCCTCAAGCTCAAGTCCATCTGACGGGATGTAAGGGGTTTCATGTGCACAAGTAGTGTATTATCTTATTCTTGTCAAAGCACAAATTCTTCTCAAACTTTCAGACGAAAGTATTGCTAGTCTTTTTTAAGAAGGTGCTAAATCTTCTCTGCTCCTCTAAGGCCCAGCTAGATGACAACCCCATTAATACTCCATGCAATGTGTCTTTGGCAAGTAAGAACCTTAAGTCAAAAAAAACTAGTCATGAATTGAGGCATGGATTATAAAAGACTTGCTTTTGGAGCAGGAGGAGTTGATATGCAAGAAAACTCCCATACTCCATTTTCAGATATCAAGGATTTGGCTGAGGTTTGAAAGCCCATTTTGGTTGTTCTGCTCATCTGTCTGTCTACGTGGGTCTTCTCTGTTGTACTGAGTTCTCAGCCTGTTGTTCATGAAAAAAATTTCCATACTCTCTGGAGGGATATTTTTCATCATGGCAAGGTGATGACATTGATCATAAATGTCCTAGATGTCCTCGAGGGGTGACAAACTTTCAATGATTTCAAGATTTGCTGTGGGTACAGAAAACTTTATCAAAAAAGGCTTATAGACTGCATGGCATGAGGAATACACTTCTTGGCCTTGTTTCCAAGGCAAAGATGATTTGCTGACAATATAGAGAAGGATCACCAAGATATCATTTGAAGGGGCTGAAGGTTGATCTGTAATCAGAGAAGAACTACACAGATTCCACAAACAAGTGGCTTTTATCTCCTATTAAGTTTGTTAACATGCCTTCAGATTTTCGACGTTAATTAGGCTGTGTTTTGTCAGCATCTGAAATACGTAGTTTGACTATTTGCATCATGATTTCTCACTTTACAGAAGGCCCGGATCTTCACTGCAACCATTAGCAGTGAATATCTGACTTCAAAAATACACACGAGCACAAAATTGAAATACAGTACACAGACATTTCAGCCCATTAGAAAGGGATATTTGGTTCATCTTCCAGCTCTCCTCTAACTCACCTGTACTGATCTCCAGATAGTTTGTCTCCCTGGTTAGTTTGACCTCTAGACAGTCGTTTCAAACTGGTGTCCATCCATCCCCTGCAGATGGAGAATGCAGTTAGCAGTCACCTGTGAGACATGTGCTCTGCACGGCCGGGCCGGGTCACACAAAACACAGTGGCAGAGAGGCAACGAGGGAACAGAATTCTGCAGCAGGCTATTCTTTCGTGAGCCCATGCTTTCTCCCGAGATGTCTAGACTGCTGCCTGACTTGACATAATCTATTCCATAGCCATAGCCTGCGTTATAGGGTAGCCAGGCGATATCCCTGGCCAGGATTCCCATCTGGTTTTTGAGGCGAGGAATTCACACTGCGTGGTTCTCTTTATCAGCTGCATGCAAACTGTGCACTGTCTTGTAGCCCCCAGAATTTCTTTCACCTGTCTCTTTTATTTCTCTTTGTCTCTCAGTGCTGTTCGTATTTCTTTCCAAATGATAAAGTACTTGGCCAGGAATGCTTTTTACTTATGGAATACCACAGGGATTTTTGTCAACATTCCCCGTCTATAGAAGTTACAGTTTTATATGGGCAGAGGAAATTTAACTGTGGCACTGGAAATAATAACACTTGTGACATAAAAAGATGCTATTTATTATCTTCAATGTCCTTGCAGCAGGCGCAGGCACTGGGTTCAAAGTCATGCCAAGGTTAAAGATTCTGTGTACATGCTCAGAGAATTGGTGGTAGAATATGTTTTAGTACCATAACTGTGATGGGCCTGAATGTTTAAAAGCTTTTCCATATGACTAGGAAGTGAGGAATTGACAAATTTCCTCAATGTTTATAATTAAAACCGAGAAGAAGATATTAAACAGTTACTGGTTTCTATGTTGTGGTCAATATTAAGATTTATTGACTTGAGAACCAATATTGACTGAGGGGAAACTAAGCTTGATTTTTCCCCTAAGGCCTACCAAGTCCGGATGTTGACTGAAAACAGAAGGTTGCATGGTATAGACATCCAATGCAACCTTTTCCAAGGATAGGAACTTGTTTCTTCAACTTTCAGAATGACTCCAAAGTTTGTTCTAATGTTTGTTACAATGCTTTACAGAAATTATTGTTACAGTGCTGCTTTAAAGAGCCTTTTAATTGTGGATATGCCCCTTTGACATACAATTGTTGGGGTTAGGTAGAGTGCATGAAAATGCTGGATTGGTAGCCTAAGGGAGGGACCATTATGTGTTGAGTGGGCACAATATGAAAAGCAGCAACAGGAGCTTCTTGTGATGTCCTACTGTTAGGTTTCCATCTTGGGCTGTGGCAGCACAGCCTGCTGAAGTCCACAGTTGGTATCATCCCTGTATCTATCCCGTCCTTGACTGTCTCAGAATTACTGCAACAATCTGGTGACTCTTATGACACGGACTGCTCCTTCCTGGGAAGCCAGAAAATGCAGCTGAACTCATTCCAGGTCACCACTATTGCTTTTGTGTTAGAAGTGTTATCATTTAAAACCATCAGGTGCCTGAAAGAAGAGAGTTTGAGCCAGGAAAGTCAGAGATCAGAGCCTGATCTCATAAACCAACATATTACGTGACTATCACTCCTACATATACAGCATATGTGTTTTTCCCTGCTTCTGACTGTTGCCTGAATTATATACATTGCTAAAGATCTGAACACTGCTATTTTTTTAACAGTCTCTATGAAATTAATCTTTTGCAGATGCTGGCTCGAGGCTGGCAGCATCCTTCATTTTCAGGCTTAAGGTACTAATAAAATTCTTAAGTCTGCTTTCTATTCAGATGTGAGAAAGCCTTCCAGTTTGACATGAACCAACTCTTTGATTCATCTGTTGTCAGTGGCAAGAGTCGGGCTAGTTCAGCTCTCTGGGCTCTAGACAGAATTGTATTTCACAAAGTAGCCCAATAACCCACTCAACAGTTAGACCCTGGAGTTTTTGACACCTTGGCAGCTTGGAGCCTGTCAAATTACACGGTCAAACTGAATTCAGGCTTCTTGGTGGCTCAGCAAAAGGATTGTGTTGTGAGCTGAGTGTGGGACGACCAAGAGAGGATTACTATGCTGATGTGCAATAGGAACAGAAACAATTTTTGTAATATTGAGTGTCAACTGTTATTTCTGAAAGCTGGCAAGGAGATACGTGGTTTAGTTTTCAAGGCTTGTATTGGTTTTGCGTCCTCTCTTGTAACGTCCACTGCCTGCTTTGAATGGGAATGTTCAACAAGCGCAGTGACACCTTACTTGTCCTTTTGGCTCAGGAAAATGCATTATGTCCTGGTAGCTAGTGTTTCCAGAAAACAGTAATAACTTCATACAGAGTCTACCAGAAGCCAGTTGCCTCAACGTTAAAAATTTTTAGTGTTCCCTTAAACATGTGTGCTATTTTTCTGTGCAGTAATCCAAATGAAAGTGTGAAAGAGTATTGGGTTGGGTTTTTTTGTTGTTGTTGTTGACCCTTTGTTTTCCCCTTTTGCAGTACAGGTGTGACAGTGATGGAGGAACACATTTACAGGTCTGTGGGGCTGCTGGAAAAAAAACCTCCCAGGGCTGTTCACAAAGTGAATCATTAGCCTGATTGTAACAATAAATACCACCACAGAGAACATGCAAGGATTTATCCAAAGGTCACATTCACCCAGAAGGTTTCTCTGCTGAAAGAAGCTCACAGCTGTGTTAAGATTAAAGAGTGTCAGAGAACCATAGTGTGTGCGATTTTTTCACTCTGAGTAAAATATGAGCTGTTTGTCTAACAGCCCCAGCTGAGGGATGCTAATGTCAGACTGCCTTGGGGCTGTCATATATATTTCCAGTGGGTTTTTAGCATTCAGGAATAATCTCCGCTTTGATGCATTTATCTGACACATCCTAAGCTCCTGCGATGCCCAGGAGGAGATCTTCCTCCTGCTATTCTGAGAACTTTGATAGTCACTCAGAAAAGGGAAGCGTAATGGGAACAGCCCAGACAAACAACTGAGGTGAAAATCATGTCCCCAAAATGGAAGTAGCCTGAACGAATCACTCGCTTTCTCACTTGAGCATGCTTAACGCACGGTGGGCCAGGCTGTGATGTGATAAGCATTTTATCGGCAGCAACAGGCAGCTGCTTGGGTGAATAGTCGCTGATGGGCTTCACTGAAAACCCTTGTGTGAGTTTTTATGTGTGCGTGTAAGGACGCAGTCATGGAGTTCAGTGTGTGGCAACGTCTCTATGGCTAATCTTGTTAACCTGCTTCTCCTTTCATTGATAATATTTTTAAGTTGGGAATAGTGTCATGGGTTTAATACTAATTTAATTGCAGAAGCAAGAGTTTTGCCCTTAGTGGCATAGGGTGCACTGTAGCCCATGGTTGCATGATGTCTCTCTTGGTCTCTTTCTAGCAGATAGCATGGGTTTTCTCTTCCCCTACTGATGGTGGGCCTGGCTCTCTGAGCTCAGGCAGGGAGCCTTGTGCTTTCAGGACCGCACATTTGTGTTCTCAGCGGTGGCAGTCCCCAGCAGATGCTATGGAAAAATGCTGTGGTGGCAGAGGGACCTGGAGTGTTACTGTACTGAATGTTCCTCGGGAAGCAATTGTGGTTATCATTGCATCTGTGGACAGTAAGCAAATTCATCTTCTGACATTTGTGTTGCAGAAAACACCAGAGAAAAGCCATGAGAAAGTTTAATATAATTTTAACTGTCCTTTGTAATTTCCTACCCGCAAATCATTTAATTCTGTATCAGAGGACTCCACATTGGAGGTGCACATGTGGTAGGTGTGAGGGAGAGAAGATCTGCTGCTCTCTCCTCCTGAGGTTCCATTGTGAGTTGATTTTTCTGAAAACATTCAGTGGCATGTTTTTGCTCTGTATTTTAGAGAAGCTTCAGGTGATCACCTCATGAGAAGTGGACCCTACTGGGGACTACACAACAGATTATAGACAAATATTTTGACAGCCCAGCAAGAACTCTTTAGCAGCTAGTTAGCAGATTATGTATTTACAGCCAGTGGGATTAGAAGTGACCTTCAAACTGACAGCTCTCTTAGCAGTGTAGCCATGCTGGTTGTTTGGATCATCTCTGAACCTGCTTTCTGTCTCTGTGAGTCCACACGGTTCTTACGTTCGCTTGATCTGGAGAGTCACATAAATGATTGTGGGTTGTTATAAGAGATGGGTTTCCATGTGTGATAGCCTTCCAATATGGAAAGCTGCCATGAAACACAACATGAGGAGAGAGGAAAACACCCGGGGCTGAACTGGTGTCATTTTACTTCTGAAAAACCTAAGTCTATATCCAAATTGCACAAGATAAAATACCTTAAATCTGTTGTGTAAGCTTGTGCAGAGCTCCTGCAGGACCACAGTCAAAGCAGAGCACACAGCTTTTGGCAGAAAACCGAGAGTTTTTTTGTTGTGGGGTTTGGGTTTTTTTCCTGGTTTAATACAAAGGCGATCCAGTCCTAATGAAGGACAACAGTACCCACTTCAATGTATTATTTCTCTGTGTTATTATGATACTAAACAGAAAACCTGCAAGCAGTGTGGTGATACACTCAGCTGTAGCCCAGTTAGACAGAGTC
Organism: Grus americana; assembly: GCF_028858705.1. Lineage (NCBI taxonomy): Eukaryota > Metazoa > Chordata > Aves > Gruiformes > Gruidae > Grus > Grus americana. Next base: position 115,875,548 of record NC_072853.1, read on the forward strand.
CCATTGCAAGGAAGTAATCCCTTTTCTTCAGGTGGCCAAGGGCTTTCATTTTGAATATCTGAAGTTTTTTAGTAAGCATAAAATTTTTTGACACCTTCAGGAGGTGGCTAGTGTCTTGGAGCTGGGTGAATGGGAGGTGTGAGGCTTGGTCCCAGCTCTGCCCTATGTCACATATGAACTAGCCCAGGGATACCTCAGTGAAAGTCTTAATATGTGAGTGTGCAAGATAAAGCCTGAGAATTCAGAAAGAACCCTCTAAATGGTTGTCAGGTGTTACGGTAGAGTCTGTCCAGCTCCCCTGGCCTCATGTATCAACAGTGCAGAACGCACGCAGCCATTTAAACCACTTCCATGCCCATCAGTACAGAGTTTTGCAGATGCACGCGTTGTACCAAAGGCTGAAAACATGCGCCTGAACCACCCAGGCAAAAATTGCTTTAAAATTTATTTTGAATCTCTTTTATACATCCACCCTTCTTCTCTGTGTCTCTCTCTGGTACTCTAGCTCTATTGATGCATGCTTGAAAAAGAAAAAAACGTAACAAAATCTCTCTTTAGAAAGAGATTTTGAAGCAGTGACCTCCTTCTGAACTTTACGTCATGGTTTCCATTGGCCGTCATGCTTGGAGCAGTTTGAAATTTCCTGGCGGCTTATCCATTGGCTCAACATTGGGGTTTTCACTTCGTCTTCATTGCCCAATTAGTGGGCAGAGAGCAGAAATGTGCTTGTGGAGGGGCTTGCTGTGCTGGGTTTAGGTCTCCAAAGAACCCAACAGCTTTGCTAACATCAGTGTTCTCGAGCTTACAGCAGCATTGCTGGGGAGTGTGTTTTATGGAAGACAAGGTGCAAAGGCAGGCTATAGAGGTTAGATTTGGCAGCTTTTTCAGTTTGATGACTGGAGCGATGGGGTTAGCACCAGGTTTCAGAGTCCCTGTGAGCTGGGGAGAGAGTCCGGTGCTGAGGGCAGCAGCTGGGTGCTTGATCTGCAACTCGCAAGTATTTGCCACTTAGCTGATCTCTGGTGTCTGCATTTTCTGACTCGCATGCTGTGTCATTCCCATGATGGTTGGAAACAGCAATAAAAGTGGATTTAGAATGAAAAGGTTCAGTTCTGCCATGTGGTCTTTTAGAGTGCCATGGGTTTTCCTATGTAGGTTTCTGGGAAAAGGGCTGCTCCAGGGGCCAGAGGTGTTTGCTTCATGTCATAGGAATTTGCACTCCAACCAGAATACGAAGTGGTTGGAAGTTCCCTGGAGATAAGACCGTGAGTGTGACTGACAATTCAAATGGTATATCTAAATAGAGAAATTTATTTTGGCTGTTGCTGTGTAAATGGATGTCTTTACATGGACTGTCCTTTTGCGATGCAGTACGTGCAGAGAGCTAGGACCACATATTGCTGGTTGCTGCTGGCTCCAAGAGATGCTCTCAGCACGAGCCTGTGGCATGGCAATTTCTGTAGCTCTCCTCCACTTTACATCGACTCAGAGTCAGGCCTTAATGGCAGAGTTTTCATCTGTCTCACTGCAAGTGAGGTGATTTGCTTGAGTCCACCCCAGGAAATTGTACGTGCAGGTTCACACGTTTATTCAGGATTAATAGAGAAGTGTGTTTTAAGCCTACCCTAGAGTGCTGTGCAACTGTGTGCAGTGAATCATAGGGCCTGTGACTTCTGCTGTGTAAAACAATAGAACTATTTCATTTGGTGATACAATAATATTAACAATAATTGTAAATAATTAAAACGGTAAAGAAGCATTGCTCCTAGTCAAGTTCTTCTTTTCAGCCTTTAACCTGCTATTTCCCTATTTGTTTCATGAATGGAAAAACATCTCTGGGTCACTTTATTTCACAGAAAACAGGAAAAAGAAAATACATGCTGGGATTGTCATCATGACTGATGGTGTCTAGTCAGTTTAACAGATTTTTCACAAAGTTGCTGGAAAACTGCTGCCGTTTTATTTCAGATTATAATATCGGACAGCACTTGTTTCTTCTGTTGTCAAGACAAACTCTCCATTTTGAATGTCACCCCTCATGACCCCATTTTTGACCTGGATAGCTCAGGCCTGATTAATCTAAAATGACGCAGCCAAGACCTTGGGCCAGGAGAGCGTATGTCTAGAAAATCTGGTAAATATTGGAGAAGTAATATGATAGTAGCAACGAGGCAGGGGCATCTTCCACCTCTGCGCATATTCCCCACTGCTTTTGGAAGTCAGACGCAGCAGACTGTGTGCACGACGCTTGCCCTTGCAAAGGCCAGATAGCACATGTCTGTGGTGCTCCAGGCAGCATCGGAGGGAGTCCCAGGAAGCATGTGTATCCCAGAAACACGATTTATATATCACTCTGTGGTCGCAGAGTGTGATCTGTACATTTTGTTCATCCTCAGGAACGCAGTGGAAGTAGAAATAAAAAATGAAAGAGAGGCTGTGCCTACCACGCAGAGATGGTCTGAGGTGTAGGCTCGATAACGATGAAGCGCCTTGCAAAGGCAGTGCAATGGGGAGGACGGCAGATGGGATCAGAGCCAGCTCTGCCGTCCTCCCCCTGCTGAAGACATGACTCGCGTGTTATATGGGACAAATCACTTCCCAAATTGTCGCCATTCCTGTGCCTCCCCATAACTGGGTCCCTAAGGGGAAGTTAGAGGTTCCTTGGTTGGATCTGCCCACTGACTTGAACTTGCAAAGAACAAACTTAAGACTCGGCATCATTTCTCTCTTCCATCGCCACAGATGTGAGATCTGACCATCAATGCAAATAATTGAACAACTGCCTCTGGTTTGAATCGAGCCTGAGGCTGGAAGCTGTTTGCATTCAGTGAGCAGTATGCAAGTTGCATTAAATGAGATGGTGACTTCCCTCCGTTATTAGACATTTACATAAATAGTTAGCAGCAAAGCAGCGGTATCCTCAGAAGAAGCTATGTAAAGATGCTGAAATCTTTGTCCACCTGTACAACAGGATCATTGTCAATACTCTGTGGAAATACATTGCTTCACTTCATTTCTTGTTAAATAGGAAATTTTAATGCCAGGGCCCTCACCCTGCCAGTGTTTTGTAAATATAGAATTTAGGATTTTTTGCAAGTTAAAAAGCACACAAGCTGCACAAGCTTAGCAGGAAACATATCGGGGAAAATGACATTTCAAGCTACTTTGACTTTAAAAATATTTACTATATTATCACATGAATGTAGTTATCATTTGGGGCTGTAAATATTTTTTACAGTGCATTGACTTATGCTATGCATTCACTTTCGAGGCTCCAAATTGCCTATGTACTTGTGTGTGAAATGAAGTATGAAAACAGACCATGGGAAAATTAAATGCTTCTGAGACTTGCCTGCTGATCTCAGGCATTCAGGGCTGCTTGCTATCATTGCAACTTCTGATTGGCATAAAACCCACCAAATAGTAGGTCGGCTGTCACCCTTATGGAGTTCATGGTGCAAAACAGCAACATGTTAGTGGGTGAGCAGCTCCCTCCCTGCCTTGCAGTTTGCAATATTTGGAGCACGTCAGCAATGTATTTCTGATTTCCTCAGCTTTTGGACTCTATTTGAACATAAAGAGAAGGAAGAGGAGCACTTTCTGAGGCGGGAAGGGGCACCTGAGGCAGGAGCGGGGCAGGAGGACGTCTTTATCGACAAAAGCACTGGAGTCCAGGCCTGAGGTTAGTTAACTATGAGACCATTGTGGCTCCCTGCCGAGCCTCCCAAACCGACTGACCGGCTGCCTAGCTGGAAGATGCTTCGACCCCAGCTCCTTGGCGCTGCTGGTCCAAGCTGCTCCACAGCTGATCAGCAAGGGACTGAGTCCATGCTCATGGGCTCCTGTCTCCCCAGAACAGAGACCCCACCTTGCTGTCCTTCACAGCTCTTCTTGTTCCTCTTGTTACCATATTTATAAAACGACAGGAGGTCAAAGCAGAGTTAGGAGAAGACATGGTTTTCATGTGATTTCTGAAGATGGATACAAGCTCTGTGAAGGACCAGATGTAGGAGGGTTAGGGGAAACAATCTCATAAATTTTCACTGGTGAGACTATGATCATATGTCATATTATCCCACTGCTGAAAACAAATATAATGTATTAGTGCAGAGCCAGATTTGGGGCCAGGAAAGTTGGGTAGAGATCCTTGCCTGGGGCTCTCTGTGAATCTCTGGTCTTTCTAGCGAAACTGGACTGATTTATAGTTGTGTCTGGAAACTAGAAGTGGCCCAACGTGGATCCAGATCCAGAGGCAAATGTCCTTAAAATTGAGTGTTCCATTGTGTGTATGTGCGGATATGTGTATGGGGGATGGAGAATGAGTTTAGTTTGTTACTAAATTGGAACAGATGTTGGATCTGGAATTGGAGATTTTGGTTCTTCTCCTTGTCTTGTGGAAACAATGCGATGCTATCATTTCAACTGGCGAGTTGGAGCTGGTGTGCAGCTTAGGTCTCAGCTTTGTTACCCTCCGAGCTCTGAGGTTTATCTATCTGAATTGAAACACAAAATACAGTTCAAATGTTATGATCTCAGAAAACCAAAATGGAAATAATAACAAATGTTAATACTCCTATGGATGGAAACCTTTCAAAGTCCCTTGCGCTTTACTACTGTTGTTCTGAATGGGTCAGACCGTGTGGGCAGCTCAAGATCATGTATTAAAAAGTAGATGAACTGCTTATCCTACGCGTGATAGAACTGAAAATGATATCTTATGTTTTTAAGACTTAATCCTCCTATTCACTATTTTGAAATATGGCTAAGGAAAATCCTACACGAAACAAATGGACAAAAACAGCATACAAGAGAAAAACTAATGAAAGTACATACTGAAAGGGAACATTTTATTCTCCCCAAGTAATTCATGCCATTTTATGGTTTATTTGAAATGAAGTAGTCAGTCCTGGCGGGATAGTGAGCAACTTGGCACATGTGTTCAGTTGCATCCATGGAGAAAAGAAACAGCTCTTTCTGGAGAAAAGTCAGTATGTGAGTATGAGAGAACTTTTTTCAGAGCTGGTCGTGTAGGATGAGACGTCAAAAGCAGCTGGTGCTGGCCAACCTTACCTGGCATTACAGACAGACACAATTTTACCCTGGGCTTCAACAGGGACAGAGTTATACCAACACCAAGTGTTTCTGGAAAATCTTAACCATGAAAGAGCCTTCTTTTCTCAAGCCAGGCCGAGTCCTCCTGTAACCAGCTCTTCAGGAGAAGGGAGAAGTTGGCCTGAGGTTAACCACCACATGCCCAGCTGGGACCAGCTCAGAGATGGTGAATGTAGAAATGCTTAAAATACACTCCTTAGCCAAAGCTAGAGCTATTTACTTAATATCTAAACACCCTTAACAATTTCTTAGAAATACAGTCATTTCCAAGTCCTAGCTACTCTTTTTATTTAACCATAACATCAAAAAGCCTTACGCATTCAAGATCCTAGGGTGCTAGTGTCAAGCACAGATCAGAATCTCATTGCTGCCCTCAAAAAGTTTATGTTTTAAAGATGTATGTTTGTCTACCTTTGAAGAGTTCAGGACAGTCTGTCCCATACAGTATTATACATTGTTCTGCCAGTACTAAGCTTCATTTGATAAAGAACCAGCCTGCTTTACTGCTACAGCTTCCCCATCAAACTGCTTCCTCCACTAACATTTCAATGGGATTGAAAAGTGGGTGTATGAAGAAGCAGAGAGAGGAAATCATAATGGGGTGTCTGTAATATTTCCTATCTTCAAGTGTCATGTCCTCCAGCCTTTCTCCTTGCTCTTGAGAAGCGTACAGTCAGAGCTCACTAAGTAGAGCCAGGTCAGAATGCTGCTTACATGCAATACCCTGTGGGGTTGAAAGCGCACACAGCAAGAAGTTTGTTTTAGGACTTACTAGATGGCATGCTGCCTTGGAAGGCAGTGCTTGTAGTGTAATCATCAGGATGCCTTATAAAAACAGATCTGAAGGAGTACAAAGGAAAGCTATTTGCAATGCACAGCAATATATTTTATTGAGCGTACACAACCAAGAAAGGTATTTTTCTGTACTTCTGAGCACATCTGTAGACACCCCTACAAGTATATACCCGAGGAAGTTCTCTCTTCCCAATGTGAAATAAAGACCAAAGAGTAACAGCATGTGGGCATAAAAATTAATGTGACAGTTTGCATAAAAAGTAAAGGGGGGGGTAATACTCTGTTTTTCTGAGTTTCATTTCTAAACATTTAATTCTGACCACCTCAAGTCTTCCTGCACTTTAATTTAACTACAGCCTTTTTGTCACTTCCCGTCATGAAATTTGTACAACATTTCTGTGAGATGATAAACAGGTGTTACTTTTCATTCTGGCGGCAATGGCATTTTGGTGCAGGATGAAATAATCCTACCATTAAATAAGAAGCTCACAGTGGTGTTGTGAAGCTTAATTTGTTTGGAAAATGCTTTGCAGTATTCAGATGAAAGGCACTCTGGATATTCAAAGTATTATTACTGCACAGCTGGTGGTCTACACGCTGCAGATGTTTCTTCCATGCTGTTGCATGGTAACTTAAGTGGCTTCTTAGTGCAGATGTTCACAAGTGAGCATGCACAACCTCCTCCGCCTATGTTTTTTGACACAGATTTTATTGCTGCTTGACTTTTGATCTTGAAAAGAATATTCCTCCACCGGTGAGGCTGGGGTTTGTTTTTTTTTCTCCTTTTGTTTTTTTTCAGGCTAGTAGGTGCTACGCGAGTGTGTGACTACGTCCTTGTTGGTTCAGCCCCCATTGCAAATGACAGCATCTGCAGATATTTACTGTGGGCCTTTCTCTTTAGCCTCCATTTCCTTCTGTGGCTTTTCTTCATTCCCACAGTGTTTGACTCTGGGGACCCTGCCTCTTCTGTTAATACTCCATCACCATCACTCTCTTCATGCAGACGTGATGATTCCCTTTGTACTCTTTGCCCAGATGGGATCAAGAACGTCGTTGCCTCTTGATTCTTTCTTCCCATGGCTGCTGCTACTGCTACATGAAGGAATCTCTAAGAACCGCTGGGCTTGACATTCACAATAATATAATCTCTCTGAGAAGGTTTCAAGATAAGATGAAATTCTAATTTCTGCATGTATGGTGCTTTCCTTATAAATGGAGAGAGGTAAGGTCTGACTGCAGCTGACATACATGAGTGTGCTGAACGTGTGCAAATCTCTGTGGAGGTGCTATATGATTTCATCGACCTATTTGGCAGGAGAACTAATGTTAAAATTTATGATGTTCTTGTTTTGCTGTAATTGCAGCAAATGGCAAGATATCCAATGCAATACAAGGGCAACTGAGTAAACAAGGCTTTTGTCTAAAGTGCAACACATAGCCTATTGCATTACTGACGTAGGTGTACAAAAGGCGCAAATCTGTGTACACACGTGCACACAGAGAAAGAGGAAAGTACAGCAGAATGGTACCGGTTCTGGTTAACACGGAGCTTATTTACAATGTTCACATGGAAGACAGAGAGGATTTGGTACAACACACTGGAGTGTTTCTTCTGAAGTATTTTGAGGAATATGTCCTGGCCACACATCTCTAGGAGAGACTGTGAGAAAGCAGAGGCTTAAAGCTGACCACATTCCGACAAATAACTTCAGAGAGCAAGGAGAAACCACACCACTTTCTGTAGCACTTTCTGCAGAATTCATCATGAATCAAAGCAGAAGGCTCAGTCTTTATCCAGGAAAGTTAGATCTGAAGGTAAGACATCTTGAGAAGACCAGACCTTGGCTACATTGTGAGGTGAATTCCATCTTAAAAACTTGGTCATTTCCCCTGACTTTTAAGTGTGTAAGAGTTTGCCGGTGCTAACGAAATCTTCTAAATGGCATCCCTGGAGACCATGGCTACTTTTAATACACAGAATTGATATGGCTTATGCAGATATATGCAAGTTTCTTTACACTCCTGTGATCCTACTGAAGTGTCTCATCTTTTCTTTGGGTTCATCTTGGTAGGCATAGCTTTCATTCTGCCTCCCTAATGTCTCTGAGCTGTAAGAGTTGCCATAGACATGTGTAACAGGATTTACTCCACTTTATTTCCCCGCCGTTGCCTGCTCCAAGGGGACAGACGTGGTACTGCTTCTTGTCCAGACCCCCATCCTTTTTTCTCCTGGACTGCTGGTACTGCAGTACTCTCAGTGCAGCTATTTCTAATATTCATGTGTCCTACATCACTGAAATGGGAGAGGGAGCAGGGAGAGAAGGGAGGAAAGAGGGAGGGAAGGAAGAGCTTCTAATGTTCTCTAGTTATTCAGTTCATCTCCCTTGATTCATGACTAATACCTCCTCCCCTCTGCTGATATATTCCTTTGCTCATTCCATTTAGGTATCTCAGCTGAAATCTAGTCATCATATGGGTAACATTTGGATGCATATCATCTCGTTCATTATGATGTGATCATTTTTGATTTACTTATTGCTTAGTAACAAAAGTTTCTTTTGCACATGATAAAAATCACTTTAAATCACTGGTCCCAGAATAGTGGCTGAAAATCAATCAGGAGGGGCTTTTACTCCTGCCACTTTGGCTCAAGACTGAAACGTTTCATACAGTAGCACTGCTAGGAATAAGCTGGGCTTCCTTATTAACGTAATAAAACGCAGACCATCCTAAGGGGATGAGGGAGTTGCATTCCAAAACTTGCACTGCAAGCGACCAAAGTTTAATGGAAAACTTTGAAAAGATTCTATTAAAAAACAATTTTCCTTCTATATATCATATGCTCTATTTTATGCTTTCCCTGCTCCCTCCTTTTTTTCCTTACTGGCATGAAAACAGGATCTTTGTTTTGACAGAGCTAATCCGCTCATGCTTTCATACTGGCCCTCAGGCTCCCCACCTGTGGAAAGATCCATGGGAGCAGAAAAACTACTGAGCGGGTGCCACACGCTCACCTCAAAGGGAAGAAATCAGTGGCCTCCCAGAAGTACGGACTGTAAACATTGTTGTTCCCAAGGACCCATGGAGAACACGAACTATGAATCCTGCGTAACCTCCAGCAACAGCTTTTCCTTCCTTATTGCCTTCTGGGATTTCCTTCTCCTGTCAGCTGGGCTTCTTCAGGAGACTTGCTGCATGGGCTGCTTCGCCGCAGCTGTGCCGCCTCCCTCTTCCTGAAGACTGAAAGGCACGCTCAGTGCTGGCAATTTCTACCCGCAAACTTCACTGGTGAGAAAGGTTTAAAGTAGCTTGCAACCACTGCCAAGTTTGACAGCGAGCTTCATAACAAACTGGTACAGATCCGAGATCACTCTGGCGCTTCTGTGGGGAGGCCGGGGAAGATTTTATGGAGTGAAAAGTGATGGAGAGAGAAGGAATTGCTTTGTGGCTCTGTCAGGCAGCACGCTCAAGGTGGCTAACATCAGGCACTGATCTGCTCCATGGAGTCCCTGCCTAGCCAACAAAAAGAGAGACAAAAAGTCAAATTCAGATGTTTAGGACTTTGTATACTGGATGAACCCAGAATTTATCTTAGCATCTTTGCCACTGGGCATCAGCCACAGATGACCTGGAAAATAACCCGTGATCGTTCTGTGATAGGGAGGGTTTGCTCATGCTCATGGGCAGTATTTCTCTTTAAAGACTGCTGATTCACATCAGAGCTGTCTTTGTATTTAGCCAAGTAAATGACTGTGCCCAAACCAACACTCTGAAAGGTAAGTTTGTCCTGAAGGACAACAAACCTTGGCTCCGTCTGCTCATATCATCTCATCCCACCTCACCCAGAATTAGGTCATTCTGACTTTATAATATCCATGTGGGTTCCTGTGGCTCCCAGGCCTGGCTGATATGTCATGGAGTCGCTATGTCTAGTACAGGAAATTTTAATTCATAGCATTTTAATTCAGGAAGCTAGAATTTAATGTTTAGCTGTATCCTGAAAGACTCTGGATCCTTCAAAGCCTTGAAGTACAGAACTGAAAGAAAAAAAAAAAGAAAAAAAAAGGCTGATGACAGTTCTGAGTCTTGGCTCCTGTGTTGTCAGCAGGAAAATCCCCATCAATTTCACTGGAGACAGCATTTCATCCACTGTATTTTCAGGCTCTGTATGGTGTTTTGCAGTTGAGAACTTGCACTCAGGAAGGTTAAAGACATGAAGTATGATGCAGAGCATCTGTTATCCAAAGCTTTCTGCATATGGAGTGGCAGACCAAGTCAAACTGACCAGACACCAGAAATCAGGTCTCTGCCTCCTGGCTGTGTCTTATGTCACTATCAAACTGTTATGCTCACTCTCTCCCTCTGGTCTATTGAATCTCAAATGGGACCGCAGCAGCACTGCCGCTGTTTTAGGACAGCCCTCCTCCATGGGCAGGAGGACCTCACTGTTGGGAGGCCAGTCAGGCTTGTGCCCGCCGATGCCCATGCAGTCTTGAGAGCATGCAGAGCAAAAGGAGAGGTGCCTGAGGAAATGTAAAAGTAGGAACTGAGTGTCCAGCCTAAAGAAGGTCCACCTTGCTGGGGTGAGGGCAGCCGTTTTGCATTTGGGTGTTTGAACTCTGCCTAAATCATGCTTTACATGCCTACATGGGCCAGGACCACACAGGAAACCATAAAACCAGGAACAGAGTGGTTTTTTGGGATGTTTCGATTCAGGTAAGCTGGCTTTTACACTGCTTCTTGCAAGTCCTATTTTTAGCGGTTATCTTTGATGAGGAGCAAACAGGAAGACTTCTGTGATGAAATGAGCTGTGAGGGTGTGACAGGCTGGGAGGGTGACGTGCTCAGTGAGCCTGACTTTGCTGAAACAAGATTTTGGCTCTTGGTTTGTAAAGGGAGGAAGATGAGGAGGAAAGCTGTTTTCTAAGTAGTGGTCTTCTATCTGCTCTTTCCCTTGCTCTCTTTCTTTCATATTCTGGAGCCAGCAACTTTATAAATGCTCTGCAGCCACCTAGAGGAAAAATATGCTTGATTTAAGTTAATTTTATGTGGGTTAAGCCAGGGAGTGGGCTCTGCAGAGTTTAAGAATGTGAATTTCTAAACTAGCCAGCCTGTTTATTATTATATCGCAAGACCTCCTTGGAAATATATACAGTGAATTGTCATCAAAAGATGAAGATAACTTCAGTTTATGTTTACACTTTGGAAATATTTCCTGCTTCATGTTCTCATTGTGCTTATTATTGGATATGACATATTTTTATGACAGCATAGCAGGACCACAATATATTTTGTTGGTAGAGAGGAGGAGATGATCTGTTTTGAATTTTTATTTTAGAAGGTTTAAATCTTGTGTTATTTTATATGTCTGTCTCATGACTATGGCAATATGCTATTAGTATATCTACATGGTTTATGTTTCTGTAGTGCCATGACTTAAAAACCTCTCAATAATTTTTGAGGTTCTATCTAGGATGTTTATATTCTCCTGAAAAACCTCTGGCTTTTCTCAGATGAGGACTGTCACACAGAATACACTAATGGGCTCTCTGTCTACTAGAGTGAGAGTTGATGCAGTCAGATTCATTTAGTCTATGCCATGTTCATTTGCACTGTATGAAACATAGTAAAAAAGTTTAACTGTTGATTGAAAGTACCACTTGAATGCTATAAAGTTGGATATTAAAACATGTCTGTCTTTTTGAAATTGAATGGAAATGACTGTCTTTTTCTCTCTCTAGATAAGATATGACAGTTTAGTCTCCACTTGTGCCTGAAGGACTGGAGACTGGGTGGACTCTTCTTTAAAAACCAAGTCTAGACATGGAGAAAAAGATAAAATTTTATGTCAATTACATAATGCGAAAGCTCAAAATGATGATGGATTTTCCATGGTAGCTATGCCAGAGAACACTGAAAATTCCATTACGATGGGGTGTCTCTGTCATAAGGCAAATTCACATTAACGGTGTAAGTGCTAAGCTAAACATGTGCACGCAGTGAATGGAAGTGTAGAATATTAGTATGGATACTGAGAAGGTCCACTAAGACATCCTCCATTTCTTTTCCTCTCATAAGAAAGACTTGGTATACACATCTGATGTGGTGAAGTAGCTTGAATACTGCTGTGTTATGTCAGAACTGGATCTGTAATAAGGAATCTTATTGGCTTAAGAAATTATGAGACAGGAAATGATGAAATTTAGGAATTTTTCTAGGCTGTGGCTTTTGAGGGGAAATGGTGGTGTTCTGGAGACACAAAGTAGGTCAGTTTGGCCAAAACACACTGCCACAGGAAATCAGTGATGAGCACATAGGCTGTAGACCTTAGGCCACTGGCTTTGTGAAAGGTGGGATTTTTTGGTAGAAGGTCCCTTAGGAGGTAACTTGCCTTCTGAACATTAAACCCATAGAGTACCTAGAGTTTTTTTCACCAGAAGGCTTTGCATAAATGCATGATAAGCGATATCAGGTAGCATTAGACATGCTGCTACTGTAATCTTTACCAATTATGTGATAGATATTTGCAAGTGGATGACTATGGGTATTAGTTAACTGAAGAAATACATGTCTTCAGAAACCAAGTTCTAGCTTTTGAACCTTCAGTATCAGGTTCCAGGTGATATTCCTAAATTTGCCTCTGTATCTTTTTGTTGGTCCAAACTTTTTATTGCAAATGGCCTCTTTATAATGAGTTTGGAAACTCTGTATGTTCTAGAGCAGAGTTGTTATGGTCCCTGTATTTTCCAGCCAGATATACAAACCACAGATCACACAACATACAGGCAGCCAAATCCCTTTTGCAGTAATCTCACCAAAGAAGGTGGAACAAATTGTATGTATACTGCTCAAGAAAGCAAGTAAAAGGGAGCATTTGTTGATGGGCACCTTTCAGTGTGATATTGGGCACTTGTTTGAAATGGGTTAAGAAACTTACACTGTATGTCCTCTTTATTCCAATAATACTGTATACAAAGTTATATGTAATATGCACAGATAAGTGGTTTTTAACTGTTTCACTTTGAGGTATATTCTACATATGAACTCAAACTCAAACCACCTGAGTTCTCATGCATAGAGATATTTATTTCAAATGCCAGGAACTTTAAAGGTTAAACTCTGCACGGCCCAGCAGAACTGAAACAGAAGAGAAGGTGAAAACTCTCTCCCACTTTCTGAAAGTGACTGGGAGTGCAAGGGGTCAGCTCTTCCAGGGCTGTGGATGGCATTTCCATATTCTGGTGGAGTTTCTTGAACAAAAATCTGCTCTCTCTAAAGGTGGCAAGGCAGCTGCTTGACTGTACTGTAACCTTGAGCTCTAGGAAATATTCTGAGTCATACCAGATGCTTCTTAGAGCCCAGCGTGGGACTTCATTGTCTTCCTCAGTCGTGGTTCAGCTATTTCCCCACAGAGGGATTTTAGCCAACCTTTCCATTCTCAGGACCAGAAAGAACATTTAAAGCCACAGATGTAAGGATCTAAGCACCAGATAGAAAAAGCCTACTTTACACATTAGTAGGAGAATTATTGTGAAGAAAATAGTAGGGAAGGTTGCTGTGCTGTTTTGTTCTTTATTTGGTTCTTCCTCCTTCTCTCCTTTTAAGTGCCTTTGCCACTGCTACCACATATTCAGGGAGATTATAAATATGGTGTCAGGGTAGTGCTGTCTTGAGAACTTTAATTTTATACAGTTTTAGAAAACGTTCCAGAACGTTTCATTGTTCATTTTACCATATTCTTGTGGGTAATGTTGGTTAAGGCAATAAAATGCAATTCTGGCACAGCATGCCCTTTATATAAAGGTTAAAAATACACATAGAACACTCTTTTTGGCATTTTCCAAAAGCTTTTGGATAATACTTTTAGCAGCATGTAGTATAGGCTTGTGGTGATATTGTGCAGCACAGTATGCTTTTTCAGAGGTCTACACGGGCCTTCATTTATTCAGTGTCTGGAAAATACCATTTTTGCTTACCCTTTGTGAGGAAAGTATGGGTTCTGACTTTTTTTAAAGGAGCTGGATATGCAAAGAAATCAAAATTGAATTGCTGTCTGTCTCTGCTGTGTTGGAAATTACCAACAATAATTACCACTTGCATTTAAAGCATCCTTTTCCCAAGCTGACTGAACTCTAAATAGAGTGCCTTGGCAAGGCAGGAGTGGATGTAGGTATCCTGTGTGATTCTGTTTAATTATCTCTGAGTGCCAAGTCTATATCTGCAGCAGGAACGATGGCACTCAGAGCTGAATTAGGACTGAATGTGTGTGTAATGTGACTGCTATACCCCAGAAATCTTAGAGCACATGCAGCTCTTGCCCTTCGGTGGAATTTTATATTTTACAATTTCTTTCTGCTTGGCTCCATGGGGCAGTACAGTCCAGGGCTGACTCAAATTTGCTCAAAAATCAGGGATCAGGATAAAATTTGAATGTGTGATTCAAATGCCTACTGCTGCAAACTCCTCCTCTGCAATCTGCCAGAAATAACTGTGATATTCTCAAGCATTATGGCCAACGCTCTCTTTATAGGAATGAGATTTCCCCATGGAAAGCATAAGCCTGCAGTAGATTTGCTATGCACTGCTCACCAAAGATGAGCTGCGAGTTCCCTTTCTACTCCCATATTTTTAGGGGTTTTTTGGAGCCAGTTCAGCAGTGTGGGCGTTCTTATACCACGGGGGAGTCTCCACGACAAAGCGTGCGTAGGCTGCCTGCCACTTCTTCTGGGCACTTTCCCACTCACTGGAAAAACAGGTCAGGGCACTGATGATTTAACTTTGTTGTGGACGCCTTTATCTTATCCCCAGTTTAAAGGAACGTTACTATTGTACTGTTGTGTGGGAAAAGCGCAGAGGGAGTGCAGCTATAGTTACCTGGTCTTGGAAGAAATGATACTTGAAAATTACTGCCTTTGCTACATGAAACGGTCTGTTCCCCAGGCAAGTGCTTTGAACGAATATTCAATAGAAGTAAGGGCTTCTGTGTTTTCAGCAGCCTCCAAAATTACCTTCCTCATGAGTTATTTGCTGCTTTTGCATTAATATTAGTAAATTCTGGAGAGAGTGATCTCAAGCCTCAAAGACATAAAAAGTCTCCAACTCTACATACCATGCTTCAGTACTTCAGTAAGATTAAACATGCACATACAGACAAGAGAGAGCTTGTGATAGCAACAGCATGAGCCTTTCCATTATACATTGGAATATGGCTCATCTTCTCATCTTCTTACCTCGTGAAATGATTTCTCTAGCTGGGGCCACAAATAATGGCCATTTGTTGAAACTTTGTAGAAAAAACAGCCCAAAAAAGCTTTCTTGTAACAACATAACTACTAACAGAAGCCATTGGCTTTTATTTTTCTTGTAAAGGAAGAGAAAAGACGTCTAATTTTGGATCGGGGAAAATGAATCCTGAGTTTTGCTGCTGAATTGTAAGTGCTCCAGTGTGATTGTAGGAATCCAAACTGGCTGGTGTGTAGAGTTTGGCTATTTTCATAACCAGTGCTAAATTAGGCCAAGCTTGTACTAGAAGTCTGATTTGGTACACCAATAAGAAGTTATCTCAAGAAGTCTGTCTCACAGGATGGTAGGGCTGGAAATTAATCCTCCTCTCTAGGCAGATGACCCTTCAGGCTTTGGAGTTTGCAAATCCCAGGGATAGAGGACAAACCCCTTCACCACCTGATGGCTCTTCACGGACATAAAATGGATGCAGTGATGCACTATCTCTAATTGCTTTTGTAAGGTCTGTTGAGACCTACTGGTGGAAAGAGGAAGATGTTAGTGTTTTCCACCTGCGTAGAACCACTTCTTGAAGGTACCAAAAGGTTTGAAAAATGCACTACATCACATTCCGGCTGTGAAATGTGAAAAAAAAAATAAAATGCAAAAAGTAATAGTCCCTCCCAAAATGGCTGGTTCTGGTTTTGAATTTGTGTGTACTACAAAGGAAAAGGAACTGCTCATATTCAGCAAGTGAACATCTGCAATTTCAATCTCACGTGGCATGGACTAAGGCTGTAGGAGTCATTGCTGTGATCTTTTCTTCTTCTCCTTTTTAATAGTGCATGTAGCACAGGACTCGGTTCTTTGCCCTTTGTGGGACTTGGAGAATTTCCATGTTTTAATGTGAAAAAGGGCTGTTGCTGAAGAAGTGTGCTCATCCAGTTCTCTTTGAAGATGTGGCAGCGGAGCGAGTGTGTGTTTGTCTCCTTCAAGGGTGTGTCCCACAGCTGCTGGATGCCTTCGCTTTCATGGATTTCCCCTTGCACCAGTTTGTGATTATACACACCCAATTAGCGCCATCTCTGACACACACCCTGCGGGCAGCATAGACGGCATCAAAAGCAATCACAGTGAGGCACTTGGTACCAGCTGAGGACTGAGAGGTTGGCTATGCTCCGGTGGTTATTTGGAGCAGGGAACCCAGATAAAGTGTACCATTACAGCGAAATATTTTTAGAAACATAATTATGTCCTTTAAAGAAATGTAATTTTTTTTTTTTTGGACCACAACATCATTGTATCTCTATATGATTTCACTAAGGGCAGAGCTAAGGCTGCCTGAAGTATCTATTTTGTATTACCCTAGCTGGTAAAATGGCTTTGTTTTATAAGTAACTTGCACTGCAGTCTGCCTGTAGGATTGTTTCTATGTGACTGTAATGTTTTGGTGTTTAAGCTTCTGATATGTATTCTCAATTTTACTTCATTTAAGCAAATGTTTTCATCTTGGTAAAGAGTCAGAATACCTTGGAAGACCCAAACTCTCCATTAGTGTGCAGTACAGCAACTTGTCAGTACAGCTTCATTATCGGCACAATTCCAAAGTTTTACTAAAAGTCTGTTTTTCTGTTATTTGAACAGTCCAGTCAGATTAGAGTGCAGATAAGCATCTGCATACATGCAGTTAGTGTCACTGAATCTATTTATCAGACTGGGGTAGCAGAGAATAATTTTTGAAATGTATCAGTCACTGGAGAGGGTAAAAAAAAAAAAAGCTATGGGCACACCAAAGACATTTGCAAGAGGAAAGGGTTAGGAAAGCACACAAGAATCAGTTTTTAAATTTACCTAGTGAAGCATCCTGTAATAGCCCTCTAATACAACTGTAACAACAATAACTGTGAGAAATTTAATTAAATGCAAGAAGTAAACGCTTTCTGAAAAAAATAAAGACCCAAAGTCAAAGCTTGCCCATGGGCCATCACCAGGCCTCCCTCACTCGCCAGCCCCCCAGAGGACAGACATCTTGTGCTTCCACATCCTTTCCCAGAGCCGCCTTTTCACTGTCGTGGTGGCTATCAAACAAAGCACGTACCTGCTCCCTGCTGATTTCAGAATTGATATAAAAAGACCCCTCTCCCCAGACTGCCAATCCATCTAACTACGATTAATATTAATGCGTTAAACTGCCAGAAAGGATTTCATTAGGAAAAAAAGGAAGGTTTTATTTTGATTGACTGGGCTTGGCGCCTGTGGATATAGTTGCCTTTGCTCTCATTTTTCATTTAACCTTAATTAATTCATTGATTTAACCTTACAAATAATCAGCAATTGTAATTCATTAATAAAACCTCCTCAATCTGATGATTGCTCTGCAGCCAAACCTAGGGCTTGAGCCCAGCAGCTGTCACCATGATTAAATGCTTCAGGAAAATAAAAATTACACAAGCAATTAGATGTGTAATGAATCAGAGGATTGTTTGTGTTGCACGTGGCACGCTACCTTCCTTAGTGGACAACCGTGCTGAACACTGTAGCAAAAATAGCGCTGATCCCAGCGAAAGTGGAGGTGTTTCACTCTGGAGCCTGCCTGGAGGTCCAAGGCCATTTCAATGCCAAGGGCTAATGGCATAACACCGATCACATCCATGTAGGGGCTGAACTCTCTGTCCCCTCAAAGAGCGTGGCTGCCTTCCTGCAGACTGGGAATGGTGCCCTGGCCTCCCTAATCCCCCAGACCATGCCCAGGCTTTGTCAGAGTGAGTGCTAGCCTTGCCACGAACATGCTGATGATTGATTAAAAAGACTGGGTGGTTGACGGTGAGCCTGGAGATTTCCTGACGTGATGCGAGAACCTGAGGTAGCTGTAGGTGCGTTGACTCAGTGCAGGAGATGGCGTCCCCCTCTGAGTAGTGGTAAAAAAATGTATTTATGCTCTAAAAAGCAGAGGAGGTACCTCAGGTTTAGGATTTCATAACTTCTAAGGTAGGACGTTGGTGAACAAGTAGCCAACCTGGCACTGGCAAGCATCCCTAAACACCGCGGGCATTACCAATAACTAAATCTGAGTGGAGAGCAGTAAAATGTGATTGATAGAGACTAGCACAGAAACAAAAAGATGATGAAATGGTATCTTAATAATGGACTCTATCTGTGGAGATTATTACAGACTGTCTTTGTGATAATAATTTGCTGCAGTAGCAAACAAGCATCTACTTGACCGTAAAATGAGAGATACACCTCCTAAATGGCGTGGGGTAGATGGAGCAGTGCCGGCTGCAGGGGTGCTAGCAAGAGATCACAAACATGTGGTGGCCAAAGGAAACAGTGTAAAATTATTTAGTGTGTCATGTAAAAAGGTGACCCTTTGTGCTTGTACAAGGTCTTTTATCAGCTAACAACGTCAAACAATGCCAAGGATGTTGTGCTAATCTGTTCCTTGCAGCCTATCAGCTGTGATATACCCATGCAGCAACATCTGTTACCAGGAAAGATGTAAAGGGACTTACCGCAGGACTAAAGCAAAATAAAATTACATTGTCCCTAGAAAGGAAAGTTATTTCAAATAAAAACCACTGTTCTGTAAATATGAACATGTTATATATTTGATCCAAAGCAATTCCGTTTATCCACAGTACGTATATATTGGTAAATGCAGGACATTAGCACTTACGCTGCTTATTTGTCACAGTGAATTTTTAGGTAATATTTCATGTTGGGGGTCCACTGAGAGTAAAATTATTAAAAGCTCATGGAAACGTCAAGCAGAACTGTCAGGTTTAACCATATGAATGGTCACTGAAATAGCCAGCAACTTTCGCAAGGGGAAATACTCCTCTTTAAGGGGCACTGTCGGATAAGCAGAAACAAGCTTGTCTGTGTTGGAGGACCACTAATCCTCTCTCCTAGTTTTGAATAAAGGGTTCCCAATGACTTTAAAGCATTGTGTGTGCATTAGGGCTCCTGATTACTTTGACTGAGGTACTTGCATGTTTTCCAAGCTATTACCTATTCAGCTCTGGGGAAAGTTTCTGGAAAACTAAACCTATATCCATCCTTTTCCTTTAGACAATTGAATTTTTGTTCCACAGCAAGAGCAATTAACATGGAGAGCTTGTTTTTTACTTCAGCCCTTGGTCTTTCTGGAGGATTTATGCCTCTCACAAATGTTGCCTTGTCCTCTCAGGAATAGAGAAGTCCCTGAGCATGCATGGAGCAGGGGGGGCTCTTGCCCATTGACACCCAAGGTGCATGCACAGAGCACCCTCAGTGGAAAGCAGAGGAACTGAGGGCATGAGTTTCAGAGGGCCAAGTATGTCTACCCAGCACCTTGTCCCTGCCTTCTAATGATTCCACTCAGAGCAGCAGATACTTGGGATTTCTGAATTTGGATTGCTGCATTTGCAGAAGCATCTAAGCATTTTGCATATGAAGAAGCTGCTGACTGCAAATCCAATGGCTCTTGCCAGTTATATTTTAGGTCTGTGCCAAATGGGCACACGTTCTGGATGAGCTAACTTGAAATATAGTGGTGACATACGCAGTAGCAGTTTCACTTAGGGCCATGTTAGCGGCTTTTCTCCCTGCCATGTTTTATGGTGATTCCATCTTATGCAATGGAAGAAGATGGTGGGATTAACAAGTGCCTGGGGGATTTCCTAGCATGAGAACTGCTCAGTTACGCTGAGTTACGCTGCATCACCCCTACTCCTTTGGAGTCTCTTAAAATCTGGCATTTAGTAGTGATGCTGCTGAGAAAACAGGCATATAGCTATTTTGGAGCCTTCAGAGCGGGGAGAGGCTGGAGGTAACCTGGAGAGAAGGCACCATTTCTCATCCCTTGCAAGGAAGAGCACGTGCTTATTACGTGCCAAAGTCATCCACTTAACACTGCTGCTATTATTCTTGGTAAAATTATTAAATTATTACTTTCAAGGGAATAAGAATGATGTCTTTATCTTGTATTGACACAAAACTGTTGCAAAAATGGAGTTTGCCTTCTCCCACTGTGATCTCGGTCCTCTCTGCCTGATGTTTCTTGGGTCTTCTTCTTACCTCTGTTTCTGCGTGCTCTTGAGACTTCTCTGCATCAGAGCAGCACATCAAAGAAGAGATGAGCCCTTGGGATGTGACAGCAGAGACACGTTTAACTTTCTTGCCATTTAACACAAGTTGCTGTGGCATTGAATTCCATGTGACTGGAAAGTAAACAACTCCAAACCTTGGACAGATATCTGCCAAAGTTTTCCTTACTTATTTGTTTTGGGACTTTGATCCACAGGTCCTGTGTGACAGATATGTGCGAGTGTCCGGTCCATAAAAACTGCTACTGCGAGTCATTCCTGGCGTACGCCCGAGCCTGTCAGAGGGAAGGATTGAAAGTCCAGTGGGTACCGGAGCAGAACTGTGCAGGTAAGTGTTTTGGGACTGCTTCTTTGTAAGCCAGTGAATAGTCTAATAGGCTACTATCCTTTTACTGTTGGAAGAGGATCAAAAATGAACAGGCTAGAAAGGACTGGGATTGCACCAGCAGGGAAGTTGCATTCTGAGTTATGGAGAAAGACCTTACCGGGAAATATTTGCAACCATCAAATATTAGAAATGTTTATTTCACTGCAAAACTTTTCACCTCTAATGCTGCCTATCTTAATTTTATGTACTTTCAGGAAGAAGTACATGCCTTTTTCTTTCAGGATATGTAAATAGTTGATTACAGATAATGTTTCATGGGATCAGAATCACAGAATCACAGAATGGTTTGGGTTGGAAGGGACCTCAAAGATCATCTAGTTTCAACCCCCCTGCCACAGGCAGGGACACCCTCCACTAGACCACGTTGCCCAAAGCCCCAGCCTACCAGGCCTTAAATGCTTTCAGGGATGGGGCATCCACAACCTTTCTGGGCAACCTATTCCAGTGCCTCACCACCTTCACAGCAAAGAATTTCCTCCTAATATCTGATCTAAATCGACCCTTTTTTAGCTTAAGGCCATTACCCCTTGTCCTGTCACTCCATGCCCTTGTAAACAGTCCCTCTCCAGCTTTCCTGTAGGCCCCTTCAGGTACTGTAAGGCTGCTATAAGATCTCCCTGGAGCCTTCTCTTCTCCAGGCTGAACCACCCCAACTCTCTCAGCCTGTCCTCATAGAAGAGGTGCTCCAGCCCTCTGACCACCTTCGTAGTCCTCCTCTGGACTGGCTCCAATAGGTCCGTGTCCTTCTTATGTTGGGGCCCCCAGAGCTGGATGCAGTACTCCAGATGGGGTCTCACAAGAGCAGAGAAGAGGGGCAGGATCACCTCCCTCGACCTGCTGGTCGCATTTTTTTTTTGATGCAGCCCAGGACACGGTTGGCTTTCTGGGCTGCTAGTTTAAAGTCCTTTCACCTCCTGTTAAAGAACAGTTACATTTCCAGAGACAACATGTATATATGACTGCAGTTCAACAAGGGTAGAAGAAAGAATGTATTTAATGGGAATATTAAAATGCAAACCTGCATTAATTTTGGTACTTGGACCAGATTCCCCATGCGATTAGGACTGCATTAATTGCAAGTAATTGTGAGTAATTGTTTCCGTGAGAAGGGGTGGCCTGTGGTCATGGGCACTTCAAGTAAAATGCAATATTGCAGATGAATATTTCCCTTGATGATGTTCTCATTAATTTAGGACATACTATAATGGCATCGGTTTGCCTGGAAATATATTCAAATTTGTGTAAAGCAATTGGTGGTAGTTGGAAAAAAAAATGAGAGAAGGATACTGAGTACTGGTCAAAGAGCTATTATTCTGTGGTCCATTTTGGTGATTGTGTGTGGCTCAGGGTTTACTCTCTCAACTTCAATTTCCTTTTCTGTTGAAGGCACGATAGCGGGGATGGGTGAGTGACAGAGCAAATTACATTCGATTGACTGTTCCCGAAAGGCTCATTTTTTTTATTACAAAGGAACAGAGCAATCCAAACAGGGTGTCACTAAGTGAAAGCCCTATTCAAGGCTGTGATCTGAGACAGCACTAACAACGTACGTAATTTTAATCTATTGATCTGGTAGCAGATCCGTGCAGAACCTGAAACAAGCATCCTGACTTTTTTTTTTTTTTAACCAAAGCACTTTAGACCGAGACCTCACTGTGGCAGATGCTGTAAAAAGAATATAAAACTCCAATCTCTGCCTTAAGGAATTTACACAAGTGTTGGCATATCACGACTTAACTAATTGAGGCTCCTTTTCACATTTTTTTCCAGTATTTTACCAAAGACAAGAAAAGTTTCTAAGGCAAAAACGGTCCTTATGAAGGAATTTAAACACGCATCTTCCATTAAAGCTAATGAAAGAAGTGTTTAAATCCATCCGAGTTTTTTAATCTGAGGGAAAGGAGAAATCTTGTTAAGTAAAAAAATATATATAAGCTATATATGGTCAAGTACCCTGAAAACACTTCCTTAAGCATCCAATGTCAAACAAGTAGCACCATCTTCTACAGTAAGTATTTAAGTGCGTACACCGCACTCCATATGTTACCAGTGGCCAGCATCAAGATTTTAATCTTTAACTTACTTTTTTCTCACTAAAACTTGCAGTTACAATTATTGTGTCCTAATTACGGATAAAAGTTCCTGGGTATGAAACAATATATCCGTAATAAAACTTTAGCGTTCTGTGACTTTCATTTCCTGCTTGACATTTCATAGCTGGTGGGATACTTGGAAGAGCTGTGTTCTGATGAAAACAGAGTATGCTTATTAGTAAAGTCAGGTTTTAATTATTCTTTTGTGTGTTATAAAACCAGATCTTGTGTGGTTGCCAGTTCCTCTACCCTGACTGCTGTATGCTTAGCTCATTTTTATAATCTTTAGAAAGCTTGTGTTGTCTGGAGGACCAGCCAAACAGGATGCTCAGGAGGCTGAATTACATGTCCTGTTCCCCACATGCTCTTCCTCCTCCCCCCGTGAGGCAGAGTATCCCCCTCTAAGTCCTCCACGAAATGCTACTGCTCAAGGCTTGCTGTCCTTTGAGGTTGGCTCAGGAAGGGGAGCGTCAGCTGTCGTTTAGCTGGAGGGGTGAAGAGAAGAAGCTAATGAGTAAGTAAAATGGTTAGGGTAGGAAAAGTTTGGTAAGATCCACACAGGAACTGAGAAGGTTTGGAAAAGAATATGGGTTTCCATGGGAAGTAGCAGGGAGCGCGACCTGTTAGGATGGGCATCGGAAGAAATATGATGTGTGAAGGAGAAGAAAAAGAACCAGGAGAGCCAGCATGAGGGAAAGAAGAAATAAGAGAAAGTGATACATGTGAGAGGGAAAAGAAAGGATAAAATGGAAGGAGGAGGTTTGAAAATGAAATGAGATAGAAAAATTTTTTTTTAGCCCAAGAAAGCTAAGCAAGCAGTTTATAAAGGGCATTGGGCCATAGTAATTTAAGACTGAATTTCTGAGGGCACTGAGGGAAAGAAGACTCAAGGATGGCAGATGGCAATAACTCCCTGCCATGGGCATGACTACGCAGGCAAGAAGAAAAAGCAGATACAAACTATAAAAAAGTGCAAATTGCACATGGTAGCACTGATATGCTGACATACTCCCAACAGCTTCATAAAACCTGAAAAATTTTCTCTTTTTCCTGTGTGATCAGCTGAACTACGAGAATGAGTGTATATCTGATTTTGACTGTTGTTCTCCTGGGTTGGCTCTTCTCTGCTGTGGAATTTTCTGGCCAAAGTTACTTTTTTTCCCCTGCTGTATGTTGCTTCCCTGTGTGACTGTGCTTTATGCTGTGTGACTATGTATTAGAAGGCTATTCCGACTTTTCAGTGGGAACTCATTAAAAACTGAAAGTTGAAAAGACTAACACAAGTGTTAGAAGGGACACAGTGCCCAGATCTATTGGCTTCTACTATGTTAGAAGGAGATGTGAATTGCAAACACCGCGAGTGATACTCAGTTTGAAAGCCCTACAAAACACCACGAAAGCCCAAGCTGTGCAACACCAACAGAAGAAGCAGGATGATTCATCAATGCACAAATATTAGCTCAGAAATTTCTGTGGAATCAGATTTACCAGATATCGTCCACCAAGGGAATCTTTCAGCAGTTCCATGTTAAGTATTTGGGCTTTTGTGTTGGAGAACAAGAACTCCTCCTAAGTAATTATGGCCATGTCTACAAAGACAGGTGCAGACAGATACAAACCTTCTCTGTGAAACTGCAAAACTGGCTGGAATAAACCAGCTCTGGTCTGAAAACTGTATAGCCTTATTAGGCAGGGTTTATTAGCTCAGGCACAGTGCTGTATTTATGCGACTATATGGCTTCTGGACCGGAGCTGGCTATCATCCCGCCAGCTCAGAAAGCGGTCTGAGGAAGCTCACATCTGTCATGCCAAACACATGTTCTAGAAGAAGAGTGGAAAAATCCTGTTGGGACTGGTAACGTTGCAAAATGCAGTATTATTAGTAACTTTTGTACTTTGAGGTTGCGTTTTTGATTATTTTTTTTTTTGCTAGTGCACTAAGGAAGTTATTACTAACAGAGCTCAGTTCTTTAAGAGAGGAATTTGCCTTAAAAGACGGGTGCAAAGGCATCACTTCTGTTTTCCATGTTTACATGGTACTGATTCATTTCAGCAGTCCCTGGGAAGCCTACTGCAGAATGTCTTTATTTTTATTTTTTAAACTGTTGATGAAGTGGAATGTTCTGGATCAATCACACCACATGTTAACAACTGAAGCACTCAACAATAAAAGCCATCCAGGGAACTTAAACAGCAGCCATTGTACTTTTCTGATTTTTCCCTTGACAGCAAGTTAATAATGCCATTGTAGACTGCCTACAGCAGAAAATAAAGTCATCATATCTTCTACATGGCATCATCTGAAGGAGCAAGAGGTGTTTTGACATACCACGTCCCACGTGTGGTAGAGCAGAGCTGGGGAGTACTTACAGATGCCGTGGCTGCCAAGGGCAGCCTGTAATATATTCTCATGTGCTCTGGGGCAGAGATGAGGAAGTGGAAAGGAGACCTCAGCCAACTTTCCTCAAACCCACCGGCTGAGGCACCAGAGCTCAGGTGGAACGAACGGGATGGCTATTACTGCAGTAAAGTTTTGTGGGATGAAACCCGTGCAGCCTAAAAACTGAAGCTCGCAGACCTTTCTATATGGAAACCGCATGTACTGAAGCCTAGTGGTGCAGTTTGTGGTTTGTCAATTAGAGATCCTTTGAAGGGAAACTCATTTTCAGAGAGGAAGGACAAAAGCTTCTAGTAAACAGCCCCCTTAAGATAATTCACATAGTGTGTGGACAATCACTATCTGTCTTTAAACATCTTGGTCTACTTTTCTAGACAGTTAATACATTGTTTGCAAAGCTCCTGGGAGCTGTGCACATTTTCGTTTCCCCTCTTATAGAGATTAAATCCCTATTCTTAACACACTACGTAAGTGCAGAGTTTGTTGTGAATCTAACATTTTATTGTATGCTCAGTATTGCTTGCATGTTTTTCCCACCTTCTAAATTTCCTGTTTCATTTAAATTTCATGTTAGTTATTCCTTTTGTTTAGTCTCTTCTTCAATGTGCGTGAAAGTTATCATGCAGAGCAGACAGACATATAAAGCTGGAAAAAAGTTCTCAAAAGATCTCTGCCCACAAGCAGAATAAGCCTATCTTGAACATCGGTGAAAGATGTTTTTTCCAATCTATTCTAAAATGATGTTCAATAAAAGATGTCTCACAGTGTTTTTAGGTAGCTTGCTCCAGTGCTTTCTCATGCTTAAAGCTAGAAAGCTTTTTTTCCCCCTAATATATACCTAACATCTAATATCTGTCTAATATTCAGCTGTTGAATCTCTGTAACTCCAGGGTAATTTTCTGCTGTACTAGCCAACTTTTCCAATATTTTGTTTGCTTATTTAATATCTGTGTCCTGAGAACTTTGTATGCATTCTTGCCAGAATTGTTTCTTCAGGGCTTTTTTTCACATATGTATAAATGCCATAAAATGCATAAGAAGTAAAACTTGCAAGAAGCTGATGCTGTTTTGAAGATCACTTTGTTACTGGTGAAGAGTAACCCCTTAAATTTATGATGCCTTAGCACTAAGAGTTCCATCCTCTGTGATACACTCTTATACATATTTAATCCATTTCTTTCTGCCTGTTTTTTCTTTACGAATAATAACAGTGCCGTAATGGCACTCTAAGGCCAATCCTCACAACAAAACAGCATTTTTCTGTCCATAACAGAACCGTTGTTTAAAAAATCTGGCCCTTCAATCTCTCTCAAAATGGAGGAAACCTTCTTAATGCAGCCACGTCTCTGTAAATAGCAAGAGATGATTCTGGACGCTTGAGAGTCCTTTACCATCTATAAACTATTTTATCAGTACTTGTTTTTGCCATCAGCATAGCTGTTAGAAAGAATAACAGGCTTTTATTCGCTATCGAACCATGTATTATTCTCCATACTAAAAAGGCAGGATATAAAATGTTAAGAGTTTAAATATTGATCTGGAGGGGGTATAGTGCTTTTAGCTGAGCCCTCAGTGTTCTCTTATGTTGGAAATGCATTGAACTGTCAACTAGATAAATCAATGAATAGATACTGGAATCATTAAGTACCAGAATCCTCATTCTCAGTGATCCCTTGGTAAAATAGCATAAGGCATGGAAATAATTGATTTTTTTTTAAAAAAAATCTTGTTTTAAATGGTGCTGCTGAATTAACAGAGATTTGCTGCAATATGCAATATTGAAAGTATAGTCTTAGGAACAGAAAGTCTGATGTGGTGAATGACTCTCCTTTCTCCTCTTCTTTCCGCAGGAGTAGGACTGATAATAACTGTCTGTCCTTGTAAACGTTTCAGGAATCTTTGATAAAATGCATTGTAACAAATAAATAAACAATGTTAAGTCTTAAATATAAATCATAGATCTGCTTATAGATAGAAACGTTGCCAAAGCTTTATATACCATCAGCTGTGTTAAAATTCTCAGAAAGTTCAGGACTGCTAGGAACTTGATACCTTTTTGATTAGGAATTTTGCTACCTTTGTATTTGTGATGTAAAGTAGTGTTGCATTTAATATAGTGGAATGTCTTTACAAGAAATTTTTTCTTCTAGATGATAGTCATACCAAAATGTGCTTTTTGATATTCGCAGTAGAAACCAAGCAAAGAGATATGTAACTTTCCTTGTGGCACTCTGTGTAATACGCATATCTTGTTCCTTTTAACTGCCTTTCAGCAACCCAGTGTAAACATGGTGCAGTTTATGATACCTGTGGTCCAGGATGTGTCAAAACATGTGACAACTGGAATGAGATTGGCCCATGCAACAAGCCCTGCGTTGCAGGCTGCCACTGTCCGGCAAATTTAGTTCTTCACAAAGGAAGATGCATCAAGCCAGTCCTGTGTCCACAGCGATGACATCAGTTCTCTTTCTGCAAACTCTAATGCGGGTGGTCACAGACCCCTTTGATGCTCACAGCCAGTGAAGGACTCCAGCTCTTTGTGTGCGGATTCTGCAAAGTACACGTCTACTCACAGAGTGTAAATATGCTCCTGTGTGTGTATTTATGTGTGTTTATGTATACACACTTGGCACCTAGAAAGATATATAAATGTGTGCTGTGTGTATGTAGATACACATATCTATACACAAGTGTCCTAAACGTAAGTATAACCCATATATTTATATATATGTCCACACACACAAATATACATCATTTCTATATATCATAGAAGGATGAATTATTATATGTATATTTTTTGCTATAAAGTTTATGTATTATTATTTCTAGGACCCTGATCTGTAAGTCATTGTATAAATAAACCAGGTGTTTTTAATATAATATAGTGGCATGAAAAGATTGGATGACTTTGCCATTGCATAAGTTTGTTGTTTCCAGGGAAACTTTTCTAGGGCCATAGCACTGCCAGACTGGATTAGTTTCAACACAGAACCTGGATTTACAGTTGTACAGGAAACACATTTCTCTGGAGATGGAGGATTTATCTAGGAATATTTCATGCGTACCTTAGAGCTGCGTAGTGATTGGTGACAGTGCTTAATCAGGCAGAGAAAGCTGGGGATCGGCTTTTATGCTTTACTGAAATAACTGTGCAAAAAGATTTCCAAAGCTGGTTGGCCAACTGCCAGCAAAGAGATATTTCTTTCTGGAACGGCACCAAAGAGTCAGGGGCCAGATTTTCAAAAGTGTTTGGCACCCAGCAGCTTGCTTTGAAAATTTGACCACTTCCCATTTCATATCCTAATGCCCCGTCTCTGTTGTTGTGTTTGGCAGTAGCTGTGAATACACAATAAGGAGCTTGAAGAAAATATTCATGTACATATTAGCCCCTTTAACTTGTTTGAAACTGCTGGGTTTGTTTCATATTTCCCCCAAATATTATGCAGAAAGCAAATCCCACTGTGAATTGGTGTGTTTGATTTCAGTGTGCCTTAAAACATGAAATAATGCCGGGTTTAGTAACTCATTTAATTTATCAGCATGGTTTAGAAGAAAGACAAATTCACCCTACCAAAAAACTAGTAAAGAATGTCAAATGCTAATTGGAGAACTGCAATTTATTTCCTTACTGGTCTTTTGCTTGAGGTTTATGAACATGTGGGCTCTGTGAAGTTTGCATGACTTTTGAAGTCTCCCAGGGGAGAAGCAATAATATGGGATTTCATTAGAAACTGTTAAAAAAGCCATACAACTTTCTCAAGCCTGAAGGGAGGGGGGGGCCTATTTTTCTTCCACTGGAAAACGTCTTGTAGAGCCTGATGGAACGGTCTCTGGAGATGATAGAAATCTTTGGGCATCTGATTTAGTTTTATAATGAAGTAATATCCTCCCACACAGCTACTTCCATTATGCCTTGCATTGAAATTGCACATTGTACTACTTTGAACAATTTTCTCCTTTAATTCTTCACTCTCCAGGAAGTTTCACAGGGTCTGAGTTTGCAGTAAGTGGGTGCAACACCCTTGGCTTATCCAACCTGTCTGCGATCCCAGCCTGTAGGAAGATGCTGAGTGAGCCTGGTTAGCTTAGGCACCACACTATCCAAAATGCTGCACCACCAGTGTTAAAAAGAGCTGGGCAAATAATGCCAGGAGCATTCCACAGAAGTTTGTCCAAATCTTAAATAAACTCAACTTGATATTTTTATGTCCCCTTTGTGTTCATTTTCTCGGAACAATCAAATAATTCAGTTTTACTGGCAAAGAGCGTTTCGAAGCTGCATACACAAGTGCACTGGGAAGCAGAATTGCAAATGTGCAGATCCCATCAGAGCAGGAAACTAGAAGAGTTTTATGTGGCTCATGTGATAATTGAATGGCAAAGCTGAAATTTAGGACAATTGCAATTGGTCCAAGGAGTTAAAACATAAAATGGCAGTCATTAAAATAATTTAAAGCATCAGTTAGACTGAAGAACATTTCATCCTGTGAGCTTTCAATGCTGAGATACAGGCTCTAAACCATTAAAAAGGTTATTTGCCCAGCTCTAGTTTAGGATAGATTTTCATTACTGATAGGTTTTCATTACTTACTGCTCAGTGTTTCTAAAATAAAAATACAAAGTGAATTGCGTACATGAATGGTGTATAGAACTGTCCTTCCCTTTTCTTCTCCTGACTGACGAAGGTGAGTGAAAGGTGAAGGGAGAGCCCTCCGGCTCTCTCAGTCCACTGATCTCATTCAAGCAACGCTTAATTAATGCCAGGTGAAGAGGTGACTCAATCTATCTGTAGGATGAACTCTATTTTTAAATCTTAAATGGTTCAGTTTGAAACCTGACCCACAGGTCATCTCAAAGTGAGGACTCATTCCTCGGTCTAGCTTTTTCACATCTGTCTAATTAAGGGTAGCCTCCTACTTTTTGCTTTAGTGATGTAGACTGAGGCAGAGAGGAAAGTGGTTTTACCTCTAAGCTGTCTGATTGTGCCCTCATGGTGCTGCAGAGCTTTTTCCTCTAAACTCCGCAGTTTTCAGGGCAACAGTAAGGGCTATCATCTGCTCAGTTCACATGTATAGTCTAAGGTAAAGGAGTTCTGCTTTTCTAGAAATTGCCCCCAAGTTTCAACTTGACACGGGGTTTATATTCGTATCTGTAGTTACCCTGTGCCGAACTGAGCTATTCAGACCAGATCAATCCCAGCTGGGGCCATCTCACTCCACTCTCCTGTTTGCCTCTCTTCTTCCAGATTGTTCAAAAGTTGCCCAATAACATCAGTAACAGGACTACCACTGGCCTCATAGAGTTTGGGTTGCAGCCCATCTTCCTCCTTAGTGTGGGATTCTTTCTAATTCTGCTGTCTTGCCTCATGAAATATTACCCCTCAGATGCTAGATCTGGAAAATTCCTGCATATTGCTAGGGATTTGTTTTTGACAAAATTAACTGATCCATTTGAAGTATGCTAAATGTGTTTAGTATGCAATAATGTGTTTTTAATAATAGCATAAGGTTGATAATCCATATGGTATATTCACCACACAAAACTGATGGTTGTGTAAGTTTTGGTCTTGATTATGCTTATGTCAATCTGCGCATATAACTTTGTGCCAATTGGTAAGGTGAAATATATTTGAAGGAGCAGAGGTTCCAACCAAAGAATGATCCAAAAGGAAAGTCTGAGAAACATCTCTGTAATCCAATGGATGGAATCAAGGAAAGACCTGGATCAATAGCTTCACCATTAACCTGCTATGTGTTCCCTGGCAAGTCATTTAATATTCGGTACTTCATTGGGGAAATGAGGCTCTGGGGTTATACATCTTTTTTAAGTTTATGAATAGAAAATGTTCTAAAATGCCATTCATCACCAGGGGAATGTCAGCTGGTATTTTACGAATCTGCACAGGTCTGCTTTGTATCAGGTTGTCCCGTATCTCTCATATCATCACTTCAAAGTCAGCTTTTAGTTGGCATACATGGAGGTCAAATACATTTAATTCCTCCTCATTTACTTTCAATTGTGTCTATTTTTGTCATATATATTGAGTTTTATAAACCATGGAGACAAGCCATAGCCAAGCAGAGCAGTTTGAATTGTAACCCAAGGCTCTGTAGGTAGTTCCACATCTTCCAAGAACAACTTTCTTCTACAGAATAAGGTATGCACTTGGAGCAAAAAATGAAAAGATTGCTAATATCCTACCCAAATGTGACCCCAGCCTTGCATCATGTAAGTAGTTTCCAGTAGATAGCCTAAAAGAAGTAAGTTCTTCTCATCAGAGGCTTTTCTGCTTTTTTTGAACACAGGATTCAAATACAGTTTGACACTGCTTGGCTTCCTGCTGACAGAGCCTGACATTTGCAATAGCTGGACTGATCCTGAGTGACTGTACAGGGGTACTTTTTTTTTTTTTCCCCTCCATCAAAAGTGGACAAGGTTATGTCAGAGCTAACGGATATCAGAATAACAGGCCATGCATTTGCAGCTGGACAGGCTGGAAAGAGAGGCAATCAACAGCATTTAGCACTGAAGTGGTGAGATGTTTCAGGTATTTCAGGAAGTGTCAGCTAAGGGGTCATTATACCAAGGCCTCAGTATTTGACAAACAGGAGCTTTACATTACATAACATTGATCAAATGCTTGTTCTGCCATCCCTGATTTTATCATTTTAGAAAGCCCCGTGGCGAGAGATGTTTCTGCTTCCTTACAGAAACATTTCTAGTCTAGGACTGCAAATTTTTCAGGACGAAGGCCTAACTGTGCTGCCATTACAGAATTCCTTCTCCCTCTCTGTTAAGATTGTTGCACAGATTAGTGTTTCTAGTGCAATAATCACCGTGACACCTGACCACCAAACAGAATCTATAGCAACAAAATAAGGTTCTCCTATGAACGTGAGGTAGCTCTTGATCTCTCAGATGGCTGTGGCAGTGTGTTAGAATGAAGATCGTACAATAATGTGAGGAAATAAAAAGGCAGGATGGAAGAATAAGGATGAGAGGCAAAGGAGAAAGGAGTAATAGGATTTTTTTTTTTCTCTAAACAGCAAGAACTAAACTGAAAGTGTTCTCTGACAAAGGCAAAGCATGTCCATACTCCCTGAGCAAAAAAACCCCTACCAACCACCCAAAAAATCCCAAACTAACCACAGCGGAAACCTATGTTGAGATCTGAATAGAACATGTGTATATTGGTAGGTATAGAAATCCATAATTAAAATAAAGTTATGAGCTTGTATTCCTACTTTTCTCACAACCCTTAAATCACAATAGAAGTCACCAGTGTTAAAGAGAGGATCTTATTTCCTGCGCTGAGATGAGGCAAACATCCGCAGAATTCGGTTCTCATGCTTCCACTAGCACAACAAACCTGTTTTGGTTTCCTCCAGGGTATATGTTTTAGTGAACACACATCATTTCCCAGTCTGTCAGAACAAAGGCTACAAATGCACTTTTATAACTAGTCTTGTTCCTGGCTTTGAGATAAAATTGCAAGTTCTACTTACCACTAAAAGGGCACAAGTTTTTGACAACACCGCTTTTACCAGGCAGCAACATGGCTCAGCATCAAGCAGCATCTTAGAAACTCTGAGCAACGTTAAATATGACATGTAGCATTTGCTCTTTGCATGGCTTTACCCTTTTCATCACGAGTTATGAGTTAATGCTAGCCCTGCATACAGGACGAAGTTGGCTCTAATGGCGTGTGTATGTGTGGTGGGAGAGGGGTGGCACTGTATAATTACCATTATCATTGATAGCGCTTTGAATTTCCCTAAGTGATGCTTATACTTGGGCATCAATATAATTTGGTTTTGCACATGAAAGTGCAATGATGGGAATGTAGGAATTTCCTGCCTAGACCCACAGACCCACACTTTTTTCTTATCCAGTGGTGAAGAAATGCTTCAAAGCATGCTTCAAAGAGCGGTATGTAAGCCTCATAATGGACAGCTATGCAACAACCTGTTCATAGCGGTAATTTAGCCTTATACTCTGGCAGTAAGTGGTTGGTACTTTAATGACCCAATCGTTCAAAGCACTTAACTGTGTGCTCAAACTTTGAATAACCTCGTTTGCTTCAATGGGGCAACATGCCTGCTGACTTCTAACCGCATGCTTAAATGGTTTGCTGGGTCAGGGCCAGAGAGTTCAGCATCTGGTGGGATCATGTATTAAACCTCATGATATTTCGTATTTCTTCGTGATTTCTATACATAGGTCTATTTTATGATCAAGCTGCTATCTAGTGCTAGAACATCACAGAAGTCAAAGCTTTTGGAAGCCTTTTTAAGACTTTAGAGGACTGGAGAAATTTTTCTATTGATTTCTGATGTCAACATAATAATTTCTTACATTACATTGTAATTTCCTACACTATTTTATTTCTTGCTGTTGTTAAAAGAAAGGGACATACTGGACTTGATTTTTTTTTTTCTTTTGCACTGGTAAAAATAGGGAACAATTTCAATGAGTTAACTGTTGCTAGCTATACTAGTTTTAAACTGGTTTGACATCATACTAGCGCCATCCTGGTTTTATAGCTGTGGAAGTAATCCACAGTCCTGGTGTGGATCCCTCAATTATTAGACTTCTAATTGCTTCTAGTTCAGTATAAAACTCTGATAACACTGTATTAGAATAAAAGCATCTGCAGCCCAAATCGGTATAAATAATTTGCTACAAGATATCGCAGTTTATAAATGAAGGGGAGAGAAAAATAATTTGTTGTGCTTAACATACTGTCACAAAGGAAAAATGAATATAGAAACTGATCAAGAAGATGCTTCAGAAAGGAAAGATTTTAAAAAATATTTAGTTCAAGTATTCAACTTCTTTAACGAGTATCATTGAGTAGCATAGAAAAAACTTGACTGTGACTATCCTACTCAACATGGATCAAAACCCAAAGTGGCTATGTGCTGATGCAGTTCTACAGTTAAAATTTCACTGTGTTTTGAAGGGAGTGAAATAAATGTGTAGAGTTTAGAGAAAATTATTTCTCCCATCTTAGTCATCTGAATGTTTGCTAGTTTGGGGTGTAAATATGCAGGGGTTTGAACCTCACCATGTCTGATATACAGCCCTGACTTTCTTCATATTGGCATGCATCAAGAACAACTCTAGAGGAACCCATAGAATAATACTTATGTCAAAAGACAAGATGCGCTTTTTCTCCTTTCCCCCTCCCCCCGTTTCTTGTTCATGATAATTAACAGTTACCCTACAAATGATCAAGGGGAAGAGAAGCTGCAGGGAAAATTACAGTGTGTATCACATATATTAGATGTTTGAAGCCATTAATGTATGGATGAGTTACTTGAAATATTTTATATGCAATTTGTGGAGAATGCTCTGTAGTGTCAAGAGCATCACTGCAGAATGTTTACATTTTAATGTTTAGAATTGCTTTGCTTACTCATGCTAAATTTTTAACAGATTTCACCTGAGGTGCATTCATGTAAATATGAAATCTATTTAAAATTTTACTAAATTTCTGTCTTCAGTATGTCTCAGTTTATATCTTTGTTGAATTTAAAATTATTATGTAGTTAAATGTATCTTACAAAACTGCAAAACTGTGCAGTAACTTTGACATGGCTTGTCTTTGAGTGTCTATACAGTTTTTGCAAGAATATTGTACTAATATAATTTTGTAAAAGTAGGATTGTGATGAGTATGTTTGTAAAGACATTATTTATTCCCTTATAAACTTAATATTTATTATCTTTATGCAGATAAATATTGATGCCTGATTATTTCATAGCTATCAGTGAAAACTGCTGTTCTGATTTGCACGGTCTGACTCAGAAAAGTAACATCACCCACACAATGATTGATAGTGTGTTCTCCTAAGAACTGATGTTAAATACTGTTATTTCTTGGGAGGGGAGAGAGGAGCCATGCAGACTGTTTTCCTTTGCTTTTGCCTGTGATTTGGGAGCTGGGATTTTGGGACCCTTTGTTCAGCTGATGACTGACTTCTGCAATATCACTTGGCCAAGTTACTTCACTGCTATTTGCCTCAGTTTTCCCAGTGGTCGAAAAGAAATTATAAGGTTTTACAAAATCACAGAAACTTTAGGACCAATGAATTTGCTAGAAATCTGCTGATCTGTGTTTGGGCAAGGCTCCTGCTAATGTCTGTTGGGTTCCAGATCAGGCCTCACAGTTCCTAAGTATTTTTATTTTATGCAAAAAGGAACCTGCCCTGTTTCTGAAAGGGTAAGTAGATCATGAACCCAAAAGGCCAGGGTTAAGAGCAGGCCTTGCTCTGCACTGAGGAAGAAGACGACCTTCTTTGGTGGTTTTCTCCCTCCTGGACCAAGATGAGAAGAGCACTGAAGGTATGCGATTCAGGACTTTAAATTCATAGGACTACTGGTGCTGCATGCCCTGCAGCTTTGGGACTCCTTGCTTGGTCTGTACTAATTATATTGATGTGAAGCCCCCAGTGGCAGGCTGCTTCAGTATCTTGAGACACTGAATGCTCATTTTGGGGAGGGCAGGTTCGTCTCAGCAGTCTTTGTGAGGGCACGGCAGAGGTGGTGAGGTCTGTAGTTCAAAGGCTGGGTGATCTGGCCCTGGCTAGCGTACCAGGTGACTACTTACGTGCTCACATTTAACTTTTACCCCAAACTACCACTCAGTGCTGACAGCTACTCCGTATTATTCCTCCTACCCATTTTGGATACAGCCTCCTCATCAAGAATGCTGCAATACTAATTTTCCTCCCAAGCAGTATGCAGTTACAGACTTTATCATCACTTCTCTCTTGCCAGACTTCACTTGGCCCTTGGTAAGATCAAGCTCAAAAATAGTGAACGTTTTACCTGCCCAACGTGAGGGCTTTACAGACTGACCTTTCTCAGAGCACTCGCACTGTTCATGGGGGCAGACTCGAGGTCCCATGGGCACCTCTCACAGCTGCAAGTGCTCTGACCCCAGTGTCTAGGATGCAGTACCAAAGATGTCCAGCTTTACATAGGACACTCCTAGAAAAGATGAGGCTACAATCCACAGCGTTCAGCCACAACCCTCAAAACACTACCTCCTGCCATCCCTGCCTCACCCACTGCCCTGCCCCCTCTAAGGTGGTTTATGGGTCCTGCTGGTGATGGCCTCCAACCTGTGAGGCTCACAGTCACTGCTGGGTCGATCCAGCTCAGCAAAAACCACCCTGAGATTGAAGCAGAGGTACGAAATGAGAAACTCTCATGAGGCATGATGGGCAGACGGGCTGCAGGGGCAATGGGGAAGGGGACAGGGAGGATAAGAAAAGAGGACAAGGAGCTGCAGCCAAGCACCTCTGAGATTCAGACTCCTCCACCTCCTCAGCCTGTGCCTTGCCCATCACAGCAGCAATCCTTCCCTCCCTGCTCCTGTGCAGCCCGTTCTGAGCTGGACAGCTTCTGACATTCACTTTTGTCATCAAAATGCTCAAAGAGAAAATGTTCTTTAAGAAAAATATGGAAGAAAGACCTTACACAAAGGCTGCAAAAAAAGTCTCGTGGCTGTTTTTCATTTAAACAATCTCTAGGTTTATTTATGACTTTCAGGCTATTCACTTAATTCTAAGGGTAATAATTGGAGTACTTTTCTTCATCACTTACAGTTTACCATCAACAGAGTTGTAATGTTTAGGAGTATTGGTAATAAATGTTCTGCTAATTAAACCATACTGAAAAGCTAATAATCCCCATTTAGGATTTTGAACTGATGCATAGCTTCTGTTTTTATCACTGTGTCCTGCGGTCACCACACATTAAATTTGCCCTTGAAAGACAATGCTTTGTCTTCAGTTGTATTCATCCTGTTTTATTTAGTACATCTGGAAATCAGGCACAGCATAACTATTATTTCCCCATCTCCTTCCACTCTCCTGTTCTAGGACATGGTGTTTTGTAACGCAGTTTCTCCCCCAAGTGTCTGTCCCAGCCTGTGGACTATATGTAACTGTACATAGATAGATAATGCAGTTGGAGGACTATATAAATGCAGTTTTAACATTCTAGAGCGGAAATAATGTATAGTAGACAGAATTTAAATAATTTTAATTTTATTTAAAAGCTGGAAAGAGAATAGCAATTTTGGTTGCTATTTTCTGAATGTACAGCAGATGGTGCTTAACAAATATGCTTTACAACCAATGTCTGAAAACAGCAAAGCCTGGCAATTTGAATTTTAATCATGCTTCCTGTTCTTTTCTAATTGAAAAAACAGCAATTTGAATGGAAGGCCCCCAACAGGATTGACTTAGTTGAATACACACAATGCTTGAAGGATGGGGATACAACAACAGTTCCAAAACAGCCTCTTGTGTGCTATAAGGAACTATACATTTGGAAAGGAGTTAGGCAATAGCAGAATTGTTTTGCTTGATTGTTGCCCTTTCCCTCCAGGCTCATCATGGTTTACTTAATTAATGGGAAAGATCCAAGGTCCCAAGTACTACTTTCCACATGGACAAAAGAATATGAAGAAAATGATGTGATGAGACCTAGTCCGATGTTCCTGAACTCCCATTCGTATACCTGTCAGTGAAAGAAGTTGGGTTTTTTGCTGCTGGCACCAACTGTGCTGTGGCTCTGGCAACCCTTTCCCAGCGTGGGTGGGACCTCTCTCAGGACTAAACCAGAACTTGCGTCACTGTTTCTCCTCTTGGTACCTTATTAGTGTGATAAGAAAGGTGCTGTGACTCCGCGGTGCTATTTACATTCTGCAGTGTCAAAACCTCAAGATTTATCTCTAATAAGGCAGCTGTCACTATACAGAAGCATAGGCTACCATGAGCCAAGGGAATAATATGAAGGGGTGCAATGAGTCAGAAAGCTAAAGTGAATTTACTGACATGCTTAGTAGAGTTTTAACTAAGCTTTACTCTCTTCGAGACCTGGTTTGGGTTGTTTGTTTTTTTGTTTTTGTTTTTCTTTTGTGGTTTTTTGTTTTGTGGGTTTTTTGTGTTTTTTTTTCCCAAAAGCATAATTTCTTTTTACATAAAAGTGCATTTTTTTCATTACTGATGAAAGGGCTTACCGTGAACATCTTGGAGAGGGGAATTTCTCCTGCACAGACACTCATAAAGTATGAACAGCAGGAATACAAACATTTACACCAGTCTTCAGTAGTGGTCCATCAACCCCAACCTTGTTGGACCTCTTCTTAACCCTGAAGGGTACTTTTTGGCAGACTGTAAACTGTAGCAATGGCCATGCAAAACCCATTGAGAAGACCTTTCATACCCACATAATTGGCCTAAAATCTCTGGAGTTGCACTGATGTAAAAGAACCGAGCATTTTTAGATGCTCTGCTTGCCTGCTAAATAGCCAGTCATGCCACAGTGCTGCCCCAATTTCTCTAATTTTGATTCCTTATTAGAACTGAGATAATCGGCCACTCATGGAATGGGGAGCCCCTACATCTTCTGGGCAGCTGTGGGGGATGCAGTCCTCATCCTTGCCTGCAGCAGTTTTAAAGGCAAGCCAGCATTTAAGTCAAGTTAATGCAGCTGGAGGCCAAGTACTGGTGCTAAGACTCCTTTAAGAGCTTGAACACATGAATTGGATGCTTTTCCACCACATCTGCATAAGGATGCACATGATGACCTGCCAGTTGGACTTGGATATAGAAGTCTCACATCTGCAGTAGATTTACTAGGATTCAAAACCAGAGTGATTTCAAATATGGGCCTGATCAGATTAACTTTGAAAATACATGGTACCATGAGATGTTATGAATCATACCTACTAGTCCAGATAGGGAAAAAAAAACCATCAGCTTTGCTGATTAAACTAAGCCAGGGTCCAGGTTTTAGAGCAAAGGTGAGCGGTCCATTAATGACTCAGAGCCCCCGAGACCTGAGTGGAAAAGCTGCCACCAATTCAGTAAAGAGGCTGAAGATCTACCAGGACCTTACATGTGCAAGCTGCGTGAAGAGGCCCTTGTTCCTTGCTCTGGAGCTGATGAGGGAATGAGAATTCATCTCTCTGGCATATGACGGCACGATTGTTTACGGGCAATGGGAAATGATGTGAATTTATCTGAGGTGTAGCCAAACAGAAATGGCCAAATTCTCTCTGAAACCATTATAAAAACAGACAATTAAAGGAGCCTCTGTTTAATGATCCTAAGAACGTTCTGAGGAGTAAGCGATTACAGCCACGATTGTTGGGAGCCTGTGTGCAACTGAGTGTCTGTTTAACCACCATCTGCAGCTGTTGGCCCACCTTCTCCCTTTGTTTAAATTTCTATTCTCCACAGGCTGTTGTGAGCAGATCACAGTGCTGCTGAGGCAATAATCAATACTGCTCTCATTTTAACTCACTTGCCACTGAGAAGCCGAGTTTAATCTCAAAGTTTTTTAAAAGAAACTTGGGCAACAGACTATGTTGTTTAAGTTGCAACTTCATTACAATTATAAAGCTGTAGGAAAAAGATTCATTGATCTATTAATCTGTCACAAATGTATAGAATCAACTCTCCTTTCAACAGTCCCATTTTGCAGAGTACTGGGCAAATGCCAAAGCAGACTGCAAAAGTAATCTTTTATGGACTGCAGTAAGAAAGCATGATTTACCCAGTCCTGAAAAGGATGTGCTCTTGGGCATGGAGTCATGGATCAGCCCAAGTGTGTGCACACATGTGTGTTGCATGTGTGTAGGCAGGTCTGATGGGGGAGGCACAGAAGAAGTAAGATGGCTACGACTGTATCATATGATGCAGAATACAGTGTCCCTTTTAATGATGAAGGCAATTTCTTCTTTCCTCCCAAAATCAGAATATCCTTTTCTGGTATGGAGAATGACAGTGTTTCTCTACCTTGAGTCTTCCCAAGATAATCAGGAGAGAGTCACACCCTGAGCCAAAGTCCTCCTGCCTACTTCTGTCCCTACCACAGTCAGTAATGTCTTACTGCGAGCTGAACAGAAATGTAGATCTGGCTCTCTGCAGACCTGCTTCAAGGGATGGTTAAGACTAAAATAAAATTAGAAGAAACACTGAGCAAATCCCTGATGAAGCTGAAAGGAGCAAATTTTACTGCTGTATCTTCCAGTAGCTGATCAGAACTTGTGCTCTAAAATTTCATTTCTAGGAAATTTCAAGGCTGCCATCTATCTAAAGGGAGATGTATTCAGTGCCACAGTTTCCAGAGAAAAAAAATGAAAAATTGAAAACAAAACCAAGCAGCATCACTTCTAGTCTAAAACTTATCCCTTTAGCCAAGGAAAGGTATCTTCAGACACTGTGAGAGGGGAAACTGCTTGGCTGCAGGTGAAATTTAGAAAGGAGGTATAAAAGGAGTTTTGTTATTTAGAAGGTAGGTCTCTATTATGCTTGCCTAAATATAGCCAGATTTCACAAGTCTACCCTATTTTCTCAGAAGTGAAAATGGTAACTTGGAGTTGGGTACAATAAGGGTGTCCCCAGGAGCAGAAGTTTTTGTGCTATATCATATAAAGACTTAAGAGTTGCTGTTTCTTATCTTTGGATTTACTTCTACGACTGTGAACTGACCAATCAAACTGCAAGAAAGTGACTTAGATCAGTGAAGTTAAGCAAGTGTAAACTCCAGCTGGCTTGGAGACATAGTATAGAAATAAATGCTTACATCTACTACTTTGAACACTGAACTGGCTCTTGAGGGGTCCTGTAAGGCTGTGGGTGGTTGTCATTCAATCTACATCCAAGCTCTCACTAACAGGTATACCCTGTACTACTTTTTCAGAGAAAATAATAGAAAGGCAATTACACATCTTTGTTTAATGTCAGTTGGATCAACAGAAATCACTGTCCCAAGGCATGGAGCGGCATGATTAAGGTCTGAGCAGGAACTGTAAACTGGCAGCAAGGATAGGAGCTGGGGCACTGGTTTCATTGCGGTTGCACGTGACAGGAATCCAAAAGTGAGCGAACAGCAAGTGAAGGCAGGGTGAGAGTGAGACTGAAGAGGGGTAAGAAAAGCTTGTGGTGCTCAAGGACTTTATTCACACTGAATTGTGTTTAGAAAAAAACTACCTTCTGCTGTCTTGTGTGTGTAAACAGGACTACAGTATCAAAACCAGTAACTCCTTACTCTAGCCAAACATCCCATAAATGCACCTGACCTGTCAAAACAATGATCTTCTCCTCGCAAAGGGGTACATTATGATCAGGAATCATTAGAAGAACAACAGTGTCAGAGCTCTGATGTTCCACACGTGGCTCCTGCAACCCTCCCAAGCACAGGGTTTCCTTTCACAAGCCCTAACTCGTCACTGTCTTTTGCATGGTCTCTCACCAGCTCCCACTGCTGTGACTTTGTGAGAGGAGGAAGATGGAAGACTAGTTAGCTAGCTTGCAGTTCTACCTCAGATCAATGCAACGGTAGTGTCCACTGTGAGGTAGACATGACGACTTTTGTATCGGTACTTTCCGAAAAGACTATGAAGAAACATTTCCAGACCCTTCCTTTGTGATTATCTATCAGCAGGACAGAAATTAAAGTCTTTAAGATTACTTTTCAAAATGAAAGGCTGCCAGTTTTTGGAAAAATCAGATTTATTAGTCAAATAATCTATTTGCATAAATCAATATTACTTCTGTAAAGCAGTATTGACTAGTCTTGAAGCGGTATTGATGGCTCCTGACATTTCCTAGTTTAAGGAGCAGCATTCCATTTGGATGGAAACCAGATATGAATTTGTCCTTAAAGTGGCTCAAACAAATGAGCCAGATCTGGACACTGGTCTGACGAGAACTTAATGGAAAAAAATACAGCTTATACTGCTGTGGGACTGACTCCATACAGTTTCTATAGCCATCTCTGAATCAGAATCAGGAAGTTTAGATCCAACTCCAAAGACACTCTATTAACGTACCCATTTGCTTTTTAATACCCTGCTGCTATACCACGGACATGCAAGGCACAAACCTCAGATTCTTCTTAAAGCTGAGCTCTTTATTAAAAATATTATTAGCCATAAAAATATATACTTGTGTTGGATTTGCGTGGCAAGGCTTTGGTAGCGGGGAGGGCTACAGGGGTGGCTTCTGTGAGAAGTTGCTAGAAGCTCCCCCTGTGTCTGATAGAGCCAATGCCAGCCGGCTCCAAGATGGACCTGCCACTGGCCAAGGCCAAGCCAATCAGCGCCTCTGTGATAACATATTTAAGAAGGAAAACAAAACAGTTGAAGAGCTTTTGCAGCCGGAGAGAGGAGTGACATGTAAGAAACTCTGTAGACACCAAGGTCAGTGCAGAAGGAGGGGGAGGAGGTGCTCCAGGCGCTGGAGCAGAGATGCCCCTGCAGCCCGTGGTGAAGGCCATGGTGAAGCAGGCTGTCCCCCTGCAGCCCATGGAGGAAGGATGAGGGGGTGTAGAGATTCCACCTGCAGCCCGTGGAGGACCCCACAATGGAGCAGGTGGAGGCACCTGAAGGAGGCTGCGGCCCGTGGGAAGCCCATGCTGGAGCAAGTTCCTGGCAGGACCTGTGGACCCATGCAGAGAGGAGCCCATGCCAGGGCAGGTTTGCTGGCAGGAC
This sequence comes from Grus americana, assembly GCF_028858705.1. Lineage (NCBI taxonomy): Eukaryota > Metazoa > Chordata > Aves > Gruiformes > Gruidae > Grus > Grus americana. The sequence continues at coordinate 115,918,160 of NC_072853.1, forward strand.
TTGTGACCCCGTGGGGGACCCACGCTGGAGCAGTCTGCTCCTGAGGGTCTGCACCCTGTGGGAAAGACCCACACTGGAGCAGTTTGTGAGGGACTGTAGCCCGTGGGAGAGACTCCATGTTGGAGCAGGGGAACGTTGAGAGGAGTCCTCCCCCTGAGGACAAAGAAGCGGCAGAGACAATGTGTGCTGAACTGACCATAACCCCCATTCCCCGCCCCCCTGTGCCGCTGAGGGGGGAGGAGGTTGAAGCTGGGAGTGAAGTTGACCCCGGGAAGATGGGAGGGGTGGGGGGAGGTGTTTGGAGATTTGATTTTATTTCTCATTCCTCTACTCTGTTCTGCTTAGTAATAAATTAGATGAATCTCCTCTCTAACTTCAGTCTGTCTTGCTCGTGACAATAATTAGTGAGTGATCTCTCCCTGTCCTTATCTCGACCCAAGCCTTTTGTTACACTTCTCCTCCCCATCCCGCTGGTGGAGGGGTGAGTGAGCGGCCGCGTGGCGCTCAGCTGCCGGCTGGGCCTAAACCACGACAATATTCTACAGCAATCATTCTTGTATTAGTAAACTTCCCAGCAGCCACATTCAGCTGTTTTAACTTCTGAGCCAGTTCCAGCTAGTCCAGGAAGTCTAGTTCTAGATGGTCTAGAATATCAGCCCCTACTGAAAGAGCTGACAAAAGGCTTTTCACAATTTGAGGTAAATCCATGAGAAGAGTTTTCTGAAGTTTATTACAAGCAATGACTAAAAACTAAGACAATGCTGAATGTTCATCTCCATAGTGGAATGAATAATGGTTATGTTATCAGAGTGATGTGAATAATTGACTACAAACGCCTTATAAATGTACTTCCTCCTGTAAATGTATGGGCGAGTTTAACTGAAACGTTACATAGCAGCTACATTTTTTATACAAATTTGTAACCATACTCTATGGAACTTTTAATAAATTACCTATACTAGCAGGAAATAAACTAGAACAATTTTTAGTTGGACCATAGGACACCAATAGTGCATTTCTAAAAAGATATATTCATTGTTTATAGCATTTAAAACAAAAATTAAAGTTTTTTTTGCTTATTTTGAAAACAAGAAACAACTTTGCAAATTACTCTTTGCAAACTGTTTTCATTAGCTGTAAACAAGTCACACAGAATTTCATACCAATGCATTTAATTGTACAGAAAGTTTGAATAGAGTAGAGTAAAAGTGCATTTTTAGAAGACAGTTTCTCCATGAATTTGGTTTTAAGGATTCCTTCACCTGTTAGAAAAAACAACAGATTTTAGATGGGTAACGTTGAAGACTGTATCTCTGCAAACTGCCTTTATTAGCTGTAAACTATCAGAGGTTTTGCTCTGAATACTAAAAGACAATTTAAATTCTTCGTAAACCAATTAGTTCTCAAGTGGTAACAGTCAAGGGGGAAAAATTGCAATACCAACTAACAGATTAAGGCCTACCTCTTGCGGGTTTTTTTTTTTTGTGAATGCCCTCATTCACAAGAGATGAATACATAAAAGGATTTTGCTTTGAAGGTTGTAAGCTGAGGGAAATCTGTTTTGAAGTTTGTATCCTCATCTATACATCAAATGTTTTGGTTTTTTTTTCTTTGAGAACTGTTGGGCCTTTGGCCAGATCTCAAGAAGCAGCAGCTCTCAGTTTGGTGAGCATTTAACTTCAGGAATTTCATCCAGCAGATGAAGGGATGCTATATGCAGCACGGTAAGTCTGCGGAAGGGATGCTAGATGCTACATGCAGCACGGTGAGTTAGCAACACCCTCCTCATCGGACCTGTCCAGGTGGTGGTTGTCAGCGTGGGTGCCCATTGTGGTCTGGGACATTCCCAATCCCAGATGAGGTGTGCACATTTCCACCTGTTAGATGTAACTGGTGACGGCGTCCAGCCATATGCCACGGGCATGGCATTCCCTCCAGGGCAGTGCGAGGCCTGAGCCCCTGCAGGGAGCTGCTCCAGCATGGCGGCTGCGCTGTCACCAGCTGCCCGAAGATGGCGTCAAGGCTGAGCAGTCTGACTGCCTCCGGCTGGCTCAGCACTGCCCCCCGCCCGCAGAGCCTCTTCACCACCACTGCCAGCTGCGGGCTGCTGCTGCGGTGCGGGACGGAGCATCTTTCCACCGTGGGGTGCCGGGCAATGGGCCCTCATGCTGCCTGTGGAGCTGGGGCTAGTGCGGTTGGGGCCTGCTCGTTGGGCCGAGGAGGCTGCGGCGGTGGCCTCCCTTCACCTCAGTGGGTGGCGGGATAGGCAGGGTGTGTGTGGGGCTCTGGGGCATCCACTGAGAGAAACAACGGGGCTGGTTTTACTGGTGTGGCCATACAAAGCAGTTCGTGTTTCCACTGTTTCTGAATACAGAACTGCTTCTTCATGCTGTGTTAACGCCTCCCCCCCGCCCCCGACCTGTCCCTCAGAGCTAAAATTCATCATCTTCTCTTCTGATTATTGCGATCTGCTTTGCAGCGATCTCCATCAGGGCGTGCAAAATAATTACCGGGCTCATTGTCACCTGCTGGTCTGAAAAGACAAGTGGTTTCTCCCAGTTTACTTAGGATTCCTCTGTCATATTGAGCGCAACCATTTTTATTTGAAGGCCCTGGTAAGAAATTAACATCACCTCCTTTACCTAAATTTTCAGCTGGAGTGAATATTTTAAAAATTCTGATTATGTTGAACAAAACTCAGTCTTCTCTCTTGATTGATAAGGTTTTATTTCCCTGTGTGTTCAGAGGCCTCACAGTCTGATTTTCCAGCTGTCTCTGCGGGTTTCTACTGCTGGTAAGGTTTGAAATTCAGAGCTTGAGTGGACGCCTCACAGGGGAAAAGACAGCGTCTTTCTAGACAGACAATTCACTGGCAATTTTAGTTTTGGAGTGTTTTGACTAGCAGTTGTAAATCTACCAGCTACATCACGTGTTCTTTTTCTTTCAGCTTGGGATCACTGTGACTATATATCACGATGCGAGTTGCTGAATGTTCTTCTTCTTAAGAGAGAAAAGAAAAGGTTGTGTTATACAGATGGACAAATTTTGCGTAAGTGCTTCCATAGAGGTGGAAGGATGTTATAGCATTTCAATGTGACAGATTTTATTTTCAGTCAAAAGCCTCCAGCAGAGTGGGCTGCTATGGACAGTAAAATGTCTGAAGTAGAAGAAAAAAAACAGTTTCCAAAATGAAATGGTTACCATGTATACATTTATTTTTATGTGTTTGTTTATTTTGGTAAATGCATGTGCATAAACACAGTGTCAAGGGACTTTGTTAGGGATGGCTTCTCTAAACCATGTTCCAATAATGATTTCTTACTGCCTTGTTACCCAGTTTTTTTTCTTCAGCTATAATGATGCTTGCGGCAAAGTCTCCTACAAAGCTAACTTAGGGTTTTTTTAGGCATGATGACCCACCCCACCAGTGGAGAAAAATGGTATCACAGAAACTATAGCCTTAAGTGACGACTAAGCTTATAAAGAATAATTAAACTTGTCAGTGATAACTAGCTAAACTTTGCTGCAGTTGGTTAGCTTGGTCTTTCAAGTCTTGGCCAACTTGCTCACCATTGTAAAAAAACCCATTCCTTATAAGTGGTTCCTGTTTGATCTAAAGCTGTTGGAATATGTACAGTTGGTGTGTACATAGGTAGTGCACAGGAAAACGTAACAAGTGTTCCCCAGAAATACTAGAACACCTAAATATTAAACCACTCATCACTGTTGCAAGAACACAAGAAATTCACAATCTGGAATTACAGTTTATTTTATTTGTGATCAGCAAAGAAGGGCCCAGTATGGCCTATTTAACTTAGTGCAGAATAAATTTTCATTTTGGATTAATCTCTCTGGGAATAGGTTTTTTAATTCTCTCTAGCATCTGTGATTTGCATTAATATATGCAAAGCATTGTAGCAGCATACTCTTTCCAAAAGCAGATCTCTTCAAAAGTAAATGCTTCATTTTGATAAAGGGAATTATCTTTTGTTTAAAAAAAAAAAATCCCTAAACATGAAACTTTTTTTAACCCACAAGTAGCCTAGCTTTTACAGCAAAATGCACAAAGCATTTAGAAATACCAGTTTAAAGGGTTTAATTTTGCCTGTTATTAAACCTGATAATTCCTTCACAATATATGGATATACACTGGTTACACTGGAGTGTCTCCATCCAGTACTAAAAGTATAAGTGCATGTATATATATGTGCAAATGCATATGTATACGTATGTATTTTCTACCTATTCAGTGTAAGTGGCAGATCATGATATTCTTTCCTTTAGTGAATCAGGTTTTCAATCCTGAGTTTACTACTCAGCCCTTTTATTTAGGACAATTTCCTGCTGATTTCACTGAGAGCTTTGCTCAGTTACAGTCTGAATAGGAAATTGATAGTGTCTTCACATTTTGGTACAGAGTTAATTCTGAGTGACTGTGATTTGTTTCTTGTGTTCTTCAGAGACCTGGATATACACATATTGTCTCACAGTTCTTGATATCCAGCAGTCTTTTTGTCCTGTTTGTTGGGAAACCCTTCCAGGCCATCCTTTTTCAGATGTCAGCTTATAGCTAGATTGTACCTTGCTGTGAATTCCTGCAGCATGAAGAAGAATTAAAAAAAAATAATTCAAAGGCCTGATGGAGACTGTGCCCTGCTTATGTTTTGTCTGTCTAATTATTTTTTCCAGTCTTGAATCTGTCATAACTGCATAGGTGTCTTTAAAAGGTCGGAAGAACTCCTATTTGGAAAAGTAAAAAGCCATATTTAAGGCTGTATCACTTTTCTTTACATATTTCTGATTGTTTAGTTTGTTTTCTGTGACTGAAGGCCTCAAATTAATCTTAGCAGTTCCCACATTTAGCTTCGTGAAGGAGCCCCGTGGCCTGTAGTTAATGAGATATGCTATGAATGTCACCACTTTGCTTGTGAAACAGTTCTATTTTTACTTGATTCTTGATATTCAGACTTGTTAGCATGCTGACGTGTGTTTTATAACCTTTCACTAACTTAGCATCTTGACTGTACAGGCTAAATGCCAAATACCTTTTCATAGCTTGGACAAATGCAGTTTAGAAAAAGATTCTCAATGGTTTATCACTTTTTCTTTGTTATTAGGTTACTGGGGCTTTTTTAGTCACTTTGACTAGAAGTTTAAATATATCCTTCTTCTGCTGTCGCAGTTGCTGGAACTCCATGACAGTGATAGGACTAATTCTTCTCTTCAATTTTGGACATGGACACAGCAGGGCCTTCCTCTTGCAGGTGAGAGGTTCAGCAGGCCCTCTGTAGAGAGAGGACCATGCCAGAACTAAAAAGTCTGGTTTTCTAAACCATCAGTTTTCTTCTTCCTCACTCAACATATGCAGGTTCCTGAATAACCTCAAATAGGAATTTGAGAAGAACTAGTACTAAAGGGTAATAGTTTTCATGTCTTTTAGCATCAAACCGTAGTTCTTGAAAAGTAATAAAAGAAAAGATATAGGTATTATGGTAATGGTCTGATGACTAGTCAAGGATAAATGCTTAGATAATTAGGATAATTGAAAAGTGAAAGACTCTGGATTTGATTTCCTATGGTTTTTTTTCTTCTACTTATTCAGGTTCTCTCTTAAAGGGTTTAATCTCCTGTTTTGCCATTTTACCTACAGTTTATATACAATATAAATGAACATAGCAGTTTTCTTCAACAGTTCATGGTATATCTTCCCTTCCTCTTGCATGCCTGACTATTTGCTGTGTAGGGACATCAGCTTTCTAAAGTGAAGTTTTTTGGTTTTGCATTTATTTTTGATGTCCTTTCATTTTGCATGGTCAGATAAACTGTGCTGTTTTTTCCTTAGGGATTGCTAGAAGAGAAAGAGATTACATTTATATTTGAAATTGTGACTGAGGCAGCCACGTTAGCAGCTCACCTGGAATGAAGATAATATCTATATTTTGAGTTTTGTCATCTCATTTTTAGAAAAAGGAAGTGTGAAGGAGGTTCCAGTACCAATGCCCTCCTACGGTCTTGTCTGCAACAGGCCTATGGCTGTGCAAACAATACTATTAAATACAGAGTCCTTAAGGGTGAGCAGATGGGTCCAAGGTAAACAAAAAAGAGACTAGTAGCAGCCCAGAGAAAACAAGATTGTTTCCTGATCAATAAATTTAGAAGTTTTTTTTTTCCCAAAAATTTTAAAAGAGATCTAGAGATAATAAGATCACACAAACATGTAAGCTTCTTGAACATGGTCCTTTAGATTTAAGTGGCTTTTCTATGATGAGATAATGCCATGCTAGCCCTGAAATGTAGAATAACATGAGTATGTTCCTGATATAGGTATTTTTTAAAAGTAGCCTATAATTTTTCCTATTCTAAAAGCATGTATTAAACGCTCTTAAACTGAGCAGCTTTTAGAGATAACATTTTAACCATGGATGGTAAATCTGGCCAAAGAATGGTGCCTGCTACTTATCTAGGGGGTGGGAGAAGGTGATTTTTTTCCCCTAAAATCTTCGCCCTTCAGATTTTGACACTGGGATTCTTCTAATATTTTCCATCCTCCTCTTTGTTTTTCATGTTACGCCAGTAAAATAGAAAATAAACCAACAAGCAAGCCAAAGCATGTGCTTCCTCCTGCCCAGCCTCTGGTGTTTGGGAGGGACTAAGGCAGGGAGGAGTGTGTGTGTGTGTTTGCATGAGGGAGAGGAGCACTGACAGCTTTGTGAAGGGCTATGCAGGGATGCAGGATGCACATCCAAGAAAACCAGTGTCTGTGGGTTCTGTTTGTGGAACAGTTGGTTTTTTGTATATGGCTTGCTCCTAGCAGTTCCAGAAAAAGTCCAGTAGTGGTTGTTTCTGGCCGCTTGCAACTTCTGAAGAAACAGAAAGTCCTGAGATTCTTGGTAACACCCTGTTTTCTTATAGCTGCAAATGCTTACATCCTTAATTTCAGAGTAACTTTATTGATAATAAAATAGTTTCTTCGGAAGTCAACAGGCAATGTTTGCTTCATTTAGGAAACCCACTAGAGGGAGTAGTGATAATGTTTTTAACGTAGAAGATGCTAACAAATTGCATTAGTAGCATTCATGTAAATCTGGGGCACTAAGAAAAAATTTGGGTTCCTGCCTCTCCTGAAAGCCCTGTTATGTACTAAATCAGGAATCCAAGAGTTTCTCAGTGCTCTGGAAACACTCTGCATAAAATGGTTTTGAACAAAGGCTGATGTTTCCTTTCTAACTTAGATAACTGCATTGTTACAAGACTGTAGTGAAGAGCATTTTCAATGATAAAATGAGTGTTAGTTGCTCTCAGGAATGACTTAGGAATGGAATATAAGGGGTTTTTAATTCATGGGTAAGATTCGTATGTAAAAATGTTGTCCTTCTGATCTTCTGAAGCAGCTTTTTTTAAGCTGAATTTAGAATTAAAAATTATGTTGCAGTTAGATATTTGGGTTTTTTTCTCTCCAGGGTTGAAATAATTAGTAGTTGGAAGGGAGAAAATATATCTCAGGTGAAATATTTCTTTTCTTTTGAACTGATTTTTTTTTTTTAGCAAACAGCTAAATATTACTGTGCTGTCGATGAAAAGCTAGGCAGCTTACAAAGAGTGCCTAGACTGATGAAGGGAGTTAGGGGTTGCAATGCCTGAGTATTTACAATCGTTACATGTGCATCCAGCCCTGTGGTAACACTGCCAATCCAGTGTGGGGTACCTACACTCTACATACAGTTAGGGGAAGAAGTCATGCATCCAAACAGGATCTGTAAAAATTAGGACACTGAATAGGAACCACTTAGTACAGGTAGCCATCTCGGCAGCACTGGTGGGAAGGCGTATGAGTAGCTGTCACAATACTTCTTTTTTCACTTGGTCAGAAATTTCATAGAAAACATTTTGGGAAGAGTTACTTTTGCGAATCAATTTTTATTTCACTCCTCCACTTCTCTCCTCTCCCTCCATCTTTTGGCAGTTGTGTGAAGTGTGAGTCTTACATACCCACAGCTATAATGCCAATTTGAGTGTTTTTCTGTTCTTTTTCTCTCTTTTTATAATCCCAACCCTCTGAAATATGATTTTATTAGTATAATGCTGAGCCTGAGTAATAAATGATTTCACAGGACAGACTTCTATACTTTTTTTGGCTGCTCTTCTACAGCTAGCAGACAGGGGGAACTGTGTAAGTAGTGATTTACCAGTACGAAACTATCTCTTTAACCTGTTTAAGTGATTTTCCTTCCCCTCTCTCCAGCTTCTCTTTCTTTTTCAGGATTTCTGTCTCTGGCAGTGTGCAGGTGAAGGGGATGCAGTGGTACTCATGCAATGGTCAGCCTGACAGACAGGGTGGCTGCTCTGTCGCAGTTTGAAATGGGTCTGTGAATGCTGTACCCCACACTGGTTTTGGAACAATCTCAAATGCCTGAAATTTGAAGCTAGTAATCACAAAGGTAAAAGTAGACATGACATTTTCACAGGCAGTGAAAGGGGGAAAGTGAGAAAGTGCTTGTCCTAACATTTATTGTACTTAAATTCATAAACTCTTTTATTCTGAGATATGAGGCAACTTTTACATTTACTACTCTATTTCTAACCCTGTATCACAAGTTACTGAGTAGGAATGCTGTAGGTAGCAACAATAACGATTTCTTCATACCAAGGACCTTCACCTTCCTGGTTAGAGATGGGAGCAGCATCTTCTTGCTTTTGACACTTGTTTCTTTAATCCCTCAATTTACTTCTGTCAGGGTTGAATGTGGGCCTGTCAGCAGATCTGCGTAGCATTGCAGAACCATATAGAAGTCGCGATTAAGAGGGACATCTGGAGATTGTATGGCCCAAACTTTGTTGAAAGAAGGGCCTTAAATTGGGTTATCCATGCCCTTGTCAAATCTTGATTATTTCCAGCAGAGGAGATCCCACAGGGAAACATATTACAGTTGGTTTTTTTTCAAGGTGCAAATCTTTTCCTTATCCATATGAAATTTCTTCTGAAGCCATTTTCACCCATTGCTGCTTTTCTGTCACTGTGCATCCTTGTGAAAGGAGTTCCTGCATCTCCTCTGTAATTACTTGTCAGGTGTTGGAAGAGTGTGATTAGACACCCCCCCACCCTGACACCCCCCAAGCCTTCTTTAGGCTGAACAAACCCAATTCCTTCAGTCTTTCTTAATCTATCAAGTTCTTCAACCATCTCATCATCTTGGTGGCCCTCCAGTGGACCCTATCCAATTTTTTTAGTGTCTCCCTTGAACTGGGGAGACCAAATTTAGACCCAATATTAGAGATATGCTGTAACAAGTGCCAGATGGACTGGAATAATCACAACCCTTCATCTGCTGGTTGTACCCTCGTTGATGGAGCCCATGACAAGGTTTGCTTTCATTGCTGCAAGAATGCACTGCTGGCAAGCATTCAGTGTGCCGTCCATCAGGACCCCTAAAGCTCTCCCTTGGGCAGTCAGACATCCCCTCTACTGCTGTGTGGGATTACTGCTGTGCAGGATTTAACCTTTATTAAACCTCATGCAGGTCTTGTTGGCCTGCTCTTTCAGACTGTCGAGCTGTCTCTATGAGGTGGCGTTTTCCTCTGGCAGATCTGCCTCCTCTCAAAGTGTGGTGTCAATTGTGCACTTTGCAATGTATGAGTTGCACGTCATAGTCTGGTATACGAATATATACCCTGGCAGGAGGGTGTCAGGGCTGCTTACAGGTAAAAGTTTAGTTGTCTGAGTGAACAGGCAATACCCAATTGGGTCAGACAAGAGCTCTATCAGGTGGTACTCAGGTGTGAGTTTAATGCTCAACTTGCATGAGAAATGGGAGAAAAAAGACAGCATTGTGATGGAGGCATAAGTAGCCAAATAGATATTTTATTTTCAAATCTGAACTAAAATGACTCAATTTTACAAAACCAAAACACTGATAATACTGTCTTGGAGAATAAACCGTATTCGTGTAGCTTTCAAAAAAAGTACGAATGGATGCCATTTTCCAGGTGCCTTTGTAAATGTACATAACATCATTCCTCTGTCACAGACTAATAATCACAAAAAAAGAGAACATGATAGGTGGGGAAACCAGCACTTAGGCATAGCTATAATTTGAAGACATGGAAAAAAAGCCACTGACATAAATTGATTATGTGCCCAGAACAGTCCTGATAAGTGAAAACTGAATTTAAAAAAGGATCCCATAACTGAACATATGTTTTTGCAACTAAATCTAAATTTTGACACAGAAAGTGAAACATTCTAGAATTAAATGGCATAATAGCATTAAAAGAAAAGTGTTACTTTTCACACAGTTCTAGAAAGGAACAAGAGAAAATGAGTCTATATATTCAAGCCTGCTTGTGTCAGTAATTGTTCCCTCATTGTAAATCTGAGCTGAGCTGAAGGGACGGTAATCTGAGTGTCAGCTCCGTGTTTCGCCAGAATTACTGTATCTGTTTTCAGAAGTAGAATACTTTTTGGAGTCTATGTGGTGTGTCCTCATTAGAGGCTGAGCATACCTTGTCAAGCTGAATGAATGGTACATGTACCATGCTGTTAATGTATGGCATCTTGAAATATCTACCGATTAAACTGCAGATAGATAGCCTGGCTACTCTCAATTTAAATTTTTTTTTTTTTTTTTAGTCTAAATGATGTGTGTGGACAGCAAGCAGGCTGTTGTATTGCCAGATGGCATCTGACTCCCTAGTTTCTTATCGGTACGAGAAGACTGTAACTTTGTTTGATGAAAGAAACTGGTTTAAAAGAGAATTATGATCTATTTGGATAAATAAACCAAGATTAAATACAGTACAAACATGTCATAATTATTGAACTAATGATGCAATAAAATCTCTCTGAGAAATCCTTAGAATGGGAAGAAGAGGGAGTTCCTCATACGTCAGAAATTTAATACAGAATGAGAAACACTAATATATAGTAATTGTTATGCAGCCATCTGTGCATAAGCTATATTTTTAAACGTGCTTTTATTTGCTGTGGGACTAGTCATGCACCAAAACACTCCCTCTCATCTATTTCAGAACAAAACCATGAGACTTATCAAATGTTTAACACTGATGCTTTGTGCTTAAACTAAAAATTCCTGCTGTTGTTGCTTTCTTCTTTCCCAGCAGATTTCATTGCTGTTATCCACTTCTCCTTCTGGAAGAATGTTTTAAAGGTTTTTGGTTAATTTAAGAAGCTTGCTGTTCTAACAATAATTTGTTAGTCATGGCCTCCTTGAAGTTTGGAATGCTTTTGAATAAAGATGGATTTGAAGCTGGTGTGGGATGGAAAAACTTTTGCGAAATATAATTATTTTGATGAAGAAAAAATGCAGTCTGAATTGTTGAGTGTATTAGTGAATGTTCAAACAGTCCAGCAGCTTGCAATATTTTCTTCTTTCATCCTCATAGGCCCACAAGTGACTGCTCTTTTTTTTTTCTCCCTCAGATTTCTCTGCAGCCCTTCATAATGCTTCTCTCCATTGGCTGGATCTTTGTAAAGACTTTCCAAAGCGTTCCTGCCAGAGCAGCCTCCTGCCCAGCTGGAGCACCTATGCGGCATAGATGCACTGTGGCGTCTCTGTTTGGAAATGTGCATAACATGTTTGTCTTTATCACAAAAATATGTCTTCCCTATTGCTGCAGTTTATTTCTAGAGGAACCTCAGAGGCCTGCTTCTCACCTCATACGAGCTAGTACGTTTAAAATAAACCTTTTAAGGCCAGTGATATCTATCTGTTACACCATGAGATTGGAATTTTGAGTTTATGGAATACAACAGTAAAATTCTGCCAAATACCAGTTGACATTTATCAGCTGTCTCAATTTAAGAATAGACCATTTTTTAAGGCATAGTGAAATACCCCATAGACAGTAGTGAAAGGCATAAACTGTGCTGTGTGTGGTGATGAGACGGGACAGTAAATATATCTTAGATACACGTTAGATCTTTTTCTCTATCTCCTTTTGCCTCCAACAGTACTTTAAATAATGGTAACAAAGTGACAAAAAAGAATTTTCCCAGAGGAGTACTAAAAAAAAAAATCTGCATATCTGTCAAATTACCATTGCTTTTCATACTGAAAGAAGAAATCTCAGGTGTAAGACTCCCAATTTATGTTGCTTGTGACTAACATTTCTTGTCTGACTTTGGCTCCAAGAAGAGAACCCTGAAGGATATGAACAGGTATACTGAAGGACATTTCTCAAGCACACTGCTTTTCAAGCAGGTTTGAGTTGTTTTCCCTTGTTTCTGGTGGAGGAAGAGGGCGATGGCAGGATTGCCTGTGCTGGGTTTGTAAGTCTTGCACAGTACTGCAACTTTCACAGGTGACTGAAGTGTCCTGAGTAATACTGGGGAGGGTATTATTGCACGAGAGAAAAAATACTGTTGTAATACAAAGAAAGTGTTTATGCAGAAGAATGGATTTTCTACCATAAAGGGTTTAATGATCATGCATTTATATTCTCAAATTCCCAATCTCAAGAAGTAATTATGATATCATTTGTAATTGTGATTTTTTTTTTATTTTACTCATGTAGATTTAACACCAGTGAGATGAGGATTAGGTGTACTACAGTCTTTCTTTACTGCCCAATCCTCTTGTGATGAGTAATAATATATAACAGAGAGGAGACATGCAGCTTTCCTCTGCGTTTACTGGCTGTAGCTCAGTCCCTGCTGCTTTGTAGAACACTTACCGGAATAAAGGATGTGCCTTATAAACTGGATGTATATCTGACCAGGTCTAGATGTTTGTTGTTTTTTCTTTTCTTTTGGGGAGAGTAACAGGCTGGAAAAGCTCCTGAAAGGCAGTATAAATAACCATGCTGAAAGGAAGAAGGTCACTGACTTTTTTACATGTACCAATAGGATTTTAATACAGGATCTTGAAGGCCAGATGCTCCACAACTTGGCATCTCCATACAATTTCAAAAGCTGAACAAGAACACTCACCTTTTGCCTAACACAAAGATTGTGCATGTGCAACTTAAGTGGTTTCAGTGGTTACTCTTGGCATGTGCCAGTGTTAATTAGAGGATAGCTAATACAATAGTTCTTGCTCAAGGGTTTCTATGAGCTAGTAATATAAACTTGTATGCAAATAGAAATAAGTGGGAGCAGATTGTCTGGCTTTCTGCATTGCACTTGGAAAGTGTTTTGTCCATAGCACCAGTGTGTCTGGCTCAAGCTCACTGCTTGCGAGCACTTGTGGTACAATTAGCACTGAGGGCATAAGAAAGCAGAATGGAATTGTGCTGCACAGCACTGCCCAAAGCTCATACGTCTAGTTTATGATTGATAACTTGCCTGCGAAACCAAATTCAGTTACCTAGAAGGAGTTTGCTGGCAGTACTCGGGGCTAGATCAGCTTATGCCAGATGTGGAGGGCATGTAGTTTATCATTCTGTTACGACTGCACTGGCTCGTTGCGGGAGTAGAGAAAGCTCAATCCTACAAGGTTGTTAGTGAGCTCAGACAAAGAGGGGATGGAAAATGAAGATTTTTTGATTTGTGTAGTTTTAGATGTTAAGTGCAGAGGAATTCTGGAGTCTGTCCAGAAAACTAAATGGCTTACCAGAAACTTAATAGGCTACCTACGGTTAAACTGGGGTATTGCCATGTACTGATTGGAAACATAAAAATCTTGTCTGTGTTCACTAAAGTCATCCATTATTGTCATCTTCCCCTAATAGTGTCTTGAATAAAAGAAATCACTATTCAAGGAGGAAAAAAAAAAAGATTATAGTACTACATCTCCTGTTTTCCGCTAGACACGTTTGAGCAGGGAAACATGCTAGCATTTAGGTAGATCAGAGGATGATTTATTTTAATATGAATCTTTGGCAATTAAAGGAGTGACATACCTCCTTTCATTGAAGGTGAAGACATACCCCAGACTTACTCCCCTCTCCCCTTTGAGCTGAAGTTGGGGTTCCCATTACATGTCTGTTAAACATTATATGGAAGAGACGCTGTGTCCTATTGTATGGGAGCACAGCTGTTTGCTCCTTTTGTAGAATAGATGGGAATCAGAGAGCATAAGACCTGCTGGAAATAAGAGTTCTAAGTGTGAGAGCCATCTATCATCTAAGGGCTTTGTAGCTGCTAACACCTGAGATTTGTATTAGGAAGGAGTAAATGGTATTGTGATGGGGACTTTTAAGGGCATTAACAGGTTGGATAGCCCCCTCCATAACCTGAACAGTTAGCTTGACTTAGCCATCAAACCATGAAGGAACCTCTCTCTAGAGCAAGAGATCAACTTAGCTGATTCCTTATTAACAAACCAGATCTGGAAAAATTGCTCTAAGGAGAGGGGCTAAAACTTGATCTATATTATCAAATTTTATTGAAAAAAATAAGGTAAAGTCTATTTTATGAAACATTGATAAAATGCCCACGGAAGACTTTTTACCCTGTATTCAAAAATTAACTGAAAGACACCTTTAGTTAAAGCTGTGGTAGAGTCTATACTAATACTTCTAAAACTGCTGGTTATGCCTTCTAAGATAAATATCATCTAACCCAGAAGTTGCAGATTTATTTCATAACCAGACACTGATTATGCAGGAAGGAGGATGGCTAGTAGTGCATAGTACCAGGGATTAGTCCTGGGCACTGTAGATTTACTGTGGTAGTGTTAAATTCTTAGGTCTATTTGTGGCAAGTAGCACTCTTCTAAACAATTCCTGAGCAAGGCCCAGAGGCTAGCCTGGGCCAGGGACGACTCTCAGTTTAGGTGGGGCTATCTTGCTTTGGAGGGTAGGAGAGATCAGGAGTATAAATGCAGACTGCTCTGCGTTAATTGACCTTATTGTCAGAGGGTGCTCCTGTACACATTTGATCTAATAATATTTGAAAAGAGCTGACTTTCTGCCAGTTTTCCTTGTGCAACACCACAGGCTTCACTGGATTTTGCAGACCTTCTGGGAAGAGAAGTGTCTCTTCTGACAAGATGTTGGAGCCAAATGTATGCTCGCTTTTATCTTTGATAATAATAACAATTATTATTATTATTCAATGTGAATAAACCATAATATAAATTTTAACGACCTTATAATACATTAAGTTTTTTCTTTTACACATAAGAAATGCTTCAAGAAATGCTATTTCTAACCACAAACCAGTTCACGTTCTTTTGCTTATTTCTTTGTTCTGGTATTACACCTGCACTGCAATCTTTAGGGAATTGCTTCATCCTCTCAAGCAGCTTATTGAAATGCTGTGTTGTGGCTTCCAAAATATTGCAGTATTTGAGTACCGAGTACATCTTATCAGGAAATAGTTTTGCTACTAGTGAGTTGCAGGGGTTAGTTGTCCCGTTCACTGACAGCTGGTTTCACAGGGTTAAGCATTAAAATTTCTCTGCATGAACAGATGTTCAATTTACTTTTTCTTAATAGAGATTGTGCTTGTGATTTGACACATGAAATTTCTGAAGAAAAGTGAAGACTTTGGCTGGTTTTACCCTTGACCTTTTTCACTATTTTTGTTCTTGACTTTGGTGCTCCTGCAGACAAGAGATGTAAATCAGGTGCCCTTCTCGTACCCTTGTCAATCATTGCAGCATGTACTTTTTTTTTTCTGGTTTTCATTCAGCAGCTAAAAGAGATTTGTTGAAAGAGGAAATCTAAATGCTGTGAAATACTGATCAGTTGAAGCATATCTCTCAGTTCTGTAGCAGTTAAAAAATTCTGTGTGTTTTGCTAAACTTTCAGTAGCCCAACTGTCTGTTGAAATATATGGATATACCAATAGTTCATATCCAGAAATCAATTTAATAGATGGCACTTACAAGAAATTCTACATGGATTTCCTTCTGACTTTTGAGTGAATTCTTTATTCTTCTTGCAATTTCCTTACTCTTCAAACAAATTTTTTTGGTGTGAGTTTTACCTTTACTGGTATTTGTGAGGATTAAATAGATTATAGGGTACCTTCATGACGAAAATATCACGCAGATTATTATTAATTGGCAGTTAAGGTGGTGATAATTTCTAGTCTTACTGAATAGATGAGTATGCCTGACTGATGTTCTTTGGAGCAATGTGCGATGTGAAAATTTGTCTACATAATTTCCATGTCTTTTTGTTTTTGCACAACCAGAAAGTTGTCTGAGAGACAGAAAGAAATAATAATATCCAGTCAAAAAGGATGTACAGATTGAATTAATAGATACTATGATCTTTTTAGGTGAGAAAATACTGCTTATCAGAGCTGTAGCACTTTTACAGCTAGAGCATTTCTACTTACTGCTTTCCTGATTGTGAAAACTTTGTATAAAATTCCTTTTTCTGACTTTTCCTCTTATCCATAATCTCAGCTAAACTCTCATGCTATCACTAAAAATGCGTATATTCCTTCTTCTGTTGGTTCTGGGACATAGAAATGATATCTCTGTCATATCTGTGGTGTTACATGCCAAAGATTTAACACTGAGTACCGAAAAGGTACCTTGCCAAAGATGATTAGCAAGGTCATTTCACTGTGTGTCCACAAATACATGAGGCCATTCAGCGTAGATGAAATAGGCAGCTGCCTTGAAGCATCTCCCAGGCTGTGGGAGCAGCAAGCCCAGCAGCATCTGGCTCATATAGAAGTAGTATCCTTCAATCAACTACTTGAGTGTTTTATATTATTATCTGTGAAGTGGGTGATCAGCGTATATAAACGTGTACTCTGAGTAGCAAAACTGTAACGATAATTATTGCTTTCATAGATCTGTGATTTCTGTAATTGGATATTTAATCTGAAATGTAAGAAACTGTAAGCTGTAGAAAGTCAGTGCCTATTGGAGAGGCAGGCATTGGGAGAAGAGGGAAGATGCCTTAGCTGTTGAATTACATTTCCTTCCCTTCCATCCACTGCTGCTGTAGTTTGGATTTTTTTTTTACACATATATAGAATTTTAAATAGAAAAAAACCAATTGTGTTGGGTGGATATTTCCACAACTGACAACAGAAATTTGGCAGTTGACAGCATGCCGGCATTTTTAATTGATCTTCTAGCACCAGGTGCACAGCCTCCAGTTGACAAGTTGAATGGTTGCCAAGAAATACAGCTGGAAGGTACCTGCTGTTACAGTGCTGCATGTGCAAAAACAGACGGGGACATGCGCTTTTGGAAATGAATGTCTCTGAGCCCACTCATTATTTACTGCTAGCCACTACAGGCAACTTCCGGGTGGCATCTCGCTGTTTGCAAGTCTGGCTACTGCCAATTTCACTTTTTTCTTCTCCGTCGTGGTGTCTTGATTACCTATTGCCTGTCAAATTCAACAGGAGATGAGTTAGCCTAACCCTTTTGAAGACTCAGGTTCTTGTCAGAATGGGACAGTTCTGAGAGAGAAAATGTCACCTACCCATACTTCACTATCATTTGACTTTTCCAGAAAGCCCCAAGGCATGTCAGCTCATCACCTGCAAACTCCTAATTATAGGGCTTTTAATACTCAGCGACTATTCTAACAGTACACACATTCACCAGACATTTAATTATAACTGTTTTGTGCAAATCCTTTATTCATATAAATTATTCTAATGGTCCTTGACAAATTAAAAAAAGCCTACTACATACTGCAAATATGGCAACATGATTGAAGTCCCTTCTAGAAATGCAACAGGGAAGGCCCATGTACATCTTATTCTGATATCTACATTTTAACATATAGTATTGTTTTACCATCAAATTTTAACTTGAGAAACTGTTAATAACATGCAGTTTTGCAGAATGTTGATTCCTGATGCTACCAAGCTTTGAAAACAATTATATGAAGTGTGAGTTTCTATCTTTCCGTTCTACTAATCTCAGAACACATCCAACCACATTTTAGATGACAGTTATGTATGCAACCCTTGGTTAACTACTGCAGTCAGGGTCTGTGTATTTTACTGTCATTATTGCTTTACTCATATTTACAGTATTAAAGTGCCTGACACGCCAAACTGAGATTTTTGGGGATGGATGAGGAAATTCCTTGACCTTCATGAAATGGCTCTGTCATGCTATCATTAAACAACACAAAGTGATGCTATGCAGCTGTTCGATAAGTAAATCTGGGCTTGTGTAATTCAGCATTTCTTTCATCCGAACTTGAGTGTGCCAGCTTGCTTGAGCTTCTATTTCTTTTTATGTAGCTGTACCACTTTAATTGCCTTAATGGTCTAGTACAACATTTTGGACAGAAACATGCATTGGATCTGTGTCTTGCATAGGTCTGACAAAGCTTGAACTTGACACAGAACGATTTTTGATCAAACATTATCAAACTTTGATCAATCTTTTGTATTAGCTTTTTGTATTGGCTCAGCTAGAAGACCATAGAAAAAAAGTAGGCAGCTGAGAGTGTTACTGACCAAATAATTGATAATCCATGATTCAGATTATGACTGAGGTCCAGAATTAATTTACAAACATTAAGAGTTTTGGGCCAATTTTGTAATAGAAGTATGTCTATCTGTGTAGGTACACATGTATGTATATGCCTGTGTATAAGTGTGAGTACAGTTATAGGTATCTCAGTACCTTGTCATGATGTTAAGTCTTGTGTTCCTAATACAGTACCGTGAAGTAAGTGTACACTTCTCCACGCCTAGTTAGTGTGGGTCCTTCAGGTAACATCATGTCCCACAGGAATGTTCCACAGAGAAGGATCTTCTAAGACCATAAACCCACAAAGCAATGTCTGCCTCTAACCCACAGGTGTGAAAGGACGAAAAGACACAGACACCACATGGAAGCAGGGTTATCACGGGCAGGCTGCTTTTCTCACCTACCTCTCATGGGGCCATGTAATAGCAACCTCCATTTGCACTCCAGATGGGGAAAGCAGTAAAATCCGTGGACTCCTGCTGTACCTCTTGCTCACCCACTGACAGCTCTCTCCTTTGGTTAGTGCTGGTTTTCCTTCAGATTCAAGGCTTCCAAAACAGACAGATGTGAGGAAGGATAGCATTGTGAAAGAGGCGGAGATACAGATTTAGTTTTGAACATAAAAAGGCCTGTTACAGGTCAAATACCTTTCAGCTGCAGTTTCCCATCTGAAAAAGGAGGTTGTGTTCTTCTCTTGCTTTTGCTCTTCTGTTTATTTGCTTGGTTTAGGGGGATTTATATATCCTTACAGAATTATGCATCTGGGTTTTATTATTTGAGAAACACACAGCTACCTCCCTGCATGTGATAGAGTTGTTTATATGACTCACAAGAAGCCCCAGTTTTGCTGTTCCATGAC